>NC_141691.1:1229716400-1232116400 GCF_964263255.1 Lissotriton vulgaris
CAGGACGCTCTTTGCGTTCTAGCAACCAGCAATTACTCAAAATACCCAGAATTAAGAAAACCAGACAAGGTGGCCGTGCACTGGCCCACACCGGACCCACCTTATGGAACTCACTGCCGCCCGAACTGAGGTCAATCACCAACCACATGATGTTTAGAAAAAACTTAAAAACCTATTTGTTTCCCAGCTACTAATTGTCACTCTATCTCTGGACACATTTTTTACTCTCAATCCCATCTGCAGTCATAGCGCGGAGATACCCCTTCGGGGGTCTAGTCTGGCGCTCTATAAGCATATAAAAAAAAAAAAAAAAAAAAAAAAGTTAACCCCTTTGCTGCTAGGCCTTTTCCCCTCCTGTGCTAAGCCTTTTTTGGCTATTTCGGGTAGTGTGCGCTTAGGCCCCTGTAACTTTTTGACCACATAAGGTATCCACACCAATTTTGCGTCCTTTTCTTCCAACATCATGGGGATTCTATAGGTATCCAGGGTTTGTGGATTCCCCTTGGAGGGGTCCCAAGAATTAGCCAAAATACAGTAAAATGTTTGTTTTTTTCAGACAAATTGGAAAACGGGCTACAAATGAAAGCCTCTGCGTTTTCCCTGCAATTGTTTTCCAAAAAAGGTTTGTGGGGCTGAAATCACCATATTCCCAGCTTTTAGGGAATTACCATCTTTTGTCAGAGAACCAACATTTTTTACACAGTTTTGGCATTTTTCTGGGACATAGCCTATTTTTGCTATTTTTAGTGCTTTTAACCTCCTTCCAGTTAATGGTAAAAATGAGTATGAAGGTAATAATGGATCCTGGAAAGCTATACATTTTAGAAATGTAGACAAAATTCTGAAATCAGAAAGGGGTAATTTGTTTAGATCCATCCATCTTGTAATTCTGACAACTGTTTGAAAGCAATATACTGTTACATCTGCTGGACATTTCTAGTTGTGGGGATATATAGGACTTGTAGGTTTACCAAGAAGCAGACAAACGCAGAGTTAAAAACTGAGTAGCAATTTGCAATGGCTTTTTATTATGTACTGGGTATATAACAATTATTGTGTGAAAATGTGTACATGGAAAAATCGGTATGAAAGACACCTATGTATTTCTGAAATGGATACAAATTATAGAGTTTAGAAACAGTACATATTTACACATTTTCAAAATTGGGAATACTCATACTAGCATGAGAATTATTGGTCATTTTTCAAATTGACTTCTTTTTTACAGAATGTCTTTCATTTGGAAGGCAGAAATGCATCAAAACTCAATAGGTAATAACAGTTGCTTTACAAATCTTAATTACCTTAAGTCTCCCGATAAAAATGGCACCTCACTTGTGTCGGTAGGCATAGTGTCCACGACCGGAAAGGGCTCAAAACCTGACGTGAACACACCACATTTTCACAATGAAAATTTACCCTTTTTTTGCGAAGTGTGTAGCTGTGGTTTTTTAACCCTAGCTCTGCTGGCACCTAGGGAAACCTAGCAAACCCGTACATTTTTTTTAAACTAGACACCGAGGGGAATCCAGGATAGGGTAATTTGACTGCCTGCCACCATGTTCTTTTACCCAGAGTCCCTTGCAAACCTAAAAAAATGTCAAGAAAGCCACATTTTCCCCACATTTCTGTGGTGGAAAGTTCTGGAATCTGCGTGAATCCACAAATTTCCACCCCAGCATTCCACAAGTCTTCTGAGAAAAATGGCACCTGGCTTGTGTGGGTTGGCCTAGTGCCTGCGACAGAAAACGGCGCAAAACTCAACGTGGTCGCACCTCAATTTCGCACTGAAAAATGACCCTTTTTTTCCAAAGTGTCTAGCTGTTGTTTTTGAACCCTAGCTCTGCTGGCAACTAGGGAAACCTAGTAAACCTATACATTTTTTTAAAACTAAACACCCAGAAGAGTCCAGGATGGGGTGACTTGACTGCCTCTCACCAGGTTCTGTTACCCAGAAACCCTTGCAAACCTAAAATTTTTTCAAAAAAACACATTTTCTCCACATTTCTGTGGTGGAAAGTTCTGGAATCTGTGTGTAACCACAAATTTCCTCCCACCCGCATTCCACGAAGTCTTCCAAGAAAAATAGTACCCCACTTGTGTGGGTCGGCCTAGTGCCTGCAACAGGAAATGGCGCAAAACGCAATGTGGTCACACTTCAATTTCGCAGTGAAAAATGACCCTTTTTTGGCAAAGTGCCTAGCTGTAGTTTTTTAACCCTAGCTCTGCCAGCACCTAGGGAAACCTAGACAACCTATACATTTTTGAAAACTAGACACTCAGAGGAATCCAGGATGGGGTGACTTGACTGCCTTCCCCCAGGTTCTGTTACCCAGAATCCCTTGCAAACCTAAAAGAATGTAAAAAAAAGCAAATTTTCCCCACATTTCTGTGGTGGAAAGTTCTGGAATCTGTGTGGATCCACAAATGTCTACCCACCCAGCGATCCCTAAAGTCGTCCGAGAGAAATGGTAACTTACTTGTCTCTGTTGGCCTAGTGCCCGCGACTGGATATGGCGCAAAACGCAACATGGACACACCTCAATTTCGCAGTGAAAAATGACCCTTTTTTAACAAAGTGCCTAGCTGTAGTTTTTGAATCATAGCTCTGCCGGGACCTAGAGAAACCTAGCAAACCTATACATTTTTAAAACCTAGACAGCCAGGGAAATACAGGATGAGGTGACTTGATTGCCTCCCACCACATTCTGTTACCCAGAATCCCTTGCAAACCTAATAAATTGTAAAAAAAAAATCACATTTCCTCCATATTTCTGTGGTGGAAAGTTCTGGAATCTGCATGGATCCACAAATTACAAAATGGTTACAAAGAAATTAACTTCAACTTGGGCACCAGCTGTAACCCTGTAAGTGCTTCCTGAGCGGCGCCTCCAGAGTTGTTGCCTACTTGCAACTATTCTCTGACCCTGCTCTGACCCTCGAAGCATAGAAGCCCCCCCCGTTTGGGCCCGTCCACCACACACTAGCGGTATGAAACGTCTTCCCACCCGTCCCCACTATAACAGCCAGCGCACTCAAGGGACCTCTGCGCCTTTTGGCCCGCTGGCAAAGTTACAGGCACACGTGGTCACATATATTTGCAAATGAAACAAAAATCCGCGAGTTCGCTGGAAAATTCGAGAACTCGCTAATATTTTTCCCCATTTCGCACAAATTCACGAACCGCGAATTCGCAAATTTCGCCCATACTTAATCAGGAGACCTGGGGGACCGCTCAGTGGGATGAAATTTGTGGATCCATGTAGATTCCAGAACTTTCCCACACAGAAATTTGAGAAAAAAGTGATTTTTTTTCAGCTAAATTTGAGGTTTGCAGGGGATTCTGGGTAGGAAAAAGTTGGGGGACCCATGCATGCCGTACCTTGCTGCACTTCCCAGGGTGTCTAGTTCTCAGTAATGTTTGGGTTTGGTAGTTTCCCAAGATGGCCACCGAGTCCGGGGACAAAAACCAGGGTGACCCCCTTGCAAAACTAGGTTGTTTTGTGTTAGGTAATTTTGATGTTGCCTAAATAGGTTTTGGGCCCTTGCATGTCGTGGGTACTTGACCCACCCTTGCGAGTGAGGTATCATTTTTATTTGGAGACCTGGGGGAGCGCTGGGTGGGATGAAATTTGTGGATCCAAGTAGATTCTGGAACTTTCCCACACAGAAATTTGAAAACAAAGTGATTTTTTCTGCTAAATTTGAGTTTGCAGAGGATTTGGGGTAGGAAAACTTTAGGGGACTCATGCAAGTTATACCTCGCTGGACTCCCCTGGGTGTCTAGTTTTCAGAAAAGTGTGGGTTTGGTAGGTTTCCCTAGATGGCCACCAAGCCCGGGGCCAAAAACTCATGGGATCCCCCTTGCAAAACCAGGTTGTTTTGTGTTAGGTAATTTTGGTGCGGCCTCAATAGGTTTTTGGCCCTTGCCTGTTGCGGGCACTAGGCCTACCCACACAAGTGAGTTACCATTTTACTCTGAAGGCTTTGGGGAACATGGGGTGGGTGGAATTTTGTGGATCCATGCAGATTCCAGAACTTTCCAACAGAGAAATGTGAGGAAAATTAGTTTTTTGGGACATATTTTTAGGTTTGCAAGGGATTCTGGGTAACAGAAACTGGTGAGAGCCAGTCAAGTCACCCCATTCTGGATTTCCATGTGTGTCTAGTTTTTAAAGATGGACAGGTTTGCTAGGTTTCCCTATGTGCCGGCTGCGCTAGGGCCCAAAATCAACAGGTAGGCATATTGGGAAAAACAAATCTGTGCCTAGTCGGCTTTCTGCCACCCTGGGGGGGGGGATTTTGGGGGTGGGGTTGCCCTGATATGCCCCCAAGGGGGGGTAGAAACACTGTGGCTATTTTCTGGGGGGGGGTTGGGGCCATTGGTAAGCCCATCCTGGGCAGCCCCCACACATAAAAAAGCCAGCGTAATCATTGGCATCAACTGGGATTTTTGCCCCCCCCCCGGGAGGGGCAGATTGGGGGCTACTCCAGGGGGGCAAAAAGGCTGTAATTGTGGTGGGAGGGGACATTGGCATGCCCATTTTGGGGAGCCCCCACCCTAATAAAAATGTGCCCAAAAAACTCCCTGGTGTCTAGTGGGTTTTTTGCCCCCCCAGCGGGGCAGATTGGGGGCTACTGCCCCATCTTCCCTTGGGAGGGGCAGGAAGGCTGTAATTTTAGCGGGGGAGGAGGTGGGGACATGGGCATGCCCGTTTTGGGTAGCCTACACCCACATTTGCCCTAAAAAATTCTCTGGCGACTAGTGGGTTTTCTGCCCCATCCAGGGGTACAGATTGGGGGCTAATGCCCCCATCTGCCACCCAGGGGGGCAGAAAGCCTACTAGATGCCAGGGATTTTTTTGAGCAAATTTTAATTGGGGTGGGGTTTGACCACAACGGGCATGCTAAAGCCCCCACCCTAATAAAAAAATTCCCAAAAAAATCCCTGGCGTCTAGTGGGCTTTCCCCCCCCCCAGGAGGTGCATATTGGGGGCTTATGCTCCCATCTGCCCCCAAGGGGGGCAGAAAGCCTACTAGACACCAGGGAGTTTTTTTGACAAATTTTAATTAGGGTGGGGGCTTCCCAGAACGGGCATGATAATGCCCCCACCCAAATTGAAATTTGCCCCAAAAATCCCTGGCCTCTACTGGGCTTTTTGCCCCCACTGGGTGGAAGATGGGGGCTAATGCCCCCATCTGCCCCTCAGGGTGGGGCAGAAAGGCTGTAATTTTGTGTCGGGGAGGGTTTGGGGGCATTGGCATGCCCATTTTGGGCAGCCCCCACCCTATTTCAGATTTGCAGCAAAATATCCCTGGCATCTAGTGGGATTTTTGCCCCTCCGGGTGTCAGGATTTGTGAGCTAGGAGCCAAGGGTTCACAGGACAAAACAGGCACAGGAATGCTGTATAGTATACACTCCTGCTGACTGTATGGGGGAAAATTCCAAGGAGTGTCCACCACTCTCCCCATACATGGGGCGGAATCACAGGAAGGAAGCAGGTCTGTCTGGTAGTGCGGAGGCTGTAGAGAATACTACCATCCACATAGAATTACATTGACATTTGATTAGTATCGCAGTTCACTTACCCCAGTCACGTACAGGAATGTCCTTGAAGAAGGTATCCGATAACTAATAGTTCAGGGAAGTATGGTTCAGAGCACTACGTACTGGACAATTCAGTAACACATTCACACTACATTCAGACCAACTAAGGGTATTGAATAAAACAAAGGGGGAGCAAAGAGATTTGAGGAGCAATGGGGGGGCACGAAGAGCGGAGCATGTACTCACTCAAGAGAAGCAAAGCCCGGCCCGGGAACGAATATCAGGCAGAGCAACACTCTCTCACAAGGGAAGAAAGAACCTCTGAGAAGCGAGCCGAACGGCCCGAGGTTCCTGTTAAGTACCAGGAGCAAGCGGGAAGTAGGACCGGCTCCTAGCTAAGACCAGAGCCAAGGCGCGGTAAGATCCGCGAACGAGGAGAGGTGGGGGCTAGGGTGATCGGACAGGTCACAGGATCCGAAACCAGAGTGCCTCCAAAACAGCCCTCAATGAATGGAAGCCAAGGAAGCAAGGAATTTAGATCAGGAACGGGGAATCGAGCAAGACGCCGGGGAATGGCGATTCACTCGCTCAGGAAACAGGTAAGGGGGCGTGGTCACGGAAGTAAGCCAAGCGTCGGCTTACAGGTAGAACGTCTCTTTACGTCTGCTAGGAACCGTCATTAAAGGACCCTATTCCCTGCAGAACGCCTAGGGAGTGGGAATGATTTGTCATGGGGAACCCTGCCTAACCACATGTCAATGCCTATGCCGCAAAACCCTAACACCGGGGGTGCAGATTGGGGGCTACTGCCTCCATCTGTCCCCCGGGGGGGGGAAATAAAGGCTGTAATGGTGGTGAGGGGTGGGGGCATTTGCGTGCCCGTTTCGGGCAGCCCCCACAGTAAAAGGGAAAAAGTGCACACAAAAAAATCCCTGTTGCATAGTCGGCTTTCTGCCCCCCCGGGGGGGGCAAATTGGGGGCTACTGCCCTATCTGCCCCCCAGGGTGGGCAGAACGGTTGTAATGGTGCTGGGGGTGCGGGGGCATTGGTGCGCCCATTTCGGGCAGCCCCACCCTAAAAAAAGTGCCCCAAAATCCTTGGTGTATAGTGGGCTTTCTGCCCCCCTGGGGGGCAGATTGGGGGCTACTGCCCCATCTGCCCCCCAGGGGGGCAGAAAGACTGAATAATGTTAATTTCTTTATGGGTGGAGTGAGGGCCCTTTCCCAAGGGGCCGCTCCCCTCTCCCTGGTTATGTTAAACCAGTACTGAACATCTTACTAAAGATGAGGGTTATAGAAAATGTAGAATCAGCTGAATGGGTCACCCCTTTGGTTGTAACTCGATGGGATAATGGAACAGTTAGGTTTTGGTTGGATTTGAAAACTAAATAGCAATACCTTGGTTGTATTGCTCTGCATATCATTAGTTATGTCCATATATATATATAGGCTTTGGAAGAAGACCGTTTGGTCGAAACGCGTCGCCATTAAAACATCTTTAAACACAGACCCTGGAGTGCGAGTCTCTTTGTGTGGTTGCGGCGTGGATGCGAGCTGTCAGCCCTTTCGAAGATATATATATATATATATATATATATATTTCAAAATAATGACGAAGTTCTGCCTGCGCCTCTTTGACAATGGCGGGCCTCAACGGGGTTTCGTCTTACCCCTTTAGATCCAAGAAGACACTGTCTTTTTCCTTCACACGACAGAGTCAAGGCCCAATTTTGCTTGTTTACGTGATTATATTTCGCAGCCTTCGCTGCTTGCTCACGAGCAAGCGGCGAAGGCTGCGAAACGCGTTGGGTGTTGTTGCCGAATAAAATCACGTAAACAAGCAAAATTGGGCCTTGACTCTCTGTCGTGTGAAGGAAAAAGACAGTGTCTTCTTGGATATATATATATATATATATATATATATATATATATATATATATATATATATATATATATATATATATATATTACCTACTGGCGGTCGCCAGTAGGTAGTTATAGTTAGGATTTTTTTCAATGTTAAATCTCAAAATTCTATTTGGAATAACTTTGGCACCGGTTGACGAATCTGCCTGAAAATTTCCTGAAAATGGCCTCGTCGAGCTCCGGTCCTTCCTTGAAAGTTTGGGGGGGGATACGTCAAGCGGGGGCCGAGATAAAAGGGGGGTCCCAAAACGCGTTTTCCCCATGTTAATTTCCATAGGGCGGTCGATTTCACTTTTAACCCGAACGGCTGAATGGATTTCCACCAAATTTGGCAAAATTGTAGGGATTGGTAGCCTGATGTGCCTTTGCTATGTCTCAAGATATGTGCATCAGTGGATTTTGAGTAATTTAGGTTACAAAAAATATATATATCTATAGCAGCGCACCGGTGCGCGCACCAGGGAGCGCTCCGGGCGCGTGACGCGAGGTGCGCATGGAAAGCTGATTGGCTCTCGGGTGTCTGTAAACATTCGAAACAGTCCAGAGCGGCCGCCATCTTGTGTCTCGGTAAAATCGAGACATAAGAGGTGGCTAAAACAAAGGGTAAACTGACCATAAGGCGTCAGGGATAGACCCCTTTGACCCCTAGGTTTGATGTGGGGGCTATAAAAGGGCCCCGCGGGGCATTTAAAATATTTTTTTTTTTTCGTTTTGCGCGGGGGAAGCGCCCGGTACGCGCACCAGGTAGCGCACCGGGGAGCGTAAAATGAGGGAAAAAGATGACAGAGTTTTTAAAAAATGAAGTTTTGATTTAGAAATTGGAGGTAGTTCTAAAAAGAACTTTTTTTTTCTTCTTTTTGTTGTTTTATATTTTTTTTGTGTTTTTTGAACTTTTTGAACTTTTTTTGGCTTTTCAAAACAGTTTTATATTTTTTTTGTATTTTTTTAGGGGGAGAAACAAAAAAAGGGAATTGAAACTGGCTCAACTGGAGCAAAAAAACAAAAAACCCAAAAAATTACTTCTTTTTGGGGCACTTGTGATTATCACCTGCAAGGACGATGAGCTTAACGCTTTTTTCACCATAGGCGATAAGCTTGCCACATGCAGAACAAGTGATTTTAAAATCAGCAAATCTCGGCTGAATGCAAGGCATCACCTCGGATGTTTCTGGTTCTGATGAGGTGGGTTGGTTTCTTTGGGAGGGGGTCCTTGATGACTGGGGGAGGTTACTGGCCAGTTCCCTGAACTCTGCACGAGAGTAGTTGTTTGGGTGCTTTCTGGTCATGTGCCGAATCATGGTATAGTTACCAAAAGAATATTTTTTGTTTGGGTTGCCCCGTGAAAGTTCATCATTGCAGATGAGGCAAGTCACCTTGGGCGCATTCACCTTTTTTTTCCCCTCTGGGATTGAAAAAAACTGCCAAACAATGTGTGGTTTGGGTTTGTAAGGTGTATTTTCTTCTGGCAGCCATCTTCTTCTCCCCTCCTCCTCTTCCTCTTCCTCCTCCTCCTGTTCTTGACCACCAATATAATTTGGAGCTGGTCCTCTTGGTGGTTGTGGTGGTGGTGGTGGGGCAGATGCACCAGCTGATGCTACTACTGAAGCCATTATTTGGAGCAAAAAAGTAGAGAGAGCAACAAACAGGTCTTCCTCAGTCAAAGGACAAAGTCAGAATAAGGAAAAAAGGTGGGGTCTTTCATCATTTAGAAAAAAAAACTGTCCTGAACCAATGAGAAGTGTTATTTTCAGGTCACAAGACCAGGGGCTTCATCATTATGAAACTAAAACTGTTATGAACCAATGAAAAGTGTTATTTTCTGCTCACATGACCCGACGCGCTTACGCTACGCGCCCGGGGCGCGCCCGGGGGCGCGCAGCGTAAGCGCGTCGGAAGTTTACGTTGTGCGATCGTATTCGCTCGAGTACTTCCGGGTGCGCTTACGCCGTGCGTATCACGCGGTTGCGGCTACGCGATACGTCACGATCATGTTTTCGTTTGCGATGTTGGCGCTCACGGGACGCTCCCCGGAGCGCACAAGGGGGCGCTTTTCAGAAATACGCTTTTCGGGGCGCACTCCGGGGCGCGCTCCGGGAGCGCTCCCCCCAAAAATTAAAAAAAAAAAAATGGGATAATTGTAGGGACAGGTAGCCCTATTTTGAAGTGGTTTGTAAAAAAATTAACTTTATAAAAATATGTATTGTGCTACATTGGGCTTAATATATGTTAGAGCCAAAATGTAGCCCAAATGTAGCCCAAAGTAGCCCAATGTAGCCCAAAGATGGCCACCAGAGACCAAAAATTGTAAATGTAGCCCAAATTTCAACTAGATGTAGCCCAACTGTAGCCCAATGACAGAATGTACCAGAGTGTTAAAAAGAACAACTAGAGTGCTAACAGTCTTATTTATAAAGTGAAACTTATAGTTAGGAATTAGCATTAACAAAACCTATGAAATTCACTGAAAAAACCATAGGTTTCACACCAGTTATAGTTAGGAATTAGCATTTAAAAAACCTATGAAATTCACTGAAAAAACCATAGGTTTCACACCGGTTATAGTTAGGAATTAGCATTTAAAAAACCTATTAAATTCACTGAAAAAACCATAGGTTTCACACCAGTTATAGTTAGCTGGAAATTTTACTGATATAAAACCATTGAAATTCCCACGTTATAGTTAGTCGGACTCACTATAACTTGCGCGTGCAATGCACTGCTGATGACATCACATATTACATCACTCATGACATGGTGAGTGACATCACTTTCAATGGTTTTATATCAGTAAAATTTCCAGCTAACTATAACTGGTGTGAAACCTATGGTTTTTTCAGTGAATTTAATAGGTTTTTTAAATGCTAATTCCTAACTATAACCGGTGTGAAACCTATGGTTTTTTCAGTGAATATATATATATTTTAATTATGTCCTTATATAAGGAGCTGTTCTGCTGAGCTGTAGGAAGCATTGTGCTGAGGCTTGGTTTTGTTGGAGTCTGTTACTAAAAACCTATCACAAAGTTTGAGTGAGCATAATCACTACAATAATTCAATTTTAAAGTACTTTATTTAAAACAAAGTGTTAATGCTTATTTTAGTTTTTGTTTTATTTGCTGAAATTAGGACCAGAAGGTTTCTTACCTATATCATTTAATTGTGTTTGCTTTAATTTAATTTTATTTAATTAAGCGTTACGGTAGATTATGTAATCCAATGCAATTTAAATTCATTATTCATTAAAGTAAAGGATGATTCTTTAATTTCTTTTACATTTATTCAATTAAAATTAAGCAACAGAGAAGGTTAGTAGAAATTCAAGCATTAGGGTCTGCAATAGCTTTAGGTTAGTGCTATCTATTTAATGTTAGTTCATATAATTGAAATTAAGTTATGGTTGTGGCTTACTTAACTTATTTTAAAATAAAATACTTGAACTTAATTAATTAAAGGGGTTATTAGAAATCAGTAAAAGGTTAGCTCTCTAACTGTTATTATGGTTAGGATGTGTTTGTTCCTTATTTAAATTCATAAACAAATTAATATATTTATAAAATGTTATTTTACAGATAAATTACATTTATTTTTTTGAAATTGAGGGTTTGTTTTAGGGTAGGTTTGCCAGCTTTGTTATGGTTAATAATTACATTTAATTGGATTACGGGCTAGCATTACAAATATGCTTAGTATTATGTTAATTACATTTATAATAAATATAAAGCCATTAATTTACTTTTATTTTAAAAAGGTCAATGCAATTTTAGGATTGCGATAGTGGGGATCAAGGTAATTGTAAATTACATTTGGAAATGATCTTAATAATGTGGCTGTTTTGTGTTAACGGCGTCACTGTAGTGGTACCTTGAAGTATTATCATGCAACCCTGTGGAGATAGAGAGAGGGTACAGTTTCATATACTGAGGTGCTACTGAGCCTTAATAGGCTCTGACAGCAGAAACAAATTGGTTTTTAGAGAGCAATAGTGATAATCCTTTCTAAATTAATGTGGATAATGAAATCCAGCCACGCAATTCGAGAAATATCAGCCACCGCAATAGGTGAAACCTTGTACCAAGGACCTATCATCTGTAATACAGCTCCTGAAATCAGCATGAATTACCAAACAGATATCAGCTCTAAATATAATGTAATCATGTTGTTGCCAAACATTAGCATTTTAGCATGTGACTTTAAACACTATTTTCTATCAACTACAAATGCTTCATATTGGATAGCAAAAATGTGATTGTCAGAAACTACATTGTTCTGTAATGAAAAATCAGTTCTGCCTCTTTAACATTTATATTTTGGTACTTTCAAAATGTTTGCTATTACCCATATGGACTGCACAATCATCATGGAAAGACAATGTATGCCTTTCTTCGCCCTGTATCTTCATCAGATACCAGAGAAATCAATCATATGACATTTTGCCACGGGGTTCGATAGTAATGGCAGGGATGGTAATACTATGTCAGAGATACCCACTATACTTACAAACCATTATAATGGTGAACAAAATCATGAACAAAATGTCTGAAATATGATAGTAATTACCACAATCACATCAATTGTGGACCCCAATGTTTGATATGAGCACAAAAGGATATACCAAGAATATTCTGTGGATCACAATATGCTTGAGCGGGCAACATCTTGCCATAGATGACATCAGCTAAATCAGACTTGTAACACCAGATTCGTATGAAACCTGTGAATTGTTATAAAGATAATACTTCTATAATCATGTGATAATCATCACATAAAGGTATCTTGTAGGTACAATAAGGCAGTTTGATGAACATTAAAATGTTACAGGTTGTAGAAACAGTGTTTAGATTTCTTTATACAATGCAAAATGAGTAGGTAGTCTAGAGAACTCTGATAGAGTTAACCCCTTCCATGCTGATGACGGCCCCCATCCGTCATGCATTACAGTGCTCGTGTGCTCATGACGGCTGGGGGCCGTCATAAAGCCATTGATTCTTCAATAAGCCTAGCACACGAGAAAAATCGGCCCAGCATGGAAGGGGTTAATCAAATCTGCCCCTAGTAAAATCTTTTTAAGTGATATGCAGATTCATTAAGGTGAATACACATCCTTACCGCAGATATAACTTGAATGCCCAGTAGTGGTAGTAGTAGAAACTTTATTTTATTTTCCCCATGAAAATCATAAAAGTACAGGCAAGGGTAAACATTCATAAAACACAATTTAAAAAGTTGTCAAATAGAAAACCATTAGAATAAAACCATGAAACTGACATTCAATTTGACAGAACCTAAAACCAATTCATAAAACAGAACCCAAATACCCATGTCAGTGAAACAACAACCAGAAACACATATTGAAAGTGCATATGCAGAGCATATTCATTCAAGTGGACAAACATGATAAAATTACAACCACATAAAGGGGAAAGCATGTAATCACAATGAACCTGTTTACTTCAAATACAATATTCCTTATAAAAATTGTGACAAAAAAATACAACTTGGTTATTGGTGAAAGTTATAAGAACTAATACAAAGCTCCCCCCATTTGGAAGGAGACACCCTGTTGCACAGCTTGAAACATAGACAAGATTGTCTATAAACAGTTCATCAAAGTTGATTCCACCACATGTTAGGGTTCCAAGAGTATTTAATACTTCATCAAAAGTTCAACATAATTCAAAGTTCATAAATTTCATCCAACGCAAGAATCATCCAGTCATAAATCCTCCCCAATGCATTTCGGGCAGATGACAAGCCCTTCCTCAGGGGACAACTCTACAAAAAAGGAAAACATCATAATATCACTATGTATGCCAAAAATTGCACCTCTAAAATCACCTAATTGTGTCATTAGCCACATACAACAAAATCAGCCTAAAGGTGAACACAGGGCTATAGAATAAAAATCCTCACTCAAGTACCACATGAACAGTGCATGCTATTGTCGTGCTCATCACTCAACCCTCATCCAAAACAACATAAATGCATTGTTTGTGAACATGAATCATCTAAGTGCGAAAATAAAAGAACGACGTGACGTGCCAAAATGAAAGAACAACGTAACGTGCATAACCGTTCACCAAACTGTGAATGAAAATCCAAAATGCCCGTGAAATAATACTCTCGTGAGACCAATACTCACGGACGGCTTTTAAACAGTGACTCCTGGGTCGCGGTATCTAAGAAAACGTAACACAATAGTGAAAATGCGGTTCGGAATGGTATCAGGCATATGTGCCGTGAAAGTAACGTGGTCCCCAGAGTGGAGTACTTACAACGTGATGCGGCTGTTCAGGAGCGAAACCATATCTGTGTCGGGAACCCCACGAGTGATCAAGCCAGACGGCGATTAATACCGGCTTGCGGGTGCATGCAAAAGTGAAAACGGACTGAAATGAAGACAAGTGAAAACGGACTAAAAGAAAAAAGGTTACCGCCATGTTTAGTAAGAAAAGTGAAGCGAAACGGGTAAAGAGTTGAAATCTAACGGAGTCAGTTAGGTACAGTGAAAGCGCCATCAGTATAGAACTAAAGTACATATGAGGTAATTGCAAATGCATCAAAATAACACAAAACGACTATAGATAGATACAATGCTGAGTACATGCTTATATCAACAAGAGAATCACAGATAACATAAAAATTCCATACGGTCATTAAGACCGTGTGGCTGCATCGATGCCATATAGCGAATCCAGAAATTTTCTCTCTTGAGCAAAGTCTGCTTATTGTTGTGTGTGGGGGTGATTTGTTCAAGTACCAGGTATTTAAGTTGGGCTACAGAGTGTTTGTGTTCAACATAATTCAAAGTTCATAAATTTCATCCAACGCAAGAATCATCCAGTCATAAATCCTCCCCAATGCATTTCGGGCAGATGACAAGCCCTTCCTCAGGGGACAACTCTACAAAAAAGGAAAACATCATAATATCACTATGTATGCCAAAAATTGCACCTCTACAATCACCTAATTGTGTCATTAGCCACATATAACAAAATCAGCCTAAAGGTGAACACAGGGCTATAGAATAAAAATCCTCACTCAAGTACCACATGAACAGTGCATGTTATTGTCGTGCTCATCACTCAACCCTCATCCAAAACAACATAAATGCATTGTTTGTGAACATGAATCATCTAAGTGCAAAAATAAAAGAACGACGTGACGTGCCAAAATGAAAGAACAACGTAACGTGTAAACACTGGTCTTTGTTGAGTCTAGAACCTGACTTCCAAGGCATCTTCAATCAACCACCGATGTTTGCGTTCACTAGGGGACGCAACCTCAAAGAAATCTTGAAGAAAGCAAATAGACAAAGTGAACCAACAACGTTCAAGGGTCTTCGACCTTGTTATAATTGCAGCAATTGCAATAATTGCATCCAAGGAAATGTCATCAATTGAAGGGCCATCCCATCAAACTGAGAGTCAATGCCACCTGTAACTCGGCCAATCTAATCTACATGCTAAAATGCCCTTGTGGGAAGTGCTACGTTGGACATACTGAAAGAAAGATCAGAACCCGTCTACTCGAACACAAAAGCTACATAAGGACTGGGAACATCAAATCCACTGTTGCTTCACATTTTGTTGAACACAAACACTCTGTAGCCCAACTTAAATACCTGGTACTTGAACAAATCACCCCCACACACAACAATAAGCAGACTTTGCTCAAGAGAGAAAATTTCTGGATTCGCTATATGGCATCGATGCAGCCACACAGTCTTAATGACCGTATGGAATTATTATGTTATCTGTGATTCTCTTGTTGATATACGCATGTACTCAGCATTGTATCTATCTATAGTCATTTTGTGTTATTTTGATGCATTTGCAATTACCTCATATGTACTTTAGTTCTATACTGATGGCGCTTTCACTGTACCTAACTGACTCCGTTAGATTTCAACCATTTACCCGTTTCGCTTCACTTTTCTTACTAAACATGGCGGTAACCTTTTTTCTTTTAGTCCGTTTTCACTTGTCTTCATTTCAGTCCGTTTTCACTTTTGCATGCACCCGCAAGTCGGTATTAATCGCCGTCTGGCTTGATCACTCGTGGGGTTCCCGAAACAGATATGGTTTCGCTCCTGAACAGCCGCATCACGTTGTAAGTACTCCACTCTGGGGACCACGTTACTTTCACGGCACATATGCCTGATACCATTCCGAACCGCATTTTCACTATTGTGTTACGTTTTCTTAGATACCGCGACCCAGGAGTCACTGATTAAAAGCCGTCCGTGAGTATTGGTCTCACGAGAGTATTATTTCACGGGCATTTTGGATTTTCATTCACAGTTTGGTGAACGGTTATGCACGTTACGTTGTTCTTTCATTTTGGCACGTCACGTCGTTCCTTTATTTTTGCACTTAGATGATTCATGTTCACAAACAATGCATTTATGTTGTTTTGGATGAGGGTTGAGTGATGAGCACGACAATAACATGCACTGTTCATGTGGTACTTGAGTGAGGATTTTTATTCTATAGCCCTGTGTTCACCTTTAGGCTGATTTTGTTATATGTGGCTAATGACACAATTAGGTGATTGTAGAGGTGCAATTTTTGGCATACATAGTGATATTATGATGTTTTCCTTTTTTGTAGAGTTGTCCCCTGAGGAAGGGCTTGTCATCTGCCCGAAATGCATTGGGCAGGATTTATGACTGGACGATTCTTGCGTTGGATGACATTTATGAACTTTGAATTATGTTGAACTTTTGATGAAGTATTAAATACTCTTGGAACCCTAACATGTGGTGGAATCAACTTTGATGAACTGTTTAAAGACAATCTTGTCTATGTTTCAAGCTGTGCAACAGGGTGTCTCCTTCCAAATGGGGGGAGCTTTGTATTAGTTCACAGATTCACGCTGTGAGGTACAGACAGCGCATTACCCCGTTAGCACGCCACAAAATTATCATTTGGATTTAACTATTGAACTATCCCGCTGTGCAAGTCCCTCCCTCACTGTTCTGATTCAAAAGTTATAAGAACACAAGTGCAGGTCTCACTTGTCTAAAATTCATAGTTAAGAAGGAGGACCTTATATGTTGATAAAACAAGTAACTGAATCTAGGACAGATAATAACAATATTCAGGGTGTCCGGAATAGAGATATTGTTGCAAGCACATGCTTGCAACTCAGAATCTTTTATCTAACCCCCCCCCTTAGCAAATATCAAGCTGTGAAGCAAATGTAACTTAAAATGGGTCAGTAGCCTGAGATGATGAAAGAACATATTCTGGCTCAGGTACAGTTCAATCCCACTCAAAGATTTAACCATAAGAAACTGGGACATCGAATTCATGGTGAGAGCAAGGGCTTCTCTCTCTGCTGCCGCTCTGAGATAAGAGGCCTGCTCCAGCCAAGCGATGTAACCTTTCATGATGCAGGTAGGAGCACAAAAGAATCCTGGTCTGTCAGGATCTTACAAGTTACTTTGAATGTATTGCAACCAGGGAATACATGAGATGTTATCCAGACCCACACAATCTAGTACAATAGATTTATTAAGGTTTACTTTGTACTTCAGTAAGTCAGACAGTCATGTTAAAAGGGGGCAAAGGAGTTTAAATTCTGATATGTACCCCATCCCCAGCTCTTCATGTCAAGTCTTGGTGGGTATACCATGAGGAACATTTGAGAGACCTCTAAAGAATTTATTTTCCATCACCAGGATCAGAAATGGACGTATATCCCCAATTTTCACATCCATAGCTTACCAAGGGTATGCATTTAGCTTTATAAACATCTAACATAGGTCTGATTGGTTTATGCCCCAAATGTCTTGAAAAATCTCCAGTGCTGTAGATGGCCTTTTTAAAAATCATATTTTTACTAAGCAGTGGCTGACAGTTAAGACTGGAGTCAAGTAAGATAACCAAATACGTGAGGTTTTCAACACTAGGTATATGTTGGCCCTTTACCTGACATTTTTGAGTTTTGGTATTTTTAGGGCTCACCAAATTAACATGAGATTTGTTGCAGTTAGTTGTGAGATTGAGACTATCCATCAAAAGTAAATAAAGGTGGAGAAGTTGCTGCAAAATCCTAGCCGTGGGTGCGACTAGGACAGTTTTGTCTGCATATAAGAGGATGGGAAACGGACGACCACTCGTGGGGCATTCAGACTGTTCTTAGTTAAAACAGATTCTAAGCAATTAATATAAAGAATATAAAGAAAGTGGGCAGGGTACAACCCTGGTGAACCCCTCTCTTCAAACTAAAGTGCAGGGTGCATTCCTCATTAGGATCATACCTCACTGTGGCAGTAAGGCCATCTTGCAAATCAGAGAAAGGCAAAAAAAGCAGGCTCAACTCCCATGGACCCGTGAAAAGCCCAGAGCTTAGCTCTGTTATCTGATTCAAAGGCTAAGGTCTAGGAAGGTCAGGCAAATTGCACCCCACTTTGCCCTCATATACTTAATGATTATCAAATATAATTTGAGGTTTTGCTCAACAGTGCCCTGACCAGGCCAAAACTCATACTGGATATCCATTAAAACATTCTGATCTCTTTCCCAAGTGGTGGGGCAATCTAGGAGTACCCAACCTACAATTTTAACATCAGAGTCCCCCAGTGAAATGGGTTGATAACAGACTCAATCTATTCTGTGCCCGTTTTTAATTAAGGTCCAGGTAGGACCTGCATTGGCAGTTCGGGCTGGATTGTCCCCATGAGGCATAGGGTCAAGAGTGATTTGCATATGGCCAGGTCTAAACTGAGGTGGCATGAGGAGCAAACCAATGATGGATTTAACTCAGATCTCATGTCTGAGGTAAATATTTTGATTCGTTTTGCATTCCATCCATCAATTGTGTGTCCTTTGAAATTTTTTAATACGGGCACAATCAATGAATGATGCCAGCAAGGCGGTAATGAACCGCAAATGGCTGCATTAATGTATTGTTCAGTAAGGGTTCCCACAGATCGACTATGAACTTAAACAGGTCCCGAGGAACACCGTTGGTTCTGGGAGAATTGCCTGTAGGTAAGGACATAAAAACCATTATGATTTTCTCCGATCCGTAAGCAATCCTCGAACTGCCAAGCCATGCCTTCCCTGGATCGGAAACAAGATGCCTTCCCTGGATCGGAAACAAGCTTCCGTCCATCACCACCCCCTTTTGTACCGCTTTGTTTGCCATAAGTTGGCAGGGTATGCTCAGACGTAAGTCCCTTGCTCTCTTTGCCACTGGATTCAAGCAAGCCTGGCTGAAGACGGCTGTAATGCCAGAAACCGGTCCTAGGAAGCTTGTTTCCGGTCCAGGGAAGGCATGGCTTGGCAGTTCGGGCTGGACTGTTCCCATGAGGCACAGGGTCAGACTGATTTGCATATGACCATGTCTGAACTGGACTAAAGAACGGTAATGGATCAAACCCAGATCTGTTGACTGGGTGTGAGTGTTTGATTGGTTCAGATGCTCCGTCCATCACACCCCCTTTTGTAGTCCTTCAGGGCAGCAGTTCAGAAGAGTGGCAGTCCTTTCAGAAGCACAGCAGTCCTACTTCCTGACAGAGTCTTCCACAGGCCTTCAAGAGTCGGTGTCTGTGCTCCAATTCTTATACCCAGTTCCTTCTTTGAAGTGAGAGAAACTTCTAGAGCAGAGGTCTTCAAATGTTTTGATGCCGAGACCCCCCTGTCAAAGTTAATGAGCATAAGGACCCCCTCCTGACAAAAAATTCTAGAACATGGCCCTCCTCATCATTGCCAGCTATGGACAACCATAAATGCCCTCAATTCCCACAGCAAACCATTTTTACATTAGGGAAATAAATTAAGCAAACCAAAGTTCAGTGAGCATGGGGGCGTAGTCAAAGGTGTTGCTAAAACAAATGGCCTCATTTATGAGGCATGGGTGAGGGCAGTGCTGCAAGACTTCTTGTTGCGCTGCCCTACTCCAATATGAAAGGGCAGAAATGCACCTTATTTATGAAATATGGTGCATTCCTCTCCTTTCCCCCCCTTTTGACGCACAAATAGCTGCCTAACGTCAACATAGGCAGGATTGTTTTTGTGCAGGAAGGGGCACCTTCCTGCAAAAAAATAATGCTGAGAGGGTTTTTTCCTCTCTCTTTGTGTGCTGCACAATTCAGTATATCTAGAAAGAGGAACACACATAGAAAGAGGAAAAACAAGGAGTAATGAAAAAATGTCTCCTCATTACGCCTGCTCCGGGGAGTTGTAAGGTTTTGGCGCTGCCCGAGGTTTACATGGTTTTACAAATCTAGGGCAGCGTCCAAATCCATGGGTGTTGCATTGGAACACCCACTGCAATGCCTATGGAATGCCTACTTGACATAGTGTAAGGCAACGTAGCGACTTGTGGTGCGTTGTCTTACTCCATATCTCTGAGGCCATGCAAAGCCACACAAAGTGACTTTGAGTCACCTCATAGAAATGATTGAGAAGCTTTTGCAGCCAAAGTTTTATAAAAAGTGACTCTCTGGCAGCGCAAGCCTCTCATAAATCAGCCCCAACATATTTTGTTAGATTTTTAGGTCTTTCACCATCAGGTAACTACATGTAAAATAATGGGTAGCTTAAATGAAAAATAAATTTACTCAATGGGAAATGCACTGTAGTAAATTATGAAACCTCTATTATTTAATGCACAGCAGAGGTCTGTGTGTAACCAGATAGACACAGAATTACATTTGGTTGGCGCAGTGGAGAATAGTGACTTGTGTATTTTTAGTGCTATAAGGTCACACCCTGTGACAGTAAACACAGTGAATGTGTAAGCCGTTATTTTACACTTGCATTACACACATTGTAATATGGACTGCTACAAACTGTGCAAATAGTTTTAGGATAAAATGGAGCTTCCAAAATGTAGATTTGAGTAATATGAGACCATAAGTAATACCTATTTTTTGTATACCTGTCCCTTCAACACCTCCCCAGGGGTACAAAACACTGTGTAAATATAGTTATGGTTAAAAGTATGCACTTCACAGCCCAGTTGGTAACTCTTTACACCACCATGCAAAAAACAACACATCTTTGCCATCAAGATGCTTGGAGTGATTCAAGCAATTAAAGCCAGAACCACACCCAAGCACCCTTTACATTTGCAGATTACCTCCTAGGCAACCAGGCACCCTGGCATGAAGATTTACTTGAAGGATTGTTTTACCAGGCCTCCTAGTTTTACAGCACAAGACTCAATCAAATTTAGCAAAAGCATTTTAACGATCCGAATGAAGGGTCCGGGCCGTTGTCTTTGTCCAAAAGGAAAAGCACCTTTTGTATTCAGGCAGAAGTTAGGCCTGGAAATGTGTGACCCACTTCCCAGGCCTCCAAGGACCCCCTGGGAGTCGCGCCCCACTGATTGAAGACTGCTGTTCTAGAGGATTCCATTTGAACTACTCAGGTTTCCTGACTCCCTGCCCTGGCTCCAGACTAATTACAGGGGTATGCAGTCCTTTGTGTGAAGACAGGACATAGCCTATTCAGGTGAAATTGGGGCTGTGCCTAGCTCCGCCCTCCCATCCTGCCAGAGATGGCCCATCCAGCCACACCAAAGCTCTCTATTGTGTGTAGCTTTCTAGGAGTAATACACAAAGACTAACTGACAACTACACCCAGTCATATGACTCAAAGACAGGCTGCAAGAACTAAATGGCTAGGGCAGGAAAAGGGTTTGTTTTGCCATGTCGAGATGGCAGCTTAAAGCTGTACACACAGGCTCCAAAGGCGGGCCTGAGACTTGTTTGCAAGGCTACTTAAGTGGGAAGTTCCCTAGGGCTGAGAAATCGAACAGTCTGGTTCCACTGTTTTTGGTTTAATGAATTATGTAATTGAAGGGAAAAGTTATGCACTTCAGATCATAAATGCATATGTTCAAATATTGTGATGGACTGCTTTTTTTAATCAATTTATGGACACATATTAAAACCTATATTTGTTATTTATGGTCAACGTCTCTGACACTGCTAGTAAACATGTCTTGTATGGATATGACAATCAGTTTATGCCACTTTCTACTTTCAGTAAAAAAAGGTTTCATTATGTTTTATGATTGTATAGGTGTATGTTTTTATTTATGACTATTTACGCTATGATGCATGTGATTATTTAACACATTTTTGGCTAAACAAACTTACATTTGAAATAGTAGTATGCTTCCCCTGGCTTACCAACTGCTATACCTGGCACAAAACTGGCCAAGACTGGGACCAGGGTTCAAAGTTGTAACAGAAGCAAAACATAAACAGAATCCTAAGAGCCATATTTAATTTCAGTATTTTGACTCCTGTATAACTGCTAGTGTTACTTTTGTTGTTTGTTGGTTTGTAAATTATTCTTGTGATGGAATTTGTACTTAGTTTATCACTGGAATGTGTACAGGTCCACTATTTTGTCTGTTCCTCAGTAAGTACCCTTATAGTGAGCTGCACCAGTGTAGTAGTGTAGCGGATTTATACAAATTTGTGACATGGAAATTATATTTGTTTTATACCTGATACCTGAATATTAAGCTTGAGTATGTTCAATACCCTATGTCCATTCAAACAACTATGCATATTGCATTACTCTAGCAGTTGAGCAAACTGACACCTGCACCCTGAGGATATTTTATAAATGTTTAGTTTACTTGTACACCACATTTGATGTAATATTTGCAAAATGGCTTATTTCTAATGAGTATCATCAGGCTCAGATATGCCTGAATAAGCAGTCTTATCAATGTGTTTTATTCAATAGTGTTTGTTTTCAAGTAACTATGCAGAAACATGGACATATCCCCCATGGTTTTGTAACTAAGATCCAGGTGTAGAAACATTAGAAATACCAATTTCCTAATGTATGAAACTCATTGAGTTTCATTTCGAGATTTCTTGTAGGTCGCAAATCGACCTACCACATGAATATTAATGAGGTAGGTCTCTGTTTGCGACCCATTAGCAGTCACAGCCATCACAGAGATGGAGGCCAGCTGAGGTCAGCAGACCACATGTCTGTGATTGCTTTTTAATAAAGAAAAACAGGATGTTTAAAAAAATAAAACCTTGAAGTTTCCTTGTTTCAACAGTGGGCAGTGGTCTGTGCAACCACTGCCTGCTCTTAAAAAATTAATATTATTTTCATTCTCAAAGCGAAGTGGTCCCTTGTGGATCCCTTACTCTTTATTAATTGGTTACCACCAGTTTTAAACTGGTGTTAAAGTATTACAGTTTTGCAACCGGAATTTAGTCGCAAAGCACTAATACATACTGATGCAGTATTTAGAATGGACACCAGAAACGTCCTTCCAAATACTGAATTGCAAATGCAAAATGCAATTTGATAACAAGTTACTGAATCACATTTTTTATATTTGAAAATGTTTTTTCCTGGTTGCAAACGGCTTGATTCTGTAAATAGGGCCGCTTACGACTGGAAAAATGCTCTGTACATATGGTCCCAAATCTCTTTCTTTCAAAACAAATGATAGTTCATTTAATATTTGATTTCATTTGTTCATGCACTATCTATCTGGGTTTTTACATGATTTTTAGTTTGTTTTGTCAGTAATAATTCTTTAGTGTCATGCAACAGAAAATTTTAGAGCTTCATTTTCCTGTGTTTAGTTAAACTACAATAAGCCTCTGGAAAGTGTATACCACTTAGAGCCACATGTACATAGGTTTCAATTTGCGATTACCTAATAGTGAATCTTTGCGATTTGCTATTAGGCAATCACAAGCACCTATGTACTGATGTGTCTTTGACACATTAAGCGATTCCTAATGGCGTTGCAACTTACCTACCTTATTAATATCCATGAGGTAGGGGGCAATTTGCAACCCATTGGAAATCAATACCTAAAAAAACAGGGATGGTGGCCTGCTGGGAAAAGCAGGTCAAAATGTCTGTGTTTGCTTTGAAATAAAGCAACGTTTTATTTTTCAAATGCAGCCTGTTATCCTTACTGGAAAACAGGATGCATTTCAAAAACAAGTATGACAAGTTTTCTTGTTATTTTTTAGGAGTAGGCAGTGGTCTGTGGGCCTCTGGTTGCACTTAAAACCATTTTCACGTGCATTCACGAAGGTGAAGGGATCCCTTGGGACCCCTTTCTGTTTGTGAATAGGTTACCACCAACTTCAAGCTGGTGGTAGTATGCGAATATTTGACCACAGCATTACGGTTGCAAAACGTTCTTACATATCACTGTGAGTCGCTATTAGGAAGGGACTCATTTAACACTGTCCTTCTTAATCCCAAATCGCTAACCCATTTTGTGATTCAGTAATATGTTACCAAATCACAAAATTGGCCTTTGTACATAGAAAAATGCTTTTTTTCCACTCACAAATGGCCAATTTCCGCAATAAATAGCAATTGTTGGAAGAGATGGAGATTACCAAGAGATATATTACTTAGGCCTTGGTGAATTCAGCAAATTCAGGTTGACGCTCAAATATCCATGATTCAATATTAGCTTAAACAAACTGGGCCTCCTAAATAATTTTTTTCATTTCAATGTTTTTAATTGTTTGACCTGCAAGGGACAGTACATCCTGAAGAATGTTGCAGAACTCACAAACCTCTGCCCTCTCGCTTAATACTTACTACTGACCTTAGTTCTTGCGTGTGACCCAGCCATCCTCATCACATACCAGTAAAATATTATCAAAGGTCGATCTTCGACATTAAAGGAGATAGTCCTTCTTTTATATATAGAGTGCTGTAAGAATAATAAAAGGGCCATCACCAGCAATGCAAACCATCATCATTCTACTACAACTATAGAATGTTAGTTTTAATGGAAACACTCCCTCATGTAGTATATAAGATAGGTCTTCAAATACGTTTTCTGGGCATGCATGGATGTCAAGCATCATTTGTACAATCGTAGAGCTACCTACACTCCCTTGTAATGATTAGGCCACAAATGTTGGAAACATTTTTAGGGTCTCTAAACCTCACAGGCATCAACAACTACAGGTGAATATGAATATTAACACGTAACTGTATCCAGACATAGGTCGTCAATTAGACGTTTGGGGATGGACTACTCTGTCAAAATTGTGGTGGATTTCCGGTTCATCTAACTTGTTGTTCACCGATCTATTTAGCGGCAGGGGAATCACCATGTTTCTGCTGGTGAAGTCTATGCTGACTTACCCTCTGGCAACCTTTGATAGATCGCCCATTAGATATTGGTTTTGGCTCAGAGTACCTCAGACCACCCTCTCTATTTTGGGGAAACATTCCACTGTACTTTTAGGGACCATCAGGGAAAGCGGATGATCCAGAACAGGAAATCTAAAAAATTACCCCACAATGCTGGTCAAAATTTCCCAGCATTTCAAGGACATTTTTCTTGTTCTTCTGTAGCAAACTCCTGCTTTGAGGGTAGGTTTTCGAAAAATAAAATTTGCGGAGTGGCCACATTAAACATGGGTGCTGCTCAGCAAACATCCAATGACTGCCTGGAGGAAATCTCAAATTATTCCTCATGGCAGCTCCCCCTGCAACAGTTCTCCTGTCCAGTTTGCCCACAGTACATTACACTCAGCCGACTTAGGTTTGTGCCTCCCATGCTCATTTTCTGCCTTCTTTTCTGCTCTCTTTCTGCACATTTTTCTGCCCACTTCTGCCCTCTCTTTCTGCTCATTCTGCTTGTTATATTGCCTCCTTCTGTTCGTTCCTGACCTTCATTTTTCTTAATTCTGCTTGCTTCTGACCTTTATTTTTTTTCTTTCTGCTAAATTTTTTCCCCACTTCCAACTGTTTCCCTCCTTCCACTGTTTCTCTCCTCTGGCCACCCAGTGCCTGCTTTCTGCTCATTTTTCTGCCTGTTTCTGTCCACATCCGTCCTCTATCTTTGCCTTTTTCTGCTTGTTCTGTCAGTTTTTTTTTCTTCTTAAAGCTTGTTTCTGATTTGCCAACTACTGTTCGTTTTTGGCCTTTATTTTTGCTCTTTTTGCTAGTTTCTGTTCATTATTTTTCCTTGTACTGCTCGTTTCTGACCTTTATTTTTCTATCTCTGACCTTCATTTTTCCTCTTTCTGATAATTTCTTACCTTTATTTTGCCTCTTTCTGCTAGTTTCTGCCCATTATTGTTACCGCTTCCTGCTTGTTTCTGACGTTTATTTTTCCCCTTTCTGCTTGTTTCTGACTTTTATTTTTACTCTTCCGCCATTTCCCTCATCCTGTCATTTTAGTCCTCCCGCCACCAGGTGCCTGCCCTCCCCCAGGCCCTACTTAATGGGGGCCGCAGTGCTACCCCATTGAGCAGGTTCTTGTGCCAGCTCTTGCTGTGACAGTTCTCCTGTCCGCTACCCTCTCCTGCCTTATGTTTGTGCCTCCTCTGCTCGTTTTATGCCTTCTTTTCTGCCAGCTTTCTGTTAGTTTTTCTGCCTGATTCTGCCCTCTATTTTTGCTTTTCTCTGCTCGTTCTGCCCGTTAATCTGCCTCCATCTCATTTCCACTTGTTATTGACCTTTATTTTGCTTCTTTCTGCTTGTTTCTGACCTTTTGTTTCCTGTTTCTGCTCTTTTCTGCCCATTATGTTTTCTCTTTCGGCTGTTTTCTGACCTTTTTTTTCCCTCTTTCTTCTCGTTTCTGACATTCATTTTTCCTCTTTCTGCTAATGTCTGACCTAAATTTTTCCTCTTTCTCCTCGTTTTGCTCTCTTTTCCCACAGTTTCTCTCCTCCTGCCATTTCTCTCCTTCAGCCACTCAGCTCCCCACCTTACCTCCAGGACCTACTCATTGGAGGCTGCAGCGCGACCCCATTGAGGAGGTCCTTGTGCGAGCTCCCCCTGCGAGAACTCTCCTAGCCAGCTGGCCCTCAATGGTCTACCTTCTGCTCCCTTTGGTTGATGCCCCCTCTGCTCATTTTCTGCCTTCTTTCCTGATTGCTTTCTATTTGTCTGTCTGACTTTTTTTGCCCACATCTGCCCTTTTTCTTTGCCTCTGTCTGCTCATTCTGCCTGTTATATTACCTCTTGCTGCTCATTTCTGATCTTTATTGTTTCTCTTTCTGCTCATTTCTAACCCTTATTTTTCCCTTTTCTTCTAGTTTCTCACCTTTATTTTTCATGTTTCTGCTTGTTTCTGACCTTTATTTTTCCTCTTTCTCCTCATTTCTGCCCCTTCTTTTTCCTCTTTCTGCTAATTTCCAACCTTTCTCTTTCCCCTTTCTGCTCGTTTCTGACCTTTATTTTTCCTCCTTCTGCTTGTTTCTGACCTTTATTTTCCTCTTTCTGTTCTTTTCTTTTTCTTGTTCTTGCATCCACAGCGCCCTGATATTCCTAGGGTGACAGTGCTGCACTAAACAAATCCTGATTGATTCCAGACTGTAGTGGACCAGGGCTGCCGAGTGCAACCTTAAGCTGACCAGCCAAAATGGATTTCAGCTAGCCATACTCTAAATAAGGAGCGCAGTAAAAAAACAGCAAAGTAACATAGTATGTTAAAAAGCAGAAAAATCCTCTTCTGCACAGTCACTACTGATGTTACAATTAGGGCACAATTTTTCTGCATATGTATCTGAAACGGAGTGAAATCTTTCTCTCATTTGAATTAAACTTTAAAGAAATTCTACAGTGTAGAGACAACATTCATAAGATAGAATAATAACTCCTATTGATGTTACCACTGCTTGTAACTTTGCTAATATAATTTCTGTGTTGTCAGACACTGACATCTTAGAAAATATCATTTGCAGGCAAGGTCTCCTTTGCAACAATTACTATTCATTGACAACTGAAGACAAGGATCGTATTTTGTATTTCATCAACTTTTATTCGATTATAGACTTATATAATCATAAAAAGTACATTTAAAAAGAGGAAATTTTGAACATAGATCAACGATTAAAAAGCTCGGTAAACAAAGAAACACAAAACTTGAATCACTATTAAGGAAAGATAGGAGTTTCAAATATGGTGGTACTGTTTCTACAATGAGTAAAGAAATAAGAGTTTTAAACTTTGCGACGAGTTGATATTACTGTTTTAAGAAAAGCTGCTATCAATTTCGCCTCGTGCAAGGTTTTCGGGGATTGTAATCGGGAAAGTGCAGTATATGATTGTCTTAGACCGCTAGATCTCAGAATGGGAAGAATCCATGTTTTTCTTGCTAGTCTATAGTATTTGCAAAAAAGTACAACATGGATCGTGGATTGTAGAGAAACTCCATCACAAGGACAGTTCATCAGATTTCGGGACCAGTTTTTCATTTCCGGGAATGTCACCAAACGATAAAAAAGATCGAACCGGAATCTTGTAATTAAGAATTTTTCGTAGTTCGACAGGAAGTATGTCAGATAGGGCTGAATGAGGTTTCCTGTCTGTAATGTGCAAATTTTTTCATTCTGTGCTTTGGTGATCTCTGCTTGATTGCGGAGTTCCCTTAGGTGGCCCATACATATTTGCTTCAGCTGTCTCTTCGAAATATCTTCAATTGAGGGTGGTTCAAGGAAGTAGTGCTCACAGTCAAGATCTACAAAGAATTTGTGGATGTAGGTAAGCCACGGAATTTTCCGCCAATGCGCTAGACCAAGACAATCCGTGATGAGGGAACGAGTAATATGACTTTCAGGGTTGCACCATATACGCTGCCACAGTAGGATAGGCTGGCATCGTATGGTATCGATAATATATTCCATACCAAGCTCCCGGTGTGAAGCTGAAATCGGGGAACTTTGGGGAAGGGCTAGGATGTATTTGATGAAAGCATTTTCGGTGATCTGGAGTTGATCAATGCATCCATAGCCCCAGATACCCGCTCCATAGGTAGCCACACTGTGGCATTTCGCATAGTATATGGTTAACAGTTCCGCAGGGGCTGGTTTGCCTAGTTTCCTTGAAAATGCAGTTAGTGCTGATGTAGCACGGCGGAAGTTAAGATTTCTAGCTTCCACTGCCTTACGCCAGGTCGTTGTGTCATCCACTAGGATGCCCAGGTATGGGTACACCGATGTTTTCTCTAGCTTGGTGTTGTTAATATATATGGATGTGGAGACTCTTTGCCTTGGGCCGATGTTCATTGTAAATGTTTTTTTGATGTTAACTTTGAGGCCTAGTGCGTCCATAAAGGTCACGTATTTGTTGAGTTGCCGTTGGAGTTGGTTCGAAGTCCGTGCCAGGATGACAGAGTCGTCGGCATACAGGAGAATGGGTATTGGACGGTGATCTATCTGCGGGAGGTCCTGGCTCCCTTCCAGCATAGCCTGTTCCAGCCCATTTGTGTATAGGTTGAACAGGAAGGGAGCCAGTACGCAACCCTGCCTAACTCCTCTTGAGATTTTGAAGGGTCGTGATAGTTCACCGCCAGTGCCAAATCTAACTCGGCCTTCTGCATTGGTGTATAACTCTCGTAGGAAAGCTAGTATGGGTGGGTCCACTCCGAGATGCAATAGGATCTGCCATAGCTTTGCGTGCTGTACACAGTCGAACGCTGCGCTCAAGTCTACATAGACCAGGAAGATGTTACCTCCTTTGGTGCGTGCGTACTTTCCAGCCAAGAGAACAAGGTTTAAGGCCTGCTCGACCGTTCCGAGCCCCTTCTGGAAACCGTATTGCAGGTCAGTAATGATGTTGTTCTCCCGAGCCCAAGATTGTAGTCGGTCCAGGAGTATTCGACCTGCAATCTTGCCCATGGAGTCCAGAAGGGAAATCGGCCTGTAGCACGCTGGGTCATTCCGATCCCCTTTTTTGAAAATGGGCAATAGTGTCGATGTTGACCATGAAGGGAAGAGACCGATTGAGACAACAGCAGCCATCACACATTTAATTAATTTCGACCAGTAGTCGACGTCATGTAGGAACAGATCCATGGGGACCCCGTCTGGGCCAGGGGCCTTTTCTGCTTTTGAGGCCTTGATTGCCTTTCTGACCTCATTTAGGGTAAAGCGTAAGTTGATTGGATAGGTGTTGCTCTTTACCCGTTCAGGTCCCTGTGTTTGGGTTGTTGGTACAGCACCCGATGGTGTTCCGAAGATTTTTGTAAAGTGTAAGACCCATTCATCCTCAGTTATTGCCACATCGAGATGGTCATGGTCGTTGGTGTTGGCCAGGAAAGGGGATCTTATGGTCTGCCAGAAGACAGTGCTGTCTTTCCTTAATGCACTTTCATGTAGTTGAAGCCATAGATCTGACTTTATCTGTTTTTTACGATTTTTGCGAGCATTGTTGTAGGTTTTCCTTAGCTGAGAAATTTTTTGGGGGTCTCTCGGTTGCTGTCGTACGGATTCTTTGAGAGACGTGAGGGCCTTTCGGCAGGCGGTATCGAACCATCTTGTGGTAGGGGGTTTGTTCTTATTTTTGGGGTTGATGAATAGCTCGTCCTTTATTACTTCCTGGATTTTTTGAAAGGAGGTGACTATTAATTCTGGGGGTGCCTCGGGGGACAGACAATTGGTTCTCCACCGGTGGGTTTTTTCAAGAACCCTCTGTGTCATCTCGTCTGGGTCGATCTTTGTCCATTTGAGTGCATACCCGTTCAGCTTCTTCATAGTGAGCGATTGTTGGTCTAGGGAACTAGCTTTTGGAGAAGGTATCCCAGGTTGCCTCATGTGGATTTCCACGCTGAGTGGGTAATGGTCACTGATTGGGTTGGACCCAATTTTAAAGTTACATAGTTGCCCTTTATAGAAGTTTGAGGCTAAGATAAAGTCGATGGTTGAGAGACAGCCTCGCCCGTGAAAGGTGGGTAGGAAGTCCTGCTCCGGATTGACTATTTCGTTGACAAAGTCAAGGTCTAGGGTGAAGAGGATTTCATTTAGTTTGTTGCCCCCTGGCGTATGCACAAAGTGAGGGATGGGATTTCCATGTTCGTTCTGGAGCCCGCAGTTCCCATTTGTGTGCTTTGGGCACAGTGTGATATTAAAATCGCCTCCCCAGATGAGGTAGATTGTGGATTTATTGTTTGTTTTTTGGAAAGAGAGTAAGTATGCGGCTATTTCATCTAGGTGTGAGCAGCATTCAACATTGCCTGAATTATTGTAATAGTTTATGTATATATGTAAATCTCCTTTCGTTACTGTTGACTGTGTGGTTTGTATTATTTGAAAGGAGGATGTTTCCTTTAACAGTTTCACTTTGAGTGGAAGAGTGTTTGAGATAAAGGTCGTAAGCCCACCTTTTGGTCTGCCCATTCTACTAGGTACTGCTTGAGTAAACAGTGTTTTGTAGCCCACTAAGTGAAGAGGAGTTGTGCACCAGGTCTCTTGCAGGCACAGAATTTGATGGCTCTTTGCTGTGTCGAGCCATGAGGAAGAGGTTATTTTTGTAATTAATCCTGCAACGTTCCAGTAAGCGATAGTCAAACTTAGGGTTAAAGAATCCGTTGCAGTGTGTGATGGTTTTGTCAGGTTGGTATTAGAGGCTAGTGGTTGCTGAAGACGTATGCCCGAGTTGGTATTAGCTTCTATTGAGGGGATAGTGCTCAAAGCCTTGTTTTGAGCATTATGTAGACCCTGACGGGTAGGAGTAAGATTTTCGGTTATGGTGAAGGAAAAGTTAAATGATTCATGCAAAATGGTTTCGTGACTGTTATGTGGAGACTCTGTGGGGTACTGTTTAGCGTTCAGTGATTGCACTGTGTCATCGGGCTTAGGGTGTCTCGATTTGTCCCTGAATGGTCAGTCGACCATTTCGAGACAGTCAAAACGGTTTTGGGTTGGGAGGCCCTGCCATCCTTCGTAGTTTTGATAGGGTCTTTCTTGCCAGTAGGGCCTCTGGCGTTCTCTGGGCCTTTCTCTCGGACCACCCCTCCCTACATAGTCATAGGAATATTCCATCTGTTTCCATGGCACTTGGTACCATGGCTCCTGGTTCCATGGTTCTTTGGGGAGCTGGTGCCATGACGAGGGTGGAGGGTTACGTTGGTGTTTTGCTGGTGGATAAAAGAAGGAGAGATGACGAGCATCAATCCCCCCTTTTTTATCAAGCTGAGGCCAGGCACAGATGTAGTCCACTGTTGAGGGGTCTCTGCATGTTACAATAATGCAGTCTCTGCGGATTGTCTTTGTTGTTTTTCCTATCCAGGCTACCCTACGTGCTGTAGTGATCCCTCCAGATAGGTGGGATTCGAGCGGTCTATTGATACTTAACCACTGCATGGCTTTGTTTTTAAGAGACCATGCAGTTTCTGGTGTGTCATCGGTTAGCTCTGGTACACCTGTAAGAACTATTGTGTATGGGGTGGCTTCCGGAGGCAAATGGGTAGGGCGTCTAGCTGCTGAAGGTTTTTTGGATGTGTTTTTAGGAGTTGTTTGAGAAGGCAGTGATTTCGATGGAAGATTTTCGGGCCTTTTTTCTGGGCAGGCTCTACTGCTGTCTGCGTTTATCGCTGGGCCTGGGGTGTCTACCCTGACTAGATCTGTGTTTGCTGTTTGCTGACTTGTTTTGGCAGGGGGTTTCTCTTTCTGAGGTTGAGGCGTTTTGACTACAGATTTAGGTAATGTAGTATTTTGTTTGGTGTTTTTCTGTGCTAGAAGCGTTGAATTTGTGTGAATGGCTGTTTTCTGTATGTGTACTTGATGCTGTTTTTTGGGTGGCTGCGAGATGTTACGCTGACCCTTTGTTTCTATACGGGTGTTTGTATCTAAAAGGGTGGCCGAGATTATAGTTAACTGAGCTTCGAGATTCCTGATGCTGAGTTGAATGGGCTTTAGGTATTGAAATAACAGATCTTTTGTTGTCGTGAGAACTTGCGAGGTAACTCTGCAAGTTTTGCATTGGTTTTCAAAATGAACATTGGAAATAGCCTTGTGCGGTTGATTAGTTACTGGAGGAAATAGTATGCTGTGGGACGCTGTGGGGTTTGAATGGGGTAGCGAGTGTTCTGAACACGGGGCATTGGTTGCTAGTTCTCCGGAGCTTACTCGATGAGTTTTTGAGATTGCTCCCTCCCTTTCCCCTTGTTGAAACGAGATGTCGTGTGGTTGGACGTCCCCCTGAGTATGACGGGCAGCTAGGTCAGGAGTTGCTTCCATATCGTCAAACGTGATGGAGAGATCTGATTCGGTCTGTGTGACGGAGAGGTTTACTACCGACGGGACTGTTTTTGAGTCTGGTATTGACAGAGTCACTGGAAGTGAGCAGTTTTGTGTGTTAAGATGAATGGGAGAGGTGGCATTTGCTATAGCGCCTAGAGAGGAGCGCTTCGCATTAGCACTCATGAGATCTAGTGATACTCTCTTTTCCATCAGGGCTATACTCTGGTTTATTGTCTCATTTACCCGCGAGATTAATAGGTCGATAGGACCTGTTACTTGAGCTACCTCCTGTGCGTGTTTGGATTTTGGCTTCGTGGAGCTCCTTGTTTTTGGTGGCATGGTGATTACCCAGTTGCGGGTGCGATGATGAAGGAGGGATGGCCCGGACCGGACTCTATCGGGCACTAACGGGCAACAAGGATCTGATTCACAAAGCCTTTTTAAAATCTAAATGTACCTTTAGAGCCACAAATGGGTGGATTTATAGCACTAGGTATTTGCAAAAGGATATCCAGCAGGCCTAAGTGGCTTTTGTACTACTTTGTTAACTTTACAATCATCATCAGAGGGAACTTTTCTAAATACCTTAACACAAGCTTAACAGACTTGATATGGAGTGCAGAGAAATGTTGATTGACCCTGACCAAACTATATGTCCTTCTTAATGCAGGAGGACTCTGGGTCCCAGATCTTGAATGAATCTTTTTGTTGGTGGTGCAACTTCAATGGCTCACAGCAGAGCTGAACCCAACAGACACCCTCAAAATCAGATGTGTAGCTGCCACATTGCTCTCCATCATTATATCTGAATTTGTATTTGCTGAGTGACAGCACTCTGATACATCCCCAATACTCCTAAAAATGCTTGGCATTGTTTATGCAGATTCTTACAAAAATATAAATGTCCCAAGGTAGATGCACCAGAAATTCTGCTATTGGCCGTACCAAGGTTTGTACTTGCTAAAGCAACACTAAAGAAAGTGAGTTGTGGTAGATCTATGATTAACTAGGTTGTACACCCATTCAACTTGTGGGATTTCATGTCCTTTGATGAGTTCCTAGGAGAATATAGACTGCCACCAGCAGTTCCTTTCTCATGCAACACTTTCAAGAGCAATCATAAAGCGAAGCGAGAATACTACAGAAGAACTGGAGATAGACCACGTACCCGAAATACTCTTGAATTGAAGTAGTGCGAGGCATATGAGTACCCTCAAATATAGCTGTTTGCTGATTTAGGTCAAAAGGTCACGAGTGGTTGGTGGCTCTCCGGCATATGCACAAGATGCCTACAAAGGCATGATTCAAATTTGCACAATTCAATTACCTGCACCGCCCAGACCTCACACAGGCCAAATTACATAACTCCTTTACCGGAATAGCTAGCAAATGTCTGAGATGTAGTTGTTCTGAGGTCCCACTTTACCATATGATCTGGTCATGCCCTGAGATTCAAATATTTTGGAGTAAGGTGGTAAAAGACATTTCTTGTTGGACAGGGAATCCTCACTTATGTAAGCAAAATGTGTGCCTTCCTGGTCCGTATGCCAAAGGTTATCAAATCAACTAACCAGTGTATTGATCCAGCCATGGTCATGGCAAAAAAAAAAGAATTATGGTCATGGAATGGAAGGGCACCCACATTTCGGACTCATGAACTTGCACCTAAAACTCCACAATTGGGCACAAGCTGAAGAGGCTACTGAGAGAGATATTACCCACAAAGAAAAAAATGCCAGGTCTGCAGGGTGGAACACTTTTTGTTGAAAGTAGACCCAAAATCGGATGGCATGTGCTTTCCATCCAAATATTTCATTATGTCTCAGGGGCTTGGTGAAGCTACACGGTTTTAAGAATGTCTATGTTTAGGAGACCACAATAGAGCCCTAGCAATGAAGGGTGAGCAGCAGCAGTCCTCCAGCCTCTCCTCTTTTCTTCTGTATTTTCCCAGCGTGCCACAGGAGAGTTGTTTCCCTCCATAATTCAGCCACAAATCTGGGGAACTAATTGACTGTTTTGACAAATGCTGAAAATTTCCAAGGCCACACAGGCAGGCCACGAAAAGTGTCTACCTCTTCAAAATAGATTTCTGAGGCTTGATTTATTAGAATTGTATAAAGATACACAAGCCTGTGTAAGGCATCTGTAATGCAATCTTGAATAAACGGATCAGATCTAGTGGGATCCATACACCCAAATACATCATTTGACTCCAAGTTCATCTAAATATACCACCTATTGTAAAGCTGGAAGGGGTCTTTGGGAGATTTAAATAAGTGTTTATTTTTATTTTTAAGGGTCAAATTTTCCATATCTGCTCATTTCAGCCAGAACCTCATCAACTAGGGACCTCTAAATAATAAGCTAAAGAATATTTTATTTGAGAGATTGTGACATTTTATACAGTGAGGCCTCAAATTAAGTTCCATTTTTGTAAGTCTTTGTTATTTTTAACAGCACAGCCCAATAGTTCCATTCACCTTAGCAACTAAAACAGGGAAGTTTGGGCGGTTCCGCCTAGTGCCTTTGGAGTCCAACCAATTCCAATTATAATTATAATGTTAGTCCCTAGGCTTTTCTTTTAAACCAGGTTTGAGCAGGTTGCTTAAGACAGGTAAAATATTCCATTATAAATTCCTCTGCTCTTGTAAGTGCTTTATTGATCAAATTCTGGAAACTGTTTATCTACCTTTAAGGTATTCAGAATATCTACTGTATAAGGTTTTCTAAGGTCCAAACCAGAAGCAAAGGAGAACATAAAAGCTGATCTCCCTTTACCGTTCTTTACTCCTGCAGAATGTATTCCATGGGTAGGCGTCTAGGGCCAGCTTACTAAGACTTTATGCCAGTGCTGGGAAGATAACTATTTTTCAGAACATAAAATCTTTCTGCAGTGCAGATTCCCATAAGTTTTCATGAAAAACCTAACCTCTCAGATACCCATACTGAAGTTTGTGTTAAAGAATAATGCCTCCTTGAAGGAGGTATTACCTTGGGAAACATGTTTATTTCTCAAAAACCTGCATTGCCAGTGGGCTGCCTTGCACCGCACATGCTCAATGTGCGTGATTCTTTTTTGTTTGTGTAGACATAGGAATTTGTACTGAAAGTGTATGCTTCCAGTACAAATCTTATACTACTCAAGAAACATGCACCTCGGCACCAAGGAGTGCAGCTGTGCATCAACCAAGCCAGCCTGTTTGTGCAGCAACGGAGCGGATGACAGCAGCAGTAGGCCAATATTAATAGATATGACTGCTCTGTATTCTCCCCCCTCGCGCAACGCACCACTGTTTAAATTCGGTTTCTGCGCTGCATTGAATGAAAATTTGGAAAATCTTGCCCTTGGACTTCGACAGTAAGTTAAGTCTATGACCAACCCTGGATATTTACAGCACAAAATTAAAAGAGAGGGCAGTCGCCCTGCAGTTATTTTTCTAGGCATGGGTATGAGAAAAAAAATATTTTGCTCTCTGTAAATCTGATACTTTTACAGTATGCGTATATTAGGCCCTGGGTATATATGATTCTACCATTTACTACTACAGGCTTTTTTATTTTCAAAAACTCATTTTATTTCCATTTTTAAAACAACACAGCGTTATAAGTATGAATGCACAGTCCAGTGCTTCTTAACAGGCAATTGCTCTGCCAAACTGTTGAAGGCAGTCATTGCTCAGCTCATGTGTGCCTATGGCAGTAAGGGAGTAGGCCAAGCATATCTTGTCATGTTTGGAGGTCTCCTCCCCCATTGTGGAGTCTCCGCAGTTGTAAACGTATTATCAATTGTTTGTTTGTGAATACTAAAAAGGAGTAAACGTACACAAAAGTGTGCCCCAAACGAAAGGAGCAGTTCATCTACATCTGCCAGTCAATATCCCATCCGCATATTAACAGAAACGTTTTCCCCTGTGATGTTTTGCTCGTGAAATACATTTTAGTACATAGATAGGTCTTGCTAGGAATTTACGTTTGGGCATTCCCTTCTCACTACCGTAGCTAGATACATTGTCGCTAATGCCGGCAGCATGGAAGGGGGGGTAGGGGGGTGCTGATGATTCCTGAGCTTGCTGCTTGCCCACAGCGGGTGCATAAAAGAGCGGGGAAGTCATTGCTGGCAATTCCTGTGCTTGCCACCATCCCATGGTAAACGCACACTGCAGCAGCCGCATGGAAGAGGAGAGCGTTGCTGGTGATTCCTGTATTTGCCGCAAGCGTCAAATGGATGTAAGGGGGGCGGGGGGCGTTGCTGGCGATTCCTGTGTTTGCCACCTGCCCCGCAGAAAATCCATGAAAGAGTGGGGGGGCTCCCGCAAAACTCGTCCCACCAAGGGCGGACCGCTCCCCCCACACTCCCTTGCGGCACAACTGCCTCTCACTTATGAATAATCACTGAGACAACAAAAAACTGATGGGTAACTTTGCATTCAGTCTTCTGCAAATGTAGGTGGTCGACATTGTTCAAGCCATTCTTGTCTCATCCCTCTAAACTATCTCTTATACTCATTTCATCACTGCAAATTAAGGGGCATATTATCAAGAAAGGCGATAAAATTATCGCTGTTTTAGCGGAGGGAAACTGCCGCTAAATCGGCAATAAGGGCCTTGATAATATGCCCTTGTGAATTCCCATAGCAGCCCAGGTTAACACCAGAACCTGGGCTGCTATGGGAATTCACAAGGACATATTATCAAGGCCATTATCGCCGCTTTAGCAGCAGTTTTGTGTCGCTAAAGCGGCGATAATTTAATCGCCTTTCTTGATAATATGCCCCTATGTTTAGCTTTGCATTGTATCTCCGCCGAGTTTTCAACACCGCATTTTGCAGCATCAATATACATTTCTAATGTACATTTTATGCACAATTTGTAAGGTTTGTTACACTAACGTGTGGCCATGGATCTTTAACTCCTTATGATATTCTGTACTTAAATTTCCCCTTTCATGTATTTCAATTTCTGTTCAAAGACGGCTCCCCCCGAACCCCCCCCTGCCCCCCCCCCCCGCCCCCGCCCCCCCCCCTTGCCGGAGGCTTGCTGTTTCATCGGCTGATTGCTGCAGCATGTTTTTAAGAAAACATTGAAGTGGAGACTGTGCAGTATGTGACAAAAATATAACAAAAAAAAGATTATTTCGTCTAGTTCATTTGCATTTAGATCCCTAAAATAAATACTTTGATTAAAATACCCTAATAGTGATTTCAATTCAAAATGAAGGACATAATACGGATTTGCACATAGCAGGTAAATGAAGGAAAACTCAGTAATGACTATTATTTCTTGCAACCTTTGTTTTATTTGAGTTCACAGAATTGCTTGACGCATGTATCTGTCTCTTGGCGTAGAACATCTTTGCATTTTCGAAATCCCTATTCCCTTCGAGGTTTGAAGATGGATTTCTGCGGCAGCAAGCTCCAGTTAGGTAAATAAATACTTGTAATTTCCAGCCGCTGGTTAATCTGAGCAGGTGGCCAGAGGAGATCAGCGTGTCTTCTGTGATTGGACCTGGGCTGTCATTTATCAAGCTCGCCTATAGACTGCAAAGTCAGAGCGTGATATCTTTAAGCCGCTCTCAGCCTGGACGGGAGCCCAAGGGACTGGGACTAATTGTGTATGAGGACATGGCAGGTCTTTTACTCAGCCGAAGTGTTCTTCATAATCTATTTACTGTGTGTGGATGCAAAATGAAATGCAAACATCTAAGCGACCCCTATCCAGGATATGACCTTTCAGTAACGATTTTCAGACATTACCATGTATACCTTTACCATATGGAACTTTACACTGCTTTCAAATTTAAACAACGTATTGTTTTACACTGTTTCATTTTACCACCCAAAAGTGCTGATCCCTAAAGTCTAAATAAAAAAACCTTTGTACCCCTTACACCTATCCATCCTTAAAACCTAAAAAAATGTTTTCACCACTTAACCAGTTACATCCTTGAAACATAAAAACCCCTTAATACCCCAATACGTCCCTAAAACACCCTTATTTTTTTAGGTTACATTCGTAGTTCAATACATACACTTCATGTGTCGCTGAGTTCATGTTGACTATAAACCACAGATGAAATGGTAAACTATACGGTACACGGATTTCAGTCTGTATACAACTGTTCAGGGAAAACCAAGGGGCATATTACCAAGCAATAGCGATAATTATCGCTATTGCTTGGTTAGAGACAAAAATTTACCGCTGAGCTGCGGCGATTTTTACCGCAAATAAAACCTTGGTATTACCAAGGTTTATCGCAAATGCGATAAAAATCGCCGCAATGCATGAATATCGCTGAAAAGTCAGCGATATTCATGCATTACCGAGCTAATGCTCTTAGCCATGTTATCCACCTCCCATTGGATAACATGGCTAAGAACTGCTCAGGGCAGGTGTTAGCTTTTGGAGATATTCGCGCTTAGCGCCAATATCTCCATAAGTTGGTAATAGGACATAGCGATGTTACCGACTGTTTCCAGTCGCTAACATCTTGGCACGCCCACTTTGCATGTCATTAGTGATAAATATCACTGACATGCAAAGGGGGGCCCAAGATGGTCGCTATCTCCTACTAGCTGTCGCTAACTGGTGTTAGCGACAGCTAGGTAATAGGGAGATAATTGTATCTCCGCTTTCTTGGCTTTTAAAGCCAAAAAAGCGGAAATAAACCCCCTTGATAATATGCCCCCAAGTTCCTCCAGATACTGAATCCCTGTTATATAACCAATGCCCTACTCCTGGCCCTCTTTACCTGTATCAAACCCATGACAGTCACTGAAACTACATTGAGAAATTAAGTGGATTTAAGTAGAAAAGTGGGTACTGTTAGACTGTTTACTCTATGGAGAGAGTTGTCATAGAACTTACCTCCATAGTAAAGATGGAGTGGTAAAGGTACTTACTATGTGGTAAAAATCGAACTTACCTCCATAGTAAAGATGGAGTGGTAAAGGTACTTACTATGTGGTAAAAATGGTGCTGTAGCGGTGGCATACCTTCAGCAATATTAGGGTCATTTTGAAATTGTGTTTATCAAAAAAGTGTTCTAGCCAGTAGTTGCGAGGAAACACAGATGTAGTCAGCATTGTAGGACATGGGAGAGGCAAACCATGCAAAATCTGATGATAATATTCTTGGACGGATGCGCCGGTCACATGGTGTGCACTGTCAGGGGACAAATGTGGCAAAGATTGCTTGTGTAAGAACATTGGGCTCATAATATTTGTGAAGAGTTAGTATGTTTAAAATATTTCTGTACACAATAGTCTCAAAAACATTTTTTAGGAGGTACATCCGGCTTTGGGGTTCGCCAGGGTAAACAATTAAAAAATTGCATCAGCAACAAGGTGTGCGCTTCTCGCGAGAAGTGTGTGAGCAACTGCAGATGCGTTTTGCAAAGACATGGTTAATAATGTTGCATCCCCTTATTCTAAGGAAGCATACATCCCACCTGACTCCCCACCTCTAGTTCTGCACCTGCAGAAAAATAGATACAAAAAAAGCTTTCTGCGGGCATTTATAAATGGAAACTGCAAAATAGCAGTATCCCCCCCCCCAAAAAAAAGCAATTGTGCAACTGCTTTATTCAGTGTCGTCTGAAGCCTGGTCTAAGTATGTTGGTGCAAGAGTGTAACAACCAAGACATAATAAATGGATGCTGTGAAGAGAGCTTGCTATTTGCTTGCTCAGATCTCTCCGGAAAGATGCTGAACACACAGCCTGCAGAACCAATTCGGGAAAAGCATGTGCGATTTAGATTGTGTTTATTGGATTACTAAAGCACAACAGCTTAGTGAAAGCATTGCTAAAGGGTCATAAAGAAGGATACCGCACAACCACAGAACACTGATATGGAAAGGCAACAGGGCAGTCACAAGAGGAAAGTAAAGAAACATAATCACTTAGCACAGCACAGGCCGAGCTGCCAGAAGCATTTTAGAAATAAATAAAGAGTTTTGTTACAGCCGAGGTGCCTCGTCCTTCATTGAATATTCATTATTTGCTTTGCGTTAAAATGAGCATTGCCATAAACAAAACATCGCCTGCATCAAGCGGTCGTACCTACCACCTGATATAAAACAACAGAGGACAGGGTTTTAGGTTTGAGGGAAATGGCTTTCTATGAACAATAAAAGAGGAACCGAAACACTGGTGGTCCACTCCTTTACCCATGAAATTTGAACTTTATGTCCATTGAGACATCTGTTTTGCTTGGACTTTTATATAAGTGTGCAGCAGGTTTTGCTTTCAGTACCTACCACCCGAACCGAATGAGCCTCCCAAATAAAACTCTTGATTCAACTAAAACGCATGTTAAAGCATTCGACCCACAATGCCACAGAAGCAGTGAGGAGCCCATTGGTGAAGAAATATGAAAGTAGCTCTTAACTCTGGAATCAACAATAGCACTGCACCCAGTGGTCCTGTTGGGAACGACCAGCAGACATGTCCAGTAGGTGTTAGCTGCTAAGTTCAAACTGGAGACCAAGAGCGTACTGAGAGAAAGGAGAGATCATATGTGAGTTGACCAGGGTGGCTAGAAAAAACACCATCAACAAAAAGACCAACTTTTCTCACGTGCCATACTCAGGAGTTTCTTGCATGCAGCAGACTAATCAAGTCCCCAGCTTTTCCTGACACAAATGCCTCAAGCTGTCTGTCTCATCCCTACAAACCCCAATTGCCAAGTGCATGACTGCTCTCCGAAAGCAGCTGCCTGGTCAAGTGAGTGACTGACTAAATGACTGAATATGGTGAGTGAGTGAATGTATTGTTGTGAAAGTCAAACAACCATATACGGTTTGGGCCTCATTCATGGGGATTTGACGCAGGGCAGCGCAGCCAGTCACCTTGCTGCACTGCCCTGCGTCAAAGTGAAAGGGCAGGAATGCGCTGTATTTATCCAATATGGTGCATTCCTGTCTTTTCCGATGCGCTGGCGCCATTTCAGAAGCCTAGCGCCAAAGCAGGAACCAATGGGCAAGAGTGCCTGTGTTGCAAGGTCGGCGCCCCACTGCTTTAAGAGCTGTGCAGAGGAAAAATAAAATGATAAGAATGAAACTTTATTATCTTGTTATTTTTCTGTTCCTAAATGCAGGGAGAGGTGGGGCTGGCCAGAGCTAGGGCCAGTGGAGGAGTAGTGAGCGCACTCAAAGTGCGCATGAATGTTTGACTGAACGTCTTGGGCTGGTCAAACATTCATGCACACTTTGCATGTTCCCCACCAGGCTACATTATACAGCACGGTGGGGAACATGCACAGGCTCCCTGTCCCCGTCTGAGCAATGAACCATGGCACTCAGACCAATCATAGAACTGCAATGCAGCGTTCTGATTGGCTTAGAGAATCAATCACAAAGCTGCATTGCAACGTTGTTTTTGGATTAGGGAGCCTGAGACCCCGGGTGCTTCCTGCGACGAGGAGAGGCAGTGGAGAGGCGGTGGCTGGCGATGCAACCAGAAGGTAAGTTTTCTTTATTTGTTCTTTATTTTTGTATTTTCTACTCCCCCCCACCCACTTCCCCCCACAATTGTTCCCTACCATCTGCCACTGTTGTATAGCATTTTAGGACCCTAGTGTAATTTTCCCGATTCATGCCCTTATATAGGTATAAATCACCATGTCCTTATATAGGCATAGACATCATAACAATATTTAGATATTGCTCATGCAGTCCAAATACGGCATGGCTATATCCACTAGTTCAGAAAATCCACAACAATTTCTTACTCGGCTTCAGCAGTTAGGAACTTCCCCTTGCTTGAATATTGATTTGTCCAAGGACTCATGGAGTTTTCAAAGAACTGTGACTTTGTGATGACGTTATTATGTCGAACCTTACGTCAAACTCGGCACCTTCAAGGTATAAATATGCCCACACTTGCCCTAGCAAACACACAGTGGTTTGGAGCAGATCGACTATCTACTTGCCCGACGCATCCTGCTGCAGCAAGTGCTGAAGGAAGCCGACCCTCCAGCAGACGCACTGAGCAAGACGCTAGCCGAGAAATCCAGCTCCAGGTATTCCAAGCGCCATTTGCGGGGTGTTTGCGGGGTGTTTGGAAATCGAGTCCTGAGACAGAGAGATACCAGACCTCCTTCATTCTAAACCAAGGTACAGAGCTGATTAGACCCTAAGAGAAATCTTGGGTAGATTCTTGGCAAAAAGAATTCTAAACTTATGCTACACCACACTTACTTCTTTCCTCATACTAGACTTAGGTCAGGTACATCATGGTAGGCGTATTTTAGAAGAACCAGTTGAGTTCTTTTAGTCTGTATTTATTCATGTATGTATTTTATGGCTTAGAAACCATACCATGCTTTTACAGTATTATTTGATAATACTGTCTTGCTGTACACATTATAATTTGCAGCCAGTATTACGATTGTAGCAGTTAATTTCTTCTGCATGAGAAAGAAGACTGGATATAAAATACTTTTATTGAAAACGCCCATCTCTCTATTTCTCTGAACCTCTGGTGAAACGAAGCATGCACGATTGAATGAGTGAAATATCTTTCTATTGTTTCCACGACTCTGAAGGTCAGTTTTATCTTTGGGAAACAAAGTTGTCATGTTTATGCGGTTGTCAGAAACGAATCCCTCCTTGTACATTCAAGAAAGTTTCTAGTGACGTTTGAGCTAGCTGGCACCCACAATGAAGTTTAATATATTCGATAGAGACCTAGTAGACACAAGTCCTACTTCACATCTATAGGATATATTATTCCAATGCGCAGAGCCTATTGGGAATATAGGAACTACACTACACCACTGCTGTGCAGCAGGCAGAATTGTGTAAGGGCAGGAAGAGGCACCTTACTGCACAGAAACAATCTACTGCTGCAGAATGCAACACACATAGAAAGAGGAACAAACAAGGAGAAATAAAGTTATTTCTCCTTGTTACACCTCAACTCGAGAGGTGCAAGATTTTGACTCATTCCCAGCTTACATGTCTTTCTAAAGATGGGAGTGCGCCAAAACCCAGTGGAGTTACATGGGAACACCCATCGCAACTTCCATGGAGCACCTCCCTTGCACAGAGTAAGCTGACACAGCCATCTGCCCTGCGTTGCCATACTCAGGATTTATAAGACCACTCAAAACCATGCAATGTAGCATTACGTTGTTTCATAAATCTGACACAGTGCCTTGCGTCATGCATGTACCACATTGCATGGTGCAAACGTGATGCAAGGCTCTCATAGATATGCCTTTACATTTTAGAAGTAATGTGCTGTTAGAACACCAGCGATAGGTTAAAAGCTAGAATTTCAAACATTGTACAAAATGTGTAATATTCATAATGTTCCACTTCACTGCTAAGGATTTTCAAAATAATTGACATTTAACTAAGAATCACGGTAGGCAAAGTATTGTGAGATTTGATGAAGAAATACTCATTGAATTGGCCATTGATTAACATATAGTTTTTTATCTTCACTGATACTGATGAAATTTACCTCCAACTAGTTTATTCTCTATTCAATATATTTTATTAAAACTATTAACTTCATTCCCCATTGTGGAGCTTATGTATGTTAAATTGATAAGGTCTGGGGGCTCAGTGGACGGATGGGTCCAATTCAGGAATCTGACTTCATGGTCACAGGTTTAACCCCTGGTCGGTCCACTCAGCCTTTCACCCTTCTAAGGTTGGTAAAATGAGTACCATTCAGTACTGTAATTAAAAACATCTGTTATTTAGTGTAAACATGGTCCAAGGCGTTGTGCTTTACAAAAGCTCAGACTGCTGCATTCAAAATGATCTCCCACTATCCTAATTTTTTTTCAAGTCTAGCATTTTGAAAGATTAGTTCCAATTCCTCACTCCAAATTAACAGAGAAAGACAAACACAAAATGTTGCAGCACTATTGGTCTCAGAGCAATGTATAAAGTAAAACCAGCCTGAACCCCTTGCTTTGCAATCATTATTTTCTCTACTCCTTGGTACTACTGTAAGCAGAAAATACATCTACGTTAATGATTCTGGTCCATATGTAAGTGACAAAGCTACATTCAGCTTAAACTATTTTTTTAATAACTATTGATTTAATTCTTTTTTCCCAACCTCTTTTAAATGTTATTTCTTCAAATATGTACATGTAAACATTTATTTAATCAATATTCTGACTGTTGAGATCTAACATCTGAGATATTTTCCCATTTGTAAAACAACTCCTAAATTCAGAAGTCGTCAGAAGGATAATTATTCGGGTAAAAGAGAGGGAATCCGAGTTAACCATAAATAAACAAATAAACAATGAGAGCTTCCAGTTTCTGAGTCGATATTTGTTCCCATGGTCAAAGTTTTACCAAACTGAATAGTAGGCGCGACGTTCCTTGGAAACCCTCTTGTTTTAGTCAATTGTGAGCAGTGCACACTGGGGTGTGCTCTCTCTGCACATGAGGTAAAGGAGGACATCTAGGCACTTGAGGCCTGCTTCACAAGCACAAGTATTTCTTAATCTTGTATTTAGCTATGCCCAGCTACACCCAGGAACTGATTATAGGTGGCCTGTTATATTGCAATTATACATGATAAACTGCTGATTGCGCCTGATAATTACCAGATGCGTTTAAGGCCACACCCTTTGTTCAATTTTGACTTGACAAACCTTGCAGAGATTAACAAGTCAAAGAAACCCAGTATTTACCAGGACATACAGATTTTGCTGCATTAAAAATGTTCAGGTAATACACCAAAAAGCCCCAATTGGCAATAAGTATCACATTCAAAGAATACTGACACCTCAGGGTCAGATTGTATTAGTCTGACAATTATTGCATCTATCAGGGACCACTCATAATCAGGTTCATATTGCTAGCTCACCTAACCATTTAAGCCAGTTGTTGTGTAAATTCACATAGAATGCTGGCTCAACTTTCCATTCACTCATCTTAATACACTAATTAATCCTATATCCTTTAGGCAGGTTATACGGACCCTTCAGATTTCAGCCCACTGTTGCTACTACTGCAGCTCATCTTCAAGTGCTAAAGTTTGGGATTCCTTCCTGACCTGTCGTAGTTTTGATTTTTTTCCACTACTCTCCTGTGATGGCTGGGTACTGTGGATCGGCTCCTTTCTCTTCGAGTTAGTTCCACACATCTTTGGGGTTTGAGGAAATGTGTATTATTTAATTGGCCCTAACTTTCGGTTTTTCTGGGAGGGCACTCCCATTTTTCTCAGTATGTATTTTACAGCTTTAAATGTGGATCACTGTTGCTGAACTGTAATAGTTTAGTGTGTGAATCTCTAGAGAGGCATTTTCTATTGTGTAGTGGCTTTTGGTTTACACTCTCAGGTGTATCATATCTGTGTCACAGCAGTTTAGCAGTTTTGGCACTACTGGTCTAGGGGGCAATCCACAGGGGGAAGATGCACAATAACTGCATTCTTTATTTATTGAAGAAACTAGAAAGGCTTTGTGAAGTAATTTGAACAAGCATTGTTTCCCAAAATGTTGTCATAGCAGCCCTTCAATGTTTTCATGTAGGTCAATCATATGTATGTTGTTCGCTCTGGATCAGTACTCTGGGTCCTGGGTACTCACTCTGTCAATCTGTTCCCTCACTTATTATGTCAAGGTCAGCTTTTGTTACTCTAGCACCAAATATGCATTGGTTGTCATGGAGGAGGCTTCTGTCTGCCACCACAAAACTATTTTATTTTCAAGTGTTTCTATTGTGGCCATAATGGCTTTCAACATTTCTGTCAGATTGTCCATGGTGTTATCAAACTCTGTTTCTGCTTTGTTGTTTGCTCTCCCAACGGATGGCTCTACAAGTATCTCAGAGCATGACTGCCCCATAGTACGACTGCCCAAAGCATGACTCCAGGCTGATGACAAATGTCCCTGATGGTGTTAGGTCTGACCATTCCTTTTCTGTTAGTAGCTAAGAGCAGTCCCTAGTAGTGCAGTTAAAGAGGACATGGGCAGTTGGGTGAGATGCACTGGGCCCATGAATAATGTGTTAGTCTTGTAGTGTGACAGCTCTTACTAAGCAGTGTATCACAGGCTAATGAGGACCTAAACTGAAGGTGTTAGAACCTGTTCTAGGCTCAAGTCCATGACCTGAATCCCCTTACCGCTTTTCTACAACCTGTTGGCTCATACATGCCTGGGAGAGGGTTCCACAAGCTTTTCCTCTTGCCATTGCTTGCTGACAATGTTGCAGTGGGACCACTGCCTGCTCTTAAAAAACATGTGGGCAACAATTTTGAAAGGGGAAGGGGTCCCTTGGGTACCCTTGACCATATGTGAATGGGTTACCACCATTTTTCAGACGGCAGTACATTGCAAATGTTTTGAACTGCATTTCGGTCGCAAAAATTTGTACATATTATTTCAAATCGATATTAGGAAGTGACTGCCCTGAACACGCCCTTTCCAAATACCGAATCTCCAAACCAACATTGCAATTTGGTCACAAGTTACTGAATCACAATTTGGGCTTCGTACATCACCCGAAGGATTTTTGTGCACGTTTGTGACCACAAAAATACTTGCTACATCTAGCCCATATTCGCTTAAAAACAGTGAAACAGAAGCAATAGGAAGAATGGCAGTATGTAAGAGGCGCCTTTTTGGCACTACATACCGAAATACAGAGGCCTCTGCTGTGAGTATTTAGTATTCTGAATAATGAACTCTTGAAGTGTATCAGAGCCTGCACATCTTTGAACAAATGATTCAATCGTACAAAGAAGTCTGAATTCAAGGACACAGTGACAACAGCAGAGTGAAGCCTCCGTGGGAGGCAATGTCCCTGTCTGCGGCAATGAGACGGCCGTTTGCATCCGAAACAGACTATCTTGGAATACAAATAGAAAGGTACATGGGCATTTGCATAATATTAAGACAGTCACTATTAATTTTACGAAATGTCCTGAACATTGTTCCTCGGGGTCATACTGAGGTTTTTAAATGATCAATTATTTCAAATGACAATTACTACTTTAGAACATTTCACAAGTGAGAACTCGCCATCTTCTTTTTTTTTCAGCAGCCACAGGAGCTATTTTGAGAAAAAGAACTACAATGAGGAGGAATTATACATCCACAGCTATTAAACCACTAAACAACTGTGAATATCTAGGATTTGTGCAGTGCAGCAAAAACGTTATCATATTTTTGCCGTTTCATTAGTGTCAGTTCATTTCTTTAATGAAAGTGTCTGATTGTTCAACACTATTGGAGTCAAATTATTTTTAGAGTAAATCGCTGTCACTCAAGGGTTTCATTGACATATGTTGAATATCCAAGCTAAAAGGGAAAATACTTGTTTATTTTGCAACACCGTTGCTTGATTAAAAAAAATAAAAAATACAGTTGCAGGTTAATTGTTTAGCTCTCTCCTGTTAAGGCACAGATGAGCTAGAAAGTTCGAATGCTGCCCCACCAGCCGAAAAATCATTGCGACATTCTTTAGGACGCTTGGCATTGGCTGTTTTTCATTTTGTTCTTTTCCTGTATCTCACCCAATTGCCCCTGTCCTCTTTAACTGCACTTCAAGGGACAGCCCTTTGCTCCTAGCTGGAAAGGAATGGTCAGACCTTACACCACCAGGAACATTTGTCATCAGCCTGGAGTCATGCTTTGGGCAGTCATACTCTGGGGCACTCATGTTCTGAGATACTTTCAGAGCCATCCACTGGGAGTGCAAACAACAAATTAGAACCAAAGCTGGATAACCCCATTAGCAAACTGAAAAAAGTTTGAAATCCATTTTTGCCACAAGAGAAACACTTGAAAATAAAATAGTTTTGTGGGGGCAGACATGAGCCTCCTCCATGACAATCAAAATATATTTGCTTCTAGAGTAACAAAAGCTGACCTTGAAACAAACAAGCGAGTGAACAGATGGAGTGAGTGAGCATCTTGGAGCACTGGGCCCAGAACCCAGAGAACTGGTCCAGACTGACAACATATACATGACTGACTTACATGAAAACTTTGAGGGGCAGATATGACAACTTTTTTTGGATAAATGCTTGTTCAAATTCCTTCACAAGGCCTTTCCAATTTCTTCAATGTATAAAGAATGCAGTTATTTCTCATCTTACCCCACCTGGATTTCCCCCAAACCAGTAGTTCCAAAACTGCTAAACTGCAGTGACAAAGATGTGATACACAAGAGATGTGAACCAAAAGCCACTACACAATGGAAAATAACAGTCATGAGATTATTGAAGCACTCAAATGATAACTTCAAGATAATCATTAATGCTGCCATAAAACACAATACCACTGATATTTGGGTAACTAAATAATTAATTTCTCTACCAACTTGTCCATAATTTGAGCTTTTAACTCTTTAATAGATTAACATGGAAGACAATATGTGCTGTTTTGGTATGTACATAGCATTTACTACTTCTGACAAACTTCCCCCTAACTTCCTGTAGGGTCTTCCCAGTCGGGGTACCCACCAATGACTACAACACACACAGAGCTTGGTATCACACGTCGTGATTCATCTGCGTTTAACTGCAAACTCCAACATTCTAAAACACCCTTAACTGCAATAGACTCTATTCATTATGTCACAGCTTTAGGAATTTCATCAGGAGCCAAAGGGTTCTGCCATTAGTGACTCGAAATGCACAACACTCCCTTTCAGAACATATCTTCTGCATCTACACTTGTAGTCTTAAAATCGCTTGCTTTACAAGAAGCTACTTCAAGCCACCACATTTTCCTTGTTTCCCTAAAATGATAAATAATTTCTCATAACAAACCCCGCCCACAAAATTGATTTCATACCATAATAATGCCACATTAGTGGCTTCCACCTTTTTCCCTGATAGGCCAAAGATCAGCAAAGTGTGTCTTACTTAAACTTCACTTTGGAAAATCAGATGAAAACCAAAGTGTGAACCCCTTAAGTACTTGGAGATTCCTTGAATTAGAATAAACAGATTGACCAAATCAGCTTTCAATTTAGTAATTATGTGCAGCCCCATTCTCAATATTCTCCTCATTTAATTACCTCTGTTATTATATCAAATTCCCAATTCTCTCCTTCTTTATTTCCCTGTGCAGCGGTTTTTATCTGATTCAGCTAAATTCCATAAGATCAAGGAATCGCATATGTCTCAATTGAAGAAATGGCAGATGGCCAGCCGTGTTCATCCAAACCATCATTCTTCTTTTTTAGGGGGACTGCTAAGGAAATGGCATGAAAAAAGGATATTTTCAAAGTTTGATACCAAATTGTATGCCAATCCTGCAACAATTTATGTGTATAGCCAAATTGATCATGCCACAGCTTTGTTGTTTCCAAAATTGCAAAGCTTTAAATAGGGATGCTAATTCATCTCAAAGTTTTTACTAGGTTTTTAGTTAAGTATCTCAATGGTGAATCTAAACAAGCATTGGCAAAGCCAATTGATCTGGTGTTGGCCGCCAACCATTGGAATATGCCAGGTCCTCGTGAATCTAAAAAAAACAACATTTGCTACATGCAACAACCCACAAACATTACCATAGTACTGCAGGACAATGAAATGAGCTACTTTGTGGGTAGATGAGTTGCTTGTGGAAGGGTGACATGCCGTAACTTGTAATAAAGTCAGCCAGCAGCTGAAGTGGCTGATGCAATACTGCCTTAATGCATGCTGGAGTGAGTGGAAGAAACATGTGAATGACACCAACTATAGACAAATGTATGAATTCTGGCTAAAACCCATATAAGTTAGTATATTTATTATACTCATTCCTTAAGTAAAATCGAAAGTTTTGGGCAATACAGACATAAAGAAGTTAGTCAGTCAGCCATTGGCTTCAAGCGTCTTGCCTTAAAGAAAGAAAGAAAGAAAGAAAGAAAGAAAGAAAGAAAGAAAGAAAGAAAGAAAGAAAGAAAGAAAGAAAGAAAGAAAGAACGAAAGAAAGAAAGAAAGAAAGAGAAATAAGGAATGAAAAGTATAAAGAGGATGACTTAACACTGAACAGTTTCAAATGGTCACAATCTGGTGGGTTGTAAAGTAGAAGCAGTCTGTTATATAGCGTTTTAGGACCCTAGTGTAATTTTCCAGATTGATGCCCTTATATAGGTATAAATCACCATATTCTTATATAGGCACAGAAATCATAAACATGTTTAGACATAGCTCATGCAGTCCGAATATGGCATGGCTACTTCAACTAGTTACGAAAATCCACAACGATTTCTTGGAAAACTCGGCTTCAGCAGCTAGGGACTTCTCCTTGCTTGAATATTGATTTATCCAAGAACTCATGGAGTTTTCAAAGAACTGAATGTCTTTGTCAAACTCGGCACCTTCAAGGTATAAATATGCCCACACTGGCCCAAGCAAAGACACAGTGGTGTGGAGCAGTTCAACTATCTACTTGCCCGACGCATCCTGCTACAGCAAATGCCGAAGGAAGCCTACCCTCCAGCAGACGCACTGAGACAGACGCTGTCTTTTCTCTGGCCGAGAAATCCAGCTCCAGTGTTTCCCAGCTACCCTTGAGGTTGTTTGGAAATTGAGTCCTGAGACTGACTTCCTTCATTCTAAACCAAGGTACGGAGCTGATTAGACCCTAATAGAAATCTTGGATAGATTCTTGGCAAAAAAGAATACTAAATTTATGCTACACCTCACTTACTTCTCCCTCGTACTAGACTTACATTAGGTACATCGGGGTAGGCGTATTTTAGAAGCACCAGTTGAGTACTTTTTAGCCTTTGATATTTATGTATGTATTTATCTATGGTCTAGGAACTATACAATGCTTTTACAGTATTATTTTATCCTACTCTTCTTACTGTACGCATTATACTTTGCAACAAGTCTTACGATTGTAGCAGTTCATTTCTTCTGCATGAGAAAGAAGACTGGCCAATAAATACTTTTATTGAAAACGCCCATCTCTCTATTTCTCTACACCTCTGGTGAAACGAAGCATGCACGAATGACTGAGTAAAATATCTATCTATTGTTTCCACGACTCTGAAGATCAGTTTTATCTTGGGGAAACAAAGTTGTCATGTTTATGAGGTTGTCAGAAACGAAATCCCTTCTTGTGAATTCGAGAAAGTATCTAGTGACCTCTGAGCTAGCTGACCTTCACAATTAAGTCTAATATATTCGATAGCGACCTAGTAGACCTAAGTCCTACGTCACATCTATCAGATATATTATTCCAATGTGCAGAGCCTATCGGGAATATAGGAACTACACTACAAGTCAGAAAAGCAAAGTACTGTTGCTGACACATCAGGCTATAAACACAAAGCAACACTAAAGTATTGATAAAGTAAAACAAAAATACTGGCACTAAAGGGAACTACCTTGTGCGCCAGTATGGTCCTTGTGAGGAAGAAAAGTTCAGTCACTCAAGGTGAAGTTAACCCATGGCTTAAGTAGGCTGGCCTACTTCCTCATGCCATATGCTGTAATTGGTTGAAGCAAAATGTCATTGATACAACAGATCAATGGAGGAAGAGAGGTGGCTGAAATCCCCTACATGTACGTACATTTTACATATTTTAGCAAAATCAAAAGGTCTTGGCTAACAACAGACCTAAAATCTGTGAGGTTCAAGAGATCTCCGTTAGCAGTTATATTCAATCTCATCTAATTGACATTGTTTTTTTCCTGCCCAAATAAATGTGCAAAAACTAGATGGATGATTATTAAAAAATGTGTAAGTGCAAGCTTATATGGATGTATTGAATAAAAACTACTGGAAGGAAAGAAATTGCAGTTTGATTAAATGTGTCTTCCCGATAAACTTTTCAATTATCTTAAATATTTTTATCTCCATATATCCCCTTATAAAGTCCCATTAAAAAAACAGTGGGTACATTTTATGAGATAAACCTCAGGACACTTAGCATAATTGTAATAAATTGGGTTATTGGTTGAAAAGGGTGGAAGTGTCATTAAGGCAGCAAACACAGTCCTTGTCAGGTTGTACTGCAAAAGTCACTAAAGTAATGTGTGCTTAACCCTCTAGTAACTTGCCACAACACAGTCAGACTAAACTGAGAGGCAACGTGTAAAGTAGTTTTACAACAAATGAACAGTAAAAAACTGAACACACAACACAATAAAAATACCAAAGCAATTTAGAAACATTGGGTATATTGTAATCAAGAAAATGATACCAAACTGCAAACAATCCTATCCGTAACACTGGAGATATTACATTTTAAACTTTTAAGTGAAAATAGCCAGTAAAAGACTAAATAACTACTCGTAGTCATCTGGTTGTGCTAGACCGGGAAAAGTCATACATTTTGGCCAACCACAATAGAATGCAGCATGTGGGCTGGATACAGGAAGAAGGTTAGTCCTGTTATAAAAGTTACCTTCTCTAAGTCTGACAAGATAAGCTCTGTTCCGCCATGGAGAAGGCAGTTAGGAGCAGGGCCTGCTTCGCTATGGTCATCAGTGTAGCGTGAAGAAAAAACCTGGCATCACGGGCTGTAGCATTGCCGACTGTTGCTGATGGTCGCTGTACTGCAGAAAGTTGAGTTTTCCAGAGCTTCACATTAATGGTTGCTGTGGGAGGCATGGTCTCTGCATTAACGTCAGGATTTCATGTTTCTTCATAGTAGGAGCTCAACTAATGTCAGCAAGGGTCCATGCTCTGGGGAAGCACCACTTCAGGATCAGGAACTCACTCCAACAAAGGCCAGGAAAGGCTCAACCCGGTTCAATTGCACTTCCCGGCTGTTCTAGTTCAGTATGTAGCTGTAGAGTTGCAGGGAGGACTCTGGAGCATGTTGAGCCCCTGTGCCTAAGACAAGAGATCAGTTAACTGAATCTTGGCCTGGGATGAAGGGAGAAGGTCCAGTCTTCTCAGAGAGCAAGGCAGCCTCAAGCAGCAGGGCAGTCCCCTAATGGCAGCAGGACAGTCCTCTGGGGGGCAAAGTAGTCCTTCTTCTGTAATGTCCACAGGTCAAATAGTGTACTGATGAGTGGCTCTGGAGGTCCAAAATGTATATCCGGAACCAGACTTTGAAGCTGGGGGATTCGCTATACTATTCCCACATTTGGGTCTGGAAATGTCTTCCTTCCCCCTTTAAAGGCACCAAGAAGTCTGGGGTAATTAAAGAATATTGTTGTGTTACTTTGTGTATGCTGGAGGCAAGCTCTTTGAACTGTAAGCTGGGCAAGAACAGCTCCACACTAAGCTATTCTGCCACATCTAGTCTACTTTGTATCATTGTTTGGTAGGAATGCAGAAGCCCCAACAGCTAACCTATGCACAGTCATGTGACCGAGGACACTGGTAGAAGGCACAAATGGTTAGAGCAAGAAAATGTCGACCTTCTAAAAGTGGGATTGGCATTCTCAGAATTGTAACTTATCTGACTTTACCACTAAAGACGATTTTAAGTGACAATGCATTTGACTGTAACCACCATATCTCAATTAGCCCTCAATCAAAGATTGTCACTTATTAAAATATTAATGTAATCCAAAGCTCATCAATGGGAGAGTGAAGCCTTACTGTAGTGAAAAATTCCTTTAGGAGATTTTCACTACCAGGGCAATTTAAACTTAAACTCACATCTCTCACTTTTTAAATTCCATGCACCCTGACATATGGGCTTTTGGAGCATTTCTTAGGGGTGACTTATAAGTATTAAAGAGGAGGTTTTAGGCATGGAAAAAGGTTTATTTTGCCAGGTCAAAATGACAGTTTACAGCTGCACTACAGTCTGCAGTGGCAAGCCTGAGTCGTGTTTTAAAAGGCTACTTTAGTGGGTGGCACAATGAGCACTGGTGGACGACTAATAGCATTTCATTTACCAACACTGGGTACACGTCGGGCCATTTACTAGGGACTTATAAGTACATTAAATGCACCAATCAGGTATATGCCAAATGTACATATTTTAGGGAGAGAGCACAAGCACTTGAGCACTGGTTAGTAGTGGTAAAGTGCAAAGCCCCAATGTCAACAAAGCTGGTTCCGCAACAGAGGAAACAAACAAAGGGTCTACCCCAGAAAAATCTGAGTGAGACCTTTAAAAAAGGGCCAAGTTCAATAGTAATGTTAATCAGAAAATAAGGAGTTTGCATTTGTTCAAGGGCCATGAGTGCCTTGTTCAATGCACTCGGAGAACAGGAGTCTTCTTGCCTACAAATGGCATGGTTTGATGGCAGTGCATGGCTGTCGAGAAGAGGTAAGGATGATGCTGTGTAATATAGGGATGGGTGAGCTAAATTTCTTATTTTTTAATTTCCTCTTAACATGCTATATTTCTCATTCGCATCACCTGCACATTGGTAGAGGGTGCACTCATTCATAACCGAGGCATTTTGGAAAATTTTGCTTCACAGCACCACTCATCAGAAGGATTGGTTTGTTCCTCCCTACAACAGGGAAATTAGGCAAGTGCAACTGTGTAACTATGGAACGAAACAATATGTTTTTTTCTTTCATGCTGAACCAGGTACTGGGTACCTTTTGTTGTCGATGTTTCTCTCATTTGGAAAGCCCGGTAGAGAAAACTTAGAGCTCAACTATACGAGTGGGAAAGGGGGCTAACAGTAGATATCAGTACATAAGAGAACTTTTACCCCATTAGGGTCAGGGTTGACTTGATACCACCAAAGGTAGAAGCTAGTTGAAATATATATATTGCACTAAAGTTCTGAGGGATCTCAGGCATCAGCGTGTGCTTGAAGGCATATAGGAATTAGCCTGATCGCTGGGCATTTTGTTTACCAGTGATAATCCCTCATAATTCTAAAAATAATTGGATTTTGCTATCATAGATTCTGCAGAGTCAGATGTTTACATACCGCACCTTTTTATTCCTATGTGGGTTTCCAAATGAGGTGCCAATAACAGAGTAGAGTATTATGTTTAGTGAAAGGTTGCAATTGAAGAGCACTCTTACGCATTTAGCTGCCCCCTTTCTATATTTCATGGGGGCTCACAAACATTTTCTCCAGGAGCCAAAATGTTTGGTCTGTGCTGTGACTGATGGCTACATGGTTGCCAGCAGTGAGGCTATTGAGTGGGCCTGTGGGTTTAAGTTGGGAATAGGGAAAGCATAGGATGTACATCTAACGGCTCAATTGCACATTGTGAAACCAAAACATCTGAGATAAAACCTGGCGTTCCTACTTGGCAGATGTTTTACTTCACTTTAATTCCTTTTTCTTCATAATTCCATGTAAAAGGACATATAATTACTAGACTTCAGGATGTACGCTGTACTAAAAGTCTCTTTGTGTTTGATTCCATTAACTATCATCAAGGCCAGTGGAATTGTGCGATTGTTCGGCCGGAGCATATTTTGGCATAGACATGGATGTGACACAAATTCCATCATCTGCTGCATAATTTGTAGATTTAAACAGAAAAAATGTTTCTAGCTCAAATGGTTGAAGTCACTAAAAAGCCAGGGAACGTTTTGCTGCACAGTTGATTACCCTTTGCCAAGGTTGACTGGTCACCTTTCTGTTGTTTATTGTAATATTTGGTTGGTATATCTGTTCTAATAAGATGCAACCTATGCTCGGAAACTGTTAAAAAGTATAAAATGAGAAAATGATTAAGAAATACTGTCACAAAAAGTGTTGCATTACAGTGCTTTTTCTTGCCATATAATTTAGTCAACCCTTTTGCAAAATTTGACCCTCTCCTACCACCGATTACCCAGGACTGTACTTTGAGTATCACTGCTATATATCAATAAGTGAGACCTCAGCTATGGTCTGGTAGTATTTGATGATTAATAATGGTTAGGGACTGTGATGGAAAGGCTATATAACCAAAGATGAACTTATAGTGTTTTCTTTCATCATGGAATTTTTCGGGTGTAGTGGCAACAGTGATGATACTATTGAGACTGACAAATCACTGAATGATAATACTATTGGAGATCAATTCAGGAAATATGATTGTGAACTGTTTACATATTAACTGGCAGGATGAGTTTTGGTGATTAGGTCGACGTTGAAATAAAATCATTATGAAGCTCTTTTGAAGAAAATAAAATCAGAACAAACAGATTAATAGAAAGACAAATTATTTTCACTGTTGACCAGTTGAATTCTACCCTACTAAATTACAGTATCCAGAATTATTTGGTGCTCTAGACATCAAAGACCGGTTACACTGCTTCAAAAGAAGACATTGCGACATTTGTGCCTTTGGTTTATAGTCTTTTATACATTTCTTGAATATGTCCTTCTAAAATGAGAGACAAACGTGGAATCTAGGTGTCTGCTCACATCTTGACTAGATGCAACAAAAGACACATTTTCAGCCATCAGGAGAAAAGTGAAATGAAAAGGGTAGTCTGAGAGACCAAGAGGAGAGATATGAATAACATGTGAAAAGGCCCTCTAGTAGTAGTAGTAAAATACTTTATTCGGTTATGAAAAACCATCATAGTGTACACAACTAAAATACAATATTACAACACACAAAGCACATAATACATATCAATCCTCTTAAACTTCATTTCACGTTAAGAGGAAACATTTAAAATAGCAACAATCTTATTGGGTTCTACAATAAACATGTGAGAGTTCATCCTGAGTCTCTTAAAATAGAATAAAAGCATCCTGACTACCTCATGCAATTTCATAAGCAGCATTCTATCAGGAGCAGTAAAAAGCAGTACAGTAAGTCCATAGAGTAACCATGCCTGGTGCAACTTGTACCATTGTGCAAAAAGCAAGATGGATAAGATACATGTTTTGTTAGCACAACGTAATGTGATTTATAGCAGTTAACTTTAAAATGTAATCTCTTGAATCATACAACTTTTAAAGATTTGCTGGCTGCAAACTACCTCATGCAATTTCATAACACAACATTTCAACAAAAGCAGTAGAAGACAATACAGTTAAGTCCATAAAGTGACCGTGCATAGTGCAACCCGTACTAATGTGCAAAAAGCAAAGATAATTAAAATACATGTTTAGTTAGCACAACATTGGCTCAACTATAAGCAATTAGCTTTAAAACTTGTGTTCTCTTGAACTATAAAGCTTGTCAAAATTTGCTGACTGCAAACACTATTTTTATGGATGTATCACTCACTTTTTTAAATCCTAAAAGCTACCAGGTGTCTGTATGTTCCCATGTCACAGCAAATAGGCACAATGCATTTGTGATGTAGATTACGATACTCAGGACAGAAGAACATTATATGTATCTCTTCTTCGTCATTCAGATCACATGCGGGGCAAATAGTAGGGTCTTGCCTCATGTGCCACTTACATGTAAGAGATTGCAAAGGGAGAGATCCATGATGAAAGCATATATCCAAACTCCTAGCTACGGGTGGGGCTATTACATCTAAAAACCTCCCAAACACAGGGGAAGACTTAAAATCTAAAACCAAAGTAGTCAAGGATCCACTTGAACTGTTAGTTCTGTGTCTGTCATTTATATAAGCCCACTATCTGGCTCTTATCACCTTAAGATAATTTTTACAAATTGCAGTTGGGTCATCCTAATAGCTCTGCATTCCCAGTTTCCCCAGCCCAACCGAGATAAATTTAACCAATGGGAGATTCCTGGCTCCCGGGGTTTTTAGTAAATCTATAAGAGAATCTTAATAAACTTCAAGCTCAGGTGTGCTCCAGGGTGTGGCCCAATAGACTAAAATTGGTAAAGCCAGACAAATTGGCAACTCCTTTTAGACCCACATCAAAAATACAGTGGGGTATGGGTTGAGCTAAGTGGCAGACCAAGCAATTTTCTAATACAATTATTTTTCGCAGTTGTCAGCGAGTGAGTGTCAGCATAGCCCCAAATCTCAAAGCCTTACAGCGCCGCACTCTGAGCTGTTGCACGAATACACATGATGTTGTTTGATTATAAAATCCTAAAATAGCATTATTTCTATGTTCTATTATTAAGGTGCTCTTATTCATTTGACATGTCCACCTATAATTGTCCATAAGTCTGACACCCAAATAATCAAAATTGTGTACACTTTCAAGAGCCTTTCTGCCTACACAGACAATACTGCTCTTCTTTTTAGTCTTCCTGAACACCATGTACTTCATTTTGCTCACTTTTAGTTCTAAGCCCCTCGATCTACAAAAAAAGTAAGAATTTATCAATTTCAATATGAAGGCCCATGGGTGTTTTAGAAATGAGAAGAGAGTCATCAGCAAAAATAAGGATTGGTATCTTCCTAGCATTCAGAACCCTGGGATCGTTTCTACTTTGCTCTGAAACATCTACAACATCATTAATGTATAAAGAGAACAAAGTGGGTGCCAAGACACAGCCCGGATAAACTCCTCTCTCAATAGGGATACGGGCCATAAATTCTCCATTCGGACACCAGCAAACTTGAGCATAAATGTTTTTGTGCAATTTATCAATTAAAGATACAAGGTTGCCTGGGACCCCATTTTAATCAGGGCTTGCCATAGATTTGGATGAGGAATAAGATCAAACGCTGTTCTTTAATCGATAAAAGCCACATAATGTTTTTGATTTTGTAATAAAACATATTTCCAATAAAAAACCTAAAAATCAGATTGATTGTGGTATACTTCATTCTAAAACCAGCCTGCAGGGGAGTAAAAAGTTCGATAGTATTCACCCAATGAAGAAGTTTCTCTAAAATTTGCTTAGCAAAAATGTTTGGAGCACCGTCAATAAGGATGATCAGCCTGTAGTTTGAAGGTTCACTAGAATCACCGTTTATGAATTGTTACAATTTCTGCCCCAAGCCAAGAGTCCAGCACCTTACCCCCAGATTCTATTGCATTTGACAATACATTTAAGTAAACAGACCAGATCAAAGGTGGATCACTGACATAATATCGAATACACAAATATAGAATTACCAAAATATCGAAGAAAAAATATAGAATGCAAAAATATCGAATTCCTATCTACAAACAGGTAAGTAAAAAAATATTGAATCAAAAATATTGTTTTAGAAAATATAGTTAGTCAAAATATTGTTTTTTTTAAATGTCTTAAAAGTAATTTAAAATTAATGACATAATAAATATAATTAACTAAAACATACTTAAAAATACTTAAATAACCTTAAAATTATTCAATAATTAATTTAAGTTATAAAAAAACATATAATTTTGGTTTTTAATATATATATATATATATATATGTATATATATATATATATATAAATACTATTCCCATTCCCACTATTCCCACTCCAGTGAGTGCAACAGTAGGGAAAGCGTTGGATAGCATGGAGGTAAAAATGACTATTCCCACTCCAGTGAGTGCAACAGTAGGGAAAGCGTTGGCTAGCGGGAGGGTAAAAATTACTATTCCCACTCCAGAGAGTGCAACAATAGGGAAAGCGTTGGATAGCGTAGGGGTAAAAATTAGTATTCCACTCCAGTGAGTGTAACAGTATGGAAAGCGTTGGATAGAGTAGAGGTAAAAATTACATTTCCCACTCCAGAGAGTGCAACAGTAGGGAAAGCGTTGGAGAGCATAGGGGTAAAAATTACTATTCCCACTCCAGAGAGTGCAACAGTAGGGAAAGCATTGGATAGCGGGACGGTAAAAATTACTATTCCCACTCCAGAGAGTGCAACATTAGGGAAAGCGTTGGATAGCGTAGGGATAAAAATGTGTATTCCCACTCCAGTGAGTGCAACAGTAGGTAAAGCGTTGGATAGAGTAAGGGTAAAAATTATTCCCACTCCAGAGAGTGCAACAGTAGGGAAAGCGTTGGATAGAGTAGGGGTAAAAATTACTATTCCCACTCCAGTGAGTGCAACAGTGGGGAAAGCATTGGATAGTGGGAGGGTAAACATTACTATTCCCACTCCAGTGAGTGCAACAGTAGGGAAAGCGTTGAATAGTGGGAGGGTAAAAATTACTATTCCCACTCCAGAGAGTGCAACAGTAGGGAAAGCGTTGGATAGCGTATGGGTAAAAATTACTATTCCCACTCTAGTGAATTAAACTGTAGGGAAAGTAATGATTTCATATATTAATACAAAAAAATTAAATATCAATACCAAAGAAAACATTAATTAAAATGTATTGGCAATTTAATACTATGTAATAATTAATCAATTATAAATACACATACTTATTAGTTATTAAAATTAATTACACATCCATAAATAATTAACAACTAATTAATTTTCAATAACAAAAACTAATTAATAGAAATTAATGCCAATTATTAAAATTAATTACCTATTCATAATTAGCTAACAACGAATACATTCTCAATAACAAAAACTAATTATTAATAAGAATTAATACCAATTATCAATTAATTACCAGTAAATTAATTATAAATACACAAAAAGTATTTTTAAGATGTAATAATTAAATTACTACCCACCCTATTCCCCTATAAACCCACAATCCGCTACAGAAAATGATTTAATACAATTATTGTAATTATCAATTAATACATTAATTATTTAAAATTATTTACCAATTAACAATTAATTAACATTAAATAAAAAAACAATACCAATAAATAAATAAAAATGATTCACATAATTACAGTTACATTACTTCCCACCCTATTCCCCTATAAACCCAGAACCCACTACGGAAAATACATTAATAAAATTAACATAATTATCAATTAATCAATTAATAAAAATTAATTGCCAATCAAAAATGTATTAACAAATCAAAATGAATACCAATAAATAAATAAACATATTTAATTAATTACAATTAAATTACTTCCCACCCTATTCCCCTATAAACCCACAACCAGATACAGAACTAAAACGCAAAATTAAATTGAAAATAATTAGTAATTTCTAAAAATTATTATTTAATTTATTATAATTATATTACTTCCCACCCTATTCCCCTATAAACCCACAACCCGCTACAGAATTAAATTATGCAAAAATTAAATAACATAAAATTCATTACTTAAAATAAATTACAAAAATAATATACACTTTTCACAATAATACTAACATACAAAACACTTAAAAAAATTGATATTATAAAAAATTTGATATATTTAAATACCTATAATTTATACTTCGATATTTTGACTTTCTATATTTTAAAAAATCGATATTATATTACTTACCTTCAATTCGATATTTTTAACCACTATATTCTGTCCATTCGATATTTTGTCCATTCTATAGTTTGACTTCGATATTTTGGTCATTCTATATTTTGAAATCGATATTTTGTGTAGTTACCATCAAAGGCTCTGATTTATATAAATCTCCAGGGATTTTATTCAGGCCAGGAGCTTTAGCAGGTTTTAGGGAATCAATCGCTCTACTTGTATCATCAAGGCTAAAGGCAACAGGGGTAATAGGGTCCAAAGTTATAAAAACTTTAGGATTATTGCTACACCTAAGGTATAAGGCCCACTATTTTAGATGTTGATTAAAGCTTTAAAGCTATGGATTCTGCCCTGGAGTGGATCGGATCACTATGATAAGCTTGAACTGGGAAAGACATCAGTTGCCAAAATAAGTACTGCAGAACTAAGAACATTGAAAAAAATTGAAAGGAAGAGCAAGGTAAAGATAAATGGTGAAAAGAAGGTCATACAATAGTTGAATATCAGGGGATGACAAAACAAAACAGACACCAGTTTAATTTAATAGTGTTACACACCTCATCAGATTTGATGCCACAAAATAAACCCGTTTCATGATTAAGGGGGTGCCAAGAATATTGGAGGGCATTCAAATTCCAACCCAAACAATTTTCTGGACCTAAAACTTCATCTTCAATAAGAAAATTCTTTTTTTTCTAGGTCAGAAGCACACTGAAATAAACAATACATTTGAAAATATTAAGGCATCCTTGAAGAAGTTCCATAATTCATGATACATACCATTGTATATTATACATCTAATCCAGAGTGCAATGAATCCTATAAGTGTATTAAACTTTTCAGTGTATTATATCAAAATGCTCAATCTGTATTCAGATTCATTCTCACCTCTGTGGAAGGGCATAATTTAGAACTAGGGTGAGCAGACTTTGAGGAGTCACACTCTGCAGAATTCCGCAGAGATACATAAAAACTCAGTCTAAGATTCTGTGGAGTTCATTCAGTGAGTGGGTGGATGGCATCCGCACATTTGCTGATTTTTAGCTCTGCGAGGATTTCCGTGCTGCAAAATCAGCGCAAACTGTACAATGTTGCGTGCCAGAGGGCGCTTCTTCTTTTCTGCTGCTTGTGTAGATTTTCCCTTATGGTGGCAACATTCTAATCGTGAGCAGTAGCTTTCTCACCGCAAAAGTTCAAGCATCCAGAAATCAAAATAAGCATTAACTTCCTATCCTATATAGATAGTAGAAAATGTTTTCTCTAGCCTTCTGTATCCTTTAAAACTCAATTAGTTGAAGCAGGAGCTTTGCAGTTGTCTTTCCGTTGTTGGTCAGATTACAAACAATAGCCTGATGCAATTATGATATTAAATTGTGAAATTGAAATCTGTTAAACAATATTGATATTTGTCACTCTTCAAACTAAAATATGAACACATTGGAGTATAAAAACAAAAGGCCAGCTGCCAACATCCCAAATACTTCTTTGACCTCTTTGTGTACTAGTATTCTCCCAGGGAGTAAGGAAGGTTTAATCTAGAGCAATGGAGGATGGACTGTATTTGAAATTTTAAAGCACCAATGGGCACACCAACAAAGGCTGTATCACTGCTTTTATTTAAAATGTTAAAATAAAAAAGAGGCACTGGGAATCACATTCCAACCAATGGGAGGCAATTTGTACAAGATTCTCTGTGTTAGGGCAGAACTGTATATAGGCTATTGTTGGTTTATGTATAGTTATTGGAAAGTCAATGCCATAACAATATAAGAAATCATGTAAGGTAATGATTATCCTATGTTCAAGATTGTAACTTTCCCCTTAAAAAAGTACGCTGGTTTTCATGCATAAAAAATGTTAATAAGGGGGTGTCATATTTTATAGTTAAAAACAAAAGTAGAACAGTAGGTAAATTGGTATAGAATAAATAAATATGTAAATTATTAGTTGTGATTAAGTTTGACCGGAAGACCATAACTATGTAAATCATAACAGGCAAACAAAGAAAAGCAAGGACATTTTGGGGCTTTTATAAACACTGTCTGGGAAACTGGAAAACATGGCTGGGGATAATTACCTTTCTTTTACTACTTGGCTGAAAAGAACGAGATTTGATGGTCAAGACAACCACCGTAGGTTGTGGGATATTTTTTAACATCTGTAGTCAAAGTCCTTCATTCTACATTCTCAATGATGTCAGGTGGCTTCTCCTTCAAGCTTAACTTTTTTTGCAGTTGTCACTCCAATGCCCAGTCTGTTCTGAAGTGTTGCTCCTATGTGAAGGAGTTTCCAATTTGGGGTGGAGAGTTCTGGAAGGTAGACACATCTGCACAATTCAAGGGTGTCCCATTATCAATCCACTCCTGCACCAACCCTCCTGCCCAGTATTTTGGTGCATTTAAACATGGTAACATCAAGTGGTCTATGAAAGGACCTTCCTTGGGGGCCTTGGCTCCATCTTCAGGTGACACAACTGCCTGATCCTTTCCCACCAAAACATTTTATGTATATATACTATATAAATACATTTTTTAATAAAGGGTTAAACAGTACACTTTGTTGAAATATAGCATACTTAATTTGAGTCATTTATCAAGCAGAACGTTCTACTGAACTGAGAGTGAAGGAAAGGTAAGTCTCAGAAGCAGTTATGCACACCCTGGCATTGCAGCCTGATCCGCAACCCTTGAATTCCCCTTGTCTGTGCTAACCATTTTGATCTTTGTGATGGTGGTATGTGCTATAGTAAAGGCTGGCTGCTCACAAGAGATCTTTAGACTATGAGAGTTTACAGTGAATCAGAGAATCATGAATACAGAGTTTTAGTGCTGGCCTCTTACCCTGTCTTTTTCATCAGGCATGGTGATTGAACTTGCAAATGCCTTGAGTTTACGGCTCTTTTGAAGAGCTAGGCAGTTGTTTCCTCTATCAAATTTAGAGTGTCATTGATTATAATGCACTTGTACCATGGCGGACGAAATATGCTAACTGACACATTTTAGAGAATCCTGCCTGCCAAACTCTAAATACAGCCCTTTGTCTTAAGCTTTTGTTTATCCTGTCTTTGTCAGCTTGACGATTCCTTGGTAACAGTTTGATGCCAATAGGGGTCCAACTCTGAATGACATAATAGCACAGGCAAATGGCATGGTCAAGTGGGAGAAGGAAAGGAAGGGGTCAGCAGGGAGGGAGAGCTGAAAACCAAAATACTCAAAGATCAGCAATTGTTAGGATATACCTTTTCTCTTATCTAAGCCAGTGAGCAATCCCTACCTGTAAAACAAATATTAGCATTCCTTCCATTTAGGGAAAGCATGAAACCAACCGTTCGGAGTTTTAGTTCTGTAATGATGGTGATTGCGCTAGGGAAAGGATAACGGTACAAAGGGAGGCATAAAGCCAGGAGCCCAAAAAGACACGCAGCCATTGCTAGCTTTGCCATGAGCCAAACAGCCTTAGGTGTGATGAAAGGTATTAGAATCCAAGCAGGTAGTGGGAAAGCAAGGAGGAATGAGTGGGCAATTTAGATTGGTAAGTCTCACACTAGTTTAGTTCTGTCAATATTTATTGCTCCCACACCAACTCCTACTGAAAAAGATCCATCTGTACCCTAACACCTGTAATACTTGTGAATCCTAACCTTCATCATTTCTTCTGTCAGTCTGGCTGTCATCTGAGTCGTTGAGACTCTTAGGGGCTGATTCACAAAGCTAAACTTACAGGTTTTACAACTGCACTCCATTTACATAAGTGTGTGGAGTTCTCTGCCCCGACTGCAGAGTCTCTGGGTGCAGAGAACTCAGCACACACCAGTATAGAGAGTGCAGAGTCGTAAAAGTTCATGCATACGTTGTGAGTACTACAAAGAAGTAATCATACACATATGTGTAAGTTTACTTTTGTGAATAAGGCTTGTGTCTCTTAGGGGTTCTCCCAAGTTAATATCCTGGCCTACAATATAGCCCACATCTTGGAGGCGAAGTTCTAATAAGCAGCAGTGGCTGCCACTTGAGGACGCCACAGTACTGCTCACCTTGATTTTCAAGTTAGGTGGATGGTAGTTGTCAAGAGCAGTGATATGAAAACCACTTGCAACTTGCAATTGGTAGGTATGTGTTATTTATATATCACAAACCTCTGGTTTCTCACACACAACACCAAAATGATTCTCACATAGAATCACAGCAACAACAACAATGCCAACCACACTCTCCCCAAGAGTGTAGCATGCAACCTACCTGAAAATGTGGTTTGACACCCCACGTAGGGATATGATGATCTACATAAATGCTTCCATACAATATGGCAGATTACTCTTGTGGCATTACTGAGGATATTTCCAGTGTAACAGTACAATGCCACTTGATTCTATTCAACACATCTTTATTTAGCTATAAAATAGCCTTAAAAACATACAATAAAGCACAGTGGGTGTACATAGAATATCATATTTCATAAGCCATTAAATATTAAGAAACAATTAAATGGGAAAAAGCTAAATCAATAATCTGACATTGTTTTCATGGAGGATACAGTAGCGTGAAGAAACATAGTTATGCCGCAATATGATTTGTGATTAGACAGAATGTGTAGGGATCAATACGCCTGCATACAGGATCGTATCTTTCTGGCTCTCATAAATGTTATGAGAAATTTCCAGGTGTATATCATACAAAAACCACAGAAAAAAAGGAAATGCAGCATATTTTGTATGGAATAATTATTGCATGGGCATGTCCTTAGATCGAACTCCTGTTGATACCTATTTGGGAAGCATAAAAGATATTTTATTGTACCAGCCCTAAAGCTAAACAATAGGAACCTTGTCCAGCTCCTGTTCGTGTTCCATAAATAATCCGAGCTAGGCTCCTCTAAATTAAAATGTAGATAATGTAGAACACTCCTCTTCTTACACTCATCCCATAATCCCTCTGTTCCAGCTTTCTCTAATAGTAAATGCTTCTCTTGCTTCCAACAAGTGGTAGTCTGTGGCTCTCTTCCCAAAAACGTATCTATTGGGCCCACACTTTCCAAAGATTTTTTAACATGGGCCAACCAGGGGATGACATAACATGGTAAAATCTGACCCCCAGCACACGCTACCCACTGATATCAAATACCAATCAAGGATAAAACGTAGTTCTCTTCTGTATATGTTCTTTAATGTTCCTCTGCCAAATGTATAACTCTTTAGCCTAAAAAATACAACACATGTTTTGTCGCAAAGAAGAGAAAATTGTCCTGCGACTTCCTCGGGGCTAAAATCTTCTTCGAAAGTTCCCTCTAGTTGGTTGTAATTCCATCTTGATCTTTCAAATTTATCAGTTAGCAGTAATCTTATTTTTGTGTCGGTCCAGGTCCCAACTAACCCCTGCCAGAGAACTCTGTTCCGACTGGGGAGTGTGCAGAGATTTGCCTCCTCCGCGTTCCAAGTAGAACGCGGATTAGGCAAATCTCTGCATACTCTGCAGCGAAGCGGAGTTGGCCGGCAAGAAATGCGCATGCGCCGGTGAGGGTGCATGCATGGTTTTCTCATAGAATTACCCAAATGGTGAGAAAAAGGAGAAGGGCAGCACGGGGATGCCGCATTCCAGGCAAGTGGTTTTAATTTAATTTAAAGTAATGTAAAAATAATTCTTAATATGGTGGGGTGGAGGCAGATGGCGTAGTGTAGCGGAGTTCCACAGAGTTTGTTTGCAACTCCGTGGACCTCCGCATGGCCCCACTATGCCCACTATACCAGGGGTGAGTCCTTACGTGGTTTATTATGTCTATATGCTATTAATTAAAGGCTCCAGGAGTATGGGGAATACCTCCACCTCCATACCCATTCCAGTACGTCAATCCTAGTGTTGCTAGCAGCAAATACTCCATGTGCACGCGTGTTAGCTTTTTGAGGCTAAGGAATTATGCAATTGGACAAAGGAACAATAAAGAAGATAAAAAGAAGAGGACTACTGTGAATCCTTGATATCAGTGGGTAGAGTTTGCTGAGGGTCAGTTTGTACCTTGCATGTTGTCTTTGACTACATGTTAGGGAGCAGGGTGGTTCTCCCTTCCTCATTAGCACCACACTTTCATATAAATTTGAATATATAATTTGTGGATTTCTTTTGGGGCACCACCTCCCTACAAATAACCGCCTACCTTTTAGTCAACCAGGGGATGGAAGGGCTGCTGTCTCAGGCCGGACAATCATTTACTATACTCTGTGTTAGTATAGCACCTTCTGAGCTCCAAATGGATAGCCACAGGGTGGCGGGCGCCTCTGAATAGAGAGTCGCACCAGGTAGTCTATGCCCAACTCACTGTGGCAAAAGAAGTGGAAGGAAGATGCTGGGGGCTAATATTAACCTTCTTAAGGAGAGTTTCTACTTCCTTTGGAGATTTCTAAGAGCACCCAATCCCCATACACCAGCACAATAGGTTGTAATAGGAATGTACTGCGAGAAGTATATTTGCAGTAATGGTTTTAGGGGCCTTCCTCCCTTTGGTGATGGTAGACTGAGCAATGACTCAATCAATGTTGAAACATTTACTCTGCACTGTGCTATTTGCTGAGACAATGAACCTGAAGTGCTAAAATGAATTTCCAAATAGGAGAAAGTGCCAGATTCCAGATAAAGTGCTTGTGCCTACAGTGATGGCGTGTAATTTTGTATGCTCTGGAACACATGACATTGAAAATGACTTAGTAAAATGTGTTGACAGAATCCTTTTACCTATAAAATTCACAAAATATTGAGTTAAAAATCGCAAAGCTTTCTGGTTTGTACAATTAGAACTGCATTGTCCATGTATAGTAAGGCAGGAAGGGGGTTACCACATACTAGGGGTACCTCAGGAGTGCTCCTAATAAGTTCTGTGCACAGCTCATTTATATACAAAATAAACAATAATGGTGCTAATACGCATCCCTGACAGACCCTCTGATTAATTGTAAATTCATCAGAGACTTCCCCCTTACTGCCAAATGCGTACCTTAGTGCCTGTGAGAATGGATATCAGCAGGTGCACTATTGAAGGATCCATTTTTTATTTAGTAATTATCTGCCATAGTTTTGCCTGATTTACGCAATCTAATGCCATCAATAGGTCCATACAGGCGAGATACAGGTTTGATTGTTTGTCGGCTGTATACCTCCCAATGATTACATTCAAATTTAGGCATTGCTCAACAGTTCATATGTCACTTCTAAAACTGTACTGACAATTATTTTATACGTTATTTTCACTAACCCATTCTAATGTTCTATTATACAACACTCTCCCCAAAGTTTTTGCCGGAATGTCAATCAGAGAGATAGATAGGGCGGTAACATATAGGTTCTGCCCTATTTTTAAAAGTTGGTACAATAGTCTGAGAAGACCAGGAAGAAGGATCGAGGAGTAATTTCAATTATTATACACATTTGTCAATATGGGGGCCCACAAATGTATATTACATTTGATGGTATCGATAGCGACACCATCCGGTCCTAGAGCCTTCCCACCTGCACTTTCTCCAATAGCAATCTCTACTTCTTGCACTGAGAAGACTAAATGAGACAATTCTGCCTCTTGCCATAGCCTTATGGCTTTCAGATCCATGTATATGATATTTCTTTAAAATGTGATATCCATTCCTCTCCAATTATATGACACCCAACTATTGTTCTTCTATGATCAAGGGTGCGCATGGGGAACACCGCATTCAAAAACGTTTTACTGTCCCTTGTATTAGCAGTAACAGTCAGCATGGTCCACTGCTGTATAATAACTTCAACCCCTATTTTATGTGTTACCACTTTATATGGCCTCTGCAGAATAGACACGAATGCGCAATCCCGGAGCTCAGCATTTAAAGCCCTTCTTAGCTGGTGGTTTGCGAGTGAACACTTTGTTCAAACCAGCGATGGCTCTGAGTGTCTGATATAACAGGTGCTAACAGATAGAATGTAATCTTGCTACAAATGTCCAAAAACGAGAGGACTATTAATTCGCCATTAATGTCTCAGATAGGCAATCCCTTACTAACTGCATATTTTCAGCTATCTGCCTGTTAACAAGTTTTATGGGATCGGGCCGCCTTCATCAAAGCCTGCGATTGTATTAAGTTAGCTATGCCAGGGGTTTCATAGTGTGACATTCTATAGGGAATTTCCAAAGTGACCCCAATGGGGTTATGATCCCCATAATCTGAGCCAATAATTGTGCCATTAATCAAAATATTCCTTAAATTATTAGAAATAAAAATACGACCGATAATAAATGTGCCATTCCTTCCTCTAAAAGTGGGTAAACCCTGCAAATAAATCCTGCCCCTATACCATTTTTTATGGAGTGCGAAGGATGCAACAAAGCTATGCAGCACCCTCCCCATTCATCCATTCTACCAACTGCCACTTCCTCTTCCCTTGCACTTTTGCCTGGTAATCTAGCATTGAAGTCGCCCCCTAGGCAAAGATCAAGTTGCTGTCCCCTTGTGATTAGTTCTCTTACTGTTTGGCAATAAATGAGAATAAACCTGAAAATTTTGAGTTTGGGACATGTGTTGTAAAAATGAATAAACAATATAATCAAGGTCCCTCTATACAAAACTGCATAAAAATCAGTTCCAAGTACATTCACTTTTTTGCAGAGCCTCCAATTGACAAATTGAACCAGACAGAATGCCCCTCTGAAGCCCGCCTTGAGCGAGATGGAGGTGCTGAAACGCTGAAACTCATATAACCAGCAAAATCAATAGAGCTTGTTTCCCAGGTTTCCTGCAGTAATATAATATAATATATCTTAATTAAGTTCTGCCAATCAGGTTGGAATTCCAGTAATATTCCAACTCAATATGTTTAGCTCTGATACATTGTTATATGGGGTATGGGATCAAGCATTGTCGTGGAAGGACCGAAGTTCTGCATTGCAGCCCTACCTGGGAGAATCTGTGGACTCACAGCCTGCCCTTCATTCTTAGTCTGTGCCGTGTAAGGTATAGGTACTACAGAAACCTCATTAAGCCTAAATATGGCATTTTGTCTGCAAAGCTGATGACCCAAAGTCATTACTTGCTCCTTTGGAACTGACAGTCATTCTACCTCAGTATAGTTTTCCAGGGCTGCATATCTGTTTTTGACTGCATTCCCCGTAAATGTGCACATAGAAAGTTTCTGGTTGGTTTTTAAAAAAGGCTAGCGGCAAATGGGTAATCCTTGAACCATTGGATGTCTCCAGCATCTGTACGTTCAACAGATTTCTCCCAGATTCGGGGCACCTAAAGTTTACTATACCACAGTCCTCTTCAATGTTTTTTATTGATGGACCAATCTGTCCTACCCTGCAAGTGGCAAGTTTATAGTAGTTGAGTTTGGAGCTCTGTCCCCCTCTCCTGAGCCGATGCAGTTACTTTGATCATAAGCTCTAGGGGATATACCTTTGTTAAGAGCGACTGCATTTTTTGCTACCTAGAACCGTCTTCCACCATTGCTGGTACTTTGTGTTGTTTGCATGGGTGTCTAAGGAGGGGGCCAATGATGGTATAGCCTGAATGTGGTTTGAGCCCTGATGTCGATGTCTGAGCAGCTTCATGGGTACAGGTGATACAGACTTATAGATTAGTGACACCCTAGATCCAGGGTCCCCTAATGCAGTGCAGGCATTAAAGATTGTGGTGAGCTGGGTCTCAATTGAGTCCAGGTGAATAAGTATTGGTTGGATTTTTGCCTCCAGTACATTAGCAATGCACTTTTGGTACTCTTCGTTACTAAGAATAGTCTCCGTATGGTGGGAGTTTGGACCCTTCTGCTCTCTTGTCACTGTTGTCCTAATTTTGGTCCGTGAGGTGCGTTAGCGTTTTTTTTCCCGCTTAGTTGCTGGTTCCGCTGGGGAGATACTGATGCTATGCAAAATAGGGGAGGGTCGAAAGTAACAAAGATTACTCTGGTTCTGGAGTATTTGTGTGGACTCCCAACAAAGGATCAGGGTGACAAATCTGCATCACTATTCTCGCCTTGGAGGTGCTATCTATACTTTCTGCATTAAACGCCTTAACCCCAGCATCACTTTTTGGATCTCCCACAAATTATCCCTGCCTAAGTGATATTTTTTGTTCCATAAGGGCTATTTTATTAATAAAAACTGCCACCACACGCTCCAGCATTGTGTCAATACTGTTTGGTTTACATACATGGTCAGAGCTTCTGGTAGCCTTACGCTTCCCCATGCTCAACTAGACCAGTATTTAAGTTTTTACACTCGCAAACTTCTCAACTCATGATTCCAGAAATTGAGAGAGCACACAACCCTTGCCACTTTTTAAGGCGGTGGCCCAGCCTCTTCTGGGCTCTGATGAGCATAGACGGGCCCAAGTCTTGGCCCGGTCGTTGCCTGGGCCATGTCCAGACGCATCCCGCGCAGTGGGATGCCTCCAAAGAACCCATGGCTCTCATGCGCCTGATGACAACGTCACTGGTTGAGGTTGCTGTGGAGTGTAGTCCTCCTCCTCAGCACAGCACTGCAGGGCAGTAGGCAAGGCACTGGGGAAGATTATGATCCCTGCGCTGCAGGACGCCTCCAATGAACTTATGGCGCTCCAGCGCCTGATGACAACATCACTGGTCGAGGTTACTGGGGAGTGTAGTCCTCTTCCCCAGCACAGCACTCCCGGACAGCAGGCAAGGCAATGCGCAAGACAATGTTACTTAGTCCTTTATAGTTAGTTCCAAAGGCTTCATCCTTAAGCGAGCAAACATAAATGTGCTGCTCTTTCCACATTTTCCACCACCTGCCACAACATCTACAAGTTTAAAACAATTATTTTTCTAGCTCAAACAAATCAAAAGGTATTGCTGCACAGATGCTTCTCACCTTCATTGATGACTGTCATAATCCGTTTTTGATTGAGGTCACAGTGTTGCTCAGATAGAGGAAACATTACCATATGTTGGAGAGGGTAAAGGAATTTTGTCTGAAGAAAATAACGTCTTAAATACAAAAATAGATTTCAACAGAGTGGATAAAATAAGTCTTCTTTGTTATGAGTTTTTAGTTTTGACTGTTAATACAAGTGAATGTTCAAATCATAGATATTGGACTCAAATCACCAAGATTTTAGTATGTGTGACTTTCTCTTGTATTATTACTGGTTTTCTACTTGTAATCAGTCTCGCCACTTAACGTGGTCTTCCACTGCCAAAACATTCCAGTGGCCCTCGTTACACAGTAGAAACTTGTTTTTTATAGCTCATCATACTAAATTCCAATAGTTTCAAGTTCTGTAATCAGTATTAATATTATCATATTTAATGATACATAGTACCATGACCTTTAAAGCATAGATGGCTGAATAAGCCTTGTCACAATCTATGTGAAGGCATGATCTTCAAACCAATGCAGTAAATACAGAATACACAGATGCATTGTGTCAGCAATACAGGAATGGATGTGGCATGGATTGAAATCAAATTACATTTGGTTCAGAAAATCCAGTTAAAGTATTGGTATTGGAACTGTTGTCAGAATGGGTTTGAGAGGGCTAATGGTTATTACAGATCCTCAAAGCTACATTTCTTAAACAGTCATGATGGTGGACAGCATTTGAAAACATTTCAGGTAAGGCCTACCCAGGGATGATTATGTGAATAAGCGATCATCTCTTCACACTGAGCCACCTTCTCATCAGGCCAACAGCAGGACGTGACCACGGAAAGCTCTCAGCAGAGGCTTCTTCCAATGCCAATGTAAAGTGTTACCAAATGGAAGTGATATGTGGAGGAACCTGAACCCCCCATGTGTTAAAATACCAACATAGGCGCTACAGTGCTGCAAGAGGCTAAACCAATAGTTAAAGAGAACATTTTCTTGAGAAATGGACAGCTATTTGATGTACCTTTTTGTTGTAATATGTAGCAATGTATACTAGCCAACCTGATTATCGAAAAGCTGTGGAAACTCATGCTGTCCCTCCCAGGGCCAGACTGAGGAACCAACAGCAGCCCTGCAAAAATGATGATATTAGCCCCTCTTTTCCTCTCCTCTCTCCTCTCTCCATCTCTCTCTCTCTGTCATCTATCCATTCTCTCTACGACCCCTGTCTCTCTCCTCTCCTCTCTCTATCTTATCTCTCTCTCCACCTCCTACCCCACCTCTCTCTCCGTCTTTTACTTTTTAAGTCTCCTGTATATGTTGCAATAGCTTCGGGGAGCTAATGAAAGTGACAGAGGCACCAGCAGCAACCTTAGGCTTGCAAAACCGATCTCCAATGGCTCCAGGCTGCCGAGCAAAATGCCTGATGGAATAACAGCGCAGTTCAACCCTTGACCCTTCCACTCCTCTTTTTTGCTAGATTGAAAAATATAGATTTGGGAATATGATATTGCCGGTGAAATAATCCCTATAAGAAGATGTGTGCTTGTCATCATTCTGGAAGGCAGTCTTTAATACATTGGGCCCAACTCACAAATGTAAACTGAGACGGAAGTCTAACCTTACGACTTTTGGTATTCACAAAGAGCATTTATGAGTAGTAAAGTTAGACGTCCGTCTCAGTTATGCTTAAGTTTTGGTCTTAAGTTTAACTGAGACCAAAAGTCCTAACTTAAGACCAAAACGTAAGTTTAACTGAGCCAAGAGTTCAACTTTACTACTCGTAACAATGCCCTTTGTGTATACCGAATGTCTGAAAAGTTAGACTTTCGTCTCAGTTTACTTTTGTGAATCGGGCCCATAATGTAGTTGTGTGTTTGATATATCAATTGAATTAGCTTCTGGAGGGAACAGGACCCTGTGCACAAATGTCTTGTTACTTACCGATAATTCATTACCCTGATTAGGGTCCTCCCCGTCCCAGTCCTTACTACATGAGGCAGTCCTGCCTCCACCCAGCCAATCATTTCATTTTCATTTCATTTCATTTCATTTCAAAGCTTTTATTCGGCAATTTGCCATGAAGCCAGCAAGAAAAATACATTTTACATAAAACAAAATTACATCAATTAGAAGAATAAAGTGCAAATTATTGTACAATCCTCATACAAGGTCCTAATTATTTACAATTCACATTAATTTGTTTACAATTCATAAGAGAGACATATACATTTTACATTTAAGGGAGTTTACAGACCTCGTGTTAAAAACACTTATATAATTTTTTTTTTAAATAATTAAAAGCCAGAATTAAAAAACTTAGTATCTATGTTTTAAAACCATACTTTTTCCTTATCAAGCAGATACTGAAAAGAAATCTACTGACTCCAAAAGTTATCAGACTAGTGGTCGAGGATCTTAGTAATCTTTCTGCCTCTTTATATGAGCGTATACCCAAATTTTTACAAAGGGGTTTGATCCATTTTGTACGTTGAACTTTATACAATGGACAAAAAAAGAGGATGTGTGCCTCATCTTCCCTTTGCTTCAAGTCGCACAGTTTACAAAATGCCAATACGTCCCACCGGGACGTATTGGCATTTATTTGTAGAACCCCGTACCTAAATTGGAGATACACGGTTTTAGCCAGGGGTGGTTCCACCACGTCCATAAATTGCTCAAATATGGGGGTGTCCTTAAATTGCAGAAACTTAATTGACAATGAACCTGTGACACGATCATGTATGTTAGAGTTCATGTAATACCAAAAGGCAGATTTTACCTGATCTTTACAATTGGGTTGCATGGATGTTGGGTTTTTCCAAAAGTGTGAGAGGCCCAATTTACTGAGCCATGCTGATATATGTCTCAGCCACTGAATTGAATTGTAAGTATCCAATTCCATGATTTCCAGCAGACCCGCTCTATAGTCTGCGAGTTCCGGGGTTGTCCAAATTCTTACCCAGTAAATCAGTGGCCTCAACCAGCATAGATAGTCTGTATGTTTAAAGTTTATGTCTAGAAAAACAGGTGCTAAAGGTGTTCTTATTGGTAGCCTTAACAACCTCCTGCAGAACGTATTCTCCACAGTATGGAATGTTTGGTTAACATACGGCCCCCAAATCTCGGCCCCATATAGGGCCGCAGATTGTCCTTTAGCTTTGAACACTTCAATCGCAGGTGTTATAGCTTTTGAAGTACTCCTTCCATGGATTTTCAAAATGGGAATGGAGTTCTGTTTTAATATCAATCTACTCTTTTCTAGCTGATTTGACCAAGACATTTTACTATCAAACCTGATGCCCAGGTAATCAAATGAATCCACATATTCAAGTTTTGTATTATTTAAGGCCAAATTTTTCTTAAAAGATTTTGGGGGGTTAATGGCCATGTATTTAGTTTTACTTGAATTGATTTCTAGCCCCTTCTTTTTACAATAACTATCAAATTGATTTACTAAGTTTTGTAAACCTTTGGGGGTTTGAGATATTAAAATAGTGTCGTCTGCAAAGAGCAGCGCTGTTACAGCCTCATTACATAATTTGGGGGAGTCGTGGTTACACTGTGCCAAAAAAGGGGGGATATCATTTACGAATAAAGAAAAAAGGGTCGGGGCCAGCACGCACCCTTGTCGCACCCCCCGTCTGACTGGAATAGCTTGAGTGAGTTCACCATTTCTTCCCCATCTTATTTTAGCGAAATTGTCTGTGTGAAGTTTTATGAGGTTACACAATAATTCATCAGGGACACCCATTTGCCCTAAGGTTTTCCATAACAGTGAGCGGGGGACCAGGTCAAACGCTGAGCGTAGATCCATAAACGCAACGTATATACTGCACTTCTTAATTTGGACATACTTCCAACAAATGCACATGAACCTATGTACCTGATCTACAGTACTTGTCCTAATTCTAAAACCTGCTTGATATTTTGAGAGGATTTTAGTTTCCTCAATCCAATCTAAAAGGCGATTTAAAATGTGTCTGGCAAAGATTTTTTGTAATATATCTATTAAACTTATAGGTCTGTAATTGCCAGGGTTGTAACGGTCTCCCTTTTTATAAATGGTGACTATTTCCGCCCCCTTCCATGATTCGGGGATCGGAGTGCCTAGCAAAATAGAATTGCACAAAAAGTTTATGTAGGGGCACCATACTTCTATATTATGAATAAATAGGTCGCCCGGTAGTTTATCCGGTCCCGGCCAATCACAACGCCAGTATTCAAAAACGTACATAAGCCCCTCCCACCTAATGCCATACCTGTTATCAACAAGACTCCAACACAAACGCAGCAGGAGGGAGGGAGGGTCGAGCCTTGGGACTGGGAGGACCCTAATCTGGGTATTGAAGATTACAGGTAAGTAACATTGTGCCTTCATGGGTCATCCTCGTCACAGTCCTTACTACGTGAGGAACTCTGAAGCAGAGAACCAATAAAAAACGCAGGACACCAGGGATCCATGCAGAGTACAAAACTTTAATCAATAAAAGATCAATGAACAACAGCGTTCAAGACGCCAACAGAAAAACTGTCAGCAGAGGCATATAATACATCAAGCCGATAATGTCGCACAAATGTGTGATGAGACTGCCAGGTGGCTGCCCTACAAATCTCCTGGATTGAGACCCCCACCGCCTCAGCCCAGGAAGCAGACACAGAACGCGTCGAATGACCCTGCACATGAGACGGAGGAGGCAAATCCGAAGACTTGAGAGATTGGCAGACCGCCAAACGCACCCACTGACTGATCGTGGAAGTGGAAACCTTCTTCCCCCTAGCCACACCTCCACAGGAGACAAACAGGGCAGGAGAAATCCGGAACCACAGGGAATATTGGAAGTAAATCTGGAAAGCCCTGCGAACATCCAAGGAATGGGGAACAATGGGAATCCCCCTCAGCACGCAAATCAGGAAGAATCACCTTTTGCTGCAAATGAAAACTCAAAGAAACCTTAGTCAGGGAAGCCGGATCAAGCCGCAAAACCACCCGATCCAGGAGGAACTGCAAATAAGGAAACAAAATGAGCCAAGCACTCAACTCACCCAACCGGCGAGCAAAGGTAACGACCAACAGGAAAGTCACCTTAGCAGACAGCCACAACCAATCTGCCTCTATCAAAGGCTCAAAAGGGGGCAACTGTAGACCCCGCATAACAGTAGGCAAATCCCAAGAAGGAACAAGAACAGGAGAAACCAGCCAAAGAAGCCGAAAGCTCCAAAGAAGTCGACTAACCAAAGGGGCAACACTCTCCAAGGAGGCCTGAGGACCCCGACAAGCACGAACCGCTGCCCACTGAGCAGACAACGTGGAAGGGAAAAGGCCTTTCAATAAACCATATAGGAGAAAATCCAACACAGAAGTAGGAACCCCCAGTACAGGATCCACCCCATGAGAAGAACACCTAGAACAATGACGACCACAGCACTTAAGGATCGAAGGGCGGCAAGAGAACTGGCTGTCACGAGCCACCACAGATGAACAGCCAAAAGACTCCAACGTCAACCGCTCAAGAGCCAAGCCATCAGCTGCAAATAACAAAGACAAGGCAGAGAAAGCAGAAAAAACTGAAGCGGAGACGGACACAAAGGAAGCTGGTCAAACTGACCGTCCGTCAGCCGCAACAGTAGAGGAAACCAAAGGTGGCGAGGCCAGAAAGGAGCAATCAACAGGACTGAAACTTTCTACCCCCGGATCTTCTGCAGCACCCTCGGGAGGAGGGGAATGGGAGGGAATGTATACAGAAGGCCCGAAGGCGAGGGAATCAAAAGAGCATCCACCGCCCAAGCCTGAGGACACAGAACCTCCGAACAAAACCGGGGCAGGAGAGAGTTGTGAGGAGATGCAAAAAGATCGATCCATGGAGTCCCGAACCGAATGGCAAAGGGACTGGAACAGAGGAAGAGAGAGGTGGTACAGAACAGAAGAAGGAAGTTTGCGGCTCAAATCGTCTGTATGAAAATTCAACAGTCCTGGAAAGCACCCCCCCCCCTCAAGGCCAACAGATAAGATTGCGCCCAAGCACAAATCATTTTCAGAAGCCAACATGTTCATAGACGCGCACCTGGTCCTCCCCTGATGGTTCAGGTAACAACAAGCCTCCTGGTTGTCGGTACAAACCAACAGATTAGTCCCGAGGAGATGAACCTGAAAGAACTGCACCACCTCCCAGATGGTTGTCAACTCCCGCCAATTCGAGGAACGGGCATCGTCCCCCCGAGATCAACAACCCTTGTCTTCGAAGGACCCCAAAGTGACCCCAACCCCAAAGACTGGCAACCGTCGACAACAAAAGGGGAGGAGGAAGACAAAACCGCACCCCCTTCCCCAGATTTGGAGTGTAAAGCCACTGGTCCAAGTCCCAAATTAGAGCGGGAGAGAGAGGAACCAGAGCCTCGTAATCTGCCTGGGACGGGTCCCACCGAGCTAACAGATGAGTCACTAAGGGCTTGAGATGGAGGTGAGCCCAAGGAACCACAGCAGTGGTCACAGCCATCAATCCCTGGACCCGTAACCAAACACAAGCCGGAGCCAAGGGACGACTCAACAGATCCTGCAACAGAGTCTGTAGGGAAAGGATCTGAACAGGAGGGAGTAACACCGCCCGCAGAGCGGGGTATAACAGACGCCAGATTAACTAAAGTCTCTGAACATGATCCAGATGAGACTTAGCCAAATTCAAGTTGAACCCAAGCTACCGGAACAGGGACAACTTAGCCTTCACCGTCAGAAGAGCCTGAGGAAAAGAGGAAGTAGAGACAAAACAATCATTAATATTGGGAAAAACTGAGAAAACCTGATGTTGCAAAACCCCCAGAGCAGGAGCCAGTATACCTTGGCAAAAGTCCTGGGAGCAGTGGAGATGCCTAACAGCAGAACCTGAAACTAGAAATGCATCCCCTGGACCGCAAACCTCAGGAACCGTTGACTGTCAAGATGGACCGGAACGTGAAAATAGGCATCCTTTAAGTCCAGGGAAGCCAGAAAATCACCCTCCTGGATGAGGGAAATGACGGACTGCAATGTGACCATCCTAAAATTATCTAACCGCTCCGATTTGTTCAGGGAACAGAGTTTTAATTTGGGGCGTAAGGAACCACTGGGCTTTGGAAACAGAAACAGACGGAAATAGAATCCCAGGCTCACTTCTTCCACTGGAACCGGCACCACTGCCCCTTTACGTAACAACATGGCGATGCCGGACAACATGGCAGATCACCGCACGGGGTCTCTTGACAATGGGGTAACCATAAAACAAACCTGAGGGAAGGGTATCTGGTAACCCCACCTGATCACAGACAAGACCCATTGGTCAGAAATCAGACCTGACCAACGGTCCAGAAACAAACGGAGATGAGCCCCCACAGTGGCATAGTCACTTCTGTCCAGCACCAAAGGGAGGCTGTAACTGCTGCTGAGGCCGGGATTTAGAATGGAACGTGGCCCCCGTGACCACGGGCCCGACCACAAAAGGGCTGGGAGGAGTGAACCCCTTGAAACTTCTGGAAGAAAGACCTTTCTTAGGAGCAGACTGAAAAGGCTTTAACCACTTCTTCTCCTCCGCAGAGCACTGCACTAACATATTCAAATCATCCCCAAAGAGATTGGGACCCTCCAAAGGCAGTTTATGGACTAAGGCCTTAAGTGCAGCCTCAAGACGCCAATGTTTTGTCCACTGAGACCTCCTTCCAGCCACTGTGGCCCCAGCAGCTGAGGAGAAAGCCCATAAGGAATCAAAAGTGACATCTAAGAGAAATTGCGCCAAGACCTCCATTTGAGCCAATACAGGAGTAGGGTCCCCCTGATCCTGAAGACTGTCAAACAGCTTTTTGATTCCTGTTTTTGAATCCTACATGGGGGTTAGGTGCAAGCGGAGCAGGGAGGCCGATTTCTATTATTCAGATGGTTAATTGATAAACCACAGTAGGAAGACCCCCCTGAAAAGAGCGCTGTTATCACAATCGACTATCACATGCACAACTCAGGCCTTCTTACTTTTATACTAGTTTCCTGTGAGAAAACAGAGACCTCAGGGGCTCCCTTATATACACCTACATCGAGCAAAACCCGAAAAATTTAAGGTTTTTTAATCAAGAGGATATTAATTCCATTAAATTGATGATACAGAGGTTGTGGAATTTAAGAAAAGAGCTTCAAAATAACGCAAAGTCTCGAATAGAAATCAATTGATGGGAGAAAACTTTCCTGATGAAGGTGTAAAACCAAATACCGAATGCTGCGTCGTCAACTTGTGTTTTTTTTGTTTTAATATATCTATGTGTAACAACACATTTTTTATTTCTGTTTTATGGTACTTCTGTGCAGAATAATGTATTGTATTGAATAAACTGTGCATTTTTAATGATCAAATTCTAGTGATCGATATCTTATTGTGTTTGTTGGCCATTATTATGCAATGTTATTTGTGGCACTAGTGGTCTTAGAAGTGGTCAGTGGATGCGTAAACTGGTTTATCTCTCGGAACCATAGTTGGTTGGTGAAACTGTAGGGACCTGTTTGTTTTACTATACTTTTCTCCTTGTCCCGGATTGGATTTTTAAGGATACCTCCCTTGTTCTTTTATTTGAACTATCAGCAGACCTTGAAGTCTGATTGTATGGGCAGTCGCATTTAAGACATAGATCTTCTCCTACTGGAGCACTGTGCACAAGTCCACAATACTACACTACACCAGAGACTGAAAAGGTTTGCACTGCGGACCAGGCAATTTGGGCCTGCTTTTGCAGCAACTGACCATTCCACAACAACATTTTCACGGACTGTTTGGTGTAGGAACGATATTTGTACTGTTTGAAAATAGCATTTCGGAGCTGGTATGTCAGTAAAAATGTTCCCCCATTGGTGTAAAATTGTATGATAACTTTTCAAATCCACATAATTAGACTTCATGATGACACAAGATGGTCATTGCTCTAAATTTAGAAAAGTTAATACTGAAGCCAGGGAACGAATGAAAGAGTTAACAACAGACACATGGTAGCTGGAAAGTGAATTTGTAGTCTATTCACCAACAGATTATATTGACCCCATAAATTGCAAATTGCGGCTCTTGATCATGAATGCATCACACATAGAAAGAGCTAAAACGAGGAGATGGATCCTTGTAAATCTGGGTCAGCATCAAAAGGCAATGGGTGTTGCTGTGGAACGCCACTAGCAACGCCACTTGCATGCCACTTTCACGCAGATACCTACGTGAAGGGACGATATTTACAAAGTGGCTTTAAGCCACGCAAAGTGGTTTATGGTTGCTTTGTTAATATGGAGCAGGGCATTATGGCACCAAAACGTCAGCAAAAGTGATGTTCCAGTGGTGCAATCCCCTTGTAAATATACCCCACATGGGCTTATTTACAAACCTCTTGCGCCGCCTGTGTGTCAGTTTCAACTGGGGGAAAAGTGACACACAGGTGGTGCAAGGGGCTTTGTAGATAATTACTTATTATTTACAAGCCCCTTGTGCCGCCAGTGCATCACTTTTGAAATGGGAAAAAGTAACATATGGGCAGTGCAAGGGGCTTGTATATAAGCCCCACAGTTCTAAAGCACAAACCCACTGCTTTAAGTGACTCAATACTAATGGACTCATTTATGAAGTTTTGCTCTGCCCAACGTTAAAATAAAAGAGCAGGACAATGGGCTGCCATGCGCCAACGCAGGCACCTTTGCACCATGGTGCAAGGGTGCCTGCATTGCGGGGATGATTTTTTTTTGCCAAGAAGGGAAACCTTCCTGCACAAACATAATCACAAGAGGCTTTTTCGTCTTTCTATGTGTGCTGCAGAATGAAGCACACATAGAAAAAGTTAAAAATCAAGGAGAAATGAAGACATTTCTCCTTGTTGTGGCTCCTTTATGCTTCCTCCGGGGAGGCATATGTTTTTGGTGCTGCCTAAGAGTTACGATTTCTCGTAAATCTGGGGCAGTGTCAAAAAGCATTTGTTGATGCTGGGAACACCCAGAGCAACACGCATGGAACACCCCTTTCATGCAGTGTTCTGCGGGAAAGATGCACTTATTTACAAGATTGGGAAAAGCCACATCATAAGTAGCTTCATGTAGCCTTGTAAAAATGCGGGGGCACATTGTGCCACGGAAAGTCAAAACAGTAAGTTCAGGCAGTGATTTATCACTAACTGGTTTCATCGGTTGTGCATTTTATGACATACTAGCTTACCCGTTGCGTGTTGCTGCGATCTCAGAAGAAAGGAAATTCAAGGAAACTCGTTATGATAACATCAAATTTACATTGTGTCATTGTTATTGAAACTTATTCATTTTATTTTTGAAAACATTTCTAAGTGTGGCTTGAGCAGTGTGTCCCGATTGGCTTCTAATCTTGATTCTGGTTGCTTGTTCGATTGAAAAGAACGGGCTTGAGCAGTGCGTACTCGATCGGCTTCCAGTCTTGATTCTCGTTGCTCGTTCGTTTGAGAATTACGGGCTTGAGCAGTTTGTATTCGAACAGCTTCTAATCTTGCTTCCCATTGCTCGTCTGTTTCTGAAGCACGTAATGCCTTTTTCTTTCGTGCTTCTGATGTAGATTGACCATCTGATTTCGGTTTGGGGGTCATAAATGTAAATGTATGTATACTTGTAAAGCGCACTATCACCTGACAGGCATCTTGGCGCTGTATACCATTGTGGAATCCGTCCTGGCTTTTCCTGTGAGATGCTCCCTACTGGGAACCCCTAAGGTGAAACCAAGCATCCCAGCGCTTTAGGGCAGTTGTGGAGATTAAGCAAGCTATGTGGACGATGCTCGCAAATTCGCTGTCTATTTCAGTATTCAAAAGATTATGAGGGCCCTGTGGGGCTGATTTTTTAAAAATTATTTTGACAGAAACCTTCGCGGGAGTGTACTCAAAAACTTCCCAAAGTTTCATGGCGATCGGATGAATGGTGTAGTAATGCATAAAGGACAAACAGACAGACAGACATACTTTCGTTTTTATATATATAGCTAACTACTGGTATAACTTCAGGGTCGGACTAGGACACAAATTAAGACCTGGCACCAAAATAAAATTGGCCCCTTTAATAAATTAAATACCTAACAAGTGGCCCATGTTTGCACATTGGTATTGTTTTGAACTTCTAAAGACATGCTGTATAAATAACTGTGCAGCAGTGTATGGAAGACAACTTGTGTTTGAGAATTTTGCAGGCAATGTTTGTTTTAATTTCAGGGAACTCAACAGTTTAAACCGGTCTAAAAGTCCATAAAACAGGCCCACAAACAGCCACAAAACTGTCCAACACACTGACCTGTCAGACCAGCGCAACTGTAACTGTCTGATTGCCATAAAGGGCAGTCTGAACCACGCATAAGTCATCGACTTTCTTGCAGTGTGTTGGAGACTTTCCAGCTCCTCTGGCAAGCTCTGCAAGAGAAACAATGATTCATTGCCTTTGTCCTTAGATGCACCTGCCCATCTGGTCTTGGGCCAGATAAAAAAAGATACATTTCTCCCAAATGTCCCTTTCCAATTGTGGACATCTTGCACAGGATCTGGTATTCATTGATCTGAGCATAGCTATAGATTTGAGATTGCCATTGAGACAAAGTGCGAGTGTGTATGACGTTTGTTGCTGCTCAGGATTTTTATCCAGGTCCCTGGAATTATGAAGCCACAGGACGAAATTATGTGGCAGTGTTGAGTAACTTGAATGGAAAGAAAATGCAAATTATGTGGCGTAGTAGAGCACATCCTGCCTGACCAGATTTTTTTGTCATTAATTACATTGTAACTCCTGAATATAGCAATAAACGACTGAAAGGGGACCAGTTAAACTTTGCAAAGGTCCTGCTACTGCGCACTTTTGTATTTAACTTTTGATCCATTTGAGCTAGATAAAAAAAATTTATTTTCTGAAAGCTTCAACTAATTCAACAGATGGATTATGTGGCAAGTACCGTGTATCTGTTGTGATTGACAAAAAGTATTGGTTGCAGAATTGCAACTGGGCCATGTTTATGGCCAAATATCAGGAATCCTAGTCAGAGCGTTTGAGGGCAGACAAGGAATACAGGGCCCCTGTTGGAAAATAGGGCCCTTTTGCCACAGGACCCCCATACTGTGGAACTCCAAACTGGGTACCAAGTACTTTTTTCTAGCACATGACTCAGGGTAGTGAGTCAGAACAATCCAAGGCTTATTCAGGGGAGGTGCTGTGGGCCAGAGACTTTGCACCCTGCAACAAAACAAGTAACACTTAATAAATCACTGTCTAGCTAGTGCTATTCTTATAAAAGTAAAATACTTATTGCACACTTTTACTAAGAACACATTTAGCAATATATATTGAAATGGCAGAACGAAATACCTATTGTGACACCATCTAGAGGGTTTCACAACGAACAAGGTGTGCATACTACAGAAAGGTTCCTCAGATCAACTAATTCACTATTTGTACCTTATATCCCCTGCACTAGAGGTACATCTAACAGTCTGTGCACCAGCAAGTCCTGAACACTTAAGACACCATAACCCCCCCAATGTGACTAATGCAACAGATGGGGTGCACTTAATAAAAGTCAGGGTATTAAAGAGAAATGTGCAATTAAATGCTATAATCAATGCATGGTTTAATTAATATGAAAATGTTACACAATAATAAAACATTGCAATAACATTCAGCCATACATTGAAACAATATTACCAATAATTAAAATAACATACTACACACCACATCTATAGCAGGAGAAGTTCAAAATATAGAAGTGCTTTTGTCTGAAGGAAATGGGGCCTTTGGTCATGCATTCTGGTACACTGGAGTTTTAAGGTGGCCCCTCAGAATTTGAAGTTAGGCTCCTAAGCGGGTCTACTGCTCTTCAGAGAGCCATGCCACATCACTGGTGGTGCCCCTGCTCCTCCAGGGTAACCACAGTGGAATATGCAAATGAGCACCCCAATAATGAATGAACGAATGAAAGGATATTTATAGAGCGCATGGCTACCTGGAGGCCTCCCAGCGCTAGGCAGAACTACTCAATAAGTGGACAGAGCGGGAGGGGGGCCGTTACGGGAAGAGGAGGGTTTTCAGCTGTTTCCTAAATATGCCATGACTGGGTTGATTTCAGAGTTGAAGGGGGAGGGCATTCCGCAGTCTGCCTACATTCAGGGAGAACAGTCTACCGCCACTCCTGGCTCGGTTGATTCTTGGGGTGGCGAGGAGGCAGGGTCCGTCCGAAAGCAGTGTCCTCCTGGCCTTGTAGGTATGGATTATTGCAGAGAGTAGGGGCGGCCCTTTGCCCTGGAGAGATTTGTGGACGATACAGTGAGACTTAAAGCTGATTCTATCTTTTACGGGGAGCCAATGAAGGAGGCGCAGGGCGGGTTTGGCAGAAGAGATTTTGGGTGTACCAGTGAGAAATCTGGCTGCGTTGTGCTTGATGATCTGAAATCGGTTAATGACCGAGGTAGGGGCACCCAAATAAAATGCTTTTCAATAGTCCAGTCTGGAGAGGATCATAGACTGGACCATTGTTTTCTTAGCTTGGGGGGGGGGGGAGCAGGGGGAGGACTTTCCTTGCTGTTCTGATGAGGCCGAAGCATGTTGCCACAGTTTTGGTGGCTTGTGCTTGGAAAGTCAGTTTGTTGTCTAACCAGATACCGAGGCTCTTTATTTCGGGCTTAGGGGTGGGGACTGGGCCCATGCATGATGGCCAGATGGTGCTGAGTGCGTGTTGTCTAAATTGCCTAGGGTCATGACCTCGGTCTTTCCACCATTTAATTTCAGGTGGGAGGACCCCATCCAGTTGACGACTTCGGTGAGGCAGGATTTTAGGGTGGAAGAGTGAGGGGTGGATTGATTTGCCCTGCTGCCTGCTCCTGTGCGGTATCTTTACTCAAACTGCTTTGATTTTCATCTGCCTGCATTATTTCCATCAACATTTGATTTGCCTGCATAGCGCTGCAGCGCGAGCGCTGCCACTCTTAATTGGGACATTTTTAAATAGCCTCGGGGAATGCAGACTCGGCGCTCATAGAGCTACCAATAGACTTAGGAACGCTTGGGGGCACTGTACTGTCGGCGCTTCATCTTTAACATTAAATTATAGAGGACGTTTCAGCTGCTAGCTTAATCAATTACCTGTGCCTCTGCATAACGCAAGTAGCGTTTATTTCACATAGCTGCCGCCATCTTACGCCTGTTGTTGTTGTTCTGACCGGCCCCCACAGCCCGCCCCGCCTCCCTGCTGACCCTCCCTCCCACGAACTGTATTACCTGCCTTGAACCCGTTCGCGCTGTGACCGCCCTGACGAGTTCAGAAGCGGTTGCTCCCTTTGCCCTGCTGCCTGCTCCTGTGCGGTATCGTTACTCAAACTGCTTTGATTTTCATCTGCCTGCATTATTTCCATCAACATTTGATTTGCCTGCATAGCGCTGCAGCGCGAGCGCTGCCACTCTTAATTGGGACATTTTTAAATAGCCTCGGGGAATGCAGACTCGGCGCTCATAGAGCTACCAATAGACTTAGGAACGCTTGGGGGCACTGTACTGTCGGCGCTTCATCTTTAACATTAAATTATAGAGGACGTTTCAGCTGCTAGCTTAATCAATTACCTGTGCCTCTGCATAACGCAAGTAGCGTTTATTTCACATAGCTGCCGCCATCTTACGCCTGTTGTTGTTGTTCTGACCGGCCCCCACAGCCCGCCCCGCCTCCCTGCTGACCCTCCCTCCCACGAACTGTATTACCTGCCTTGAACCCGTTCGCGCTGTGACCGCCCTGACGAGTTCAGAAGCGGTTGCTCCCTTTGCCCTGCTGCCTGCTCCTGTGCGGTATCGTTACTCAAACTGCTTTGATTTTCATCTGCCTGCATTATTTCCATCAACATTTGATTTGCCTGCATAGCGCTGCAGCGCGAGCGCTGCCACTCTTAATTGGGACATTTTTAAATAGCCTCGGGGAATGCAGACTTGGTGCTCATAGAGCTACCAATAGACTTAGGAACGCTTGGGGGCACTGTACTGTCTCCGCTTCATCTTTAACATTAAATTATAGAGGACGTTTCAGCTGCTAGCTTAATCAATTACCTGTGCCTCTGCATAACGCAAGTAGCGTTTATTTCACATAGCTGCCGCCATCTTACGCCTGTTGTTGTTGTTCTGACCGGCCCCCACAGCCCGCCCCGCCTCCCTGCTGACCCTCCCTCGCCCCTCCCCCTCCGCTATCCATATATGGCCGACGTCTCTACGCGCAGCGTTCACGTGCAGCGACCGCGCCCAATCCGCGCCGAAGGTGCGCCAAAGGTAAGCCCGTCTACGCCCGTCCGCGCCTGGACCGCGCCCAGCGCCAGACCCCCTGCCCCTCGCGCTGCCCATCCCTCCCGCATTACCTACGATGCTGCCACCCTCCTAGCCCTTAACCCCGGTCGCGCCCCCAACTGCGTCCAAGCCGCTCCTGGACGCACCCATGGCCCGTTCTCCTGCCTCTCCTGCAGATTCATCGGCACCAACAACATCTCCGCTGCGACCACAACACTGACTCCCGACCCCAACCACCTACAATGCATCCTTCTCAACACCCGCTCGGTCCACAGGCACGCCATTGACCTTTGGAACCTACTAGACACCATCTCCCCTGACGTCGCCTTCCTAACGGAAACATGGATGAACGCTTCCTCCGCCCCTGACATCGCCATTGCCATACCTGATGGCTATAAGATCACACACAAGGACCGCACTGACCATACAGGAGGTGGAATCGCTATCGTCCATAAGAAATCAATCCGCATCTCAACCAGCTCTGACGCCAACCTCGCCAACTCCGAACACCTTCACTTCCAGATCCACATCGACCCCAAGACCACACTCAGAGGCACCCTCCTCTACAGACCACCAGGACCCCGCGCAAAATTCAGTGAAGACATCACGGACTTCATCACCCCACACGCGCTCCCCTCCAAAGACTACATCCTTCTGGGAGACCTCAACTTCCACCTTGAAAAGAGCAACGACCGCAACACCGCCACCCTCCTGGACAACCTAGCCAACCTCGGACTTAAACAATTGGTCACTTCCCCCACCCACATCGCAGGTCACACACTCGACCCCATCTTCACCTCCAGCAATCATGTCTCCTTCAGCCACACTACGGATCTCCTCTGGACCGACCACAGCTGTGTTCACTTCACCTACAACAAACCGAAACCCATCGTCCACCTCCAACCAACTCTACAAAGAAACTGGAACAAAATCACCACGGAGCAGATCTCCACATCGCTCCTTCAAACCTCCCCAGCCCTCTCTTCTAACGCCAACGAAGCCACATCTAACCTCACCCTCTGGCTATCCAACACCGCCGACACCTTAGCACCAATGAAAAAACGTCAACACACACTTGGCATCAAGAAGGCCTCATGGTTCAACGATGACCTCAAGAAGTCCAAGAAACTGTGCCGCTCCCTTGAAAAGGCCTGGAAAAAAGACCCATCCACCAGCAACAAGGACGCCTTCAAAAGCGCCATCCGTACTCACCACCAACTGATCCGAAAAGCCAAGAAAACAGCATTCAAAGATCGACTTGACAACAACGCCCACAACAGCAAGGAACTTTTCAACATCGTCAAGGAATTTTCCAACCCCTCGGCCAACGCCAACGACATCTCCCCCTCTCAAACCCTCTGCGATTCCCTAGCCTCTTTCTTCCACAACAAGATTGCTGACATCCACAACAGCTTTGACAACCAACCCGGAAGCCAACCCACCCTACCTTCAGCTGACCATCTTCCCCCCGTTAACACCCTCAACGCCTGGAACCCTATCTCCACTGAGGACACCATCCGCCTGATGAATTCCATCCACTCTGGATCCCCCACAGACCCATGCCCTCACCACATCTTCAACAAAGCAGACTCCGTCATAGCTCCTCACCTCCGAGACGTCATCAATTGCTCCTTCAACTCCGCTACCTTCCCAGATAACTGGAAACACGCTGAACTCACCGCCCTTCTGAAAAAACCAACAGCAGACCCCACCGAACTCAAAAACTACCGCCCCATCTCGCTTCTTCCGTTCCCGGCCAAAGTCATCGAGAAAGCTGTCAACAACCAGCTCGCCGCCTTCCTCGAAGCCAACAATTCACTCGACCCCTCACAATCTGGCTTCCGAGCCAAACACAGTACTGAGACCGCCCTCATCGCAGCAACAGACGACATCCGAACTCTACTGGACAATGGAGACACAGTCGCCCTCATCCTCCTCGACCTTTCTGCAGCCTTCGACACAGTCTGCCACAGCACCCTTTTACACCGCCTCAGAAACATCGGAATCCAAGGAAAGGCACTGGAATGGATCACCTCGTTCCTCACCGGAAGAACCCAGAGAGTCCGCCTCCCACCATTCAAGTCCGAGGCCTCTGAAATCATCTGCGGCGTACCACAAGGATCCTCACTCAGTCCCACCCTCTTCAACGTATATATGAGCCCCCTCGCGGCCATCGCCCGCCAACACAACCTCAACATCATCTCTTACGCGGATGACACTCAACTGATCCTATCTCTCACCAAGGACCCCAGCACCGCCAAAACTAACCTTCACGAAGGAATGAAAGAAGTCGCCGAATGGATGAAACAAAGCCGACTGAAACTGAATTCAGACAAAACAGAAGTCCTCATCTTAGGTAAATCCCCCTCTGCATGGGACAACTCCTGGTGGCCGGAAGCCCTCGGAAATGCACCCATCCCGACAGACCATGCACGGAACCTTGGCGTCATCCTGGATGCCTCACTATCAATGAACAGACAAGTCAGCGCCGTATCCTCTTCCTGCTTTAACATTCTTCGCATGCTCAGAAAAACATTTCGCTGGATCCCCACCGAAACAAGGAAAACAGTCACCCATGCTCTGGTCACGAGCCGACTGGACTACGGAAACACCCTCTACGCAGGTACCACCGCTAAACTCCAGAAGAAACTACAACGAATCCAAAACGCTTCAGCCAGGCTCATATTAGACATCCCACGCAACGAACACATCTCTGGTCACCTTAAAGACCTCCACTGGCTACCCGTCAATAAGAGGATCACTTTCCGACTGCTCACCCACGCACACAAATCACTCTACGACATCGGACCAGATTGCCTCAACTCTCGACTGTCCTTCTACTCCCCCTCCCGCCAACTCCGCTCTTCCAGCCAAGCCCTCGCCACTGTACCTCGCATCAACAAGACCACCATGGGAGGCAGATCCTTCTCTCACCTGGCTGCCAAAACATGGAACTCACTCCCCGCCTACCTTCGCCTAACCCAGAATCACCTAGCGTTCAGAAAGCAGCTTAAAACGTGGATATTTGACAAATAATCCTCCTCCTCTTCCTAAGCGCCTTGAAACCCTCTGGGTATGTAGTGCGCTATATAAATTTCATGACTTGACTTGACTTGACTACCACGAGCTGGGTGTCATCAGCATAGGTAACCATCTGGATTCCGAACAGGGCCGTTATGGATGCTAATGGGACCATGTACCCATTAAAGAGAGTAGGGGTCAGCGAGGAGCCCTGTGGGATGCCGCACTGGAGAGGGCGGAGTTTAGAGCTCCTGCCATCTTCGATGACCTGGAACGCGCGGCCTTCCAGGAAGGAGTGAAGCCAGTTCAAGGCGGTGCCGACAATGCCCAGCCTGCCCAACCGATGAATCAAGACTTGGTGATTCACCGTGTCAAAGGCTGCGCTTAGGTTTAGAAGGATGATGGCCACAGCACCTCCAGCATCTAAAAGTTTCTAGCTTTCCTCCCCAACCACCAGCAAGGCAGTCTCTGTTCTCTGTTCGGGGCAGAAACCTATCTGTGAGGGGTGTAAGAGGTTTCCGGATTCCAGGAATGTAGAGAGAATATTGTTCACATATTTCTCTGCGATTTTAGAAATTCCTGGGAGGAGTGAGATTGGGCGGTAGTTGCCAAGGTCAGTTGGATCAAGGTGGGGTTTCTTGAGGGGGGTCTTGACCATTGCTCCCTTCCACAGAGGGGGAACTGATCCTGAGATGAGGGAGGGGTTGATGGTGTTAGCGATTGAGGGACCGTAATAAATCTTTATTGCGTGATTTAAAAAAACCATTGCAAGTACAAAACATTTAAAAGGTTTCAAAATTGCATTTAGAATGTCATATTTATAAAAAGCCATTATGTGTAGATAATAACAGATAAAACTTCCATTTAAAAAGTCGTATTCATAGAAAGCCAGTAGGGATAGCAACAACAAGTACAACTTGACAGCGTTATTCTGATGGGGGGTCGCAAACTCTGGGCATCTCAATAAGTTTTTTTGCAGCGCGCTCCATTAATCTTACTAGGGCACAATTTAATTTAGTGTTCCTAGGGTCAAAACAGGCCAAAACTGCTGCTCTACAGCTTCTAATCATGTTTCTATTCCAATGATGCTTGAGTAGGGCCCCTCTCTCTGTCAATAGTTTTGGGCACAGGCATATGATGTGTATGATATCTTCTTTGTGGGTCCCACAAAGTCGGCATTGAACTTTTCCATGTTCTCTTTTCCATTTTGGCCAATGAGTCAACAATTTAATAACTCCCAGTCTCAGTTTTAAAAAACTTAGTTTCGTTCGAGCACTGAACGATATAGTAAGGTACGGCTGTGGAATTAACAAGGCATAGGATTGAAGGGTCATCCACCCATGACTTCTTTTTGCAAGGCTGGCTTTATCTTCCACTATTGATAATTGTTTGGTACTGATTTTCGCTAGCCTTTTAAATTCCTTCTGACTAGCGTGCAAGTTCCAGAGGTCATTTAGGCAAAGGGTTTTTTTAACCTTTTGACCAGTATTCATGTCTTGCTCGCCATGAGTTATTATCAATGCTGGCCCACAAATGGTATCCTAAACTTTCCTCCTTTGATAACCTCAATTTGTGACAGCACACGAGAAAAGACATGGCTCTGGCCAATGGTTCTTTGCAGATGCCTAGTTCCAACCTAATTTGTGCCGGTGATGTATGGTTTGGTAATTTGAACACTGACCTATAGATCTTGGTAATAATTTTGTCCAGATGGTCACTGCCCCATCCTTTTAAAGCTTCGCTGCCGTAAGTTAAGGTAGGAATGATTTTTGCCTGAGCCACATGTAGTGTGGGTGCAAGAGTTGGGCCTTGTAGCTTCTTTTGAAATAGTCCGATTGCAAAAGCAAGTGCCGTACCCTTCCTTTTTTGCTCTTCTAGGTGGGATTTGTATTTTTCATTGTTGTTAAAAGTAACTCCAAGGTACCTTTGGCAATTTGATTCGACAATGCTTTCATTGTTCAAAGCCCAAGACAGTTTCTTAGCTTTCCTTGAGTGCACTGCTAAAATTTTCGTCTTCCTGTTGTTAATGCGTCTTCTTTCGTCTTCTTGTTGTTTGAATACTTGGAAGTAGCGTCCAGAAGTCTTTGCATTCCGATCTTTGTTTTACTTAACAGTACCACGTCATCAGCATATAGTAGATTTGTCAGCGACAAACCAGATAGTTTGGGAGCGTTTGAATTGACCTTGAATGAATGAATGAATGAATGAATGAATGAATGAATGAATGAATGAATTAAATAAAACTTATAACGCGCGACTTTGCCCAGAGGCATCAAGGCGCCTATAAAAGAATCATAAAAGGCAAAACCCGAAAACTAAGGGTAAGCTTTGGCAAAAAGCCATGTCTTCAGGGCCTTTCTAAAAGTTTGCATCAATGGCAGAGTCCTAATTTCAGAGGGTACAGTATTCCACCATCTAGGAGCAGGGCTGGAAAAGGCTCTACCTCCCCACTTGGCTCTTCAAACTGGGGGGACTAATAGAAGAAACTTATTTGAAGAGCGGAGGTTTCTGGGGGGAGCATAAGGAATCAAGAGATCTTTTACTCCTCCTTTCTCTTTTCTGTTCAAGGCTCCGTAAACCAAACAAAGAACCTTAAAAGAGATCCTGGCTTCGATTGGAAGCCAGTGCAAGGATTTCCTGGCGACAGTAGCCGATGACCTCCTAGGCAAGTCCAGTACAAACATAGCTGCGGCGTTCTGCACAGTTTGAAGTTGTTGTAGCAAGCATTTATTTACTCCAGCATATAGGGCATTGCAATAATCAAGCCGAGAGGCTATCAATGCAACCACAATTTGCTTGTACGGACAAATAATGCTTAATCTTCCGCAATATCTTAATAATGCCCCAGCAGGTGGAGATTGTCCTGTTGACTTGATGACCCATAGCAAGGGCCAGATCGATCATGACCCCCAAGTTTCGTGCTAAGAGAGTAGGTACAGGGCAAGTCCCCAGAGATAAGGGCCACCATTCCGTCGACCAGATGACCTCCTTCCCGCCAAACACAAGGTTCTCCGTCTTCTCGCCATTTAGCCTCAATGAATTGTCAATCATCCATTGAGCAACTGCCTCCATACAGTGTCTAAAATTGGAGGCAGAAGAGCTGGCAGGCTGGGCGAGAGACAGCAAGATCTGGGTGTCATCGGCGTAGGAAACTACCTCCATCCCGAACGACCTTATGAGCCTGGCCAGTGGGGTCACATAGATGTTAAACAGGGTCGGACTTAACGCCGACCCCTATGGGACCCCACACTTCACCGGCAGGGATGGAGATAGGAACTCCCCCAGCTTCACTCTCTGTTCCCTCTGGTCCAGGAAGGAGGCCAACAGACTTAGGGCAGGCCCCTCCACCCCTATCTCCCTCAGTCGAGATGTTAAGACGAAGGGAGACAGGGTATCAAACGCAGCCGTGAGATCTAACAGGATCAGCAGGGTACTCAAACCCTTATCAACCGTGGTGCGGATGTTATCAAGCACCACAGTAAGGGCCGACTCCGTGCTGTGACCCTTTCAAAATCCGTGCTGCGAATGATTCAAGAGACCAGAGGTTTCCAGAAAGGATGCAAGATGCTGGTTAAGGTGGGTTTCCAGCATCTTTGCTGGGGCTGGGAGCAATGAAATGGGGCGAAAGTTTTTGAGAACCTCCGGGTCTAAGGTAGGCTATTTCAAGAGGGGTTTGACCACCGCTCTCTTCCATTGGGAGGGAAAAATGCCATCCCTCATTGCCCTGTTCATGATCTCGAGTAAGGGGGGCAGGAGGTTATCCTTACATTGTTTAAGGAGTTTGAGAGGGCAAGGGTCGAGGGGAGAGCCCGACCTGGTCTTAGCCAGAAGGACATCCAATTCCTGCAGGGAAAGGGGGGGAAAACTAGACAGGAGGACCGGATTAGCAGGTCTAACAGATACTGGGGAGGGAGAAACCTGAGAGGTGGAGGAAGATATTGAGGCCCTTTGTAGCTCTAAGGCCGAAACAATATCAGCAATTTTGATATGGAAGTAGAGGGCAATATCGTCACACAGCTGTTGAGTGCAGGTGACGGGGTCCAGGGTCTGCAGGGTGGTCAACGAATCCACGATCTTAAATAGCTCTTTCGGCGAGGTAAGGGCAGTGGTGAGATTCGAGAAGTATTCCTGCTCGGCTCTTATGACCTCAGCCTTATATTCCCTCAGAAGAATTTTAATGGTTTCCCTATCCTGTGTTTTCTAGCTAGCCCTCCTGAGTCGTTCCTGCTTCCTGCAGCCCTGTCTTAGATGTCTTAACGACTCCGAATACCAGGGGATATGGCCTTTTTCTGGCAGAGTAGCATAGGGAGGTAGGTGCCAACTCATCCATGGCAGCTGTGGTGGCGTTTTCAAGCTTACATACCGCTGAAACCACATCTTCATCCAGAGAGATCGCCATGGTGGGAATTAGGGGAGCCAATAGATCATTGGTTATCCTCCTCAGGTTTCGCCTAGGTTCCATTTTACTAGGGCCCTTCGGGCTTGAGAGCTTCAGGGAGGTCGGCTAAAAATAGGTTAAAGAGTGTCGGGGCCAAGACACAACCCTGTTTGAGGGCTTTTTCTGTCGGAAGTTGGCGGGACAATCTTGAGCCATCCCTGATCTTAATTCTAACCCATGTGTCCTGGTGTAGGAGTTGTATGGCTCTTAAGAGAACCTCTGGAATTTTGAGTCTGGACAACTTCTGCCAGAGTTTACTTCTGTTAACATTGTCAAAAGCCGCTTGGAAGTCCATAAACCCCATATAAAGTAGGCAAGAGCAGAATTTCGCTTGGTCAATCAGGCAAGAAAGGGTCATGAGATTGACTGAGGTACCGGTGTTTATTGTGAAACCTGTTTGATTCGGAGGAATTAATGAGTTTTCATCAGCCCATGCCCTAAGTGAGTTGAGCAGCACTCCCGCAAAATACTTTGCTTCATTGTCAATGAGTGCAATGAGACGGTAATTCCCTTGGGATTTTTTGTCCCCTCCTTTGACGATTGGTGCAAGGATGGATCCACGCTAGGAGGGCGGTATGGTGTTGTTTTGCAGACATGAGTTAAAAAGGGGGCTTAGTTGCGCAGCCCAGAAAATTGCATCTTCCTTGAACAGAGCTTGAGAAATTCCACCTGGACCTTTCGCGCCATCCTTGCGTCCCTTTTTTATTATTTTTTCTATTTCAGCCTTCTGGACTGTTGCCAAATTGACGCAGCTTTGGGTCAAGAGGCTTTCTTTTGTTGGTACCGACGGTGGGGCAAACTTTGGCTAGAATGTGCATGGGCAAGGGGTCACTGGGTGAACCGCTCTTTACTCTGGGCAAGAGGCTGGCAGCGGGGGGTAGGGGTGCTGTGGGGGACGTCGCAGGTGGATCGATGGGGAGAAAGGGTTTTAAGAATGTTCTGTATTTTTCTTTCAAAGAACTCGGCCTGGTCTTCGCACCGAGTGCCAAAGGGGTCCGCTGGGAAAAGGGGAGGCTGGGCATTTGAGTAGTCTGTTTATAATGGAGAAGGTCTCTTTAGGGGAGTTGGCAGCCTGTTTGATCTTTTCCTCATAATAGCTTGCCTGCGCTTTCCTCATATCCTCCTTGTAATTACGTATGGTTTCCCTACAGGTGAGCTTACTTTCAGTGGAGAAGTCTTTCCTCAATCTCCTTTCAAGAACTTTACAGCTCTGTTTCAGGGTACGTAGTTTGGCTGTGTACCACGGCGATCTGGTGGCGCCAGGCTTTTTTGTAATCCAAGCCTTAGGAAGGACGGTGTTGAGAGACTCATCTAACCAGGTACAGATGTTTTGATACATGGTCAGCGGACAGGGAGTAGGTAGGGGTGTATGTTTTCTCAGTTCCTGGGTCACTTCTCCAGAGGAAGCTTGGACCAGGGATGGGTAAAGGACCGAGGAGGGGAGACTGGGGGGTCTGGGGGTGCCAGGAGAGAGGAACCAGATGATGGTCGGACCAAGGGACGGGGATCGGGACCTTGCCTTTTAGTGTCACAAGGTTTTTAAAAACTGGGTTGAGGTAGTTTCCCTGCGTGTGGCTGGGGAGAGAGACTATTTGCGCTAGATGAAGGGCCTCTAGTTTTTTAGCTAGATCGATTTGTTGTCCAATATGGAAGAGCACTGCTTTACAAGTCAATCCCATCCGGCTTGAAGAAACTAGACAACTTTCTTTGTGTCCTCATACACAAACGCTGAGTCTTGATATAAGTTTGTAATGCTCATTTAATGATCCGTTTTAGGCTGGTGTTTGCCTAAAACGGATCATCAAATGAGCATTACAAACTTATATCAAGACTCAGCGTTTGATTATGAGGACACTAAGAAAGTTGTCTAGTTTCTTCAAGCTGGATGGGATTGACTTGTAAAGCGGTGCTCTTCCATATTGGACAAAAAATTGACTGCTTACCCCAGGTTTGGGTGATGCTCTTAGGACAGGGAGCAGTTGGAAAGAGCACGCTAGAATTTAAAAACTAATTTGTTTGGTGATCCCAGGATTGGTGCCTTGCCTTTTTTTTGAGTGGTCTACTGTCCGAAGTGTTGTTGCATAAATCTTTAGCTAGATTGGTTGCTATTGTGGAGCCCAGGTCATTGAAGTGAAGGTTGGAGTCACCGAGGAGCATGAAATTAGGGAGAGAACTGGCTAGATCGATGGAGGTTTCTATCAAAGACTTGCAGAAGGCACCTATTTCCCCCGGGGGGCGGTTGACCAAGAGGCCTGAGAGTGATTAAAGGGGGGAGAATTGAACAGAGAAGTAAACGTTCTCGCAGTCCTGCAAAGGGCTGCCGAGAAGACGGCTGGTGAGATGGCCCTTGAACACAATCGCGATGCCCCCACCTTTCCCCAGTGGCCCGTCTACTCTCTGGATCCTATACCCCTGGGGAAGTGCTTGTACCAAATCTGGGTCCAAGCTAGCATTGAGCCAGGTTTCCGTTAGGAAGAGTACCTCTGGGGAAAATTTTTGTACGAGGAGCGAATTTTCAGTTGAGTGCCTGGGGAGTAATCTACAGTTCAGCAAGAGGAAGTTGAGGACTGGGTTTTTCGGGGGGGATAGCAGGAGATGCGGGAGAAATGTGATGTGGCAGTGGGGACATTTTGCCTTGTGGTTATTTGCTGGCAAGGAATTACAGCAAATGACTCTGGGCAGGATGTTGAGCTGCCGCAGTTTTGCGCTAGAGTATTTACGGTGCCCTGGGAGAAAAGGACATGGCGTTCTGGCCCCTGGCCCCGGACGGGCGCAGACGGGCGCAGATGGGCTTGCCTTTTGCGCGCCATTGGCGCGCACGCTGCGCGCATCCGCTGTGCGGATCCGCTGTGCGGTCGCGTCATGAGCGTGATTTATGCGTCTCTTCCGATGCGGGGTGCAGCAACTAGACCGCTGCCCCGAGCGTCTGAAGCGCCTGCCGGAAGTGATGTACGTGACCTCCTGCCCGCCGAGCATTGAACACAGCTCGTACCGGGAGGAGGTTTTCAGCGTGCCAGCACCGGCAGTGAGTGCAGGGTAAGTGAATTACCAGATTTGTGCAAAGATAAGCAGTATCATAAAAAAAGAGCTCCCAATTTGTGTAAAATAATCAATGTATTAAAAACACCTAACGACATTTTTAAAAGCTGCAAACTTCCCCTAAGTAATGACAGGGTGCTGAGCGCATTCAGGAGCGATTCTAACCGTGCCCTTGCTCTGCCACTATGTAAATAAAACAATATCCCAACTGGTGAGAATTAAAGACAATTAATAAGGATATGAAAACATTATCCAAGGAGGAACAAGGAGGCTCTATATGAATTGTAAAGGGTGCTCAAGGCATCATTTTACTAAACATTTTTCAATGGAGTTAGCAAGTACAATTACAGTTAATATCAGCACTGCAGTTTGCAATTCAAGGATAACAACCCAAAGTTGTACAAGGTGCACAAGTGAAAGGGTGAATAGCACTACGGCGACACAAGTGACAGAGTGATCAGCGCTGTGCGGTCGCGTCATGAGCGTGATTTATGCGTCTCTTCCGATGCGGGGTGCAGCAACTAGACCGCTGCCCCGAGCGTCTGAAGCGCCTGCCGGAAGTGATGTACGTGACCTCCTGCCCGCCGAGCATTGAACACAGCTCGTACCGGGAGGAGGTTTTCAGCGTGCCAGCACCGGCAGTGAGTGCAGGGTAAGTGAATTACCAGATTTGTGCAAAGATAAGCAGTATCATAAAAAAAAGAGCTCCCAATTTGTGTAAAATAATCAATGTATTAAAAACACCTAACGACATTTTTAAAAGCTGCAAACTTCCCCTAAGTAATGACAGGGTGCTGAGCGCATTCAGGAGCGATTCTAACCGTGCCCTTGCTCTGCCACTATGTAAATAAAACAATATCCCAACTGGTGAGAATTAAAGACAATTAATAAGGATATGAAAACATTATCCAAGGAGGAACAAGGAGGCTCTATATGAATTGTAAAGGGTGCTCAAGGCATCATTTTACTAAACATTTTTCAATGGAGTTAGCAAGTACAATTACAGTTAATATCAGCACTGCAGTTTGCAATTCAAGGATAACAACCCAAAGTTGTACAAGGTGCACAAGTGAAAGGGTGAATAGCACTACGGCGACACAAGTGACAGAGTGATCAGCGCTGTGCGGTCGCGTCATGAGCGTGATTTATGCGCCTCTTCCGGCGCGGGGTGCAGCAACTAGACCGCTGCCCCTAGCGTCTGAAGCGCCTGCCGGAAGTGATGTACGTGACCCCCTGCCCGCCGAGCATTGAATACAGCTCGTACCGGGAGGAGGTTTTCAGCGTGCCACCACCGGCAGTGAGTACAGGATAAGTGAATTACCAGATTTGTGCAAAGATAAGCAGTATCTTAAAAAAACAGCTCCCAATTTGTGTAAAATAATCAATGTATTAAAAACATCTAACAACATTTTTAAAAGCCACAAACTTCGCCTAAGGAATGACAGGGTGCTGAGCGCATTCAGGAGCGATTCTAACCGTGCCCTTGCTCTGCCACAGCAGGAGTAGTAAGCCTATGAGGTGCTCCCTTAGCATGCAGTTGTTTGCTTCAAGCCACTTGTGCCTGTAAACATTTCCCAGGTGTCATGCTTTTTTCAATGTGCACTTGCAGCTGGTAATTTCCTCATCATCTTGGAAAGATTGGGTGCATCAGGGTTTGAATTTAGCTTCAGCCACGTAAAAGCTGAAGACTGCATTGCCAGGTCTGCTCTTGCTGGCTCGGCACATTTCTGTTGGTGCTGATGGGGAGCCAGCTATTCTTCTGTCTCATACCAACCTGCCTACCATAGAATACACTGTGGCATTTCCTATCCTTCAGACAATTTTGGCTCCCTGAGCACTGGCCATACCAGGGAGTTAATACAAATAATTGCAGAGGGACTCCACACATGCCACAAGCCCAGTTGGTCCCCTGAGGGACACAACATGACAACAGACTCCCCGGGCACTGTACAACAACTGCTTCTGGTGATTATGATTTTGTTTTCCTGACAGACCTCTGGAATGATGAGGCAGGCAGACAATGGAGGGGCCAAATAAAGGCTGCTCTTAAGGGGTCAACATTTGAAATGGCCCTTTATACAAGGTTGCCCCAAACATTTTGTCTTTCTCCTCCTATTTTTCCTGACCTTCTTTTTGTTGGCTTTAGGACTCTAGGCACTTTACCACTGCTAACCAGCACTAAAGTGCATGTGCTGTCTCCCTGCAGCATGGTAGCTTTGGCTTATACCCAATTGGCATGTTAAAGTAAAGTAAATGGCATTACATGCACCAGGGCCTGTAAATTAAATGCATGGGATGTTGAAGGTGGCACCTCAGAATGTTATATAAGGTTCCTAGTGGGCCTGCAGCACTGTGTTTGCAACCCACATAAGTTAACCATGTCTCGGGTCTACCACTGAAGGGCCTGTCTGTGCAGTTTCCTGCCACTTTTTTTGTCAGCATTTAAAACTACTTGCCAAGCCTTAAACTCCCATTTTATTGCACATAGGTCACTCCTAAAGTAGGCCCTAGGTAGCCTGAAGGGCAGGGTACTGTGTAGGTAAAAGGTAGGACATTTACTTTTATGATTGACATGTCTTCTTAGTGACAAGGAGCCTATTTCATTTTTTACTACTATGAGGCCTCCTACTCCTCTCATAGGCTAGCATTGGGAATTCCCTTATATACTTTTAAGTGGTAATTTACGATCAGAAAGGAGTATCTTTGTCATGTTTGGTATGTTTAAAATGGTCATGATAAATTCTTACTGGTGGAGGTGGATTTCACATTACTATTTTAGAAGTGCCACTTTTAGAAAGTGGACATTAAACTGTGCTCATAACTCTTTGTGCCAATACTAGTCTGGGCTGGGTGGTTTCCTTCTAGACAGGCACAACACAGGAAGGGCTGGGTGTGACAGGGGATTCATCTGCATACTGATAGGCTTCCTGAGCAGGAAGGGGGAGAGGTGGCTCGAAATTACATCCACCTCATGATCAGCACTGTGTGTACTACATCCAGGAACTTCTGGAATTCCAAGACGCAAGCTCTGCTTTCAAGGCCTTCCTATACCTCTACAGCTGTCTCCCTCTGGCCTGCATATTCCTAAAAGTCAGGCCCATCCCAGGGAAAGGTATTGTGGGTGAGTAGAGCCGAGAGAAGCATTGAGGCTATCGCGAGCTCTTTCGCTGGTGGCTCTGTTCATTGAACGAGTTGCGGTCCAAAATGCCCCGGAGGGCTTCGGACACACTGCAGATTGGAGGCATTACTTGTTTTGCGTCTGAGTCATTGGACTTGCATTGCCCCTGTAGCCGACTTGCATGTAGTGGACGGCAAGAACTTTCCACATAAGCCAGTCTCAAGGGACCCTTGGAGAACGAGCATTTGGTACTGGTGCACGCGTTGCTTATGGGCCACAAGCCTGAGAGGAGAGCACAAGGATCCTCTCTAGTTCAAAGGATGGTCACCGCACCCTAGTCGAGCATGACCCTCCAGTATTGAACTAGCCAAGTGTATGTCTGAGCACTTGGGTTACTGTGTATAAGTACATGAGAGCTGGAAAGGTACTTATGTGATTTCCATCATTGTGACCTTGTTTTCTTCAATACAAAGAGAACAATTTTGAAACCTGCAAAGCTTGCAAAGTGCTTATGTGATTTTTATAGTTTTGGTCTTGTTTTGTTCAGAACATAATAAGATAAATTATTAAACCACTGTGGAGTTTCTGTGTGGTGTATTCATTGTTGTTATTGTGTGTTTGTTGCACAAATACTTTATACATTGCCTTTTTAGATACGCCTGATTGCTCTGTGCCAAGCTACCAGAGGGTGAGCACAAGCTATCTTTTAGTGTGTACTTAGCTTACCCTGACCAGACTGGTGGTCCCTGCCTGGCTTGAGTGCATACATCAGCCAATCAATAATTCCATTTCTAACAGTGAGTCAGGCCATTTCTGTGGGGAAAGTGGAGTTTTGCTCTTCATGGTGCGCTCCAGCCATCATGAGTATTGGACGCAGGTTTCTTTGCCTCCAAATGTTTTAACTCATCCAAGCTCTGACTTTTAACTGCTCTCTCTTCAATGAGGAAAAGTCTCAGACCTGCCTCCTGCCCCTTTATCTCCTTATTGCCTGCTTTACAAGCCTCTGCTCCTTACAGCAGTGTGGCGCTACATACAGACGAAGACTGGCCTTGTGTCTGGTCTCCTGTTAATCTCCTTGGCCCAGAGGCTTTCTTGAACAGCACCTTGTGGCCTTCAAGACAGGCTGTAATCCAAGACTGTAGCCACGGGCCACGGGCCTGTAACTCCAGCAGTAATCAGGAATCCTTCTCCAGATGGACCGTCTGCTGGATCAGACATCAGAAGTTCCAGGGGAACCCTCTCCTCAAGGGACCCCTTCAGCTTTACTATCTACTGTCCCACAGAAGCACTGAAACTCGAAACACAGGTACATAGCTTTAAAGTCACTACAAGTCCAGAGTGTTTTACCATTCTGGACAGCTTCATCCACGAAAGGTCCATCTTTTCTTTTGTTTTGCAGCTGCTAATGCTTTTAAGAGTCCTTTACTTTTGCAGTGTTTTTAAGTAGGGTGGAAAGTTCCAGAAAATGGATCCTCTGCTCAATACAAAGAAGAGACATCATCACTCCAACCCTGTTTCATCCTTCCTGCACAACATCTTGGGTCTTTTCAAGATGACGACTTTAAGTCATCAGTGGTCACAGCTCTCTGAGAGACTATAAGCCCACCTGAAAATGCCACTGCCAATCTGGTTCCTCCTCACCAAAATAGTCACAGGAGGCTCTTGGGGTGAATGGAGATGGGTATATGGTGTTTCCCTTTTATATATTTGACAAAGGCTTGCCCATGCTTGTCAGTGAGTGAGTGTCAATTAGCCCATGCAGATTTCTCCCTCAACAACTTTTTTCTGGAAAAAGCTTACTCCTCTAAAAATTGACATATTGGGAGAGGCTTTGCCCTAGCTGCTGGCTGCAGCTAGCCAGAAGGTTAGTTCAAAGCCTGAATCACCGAAAGGGCTGACTCAGGGAAGTACCCCGAAAAAGCATGGGATAGAGTGCAAATATAGCCAAATTAATAATGTATTTGCACTTGGGACCTTTCTTCAACTATAGAAAAAGAAGTTAAAATGTTCTCTAGGTTAAGCCTATGTGACTATTTTCCATATGTCAAGTCAAGTCAAGTCAAAGAATTTATATAGCGCACTACATACCCATAGGGTCTCAAGGCGCTTAGGGAGGGGAGGAGGATTACTTGTCAAATATCCATGTTTTAAGTTGCTTTCTGAATGCTAGGTGGTTCTGGGTAAGGCGAAGGTGAGTGGGGAGTGAGTTCCATGTTTTAGCTGCCAGGTATGAGAAGGATCTGCCTCCCATGGTGGTCTTGTTGATGCGAGGTACAGTGGCGAGGGCTTGGTTGGAAGAACGTAGTTGGCGGGGGGGGTGTAGAAGGACAGTCGTGAGTTGAGGCATTCTGGTCCGATGTCGTAGAGTGATTTGTGTGCGTGGGTTAGCAGTCGGAAAGTGATCCTCTTATTGACGGGTAGCCAGTGGAGGTCTTTCAGGTGACCGGAGATGTGTTCGTTACGCGGGATGTCTAATATGATCCTGGCTGAGGCGTTTTGGATTCGTTGGAGTTTCTTCTGGAGTTTAGCGGTGGTACCTGCGTAGAGGGTGTTTCCGTAGTCCAGTCGGCTCGTGACCAGAGCATGGGTCACTGTTTTTCTGGTTTCGGTGGGGATCCAGCGAAATTTTTTTTGAGCATGCGAAGAATGTTGAAGCAGGATGAGGATACGGCGCTGACTTGTCTGTTCATTGAGAGTGAAGAATCCAGGATCACGCCTAGGTTCCGTGCGTGGTCTGTCGGGATGGGTGCTTTTCCAAGGGCTTCCGGCCACCAAGAGTCGTCCCATGCAGAGGGGGATGTACCTAAGATGAGGACTTCTGTTTTGTCTGAGTTGAGTTTCAGACGGCTGTGTTTCATCCATTCGGCAACTTCTTTCATTCTTTCGTGTAGGTTAGTTTTGGCGGTGCTGGGGTCATTGGTGAGAGAAAGGATCAATTGGGTGTCATCCGCGTAGGAGATGATGTTGAGGTTGTGTTGGCGAGCGATGGTCGCAAGGGGGCTCATGTATACGTTGAAGAGGGTGGGACTGAGTAAGGATCCTTGTGGTACGCCACAGATGACTTCAGTGGCCTCGGACTTGAATGGTAGAAGGCGGACTTTCTGGGTTCTTCCGGTGAGGAACGAGGTGATCCATTCAAGTGCTTTTCCTTGTATTCCGATGTTTCTGAGGCGTGATAAAAGGGTGCTGTGGCAGACTGTGTCGAAAGCTGCAGAGAGGTCGAGGAGGATGAGGGCGACTGTGTCTCCATTGTCCAGTAGAGTTCGAATGTCGTCTGTTGCTGCGATAAGGGCGGTCTCAGTGCTGTGTTTTGCTCGGAAGCCAGATTGTGAGGAGTCGAGGCATTTGTTGGCTTCGAGGAAAGCGGCGAGCTGATTGTTGACAGCTTTCTCGATGACTTTGGCCGGGAAAGGAAGGAGTGATATGGGGCGGTAATTTTTGAGTTCGGTGGGGTCCGCTGTGGGTTTTTTCAGAAGGGCGGTGAGTTCAGCGTGTTTCCAGCTTTCCGGGAAGGTGGCGGAGTTGAAGGAGCAGTTGATGACGTCTCGGAGGTGCGGAGCTATGACGGAGTCTGCTTTGTTGAAGATGTGGTCAGGACATGGGTCAGTGGGGGATCCTGAATGGATGGAGTTCATCAGGCGGATGGTGTCCTCAGTGGAGATTGGGTTCCAGTCGTTAAGGGTTTTCAAGGGGGGAGAATGTTCAACATATGGTTGGGTGGGTTGGTCTCCGGGTTGGTTGTCGAAGCTGTTGTGGATGTCTGCAATTTTGTTGTGGAAAAATGAGGCTAGGGAGTCGCAGAGGGCTTGAGAGGGGGTGATGTCGTTGGAGTTGGCTGAGGGATTGGTAAATTCCTTGACGATGTTGAAAAGTTCCTTGCTGTTGTGGGCGTTGTTGTCTAGTCGATCCTTGAATGCTGTTTTCTTGGCCATTCGGATTAGTTGGTGGTGTGAGCGGGTTGCGTTTTTGAAGGCGTCCTTGGTGCTAGTGTTTGGGTCTTTTTTCCATGCCTTTTCAAGGGAGCGGCAGAGTTTCTTGGACTTCTTAAGATCATCGTTGAACCATGAGGCCTTCTTGCTGCCAGGTTTGCATTGATGTTTTTTCAGTGGTGCTAAGGTGTCGGCGGTGTTGGATAGCCAAAGGGTGAAGTTGGCGGCGGCTGGGTCTGGGTTAGAAGAGTGGGCTGGGGTGTTTAGAAGGAGCGATGAGGAGATCTGGTCGATGGTGATTTTGTTCCAGTTTCTTTGCAGGGTTGGTTGGGGGTTGGTGATGGGTCTCGGCTTGTTGTAGGTGAAGTGAACGCAGCTGTGGTCAGTCCAGAGGAGATCCGTAGTATGGCTGAAGGAGACATGATTGCTAGAGGTGAAGATGGGGTCGAGTGTGTGACCTGCGATGTGGGTGGGGGAAGTGACCAGTTGTTTAAGTCCGAGGTTGGCGAGGTTGTCCAAGAGGGTGGTGGAGTTGCGGTCGTTGTTCTTTTCAAGGTGAAAGTTGAGGTCTCCCAGAAGGATGTAATCTTTGGAGGGGAGCGCGTGTGGGGTGATGAAGTCTGTGATGTCCTCACTAAATTGTGCGCGGGGTCCTGGAGGTCTGTAAAGGAGGGTGCCTCTGAGTGTGGTCTTGGGGTCGATGTGGATCTGGAAGTGAAGGTGTTCAGAGTTGGCGAGGTTGACGTCAGAGCTAGTTGAGATGTGGATTGATTTTTTATGGACGATAGCGATTCCTCCTCCTGTGTGTCCGGTACGGTCCTTGCGTGTGATCTTATAATCTTCAGGGATGGCAATGGTGATGTCTGGGGCGGAGGAAGCGTTCATCCATGTTTCTGTTAGGAAGGCGACGTCTGGAGAGATGGTGTCCAGCAGATTCCATAGGTCAACGGCGTGTCTGTGGACCGATCGGGTATTGAGAAGGATGCATTGTAGGTGATTGGGGTCGGGAGTCTGTGGTGTGGTCGTAGCGGGGATGTTGTCGGTGCCGATGAATTTGCAGGAGTAGCAAGAGAAAGGTCCATGGGTGTGTCCAGGAGCGGCTTGGACGCAGTTGGGGGCGCGACCGGGGTTGAGGGCTAGGAGGGTGGTGGCATCGTAGGTGATGCGGGGGGCTGGGCAGCGCGAGGGGCAGGGGGTCTGGCGCTGGGCGCGGTCCAGGCACGGACGGGCGTAGACGGGCTTACCTTTGGCGCACCTTCGGCGCGGATTGGGCGCGGTCGCTGCGCGTAAACGCTGCGCGTTGATGCAGTGGGCATATATGGATGGTGGAGGGGGAGGGGCGAGGGCGTCTCAGCTGGGAGGCGGGGCGGGTCCACGAGGACGATAACAACAAACAAACAAAATGGAGGCGGAGGGGGGAGCACAGACGCGCAAACCGAGTACAAAGTACACTTTCAATGACAAATGTGCAAATGCAGCTAAAGCGGCGAGCAGCAGGCTAAACGCAGGCAATATGAAATTGACAAATGACAAATGTGCAAATGCAGCTAAAGCGGCGAGCAGCAGGCTAAACGCAGGCAATATGAAATTGACAAATGTGCAAATGCAGCTAAAGCGGCGAGCAGCAGGCTAAACGCAGGCAATATGAAATAGTCAGAAGTAATTCAAGCAAAGGAAATGCAAGTTGCTAAGCAGCCCAACGATACCAGATGCCGGCAGGGGACACTGGGAGCGACCACTCTGCTCGAGTGAGAGGAGCGAGTCACGGCGCCTTTAGGTAGGAGAGCGCTGTTGTATTCAGTGGGAGGGCGTCTCAGCTGGGAGGCGGGGCGGGTCCACGAGGACGATAACAACAAACAAACAAAATGGAGGCGGAGGGGGGAGCACAGACGCGCAAACCGAGTACAAAGTACACTTTCAATGACAAATGTGCAAATGCAGCTAAAGCGGCGAGCAGCAGGCTAAATGCAGGCAATATGAAATTGACAAATGACAAATGTGCAAATGCAGCTAAAGCGGCGAGCAGCAGGCTAAACGCAGGCAATATGAAATTGACAAATGACAAATGTGCAAATGCAGCTAAAGCGGCGAGCAGCAGGCTAAACGCAGGCAATATGAAATAGTCAGAAGTAATTCAAGCAAAGGAAATGCAAGTCGCTAAGCAGCCCAACGATACCAGATGCCGGCAGGGGACACTGGGAGCGACCACTCTACTCGAGTGAGAGGAGCGAGTCACGGCGCCTTTAGGTAGGAGAGCGCTGTTGTATTCAGTGGCAGGGCGTCTCAGCTGGGAGGCGGGGCGGGTCCACGAGGACGATAACAACAAACAAACAAAATGGAGGCGGAGGGGGGAGCACAGACGCGCAAACCGAGTACAAAGTACACTTTCAATGACAAATGTGCAAATGCAGCTAAAGCGGCGAGCAGCAGGCTAAACGCAGGCAATATGAAATTGACAAATGACAAATGTGCAAATGCAGCTAAAGCGGCGAGCAGCAGGCTAAACGCAGGCAATATGAAATTGACAAATGACAAATGTGCAAATGCAGCTAAAGCGGTGAGCAGCAGGCTAAACGCAGGCAATATGAAATAGTCAGAAGTAATTCAAGCAAAGGAAATGCAAGTCGCTAAGCAGCCCAACGATACCAGATGCCGGCAGGGGACACTGGGAGCGACCACTCTGCTCGAGTGAGAGGAGCGAGTTTGCACAGTACAACACTCCTGTGACACACTAAACAGTCACACACACTGCACTAAAAAAGACAGGGTTAAATTTGTCTTTAAATGGCCAGTTAAATTATAAGGCATTTCATGTTCTAATTATTTTCATAAAGGTCCCATCTACAACAGGCTACCTACGCACACACCCTGGGCTGAGTTGGACAGTAGTCCTACTCATGCAGCCCTCACACAGTTGCATTCGCATGTGCTTTCATAATCACTTCAAACCAGCACAGACCCTCCTCTAAGCTGTGCACCAGCGGATCTTAATTTGTAAGGTGGGCGCTAGAAGTTAACAATCAAATTCTTGTTAGTAGAGCTGACTGTGATTGAGACTCAGGTTGTGAGAATCATTCACTGCAGTGGTCTCAAATCTTGGTGCTCCAAAATAAATATATTTGCTGGGTTACATTGGAAATGATTCCTATTCATCACAATACCTAACAGCTGGATTCCAGGTAACAAATAAAGTATTACTTGTACATAGCTAACAGAATCAAATATTGTTTTTTTCAATCCCTTTCATTTTGGAATCATTAAATGAGTTTAATAAGCAGCAGATGAATGTGGGCTCTATTAAGGCAGATAAATATGCTAAAAAAATCAAAGGAAAAAAAGCTACTAAAATAAGAAAAACAGAAATGAAAAATTATTGATGTTGTCAATTAGATTGATTCGCTCACAACTACTGTGTCCGCTGAAAATATTGAGACCAATGCATGAATGTATATAGTCCTCTTATCAATTAATACCACTAGTAATAACTATAGAACATGGGAGTAGACAGAGCTTCACCCTGTCCACAATAATATTTGCATTTGCAATTGAGCTTTTAGTTGGCTTTCTGTGGGAATTTCATGGTGATATAGGTATAACATTTGGACCTCGTAGAATATTGTTATTAGTTTATGCAGATCACATCCAGTTGCTAGTTACAAATCATAAACTTAACTTAAACTCCATAATCAATTAATTTGGAAGGTGGTCAGACCTAACCATTAACTGCTCAAAATCCATAATGATGCCCCTAACAAAATGCATGATGGTCCTTGTGCTAGGACATCCTATGCAATGGCAGGAGTTCTCTGTCAGGTATCTGGACATACAGTTTCACTGGGACATGAAGGCAATAGTAAGAAATAACTAAGTTAAGAACCTAGAGAGATTAGTTGCTAGAGTAGATCGGTGGAACAGGCTGCCTATAACATTGGTTTGGTGGATCATGATAATAAAGATGCCAGGCCTATTCGTCTTAAATACTGTAATGATGAGGGAATCTCCGAGGCCCAGAGGGGAAATACATACAGTTGATTGCACACTATGAGCATGGTTGAGATTGGCTTTACTACATGAGGTAGGCTTTCTATACTCACCAATCATTCCATTAGTCTGCAACCACGGCATAAAGGTGGCATGTGAACCAGTAGTCACATAGCGTATTTGAATGTAGCAACTGAAAACAATAGGTGATTGACATTTGTTTTAAAGTTTATCTTTTAGCAGGGCTAAATAGCTACGTCTCTCTTCACACCACTATACATCCTCCTGTATTACATATTCAATTTAACTGACGGTGAGAAATTCACATCGCTACCTATAAATAATAAAAAGTGATGATGATATCATTAAACCCATTCCCAAAACATTGGTTATTAATATATATAATATGATAAAGGGGTAATTGACCCCTGCCAGTTGTTGAGTAAGAGATAAAGGGTCACATGACTTAAGCATGGTATTAACATATGGACAATGGAGTACTTTTTCTGACATAACAGAGAGGATGTGATGAAAGGTAGGTGTAGGCTGACTATATTTTTATGCACAGAGCAGATTACAAACCAGACAGCATGGCCTGAATTGGCATTGGGGGGAGATACTAGGTGCATGATATGCAGTCGATGTGGATTTCTTACATCTGTCATGGAAATACTCTTCAAGTGCTGATGTCTTGAATAGATTATTTAGCTCAATAAACAAAATGATGATACTTTAACTAGAGATGTCATAATTGACTGCACCCATGGGCTACGTGAAAGGGGTTCACAAAACCAACAACAAATAAGGTATACCGGCTATGCAGGGTGACTGCTGTTTGGGGGTCAGGCAGAGTACCCATAAAATTGATTTGCTGAACGACCGGGTCTGAAAAATTGGGTGGTTGATTGAATGTGGGATGACCCCTGTTCAAGTAACAGCCACAGTACCTGTCAGGGAAAACCACAAAAGTCACTAAATCAACCTGTGCATAACCCTCTGGTAGTTTGGCAAAAAAGCAGTCAGGCTTAACTTAGAGGCAATTTGTAAAATTGTTATGCAGTACACAAACAGCAACAAAGAGAAAACACAACACAATAAAAAATCCCACACCAATTTACAAAAATGGAGTACATTTTATTAAATTATTTGACAACAAAAGCCCAGTCAGGAGAACCGGAGGTATGAATTTAAGGTAAGTTGAAGGTGAACACAAGTGCTTAAAAGATCAAAGTGCCAACCGCCAACATCTCTTCGCAAGCATGATTCAAAGTTGAAAATATGGCAAACCATGATGGAGCCTGAGTCTGATACAAAAAATGGATTGGGCCTAGTTGGCATTTAACTTTACAATTAGGAATCGTTTTGAAGAAAATATTTTGTAAAGGTAAAGTTCAGCAGGGCAGGTGGTGTAGAGCAGGGAGTGTCATCGTCTGGAAGACACTGGACTAAGTTGAGGTGAAGATTTCTAAGTTCAGAATTAGTGATTGGGACAGGAGCCTTTAGCCGTTGAGAGTTTCACAAGGTCGGATACCACTTGGGTGATGGACCACTGAACAGGATTTGCTGATGTGAAGAAGGTAATGGAAGCTACTTTGTAATCAGGCTGACCGGCGATGCACCATGGGCAGATAGATGAGCAGGTTGGTCCCATTCTACCATCAGTTCTCTGAGCAGTTTTTAGCCCAACATTTTCCAAAACCCATGTTTTGGCTTTTGGCTATCTGGGCATCTTTAGCACCACCACCGGGGGTACAGAACTTTAACCCCTTCGATGCTTGTGACAAGGTCAACTTGTCATGGGTGTTACCTGCGCTGTGCTTATGATGAGTTGACCTTGTCACAAACAATGGGATTTTGAAAATTGCAGCGCACAGCGGGAATGTACTATAGCAAGGATGCGGTTAAGGGTACCTCTTGAGGGATTAGGACTTACACTGGCTGAGTCCAGGTGCGGGTTCAATATTGTTGGAGCCTTTTCTGTCCTTGATGCTCTGATCAGGAGGCCAGTCAACTACCACTTAAAGTCACTTTTGTAGTCCTCGGTTCAAGTGGTGAAAACAGGGCTAAAACAGCCGGGCAATGTTCTGCGGGTTCAAGTCAGCCTCCAGGCACCAAATCAGTCCTTCCATGTGAAACAAAGTAAGCTTGTAAAGAACACAGCAGGACACAGCAGCAAGCAGTCCTTAGAGTACTTCCACAGGTCCAGAAAGTAAACTGAATACAGGGTCTGAAGGTCTTATGTTTATTCCTGGTTCCTTCTTTGAAGTAGGAGAAGTTTCTAGTGAATTTCCTTAGAAGCCCTTGAAGATTGTGACTTCTCTGTCCTGCGTCTAAGCTAGCTGCATGAACAATGCAGGGACCCCAAGTCATTTGTGTTAAGGCAGAGCACATTCATTTCAATTGCAAGTGGGGATGTGTCTCGCTCCACCTCCCAACCTACAAGGTGATGGCCCATCCAGGCACACCTAATCCATCTATTGTGTGGCAGTCAGGTAGGAATAAACAAAGTCTAATTGTCTACTTCACACACTTATGTGACGACCTGGGACAGTCTGCAGGCACCAAATAGTTAGGGTAGGAAAATGTCAACTTTCTAACAGTGGCATTTTCAAAACTGTAACTTACAATCTGACTTTACCATTGAAGAGGTATATTAATTATAATTTACCAGTCACCAAACACGAAATGCTTACCTATTCCTAATCAAACGTTAGCACTTATTAAATGTAATAAGTCAATCCAATGTCATTCTATGTGAGAGGTAGGCTTAACTGTAGTGCAAAACACATTTAGGAGTTTTTCCTACCCAGAGCTGTAAAACTTAAAAGTGCCCGTCCAGCATTTTATTTACAGAGCACCGTGCCATGTGGGCTACCTAGGGCTTACCTTAGGGTGTGACTTAAATGCAATAAAAGAGGAGTGTAAGACTCAGCATGGGGGATATATTGCCAGATTGAATTGGTTGGTTTAAACTGCATTCAAGCTGCAATGGCAGAACTGGGACCTGCATTAAGTGGCTACTTAAGTGGGTGGCACAATAAGTGCTGCAGGATAGTAACATTTAATTTACAGAGCCTGGATAGATAGTATACCACCAAAACAAGGGACTTACAAGTAAAATAAATATGACAATCAGGTGTAAGCCAATGTTAACATGTTTAAAGGAGAGAACATACACACTTTAGCACTAGTTAGCAAAGCTAAAGTGCATATAGTCCCTAAGCTAACACAAACAAATGTCAGCAAAAATTGAAGGGTAAAGGCAAAATATTTGGGGTTGACCCTGCAGGGAGTGACCAAGTCTACCACCTGGTGATGTGTAACACACACTCACTGTAACACGCACTCCATTGCTTTTCGCCAGAGAGAAATGCTATATAAACACAACATTATGGCTGGCCAGGCAATGTTCATTATATATGAACTAGAGGTATCTAAACATGATTTTATGTTGCATATATCTGTCAGATTTGGGGTCCAACTTACCAAAGCTGTGAAATGGTGTAATGGATGCTCCAATTTTTCTGCACTCAATACATTATGTATGCTATGTTGCTAACTGAGAAATGTGCATGCCTCCAAAACTAACCGTCACAAAAAAAATTAAACAAAGCTTGAAAAAATACCCCTGGTAATAACTGTTATTGATGAATTTACCAAGTTGTAGGTGCTGGAGTTACCTTGCTTTGAATTCTCATGACAGAAGTGCTTGTTATTTTTCTGTAGAAAATGATGGTTTCTAATCACGTCCTTCTGCACATTGGCAAGTGTCAAACCATTCACATAAGGTATATCATTAGTGGGACTCCAGTTGAGAAAGACATTTGAAGAATTTAAGTTGAAAAATGGACTTACATATTGGAAGAAGGCATCATTTAATTCAATTTGATTGGAGGACTATGTGTATTTTTTGTATATTTAGGCTTAATCTCAAGTAAATACCATTTGTAGAGCTATGCCTATCATTTGTAAATTCAGCTTCCTTATGCTGACATTGATCATTTACTTTTGAGTGTGTGGCAGACCTACAATGACCGCAAAATGTCTTGTGGAAACAATGTCGCTGGATGTGTGTCACTCCCGCACGCACTGAAATAACAATGTTCACTGAGTGACTTTAAAAAATCTCCGTATAGTGCATTGAGCTGGTAGCCTGAATGCCCTATTAACACACAGGTATGCCTGGAATAATATTTTCACATAGACATCACCCAAGCTCATATCAGGTAAAATGCATAATAATTGCAAGAATTTTACTTGTTACATCTGCAAAATATTTCAAAGGTTCGGTCTTCCCTACTCGATTCCAGTTACAAAGAGGCACAAGTTAGCCAGTGGAAGAGGTAAGGCAGTCTGCTCTGAGAGTGCAAAGAAGTAGTAGTGATGACGGTCCCCGGTTGCACTGCAAACACGAGGGGAGGCTTCCTTCACTGTATTGCTTCACAGAATTGCACAACCACACAAGGACACGGCGAAGCTTATAGTAAAGAACTGAGGGGCATGGATTCTTGCGCTATACAAGCATATAAATAAATAAAATAAATATTAGCAAGAACCTCGTAAAAATCATCGCTGTTTTAGCGGCAGGAAACTGCAGCGAAAACAGCGATAATGGGCTTGCTAATATGCATTATAGAATTCTAATGGAAGCCCAGGTTAGATGTGTAGGCTAATATGCCCTTGGGTTCATTTAGTTGTCTCTCTCTGCCCACTGTATCCACAGTTCAGCTGAGGACAGGGGCCATATAGGTGGACCATGACACATCCTGTTGAATGTGTGACTACAGGAGTCGCCACCCCTGCTCAGACCAGGAATGCAGGAACAACCCAAATAGGGTGTAATACTATATGAAAGGTAAGATAGAACCTTGCTGTTGATTTTTTACTCAGAGTATATGTTAGAGATCCTTTTAGAACCCCAAAGAATGCACCAGACCAGTTCATGACTAATAACAGGCAGAAACATGCTGTCAAACCAGAGGGATGTGAAGGACATTGTACAAAATGCCATCTACTAACTATACTTTATAGTATTTTTATTCATACCGAAGGTACCAACTAATAAAGGCATTCCTTATTCTATACATTTAGGTATTTTTAGAATAGAACTGGACCCCCAAAATATTATCCAGATTATTATATTTCAAGAACTCCCTCAACAGTGGTGAGGTTGATTCCGAATTGGTAGTATCTTCTTACCATGGTGGGATGAGGTGGACCACCTCATCCAATATCTGAAGATTCTAAGCTGGGGTAAACCCCGGTTATCCTGAAACGGTGCCCTGATGCCAAGAGAAAGTAGGGCATCGGGCATGAGAATATAAGGGCAGCCAAACCAACCATTCCTTGTTAGAAAAACTAGGACCTCCCTCCACCAGGACTCCATCAGTTATTCTAGAGTGGAAGAGATTGATCCACCAAAAGATTTGCTTGTATGAAAAAACAAGTGAGTTCTCTAAACTTAAATGATAAAGCCTACATCCGATAGAGGCAGCTTGGTATTGAGCTGCTTTATGAACATCAGGCAGAAGTGAGGCCAGTATGATCCTTGCCATAAAAAATAAATAAAGTGCGTGACTTCAGTTGTGCTAAAGGGACTATAGAAACTAACTTAAAATATCCAATTGCCAATTCTCGTGCTCCAACCACTTTCTGTATTCATCCAAATTACCATATCAGTTCGTATCAAACACTCTAAAAATATCAATAAGTCAAACTTTCTGTAGACGATGACGTTATTGTTGAGGGAGAAATCACAATAAACAGTTTTCACAGCATGGAGCGACACCACAAAATAAATGAACAAAATGACTATTTGTAACAGCTAACTGTGAATTACAAATTCTAAAACAATTTAGGGCATCTTGGTGTGTGTTAGAAAACGTTTGCAATCAGGTGGTTAGGCACCCCAATAACATGCATTCCAAGAATGAAATCTCACTGATTTGCAAAATTGACTCTGAAAACATCATCTTGGATACCTCCGTCCTCTCCCTCATGATCTGTTAAGACCTGGTGGATGTAACGACTCGAACCTGTTTCCACAGGATCTGACAACGACTTCACATTATTTCCATCTCTTTCTCCTAAATGGACCGCATTGCAAGTGGGCCCGCATTCCCATTTGGGCAGAAATATCCTGTTTTTTTTTAAATTTAACAGTACTTCACGTGGCCTGCAGTTTGAGGGCACATATCCACCTGCTACTAGCGGGTGGGATACACGTCCATACCAGAGCCCTGTAATTCAACTTATTCCCCCTTTCTGCCCCAAACAAATAGGGGCAGATTTATGATGGCCTTGCGCCTCTTTGCGCCGCAATTGCGTCACTTTATTTGACGCAACGGCGGCACAAACAATGCGCCCTATTTACAACGTGACGCATCTAGGAGATGCGTCACGTTGTAAAGCCCTGTGCCATAAGGAGGCGTTCCTGCGCAGGAAGGGGGGGGCGTTCCTGCGCAGGAACGGCTCCTGAAAGTGGCTGAGTGAAATCTATGAGATTTCACTCAGTCACTTTCAGGCCAATGCTGCGTCAAAACCCTGCGCCTGCTTGAAGCAGGCGTAGGTCTTGACGCAGCATTGTGTAGAAGGGGCACCCCTGAGCCTTGCTGGAGCTGCGTCGCGCTTGCGACGCAACTCCAGCAATGCGCCACATTTCCGGCACAGATGCGGCACGCATCTGTGCCGTTTTTGCACCATGGTGCGCCGCATTATAAATGCGGCGCACCATGGGTGGCGTAGCTGTGGCGCACTGTGGCGCACATTAACCGGCGCATCCCTCGGGATGCGCCAGTTAACATAAATCTGCCCCAAAGTGTCATGGAAATGATAAGGTAACACCACCTGGTATTGATAATTATGAAATTGGTATTACTGCACCCACCATTGTTACCATTGTTACCAGCCTCTTGTTCTGAGCCCCTATGTGTTAACCTTGTTATAAGGCCCTATTTTTTAATAGATGGTATCATATAGTGAATGTAATTCATTCAATCATGCTACTAGCATACCTGCCAAATCGATTTGACACGCTTTCTTCAGGGTCACGCTTTAAAGAACTAAAGAAAATTAAAGTCTTCTTATTTTTTAAAACATTATGCATGTCATTAAAGCAGCTCCTAAAAGTCTTGCTAACTCGCTCAATGTTTGCCTCAACCGCATATCTACCCAATAGATTATTCGCTCACTCTTTTACCATGACTCATGCAGCCATTTCATAATTTACTTTTTGCACTCGCCTGAACAGTCACTCGTTTATTTTCTAAACTGCACACTATCTCGCCGCCTCACACATTCACTTCCCATGCAAGCACTCTGTTTCTTTATTCTCATACACTCCTTTGTTGACATTGTGTTTATCATTTGCTATGCTTACTCACTGTTTCTTTCTTCAGTCGCATACTATCCATGCGTATTCTGAACTTAAAACCATGCTCACGTGCCATGTACATTCAAACCGAAGGGATTGGATGAGCAAGACATATGCGTATATACGGTCTCGGGACACTTCTTGTCAGACACATTTGCCCGATCCAGTACTCCAAATGCCATCCTTTAAAGGTCGTGACCTCTATTCTACACAATGCCTTTAATCCCGCGAGACTGCTGTGGGCGTCCAACGAGTTGGATTAGCTTCGAATAATGCACATGAGGCGTAAAGCTAGGCATGGCTTTATGCGCCATCAGGTCTGTGTCAGTGAATGCACCAATTATTGCAGACAAAGAAACAAATGACGGACGGAATTAATTTTGAAACCCCAAAGGAATCTTTCATTTTATGCTCGCTTGCCTGCACAGGTGCACCCGTAAAGCTTTTACTCGAAAACTGACAACAAGATGGAGGTTACTTTAGGAAATCGGTTTTATGAAACAAATGCAAACTTGCATAAACATGCGCGTTTTATTCACTTGGATACATGATGTATTCAGGACCTACTTAACTCTACATTTCCGTGCAGTCTGAAAAATGCAAATATTTTTGACCTTAACTCGATTTTCTGCTGTGCACCATATGCATTAGGGAGTAAAATATGCTTAATCATGCTCACATCTGTGCAAGTGTTCTGCAGTTTCCCATGTTGAAAATTAATAATGCTTATCCCATTTGTGCCATGATTATAGATAATCTTGGATGGAAAGAACAGATTTGCTTTCTCCCTTCTTGACAAGTCAGTGAAAGAGAAGCTATCTAGACTCTGAATCTATTTGGTTAATCCCCCACTTCAGGGCCAGTCAAGCCCCCATACAATCGTCACACCTTGCTGACCTTATGCGGATTGCTCCTATTGGGAATTCGTTTAAACTGACATTTCACGACAGACCCAATGACACCCGTTGTTCTGAGAATGGGGGGACGTCTATAGACGAGTTTTTTTCAGAAATATTTTGAACTTTATTTAGCACAAGTATGTAACTTGATAAAATGAAAATTGAAACGTGTCTTATCTGAAATGTGTGTATACCTGTATAAAAGTGCCTTCCAAAACTCCTCACGAGGCATATATTTTTCATTGCAAGGACTGCATTACTATTCCATCTTTGTTAATGACCTTCTTGAATAATTTGTGTATGTTTTTGATTCTTGGGGCAGTATCATGATCCAGGCTCTGAGGTGCGCCATTTTCTGAGAACATAGATTTTGCACCGGGTTTGCAATGCATAACAAAAGTGACGCAAACCAGTGAACATTTTTAGTTTTGAATTTACTCTCCATTGAAAACTGTTTTTTTCGCACAGGAAAGTTGCCTGAAAGCAACACAAAGCAGTGCTCTGCACTGCTCTGCATTATTTTATGTCAGGGAGTGTGACATGAATTGCACATGAGTGTTGCCATACAAACTCCCATGTGTTTTGATGCAAAACCCTACTTACTAACAATGGTAGACAAGTTTTTGCTCCCCAAAATAATGCCTCTTTGAAGCAGGTCTAAAAAGGAGAAATGATTTGATTTCTTCCAATCTTTCTGACTTTGCATGTGAGCTGCACTCTACAGCACACATCTAAACTGGAAAAAGTTCAAAATTTGTTTATGCATAGAATTTTGTACTAGAAGAGTACCTTTCCTATACAAAACCCATGCTAGACTTTATACACGCACCCTTGCACTATGGTGCAAAAGTGTGTGAGTGCGCTTTGCAGCCAAATTGTGTGCCAGCACATGGAGAGAGCAGGACAGCGCCATATCTTGGTAGATAGGGTGCTTTTCTGCTCTCAAGCAAAATTCCCTTTTGTGCATCCTCAAAACACTGGGGTCCACCATTTGCTTACATAGAACAAAGGAAAATGCACTTAATGATAATTAATGCAAAATATAAAGAAGATTTTTTGTTAAAAAAAGCTTTTGCCACATATATATAAGTAGTCTCTGTCTGTCACACCTGGTATCCTCAATAAATATTTTCACCTATATTCATTAAAACATTAATTTGCAATGTGCATATATACAATCAAATCCTTGGATTAAAAGACTTCACATAGACCATCATTATCTGATACATCCATAATTTATCAAATTCAGTCACACAAAAACACAAGAATAATAAAACAAATACACAACAAGAGTAATCAGTAGACTCAGTGTTTCGGTGGAAATCAAAATGGTTCACACCACCTGCTTCCGGACAAAATATTTAAGACTCAAATATTTCCAAAAGACAGAAAAATTTGAATTACAATACATCTTTTGTAAAAACAAAGTAATACATTAAAACATCAGTTTTAATCGATACCCTAGTGCATTTCATTTTCCATCAAAACAACGTGCACCTCTTTTCTATGAAACCTCCATTTTCAACAAAGTTTCTTTATTAGAAAAATGAGCCCGAAATATACTTAGTTAAACAGGTCACCATCTCCAGCTATCCATGAAACCTCCACCGTTAGGGCTCCTGCTGATGAATATCACGACCCCTCTCTCTATATACCTTTATATGTCTCCAGCACCAGCCATTCATTTTCCATAGGTAGTGGGCTTATTGGCTCCCCGGTTCCTCTCTTAAAGTTACCCTTATGCCCATCGATATTTTCTAACATTGGGAAGAAAATGCTATATTAGGGAAGGCATGGCATGGCAGTTCGGGCTGGACTGTTCCCATGAGACAAAGGGTAAGACTGATTTGCATATGGCCATGTCTGAACTGGGGTGGTGTGGAGTGCAAAAAAAAATGGATTTAGGCCCAGATCTCTGTACTGGGGTGAATGTATGACATTGTTCTGCATTCTGTCCATCAACTGTGGTTTTTGCAATATTATAAACAGAGCATCAATTCCATTCACATCATTTTCCAAATTTGTCAATCCCTAGGACTTAGTTAGTATGGTGCAAGGCTACTTTAGATATACCTTTACAGAATTCCACACTATTCTCTTGCAGTGAGTATTCTGTAACTATAAATACATTATACAATGTTTATGCTCCACAGTTAGTTAGGTATCATACAGCGTTCATGACTGAGTGTTTAACCCGCTTACCTCACATTCAATGTCATTTTGGCAAGGACTTGTGCTCAGTTTTTATATGTGCTCAAAATAGTCTTCCCCTCTTTTCTCAACATTCTAAATGGTTTGCTTACTACTGCAGTATCTGGTCCATAAGTGATCCTGCTGCAGTCTGTAGATTACAAAATGTTTCAGGAGCAAAATTGTCTTATTCTCCTGCATGTTCAGTGTATACATCAACTTTTTTCTCTAATACCATTGCCCAAATAATAACCATCAAATCAACCTTTAGGATTCATCATAAATATGAGGTTGCTATAGTCTCATTCAGTGTCATTTCCGCCCAGTACCACGCAGAATGTGTCTGTCCAAATTAAGTAACGTAGGGGGTCTGCCTTCCTATGATGCTGAGGCTTAATGCATACTGATAAATGTGAAACAGTTTGTAAGTGGCATGTCTCTAACTATTACATCCAGCCTCTCTTCTTGCAAGAGTGAGTAATGAGTTTTATCTAATCATCAAGGGACTCTCTCCATTCCTATAGCCTCTACCTCCTAACTTGCAGAACTTAAGGATCGCCTTATGCGTTTTCTAAATATCTAGAGACTCTCCTCAAGCTGGTCACGGTAGTTGGCTACATTTGTCAAACTGCCATGTTACATGAAAGCTTAAATACACTCCTCTAGTGTCGTACCACATATTTTATCCAGTATCAAAACACTTGTTTGTTGTCTGCTCACCCCTCGATGTGAAAGATTTCCTTTAGCTCATGCTCAAATCATTCAAAAATGTCCAAGGAGTGGTCTACCTCTTGGTTTGTTACCCTTATTTAACTCACTACATGATATGTTCTCCCACGCATTTGGGTTTAATCCATCGTTATTTTGCTCACCAAGACAGCCCAGTTCAGACATGGCCATATGCAAATCAGTCTTGACCCTGTGCCTCATGGTAACAGTCCAGACCGAACTGCCAAGCCATTTCTTCCCTGGACCGGAATCAAGCATCCCAGGACCGGTTTCTGGCTATCAGCCATCTTCAGCCAGGATAGCTTGACTCCAGTGGCGTAGTGAGCACGGGACCCACGTCTGGACATACCCTTCCCACATAGGGTGAACAGCAAAACACACAAGATGATGGACGGAATGTTTTACAATGGCAAAACATTCACCCCCAGTCACAGATCTGGGTTTAATCCATCGTTATTTTGCTCACCAAGCCACCCAGGTTCAGACATGGCCATATGCAAATCAGTCTTGACCCTGTGGCTCATGGGAACAGTCCAGACTGAACTACCAAGCCATTTCTTCCCTGGAACGGAATCAAGCATCCCAGGACCGGTTTCTGGCTATCAGCCGTTTTCAGCCAGGATAGCTTGACTCCAGTGGCGTAGTGAGCACGGTACCCATGTCAGGGCATACCCTTCCCACATAGGGTGAACAGCAAAACACACAAGATGATGGACGGAATGTTGCACAATGGCAAAACATTCACCCCCTGTCACAGATCTGGGTTTAATCCATCATTATTTTGCTCACCAAGCCACCCCAGTTCAGACATGGCCATATGCAAATCATTCTTGACCCTGTGGCTCATGGGAACATTCCAGACCGAACTACCGAGACATTTCTTTCCTGGACCGGAATCAAGCATCCCAGGACCGGTTTCTGGCTATCAGCCGTCTTCAGCCATAATACCTCACTCCAGTGGCATAGTGAGCACGGGACCCACGTCTGGACATACCCTTCCCACATAGGGTGAACAGCAAAACACACAAGATGATGGACGGAATGTTTCACGATGGCAAAACATTCACCCCCAGTCACAGATCTGGGTTTAAGCCATTGTTATTTTGCTCACCAAGCCTCCCCAGTTCAGACATGGCCATATGCAAATCAGTCTTAACCGTGTGCCTCATGGGAACAGTCCAGACCGAACTGCCAAGCCATTTCTTCTCTGGATCGGAATCAAGCATCCCAGGACCGGTTTCTGGCTACCAGCCGTCTTCAGCCAGGATAGGTTGACTCCAGTGGCGTAGTGAGCACGGGACCCACGACTGGGCATACACTTCCCACATAGGGTGAACAGCAAAACACACAAGATGATGGACGGAATGTTGCACGATGGCAAAACATTCACCCCCAGTCACAGATCTGGGTTTAATCCATCGTTATTTACCACATACAGCATTCCTCTGTCTTGTAGTTTGGGGCTATTGCCATTGTAGACTACTTTCGGTATTTATATCTATTTCCTTTCACTAATCATATGGCCATGCCCATTACTAGATTGTCTCATCTCGCGCCCATTGTTGCGTCAGGCGTTCAACCTAAATCAGGAAATTACCAAAGTTCTCCTTACTATATTTACTTCTGGTTATCCATACATAGTGTAATGTACTATTAAAGTTGTATTGTTACTCTTGTGGTTTCTGAAACCCAATGGGGCCAGCCTTGTTGTGAGCAATACCGATGGTTACAAGCAGGGAAGCCGAGCACAGTAGGTCTCCTAAGGGTATAGACCTTTGACGAAAATTTGACTATAAGGCCCCCCTCTCAGCCCCCCCTTTGGGATCTTTCGCCCTGTCATCCTGGGGAAATTTCCCAAAGAAAATAGCGGCAGGTATTAGACTTGTTCCTTATACAATCATAATACAGATAAAAGTGTGTTACATGTTAATTGCATGACAACATTGCACTCACGTCTCTCGAGGAGTGACCTCTTCGCATCCCACTCCTATGAAAGCCCAGGACCATAAACAGGCCAGCATTAGGGCTGAAACATGTTGGTGATCAGTTAGGGTCATAGGACCATCACATCCTCCCACCCTACCATAGTCGTTTTTAACCTTCCCTCTCATTTCACTAATAAAGGATACTTTAGGAGAGGGAGAGGAATTGTATTTTAATGTTACACCCCCATACCACAATATCTTCATAAGTGTTCCCTGAAATATGGTCGATCCCACACTGACCTTTAGGAGCCAGGGTGAGCCCAATGATGAAGCATGTCACTAATAGAGTGAGTGAGGGCTATAATAACAAAAGGGTCTTCCTCCCTTCTTATCTACCAATCAAGGGACATCACTGAACTAGCCAGTTTAGCTGGGTGCAGACTATTTTGAGTGCTCTGTGTTCATACAGAAAACACCCCTCTTGATCATTGGTTGTTGTTCGTCTCCCATATTACCCACCCCAACCAGTCACAGGAGGGATATCTTCTATGTCTAACAAGTGATGTATAGGGAGGATATATCCCTTCTCACCTCCCTGGGGAGGCCCTCTCCACCCCCATGAGGTCCCCTGAGGCCCCAATTTTATGTGAATGGATACCGATGCTTACACCCTTCTGCTCTCACATACTTGGGAGCCCTACTGAGTCCCCTGTTGTCACTACCCATTGCCATTGGTATACGAGGCGGTTGGGATAGTTTGTGTTATTTCCACAGTTCCCTACATTGTGCTCATGCATAAATGTTACTCAACAAAGTAATATATTTTGATCTCACATGTTTATCCTTCCCCAGGTTTAATATCTATATACAGTCAGCCCGTTTATTCTCAATGTGGCCATTATTATACCGCAGCTCTGTTTGTTTTACCAAGGTTTCTAATAGCCACAAATCTGCAGTCCCTTACTCCAAAAACAATGCAATGCCTACTGTCCATGGGTCATCATTTGTTTCTTTCACACACTGCCCACATGGCGCGTGTGCTTGCAGCATATGATCCATGGGGTCTCATTATGAATCCTTCTTCAAGGTCCTTTTCTTTGTTTAAACACCATCTACCCCATCTCAAGTCCCTTTCTTAAACCCACATTACAATACAATATAATTCCACCTAATTTAGACACTCATCCTAAACTAAGGTTAACATGTTCTTACAATTGTTCAAATACTAGAGATCTATATATATTTGGTTCTCCATGATATTACCTTATTAGCTTCACCCATTCCTCTCTATTATTTAAACCATATTTATATATACTGAATTTTGACATATAATATTGTTATCTTTTTTTCCTTTTACTTTCTGGAACTCCGCCTCTCGCTGTACATTTTATGTTCTCGACAGTGAACCATTTTAGCTCATTTTCTTTGGGTTTACATTCTAGCCAACGTTTAACCTGAGGAACAATTTTTCAAATTGTTCTAATTGCTGATCTATGCTAATTTAACCTTAGCAGCATCTTTTTTCCAGTTTTCCCCACATAGGCTTTGCCACATGGGCAGACGATGAGATAGTCTATGTTTTTTGTTCTACAATTTACAAAGCTATTGATACAATTAGTTGTTCCATTGAATTCTAACTTGTTGATTTTTATAACAGTACCGCAACTCACACAAGTGCCACATAGGACATTATCTACTAATGAGGTTCCATCAGTAATGCTAAGTTGCTGCATACTTTTAGTCTATTTCTAATTATGTACTAAATGATTCCTAAATATTTTGTTCCTTCTGTATGCAAACAGTGGCAAACTATCCATGTTATAATATTTTGCTCTTTTTTAAGCTCTAATAAAAGAGCGACATATTATAGCAGGGGCAGTTTATTTGAGGAAAGGACAAGAAACAGAGATGATAAGAAAATAATAACTTGTGCAAAGAACTGCACAAACATGAGTAACAAAATATGGAATTTGATAAATAAGAATTGGTCGCTCTTAAATGTAATGGGTAGTAAAACTCTGGATAGGCCATTAAAATACAGTGATTTCTTCCCAATGTTAGCAAATTCCTATGGACATAAGGATCGCTTTCAGAGTGGGACTGGGGAGCCTATAAGCCCAGTTCCTAGGGTAAAATAATGGCAGGTTGAGAGGGTTGGGGATATTCATTAATAGAGTCCATACCAGTAGAAGTTTAATGTATAGCTGGAGGGGGTGACCCATTTAAATAAATACATTCCAGGTGCATTTTTCTAATCAAGAAATGTTGTTGAATATGCAGGTTTCATAGAAAAGAGGGGCATGTTGATTTGATGGAAACTTGAATGCACTTGGGTATGGATCAAAACTGATATTTTAATATACTACATTGTTTTATAAAATAATAATTGTAATTCACATTCTCTGTCTTTTAGAAATATTTGACTGATATATATATTGTGTCCTGAAGAAGGCGGAGTGAACTACTAGTTTGATTTCCAGCGAAAAGCTTCATTGACAGATTACTTTTTTTGTGAATTTGTTTTATTATTCTTGTCTTATCGTGTGAATATACATTTTCGAAATTGTAGATGTATTAGATAATGATAGAGTAGGTGAAGTCCTTTAATCAAAGGATTTATAAATGCAATTTACCTATGAATTTTTTAATTAAAATAAATCAAAATATTTCTTGAGGATAATGAGTGTGACAGAGAATACTTATATATGTATATGTGGGAAGGTGTTTTACAACAAATTTTTATGTTTTGCATTAATTACCAATTAGTGCATTTCCATTTTCTCTATTTAAGCAAACGTTGGTCCTCAGTGTATTGAGGGTGCAAAAAAGGGAATTTTGTTTGTGGTCTTAATTGTAAACTACCCTGACCCTTTTGCCAACATAGGGTGACTCTTTTTTTGGGGAGTCTTTTGTACTCTCTCCCTCCCGTGCAATGCAGCATGCCAATCTTGGTTGCTATGCTACATTGTGTCACATCTTTGTAAATCAAGGCCATTTACCACTTCAGTGCTGCTAATAAATGAATGTGGGCAGCAGTCACTACTCCATGTTACTTCACTTTCCATTCATCAGTGCAGCACTAAAATGCAGTTACCAACTCCATAGATGCACCAGATTTTCTTCAAACCCCACCTTTATTCTTCATCGGTATGCAGATGTTGCACTGGATTATGATATAGACCCAATTTATTATATTCTATCTCTAGCAAGGTATTATGCAGCCTCCATTTGACGTAGTGTGACAGGATATCTACCATAATGAAGTAAGCATATTCCAAGCCAACAGGTCTGTCTTAGTTTAGGTGTTTTCTGTGTGTTGCAGACGTTGCACTGACAGCTACTCCAAAAACCAGCTAGAGTGCGTGCATGATTGGGCCAATTGTCAGACTGTAGTGGTGCCATCGGGCACATGCATCAACGGGCCATATATTTTAGGATGTTTGCAACATAGTACATACATCAATGGGCCTAGAAGTGGGCATCAGTGGCCTCATCCAGCGCATAAATCAATATCCTAGTAACAGTAGACAGTGACCCTCACAGAGCATGCATAACAAGAGGAGCATTGATAAAACAATCAGCATAAATGAAGTATAAAGGAATAGTAGCATAAGGTAAACAGCTTCAATATAACAGATAGAGGATAAGTAAGTGTCAACCGCTTTGCCTTTACAATGCCAAAAATATCCGGGGCTATACGATTCTGGAATGCTCTGGCTCAGCACCAAGCTGGGTGCCTGTTTTTATGCACTAGCACTTGTTTTCATTTAACCCGATATTTCACAGAGTTAGGGCTTGATTTTCTGAGAGTGTTGCTCTGAAACAGTGAGCAGAGTTTGCCACGTTCTGTTTCTGTTCTGAGCTGTGCTTCTAAAATAATACACTAACTCAAAGAAATATCAAGCTGAATGAATTCAATTACACACTGCGGATACATAAAAAAAGCTCCCAGCTCTGCGCTGAGACAGCTCTACCCATCACAATACAGCCACTGATGGGCAGAGATAGAGGATGTGGGGCATCTTTTAATTTTCCCCCAAATTGGACTTTTCTTGAAAACAGCTTGTGAGGAGCTGCCTAGGCTATAACCAATATTTTCAAGGAACAGCAATCCCTAATATATAATAGCTAAAGAACAGATCAGGGATGAAAAATGTATTCCAAAAACAATGTTTTAATAAGGAAATATAGGAAAATATTTTTAAAGGCATAAATAACAATGGCGTGCAAAAAAACATGCTTGGTGCTCAGGAGAAATTAATTTATAGACCTGATGTTTGATAATACCGCACACCAATATGTTCGTATATGAATACAAGACCACCCTGCTTGGAGTAATGTTCCTTTCTCTCCACAACCTCTCCAACATATAGACTTTAGCTTTGTGGAAGAAAGGTACTATCTAGTCATAAGCTTATAAGCATGTTCTTTCTGCTGCACACATATGGAAGACTTAGCTGCCCTTTCCCAATTTTTTGACTGGCATTCAGCCCCAGAACTTATTTTACAGCACTGGGATTTAATTGAGGCGAATAAGTACATTATTGCACTGATTGTGCAGTGGCCACAGCAGCCAAATTGTAGAATAATTTGCATAAAATAATGTTGGCTGCATTACTGTTAGAAATGGGAGTCTCTAGTTGGCAATGGTTTGCACCTTTGTCAAGTAGGGTCCCTTGCTTCTAGTCAGGGTAAGGAAGTTAAGCCCTTAGACAACCCCTGCTCGCCTCCTTGGTAGATTGGCATGAGCAGAGGGCTTCTGTCAGAGGCCGTGTGTAAAGCATTAAGCACACATATAGTAATACAGTGAAAACACTACAAATGGACTCCACACCAGTTTAGAAAAATAAGTCATCTTTATCTGAACCAAACAAGACCAAAACATCAAAAAAATCCAACATACAGCTGTTAAGATATGACTTTTAAAAAGCAAAAACAGGTCTGTCCATAGTAAACTATAGATGCAACCCTTTCAACACAAAGTACTGTGGATGCGCCAAAATCATAAGCAAAAACAGCTACAGGGAAGGTGATGTGTCGGTTTGTTATGCACAGGGAAGGTGATGTATCGGTTCCTTGCTCCAGGAGAGGTTATGCCAACGTTGGTTCCTTACTGCCATGCAGGGGAAGTGATGCGTCGGTACCTTACTGAAGAGGCGGTGTTTGTAGGCCTGAGAAAACAAGAATTTATTTACTTACAAAGTAAAGGCTTGTGTCTTAAAACCATATATGTTTTTAGATTCCCAGACAAGCTGGAGATGCAATCATAACTCAAGTTTGACACTGCCCCCCCACATGCCCATTAATCAGTAAGGCACATAATTATACCAAAATACACAAAACTGAAACATCTATATACTCTTTAGATGTATTTTCTGCTTTTTAAATATTTTACCTATTTCTTCAAAATAAAAAAAATGCTAATATGAGTGAAAAAATAAATTCACAGTTTATTAAAATAATCCATGGGTTAGAAAAAAGTGGCAAGTAAGTTTGAGTCTTTCCATAGACACTCCTCCTCTATGATAAACGAATGGGTTGTAATGATTCAGTGAAGTTATTTGTAAAAAAGACTTGTTTAATCATTTTAAATGAAGTAGTACTATATGTTTGAGAAGGCATTTATATTAAACCTGTATTTTTCACAATTGAATCCCTTACGTAATTATGTAAGCATCAAAACAGCCCCTGCCTCCATAATTAATGAACACTGAAAGCTCCTGTTTGTAAAATTAAAACTGGAAAATTGAATTGAGGAGTTTGCAACAGAATTAAGATTAGATGAATCAAGAGAGCATGCCAGAGTGGCTAAACTGAATGCTTAAATTATTTAAGTGAATCCCATCATCAATCAATTATGAAAATTGAACTGTCAATTTGATTTCTGTAAATCCATTTCCGGTTTAAACTCTTATGATTTCTTATGCAAATGCTTATGAAGAAGATGCTAAAAGCAAGAAAAATACCAAACTAAAATGTAATGTTTTATCACATTCACACATAACACAATAGGGGATATTTACAATAAAATGCCAGAGCTTGGTGTTACTCCCAAATTGGTAATGCCGCACCCCTAAATTTTTTAAAAATGCAGGGATGCGACTTATTTACAAAAATACGGCGCACCCCTGTGTTTCCCCTCGCTGGAGCTTATAAAGCTGTCTAGCATCGGTGCAGGACCCTTGCGCCATATTGCAAGGGTACCTACGCTGCAGGGATGATTGTTTCTGTGCAGTAAGGGATGATTGTTTCTGTGCCGGAAGGGACACCTTCCTGCACAAAAACAATCTTTAAAGGCGATTTGCTGTTTCTTTGTGTGCTGCAAAATGTAGCACACATAGAAAGTGCAAAATCAATGAGAAATTAATCGTTTCTCCAAGTATCGCCATCCTAAGAGCAGATTTACCTGGACTTCGTTTTTGGTGCTGCCCCATCCTTGTAAACATGGGACAGCGTAAAAAAGCAATGGATGTTATGGAGGAATGTCCTCTGCAACACCCATTGCACGTTCCATTCTTGCTAATTGAAGCGTGAAAAGCAGTGGCAGCTTGTGGAGGGAGTGCCGTGGGACGGTGAGGCGGTGCGGGGGAGGGGCAGGGTGGGGGGTAGTAAACTCCGGCTCACGGCCGACCAAAGTAATGTAAATAAATAAATAAATAAAATCAATTTCATTGCTCGAGCTGAAACGTCAAATGTGTTTCAGTGCGCGCAATGATATTCGTTGTATTTATTTATTTATTTACATTACTCCGGTTGGCCATGAGCCGGAGTTTACTAAACCCCCACCCTGCCCCTCCCCCGCCTCACCACCCGGCGGCACTCCCTCCACATTCCGCTATTGGTGAAAATGGCCCTCATTTACAAGGTGGTGTTAAGCCACTTCGGCTCTGTCCCAGCTGAGGAATGGAAAGTAGTACTCACGACCAAGCAAAAGAAAATGCTGCTTTGAAATCTGCATGGCAATATTATCACAAAACACATGGAAGTGGCAATATTACCATAATGTCTTATGGGTGCTACAAAGGTCTGAACAGGAAAGTGAACTTTATGTACTGAAAGTCACTTCTCAATCATGCATCCTGTACTGACATGACTCTCACTCCTAAACATCAAGTCACAAGCTGTGATCGGAGGCTTCTTGAGCAATTGGCATCCAGCTCATTAGATTCACTGACAGAGATGCAGGCAGAATTAATAAACCATTCAAGAGAACAGAAATTCTTCTTTTCTGAGCCTATTTGTTTGAAAAATCACTCCTTTTCAAATGCAAAAGAACCACGCTTGGAAATCATTTTATCTTTGTTGATTGAAGAGCTCCAGAGTGCTCATTGATATTCTTTCACTCAAATGGGACTCTTCGCTGTTTCCACCCCGTGTCTAATAAATAATGAAACTGCCCTTTTTCTGCATTATTTGATCAGAAGAATAACAAAAAAAAGTGTTAGTAATTTACAGTTTTGCCGCGCAACAGTGCTCCTGAAACTTGACAACTTCTGTGGTACTGTAATTCCGGACCCCGCTGTTCCACCAGTATCGAGGTCCACACACTCGTTTCAAAAAATATCGTCGTACCGTGACGAATTTGGTATCAACGGACCGGTAACGATTAGGACATCACCCCTATGTATTTGCGTCATGATTGAGTGATGCTAACACCCTTAAATCATGGTTTCCGTTCCGAACCCTCAGACTCCATTTTGTAAACGGCATCCATCGTATGACTTGCCCTCATATAGTCAATTGATTAAGACCGAGTTTGATCTGAAAGGACACGTCCACCGTAGCTGACTTCCCCATGACCTGGCCGAGCTGACTCCACTGCCTCCAGCCAAACCTGTTTGGGAAGCTCCTCGCCCAGTGGCCGAGTAAGATATCATCAAGGCTCAACATGCCATAAACCATTCACTACATACAGACCATGTTTTCCATACACATACACCTGTCCATGATTCTTGTTTATGACCAGTTTTACGATGGGAGGTTGCCCGACCTTATTGGTGTTTCATCGATATCTGATGGGAATTCTGGGTCTGGCGGGGTAATCCATCACGATCCGGACATCTAAAATATGTGCTGACCAGCATGACTTTGCTCTTTGTATTGTTGTGGAAATATGTGTATAACCATATCATAAACTCAAGAATTCTTGCCCGCAGCTGTTATTTCTGTATATAAGGAGAAGGCTGGTTCAGTAAAAACGAACAGTCTCCTGAGAACTTACAGCCCGTGCTGTTGTAATTCTAGGACACATGTTACTTGGTTGCAACCAATAAACCTCGATCTCTGACTTCAACTAGAAGACTCTGTGTTTCTGTAGTCCAGAACAGGGAGAACTCAGAGGTCTTCGGGTGTGGTCTCCTGGCACCACCGGGTCCCTAAAAACCCGGCACCTCACTTCAGTGGAAAGAAAGTTAACATATGGTGTGGCTATTTCAGAATCCTGTGGAATATCGTTTGTCACCAGGTTCATGGCTAAAAAGATCCCTCCTTCCTTTCGTGTATTTTTTCTTTTACAAATAATGGGTGAGGAAATATTTCATCACTTAAATATTATTAAATTCCTTATCATCCACATTCCCTTCACCACACACAATAAGATCGTCTCCGCACATATAATGTCCCCAGGGATTACTCTTGTTAATTAATCTATTTCACTCTAAGATATGATGTCACTAAAGAGTGCTATCTCAGATGCATAGTGTATGTAAAACATGCATTTGGACAGCACATTATGCTGCTCACATTATAAATATTTTTCCAAAGGATGCAAGAAAGAATACTTCTATATGCCGTATTTTCTTATTTTTTCTTTATTTAGTGGTACACGTATATCCAGTGCATTGTTATAGCATTTTTCTCAACTATCCACATCATTAACACAAATAAGTATAGCTGAGGTGGTGGTGGGACAGATCACAGTAGCCCATCCTATTGAAACTTGAAAATGGAGGGCTAATATGTCTATTGCTGATTGTTTTTGCGGTTTCAAGGCAAGGGATTTGTCCCAAGTATAATGCTCACTATTTTCCCTTTTCCCCAGCAACACACTAAAAATGTAGATCACTGAAGTGATTAGGCCTACTGTAATGGTATTCCCATCTCAGTATTTCAGAAGGACCAGTCTAAGATACATTCAAGAAATAATATCCTCTTCTGTTAGTCTCTTATACAGAGGGGAAATTAAACATACACTATTGGGTCTAACAGATAGTAACAGGTACCTTTGTTTTTTCATTAACACTATGATCTATGCAGGAGGTAGCAGCCTTCAATGCAGGCCTTAACCTGCTGTGCTCTGTTGAAGTTAACAACTGTTTTCATTATTATGCCATAACTGGTGCTTTAACCAATCTATTTGCAAAGTTATTGCATGGCTGTCAAGAACAAGGATTTTGGGCAGGCAAGTAGGAAACGGGTTTTCCCATGTAAACCTTACAAGGTAACTTGTGTTAGAACTATATGTCCCCCACAGCTAGACTGCAGTCCATATTCCCAAAGTCAAACACGACATACACCCTCGTCAGTAACCCTGAATTAAATAGTGTGATCAAAATCAAATTTGCAGCTTATGTAATATGAGCTCAAATATCCAGAGTAAAATCTACTAGATTTCTATAACCCATAATGTGCCCCCACACAGAGTTTAAGGTCCTGCGGGAAACATCTGTTACACCCCACCAGATTCGTACCACCAGAAATGTAGGGCAGATCATTTTCATACTTATTCCCCCAATACTGGAACTAGCTTCCATTATATCTCTGTGCTAACAGACTCTTCAAAAAGCTCCTAAAACCTGAATGTTTTAACCTGTTTAGTTAATTTTCAATATCCTGACCATTAGCTCCTGTCGGAAGATTCCCTACAGTGCCCAGAAGCTTTTTCAGGGTGAATTGCAGCGCTCAATAAGTACCAATAATGAGGGTCGGATTGGGAAGGCATGCAATTGGGCATTGGTTGATGGGCCAGTGTCTCAGGGTAATTGTAATTGTAATTGTGTATTTATAGAGCACACGGCTACTCCATAGAGTGTCCTGGCACTAATAACCACTGAAAACTGGCAGAGAAAAAGGACACACAACTTCCAGATTTGTGCTACATATCAAAATAGCCAGGTCTTTAGCTTCCTCATGAACTCACCTAGGTCAGTTGTCTGTCTAAGGGCAATGGGGAGATCATTCCATAGGCGGGACGGTAACACTTGAAAAGAGCGGCCGCCCCTGCGAGAACGAGAAAACCTAGGAATGATCATCAAATACTGCATCGGAGACCTCAAAGTTAGTTTCGGGGCATAATGCTGTATCCTTTTCCTAATGTAAAGGGCCCCAGAGTTGTGAACGGCCTTGAATGCCAAGATGAGGGCCTTAAACTGGACCCTCTTACGCACCGGAAGCCAATGGAGCGATTTTAGGTGGGGAGTCATATGATCCCTGGGTGCGGTCATAAGAATAGCTCTGGCTGCCGAATTCTGGATCACCTGGAGGCGGCTTAGGAGGTATTCTGGTAGGCCCAAATAAAGGACATAGGCATAGTCCAGCCTAGATGAAATAAGGGCCTGAACAACCGTCTTTCTGAGGGAAATTGGCAGCAGGGGGAGAACATTTCTCAGCATTTTTAAGAGCCCAAAGCAGGTGCCGGCCACAGTTTGAATTTGGGTCTTCATGGACATGTCCGAATCCATCATTACTCAAAGATTTTTTACAGACGTGACTGAACACTTGGGGGGGAAACATGTCTTGTGGCCACCAGAGGCGCCACTCTATGCTCCTGTCGGATCGGACAAAAAATAATCTCTGACTTTTCAGGATTACACTTGAGTTGACTCTCCCGAAGCCAGGAGAAGACCTCCGTTAAACAGATGTTTATCTCATTACCTCAAAACACGCTGCCCTTCTCACTAGTAAACAGAAGTTGCATGTCGTCGGCGTAAGACACAATTTTAGCACCATATTGCTCCTGCATCACCTGTGGCCGCTTTTTGGGGCATCAGTAAGGCGGCCCAAGAGGCTGACTTTTTTACCCACTGCCCGCCAGACCTCTTTAATGTGGTGTCAGCATCACAGGGCACTTCCCTGGCATGCTGTAAACTGAAGCTCGGGTCTAGGTGTTGATTTAGCCTTTGGGGCATTCTCACCTTGACGCACTGCTTCTCGTGCTCTGCCAGAAGCAGTGTTATCCCCAGCAGGGCCATTGCTTTTAGACTATGGGGGGTTCAGGGAGGGTGTGTTGAATGTAGGGGCCTTGCAGGGGGCAGGTGACAATGAGCCATTCTCACCTACCAGTCTCCACCCCCACACACCCTGAGCAGCAGCAATTTGCTTTTTGACACTGCCTTTGCCAGCTAAATGCCCTGATGCTATGATGGACTCATGAGGGGGTGAGATGGAGTAGTGGCCTCAGTTGCAGCCATGAGTTGTCACCTTAGCCCCAGTGTCTTTTAGGATTTGTTGGGGGAGAGGAAAGTGTTGCATATAATTGAATGTAGCACTATGGTCAGAGCTGCAGACATTGAAACTATGTTTGAGTCCCAGCATCAGCTCAACTTCCCGTGATTCTGGGCACATCACTTTATCTCCATACTGAAAATGAAAATGAATTTGATCTTATGTAATGTGACTGGTGCTCATATGTCCAATGACATTGGGCCATATTGACGCCATACAAAAATATAACAAAAAATAACCAGCCAAATTTGAGTGAGACTAACCAGATGGTGATCAGTGGCGTAACATAAGCCCCCGCAGCCCCTCCAGTGCAGGGGGGCCCTTAGCTCCAGGGGGCCACCTCAGCAAAAGGGGCAGGGAGTGGGCCGGGGAGAGGTGGGCCCCTCCATGTACTTTGTAGGGTGGGCCCGTCAAGTTTTGTGAGAGCACTGATGGTGATCCAAGAAAGGTATTATTAGGGAAAATGGGCCACATTTTTGGGAGTGCCCGGGTCAAATTGTGACCCCAATATGACCCTGTCAATAATAACAATAATTGGTTTGGAAATATGATCTTCTAAGCGTAGATGATTGTTAACAAAGGTTTACATCTTTACCTGATTTTCCGGTCACTCTGCACCCTGTTTGCACCTCTGCTGTACTCAGCTTCTCTGATGGTGGAAAATTGCAAAAACACTGAAAGATGATCAAGGAGGAGGAATATTAGTCCTAAACCTTCCTTAACACACCTTCGTCTGAGTTGTTCATGCAGAAACCACTTTGTTTCAGATTGTAAAGCAGGGTAGGGGCATTGGAACCTTGTACACAGGCTGCTTGAGATGACTCAGAGGTGTAGAACGCTGTTGTATGTTCCTGATCTGGATTGGGAGAGATGAGGGTGACTCTTGAAGGCAGAGATGTATCACCACAATGGAGCGTAGAGAACAATACAAATAATTTTGTAGTACATTTTTCTTACAAGTATACATATGTTACCAACTTTACTTTTACTAAATATTTTCTTACGGTGAGATGTCTCCGAAACTTGCTGTGAAATAGTTGTATTTTCTGACAATGCTCATTTATTCTAGAATATAAATAGCTTTCCATCCTGGTCCTCTATGTCAACCTTTCAGGGGTTTCTGCCCTACCGACTCCGATCATACCTCTGAGTCTTACACCTAGGCGCAATAATCAGATGCATGGCTTTTGATGGGAAATGGAATGTTGCCTAGTCTTTAATCAGAGACCCCTGGATTTGATGTGACACGTTTAGCAAAACAATTCTTTAGTGGTTGTCAAAATATCTTGCCGATCCCTGCTGTGACCTACAAGAAATAAATGAGAGAGAGTCTGGAAAACTATGATTTCAAGTCTTTAGGATGCATATAGTCCACAGAGAATGAGCATGTAATGGTTGAAGCTAGAGAGCATATATTTGACATTTTACACGTCAAACATTCAAGGAACTAATTCTAAAAATGGGAAGAGTGACCCAGCAAATTTCTGCCTCATATATCAAGTGAGGTCAGGCTATTTTGACCAGGTGTAGATGGCAGTTTAAGTGCCTGTACAATTGTTCAAAGTTTATTGCCTCCACTACCTTGCTGATATTAGGAAGTTTAGAATTAGGAATACAGATTGCAAACTTTAATGGGAAGAAAGAGAGATGTTCTGTATGAATATTGGAACTTTGGCTTAAGAGGGGAATGGGCCTCATAACACACAAATATCTAATTAATGATCAATGTGATTGCTTAAAAGGCAATGCCAACTAGTTAATTCCTAACGAAAGCAGGATGGGGGCCAAACACTAAGGCAATGTTTGATTAGTAGTCAGTTCACTTGTTCAATTGATGTATTGAATGAAATGAAATGAAATGAAAGCAGGATTTATATAGCGCATGGCTGCCCGAAAGCGTCCCAGCGCTGAGATTGCATAAACAGCTGAGGGAAGGAAGGGGGGGGTCAAAGGGTAAAAGAAGGAAGGAGAAGCTTTATTGTGGGAAGAGGTGCGTTTTGAGTAGTTTTCGGAACTTCATGTAGTTGGGTTCGGCCCGAAGCTGAATTGGTAGGGCGATCCATAGAGTAGCAGCTGAGACTGAAAAACGGCGTCCTCCGGTGCGGGCTTTCTTTGCTCTGTGGACCGTAGCCAGGTTCCTCTGAGAGGAGCGGAGGGGCCTATTGGGTTTGTATGGGTAGATCATGGTCTTCAGCATCGGTGGCCCTAGGTTTTGCAGGGCCCTATGGGTGGTGCATAGGGCCTTGAATATGACTCTTTCTCGAATCGGCAGCCAATGGAGTGCCTTTAGTGCTGGTTTAGCAGAAGATCTCCGGGGTGTTCCTGTCAGTATCCGAGCAGCGGCATTCTGTGTTCTTTGGAGAACATTAAGGGTAGCTTCTGGAGCTGCCAGGAAGAGGGCGTTACTATAGTCTAACCTCGATAGTATTAGGCCCTGTATAAGCAGTTTTGTGATTGTGCAGGGAGTAGAGGGAGAATGTTCCTGGCTGAGCGGAGTAGGCCGACACAGGTGCCGGCAGTTTTTTTGGCCTGTGTTGTCATAGATAGATCCTGTTCTAGCCAGAAGCCTAAACTCTTGAGTTCCGTCTTGGGCTGAGGAAGGGGACCTAGGCATGAGGGCCACATGGCGGACGGGAGAGGCGACAATTGGTGACCCAGCAACATGAGCTCGGTCTTGGAGCCATTGAGTTTTAACCTTGATTTGGACATCCACTCGTAGATTCCCTCAAGGCAATCATGAAGGTTTTTTATCTTTTCACCTTCAAGGGAAAAGGACACAACCATTTCGGTGTCGTCAGCATATGTTACGGCTTTTATCCCAAAGGGAATTACCACATCCTCCAGGGGGGCCATGTAAGTGTTAAATAGTGTGGGGCTCAATGAAGAGCCCTGTGGAACCCCACACTGGAGGTGGAATGGGTCTGATCGTATATTCCCTTCACAGACCTAGAAGGTTCTGTCCTTCAGGAAAGATGAGAGCCAGCTGAGTGCCTTGTCCCTCACTCCCAAGTTGAGTAGTCGCTGGATCAGGATCTTGTGGTCCACCGTGTCAAATGCAGCGCTTAGATCCAGGAGGATCAGTAAGACCGATCCCCCTGAATCCAAGATGCATCTGGCTTCCTCGACTACCTTTACGAGGGCGGTCTCTGTCCCCTGTCCGGGACGAAAACCTGTTTGTGATGGGCGAAGGAGATTGTTACTTTCAAGAAAGTTAGACAGTGGCTGGTTGACCAGTTTCTCTGCGATCTTACTCATGCCTGGTAAGAGAGAGATTGGGCGCAGGTTAGAAAAGTCTGAGGGATCCTGGCCTGGCTTTTTTTGAAGGGCTTTGACAATCGCATGTTTCCAGTTTGGGGGGACTACTCCTTGAGTAAGAGAGGCATTGATAAGATTTGTTGCTAGGTGTGAAATGATAGGACCAATTTGTTTGAGGATACGGATGGGGGCTGGATCAGTGGGTGAGCCACTTTTCATACCTGAAAGAGTTTTCAGGAAGTCTTCGTTGGACAGTTGGTGAAAGCTATCTAAAGTCGGGCCAGTTGTGGAGGGTACCCGTTCCTCAAGGGGTTCATTCTTCGTTATGGGTGGGAGGGTTTGTAAAATATTGGTGATTTTGTTCTGAAAAAAGGATGCTATTTGGTTGCATCTGGAAATTGTGGGTTGCTCAATGGAGGGTGGGTTGGGGATTTTGAGTAACTCTTTGAAGATTTTATAAGTCTCTCTGGATGAGTTGGATGCATTTTTTATTTTTTCATTGAAGAAGGATGCTTGTGCTGATTTTCGTGCTAATTTGTAGGTTCTCATTGCTTTTTTATATTCATCTTTGATGATGGGGGTCCCAGTTTTTCCTCCAGTTCCGCTCTTTGATCTTACAGATTTTTCTAAGGTTCTTCAGTTCTTGGGAGTACCATGGGGATTTGAAGGTAGTGCTTTTTTTCTTTATGTTTTTTTTGGGGGCAACTATATCAAGAGTAGATGTGAGCCATTTAGTAAAATGTTCGTCTGCTTTTATGGGGTCAGGAAGAGCAGAGGGGGCAGAGCTTATCAATTCTTGGGTCCAACGCTCAAATGAGAGTTTGGACCAGATTCTGTCATGTTCTCTTGATGATGAAGTTTGGGGGGTGTTAGGTTCAATTTGCCATGTAAAAGGGATGAGAAAGTGATCCGACCATGGTAACGGGAGAGTTGGTCGTGTTTCTATTTTCGACAGGTTGGAGAAGATAGGGTCTAGAAGATGACCCTTGGTGTGGGTTACCTCCAAATTTAAGAGGTGTAAGTCCAGTGCTTTTAGTTCAGAGATGAGGTCCCTTACGGTGCTGTCTGATCTGTCCTCAAAATGGAGGTTCAAGTCTCCCAGCAGGATAAAATTAGAGGTTGAGGTGCAGGAGGAGATCGTGGAGTCAAGAAGTGAGCCGGCAAAGTTTCCTAGGTTGCCAGGTGGTCGGTATACGAGGGTACCTGAGAGGGATTTGTTGGGAGTAATTTGGAGGGAAAAGAAGGCGCTTTCGCAGTCATCGATTCCTCCTTCTTGTATCCTGCATGTAAAGGAGTTACGTTAGGCAATCGCTATACCGCCTCCTTTTCCCTTTGGTCTGTTAAGATGTTGTATCAGGTAACCATAGGGTAGCATATTAACCATGTCAGCCTCTGAATGAGGTGTAAACCAGGTTCCCGTAAGGAAAAGTATGTCCAAATTGATATGTTGGATTAAGATTTTAATTTCTAGAGAGTGTTTACAAGCGGATCTACAATTGAGAAGAGCAAGGCTAACAAGGTAGGGTGAGTGACAAGTGGATTTCTGTGGGGATTGGCCCGGCGGCGGGGGTGATGGGGTAGAGGTAGGTGTGGCTGTGTCGAATTGAAGGAGGTAGTCCCGGGAGTGGACAATTCGATGATTATGGAAATTGGGCATAGTGGATGGCCCTGTGCCCGACCTGGCCCGGACGGGCCCAGACGGGCTTGCCTCTGGCGCGCCATCGGCGCGCCCGCCCGCTGCGCGGACGAGAAGAGGGCTTCCTTTTGTAGTGGTTGGGGCCAAGTCGCCCAGCCACTAGAGCGCTGTCCAATCCCCCTTCAAAGATGGCGCCCGTGGAGTCTGCGCCTCGAGGGGTGTTGCTATGGGAGACCGGAAGCCCTGAAAAGCTTCAGGTCATGCAATTATTCTGCATGAGGAAGCGGCTCGCTACGGTCAGTAGGTGAAATTAACTTCTACACCAATTTTACACAGTATTAGCAGTGACACGATAAAACAAGTGAAAGTATTTTAAAAGGCGCGAAGCGCTATTAAAAGCGGCGCTTGTCAAATGCGAGTTGCAATATTTTGTAAGCGTGGGTTTGGCCTCCCGGCTTCCGCCTCAGGAGAGATGCAATCAGGGAATGGAGAGATGCCGATTGGGAGCTCTTTTGTAGTGGTTGGGGCCAAGTCGCCCAGCCACTAGAGCGCTGTCCAATCCCCCTTCAAAGATGGCGCCCGTGGAGTCTGCGCCTCGAGGGGTGTTGCTATCTGAGACCGGGAGTCCTGAGAAGCTTCAGGTCATGCAATTATTCTGCATGAGGAAGCGGCTCGCTACGGTCAGTAGGTGAAATTAACTTCTACACCAATTTTACACAGTATTAGCAGTGACACGATAAAACAAGTGAAAGTATTTTAAAAGGCGCGAAGCGCTATTAAAAGCGGCGCTTGTCAAATGTGAGTTGCAATATTTTGTAAGCGTGGGTTTGGCCTCCCGGCTTCCGCCTCAGGAGAGATGCAATCAGGGAATGGAGAGATGCCGATTGGGAGCTCTTTTGTAGTGGTTGGGGCCAAGTCGCCCAGCCACTAGAGCGCTGTCCAATCCCCCTTCAAAGATGGCGCCCGTGGAGTCTGCGCCTCGAGGGGTGTTGCTATGGGAGACCGGGAGCCCTGAGAAGCTTCAGGTCATGCAATTATTCTGCATGAGGAAGCGGCTCGCTACGGTCAGTAGGTGAAATTAACTTCTACACCAATTTTACACAGTATTAGCAGTGACACAATAAAACAAGTGAAAGTATTTTAAAAGGCGCGAAGCGCTATTCAAAGCGGCGCTTGTCAAATGCGAGTTGCAATATTTTGTAAGCGTGGGTTTGGCCTCCCGGCTTCCGCCTCAGGAGAGAACCAGTTCTTAAGTGCTTATGCTCACTCCCATAACACATGGTTACATTGGCTTATACCCAATTGGCATATTTAATTTACTTGTAAGCCCTTTGTAGAGTTGTATACCAAATACCAAGGTTCTGTAAATCAAATGTTACCAGTGGCTCCACATCACGTATTGTGCCACCCACTCAAGTAGAATCTTAAAGCATGTCCCAGGCCAGCCACTGCAGCCAGAATGCAGTTATAAACTGCCACGTCGACTTGGCATTAAAACTCCTTTGCCAAGCCTTAAACTCCCCTTTTTATAAATAGGTCTCCCCTAAAGTAGGCCCCAGGAAGTCCGTAGGGCAAGGTGCTGTATAATTAAAAAGTTGGACAATTGCTTTTAAGTTTTACATGTAGGGTAGTGAGAAACTCCAAATTAATTTTTCACTACTGTGCGGACTACCCCTCCCATAGGATAACCTGGGAGGTTCCTTATTACATTTAATAAGCTGTTATTTTCAATTAGTAACTGGTGGCTATGTCATGTTTGGTGTATCGTTGGAATTGTGGTGAAAGTCCTATTTAATGGTAAAGTCAGGTTTTTATCACCATTTTTAAAATGCCACTTTTAGAAAGTTGGTGATTTCTGCACATAGCCCTTTTTGTGCCTACAGTCAGGCCTGGGTCACATGACTGGGTGTAACTGACCGTTAGATATTATGAGTTCTTCCCAGACAGTCACATGATAGAGGAATTAGGTTTGCCGGAGTGGGCCTTCTGCTGGAAGGGTGGGGGTGGAGCTGAGCACAGCCCCACTTGCAACTGAATAGTCCATGCTCTGCCTTCACAGAAAGGGCCTAGTGACCTCACATTGTCACTGCAGTCATCTTGGAGCCAGGGCACGGAAGTCAGTAAATTCCATTCAATTCAAAGTCACCATCTAGAAACTTCCCCCATCTTTCAGAACTAGGGCAACTGCTTATAAAAGTAGTAACTCAGACACCAACTCTTCAGTCCACTTCTGGACCTGCTGCTCTTTTCTGAAAGACCACTGCTCTGCTCGAGTTTTGCCCTGATTGTCCTGCAGCTCTGCTACAGTCTGCCTGTGGACAATGACTGGATCGTCAACTGTCCCAGGACCTCCAAGTGACTCACAAGGCTAGTTTGCTTGTCTCCTGCTGTGAGCTGCAAAGGCACAGAGGGCTTTTTCCAATCTTGAAACCACACCTGGACCCAGCATGAGTGAATTCAGACCCTCCAAGTAGTGGACCTACAGTCCTGGATCCTTGGAAGTGGTGCTAAAGGTGCATATATTTTGCACTTATTTTGTCTTAAACACTAATGGCCAGGTTTAGAGTTTGACGGACGGGAATTCTGTACCAAACATGACGAATTTCCTGTCTAATTGCAAGTGCATTAAATCCTATTGATCTTGTAATAAAGTGGACAGGATATCCTTCATGTTTGTGGCAGAGTACTTTTCCACCACACTCTAAATCAGCCCCTAAATCTATTTGCACATTTTGCACTAGCCTTATACTGTGTATAATATAAATTCTGTGTGTAATACAAATTCCAAATATTCACATGCATATTTGCAGTGCTTTGAGTCATATTCTGCAACCTCATCACACTACAAATCCACATCTCTATTCTCCAAGGTGTCAACCAGGAATGTATGTCGTTACAAAGCGTGGTATTACAACGCATACCATTACAACGCAGGTTTTACAACGCAAGTCGTTACAACGACTTGCGTTGGGGGGCACTAAATAGTGGAATAGTTTAATTTACTATTCCAACTCCAGTCCCCGTGGATAGTAGGGAAGGTGTTGGATAGTAAATTAAACTATTCCCTATCCTACAGCGCCCTTCAGCGCAAGTCGTTGTAACGACTTTCGTTGTAAAACCTGCGTGGTAACGGTACCGCGTTGTAAAAGATTCGTGGTAAAGGATGTTCCCCGTCAACCAGTCCTGTGTCTGTCTGGTTACACACAGACATATGCAGTTATAGCAACAAGCAACTGAGCTGTCATATTGTAAAAGAGTGCATTTCACACTGATTACTTTAATTTGCATTTATTTTTCAGATAAGAATTTTGCATTATATTTCATATGCATTTTTGCGTGCATTTACCTGAAACAGACAGCAAAATAAATTGCAGAATATCTTGTTCTTTTTATTCACATCGATGACTAGTAATAGGCAACGTAACAAATTAAGTTGTGCAAATTTCCTAGTAACCTCAATCTCAAACATTCTTTAGGGTTTCATCATGTTGATTAATGACATTGTACTGAAAAATTAAGCATTTGTCCCATTTAAAAAAAAAAATATATGATTCTCTAGGAAAAATGCATGCATTCCACTTTGGACACTAGTGCTCAAGGTCATGTCCTTCCGGAGATGGGGGTTTCTACCACAGGGGATTGTTTATGGGAAAAAGATCTTACTTTACTTTCGAAAATTAAATCTAGAAATTCACTGAAAAAAAGAAATGATAAAATGGCATTATAATAGGAATGGTGATTGTATCTTACATTACATACAAAACTTCAGAAATTCACTGAAAAATGGGTTGAAGTGACTTTGTAGTTAGGTGCAAATGGCAGTTAAAACATAACATTTTATACTCTAAATATCACTCAAATTCAAAAGTTATATATTAATAATCCAACTAGAGGTTTTGTTCCCCACCATGCTCTTCTTATGACCTCACAGATTGCACTTGTTCACCCAGGCAAATTGAAGGTCTCGTATTTAGCTCATCAGCCGCTGCCACCTGTAAAACACCCACAAACCTGAAAAGAAGAATCTTCATGTATGAAGTGAGGAAATAAATCAGTCATTTCTAATTCATATCCTTTTCCCCTCAAAATGCATTTAGTTCCATACATTAGTTGACCTCAGGTATAGATATAGCTCTGTGAAGTCTGCACTCTTTGTTAATCTGTAGCTCATAAAGCTAAGGTTGGAATTGTTCTTAGACAAACCTGTTCAGTGTCGAATGAGCATTAAAAACAGTATCTACAGGAACCCGTTAGTATCAACCAGCATGTGAAGCATGTCCTGCTCCTCCCACGGGTCCCTACCCTGACCCAAAGTCCCAGAGCACAACCGGACTAGTAGGATATATTTATGATTTCAGATGGCAGCAGAGATATTCTGTTATTGTTTTTAACAGCAGCTACCTAAGGCAGTTCAGCCGAAATGGTGTGAAAGACATGGGATTTATTGAGACTTTCATAAGCTACTGGCTGTTGTCTGCCAGGACTTACATTCCAAGGTCTTTGAAGAGATGCTGCTCACTAGTCATTTTCAAGAATGAGACAAATGTTAACTTCAGCTTCTGGCACACGCTGCCATCGACTTTTAATTTGCAATAAAGTTTGCTGGCACTGCACGAGCATGGGAGGAAGAAAATACACCCCCGCACAGTTATCAGCAGCTCTTGCTAATTATTTGGAACAAAGTGTCCTGGCATCATCAAAGTCACTTGTTGGGTGGTAGAAAAATACAACTGTTGTAAATGATCTATTTTTTAAAGAATTTTCTCAGACAATCCACTTTCACGTCAGAAGGACATACCACCACATAACTTGTGAATGACCTTTTCAACCTTGTTTTCAGTCACTTTCTGATCACCAAGCAAATGCACAGGAGAAATATCCTGAAATATGCAGCTCAAAGGGGGTTAGAAGGCAGTGATTGATTGGTAGACATAAATATAAATAATATAAAATAAATACAGAGGAGCTATGAGCAATAGCAATTATATGAGAAAAACATTAAGACGGCATTGCTAATATTAAGCTTTATCCATAGTTAAGATTTAGGCTATTTATAACACAGTTAGTGATAATTTTAAATTCCAAAGTGTCACTAAAGACTGTAATTGGTTTAGGACTGTGGTTATTTTAGTTGGGTTGAAGTTTGAGGTCAGTACGTATGTGAGGGAGGGTCAATGCTATCGTTAGGGTTATTTCTAATGTTCGAATCAGGTTTGTGGTTGCTAGTATATTGAAATTCACAGTTGATGTGCTTGTAGTGTTTGGATATGTTTAGGACTATAATTATGGCAAAGTTAAGGTCAGAGTATTTCTGGAGTTAAAATTTAGCATTTGAGGTGCTGTGATATTCCTCATTCTAACATATTTGTTATGATTTCATCAGAATTGTCATTGCAGTATGACCTGCATTCACTTCATTGTGAGTTCCTCATTAACAGCTCTTCAAAGTTTTATTTTTACCTTTTAGGTAGGCTAGAAGCAACTATAACAGTACCGGGGCACATACAGTATTTTGAGAGGGGATTTGGCTATCACCTATGTTGATATTCTTCTTTACGGGCATTTAATTGGAAAGTAGTACTCACCTCGTAATTGATAAACACATTGTTATCATAAATGAAGGGCTTTGCACACCCAAAGTCCTGTGACAAATAAAGTAGGAAAAGAGTTTTACACAGGGAAGTTTATGACAAATGCAAGACGGAGTGATTTTAATAAGGAAATTCTTCAATACTTGCAGTAAGGTGTGGTTTTGCATTGTGAAAGCTTTAACCAAGGAAGAGGAAGAGGATTTACAAAGTGACATTTCGGAAATCATAAGCAAAAAGGGGTTAACGCTGTGAACTTCACAGCACATGCCAAATGAAAAGGCTTTATGTTGTTTAACATTTTGAGACACCGCATGGTGCCTGCCACATAGTGCAGAGATGCTTGAAATGTGTTTTTTTGTATTGCAGCATGTGCTGCAATTTGCATCACATGCTGCAATACAAAATATACACATTGCGACCGCCATGAAGGCGGTTGCATCCTAATGCGGCCAGCGGACCTCTGACTCCTAGTCTGGCGACCTTCTTCTGTGTCGGTGTCGGGCGGACAGATGTCCACCTGCCATCATAATCAGGCCCTTAGTTTCATACTATAGCCTTATAGCCCGCCGTAGCGGGCTATACCGGCTATTAAAGGCCCGCTGAATCGTTAAAGGCCCAAGCCGAAGGCGAGGGTCTTTAATGAAACAGCGGGACTTTAATAGCCGTATAGCCCTGCTATGAAGGGCTATAAGGCTATTAGAACATTCTGCCACTAGAGGGCAGAATTGTTCTAACAAATTAAACAAAGGGTTCTCGAAGCTCGAGGGGATATAAATCTCCTCGAACTTCGAGAAGCCTTTGTAGAACATTGGAATGTTGCTCTGCGGCCTTCACCGGCCCGTAAAAGCAGGGAGCACTCCATTGTCTGCAATGGAGCTCTCAACATTCCAATGTTCTAATACTAATGATTCTAATAAGCACCTTAGTGCGTAAAATGTTCAATAAAGTTTTGAATTCAAAGTTGAGCTTAATGTATGATTGATTTATTTCAACAATCCTTATTCATGATAGTGTTCAGTTGATCACAAATCAATATTTCATCATCATATTATAGTCATATGGTCAATGAACTTAAATCTTCGCATTTCTTGTGAGGTTGTACATTCAAAGCAGTCCCTGATGCATTTCGTGCTGAGATGCACTTCTTCAGGGGGAATCTAAAAGGTAAAGGGAAACCATATGTAGGGCGCTGATACAGGAGTCCCAGAGACACAATGTGTATGAACTAAGCTAAACTATGGTGGATAGAAACCAGTACCAGAGTTTAACTAGGCGGGAGGATGAAAAACCAGTGTGGGTTCATCTAGTGGAAAGGAACGTGAATGATAGAACGAATTCAAACATAAAGGTAGCATGCCAACATATTGTGTAAAAAGATACTGTCCAAAGTGAACGTTGAAGTCGAGGAGAAAAGAAGGAAAACAGCGATATTCGAAGGTACGTGGGAACGTAAACGAGCACTGTGAAGAATTAAAGTAACCCAAAAAATCCCGGAATACAAACATGTGAGATAGTAAAAAGCGGCGGTGCGTTAAATATATGTGGCCACTTAAACCGACATGATAGTATGAAAGAAAAGGCAAGGCTCTTACCTAGTATACAAGAGGTTAGACCCATTTCGAAAAGTAATCCGAGTGAGCTCTTCTGTAACTCTTCCCCTGTTCTTTGCATGATCCTATTCTTTAGTCTGTTTCATTACTGTTCATCCTAGTTTTATTTTTCTAACATGCCACTTTTCTATACACACTACTTTCAGTATCTTTATTATTTTTTTATTTTTTTATTTTTTCTCTCTTGCACATGTCTCTCCTGTGCGCTTTACGTTGGTCGTCATTCCATTGATTTTAACATTTCCTTAATTTCCATTATTTACACCCTTCATTCCTACTTTTAATCGCACACTTTCTTTTCACTCGCGTTTTTTCCCCAATCGAGTCTGTTTTCACTTTTTCCGACTCTGTGTGCATTTAACCTCATCTAACGCGCATGCGTGGCGTCTTCCGGGTTCTTGACTTTGAACTCGGAGCTCACTCGGATTACTTTTCGAAATGGGTCTAACCTCTTGTATACTAGGTAAGAGCCTTGCCTTTTCTTTCATACTATCATGTCGGTTTAAGTGGCCACATATATTTAACGCACCGCCGCTTTTTACTATCTCACATGTTTGTATTCCGGGATTTTTTGGGTTACTTTAATTTTTCACAGTGCTCGTTTACGTTCCCACGTACCTTCGAATATCGCTGTTTTCCTTCTTTTCTCCTCGACTTCAACGTTCACTTTGGACAGTATCTTTTTACACAATATGTTGGCATGCTACCTTTATGTTTGAATTCGTTCTATCATTCACGTTCCTTTCCACTAGATGAACCCACACTGGTTTTTCATCCTCCCGCCTAGTTAAACTCTGGTACTGGTTTCTATCCACCATAGTTTAGCTTAGTTCATACACATTGTGTCTCTGGGACTCCTGTATCAGCGCCCTACATATGGTTTCCCTTTACCTTTTAGATTCCCCCTGAAGAAGTGCATCTCAGCACGAAATGCATCGGGGACTGCTTTGAATGTACAACCTCACAAGAAATGCGAAGATTTAAGTTCATTGACCATATGACTATAATATGATGATGAAATATTGATTTGTGATCAACTGAACACTATCATGAATAAGGATTGTTGAAATAAATCAATCATACATTAAGCTCAACTTTGAATTCAAAACTTTATTGAACATTTTACGCACTAAGGTGCTTATTAGAGTGCCTAGGATTTGTCCTTACCTTCTGTAAGGCTCATTCTGTTTTCATTTCATATGCACCTTTCGGACCAGGAAGGTGACTTCCTAAGCACCTACAAACCAGATCACTGATCTTACTCAGTTTACGTATCGCCTTTCACCCTGGAGTGCAGCGGTTTCTCTCAAAGTATCTATTCCCTCCCGGTCCAAACCGCTAGTGCACCCACTGACCATGTCTTACGCTGACATTGCAGGAATCACCACGAATAAAGCGGATACCTTTGAATTTAATACGGACGATACTGATCGTATATACGCACTAATACAGGAGCCAGACTACATATCCTCCAGCACTGGATCTGCACAAGCTAACATCCGACAGCTTTTATATACTGCCAAAAGGGAAATCAATCAAAGACTGCATGCTTCGACCTTAATCCGATACCACCGGGTACAACGCATTCCCAGAGGCTTGCGAATTCCATTGAAATCAACTTTGTGTAAAAACAATCCCCGATTCACGGAGAAGTGGTACGGGATACTCAATAAGTGCTCCCTAGATTTAATATTGCTCATAGTTGAAGAACTGTCTAAATTATTAGAAGAGCTTGATAACGAAGTTAAACAACTAAAACACGACCTAAGCACAAAACTCACCCCAGAGGAACTAGCTTCAACATTGGAAGACATTAATAGCCAACTAGACAAATACGTGAAAGAAATAAATGAGAGAAAAATAAGAAAATTTAAACGAGACACAGTTGACTATAAATTGGGAGAAGTTTATAATTGGGCTGAAATCTACGCGGCCAGGCGTCAAAGCCGCGCACAAACTAATAGATCAACTGACGGAGACACCTCATCATCCGAGGATACGTCAAGAGCAGGGCCTACTAGAGGCCAACCAAGATCAAGGACCAGTGCATCTGACCGTACAAGACCAGACCAGCCGTCAACCTCAAGTGCACTTAGTGACCCAAGAAACCGTACAGACACAACACCCTCTCCTTTTTTAGAAGTGGGCCAAGCATCAACCACAGACCCAGGAGGTCCCGTAGGACCCACCGACTTACCACCGGCGAAATCCACCAGGAGTCACAGAATTTAGTTATAAATATTTCACAAATTCCATTAACTAATATTCAACAACAAGTACTCCAGAAAGGCATGAATTTTGTACCAACGTATCATACCAATGAACTTGACACTACCATCTCTTTCTACAAGTTCATGAGAACCTTACGTTTAAGACACTTTTTCACCAATGTATGTCCGCCACAAAGCACCCAAGATCAAAGCACCCTAATGGGACTAAGACCAAAGAGCTCCTTCATCCCACCTACAAGTCATAAAGTGTTGGACACATTCGAAATAGCTGTACAACAAGATATTCACACTATCTTCAAAACGTCTCCTAAACATCGTTCCAATCTAACAACTAATGAATTTCAAGCATTAAGACAACTTTCTTCTAATAGCAACATAAAAATTTGCAAGGCAGACAAAGGAGGAGCACTAGTAGCTTTAGACACCTGCTACTACAACCTTCATTTAGACAAACACTTGAATAACCCTGATCTATATTTACTTTTGAATACGGATCCTACACACGAGTACAAACAGGTTCTGATTACCATTGTTACCAAAGCTGTCTCATCTGGAACCATTACCGAAAAAGACAAAAGATTTTTGGTTAAAGATCATCCTCAGATACCATACATTTATCTTGTACCTAAAATTCACAAGCACGCCACCAAGCCACCTTTCAGACCGATAGTGAGTACATGTGATTCCATCCATGAACCAACCGGCAAGTACATCGATAAACATTTGCAAACACTGGTGACAAACATGTCTACTTACATACAGGATACCACAGATTTTCTAATCAAGCTCCAAAACATCAATATACCATCCAATCAACCTGTGATCTTATGTACTATTGATGTCAACTCCCTATATACGTCGATACCTCACGATTTGGGATTGGAAGCACTAGAAACTGCCTTGGTACACAGTGAGAAACCCATGGATTTACAAGTTTTTATCATGGAACTTATGCAGTATATTTTGCACCACAGCTACTTTAAAGCATCGACTGGCAAATTCTACCAACAGTTATCAGGAGTCGCCATGGGCAACTGTGCGGCTCCTGCATATGCTAACCTGTTCATGTACTCATTTGAGACCAAACATGTATTGAATCACCAATTGTGGCAACCACACATACATGCCTATCACCGCTATATTGATGACATTTTTCTAGTGTGGACAGGCAATGAAACTCAACTTCATCAAGCCATCAATTATCTCAACCATGTAGATGAACGCATTCAATTCACTTACAGCTTTGATTCCAAATCCATATCTTTCCTGGATGTACAAATCACATTAACCAACAACCAATTTGTTACCTCAATCTAAACAAAAGCCACCGACCGGAATAACTACTTACACTATAAGAGTTTCCACCAACCTAGTTTGAAACGACACCTGCCATACTCGCAACTCTTGCGGGCTAAAAGAATTGCGTCTACTCCTGAAAATTTTGACCACAACAGTTCTACCATCATCACTAAATTCAGACAACGGGGCTACCCAGAGGAAATCACAGAAACAGCCAAAACCAGAGTCTTGAATAAATCCAGACAGGACTTACTAAAACCCAGAGAACAGCCTACAGAATCAGATACCCGTGCTGTATTTGTCTCAAAATATTCGACACAATCCTCAAAAATCAAACAATCTATTCGCAGGCACTGGCAAATGCTACAACTTGAAACGGACTTCAACAAGATATTTGACCATCCACCAATTTTTGCGCACCAACGCTCTAAAAATATTGCGTCCATGCTGAAGCAATCTTCAACTCAAAAACAAATCACCTACAAAGGCACTATACCATGCCACAACTGTGGCCATTGCAGCAGTATCATTTCAGGAAATTGTCTGTCACACCCCACCCAAGGGACGCCTATCCATCTTAAAGTCAATGCCACCTGTGACTCAACCAACGTTATATATATGCTGAAATGCCCGTGTGGCCTACCTTATGTAGGTAAAACTGAAAGGAAAATCAAAATAAGATTGACGGAGCACCGTAGCAACATACGCACCAAAAACCTTAAATCTTGTGTAGCAGCTCATTTTGTGCAACATGGACACAATCCCAGCCAAATTCGCTTCCTTGTTTTGGAAGTAGTGGATAAACATTCTCACATAGACAATAATAAAAACTTGCTACGCCGTGAACTATACTGGATACACCGTCTTCTAGCGATGCACCCTAAAGGACTCAATGACAGATTAGAATACAGTTGTTACCTTTAAATATACTGTTTCTGTATGTTATCGATTCTATCTGTGAAATGATGTGCTAATTTGATTGATACCCTTTATGTATATTTGCCCTTCATGTATATTTGTTATTCATCTATTCAGGTCGTTCATCTATTCAGGTTGTTCTATTTTCTTCTGTAACTCTTCCCCTGTTCTTTGCATGATCCTATTCTTTAGTCTGTTTCATTACTGTTCATCCTAGTTTTATTTTTCTAACATGCCACTTTTCTATACACACTACTTTCAGTATCTTTATTATTTTTTTATTTTTTTATTTTTTCTCTCTTGCACATGTCTCTCCTGTGCGCTTTACGTTGGTCGTCATTCCATTGATTTTAACATTTCCTTAATTTCCATTATTTACACCCTTCATTCCTACTTTTAATCGCACACTTTCTTTTCACTCGCGTTTTTTCCCCAATCGAGTCTGTTTTCACTTTTTCCGACTCTGTGTGCATTTAACCTCATCTAACGCGCATGCGTGGCGTCTTCCGGGTTCTTGACTTTGAACTCGGAGCTCACTCGGATTACTTTTCGAAATGGGTCTAACCTCTTGTATACTAGGTAAGAGCCTTGCCTTTTCTTTCATACTATCATGTCGGTTTAAGTGGCCACATATATTTAACGCACCGCCGCTTTTTACTATCTCACATGTTTGTATTCCGGGATTTTTTGGGTTACTTTAATTTTTCACAGTGCTCGTTTACGTTCCCACGTACCTTCGAATATCGCTGTTTTCCTTCTTTTCTCCTCGACTTCAACGTTCACTTTGGACAGTATCTTTTTACACAATATGTTGGCATGCTACCTTTATGTTTGAATTCGTTCTATCATTCACGTTCCTTTCCACTAGATGAACCCACACTGGTTTTTCATCCTCCCGCCTAGTTAAACTCTGGTACTGGTTTCTATCCACCATAGTTTAGCTTAGTTCATACACATTGTGTCTCTGGGACTCCTGTATCAGCGCCCTACATATGGTTTCCCTTTACCTTTTAGATTCCCCCTGAAGAAGTGCATCTCAGCACGAAATGCATCGGGGACTGCTTTGAATGTACAACCTCACAAGAAATGCGAAGATTTAAGTTCATTGACCATATGACTATAATATGATGATGAAATATTGATTTGTGATCAACTGAACACTATCATGAATAAGGATTGTTGAAATAAATCAATCATACATTAAGCTCAACTTTGAATTCAAAACTTTATTGAACATTTTACGCACTAAGGTGCTTATTAGAGTGCCTAGGATTTGTCCTTACCTTCTGTAAGGCTCATTCTGTTTTCATTTCATATGCACCTTTCGGACCAGGAAGGTGACTTCCTAAGCACCTACAAACCAGATCACTGATCTTACTCAGTTTACGTATCGCCTTTCACCCTGGAGTGCAGCGGTTTCTCTCAAAGTATCTAATACTAATGATGTCATCTTTATTTTTGTTCTTACTGAGCTGTCAGGTTATTTGAAGTGTGCCTGTTATCACTCAGTGTGATTTATTTCCTTCTGCTTTGTATTGCTATTGGTGCTTTAAAAGTGAATAAACACATATGCGTGAAAAAAACTCCCTCAGTGATCTTAGCTTTGTTTTGAGTAATGAACGTTGTATTGTAGAAAAATATTACAGCATTTGCCATGCAATATGTCCTTGGGTTCTCTGCTTCTTTCATTACATTATTCAGAGCAGGCATATGTTCCATTTTGTTAATTCATTCTTGTGCACTATCTTCAGAGATGAACACAGAGCCAAGGAAAAAATGTAATTAATCAACATGCTAAAGGAAGAGTTTTTGGAAAATAGCTACCTCTAGTGTAGGTAGTTCATCACACTTTGATAATCCAAGCTAGCCAATATTTAGCCAAATAGGGGCATATTTACAAGCCACAGTCACCACCATAACGTCAATTTTCAGGACATTGCAGTGGTGATGGGGGCATCACTTTATTCACAAGGACGCATTAAGCCACTTTATGTGGCCTAACGACACCTTGTGACTAAGGCCCCCTTTCAAGCTATATTTAGCTTTAATGGGTGGGCAATTGGTGTGTAGTGAGCATTCCACCTCAACACCCACTGATTTTGACACATCATATTAACAAGGGCAGCGCCAAAATTAAGACCAGGAAAACCTGGCTCAATGGGGAGACATTTTTCGTTTTTGCTGTTTCTATGTGTGCTGCATGGTGCAGCTCACATGGAAACAGAAAAAGGCCATTGATTGTTTATGTGCAGGAAGGTGACCCATCCTGCACATAAACAATCAATTAAAAGAATTATGTTGTGCAACTTCTATGTGTGCTGCGTTAAACATGTAGAAGTTACATAACATCATTTTAAGATTGTTTATGTGCAGGAAAGGAGACCTTCCTGCACATACACAATCTTCCCCTCATCGCAGACACCCTTGCACCATGGTGCAAGGGAGCCTGCATTGGTGCTAGGCTGCTAAATTTAGTGCCAGCGCAGGGGGAAATGCATTGCTGCACCATATCATTGTAAATGTGGTGCGGCACTGCATTTCAGAAGTGGTAGAGCACAGCGTTAACCCAAGGAGGCTAACGCTGCACTTCGCCACTTCATAATAAATATGCCCCTCAATCTGTTAACTAAAGCTTCTTACCTCTGTTTTTAACTCAGTTGATAACATCTTTCATCAACTGATAGACAGCTGGTGCGTTTTAGCATGATTTGAAAGAGTTTATAGTCAGTAGGTACCATACTCAAAATTAATTTGTAGAGAAAAGTAGAATATATTAAGGCAATCAATTACCTGCATTGCTTTGAGATAAAAGTAATACATAGCAACTTTGAGACTTTTGAACTAAAGGACAATGTGGTGATTTGACTAGAAAAAAAGAGGGTACAACTTGTGGAGCCTATCAAACTGGTGACTATCACGACACTGACTTCAGGCATTACATTTAATCATTGTCCTTAAAGTACTATTTATGAGCCTTCTCAGAATATGTGGAATAGTGACAGCATGGTGTGAAATAAAGTTGTTTTGCTGGGGAAAAGCAAATATTTTCAAACTTCTGAGGACCAATTTCTTTTAAACTGGTTCACTTACATTTTCATGACAGCTGGTGTTCACCAGGCTGTCCAAAATGGTATGGTACAAGTATATCAGTGTCACAATATTACCTGATATAATTATTGTTTCTTAAAATATTGTTTAGAAACCTATTGACCAAATAATATAATATTTGAACATCTGTGCTCAATGGGACAATATTTTATCAGTGATATAAAGGCACAATATTTATGTCAGACAATATATATCTGGCAAAGATATTCTGACTTGGCAACATGATGTTTAATACTATTCTTTTGTGATGAAACTCTTTTTTCCAGATTTGTTTATTAATAAAATCAGTGTAAATTAACACTACTCTCCAGTAACCCCTCCTCTTCTTACTATTTTAATACATTTTCATGTTGGAGTTTTCAAAAACCCCACTGCCTGTTGTGAGTTACCTCAGAGTTCATGTTTATCAGCAGCAAGAAAGCAAGATAATTATTAAGTTATGAAGGGCCAGATGATTCATGAAGAACTGGATGTGGGTATGCCATATTGGTTTGCTGAGATGACATTGAAGAGTTAGAATAGGGGTAGCTCGAAAGTTCTTCGGTGCTGGATGGATAACAGGAAATGTTGTTGGTCATAGGCTTTGAAACTATGGAATGAATGTATGGTGATGAAGTAAAGAAGTCAATGGAAAATAAGTTGGGTTCTGGGTTGGGTGGAGGAAATAGGCGGGACTGTCTCTTCAATACTGTGCACATTTTCGGGGGTGATCTCCCTCCAGAAAGCAATGTGATTGGATAGAAATCCAGATATGAGAACCTAGGCTATGAAATAGATAAATACATCTTCCAGTTCTGCAGGGCTTTGCAAATGGCCAGTTTAGGAAGAATGAGCTCAGATACCGGAGTGGACAGTAGACTTGGTGTGCTGGGGTTACAGACTTACAATATATTACATTATGCTCTCTAATTCCCCAGGCACCATTATAGAGAACTCAAGCCTGATGTAGCAAGGTTTTCTGATTGAGGAGGCCTAATTTAAGGCAGGTGTTGCTTTTAGAGTCTTTAGATTACTTTTTTCACAGTTCGGTGTAAAAGGTGCAAAACAAATTTTGCACTGATAAAATGATTTTGCATCAATTTGCATCACTATTGTGATGCAAACACAGCGCTAAATCTTAGTAAATATACCCCAAAATGTTCGTAAACAGACTTTCATTTTTCCTTAAGTCAAGCTACAGTTGTTTCATTGCATATATATTTGTGAATATCATTAAAGCAGCTCGGAGAAGATCTGTTTGCCATCTGCATGCATTTGTTGTCAGAAATTTCGGGCTATGAGAAAATCAGCAATCAGAGTCAACTGCAAAGGGTGAGCAATATCATCAATTCTTTGGGTACTCTGCAGTTGATCATTTTGGGAAGGGACCCAACATGACTGCCGGGTGATCCAGAAGTTGAGAGAGTAATTTGAATGTCCTTTATCAAATCTCTTTGATAAAAATCAGAAGGGTATTCCATGTCCATTAACATTGGGCAACTATTGTTCTCTAAATCTGTGCATGTGATATATGATTGCCACAGTTTTTAGAGCCTTGGTGTAACACAGCAAGGTGAAAATATCAGTGGCATGCCTCATGCATGTGTGAGACTTAAATGACAAATTGAGTGGGTGTTTAGTATAACATTGTTGGGCACTGGGTTGCCCACCTACATTATCAGCACAAATGTCTTAAGGTGGTACAACATGTAAACAAAACATTGCAGTATCTCATGAATGACAACAGTTGCTGTGTTTTTGGATTGGAATGGGGCAATACACTAGCGACTTTTCTGAGCTATGCCTTTTGTTTCAGTATGAAAACAACTGGGGTTGACCCTAAATCAGCAAGGCTGGGCCACAATCTATAATCAACAAAAAACAAGTGCCTATACTGATAGTATTTTCAAGAAGTTTGACCACCAGAACAAAGAGGGTTCTTCAAAGCTGGGGTATGATTATAAATTGCTTTTTATTTTTATCGTCTAGGTCAAAGAAAGAAAGGGTATATTTGTTTTAATCATATACAATTGAACTAAGACCACATTTTTTGAACACACCAGAAAAATTATGGACAAAAAAACAGTGACAACGTTAAAATCCAACATACATACTGAATTCATTCATATCACAATCATCCTTCATCATTCACACACCAAACAACTACAAATACTGAACACGACTAGATACGAATAAGTAGTCGTGCTGAGTATTAAGTCTGCTGCAATATGTACAATTATATATACAATTTTATACAATGATTTTACAAGTGTAAATCAAGATAAATCAACAGAGTCAAAAATACGTAATCAAAAATAATGAATCCAACAATTTATGGCCGGTAATGTGGCAATATGTTCACACTACGGGAAGAACCATGCGTGGTGTGACACTCCATGCATGTGCGAGAGACTAGTGCTGTCGGAGACGCCGGCGATTTTTTCGATTACATCCTTGGCTCTACACCGAGGCAGAAAACTAACGAGGTCCGATTCTTCAAATTCACTATCCTGTGCTTGGACGTGACCACTCCAGATCTCCCGGCCACCCAGCTTCATCTCGCCGCCAACTCTTCAACTAGAATTGTACAGCAACGTGGCCACAGCACAAACATAAGGTGTTATCCCTCTCTCGGATTTTCTCCATAGTGAGCTACCTGGCCCTGATGAGAATCCCTTCCAACCTATAGGGATTTGAAACGCGTAGGCCACTTCATGTCCAGTGTCTGCTCCCTTTTTGGTTCTTCCCGTAGTGTGAACATATTGCCACATTACCGGCCATAAATTGTTGGATTCATTATTTTTGATTACGTATTTTTGACTCTGTTGATTTATCTTGATTTACACTTGTAAAATCATTGTAAAAAATTGTATATATAATTGTACATATTGCAGCAGACTTAATACTCAGCACGACTACTTATTCGTATCTAGTCGTGTTCAGTATTTGTAGTTGTTTGGTGTGTGAATGATGAAAGATGATTGTGATATGAATGAATTCAGTATGTATGTTGGATTTTAACGTTTTCACTGTTTTTTTGTCCATAATTTTTCTGGTGTGTTCAAAAAATGTGGTCTTAGTTCAATTGTATATGATTAAAACAAATATACCCTTTCTTTCTTTGACCTAGACGATAAAAATAAAAAGCAATTTATAAGCATACCCCAGCTTTGAAGAACCCTCTTTGTTCTGGTGGTCAAACTTCTTGAAAATACTATCAGTATAGGCACTTGTTTTTTGTTTCAGTAGGCAGAGGTTGTCCTCCGTCCTGCAACATAACATCTTTTTCAGCCTGCCAAGAGCTAAAAAGAAGAGGGCTACAATGATCTTTCTTTACAGGAGTGCTACAGATTTCAGTGAGGAAAACTAAAAGATATCCTCACAAATTAATAGAGCTAGAGTAAAGTTGAGTTATGGGCTGGGAACTTTGTGCAAGCTCCTTTTTCTTTTAAGGTACCTGCTAGCATTTAAGATACATTTTGCCTTTGACTAAAAAAATATGATAATATGGTAATCTAATAGAGATACTGACCTTCTTAGAAGGGATTTCAGGATAAACGTATTGAATTATTCCACAAGAAAGCAGACAAAAAGAGATGTCTTCACTCGGATATCCATCTTCATAGATGTCAGTAGCTTTGCTGGTGTTATTGGACATATCTATACCCTTCATTACAGAGAAATATAACATATTGCTGGGATGGCTAATCAGGGGGGCAGAGATCGCTGAAAATTCCATTGTATGATTTAAATAATTTCCAACCTCAGAAGTAAAATGTGGTTAATATCTATCTTCTAGTAATGTATTGCCAAGTAACATTTAAATGCAACCACTACATGCACGATGGGCAGGGTTGGTGATATAAATGAATTTCACTTTAATAACAAAGATACTCGGCTGATCCTGCATAAGTCAGGAGATCTGCAAGAAGATTCCAAAACTTTCAACTTGGTATGTGACATCATGCAAGCATGGACATGTGACAACTATCTAGTCCTTAATTCTAGAAAAGTTATATGTATGTTAGTAAGTGCTAAGCTTTTGCTACTTTAATTTGGATCAGGGTATGATCTCCTTGCACATTTGGAAAGCTAAAATGTCTCCAGTGTACACAATGAACATGTTGGTTGTTTATCTTCTATTCACATCTTTATCACGAGGAACAAATTATTATAGAACTGTGATTACTACATTTGCTTGTTGAGAAGCCTCAGTCATTTCATTGTGGATTGTGACAGAGCCGCCATCACCAGAGCTCTTATTACATTCCATAAAATATACTTTTGTTGTCTATTGCAGTTACTGAACATTTTCTTGGTTCAAGCTACTCCATGTGTTATTTAATTGAACAATGTGACCTCTAGTCTGCATTCTGTGATTCAGCTTGTCACACAGTTGGCAATAATGTTCCAATGACAGCGGTATCCATAGACAAATCCTGCACCTGGCATTTCTAGTGAAAAGGCACTATCTAGTCATTCTCTAGGGTCTTCTAACCCGTGTGTGCCCAAGGAAAGGCCATTTGAAGTGGAAAACATTGAGAGTGAAATAAATCAATCCCTCTGTCACAAATGGTTTCCAAATCATATTATGATTGATAGTACTTAAAAATTGATGTTACTCAAACAATGGCTGGTATTGCTCCTTTTCCTAACCAACTAATAGGATTTTAGAGCAACATCATGTTAAATACTATTCGTGTAGGTGTTGTTTACATAGCTCAATTTTGATTTGAGTGGTTGGCATTAGTAAATTGTTTGCATTAGAGAACATAAAAACAGAAAAGAAGAATTGTAAAGTGTTTGCATTTTCCTGATGTATTAATTAATAATACAGGCAATGAGGAAGTTATGCATACAGATTACAAAAATAGCGGTGGCAGTTGTCTCAGTGAACACTCATATGATATTGGATATTATCCATTGCAACGACCCACAACGGAATACAGCTACATTGATTTTTTATTTTCAATCAATGCTTTTATAATGCATACACTTACAAAGAATAACAAATTAGATAATGAATGCAATGGTGATATACCAGTTAGGTAATATATACCTACATTGTACATTGCAACATTATTGTGGAAATAATAGCCTTAACTTTGAGAGGCAAAATTACAACATCGGCATAGAAGTTCATAGATGTATGGCCAGAACGCTGTGGGAAACTAGTAGTTTTAAAAAATAGCTGTCAAAAATAAGTGTGAGCTGATACAAAATTTAGAAGAACTCAATCTTTCAGGTGTGTACATTAGAGTACTGCTAAAAAAAGGAAAGGTTTGTCCTTATGTGATCATATTTAAAGAACCGTTTTCATTGAAGTGGGTGCTATAACAGTGCACTAGTCAAACTGATTTTTTCTTAAAGGAAAACTGGAAGTGTTAAAGTAAGACTGTTGATACTTCTGATATATTTATCACAAAATGTGATGATGTAATTGTAATGCCAGCTTTAGATCCGAAACAAGCCTATGATGGATTGGATAGTACTACTCAATACGGTGCCCCAGAATATTGTAGTTCAAGAATATCGAGATAGAATATCAATGGACAAAATATCAAATGGTAAGTGCATATTGTGAAGTACAGATTTATTGTTTACAACTACACATCGATGAACCTTGAAGCTACTGTGTAGGTACATATATGCAAAGTTTGGAAAAGAAAATCTATATGAACTTACCTGTCAATATTTTGAATGTAATATTTTGCACGCAATATTCTCTACCATCGATATTCTGGTTTCAATGTTAAGGTTCACACCGATAGATTCAATGCAACTTTATTTAAAACGGTTTTTGGTTTTCTGATAAGGATTTAATGTCATTACTACACTGTACATCACATTGCAGTTTGATCTCCTCCTCGTTTGAGATAACATAAGTAACAAGACAGTGCAGTCAGAGATTTCTATGTACGCTTTGGTAGATAGCATTAATCGGTCAAGTGAATTGTGCAGTTTTAGATAAACAGTGAGCAATATAAAAACACTGGCATTGTTTAGTAAATAAGTCAATAAAATGTTTGCCTTGAAAAGTAGAAAAACAAATTTAGTAATCACTATATTGGGCTAGGATTATCATCATAGAATTACTGAAGGTCTGGAACTGATTCAAGAAAGATGGAATCCCTTGAAATTATCAAAGTAAGAAAATGTAGTACGATAAAAATGCTAATTTTGCCTATCTTCATTATGTGTTGAGATATTTTCTACTGTAAATTGAAACTTAGGGGGATATTTGTCATAGTGTTGCATTGCCCTTATGTCATACAAGGTAGGTGAAGTCAGATTTACCAGCAACAAAAGGCCATAAAAAGCACCTGCGGTGCTTAGTAAATCTGGAGTAATGCAATGCAGCAAAAGTCTGTTCCTGTCAGAAAACAATCCTGCCTATATCACAGGCTCCCTTGCAGCACAGCACAAGGTTTCCTGCATTGGTGCAAGGCAGCATATTGTGCGCCAGCACAAGCGTAGGACAGAAATGTGTCATATAATGTTAAATATGGCACATTCCTGCCCTCGCCAATTCATGCAGTGCAGCAAGGTGTGTTGCTGTGTTTGCGAAAGTCTGGTAAATCTGGGCCTAAGTATTTGAAAAAAAAGCTACATTGTTTGTTAAGTTCATATGGGGTGGTAAACACAGAATGGATAGTCTGAAAAAAATTAGATGGGCATTTGCAAATGTAGATTTGGTTTCACTAATCTATCGGATCACCATAGGGCACTATCTTAGGAGCAGACTGCTGTTTTTTGTAGATCAAATCTGGATGGGAATCCGAGTTAGATTGAACAGAGAAGCAAACTACTAGAAATAACTGTGCAACTTTCTCTCTGTCCACTTTCCCAAATACAAAAGCAGTTATAATGCCCGTAACAATTGAATATCCATTGGTAAAACAGAAGACAGTGCTACAGACTTTTTTTAAACTAAAACAATGCTGGAGGCTCTATCATGTAGCAACATGTTGTGTTGTGTTACATATATAAAAGAACAGAGACTTTTAAAAGCACATATTCAAATTGCTTTACAGTGTTTGTAAACCCAGGTTTGAAACTGTCTCCATATGTTTAACAACATTTTTGCATCTTCCTACAGGCAGTAGTCACTTTTTTGTGAGCTATCTATTAATATAAATTTCAATTCAAGCATTTAAGGCAGTATTTTTCAGATTCAGATTCAGATTTATATTCTTCTTTGGCTGAAATAAAGAGTAGATTACGTCACAATTACTTAAATGAATTAAAGCATGCTCCTGTAGAAAAACAATCTCCATTACATTGCTGACAAATCATTGATGGTTCGCAAATAAAATTACCTTTGTGATGTTTGTGTCCTTGAGGAAGTGACAAAGACTTTGAGAAATAGTAAAAGAATCATGCTTCCTAAAATACTCTTAACATAATTTGAATATGTATTACACCCACCCCTGCAACAGCTTCTCTATATGGAGAGACAACCCCCTTCCACCTCCTCTTATTTTTCCCTCAAAGGGCTCAACCTCATGTCCGAGCTGCTGACCTGTGAGCGGACATTCCCCAAAACCAACAGAACTTTTAATGTTACAGGTACCTACTACCATGTAATTTCCCCAAAAATCCCCTTGCTGTCTCCAGCAATTTTTCCTGGTTTTAATTGAACTTGTCCTCATTAATACATGTCCTCCTTCTGTGTTGTTGTACCATAATCCAACATGTATAACTACTGCCATCTTAAAGTGAGTAGTATTCTATTTTTCATTACTGATCTATATTTAATCATGAAATTGGTTTGATATTGTGTTTATGATGCACAACTTACAAAATATTTTACTTTCACAAACGTTTATAATCTATTTTATAAATGTTATATTGTTTAGATACAAGTTTTATAATACCATTTTCTGAATAACATTCCTTTTTTTACTGCTAACCAGTTTATTTTTTGATTGTCACAAATGCTTCTGGACATATGAGGCACATTTTTGGGCAATGCTTTAAGGTAATATTTTCCAGTGGAGGAACTATTTTACTAAGTGTTGATAGTCAAAATCAAAATACCAGAAAGATATAGAACATTAATTGTAGGAGAACATTTGAATACTTGCAATGCGTAAATGGAAGCATTAGATTTAGTTTAGGCACGATGAAGGCAAGAACAATTATTGTAAAAAATTGGAAGTCAACTACTAACCTTTCCTTAGAAGACACAAGGCAGGTTTGTTAAATACACATTTTTTGAAAAAAATGTTCTTAGAGCTCAATGCCAGGCAAACACATTGCAAATATTTGAAGCTAATGCCTTGAAATGTAGACTTTACATGATGAAAAACTAGTGTGATGTATTTTGTCAAAATAAATTTAGGAAAATCTCACAATTGCATAAATGTGAAGGATTTTTTAATCAAAATATATATCTACATATATATTATTTTGTTAAGAAGCGATTGGGAAATAGTTTTGCTGATCATAATTTAAAATTATTTTCAAAATGAGAGAAAAATGCCTAAGAGAGATGTCACATCAATTTTTGGCAGGTATAACCTACGAGGTGAATTAGAACGTGCGTTTGAGTGATATATTAGGCAAATATTTTGTTTCTTCATTTATTCAACATCAATGTTAATGGCCAATAGATTATTATGTTGAATGGAGACCACTGTCAACTCTTACAGACACATTTTTAAAAAGAAATATTTCCTTTTTTTTAAAGCAATCACAGGCATTGTACTCTGTGCCCCCAGCAGGCCAGCATCCCTGTGATTGGCCACCAATCACAGTAAGTCACAATTTCCAACCTGGCTTATAAATAGTAAATGTAGTAGGTTTGATTGTGACCCACTCCGAATTTTTATTGTGTGAACCAACCAAATAATACATGTGTTTGTTCGCAAAATAATTTATTGACCACAAAAATACTGGTTGGACAACTGCCCCCGGGTCGCAACAGAAGATTCGTAAATTACGACCACTTATTGCAACCCAAAACTTAATACATCCTGCAATTACTGTGTAATTGACATACTGTCCCAGTTTCTGTCATGGCACCTTTTTAAGTAGGTGCACCGAGAGCAAACAGGCCGAGTGCAGCCTATTACAATCAGTGAACTGACCCCAGGGTAGCCAGGAACTTGTGTCTGTCCTGGGGCTGCCCATTTAATGAAATAGGAGCAGCTTACAGGCTGATCAATGTTTCACAGTGCAGGCAAACACCGCCTGCCCCTTAAAGTGGGGACAGAGATCCCCCTGATTGAAAATTGTGACTGACTGCACCTACCTGCTGGGAGGTGCCTGGGAGGTCTATGGGAACCCCTTTGCACCCTCCAGAGGGTGGCTCTCAGGGGGAGCACTGACAGTGTACCACCTTTTTGTGAATCACAGTTAGGGTGCCTAATAAGGGCCGGTTTGGCTCTGCGTCTGATTGTGTAATAGGACGCATGTGCAGAGGCAAAGTGATTCCTTCATTTGCATAGGGCATGCCCCCATTCAAATGCAGAAAGCCGTCACAAGATAGCGCTGTCGCTGCATGTGCACCAGCGCTATTAATCTTACGGAAGGGGTGGCACCGGCATCTAAGGCCCATTTTCTAATACCATAGTGGACCTGGGGTACATCTACTGGTTGCACACGCCTGTAGTGACGGGGAGCACAATGCTTAATAAGGCCTTTGGCCCGCCATGACTTAATATGCTCATCTTCTATTTTCTTTTACACTGGATAATACCATCACTAATTGTTTTCTGAGAACAATTACTCTCAAAGCATATTTTATCGTAGGATGAGATGGGAGCTATCTTATACATTATGTAAACAACAGCTACAACTACAACAATGATGGCTAAGTACAACATTTTGTGGTATTAAATGATACCCTAACCAGCCATCGAGTATAATTATTAAAATGAACTAACTAATGAATTCTGAAAGGAAAGGATTGTGTAGACCTATGGTTTACATGTGTAAAAGTCTATACTGTTTCAATGAAGCAGTGGAGGGATGAAAGATATTTGGCTATAAAAATCTCATACGATTGCGAATTAGGAACACCACCTAAATTGGCATTTTAAGCATGTTATGCATTTCAGCGCATCCCTCTTTTGTGTTAAGAACTGAAAGTAATTAAATGGCCTAGCAGGAAATCAATATAATCAATGCTCACACAGGAAAGCACATTTTATTGATTTGCCTATCAGTTGAATGGAAATGGCATTTATTGATGCTCTGTGAAACTAAGTACCACCTCTGAGCAGCTGAAGATGCAGATGAGGTGCTTTACTGTTGTTGATTTTAAACACGAGAACACATTTTTGTTTAGTGCTGCATTAAATTTAAGGCGCCTTTCCGTGAAGTGATGACCAAACAGGCAATTCTGCTCAAGGAAAGAGAGAAAAGTTGTAAACCATCCCCTTGATAACCGTTTTAATGATTATAAAGCAAATAATTCTCCGAGGGAAATCCTGGCGCTAAATAAAAACACTGCGAAATCTAGTAAGCTAACTACATTAGTTTGAGGATAACAAAGATTTCTGAACGATCAGCTGCTATGTGATGAAACGTAGAGCCTTCTGGCTTTAGAAAGAACTACTAAAAAGAAAAAGGCAGAGCAAAAAGTACAAGCAGGTTGGTAAGGAGTGATTAGTTTGCATTTGATCTCTGTTTTTTTATTTTATTTTTATAAATGGCTTTATAGCAAGTGCATAAACTCATTAATTTTACACGTTTTTCAGTAGACAGTTCAAATGATTTCCAAAAGACCAGGCTGACGAAGGTCAAGGTGTGGTTTTGGCCCAAATACTTATATATTCTAATGCCCTAGGATGTATCCACACTGTCATAGGCTCCTATATAAATGATGCAAAAAAAGGATGGAATGCTTTCAATCTAACTAGTGCACATTCACAATTAAAAAAGTCATATTTCACCAATAACACTCAACATTTCCTGATCCAATTGCTGTTTTCTGGCTAAAGCGGTACAAAAGTGGGTGGTGATGGAGGGAGCATATGAACCAATCAAACACTCACACCCAGTCAACTGATCTGGGTTTAATCCATCACCGTTCTTTAGCCCACTCTGCCACCCCAGTTCAGACATGGCCATATGCAAATCAGTCTGACCCTGTGCCTCATGGGAACAGTCCAGCCCGAACTGCCAAGCCATGCCTTTCCTGGACCGGAAACAAGCTTCCTAGGACCGGTTTCTGGCATTACAGCCGTCTTCAGCCAGGCTTGCTTGAATCCAGTGGCAAAGTGAGCAAGGGACTCACGTCTGAGCATACCCTGCCAACTTATGGTGAACAAAGCGGTACAAAAGGGGGTGGTGATGGACGGAGCATCTGAACCACCAATCAAAGACTCACACCCAGTCAACAGATAAGGGTTTAATCCATCACCGTTCTTTAGCCCACTCTGCAACCCCAGTTCAGACATGGCCATATGCAAATCAGTCTAACCCTGTGCCTCATGGGATCAGTCCAGCCCGAACTGCCAAGCCATGCCTTCCCTGGAGAAGGCTTGGACAATCAGATTGGTAAAATACTATCCACAACAAAACACAAAGTGAGTCAAGCAATCACCATTCCAGGAAAATATTTTCAGCATATTTTACCCTTTAATTCATCCTTGGAAAGATAAGGCCCTGAGCGCTCACCTGCTGACTCATGAGGAGTGTAGCTAATCTAAACATGACCCAAGTGGCAAGTACAGTTAAGAATTCATTACAAGCTCAGAATGCCACATAAAATCTTAAATACACAGATTTCTGAGGTGTTCCCAATAGGACACTCAAAACAAATCACACCATTAAACCACCCTCAAGTACTCTAAATCGCCTGAGCAATTTATGGCTGAGTTGTAATTAAACAGATAAGTTAAATCCTTTATGCATCAAGCTAGAGAGTGGCGTTGGGAACAATATTACAGGAAGGTATTATGAAAGAACAAAATGGGTATATTGTGCATGTCGCCCTGACATTGAGGAACTTCTCAAAGGCATTTGGGGGCATATTATCAAGAACGGCGCCAAAAATTATTGCTGGTTTAGCGGCAGAAAACTGCAGTTAAAGCGGCGATAATGGGCTTGATAATATGCCCTTGAGAATTCCAATAGAAGTCCATGTTCTGGTGTGAACATGGTCTTCTATTGGAATTCTCCAGGGCATATTATTAAGCCCATTATTGCCGCTTTAGCGGCAGTTTCTGCCGCTAAACCAGCGATAATGTTAACGCCGTTCTTGATAATATGCCTCGGCTCTTATGAAGATAGTCTAGGAAAGGGCAATAGACCAGAAATGAGTCAGGCAGCTGGGATTTTGGGTAAATCCACAACAATCGCTCCTATAATCTACTAGGAATTACTTTCAAATGCAGCATAAAGAAAAACAGTAAGATTGACAAGCACCGTGTAAACAATCTTGCTAGCAAAATGGCAAACAGTGTAATTAAAATCACCAAACAAATAAGCCTGATTTCAATAGAGCAATTGCTATGGTCTCCAACGCTTTAAGAAGGTCTCTGTTCACAGTAGTGTTTTATTTAAACTTATCCTATTTGGTTAAATAGCTCATTTTTGAGAGCTGAGGTTTTACCTTCTCGCCATTTTCTTATTTTTAATATTGTCTAACTTGTTTCAAATACTTTCTATGCAAATGAATTCTAAAAGCGTCACCTCCTTGTTATTTGGTATGGTGTATGCAGAACGGCCTGACATTTTCCTTAGCAGGCGAAATGTACCATTATTTGTTGGCATATGTAAATAAATACTACAACATATTACCACTTCTGGACACCTGTTTCATAACACCTTGGTAACAGTTTTTCTGCTCAAAGTTCTGCCCTAACATGCTACCTAAGACAAGGGATAGCTTCAGTAATTTTGTGATCCATTCTGTCAATTTCTATGTGACAAGCGCAGAGGCGCTGCAAGCCCCTTCCCTAGGCAAGAGTAACTGGGAACTTACTAAACAAGTTCTGATACCCACCAGTGGTTGGTGCCAGTTTGGAATGCGAGTAGAACCTTGTTAGTAGCAAGATTATCTATGGCAATGAATGAATGTATAATTTGTTCTTTTTTACTAGCGGACAGAATTTCACTCTCATTCATTCGTTCACTTGGGCAAGCATTGAAGGTCTTGTGGAGCAAGGCAAAGCAACCGTGTCCAAGACCATATAGAACATGGGTACTCACAAATATTGTCTCAGGGACCAACATTTGGTCTGTGATGTGACCAAGGGCCACAATAATGCCAGCAGGGTAGTGGTTGGGCAGGAGAATTGGCGGGCGGTGTCTGTGATACGGTAGGTATAGTGGAAGTGAAGGATACATAACTAGTGATAAACTGCACAATGTAAAACCTGAAAACCTGGGATTAATTCCCCACTTTACCAAATTGTGAGATCCCAGGCAATTGTTTTAACTTTTCCTCCTTTTTCCTCATTATCGCAAATAAGAAGACCTCGAAATATGAATTCAGGATGTACACCTGTGTTTGATTGGATGAATGATAATGTTTCTTTGTGTATAATAGAGCCCAGGCCACTCGATAGAAAGCATATAACTGACTTAACTCTTATTCAATATTGCCATTGTTGTCCGGGTGGAGGGAAGAATTAATGTTTTTAAATGTACGTTTGAAAAGTAGCACTTTAAACAAAAAAATACTTCTTAATGCGCTAATATAATCTGAGGTACTAAGGAGAAACGGATTTACATGTTAATGAAATACACTTTTTGAATTTAGAAAAGACTTTATAAAATGTTTACACTTTTGCTGAAAGTTTTGTTGGAAAATGAGTGTTGCTAAATTTAAGGGCCCTTATTTATGAGGCCTTGCGTCAGTTTTGCGCCGCCGGTGCGTCACTTTTTGTGACGCACCAGCGGCGTACAAAATGCGCCTTGTTGCGCCATATTTAAAAAGTGACGCATCTAGGTAGATGCGTCACTTTTTAAACCCCTGCGCCACATTATACCTGCGTCAGGTATAATGTATGCAGAGGGGGCGTTCCCCCGCAAAAAGCCTCGTAATAGTGACGCAGTGAAATCTATGAGATTTCACTGCGTCACTTTTAGGACGCTGTTGCGTCAAAATCTTGTGCCTGCCTCACAGCAGGCGTAAGACTGACGCAAGCCCTTTCACATGGGGCTTTCCCCATGTGAAAGGACGCATTGCTGGAGTTGCGTCACTTTTGTGACGCACTCCAGCAATGCGTCACTTTTGCGCTTACAGATACGTCAGAAATACTGACGTATCTGTAACTCCTTGCAACATGATGCGTCATACATTAAATATGACGCATCAGGAATGTCGTAAGGAGTGCGCAGTGAAAAGTGACGCATCGCTGTTTTCACGCAGCGATGCGTCACTTTTCATAAATAAGGCCCAAGATTTGCAGGACACCCTAGTTACTTACTTTCTTTAACTTCACTCAGCCTTTAATTTAACATGTTGCTCATGTTATTACTGAGTCGAGTCGAGTAAACAGCAGCCTAGTGACCAAGTAGCCGCACGTAAAGGTCAGGAGGGCCACATGTGGCCCCCGGGCAGTACTTTGAGAATCAGTGATATAGAACGACAAGCCAACTGCTGGGCACCAACATCCATGCACTGACAAGCAGAAACATATCGACCACTTTTCAGTTGTTGTACTAAACCTGACGGTCCTGGGAAACCTAACCAGCCAGTCAACGTCCGTCTCACCTCCTTTTAACAGTCACAGGTTTTCCACCATTAAAGTTATTTCTTGATAAAACTAGCCACCTTTTAAAACTTGCACTACCCACTACACTCACATTCCTTCACAAAAAACCTGCTCCACTGTAATGCAGGCGTTGTAGCACACCAGGGAGGCACTCGGCCTCTCTGGTGGGAACCCAATGAGGAAGCATGTTACCAACTAGCTTGGTGAGTGAGGGTTCTTTCAAACAATTAGGTTTTTCCCTGTGTTGTTCTATTCCGTAGGAATTGTTCAGTCACTCTTTTGTTGTTTTCTTGATTTAAGGAGCTACAACAAAGGAAAAAGTGTTATCATGAAAACTTCAATGTGCACACAAGCCACAGTGTAAGTACAAATTAAAAACATGTACTGGTAATATCCACTGATGAATAGAGCACACTCATTAAGATACCAAGTGAAAAAACAAACGTAATACTTGTGTATTAAACTACACAAAAGCACCATAAATGAGCCTCCACATGGCCATGCATGTAAACCTGACACCCATTCTGCTGAAAAAAGACGCATATACACAAAACAAACACACATGCACACTGAAACACAGACACACACACACACACCTATTCTCAGAAACATATCGACATAGACATAAATAAAAAGAGGCCATGGCACAATGACGACTGCACCAGGGATCTACATAGAAACAGAGGGACATAATCTCAATATTCTATCATCAATCTCCCATAGCCATACCGACACAGGAGCTGCGTGTTGACACCAATGCAAGCAAATACAAAATACAGGAAGCAGTGTGTTGTATGTATACAGCCGGCCAGCCACCACTTCTGCCTCAATGCACCAAACTCCCCAAGCTAAAATCCTCTCAACTGCACACGGTAGAGAACATAAATCACTCATGTGAAGACTGTATCTGTTTCATGCCGTACCCCCCCCCCCCCTTCTGGTTTCTACTGTTGTAGATGCCCAAGAACAGCCCTTTAGCTAATTCATCTCCTCTTTCCATCTCTCTACTGGATGAAGTAGATGTAAATGTATAAATGTAAATTGATACTTGTATAGCGCACTACTCAACCGCAAGGGTCTCAAGGTGCTTGTACAAATACAGCAGTGGAACCCATCCAGGCTTTCCCTGTGAGGCATCCAGTCCTGGGCACCCTCAAGGTGGAGGCCAGTCATCCTTAGTGTTGTGGGGGCCATTGTGGAGATTAAGCAAGCTATTGCCCAGAGTTGCAGAGTGGGACTCCATGATTGGAATAGGCACCCAGGCCAGAATTATCAGGTCCGTGGAATTTTTTAGCCCAAGACCCACCGAGACGGGGAATTGAACCTTGGTCCCAGGCCAGACCTCTGCATCAGGGTCAGCCGCTCTAACCATTGAGCCACACTTCTCCACATGGGTCTAGTGCACTAACAGTGGTGGCCAGGATCCAAGGAGGAGATTTGAATCTGAGGGCATTTCTGCTGGTAGTAGCTGGAAGATTACTTAGAGATCTCAATTACAACCTGAGGTTTCTTACAAGTTTAGAATTGTATGTGCAGTTATTACCTGTGTAGGAAGGTGAAGTACTATGTGGTGATGCTGGTTAGACTTCACCATGCAATACTGTCACAAACCCCAAACGAGGGGCCTTAGATTCACACTAACAAATCCTTAGCTCAGTCCTGATAGCGTGGTAAAGAGCAGTCAGGCTTTACTAGAGGAGCATGTGTTAAGTATTTAAGAGGACAAACATGGACAGTAAATAATTGACACTACTCAAAGAAATCTGACATTAATTTATAAAATTAGCGTGTATTTTTATCTCACTTTAAACACCAAAATGGATGCAATAGCAATCATGTGCATTAGAGTTATAGATTTTTGAAGCAATACAAAATCAGTGCAACATAAAAATACAGTGAAACTTTATCATTGTGATCAATGGGAAATAAAACTAGAGAGAATGTGTCATGTGCAGGTCAAGTTGTGTAGCATCCTTGCAGGGCCAAGGTGATTCGGGTCCCAGGATCAAGTCACAACAGTCAGTTCAATTTTACCTGGCCCATGGAGTACGGGTGTATAGTTGCCTCGGCTGTAAGCATGGGCGGAAAATCCGTTTCGCTCCGGATTTTGCGGATTTTCGGGAAATTCGCAATCCGCGAGATTCGCGAATCTCCCGCAAAATCCGCAAATCCGCGAGCAGCGGATTTTGCTCGCACTGCTCGCACTGTTCGCGTGAGTTCGCGGCTTCCCAGTACAACTTCGCGCCCCGCGAATAAGTGCTAAATTGCAGAAATACGATCTTAGCAAAACTGAAACTACTTACCAGGTTCAAAAGTTCAGGCTCATCATTAGTAGCCATTTCCTGTAGTGCTTCCTGAGGGGCCCCTCCAGAGTTCAGTTGCCAGTTGCAACTATTATGTGACCCTGCTCTGAACCTCAGAATAGTTACACATATGCCACAAAGGTCCTGAATTACAGCTAAGGGAGACAAGCAGGAGCCAGGCTGGAAGTTAAAATCCATTAATCAGCCCCTAATTCATTATTGTCAGTTGGGGCAGGGCAGGTGTTGTAACTAATTTTGCAACAATGAAAGCACTTAGCAAGTGCAAAAGATCACTAATCAGGGCGCACTAAGGAAGCAGGTGCCAGCTAAAAAAATATTCTGTGACACATTAATCAGCCCCAAATTAATTCAGGTCACTTGAGGCAGGGAAGGTGTGCTTTGCTTTGCCGAAAATAATGTACACTGGACAACCAGAGGGTGTAGTGATGAAACAGAGGGTGGCATGGGTGGGCCAGAGGGTGGCATGAGTAGTCAGAGAGTGGCAGTGGTGACAGAGAGTGGCAGTGATGAAGAAGAGTGTCCCAAACAGGCTGGACACGTAGAAACAACAAGTTCGCAAAACTTGCGACCCGACAGGTAAGTTCGCAAATTGCGAAATTGTAAAAACCCTCGCGAACTGGCGGAAACCGGGCGAACACAAAAAAAAAAAATCTGCGAATTCGCGGATTTTGCGGATTGCGAGTTCGCAAATCCGCAAAATTCGCGAACGCGAGATTCGCAAAATTCGCCCATGCTTACTCGGCTGACACTTGTGCTGAACTGGAGGAGCTGGAGAGCTGCTTTTACCTCTGAAATGGTGCTGAGGAAATATAGTTTTTGATCGAGTAGTGTTCCCCAGCGAGTACCCCACCATCTCCATGTACCAGCTTACAGTGCATATTGTTTCCCTCCTGTGCCAGCTACGAAGACGCAAATACATTTGCGTCCATCTTTAACTTGTCCTCTTTCAGATCCGCCATGAACGGATTGAATATTCAGTTTCTATATATGCTGTGCCACCGTCTTTTTGTGGTACACTTTACACGTTTTTCAGCTCTGGCGAAGTAGGCCCAGAATATGCCATTGAGCCTTTTTCGAGTTCTTTCCTGCTTTCTGACTCCGAGGGCCTCAGCCCAGGCTACCTCTGTGCCAGTGGCCCCCACCTTACTTCCTTGCGCGGCTCCGGCGCATAGCCTAACCTCTGCCTGCCAAGATCGTCTTCAACCTTCGAATTATCTGCTCCACTCCTCGAAAAACACATTCCTGTCTCGTAGTTCAAGTAAACATCCTCCCAGCTGCAGGAGCAGAGGGCCCGGTTCTTCTGTCTCCGTGCAAGTAATTCTAGTGTCCGTTGCCATGGTAGGCCCATGCCCCCTCACCCTGCATGCCAACACGTAGACGCATACACGCAGACAGTATAGACAGTATAGAGTAGTCTCTGCCCGAGAGACCTTCCTTCCAGACACTACTGTTCCTTAAACATACGATACCAGATACGATTTGGGATTAGGTTGATCTGACATCCCAGACTTATGTCTACACTTGTAGTGCTAAGTGTCAAGTCCCCTTCACCCTCCAGTTACACGTCAGAGTCACGTCAATCTGCTGCGCGCGCATCTTTGCTATGAATTTCTGCTGACATTGCAAGATTCTCTTATGTATCCACCCATTTTGTGACCTCATGATTAATGACGTTTCTAGTACACGCCTTCATGCACGCCTATTATACCGCCTTTTTAATGACGTTTAATGACGTTTCCATGTTTTATCTCTACTTTTCCAGCTGTTACGCCTACTATATGCTCATACATTGTAATGCATTGACTATATATATGTGTTTCTGTAAACAATATGTTGTCTGTCTTCCCTTCCTGAACCCTGTGTGGTGATGGAATGGTTATGCCACCTTGGCTCGAGCCAATAACCCAATTCCTTTTACAGGAATAAAACCCTTTTGAGTAAACCTCAATATCCCGGATTTTGCCTCTTATTTTTCTGAGTTATTCTTATTGATTATTGATAGCAAATTAAGTATAGGTAATCGATTTTACCACAGTTTTGGCGCCCGAATAGGGACCCCTCCCCCACCCCATGCGCCGGCGGTGCGTTGCAGGCCTAGCCCCCTGCCACAGCCGGACGGACAACTACGCGTATCCGCAGGATTTCCTGTATCTCCCTCAGGCCAACGGAGGTGACTGAGGCTGCGATCGACACCCAGACGAGGCGGTGAGGAGTGCGGAGGATCCCAACCCGAGCCTAGCTGAGAGAGCAAGATCCGAGGTATACAGAGGCCCACCAGATTCCGAAGTTTCCGAAGTATCTGCGTCGAGTCCGAGCCCGAATCCAGTCCGCGTCGAGTCCAGTCCAGAGTTTCCGAGGCCTTCTGTTTCCGTGCTTCCTGGTGAGTACCGTTGCTAGGGACGCATCCTGACGTGCGCATTAGTTTGTGCCGGTCAAGACAGGTTCGGGTGCACGAGCCTGGTCTGCACTGTTTAGCAGTGTATCTATACTGTTTAGCAGTATATCTAGTTTTGCACCCGCACAGGGTGTATCTGTGCCGTTTAGCGGTACATCCTGTTACACGTCATTGTACTCAATCAATGTGGTTTGTTCTTGAAATGTTTTAATGTGTCATACAAATGTCGTGGTATGAGTGAATGTTCGATTTTCATTGTTGTGTTTAGACGTGTCTTATGTATAGTGTGTTCATATCTGATTAAGAATCAAGTAGCCAGATTTCAGAATGCCGTTGTTCTCCAAACTAAGACAAATAAAAACCCGCAAAGGGGTTCTAGAAGAAGCCGTTCCCATTCCACCTAGGGACACTCCAGGGTACTTTATGTACCATAAGCACGGCCTAGATGCCGTTTTGTTTCTCGATTTATGGGTGGATTATACTAAAGAACTGTCAGAGAATCAGAGATGGCCCGCTGCTGGGACATGGGATGCAGATTGCATCATGAGAGTAGAAGAAGCATTATGGAAAAAGAAAGCCAGACAGTCACAGAAAGATGCCATCGAGTTATGGCGTAAAGAATCGCATAGGCGTACAGAAAAAGCTCACAGACTAGAAGAAAAGAGTAAGGAAGAACCCGACAAGGTCCGAGAAAACGCATTAGTCGAGGAAGGTATCAGAGTAAAATTAGAACAAGTAGACAGACAGCGAAATACACTTATGAATGGCATGTTCCCCATCCTGTCCAAAGGCCTGCCAAAGGCCTCTCCAGAAGTACCGAAGGACCTACCACCCCCATTGCTCCCGATTAAAACGCACCCGAGGACAGCAAAGGACGTTTTCCTTTCTTCCTACTTAGATGATGTTGCTCCTACCTATGTTAATACCCCATTACCTGCCCCCTTGCCTGCGCCAGTGCCTGCGCCTAACGGTCTGAACCCATATGCTCTTCCTCCCCCACAAGCTACTCCTCCCCAGAATCCTCCTCCTACTTCCCTTGATACAGATCCGACTAACCCTTTCGGAACCGGTGCCTCAGGAGGCGCGTCCGGAGGGGCTGGTTACCAGACTCCGCCACCAAACCATCGCCTGAGTCTTAGAGAAATAGCGCAACAGCGTACACCTAGAACAGATATTACATTTTATGGAGATCGCCTTGCAGATTGTAGATATGATCCTGTACCTGGTAAAAAGAATGATGTAGACATGTTACTTGCATCAGTACGTTTACGACGAGTCACGAACTTCCTAATGTCACTACCTGAAATGACAGAACATATGGATCGAATATATAAGTTTGTACAGACAGGAGTAGGGCCTGAAAGCATTAAAGAGGCCATGGATCATCAGAAAGTGGATACTAAAGCCAAGCTATTACGGTTTCTTATAAACTGTTTTATTCGAGAAGCAGATAGGCCGGGTGCGAACCCGGAAGATTTGAAAGCACTCCACAAGTGGGGCCGACATATAGCCGATGGACAGCATGACAAAGAAGCTAGTATAGAGAACATGTACCGAAGAATCAGAACTTCAATAACTAAGATGCACGAGAAAAGACAGGCTGCACTAGAAGCAGATGCAGATAAACATGAATCCACAGAGGAGGAGGCAGAGGAAGAACCAGAGACACTAGCACAAGCACAGTTGCCAGTCAGAGAAATGGTCGCGTATGTAGGTAAGGGTAGACCGTTTAATAATTCGATGCGCCCAGTGCGCCCGGAATGTAAAAGAATATATCAGGAAGCCATGTGTAATCCTAAAACACCCGAACACTTATTCCAAGCCACCGACCGAGTACTTCAAGAGCGCATGGGGTATCATGCACTTGACTCTATGGATGAACAAGAATTAGCCAGGTCAGCCGTGCAATGGGCTGACAACTCTGAGAAATATGGTGATGACGTGTTAGCGCATACGTTCCTGAACTTGACACCGAGTGAGCAGCGTTTAGCTGGTATGTACATGATACAACATCTGCTCTTGTTATATAAAAGCCAGCATTCCGATCCAGGTCCCCTGCGTGATATACTAATAGAACTGGTCACGAACCGATGGAAAGGTCTAAGTACTGACCTGATTAAAGCAATTTTAGAACACCGCCACAAGTATAGTACATTCTTATGTCCACAGATTAACACAGCACCCGTTATGGAACGAAAGACCATGTATTACATGGATAGACAGAATCCGTTGCGAGAAGTACACCCCGTACAGAACGCAGACCACACGCTTAGACGCGTGTTTGTGTATACTCCTGTAACTAAAATGGAATTATTGGAAATGAAGAAATTAGTACCCAGTCACGATAAAGACCCTGCAGGTTTTCACCGCGAAATAAAGGATATGTTATTAATGGGCGATTACACTTATCCCGACCTCATGAAAATACTGAAAGTGTTACTACCTCCAGGAATATACGAGAAACTCAAAGAAAAAGAGTGGGAGGTGGGAGACGCAAAGATTGATTGGGCTGCATTACAAGATGAAGAAAATACCCGAGTGCCAGGCCTAGGGCTTGGAGACAAAGTTAAAGTGTTACCAGGTTTATTAGTACAAGTGTTGCCACGTTTATTGAGTACGAAAAAGGAAGATTGGGGTGCAATTTCAGCATGCAAACAGAAACCTGATGAAGACACTAGTGATTTTTATACACGATTTGAGAAATGTTTTGGTATTAACAGTGGTCTGAAAGCAAGTAGCGAGTCATATCCACATCTTTTTGTAACGAAATTAGTCGAGAATTCCCTACCCCAGGTTAAGAATAGAGTACTGAAAGTAGAAAGCACTTGGCAAGCTAATACTCCTTCGCAAATGTTACAAATGTTACAGTATCACCAGAATAGACTTAGAGAAGAACAAGAACACGAACAGAGACGTATGAAGGATACGAAAATGAAAATGTTAGTTGCTCAGTCAGTTCCTGCTGATGGTCAGAAGAAGGGTGCGAACCAATCTAGTAATTCGTCAGTTCCCGTAAAAGGTGTATGTAATTATTGCAAGCAGCCAGGTCATTATATAAACGAGTGTGCAGTTTTGAAACATAATATTGCCACGGGCAAGACCAAAGAGAGACCGCGTCCTCCTAGACAAGATCAGACTTCGCAACAAGTACCCCAGAATACACAGCAGATCGCACCCATGCCAGCTCCTTCACAGACAGTAGCGATACCTCAGCAACAGCCCATTACTGCAACACAAACCACGACACAGCAAATGTATCAGTATGCACAGAACGATTACCCTGATTACCAGCGATACACATGAAACAGCCTAGAGAGTGAATTCCGCTTGCCCCTTATTGAAGTACCTGTAGACCAGAGTGGTCCTTATGTAAATAGTCAAGTTTTAGGGAAAGACAGAAAGTTTCTCATTGATACAGGGGCAAGCAGGACCACGATAAGTCACAATGAAGTACCAGGGGCACCCCTCTCAGGCTCACAGAACGTGTCCCTCGGATTTTCAGGAAAACCGATTATCAACGAAGTATCACAACCCCTCCCTCTCGCAGTAGGTCCTCTGACACGGACTACAGACTTATTGCTCACGAAATCCTGTCCAGAAAATCTATTGGGCATTAAAACACTGAAAGCTTTAGGAGCTATTATTTGTTGTTCTCCCGAGGGAGTACGATTATTTTTGCGAGATTTCAAAGGCCATTATGTATTGAGAGACATGGATCCCCGATTACAGAACGTCCCTGCCCACCTGTGGGCGCAGGGCCCCACTGATGTAGGTTGCATGCACATTACCCCGTATCGAGTCACACTTAAAGCAGGAGTGGTACTACCACGAATTCGACAATACAAGTTACCTCCAGATGCTGTAGTGGCTTTACTGAGAATCATTGATGAGCTAATCGCACAAGGTGTGGTCGTGGAAACCGACTCTAATGTGTGTAATTCCCCTATCATTCCTGTTCTCAAACGTACTGACCAAAATTCCCCACCTGTTTATCGATTGGTTATTGATCTGCGCGAATTGAACAAATGCATTGTACCACAGTACCCTGTGGTTCCAGATATCTCCTCGTTACTGACAGCCATTGATTCCGAAGCAGCGTTCTTTACTGTAATCGATCTCAAGAATGCTTTCTTCAGTGTCCCTATTGATCCGGAAAGCCAATATTTGTTCGGATTCAGTTTAAATGGACGATCTTTTAAATTTGCCCGTGCACCTCAAGGATTCACAGAAAGCCCCAGCATCTATAGCCAAGCATTGAAAAAACAACTGGACAGTATCCACATGCCAGTTCACACTGCTCTGCTTCAGTATGTCGATGATCTGCTGATCACCGCTCGAAGCGAACCCGAATGTGAAAATGCGTCTCTGATTGTTTTGAATTTCCTGGCTGACAAGGGACACAAGGTGTCTCCTTCGAAGCTACAATTCTGTGTTCAGCAAGTTGTGTACCTGGGTCACTTGCTGTCCAAAGTGGGGAGACAGCTCACACCTGATCGCATTCAGTTAATTGTAAACATGTCACCGCCCAGAACACAAAAGGAGGTACGGGCCTTTATAGGCCTCACCTCGTATTGTAGACAATGGATTCCCCAATATGCATTTCTAGCAAAGCCACTCATCCAGTTAACAACACAGGAGGCAGCGACTTCGTCTGTCCTCCCCTGGACTCAGGAGCATACACAAGCTTTTGAGGACTTAAAGAAAGCCTTATGTCAAGCACCTGTTTTAGCAACACCATGTTACGGTAAGCCTTTTACGCTTTTTGTTACAGAACGTGAAGGTACTGCATTGTCAGTCCTCACCCAGGAACAAGCAGGTTCACATAAGCCTTGTGCTTATTTTTCCAGTACATTAGACCCAGTCGCACAAGCCCTTCCAGCATGTTTGAAATCAGTTGCAGCTACAGCTTTAGCAATCAGACAGAGTGATTCTATTGTGTTAGGACATCCATTGACAGTACAGGTTCCACATTCTGTAGAAGTCCTCTTGAATCGAACTCAGACCCAACACCTAACCATAGCAAGACTGACAGGTTATGAATTGACATTGTTTCAGCCACACATTGAAATCAGACGCTGCAGCACGTTGAATCCTGCCACGTTATTGCCGGTAAATGGAGTAGATCCATTGGCACATGATTGCATTGAAGTTATTACTATCACAACAAAACCCAGACAAGACTTGACAGATGTTCCGTTACCAGATCCAGACCTGACACTTTATGTGGATGGTTCATGTATGAGAACAAAGACAGGTGAATTAGTGGCAGCTTACGCCGTCACGACAGATACGGAAGTCATTGAAACCAATTGTATTGACACTTTGTCAGCCCAAGCAGCAGAGCTTATTGCTCTGACACAAGCATGTATACAAGCCAGGAATAAGAGAGTTAACATATATACTGATTCACGTTATGCATTCGGAGTCGTTCACGACTTTGGAGTCCTCTGGCGAGAGAGAGGTTACTTAACTTCTCACGGTGCCAACATCCAGCATGGTCCCCTCATTCAAGCTCTGTTAGATGCAATACATCTACCTACTGCAATCTCTATCATGAAATGCAAGGCACACACTAAGATTACTGATGTCATTTCCCAGGGTAACGACCTGGCAGACCGAACAGCAAAGCAAACTGCTCAGAACCGAACTCATGTAACTGATCAGACACAAATAGAGGTACCAGCACACTGCATGACAGTTAGGGATCCCGCACATGATGTGATCGACATACAGTCACATGCAACACCAGATGAAATTAAGGAATGGACTAGACTAGGAGGGGTCCAAACAGACCAGGGATGGATGACGAAGGGAAAATCTACATGGTTTCTCCCCGATTCTATGGTACAAGTCATCATTAATACAATACATAGTCCTGCACACCTTGGTGAGAAAGCAATGCTAGACAGTATTCAACACATATGGTCCAATAAAAACTTACGGGCAGCAGCCAAACAGAAAGTACGTACTTGCATGATTTGTGGTCAGTTCAATCCAGGTAAAAGCATCCCTGTAGAGCAAGGTGGATTCCAGCCTCCCGATCACCCTTTTGAAGTCCTCCAGATGGATTATATCCAGATGGAACGGTGTCGAGGATTCAAGTATGTTCTCGTAGTCGTGTGTGCTCTTTCCCGATGGATAGAGGCATACCCAGTCCCCGACTACACTGCTCCGACCACTGCCAAGCAGTTGGTTCGTGAATACTTCCCGCGGTATGGTTTGCCCCGTATCGTGTACTCAGATAATGGTCAGCCATTCTCATCCGAACTTGTGAAACACATTACACTTCTGTTAGGTTACCAGTGGAAGTTCCATTGTGTCCGGCATCCCGAGGCAGCAGGTCTCGTGGAGCGTCATAATCAAACATTGAAAATCCGACTTTCCAAGATCTGTAGAGACAAAGGTATAGACTGGATAGTTGCCTTGCCGGTCGCCCTCTTCTATATGAGGATGGTGGCCCATTCCCGTTCTGGACTATCCCCGTATGAAGTGGTCTTCGGTAGGCCACCGAATATGTGGGGGACGCCCATCCCGCGTAAAATAACTGATGTTGATTGTCTTATGCTGACAGATTACCTTGCCTCCTTGATGTCTGCACTACAATCTTGTCGTTCACAGGTAGCTGCAGCCTTTCCCGACAATACTGAGACGAAGCCCCATGAAGTGGTGCCTGGTGATTTCGTATACGTGAGGAATTTTGATCGGAAGAGTCCACTGGAGCCCCGCTGGAAATCGCCGAAGTTGGTTTTGCTGACAACGAGGACCGCGGTTAAGATAGAGGGCAGGAAGGGATGGCTGCATTCCAGCCATATTAAAAAATACTTTGGACTTCCTTCGGACTTGGACACTAAGCCCTGCCCTCCTCCACAAACTGATACGAAACTCCCTTTGGTTGAGAAAACTGCTTCAGAAATTTACAGACAAAAGTTACGATCTAGCAAGTCAGACAGTTTAATTGTTTAAGTCCTCCCCTAGGTGAATCGGTTAAATTAGTTTCTGACATGTATCCCCTAGATCGAGATAGAGAGACAGATAGACAAAGACAACATAAGAAAAAGGCGTATTGCAAATCACTTCGTAGTCGCTGTATAGTGACACTACTTGTTATGTTTTTTCTATGTTTACTGATTATCACTGCTGGTATTCTACTGCATATATACTACCCTATATTCAAGCGTGCTGCTTATAATGTTACTACTGAACATTCTTTTAGTGACTTACCGCCTCATGAATTATCATATAGACTTGCGCTGCGCAACAACACTTTCATTAGTATGTTACATCACTCCCATCAGGCTACCAATGCTACTAATTGTTGGATATGTGGTCGACTCCCTCCTTACCAAGAAAACAAGGGTGTTTTGCCCCTTTTTCCGTACCCGTTCACTCACAATGGCACATGTGGTGCATGGTTTAAAATGCTCAATTCCCTAGTTTCTACTGCTGCTATTTATGAAGGTAACTGGGTTTGGGGTGACCTGAACTTAGTCTTGCTTAAGGTATGCTACCCTGACAAGGAGGGACTCCCCGTTGATACTGGAACTGATCTAGAAAACGAAGTATATGGGTTAGGAAATTACACAGTCACTTTCATGATTTTATCTGTCGAATCCGAAGCTGCTCCTGTTCTACCTGCTATGGCAGTATTGCCTGTTACTGGTGAACTATGTGTTCGCAAGAATGGTTCTGTACACGTAGGTCATAGTAAATGTACCACTGTAGTTGAATTTACTGATCATGGTAGATCCACGTTTAGGGCTCTACGTCATTCCTATTTTGTTTGTGGTCATACCGCATATGTCCGTTTGCCTTTAGACTGGGATGGCACTTGTTATATTGCATTCCTTCTGCCACCTGTTTTTCTAGCCCCTCCCGACTATCATAGAAACACCAATTTGGTTAAGCATAGATACAAGAGAGATCTCCCGCTTGTCAATTATAAAGAAACTACATGGGAACAATATACTGATTTCAATAAAGGTTTCTTCCCCTACCTAGGTACTGTTTCAAATAGTAAACTTATCCGTAGATTAACCAGAACCCTCGAAGCAGTGGTGCTTGAGACCGCTTCAGCTCTAGGTAACTTAACGGAGGAGCAGTCCGCTATGCGGGTTGTTGTTCTTCAAAATCGTCTTGTTATTGACGTCATCTTGGCAGATAGGGGTGGAGCTTGTAAGGTCATCGGGTCAAGCTGCTGTATTTTCATCCCTAATAACGCGCCATCCGTGTACAAAGCTATTACACGTCTTCATAAGATTGCAAGTTTAATTCACCAGACTCCAGGCACCTGGACTTGGTCCGGTTGGTTCTGGACAACGTTGTCAGCCTGGGGGTGGAAGATCCTATCCCTCCTAGGTATTGGTTTTCTCGTAGTATTCAGTTGTTGCCTGTGTATCCAATGCGGACCGGCAATTTGCGGCCTGTGCGCCACTTCATGTGTTCCACGTTCAGATTCCCATTCAAAGCGCATAAAGCAAGAAGAGCAATTGATGTTAAGTGAACAAGTCGATCAATTAATGAGAATCGATGTTTCATGAAGGGTCCGTGGGGAACAAGGAGGGAATGAGGAAATATAGTTTTTGATCGAGTAGTGTTCCCCAGCGAGTACCCCACCATCTCCATGTACCAGCTTACAGTGCATATTGTTTCCCTCCTGTGCCAGCTACGAAGACGCAAATACATTTGCGTCCATCTTTAACTTGTCCTCTTTCAGATCCGCCATGAACGGATTGAATATTCAGTTTCTATATATGCTGTGCCACCGTCTTTTTGTGGTACACTTTACACGTTTTTCAGCTCTGGCGAAGTAGGCCCAGAATATGCCATTGAGCCTTTTTCGAGTTCTTTCCTGCTTTCTGACTCCGAGGGCCTCAGCCCAGGCTACCTCTGTGCCAGTGGCCCCCACCTTACTTCCTTGCGCGGCTCCGGCGCATAGCCTAACCTCTGCCTGCCAAGATCGTCTTCAACCTTCGAATTATCTGCTCCACTCCTCGAAAAACACATTCCTGTCTCGTAGTTCAAGTAAACATCCTCCCAGCTGCAGGAGCAGAGGGCCCGGTTCTTCTGTCTCCGTGCAAGTAATTCTAGTGTCCGTTGCCATGGTAGGCCCATGCCCCCTCACCCTGCATGCCAACACGTAGACGCATACACGCAGACAGTATAGACAGTATAGAGTAGTCTCTGCCCGAGAGACCTTCCTTCCAGACACTACTGTTCCTTAAACATACGATACCAGATACGATTTGGGATTAGGTTGATCTGACATCCCAGACTTATGTCTACACTTGTAGTGCTAAGTGTCAAGTCCCCTTCACCCTCCAGTTACACGTCAGAGTCACGTCAATCTGCTGCGCGCGCATCTTTGCTATGAATTTCTGCTGACATTGCAAGATTCTCTTATGTATCCACCCATTTTGTGACCTCATGATTAATGACGTTTCTAGTACACGCCTTCATGCACGCCTATTATACCGCCTTTTTAATGACGTTTAATGACGTTTCCATGTTTTATCTCTACTTTTCCAGCTGTTACGCCTACTATATGCTCATACATTGTAATGCATTGACTATATATATGTGTTTCTGTAAACAATATGTTGTCTGTCTTCCCTTCCTGAACCCTGTGTGGTGATGGAATGGTTATGCCACCTTGGCTCGAGCCAATAACCCAATTCCTTTTACAGGAATAAAACCCTTTTGAGTAAACCTCAATATCCCGGATTTTGCCTCTTATTTTTCTGAGTTATTCTTATTGATTATTGATAGCAAATTAAGTATAGGTAATCGATTTTACCACAGTGGGATAGATTCAAAAACACAGCAATGGGGTGGTTGCTGTCTTTGGTTGAAGTTTAGAGAGAGTTCCCTCAAGGTGCAACATCGAGTAAATGGGTCAGTTGCCAGACTGGTGGCCAACACCCCTTGGAAGTGGTAAGTAGAGCAAAAGAGTTACTTGGACATCCAGTGGCCCCGGAAACACTGTAACTGCCTGTAGTTTTATGGAAAGCAGGACTAAAGTTCCCACAAAGCAATAGCCCATCTGGATTTGGGTGTTCCATCTGAAGGCCTAATGGCCTGCAATTTTTGGGATTCTGAGTGTTATTTTTCCTGTAGTTTGCAAGGGACTAGCGCCACTAGTCCAAGGAAATCTCAGACTGCATCAGGCTTTCACAGGGATCCCTTTGCCTGGGGGAACCAAGAGATATCCTAGGACAAGTCTTAATGAGGCAGTTTCAGGAGCAGTTCCAGCAGTTCTAGGAGCATTGCCACAGGTGCACGGTATCTCTCTTTTGCCTTGTGCAAGTCTTGTTGTAGCAGACATAGGTCTCCTCTTTGATGCAGGTTGTTCAGAGCAGAGGTTTTGGTGTCAGAGGTGTCCCTAAATCCTAGAGTTAAGGGGATTAGGCATATGAGATCAACGAGCCAATGGGCTGCTCGACCCTACAACTAATGAACCACTGAGATGACCACATCTGTGGGTCTGGGTCACCTTTTCTGCCCAGAACTCTCTATTCTGGCACTTTTAAAAAGGGCTGAAACTGTCTTCCAGTGTACACCAGGCTGCCCACCCGGAGGTTGAGGCTAGCCTTCTGGGGATATACGCCTCCTTGACTATCTGATTTCCCCTCTGCCCAGGTGCATACGTGCCTGGGGCAGCGGAGGACTGTTTCCTCCTCTCGAAGTCAGAGCTGATGCATATCAGAAGCAGTGATGCCTTTGAAGCTCACCTCCTTTATATCTCACTGCACTAGCCTGCCCAGTCCTTTGTTCCTGACTCATGGGAGTGATCATAGAGCCTGGCAGGAGGTCATAATTCTGTCTTGGTGGGAGCAAGCGCAGGAATTGCAGACTTACCAACCAGTGCACAGAGAGGCTGGGGCGACCAGGTGGGCAACCTCTTAGGTAACCACCTGAGTGGAAGGTACACCATCCTTGACTGGAGGTTCATGTCAGTGGTGAGAAGGCATGGTATTTGATACCAACCATGACATATTTAGGCAGTACCATAATGGACCTACCAACTTCGGGTTTGTCCAGATTCCAGCCAATGTTATCCTATGGACCGTCCATCACTTATAGCATCCTTTAATAGTAAAGGGCCCTATAGGGTTTTAGAAATGGGGTTCCTGGTTGTCAGAGTATGCACCGTGTACAAGCAGAACCACCACTTCAGTCAGAGTGAGCTAGACACGCACTAAAAGATAATCTGTGCTCACTCTCTGGTAGCTTGGCACAAAGCAGTCAGGCTTATCTAAAGAGGCAATGTATAAAGTATTTAAGCAATACACACACACAGTAACATAATGAAAACACCACAAAAATACTCCACACAGGTTTAAAAAATAGGATGTATTTTTATGAGTAAATCAAGAACAAAACAATGAAAATCCAAGAAGAAGAACCAGAGTTCAAATCAAAAAGTAGCACTTAAAAGTCAAAAGTGCTAAGGGGTGACTTCAAGTCTAGCTGGACCAAGGTAAATCCAAAGTTCTGCTGACAGCAATGGAGGGCAGGCCAGCTACAGGACTCATGCAGGTCCTGCTGACAAAGTACATTGTATGGAGCAAGCACCAATATCGAAGACTCGATGCAAGGAGTAGAGGAGGGCTACGTCATCATTGATCCCATGGATGGAGTCGAAGCATCGGCGCTGCTCTGCTCAGTCAATGAAGGCCTTGGTGTCGAACCTTTATGATGCAGGGGCTGCGGCGTCATCAAGCCACGCTGTTCATTGTCGTCGAGCCACACACTCAGTCACGGCAATGTCGTCAATCGGCTCCTTCATTTGAGTTGAAGGGCAGTGCATCAGGTCCTATTTGTGCATTGTCATCACTGTGTTGGTTCTGATGGTTTTGGACAACAGGAATCACTTTTTAAGCCCCAGGAATGGATTGCCAGCACTTGGCAGGGAAGGACTCACAGATGGCAGAGTCCAGGTGCTGTTGCAGGAAGTCTTTGATGGTCCTGAGACTTCAGAACAGGAGGCAAGCCAGCAAGTCCCTGGAGCCACTCTGGGTTCAGGTGTGATGGGTCCAGTCCTTGTCCTCAGCAGGGTGAGATCTGCAGGCAACAGGGCAGTATTGGAAAGCAGACAGCAGTTCCTTCAGAGCAGGAGTCAGACAAAGTGGAAATCCTTGTAGCACAGCAGTCCTTACTCCCGGCAGTGTTCTTCACAGGTCCAGTAGTGTACTGGCCTGGTTGGGTCAGAACCCCAATGTGCTTCTGAAGTGGGGTGTCTTCAAAGCAGGCTCTTGAAATGCACATGTCCTGCTTCATCCCAGCCCTGTCTGCCAGGCTATATGTGTTGGGTGTAATTAGCTCTTTGTGGGTGAGCAAGAGACTGCATATTAAGGTGTGTCAGGCCCCTCCCGCTTCCTGCCTAGGAAGAGCTATCGGAATATAGCTGAATGCAGATGAGTTTTCTGTCATATCTACCCGTCCTGCGTTTTTGGCTGTCTAGAGGGAATACACAAAGTGTAGCTATGCCCCAACCCAGATGTGTATTTGAGACAGGCTGCAAGGCACACAGACTTGAGAAATGTCCACTTTCTTATGGAATAATTTCTAAAACAGTAATATTAAATACAACTTTACCAGTACTGAAGGTTTATCATTACCATTCCAAAGATATGAAACATGTTGCAGCTACTCCTTTCCAATTAGGAATTAGAACTGAAAACAGTTTTAATGGAACTCCCAATGTTAGCCTATGAGAGATGTAGGCCTCACAGTAGTGAAAAACGAATTTCACTGTTTATCACTACCTGGACATGTACAACTTAAAAGTAGATGTCCTACCTTTTAGTTACACAGCACGCAGCCCCCAGGGCTACCTAGGTCCTACCATAGTAGTGACTTATGTTTAATTAGGAGGGTTTAAGGATTGGCAAGTAGTTTAAAATGGCAAGTCAAAGTGGCAGTAAACTGCACACACAGCCCTTGCAATGGCAGCCATGAGACAGGTTTGGAACGCTTCAGGCCTACTAGTAGCATTTGGATTACAGGACCTATCAGGTGTGGCAGCAACTAAAGAGGATAACTGGCATCACTCCTCACTAGGTTTAATCGATATAGACTCCTATGGGGCTCTCCTACCTTTCCTGTAATATTTCATGATAACATGGGCAGAAGAGTTGAACTAAGTGGTATTTCAAGACTTGGACAATTATTTGATGGTGGTGAGCTATGGTTGTTTAGTAAGCTACAAGTAAAGTCTGGCTTGTCAATAGAGAAACGTTTTTAAATGCTTGCAGATTAGAGACTAATTAATAAGTTGGATAAAAAACAAGTCTCACTCACAAAATTTCCCATCATTGAAGCTGCTGACTTAGGAGTCAAAATTGATCATACCTATAGTCTATTAATTCAGGCCCTGTTGTTTGTGGACCCCTCACTGGCTTCTCGGGTGGCTACATTGTGCCTGGGAGATCACATCCAGAATCTGTGGTAAAGCATGTGAATCCTGGGTCTCAAACACATACCATCTGGACATTGAGTCTGGGGTATGCTTCCTGGTTCAAATAGATGAGGCGTCATCAGAAATGTACCCAGTGGCACTTGTTGATCTGTAGGCATGTTTATGTGGTTGCCACTTGTACATTCTTCAGTGAGGGACATGCTATTGATGTCTTCAAATTATCTGATTTCTTGCATATCTGGAGTGGTGTCCAGGTGAATGTGAGATAAAGTCCACTTAGCACTTTGGTGAGTTGTCATGTAGAATTGATCATACATGGTTGTGCGATGAAGACTATGCCTCATTTTGCAGTCCATAGCATATTGCTTTGCACAGAATTTTGGTGTCAGTGATTGCATCATTAGTGTTTTTTTCTTGGGTGAAGAATGATCGGAGATGATGAGCTGTAGAAGTTAGTTGATAATTTCCTTGTTAAGTCTGAATCTCTGATTACTTTCCTGCTCAATGTAATGTAGTGCTGCAGTTTTGTTCTGAAAGTTCCCTTTTCTGTGTGTTCTACATTTCGGTAAGGTTGACAAATATTCACTGGTTCTGTTCAACAGATTGGCCCCCAGGGCATGTTATTTTCTGTACAATTTGATGGAAATGTGAATTAGTAACATAATCACTTCTTTTGACGTTGTAGGCGAGTGCGCCTAGATACAACATTTCTTGTGATTTGTTGTGCATTCATGGCAATCCGACCGTTATCTCTAGTGGGAACATTTAGTTGGTGTTCTGCCACGTTTCACTGGGTATATTCTTACCATTTTGTAACTTCCTGCATTTGTTTTGCTTAGAATAAGTGAACTTTTTTTGCTTAAATTTTTGTGTGTTGTAATGGTGTGTTGCAATCACTTCCTTCAATTTTGTTTGTGCAGGCTTGCTTTATTTGCTGGTTGTGTAAAGCATTATAATGTGCTTTTTAGATATTTAGGATGTACAGTTCTATGACAATCAGATAATAGTGCTGCTTGGATACTTTTTGTGATTGCTTATTTGCACTTTTTTTTTCTGGGGTGATCGCAGTCATACAAATGTGGCTACAAACTGAGAACTAAGGCCCTGGCATATGAATATCATTCATTGATTCAGAATTTGCAGATTTTACTGACGTGTAACATGCAACTAGCCAAACTGTATGTAATGTAAGAGCTACATTTGTAAAATAAAGAGTCTTCATTTGTGATTTGGATGCAGTTGCCCGACCTCCTGGTGTGTGCAAAATCAGACGAATTTAGGGCCACATGTACAAGGGAAGTGACGGAGGTTGTCATTAGCCTCCTTGGCTTAACAACATGCTCTGCCACTTCAGAAACACAGGGCTGCACCATATATACAAGAATTTGGTGCAGCCATGTGTTTCCCCCTGCGATGGTGCTCAGTTTAGCAGCTAAGTGCCAATGCAGGCGCCCTTGCACCATAGTGCAAGGGTGTCTGCGTGAGGGTAAGATTGTTTCTGTACAGGAAGGTGTCCCTTACTGTACATAAACAATCTTCAAATGCTGTTTTGTAACTTCTATATGTGCTGCTTAATGCAGCATACACTGAAGTTGAAAAATGGCATTTAACCCGTTTAGCGCGTCGAACATTCCGCCCCAGTGCGGACGTTCGATCGCGCTAACGGGATTCGGACGTCCAACGGTCATGCGCAGCACCAGCGAGGTAGTGCACGCGACGACCGTTGGACGTTCGCAGCACGGAAAGGGTTAAAGAAAATTATTGTTTATGTGCAGGAACCTGTACATAAACAATGATTGTCCTTTTGCTGTTTTCATGTGTGCTGCACAATGCAGCACACATGAAAAAATCAAAAACGAGAAGAAATGAAAAATTTCTCCTCTCTTCGCCAAGTTAAGACCAGGTTTTACCTGGTATTAATTCTGGCACTGCCTTCTATTTACACCTTCCTTGTAAATAGGAGGGAGCGTCAGAATCAATGGCAGTTGCGGTGGAACGCCCATCACAACACTCATTGCCCTCCCCTTTCACGAAGCATTGCATGAAAGGGGGCCTTATTTACAAGGTAGCGTCAAGCCATTTTAAGTGGTTTAATGCTGCCTTGTAAATAAGTCTAAGCCCCTATCGCCACAGGAACATCAAAAAAAGTGACGTTCCTGTGGCGATAGGGGCTTACATATGCCTCTTATAGTTCCCCTGAAGAGATAAAACAGTATACCATCGAGGGATGATGGTGACATCACAGAACAAGGAAATGCACTCGCAGCAGTCCAGGAGAGCAAAGGAGAGATAGACTTGTCCCTCAGAGATCCAAAAAGCACCAGGGCAAACCAGTATCAAAGCTTCACTGAAGGTTGTGGAAGCCATTCGAAATCAGATCTAGGCTCACATCCACTGAGGGTCAAGGGAATCAGAATAATGAACCCAAAGGTTGAATCCGTCGGAAGTAGTGTGACCTCAAGTTGTGATTAGCTAACTGGAGCCATGTAACAACATTAATGGATGAGGGACCCAGCACAGACCCACCACCCTCCCCTTTCATTAGATGGTGGATAGTTAGTTCTCACCTGGAGCTGTCAGAAGACTAAGCATCATAGGCACATTTTGACCTGCACCTATCACAGCAGGTAAGTACTAGCGTGTGCAAAATGTGTGTAATTTTCTTTCAAGTAATTTTACAAAATTTCAAGGAATTTACGAAAATTTTTGTGCAATTATGCAAAATGAAGATTCCTCATTTATCACTATATTTTAGCGCAAAATGCATCTTCATGTAAATTTTTTGTGTGAGGACATATTTTGCACTAAAAAAGCAGGAAACACAATTGTCGTCAACAACAGCAGTTCACGTTCTAGTTGTTCAGATTTTTCTCAGACTCAGTGCTATATTTTTACTGTGAACATTGTTATAATTAGGCGACTGGTATAATTTACGGAACTTTGCATATTACGCATAACATTACATTCCCCAAATTGCACAAATTATGCCAGTGTAATTACATTTTCACTTAAGTCTAGTAAGCACAACTCAATGTAGTAACAGAGAGAAAGAAATATTAGTTGCCTTTTGGACCCATGTTATGGGACAAGTAGTCCATAACGTATGCTGCCAGCAAGAGTATGCCTAGTCATCTCCAAATGCATGGAAAAGTTGTCATACTGTTATGCATAATGTACCTTTTTGGCAGTAGCCAGTATTTCATATTTGAAACAATCATAAGGTAAACCCTTTGTTAAATAAACACAAGCAGTGTTTATCCACTTGGAGCATTTGTCCATTGGGGATAGGTTTAATTCACTTTTTTAGATCATTCTCTTGGGAACCTTTTCAATCGACAGGAGGCTGGGAATGGTATGCATATCCTGATCATCATCCTTTTTTGGCATACTTTAACTGGAATGGTGCCAAGGGTAGGACGGGAGCCCTGTATAAAAAACTGGTAGTTCCTGTTGCTTAAGGTGCAGGCTTAAGTGGGCCAAGGTGGTTCCAGAGGATTTCTTGAGGACCCTGATTTCTACTCGTAGGTCGGATTTTAAGAAGGGGAGCAGGAATGATCCTGCCTGCTATCGTCCTATATCCTTGGTGGACAGCAAAGTTAAGGTCCTTGGAAGGGTTTTGTTGGACTGCCTGGCATTGTGGGTTAATGAGGGGAACATTCTCACAGAGTTTCAATTCAGGCTTGGGCACAGCTGGGGGACAGTGGGCCTTATGTTGTTGACAAACAAGTATACCAAAGCAAGGGAAGGTTCGATCCATTTGGCCCTCATAGACCTTAGTTCAGCTTTCAATCGTGTCAACAGAGCTTTGTTGCGGGTTGTAATTTGGTCCATAGGGGTGGTGCTGGCCTTGCTTTCTGAAAGCCCTCCATGATGGCCTTTCCGTCAAGGTTAGATTTGGATCGGAGAGGGAGTGCACTTCATCCCTGGAATTGAAGATCGTATTTTGGCCTCTTTTCTCTTCACTCTTTATAATAATGGTTTGTAGGCAGCTAGATATTTTATTAGTAGGTGTTCAGCGTTGACTTGTTCTTTTATATGTGGATGATGCTGGCCTCATGTCTAGGGCTGCTAACGGGCTTCACCAATTGATAGAGCTGTATGTAGAGTATAGGGAAGGTCTGGACCTTTCCACAAACCATCTCAAATCCTATGTGAATGTGGTAGGACCTAGGAACACCAGGTCAAAAAGTTTTGTGTCAAAAGGTCATTCCATCTCTAGGGTACATCACTTTCCATACCTGGCGATTCTTTTAGACTCCAGATGTTCTTGGCAAACATTGATGAAGAGAAACTTGCTGAAACCTAAATTGGACGTTGCGGGAGTTGTCAATTTATCTTAATTCGTAGGCCAAACTAGTGTAGAGGTGGTGTTAAAGGTTGATAAGGCTAAATGTGTGTCAATGGCCAGTTATGGCTGTGAGATTTGGGGTTATGTATCATGTCTCCAGCTACAGGCAGTTGAAAATTACTTCTTAGGGGCCTCCTCAAAGTTCCAACAACTATCCCCTCAAAAATGTTGCTTGAGGAAGTAGGCATTGCTTACAAAACAAAGTAGCTTGCCCTTCGTCCCCTGATATTTTGGCTATCAGTCTGGTTGAAAGAAGATCTTTCGCTTAATAGGCTCATAATACACAATTGTGTGGTGTTGGAAGGAGTGATGAGTATTCCTTGGATAGCCTATATCAAGCTTGCTTTTAAGTCTTTGGGTCGACCTGAGCTGTTTTCCAATCCTAATGGGATAGACAAGAGGGACATTTACTGTGTAAAACAGGCTTTTTTTTAAAGGGTGTCTTCAGAAAGGGAAGCCTGAGCCCTTCATAAGCTTTCCTTCCAACAATTCATTCCGAATAAGAGGTGCAGATATTGAACTTTACCTACTGTTGGAAATTTCTTCATATCATAGCAGGCTCCTGACTTACTTCAGGTATGGCAAGATTTATCAGCTTTTGTTGCCTAGAGGGGCTTGGTGTACAGTCCTCGGATCTCTCTCTTTGCTCTTGCTATCATGTGTTCCTCCTTGATACTTTCCATATTGTTATGGTATCAGCTGTCCAACAATTTAGTCTGCACTCTCCTGTTGACTCAGAATTTTATTCAAGTGTGGCCAGCTGTTTACTTTCTCTAGAGGTTAAAGACACCCACTATTTATTACTATTAACCCAGTTTTTTTATCGGAGGTTGTTAACTGTTGCTCAAAACGATTTATTCACAGCTAGTTTTAACAGGACAGTTGTTCCTTTAATTGATGAGATGGTCTATTTTTATTCTATGTGTTTGTATATTTAAATTCTTTGCCGCAACGGACATTCCACCGCGGGGCTGAAGAAAATGACTTGTGTGTGGTTCGGACCTTCCCCAGGCTGTCCTCCACACATGCCCATTGTGACGTCGGATGGCCGTGGGCTGTCAAACTCATCAAAGAGGTTAAATGGATTATTTGTATTGAATTTTGGGAGATTTTGGATACTGATTTTTGAGTGTATGATGCACTTTCTATGTACTTTTATGATTTGAAAAAAAATCGTATAAAGTTATAACGAATAGTACTTTTATGAGTTGAAAGAAAATCAAATAAAGTTATAACTAACTAACTAAGTTATTGGTCACATCAGTGTAGCATCATCCTCATCATCATAATCCAAATGACCATTATCAGGTTTGTTTGGCAGACCCTTCCTAGCGCCAATTTTGTGAAACATTGCATATGTGACTATGATTTTTCACTATATCTGTGGAAAGTCTAAAATGCAAAGACAGTTTTAAGTAGGAAGAGGACACTACATTTCAGTATGCCAAATGTACGTTACACCACAGATGTAATCTGTTAATGTGCTTTGTTGTTCTTTTGTTCCCTCTGTGTCCATGAATGGTGGTGAGGTGTCAAGATCCACTGACATATCATCAAAAGGCATATGCATCGTTACCTACAGCATGGATAAAAGGGTTTACAAAAGGGATGGATATGCATTAGTGTGTCTATTGGTGTACAGTGGTAGTGACTAACCCACCAACCAACCATCTCTTAACTCACCTTGAGCAAGGGGATCCCAAATGACAAAGTGTTGCAACATATGAGGTGTGTGCTCATTCAGTACTGTAGTACTATGCCATGATGTCAGTGATGAGGCACTCTGCATTGCACACCACCTACATGTTTGGGGAATACACAGTCTCTCTGAGATGGTAAATTGAAATCTGTTTCACATACACACAGCTGATAACAGAGAATGGTACAGTCCTGCAGAACTACACAATTTGGTGTCTTGCAATTCGCTCAGGGTACTTGGACAAGCTATATTTGCAAGGAATCTGCACAACATGACATCGAGGAATATCATAAATACCCCAACTAGATCTCTCAGGAAGATGGCGCCTTTCAAGGCCACTATGAATTACCAGAGCCTTCATGATTTTTGGTAGTGAACGCAGGCCCCTTACGTATGCGGGAATGGCCTGGTTCCATTGAATTGACTCCTTAGCACATTCTGCCTCTGACTTAAGTCCACTAGTACTTGATTACTAAACCTTTAGCCCCTATAAACCCCTTCCAGTGCTACTCTCTGCCTGCCTTAAAATGATCTCCCTTGTCCTCCTTTTCTTCTACTGGGCTCCAAGTACTTGCATCATTCTCATCGCGTCATTTTAAATGCTTGTTTAGGTTACTTGGTAAGAGCAATTCCTAGTCATATTTCGAGTTTTCATTATTCAATATTCATTTAGGACAATGTGATACTACTAAGAATTCATATTTTTTGGGTTTCAAACATGGTTGTCCGCAGTTTGTGAAGCTGACAATCAGTTTGGGTTGATTGGCAATTTGCAAATGCTTTGTGTGATTAATGTTGCAATTCCTTCCACTGTTATGTTGATGTTTATTTATAGTGATGTAGAAATATGCCCAGATGTTGGACCTGAACTCATGCCACAGTCAGTGCCTCAAGTTGCGATTCACCAATGAGGTCTATCAAAAACACAATTGTTTTCAGGTTTTGCTTGTGCTCACATTTATGAAAGATGCTGGACTGTCTCCTTTTAGAAATATTGAATGGCCACCATTTATTTTAACTCAGATGGACTACACACAAGGGGATTAAGTGCTACTAGAGGGATAATACTGATTAAAAGACTTCCCTCAATAATTATTTTTTATGTGACCGTTCAGATCTATCTGCTTTTAAGGGGCGTTCCATGACATGTTCCAGGCTCCCTCTGAAATGGAGACAGAAGCTTTAGCTTACACATGAAGTCAAACAAGGCTGAAATACATCTGAGACAGCTTGACTTTGTATTCATCAAAGATTTGCTTGAGCAGTGTAGGTTTCAGTGCTTCTTTTGGATGGCACCAAAACTGCGCTGAAACATAGGGCATCATTTACAAGCTAGGTCAAAAACAAGAAGAGAGAGGCGGACCAGGAGCCTGCAAGGGTCCAATATCCATGCTCCACAAATGACAATTTAAACCAAAGAGGACAAGTCTTGGGTGCGTAATGTCACCCAGTCAGTGTAGGGAAAGAAGAAGGATAGAGTAAAGAGTCAGAAGAGAGGAAGAAGATGGAAGCAGAGGTACATCCCCGGTATCAAAGATCCAATCCCGAAAGGGAGGACTAGGTCTTGCCTCTTAATAGCCCTCACACACCCCGAGGGATGTCATGCTTCATCATTGAGATTTTTATGCTCCATGTCTGGTTAGCGCTGCAATGCCCTATGGTCCCCCGAAGGGTCACTTTAACCGAGTTCATTTTAAGAGAAAAAGCTGTCTGGTGAGTGCGGGTGTGTGGGGTGGATCCAGTAAAAGTGGTGTTAAAGTGCGTGTATCAGTGAGTGATTAAAAATACCTAAGGGTTTCCACAGAGAAGTCCTTTAATGGTGTGGTGCCCCTGGTAGATTAAAAAAACAGAAGTTGGTGAGTTACTGTGAGGCCTTATGTGCCTGTGTAACTTAGCATGAGGTCGACATGCTTCACGCCTTGTAGTCAAAGAGATCAATTGCGTTTCTTCAGGACCTAATTGATATCATGAATGTGCACTAAAGCTTACCCTCACATCAAATGGAGCAATCGCCCTAGGCTTGTTTCTACTAGATGCCCGCACCCTATTGGCTGTATAAAGGATGAGAAAGTAAAGTATGCACCAATTGCCTTGATTGTTATTTACGAAAATGTGAAAAAGGTCAAACCCGCCTCATGAATGCGGGCTCGACAGAGCAATTGTAACTCACAGTTGCGTCAGGTGCCGGCTCGTGAGCACCTACCCTTTCCTAGCGGCTGCCTGCAATCACAGTGTGCAGCGCCTCCGTTGAGTTTACATAGCTGCCAGAGTGGTTGTTAAGGGTGTGCTCTTCTTCCTGTTTGGTGTACATGTGAAGCCTGGTCCTTGTCATGTCTCAATGCGCTTGCTTGGTAGAGCAGTGTCTCAGAGAACCCACGCATGCTCAGAGAGGGATGTTTTCTTACGCATGCATGTATTTGAAAAAATGTGCCCCGGGTTCTGTAATGTCAAACTTGTAAAAAATTGTAAAAAGTTAGGGTCGCCTTGCCATAAATGTCTAAACAGGAACGCCACCGACTGTAACAACCTGCTAGACTTTAAAAGCTACTATCCGAAGGCATTGCGTGAAAATCTCCCATATGGACAATTCCTACAGATAAGACACAATTGCACAACCACCAAGAATTTCGAAATTGAGGCAAATTACCTTGAGGAGAACCTCTTGGTCAGACACTACCCAAAGAGGGTGGTGAGGAACGTAATGAAAAGAGCAAAGAACAATATCAAAGACATGCCCTTCTCTAGACTAGGATGAAGGATCAAGCAATACCCTTACCTGCGTTACCACTTTTACACCTCTGTCCAACAAACCCAAGAACATAGTCAGACGGAATTGGAAGATACTCAATACTGACTCATTGAGCATGGAACAACCATGTTTTGCTTTTAAAAGAACAGCGAACCTATGGGATACTCTGATCAATACACGTCCCCTGGACAAGAGGAAGAATACCCAGAACGCTACGTTCTGGAATCTACCACCCATGACAGGGCACTACCCGTTTGGTAATTGTCACGCCTTCTCCACCACCGCCCAAACGAAAACTCTGAATCTGGGTAACTTCATCTGGGAACGACAATGGCACTCTAGTTGAAATACCAAGAACTGCATTTACCTCATTACGTGCCCATGCGAGTTAAGGTATCTCGGCAATTTGTGCATACTTTACTTTCTCATCCTTTATACAGCCAATAGGGTGCGAGCACCTAGTGGAAACTAGCCTAGGGAGATTGATCCCATTTGATGTGAAGGTAAGCTGGACAATGCGTGTAATTTTATTGAATGTTCTCTGTGTATGTCTTTGTCCTCCCAGACTAACCGCCTCTGACTATGTTCCTTACTGCACTAATGTGATGTGCCAGCGACTGGGTATTGACAGTTTGATGCCCCCCATTCACGGAAACAGCGTGTCAGTCTGCACACTATTTATACGTGTTTGTAATTCCATATTCCCGCAAGAATTTCTTACACAATGCATCAACTTGGGAGGTGTCAGGATCACCATGGATACTGTGACCGTGCCAGAAGTTGTCTGGAGCCTGGTGCGGCACCCGTGTGGGTCTTTTGGCACATACCGGTGGATGTTGGCTTGAACTAGGGCACCCGCGCAACAACTATGACCTGGAGTAATAACGTAGTGCACATGTTTTTATTTGTATGTACTGTATTGGGCGTAACCACGTGTCATGTGCACAGGCTTCATTTGGACTCCTGTCCTGACACTCGTATCCTCTCTCCGTCCCTTTATTTCATTTTTTGTCATCCCCTTTTTAGGTATTACCATCGCTTGGACAAATCTACTTAACAAGATTTTCTTTCCACACATTAGGAGAATATTCCTGTGGTTCATTCCCAAGCTACCTTTCACCTTTGTGGGTTACCACCTCTTTATTGGAACCCCTTTTTAGTGCATATTCATGATATCGATAAGGTCCTGAAGAAACGCCATTGATCTCTCTGATCACAAGGTATGAAACATGTTGACCTTATGCTAAGTTACATGGGCACATAAGGCCTCACAGTAACTCACCAACATTCTGGTTGTGTAATCTACCAGGGGCACCACACCATCAAAGGACTTCTCTGTGGACACCCATAGGTATTTTTAACCACTCATTGATACACGCACTTTAACACCACTTTCACTGGATCCACCCCACACATCTGCACTCACCAGACAGCTTTTTCCCTTAAAAAGATCTTGGTTAAAGTGACCCTTCAGGGGACCCTAGGGCATTGCAGCACCGCCCTGACGAGGTGCAAAAAAAGCCCAATGATGAAGCATGACATCTCTCGTGGTGTGTGAGGGACATAAAGAGGCAAGACCTGGCCCTCCCCTTTGGGATCGGATCCTTGACATTGGGGATGTACCTCTGCCTCTCTCTTTTTCCTCTCTTCTGACTCTTTACTCTATCCTTCTTCTTTCCCTACACTGACTGGTTGACATTACGCACCCAAGACTTGGAACAGTGTCCCCTTTGATTTAAATCATCTGTGCGCTACTCAAAAGTCACTTTTATTGACGTTCCGGCAGTGCACAGTGCAGTGCCATATCTACAAGCCTACATAAAGCCACCCTGTGTGTGGATTTTCATGGCCTTGTAAATATGGTATGAGGCAACTCAATACAAGTCACTGCGTTGCCTCACACTGCGATGGAGAGGTGTGCCATGGGCATTAAGGTGGTTGTTTCCACGTAACACCCATTGCATTTGACATATTCCTAGATGTACAATGTTCTGTAAACCTGGGAATGCGTGGACACCCTACGCTTCTCCAGGGAAGGCATAGAGGAGGCATAACGAGTAGAAATATCTTTATTTCTCCTCATATTTTCCTCTTTCTATGTAGCTGTGGCCCCTCCCTTAGGTCAGAGGAGCACCGCAGTCTGCTGCCAACGCTGCAAAGGCAAAAAGTAAAATGGTAATAAATTGAATTCATTACCAATTTTTTCCCTTTCCCCAGCCTGATGTGGTGTTTGGAGGTGGGGCCACTAGTGCTGTTTGGCAACAGGGGAGTGCAGCTCATTCCAACAGTTTACATTGGGCATGTCACTTTGGCCGGTTGTCTTGTGATGGTCAGCCTGGCATGCGTAAGCAGGCACAGGCACACAGTGACTGTCGGAGCTTCGAGACAGTCTGCTCCAGCCAATCGGCGCTATTCTGCTGCTACTGAATATTATCAACAGCATGAGAACAGCATCTGAATTATTGCAGAAAATTCAACTGCTTCAAGGTTCCAGCACTGAGGGACTAAATCGGTGGACCAGAGGAGGTGAGCCAGTGAAGTGGGTGAATACTCAATCTGTTTGTTCTGCTCCATATTTTGCATCTTTCTGACTTTATTTTGCCTCTTTCTTCTAATTTCTGACCTTTTTTTGCCACTTTCTGCCTGTTATGTTTCCTCTTTTGGCTCATGTCTGCCCATTAGTGGTCCTCTTCCTGCTCATTTCTGACCATTATGTCTTCACTTTCTGCTTGGTACTGACCTTCATTTTTCCTTTTTCTGCTAGTTTCTGACAGTTATTTTTCCGCTTTCTGCTAATTTCCGTCCTGGCTCCTTAATGGACATGTTGCATAAACTACTCCCAGATACCCCTAGGGGGGACAGTGTTGTGCTATAGAATTGCTTATTGATTGATTGATTGACCGGGCATAATTGCAAGCCACCCATTTACCTCCCCACCATTCCCAGGGATTGCCAGTTGCCACTGTTTCTATGTGTGCTGCATTCAGCAGCACAGATAGGAGGAAATCGCCTCCATTGATTGTTTTTGTGTAGGAAGGTGTCCCTTCCTGCACAAAAACAATCATTCACACAGCGCAGATGGTGCAGGGGTTCCCACCAGGCGCGGTTCGTCCATTGGGGCGTGGGGGCGTAGCCCCCCTGCCCGAAGCCGCCCGCAGCTCCCTCGGCGTCAATCATGTCAATGAATCAACATGACGTCAGACAGCCCTGCCCCTTGAGTCTGAAGGGATGGGAGGTCTGGCGTCATGTTGATTGATTGACATGATTGTACAGGTGGCAACACAAGTGCGCATGCGTGGGGTGAATTTTTAACCGTGCCCACGCATGCGCACTTGTGTATTTGCGACGTTGCGCATGCCCATTAGGAGCCCTAATGGAAGTGCTGCGGGCAAGAAGGTACCTGTGCCCCTGGCGCCAGGATTGGCCAGGGGCGCTGTGAGCTTGTGACGTGTGGGGAGCAGAGCCCAGAGGTGGCGCGGACCGGGACCGGCAGCAAGGTAAGTGTGTGTGTATTTCTTTTATTTTAAAGTGTTTGGTGCGAGCGTGCATGTATGTAGGAATGTTTGGTGGAGAGTGTTGCGAATGGATGTGTTTGTGTGTATGCGTGTGTGAATACATTTCTTTGAGTGTTGTGTATGGGAAGGGGGGGTCGCTGCCAGCCTGAGTGGCCTGGGGCCCGCACTCGCAAATCAGTTTGCGCCCACCACTTTAAAATTTCACCAGCCGCCCCTGGTTCCTACATTGATGCATGGCAGTCATATTTGCACCAGCCCTGGAGAAGAGCACAGGAATGCACAGCATCTCATAGATACAGCACATTCCTGTCCTTTTCATTTGACATAGGGGAGGGCAGCAAGAAAGGTTTCAGCACTGCCTTATGCCAAAAGCTTAAACATGAGGCCTCAAGTGCTCACAGTCATAATGGCTTAGCAAACTGTAGATAAATACAAGGAATTCCACGTTGTTATAGCTGATCATAGTGTTTGCATCTGTCCCTGTGTTTGAGTGTCACTAAATTGAAGGAGTATGTTTAATCGCGATCCCATGATTGCTCTGATAAACCACACCAATCAGGCCTGACAGCGGCAATATGCCTCTGAGGTTGCTTTTGCTTCAATTCAGAGGGGTTTTTGCTGAAGAATTTGTGCTAATCTGGTCCTCCTGGGGTAAGCCAAACATCCATTACAGAAGCTGCATGCGGTCTTTAGCCATGATTTCCTTTTGTAATGGCACAGACAAACCAAAATGTACATAACTCAATGACCTAAGTCACTTCCTAGTGATTCATGATTCAAACCTTTCTTTGCATCTTCTTTCTGCTGTCTAATATATATTTCATGCAGGTACACATATGTGGAATTAAGAGTTCTACTTCTCTAACTACCAATATAAACTTATCGTCACATTATAATGGTAGTCGATCTGCCATTGTCAGTCAGAGATACAGAAGCAGTGTTGGACTGGCCTTTCGGGCAAACTGGCTGGTTGGCGCTGCCAGAAGGACTATCTTGAGAGGGCCAGTGTGTCGGTTGATCCCATGGGCCATGGTAGGAGCAGTCCTAACACCTGCCCATCTGGCAGCGCCAGACTGCCCGATTGCTCAAAAGGCCAATCCAGCACTACATCGGAGTCATTTCTGGAAGTGAGAGATATCACCTTTAGAGTGTACAATTATTTCAAGGCATATTTTTAAGGCTCCAAGGAGAAATAATTTGGTGCTGAACACATTGGTGGACATTTCTGCTTTTCAGGGGTTTGCCTAGGAGATTTTCAGTGACCCCTTTGCTTAAAAACTGTACTACATTTCAGTCCACGCCCCAGCTCCTCCTATATACACATAAAATAGCCTGGCTTGGCAGTTGGGATCCATACTTATTTCCATATAGCTGGGTCTGAATTGAGGTGGCAAAGTGAGCTAAAGAACGATGATGGAGTCATCCCAGATATGTGACTGGGGATGAGTGTCTGAAAAGTTTCAGTACTCCGTTCATCGTCTCCTTGTGTTTGCTTTACATATGATATAGTTCGTTGATCTTGTGACAGCATCCGCTGTGTACTTTTAAAACACTGTCATTTGGTACATACTCAATCTTATAAGTCAGCATGCAAAAAAAAAAAACTGATGGGCACAGGTGATATAATATAGCTCACTCGGATGGATTTTTCATTTTTGCTTTAGCATACAGATTCTTATTCTGCAATGTAGGTATGAAATTGCCGATATAATATTCAAATGTCAAATTGAAAACAGTTTGGAATCCACACCGAAATGGCCTCAGGAAATGAACTGCTTATTTCCCGAAGCCCTTTGGGTCTTACAGCGCGCATTCCATTTCACATTTATAAAAGTTGAAAATCTACATTCGCATACGAGTTAAGATTAATATTTTTAAATGGGTCTGCAGTGAGATGGGAAATGGCACCTTCATGCATCAGGACTTCGTTTTGAAATTTAAAAGGCATTCCTTATTGATGTCATCACCGTTCAAGCTTCTACAGAGTTAAATATGTTTAGTTTTTTGCTTGTTCAGCCCTAAACAATAAAAAGAAAACTTTTGTTATATTTGGTTTCACTCTTCTGCCCTTAAAAGTCTCTCTTGTGCGGTTGGTTTATTTCTCCCTACGAAGTGTAAGAAAATGTCACTTTGAACGGACCATGGGGCTAGTCAAAAACTTCTATTTCTTATCAATTTCAAATGAAACCATGATAAAGACAGAATTATGCTCTCAGGGGCATATTACCAAGCAATAGCGATAATTATCGCTATTGCTTGGTTAGAGACAAAACTTTACTGCTGAGCTGCGGCGATTTTTACTGCAAATAAACCTTGGTATTACCAAGGTTTATCGCAAATGCGATAAAAATCGACGCAATGCATTAATATCGCTGAAAAGTCAGCGATATTCATGCATTACCGAGCTAATGCTCTTAGCCATGTTATCCACCTCCCATTGGATAACATGGCTAAGAACTGCTCGGGGCAGGTGTTAGCTTTTGGAGATATTCGCCCTTAGCGCGAATATCTCCAAAAGTTGGTAATAGGAGATAGCGATGTTAGCGACTGTTTTCAGTCGCTAACATCTTGGCACGCCCACTTTGCATATCATTAGTGATAAATATCACTGACATGCAAAGTGGGGCCCAGGATGGTCGCTATCTCCTACTAGCTGTCGCTAACTGATGTTAGCGACAGCTAGGTAATAGGGAGATCATTTTATCTCTGCTTTCTTGGCTTTTAAAGCCAAAAAAGCGGAGATAAACCCCCTTGGTAATATGCCCCTCTATTTTTTATATTACATCATTTGAGCGGTAATAGTTTGTCCAAAAAGCCATCAATGTCGTGATAGGCGTAGAGTGATGTAACCGTGAGTTTTCTTCATGCAGTACAACCTATAAAAGCAGAAAAGGATTACCTACGCCTGTCTAGTTAGATTTTGTTGTGTACAGAATAATTCTCTCTTGCGTTCTTTGTCCCTTCAAGGTTCTTCATTTGACATTAGTGTTTATCCCCACAGGAAGCTCTGGCTTCATAAGTTAGAAATTGGCTCCCATACAATTACTCCATATATATTACTAAAACAGTACACTTTTTTGGTGATTCACAAGGGATCCCAGCTTTAATGAAAGCTTTGATAGTGATGGATTTCCTCGAGTGATGCTTAGTGAAAAATGGTTGTCTGCAAAAGTTCCACTTTGTGCCACAGATTTGAAAATGGCTGCATTAAATGATGTAAAACAATTTAGGGGCCTATTATAGAGCCGGTTTGCGCCACTCTTGCCCCACGCAAAGTGGAGCAAGAGTGACGCAAACCTTACATGTATTGCGACTTATATAGCGCACGTATCACCCGAAGGCATCATGGCGCTTGCCTTGGGAACCTGTCCTGGCTTTTTCCCTGTGAGATAACCCCTACTGGGCATCCCCAAGGTGAAAGCCAGGCATCCCGCAGCAGGTGGGCCGCCGTAGTGTAGATTAAGCAAGCTATTGCCCAGAGTTGCAGCGTGGGACCCCATGATTAGAATAGGCACCAAGGCGAGAGTTATCGAGTCCGTGGACATTTTTCGGCTCAGGACCCTGCCGCGTCAGGAATTGAACCCTGGTCCTGGGCCAGACCTCTGCGTCAGGGTCCGCCGCTGTAATCAGTGAGCCACACTCCTCCTCGAGATGTATTAAGCCACACACAAGGCCACTTTGTTTCGTCCTGAGTTCATCCAAAAATCTGGATTAAGGCAACGCAGCGCAAGTCGTTGCATTGCCTTTCTCCGCCGTTGGAAGGCCAGAACTAGTAAGTCTGGAAATGCCTCAAAAAATGTGCCTTCTCAGGTGAAGGATAACAAGGAGAAATATCTTTATTTCTCATTTGTACTTCCTCTTTCTATGTGTCCAGTATTCTGCAGCACACAGAGAAAGAGAAATATGTCTCTCAGGATTATTTTTGGTCAGGAATGTGTCCCTTTCTGCACAAAAACAATCCTGCATGCAATGCAGATACCCTTGTACCGTGCAAGGGTGCCTGCATCAGCGCTAGGTTGCCAAAAGGGTGCCAGCACAAGGAAAAAGGCAGGAAAACATCATATTGCCTTAAATGCGGCACAGTCATACTCAATTCCTGTCACGCAGTTAGCAAGGTGACCTGCTGCACTGCATTGTGTGTCAAACACATACATAGACCCCTTAGCTCTGTGCTCATACTGGTGCACTTCTCCCCACTGCAGTCTATAAGGTTAACTGAACCCATGTAAAGTGGCCATCTTGTGAGAACACTGAAGTGCTCTTTATTCAGCACTGTCTCTCTTAACAGAGAATGTGGTATTCCAACCCAAGCTGCCAGATTTGAAATTGAGAACCAGATTCAAGTGTGGGCATTGGGTCAACATCCTGTGATTCTGGGTTAATAAATTAATCACACAGTGCCCCCAAAAACATGAATGTGTCCTTGAAATGTAACTGGTGCTCGTGTAAAGTGCTCCAATGCTTTTGAGTCAAATTTACGCTGTATAAAAAACTGCAAGAAAACAAAACACCAGCAATAGGTTATATATGGGAATATCTCTAGTAACCTGTTTTGTACAATAGTGTGATCAAAAGACAGGTTCCTTAACCAGCATTATTCTTTCAGTTGCTTTCCAAAATTTTCAAATGCATTCTACCCAGTTTATCGAAAGGAACAATGTTAGTGGTAAAGCCATGACTAGGATGTGTTCCTGTTCAAAAAAGACTGGAGGGAATTACCATGTTTTGAAAAACAAACGAAATATCTGACAAATATTATGCTGTACAAATTCTACTGGCCAGCCAATTAGAGAAAGGAGGACTGTCACTCAGCGATAGAATCTCTGCAATGTGTATATTTTGAAAATGTATGGTTGTTGTGTGTTCCATATACAACCATGGCTTGATACCTGCAACCTAAGAACAAGTTGAGTAAACTTGCAGTTGCTTTCCAAATTTCCCACGTGCACATTTCCCAGTTTATCGCCCATAGGCAGCATGGATACTTAGAAAAACCACACATGTCTAGAATCCCATTAATCAGGTGTAACAGTTACATTTAAAATTTCAATCAGCATCCCCAAAAGCAGGTGTTTCCAATACAATCCTTAAAGATGGGTAGGATAAGCATGTAAAATAAATACTAAAATCCAAAAGAATAAATTGTTCAGATACAGTGTCAAGTCACAAAACATGAGACATACAACTTCTCTAATCCTGCAATCTGGAGTATAAAGTAAAATGTAGTTCTGCCAACAGAGTCAGTGCTAAAGGGAAGGCATGTTTAAAATAACCACCATGACTCTTTCTGCAATATATAAAATCAAGGTGGAAAGTTGACTCTAGTGCTATACCATAAGTAGTGTTTGTTGTTGCATTATTAGGTAAAAAGCATGTTTTCTGACCTATCTGTTTATTTCCAACAAAATATATCGAAACACACTGACCGATTTTCTCTATTCAGGACAAAGACTCTTGAAAAATATAGCAATACATTGTTCAAAAAGGGGAATGGAGTTTTATGCCAGTACCCTATGCCTGTAGAAAAGCATACAATTCATGTAAGACCTTGAATATTATTTAGATAATAATTAAAAAAAAAATGGATTACTGATTACTTAGTTTTTAGGACTGGCTGGACAGGGTGACTGTCCACAAGAGATTATTACATCCTAAAAAATATATTCAGAGTAGTCTTTAGCCCGATTTAGAAAAGTATTACCCTTTCATTCTACTGACTGTTTGTTGTATCAATCCACCTCATATGGAGTACTTTCATTGCGATGGATGATAAACCGTTTTATGTAGATAGCATATAGATTATAGATTCAGATTGCCTGGTCTCAAGAGTCAGGTTTAATCAAATGATTATATTCACTGCTTTGCATAGAGACGATAAACCCAGAAAATAGAAAACAAATATGTTATCGAACTGGGCAGATATATTGTAATGAATGTTTTGTGAAGTAACAAGTACAAAATGTCAACCTTTCCTTATGTATATCTAAAAAAAAAATAGTTGACTGTCTTCACTCAAGTAATATATGAAGGTTACTATATATCTGGAGATAACACATAAGTATTTCATTATATGCACCATTGTGTAATATGATCCAAATGCCCATGGAAATATTTATACTAAATCTTAGGACTTACATATTTTAGATGCTATTCAAAATATTTGTATTTCTCAACAAAAAGTGCTTTGGAAAAAAAAAGTAAGTTGTAGTCCTCTATATCTTAAAAATTATCGTCATACAGGTTTCATATATTCACATGCTATTGTCAATTTAGCAGCCATCAAGTGTTTTGCCCCTTTAAAGTGGCATGCAACCTTGGGGTTTTAACAAGGCTTTTCGCTGGTGACATAATTATGAATAAATATTGGAAATCCTAACCTATAACGCGGAAATGAACTTAAATATGTCATGAGGCTAGAGTGAACCGTAATTGATGAGCATGCATTAAGGCTTACCGCTGTTTCCTGTAAGAAACTGGAAAAAGTTGCAGTCACAGGCACAATTCCCTTAAGGCCTCAACATCTCTGCAACCCTTTCCAAAACTTAGGGGCATATTCACAAGGAGCTATTGCTGAATTCCCAGCACTTTTGCGCAGCCACAGTCGTGATAAATTTACCCCACCATTCCCAAGCAGGTGCTAACTTCCCACAGCAGCACTTTTCCCTCTATGGCAGTCGCAAAACACATCGCCACGGAGGACCCCTGCAACTCTTGCTAATGAGATGCAGAGTAGGTATTCGCGGGCGCAAAGCCGCGACAACACCGCACCACAACATTCACGACGACCAGACAGATTGGCGATAAGAACACAAAACACGCTATAAGGCGCATTAGCAGCAGGAATTTTACACCTGCTCTGACCTGGTGTAAAGTCGGACGGCCTTCTGCACCACAGTAGGGAGCCCTGCCCAGAGAGTCATCGGAAGGGCATCAGATGCCACGGAGCAACTGATTATGCTCACTCAAGAAGGCCACAACATCCACCACCACACCCAGGACCCCCCTATGGGTCTTCCTGGGAAGGACATGCCACATCAGCTACACCTAAACATGTACCAAATAATCTGCCTGATGTCGCACAGTCACAACTGGTGACATGCATATGTCGGCCCAGAAATCACCATCACACATTCACTATTCAAGCAAACAATTAAACTTTATTGAAATAACCTATACATCTAATTGAGACACATGGCGGCTCCCCTCAATACATTCAGTAGGTCACAGCCTGCAAGACAAAAAACATGATGAGAAGGAGTGTCCTGCGCACATCAACGGACAGAGAGAGAGCGAAGGAGAGAGAGAGAAGAAGAAAGGGAGAGAGAGAAAGAGAGAAGAAGATAGGTGGAAAGGGGAAGAGAGAAGAAAAGAAGGGAAGAGAGAGAGAAGAACAGAGGGGAGAGAAAGAGAGAGAGAGCCGACCCTGCACACCCAGGCCACACAGCTCACCTGCTGTCACCAGTGTCTCCAACCACTTGCAGGTACATATAGCAGCACACCAGGTCCCACATCTGAGACAGAGCCGTCATCTGAAACAGAGTCCAGAGACATGACTAGACAGTACACACACTTGCACAAGACACATCACCCGCCGACCATCCACACCCAGGCAGAGGCATCTCAGCCCCTCCTGCTGCCCATCAGAGCATGCTCACCCATGCACACCCAGGCAGCAGCATCCCAGCCCCTCTTGCCCCCCATCGGAGCATGCTTACCCATGCACACCCTGGCCACACTGCTCACCATCTGCCACTGGCATGCAGACTGCAGGTCCCATCATGTGCCACTGCAAGCCACAAGGCCGGGGCCCACAGACATGGCACCCCCTGCACCATGCATCCATGCTGCGCTGGCCGCCAGGTAACACATCTGGGGGTGGGACTAAATGACACCATGGCATGGTAGGAACCAGGGCACCCAGCAACATTGCAGCCTGCACAGCTGCTTAGGCCAATGGGTGCCACTAACTCTGCAACCCCGGAAGCGGGTCACGTTGTGGTAGGCCCATGCAGGACACTGGCGCGGCCTACACCGCGATCAAGCAAGGGACACAAATCCTGGGCAGTCATGACCGCCAGGACGGGCCATCATCGCAGGCTGCACACCCGCTCAGCAGCTCAAGGTGCCAATGACTCACTGCACCTTAAGTCACAGTCCCATGGCAGGGTGCCTGTGCCGGCCGCAATGTAGCGTCTGCCACAAACCCTGTCCAACCCCAGGCAGCGTCCCATGGCAGGGTGCCTGTGCCAGCCACAATGCAGCGTCTGCCACAAACCCTGTCCAACCCCAGTCAGCGTCCCGTGGCGGGGTGCCTGTGCCGACTGCAATGCAGCTTTTGCCACAAACCCTGTCCAACCCCAGTCAGCGTCCCATGATGGGGTGCCTGTGAAGGGGCAATGCAGCGACTGCCACAAACCCTGTGCAGACCCAGTTCATACCACATGGTGGTAGGCTGGTGCAGGCTGCAATGCAGCGTCTGCCACAAACCTGTGCAAACCCAGTAAGCGCCACATGGTGGCAGGTTCATGCAGGCCTCAGGGCCTCTGGTCCACCATCCAGTCACCACCGGCAGAGGGGTATGTGACATCGTAGGCACCTTATATTTGCTGGGTCACATGGCCTGTGACACCTGTGCCGGGTGGGTGTGGTGTGTGTGCAGACCTGCCCTCAGGGAGTGGCTGTGGCATGCTGACAACTAGAACAGTGACCTGCACAGCACCAGCGAGTACGCCTGCAACGATGCCCTCCCTGGGACCGTGAGCAGAGTGGTCTGGCCTGCTGTACGCCAAAACAGGGCAGGGCTGGCAAAAAAGACTTATGGGCACTGGATGTTGTTCAGTCCATGTCCGGACAAGAAAGTGGCTGCTGCCTGTGTCCCTGTTGTGGTGTCCACGGGACCTGGTACACAAATTGTTATGTTGCACCCTCTGACTGTCATCCCACAGGATGTGCATCATTGAAGCAAGGGAAATCGATGTCCCTACATGCATCCACACATACATACATGAATGAGGAAAGACATGAAACAGCAGTGGTCACTGGATGTTTATTGCACATCCTGTGCATTTCCGCAGTTGGAGCTGTATACAGGGCACTGCCGAATACACCACACTATCTTGGCCCTTGGATGGCTAGCCAGAGTCCATCCGTGGAAGACAAATACTGCGGAAGAGGAGGGGTGCGGTCCGCAGTCTGGTCTCAGTGTAATTGGTCATCAAACAGAATGTGGCGGGCTAAGTTGCTATCCAAGGGGGTATACATCTGAGTGAATCAGGGGTCAGTGGAAGGTCATGAGGCCACGTGTGGGACCAACCAGGCATAGGCAACTGGTTGCTACTGAGTGCTACTGAGCCTTTATGAACACTACCCCATCCACATCCTAGTCCCCGAATATGTTCCCTGTCCCTTCTGGGGGGGGTGGCTGTACTGGCTGCGGCACTTTGTGGCACAGACACCTCAGGTGCCGGAGGTGGTCTATCTACCGCACTGTGTGGCACTGACACCTCAGGTGCTGGAGTAGTTAGGCCTGCTGCACAGGGAGGCACTGACTCCTCAGGTGCAAAGTGATTAGGCCTGCCGCACAGGGAGGCATAGGCATACCAGGTGCTGGAGTAGTTAGGCCTGCTGCACAGGGAGGCATATGCACACCAGGGGGCGGAGATGTGGATGGTGTGGGGGCAGCAGGATTCAACATCGTGATGCCTTGTGGCAGTAATGCCATGATGAGGAATTGCAGGGCACAGTAAATCCCAGCTACATTCCGCTGATTTTCAGCTGTGGCTGCCATCCTCTCCGCCTCCATCCGCACCATGTCCTCCATGGCTGGTATCGCTGGAGCCACTCTGACCAGACAGGTGTTCTTCTCTCCACGTCATGACTCTAGCAATGTTAGTTAGGGCTTGTTGGAAACCATGTAGTGGGGATACACACCAAAGGATGGCGTCAAGTTTGGTTGCCATGTTGCCGAAGGCCAACTGCACCTGCTCAGCAGTCTCCTTCTGGCACTGCAGCACACGGAGTTGAAAGGCCATGTGTTGTTCCTGTGGGTCTTGGGGGGGTGCCGGGGCTGTGGGTGCCTCCTGCTGGGTGCTTTGGGTAGTGGGTGGGGTCTCCTTGAAGCAGCTGGCCTTCCCTGATCCTGGAATGAGTTTTGGATGAGGTCCAGGATGTCTTGGATGGCTTGGGTGTCGATGCTGGTGTTGTTCTCCTCGCCATCAGTGAAGAGTGGCTGGGACTGCTCTGCAGGAGGTGTTGACGGTGCCCCTGTGATGTAAAGGGGAGATGGTGTATTACGATGTGTCCAAATGTATGTAGCCGCATGGTACATGTTGACATTCAGACAGCATGGCATTGTACATTGTGACAGTCTGTAGATCTGGACAAGGACCCAGAGTCATTGTGGGTGTGCACTGTGCTTTGCTTCATTGTGCATGTGTGCCATTGTTCCCATCTCCACCCATTCCCCCATTACCTGGTGGTCACTCACCCTGTTGCAGTTGTGTTGTGTCCTGTCGAGCAGTGTCCGATCCCCTGACTCAGGCCACAGTCTCCACACTGATGACTGTTGACACCAGCTCCTCCATGTCGTCCAGCTTGAGCTGTGGCTCTGGGTCCCCATCTCCAGTCTGTGTTGCTGCCTTCCGGTTGGGGGAGAGTTTCTCCTTGGTCCGCCGCTTGATGTCATTCCATCGCCTCTTGTCCTCGTCCATTATCCTCTTGTGCTACCCGATGGCATTCACCTTGTGCACAATGTCCCGCCATATTCTGTTTTTGGTGCCCAATGACACTTTGGAGGTGACGAACAGTTGTTGATGGTGTTCCATCACCTCCGTGACTATTATCCTGTTCGTCTGCGGTCCTGACTTTGTCTTCCTCTTCTTCTTGTCCTTGCCCTTCCCTGTCCCCAAGGTCCCGGGCTGGTCATCCGCGGTGCTTTTGGGGTTGGGCTCATCCTCTGTGGCTGCTCTGGCTGCCTCCATAGTGCTTGTGCTTTGGTCAGTTTGTGTATGGGTGTTTTTTCTACTTTTATGGTGATTTTTCCCACCTGCCAGGTGTGTGTTGCAGGCCTGGCGCTGCTTATCGCTTGTTTCCTCATCGCACTTGGGCACATCGCAGGTTTTTTGGTGTTGTGGTTTGTAGTTTTTGTCTCCATCGAGGTGGTTGTATCGTGGACATTGGCTGCAGTTTCGGTGGACTATCGCATGCTACCGCCATGTTGTGAATTCCACGTTGACACAGGGTTATTTTCCTGTGATCGCCTGCGATGTTGAAAGTTGCGTTACTCTACTCTTGTGGTAGTTATCACACCTTCTATCAGTTATGCCAATATTGTTGTTAAGTAAAATGCTAAGTTTTTAAATAGATTAAAAAACAATAAGCCTAATTTAAGGTTATGAAAAGACTAGTTATATCAGTGACCAAAAAAGGGGCCAATTTTTCAGAACACACACAAAAGTGTTCATTACCTTGAAAATGGATTCAACAAAAAAATTCTGCGACCTTTACTCCTCATTAGATAAAATACTGTAAGAGGAGATCGAATAGACGTGCTGTGCTTTTGGCCATAACCGCATACTCTAGCAAGATTTATTTAATTGACCCAAAAGAAAAGCAAAATATCCCACTGTGAAACAGCTAAAATTTAGCTGTTACATCATTCATTCTGTAAAGAATTGATTGTTGGCAAAAAGCAGGTTTACAACACAATTATGTTGCAACCAAAAAGCTAACTAGGAACAAATAATTGTTGGGAATTCGTACATAAATGTAATATAAATAGACTGATGGAAAAAGAACATCTTGAACATCTCCAACAAATTTGAAGCACATCACAAATTGTGGACTAAATTGACAGAAATGTAAGAAAACAAAACTAGATTGGAAGGCACATTAACTCTAAAGCAAAGGACATATTTACCACACCTCTATCAATTTTCTGTTTTGTATACATTGACCAGAAGAAAAATGTATCAATACAGACATTCTTTGACTTTTAGTTTGAGACTTAATAGGCCTAATATTGACGTTAGATAGGTAATGAATAGTAGCAACTGGTTGGGAATAACATATTGTAGAAAAAAGATCCTACATTTCTCATTGATTGTGTTTGTACTTAACTGGCTTTGCTGCAGTTAGTGTGTAATGTTTCTTTTAAACTAGATTTAGATACACATATTCACACATCCGCTACCTTTACTATGTCTACAGTTTATTTTAACAGGCAGAAGGCTTCACTTATAGGATAATTTCTTTCAGTTTCAGAGATTTTTTAATGTGATTAGTAGGCACCATTCAGTATGCCTGGTCCCTTTGAGGTAGTGTAAGACCTTCAATAATTTAGTTGTGGTATGAATAAAAGAAAGACATGCAGTTTAAAAATGTGAGCTTGAATTACCAGAAAACAGAACACTGATATATGCTGTTTGATCACAGGTCCCCATATACCTCCAACAAATGGATTCATTACATGTACAGTCACATGAAAAACAGTCTTGAAAAATATTATATTTCTGATTCCAATGGTGTATTATGTAGTGCAGTGTGCCAAAGTTGGCAGGACATGTACACCAATTCATGTTTAATAGGCTGAAGTAGTATATATATAGGGGTCTTTTATGTTGTCCTACATGGATTTGTGATTAGCACAGTATCAGCACATCTCATTTGAAAGCAATGTATTCTTTACCTACTGGCGGTCGCCAGTAGATAGTTATAGTTAAGACCTTGTTTCTTTTCAAAAAGTGTTTTTTCTTTTCCCAGTAACTTTGGGGCTGGTTGGCGAATCTTAGCGAAATTTTCAAAACTAATGGCCCACTCTGGTCTGCTTCTATCTTGAAAGATTTGGGGTGATTCGGCAAGTGGGGACCGAGGAAATTGGGGGCCCCAAAACGTGTTTTCTCCATGTTAATTCCCATGGAAACTTTAGACAGGGCTAAAGCCCAAACTGATAAACGGAATTACACCAAATTTGGCAAAAAGGTAGCCCTTGTTTCAGAAAGAGCCTTTTTTATTAAATGGTGTAAATCCGTTCAGCAGTTGCTGAGAAAAGTAAAAATAAAAGGTTCGATATTTAGAGACACAGAGGATCCACGTACCCTCCCGTTCACAAGCTTTATGCTAATTAGCTCCCATCCATCTCTTAGCCATCTTGTGCCTCGGTAGAATCGATGTTTGAAGACACAGTGTGCTACAAGGGATTCGTTTTTAGAAACAATAAATCCTAGTTGTGAGACGTACATATGTAACAGACTCAAGTGTATCAACAGAGTATCACATTAAATCAATAAGTAGAATTAATCGAAGGAAGGAAAAACACACAGAAATAGTGGGTTATATTTCTGAAACATTTTTTTATATATTTGATGATGAAACAATCATTTGACATCTTGGGAGACGGATATAAAGAAATAAATCTAAGCAAAAAACTGAGAACAGAGGTATAGATTATAATGACACTTCAGTTCACAGCTAAAACATCAACTCCTGATAGGTATGACAAACAACCCAATATAATTAATAAACAAAGGTCGTAGGTTGGTGACAGTGCAACGTTTTGGAGATGATGGAGGTGTCGACGTTTCGGTCTAATATGCAGTCGTCATAAAGACCATCATCAGGACAGAGTATTTCATTGCTGTAAAAAACTCCCTGAAATTTCACGAAAGATATTTTCACATTTAAATGGGCGGCAAGGACATCAAGTTGATTGAATCAAATCTATAGTATGGTATACAGAGAACAACCTTCCACTGAATGGTTATGGAGCAGCTGAAAGTTGGATAAACAGCGTAACTCTGTGTTTTTCAATATCGCAGCTTGAGAAGTCCAAAAGATAGCATCTCTGATCGGCATGCCGGGGCGTCGGTAGAATCGAGGCACAAGAAAACAGTAAAATAAACGTGCAAAACAAGAAAAGGGGATAGGATAGAAATATTCTGACTCCATAGGCCTGCTCAGGGGGTCCCAAAAAAGCATTTTCTCTAAAACAAATCGGCCGAATTCGCGCTCGGTGCGTGAATCCGGCTGAAAAAAAAAAATGAAGCATGCGCTCCCGAGCTTCGTTTAATTGAAGCCCCTGAGGGGCCAGGTCCCACGGGCAGCAGAACAATGTGTGCGGGGCCCCAATCCCCACTACGCTGCCCCGGGTACCAACACCCCTGGGGCTTTGCATAAATATTTGCGGGGGCACACATTTGGTGGTCTGTAACGGGGTTGTTCAGATGTCCTGGAGCCTGTGATGGCCCTGGAGACTGCCACCCCCCAGGGCCGGCTCCTGCAGTGTCCCAGGGTGCAAACCCCAGGACACTGCTGTTTGCTATGACAGGGAGGGGGCAGTGCGGCTACCGCCCTGTCATAGCAAACTGTGGTTTGGATTTTGGAAGAGAGAGCAGTAAACCTTCTCTCTCTTTCAAAATTCCAACCAGATTGCTTTTCCACATGGGGAGCTGCATCGTCCTGTGTGGAAAAGCAATGCCGACTCCCGCAGGAGGCGGGGAGCCGATTGGGACCTCTGGGGCATTGGAGCTCCCCCCACCGTCCCCAACTAAGTGGCCTAGTCCTGGGGATGGGGTCTACGGCGCCAGAAGTGGCCCGGGAGGGGGGCCACGCATCCCCCCTCCAAAGATATATTAAAATTAAAACACTGGCCATGCCCCGGGGGATGGGGTCTCTGGGGCCGAATATGGCCTCAGGAGGGGGGCCACTCGGCCCCCTTCCATTTAAAAAAAAAATAGGACTCAGGCCCTGGGGGATGTGGTCCTCAGGGCCAATAAAATAGGAAAGGTGGGGTGCCACACAGCTACCCTTCTTAAAATAAAAGGAAAAAAAGACCGTTGTAAGATGATGAACTAATTATCCTTGAATACTAGGTGTCCCTGGGGGCCAACTAGCCCACCAGGAACCTCCAGTGTACGCCAGGGAGCTGTGTTGCAGAGAGGTATTCAGAGGCCACGCCCCTTTTACACCTCTCTGCAAAGCAGCTCTGTGATGCTTGCTGGAGGTACCTTGTGGGCTAGTTGGACCCAAGGGACCCTCAGGGTTCAAGGGGATTTAATCTCTCAACTTAAAACATGCCACGGGGCGCGTTTGCACAGTGGTGAAGGGAGGGGGTGGGACCTGAGGTAACATGTGTGCAAACAGGCCCTGTGGTGTGTTTTAAGTTGGGGAATTAACTTCTCTTTAATCCTGAGGCTCCCTGGGGGCCAGCAACCCCACCAGGTACCTCCAGTAAGTCCCACTATGCTGTGTTGCAGAGAGGTGGGCCAGGCAATACCCCTTTCTACACCTCTCTGCAACACAGCCATGTGGCACTTACTGGAGGTACCTGGTTGGCTAGTTGGATCCCAGGGACCATCAGGATTCAAGGGGATCTAATCACCCAATTTAAAACGGTCACAGGGCATGTTTGCACACATGTCACCTCAGCCCCCCCTTCGCCATTGTGCAAACATGCCCCCTAGTACGTTTTAGGGGGTAGTGTTCATCCCCCTGCCCTAATATGTATTATGGCCTTACAGAGGAGGTCAAGCTAATCATAGGGGTACCCCAACACATAGTGTTCCCTAGTGTATGTAGGTGTTTTCACTGTATTCTAAGTGTCTTTTAACATAGCACTGCTTCTAGGCCTGGTTAGTCAGAGTCAGTTCCCACCAGTACCCGTCTGAAAAAGTTGTGGGCACAGGATGATTTTGCAACAAGGCCTCTTTCCGCTCCTTTGTTGGTTCTTTCTGCACATGTCCTGCTTCTTCCTACACTTTTCTTTGCCTTTGTGGACTTCTGTTATTTCTTTCTGCATTTCTTTTGCTTCTTTCTGTGCATTTTGTCTTCTTTCTTCACATGTTCTACCTCTGTAGGCATAGTTAGAAACTAGCATTTAGAAAACCTTTGAAATTCAGAGAAAAAACCATAGGTTTCAGCGACGTTGTAGTTAGTTGGACATTTCACTCGTACAAAATGATAGAAATTCCCCCGTTATAGTAAATTCAGCAAACTATAACTCGCACCCCCGCAATGCACTGCTGATGGCATCACATATTAGATCCCTCATAACATGGTCAGTGACATCACTCATGACATTTCAAATTACATCACTGATGATATCACTGAGAACATCATCCATGTGATAATTTCATGCATCTTCTAACACCCTAATACAACTTTTGATACACCCACTCTAAAGTACAGACTACCATTCTCAAAACCATAGACAATCCAACACCAATAACTACATACCCAATCAATGATTCTTAGGTCTACACACACATCCACTCACTCACCTGTACAGTTACTCATACTTACAGTCACTCAGTACAGGACTATCATATGCACTCATACACCTATATAGACACTCACACACTACCACTCATCCATAGAGGTACTCACACACCTAGTCAGTCATGCATAGCAGAACAATATGAAGGGTATCCTGTAGAGATCGTTGATCGCAGAAGCAGGGACCCTTCTGCTCCACCGTCTTAGTAAAACCTGATGGCACCGCAAGGCTATGATGTAAAGAATCCAACCTAAAATGCGTCATTAAAAATCTATCTTGGGCACTGTGAATGAGGTACAGATAGGGTTCAATGCCCTAGCAGGATTTAGTCAGGATATGGCTTCTCACTGCAGGTTTTCTTATCTCATGATCTTCCCTGCTGGAACCCAGAAGTTTTGAAAGCTCCCCCTTGACCATAACTTTGTCCTTGGCCAGCAATTTCGTTGGGTGAGTAAAAAATTCTGGACAACCCAGGACCTCAAATGATTCCCTGACATAATTAAGCCACGGGATATTCATCCCATTGTCACGTGCCATGCAGTCCTTTATAAGTTCTCTTGTCAATGTCGCCTCCTAATTTGTCCAGATTTTAACCCAACAACTAATGTGTTTTACTTTTATCCTATCATTAATATAAGCGGCACCCAATTCCTCATGGACAATAAAGCCCGGGGTACTTTGTGGCACTTTCAATAATCTTCTAAAGAATTTATTCTCTTCAATGTGGAGAGACTTGGCATCCACAAAGCCCCACACTTCGCTGCCGTAGAGTACTTTAGCACAACATATTGAGTTGTAGAGATTCAGGATCTGGTCAGGGAATCAGCGACCCAACCTGTGTGCATAGTTCATGATCGCACCAGTGCTTCTAGTTAGGGTGCAACATTTTACCTTCAATAAAGGTTTAAAGTTGAGCCTAGAGTCAACTAATATCCCCAAATATGAAAAAGACTGGACTTTTTCTATACAATATGCCCAGATCGTATATTTATATTTCCTTTTGGGCACCTTCCTACCTCCATTATATATGATTTGGCAAGGTTTGCTGACAGGTCGAGCCTCTCCATAAAATTGACAAACCCATCTAACAATCTTTGGAGGCCCGAGTGGTTCAGGCCAGGAGTACTGCATCATCTGCATAAAGCAGAACCTGAACCCCCCTGGTACCTATCCGTGTCGAGTCCACTCTCAAACCGGCCAGTGCTTTCTCTAGACCATTAATATACAAGGTGAATAGAAAGGGTGCCAATATGCAACCCTGTCTGAATCCCCTTGTGCATGGGAACTGGTCAGTCATGCTGCCCTCCTCGTTATGCCTAACCTAGGCAAGGGTGTTCCAGTGTAGGGATCTCAGGATGATTACTAGACCCAGGTCCACTCCCAACTCCTCCATGAGTTCCGATAGTTTTTTTCAATTCACCCGTTCGAATGCCGCCGTTAGTTCCATAAAGGCCAAGTACACGGTCTCTTGGCTAGCGACCGTGTTCTTGGCTGTCAGGAGGTACAGGTTAAGGAATTGGTCAGTTGTAGAACGTCCGACCCTAAACCCGTACTGCTTGTCAGTAATAATCTTATATTCCTCTGCCCAATCTAGTAAACGGTTAAGTATGGCCCGGCCAAGAACTTTCATAGACACATCAACAAGGGAGATAGGTCGATAACAATACGGGCTTTCCCTATCTCCCTTTTTAAGGATTGGTACGATTATTGCTGTTGAACAAGATGCAGGCATACCCGTACTTACTGCAGCATTTATGACCCTGGTCAGTATGGGGACCCACAAATCAACTTCAGCTAAAAACAAGTAAGGGGGGACCCCATCTTGTCCCGGCGCTTTATTCCTAGTCAGTCCCTCCACACCCGCCTTGATTTCATTCAGTGAAAAGATTATATGTTCTTCCCTTTCTTGCCCCTCCTTAATTACTGGACAGTCCTCCAGGGTACTGTATGTATATAGGCCATTAAAATACTCGAACCATGACTCCGGCAAGATATGGTTTGCAATCTTGGGCTTATCCCTATCTTGGAAGCATGGTTCATTGATGACCTTCCAGAATGCCATCATATTTTTGGTATCTGCTGCTTCCCTCAAGTTCTCCCAGGCCTGCTGTTGCAGAGACGTTTTGTGGCGCTTAACAGCCTCTTTATATAATCCTCGACATGCCGTAACCCTACTTTTGTCCCTAGGGCAGGTTTTCAGTGCCAATTTCAGTTCTCTTAAGGCCTTGGAGCTGGCCTGATCAAACCACCCCTGTTCCGCCGTGCCTTTTTTCCAAGGCTTGGCCCTGAGGAGTCTATCGATGTGCATTGTTACCCCTTCATAGGCCTTGACTAAATCAGCCCCTTTTACTGCAGGATTCAGGCACCTCCATACATAAGGGTCCTTGTCCACCATTAGTGCTCCATAAAAGGCATTGACGTCCCTCTGGAACCATCTCAGCCTTCTCCCTTGATCAACCGCTGTTAACACACCATTCACACCCCTCTTTTCCTGGAGTCTAGTCATGTTGAGGTCCCTCAACACAATGACTAAGGGATTACGATCACTAAATGTGCTCAATTGTATATCAAACCCCAGGACTTCATGTTTCAATGTGTTTGATACAAAGATAAAATCTATAACTGAGTTGCAACCTATGCCTTTAAAGGTTGGGTGCACCCGACCAGGATCCCCTCCTTTCAATACGTCCATGGTGTGTTGGAGATCATAAGTTCCCAGCACCTTATTGAGCTCTTTTCCCTCTGTAGTGTGCTCTAAGTGGGGGCCCTTTTCCAGTGGACAAGAAGACCAGTCGCCCCATCTGTTTTTCACATTAGGACAAAGGTGACAATTGAAATCTCCTGCAAGCACCAGATGGTACATGCGTCTCCCCCGGTCAACCTCCCCCGCCAGTCTTTTTTCCATTTCTTTAAATCTAATCAATGGGGACCCTACTGATATCACATTATAAAAATTCACAAAAAGTATCTTCTGACCCCTCATGCATAATTTTAACCCATGTAGAACATCAGAGTCCCAGCTCAGGTCTTCCCATGTCCCTTTCAATTTTAGATCCACATACATACTTGGCTCTTCCCACCAGCCCTTTCCGTGCGGGGACAAAATACATTTTGAATCCTTCCAGGGCTAGCTGGTCTCTATTCCATTTGTTATCAGTGATGTCATTTGAGATGTCATCAGTGATGTCACTGACCATGTCATGAGAGATATAATATGTGACGTCATCAGCAGTGCCTTGCGTGGGCGCAAGTTATAGTAAGCTGAACTATATATATATATATCCAGGAATACTCCTTCTCTTTTCGATTTCTCCATCCAAAAGAAAGAGCTCGGACCACCAAATAACGTTCTGTTGTTATTTTATTGCTGCTCCCAACAGACTGCAGTAGCAATGACGTGTCTTGTCCCTCACAGGGGATTCGATCACATGATGCCTGGATCAGTCATATAAATACAGTTTTTTTCACTTTTTGCCACGTGATTTTCTTAAAGTGACCAGTGCAGTGTGACAACAGGGTGAAACATAGACATAGTAATGGCAACACTTGAAAGGTTTTTCATTTGTATGGCATACATTTTATGTACCTGCATGTTTATGACAGTTTCAATTGCGATATGTACATTTTTTTATAGTTAAATAAATACATAAATAACACTTATTTGTTAAATATATAAATACATATTAATAAACACATACCTGATAAACAAACTTTCGAATATACATTTGAATTTATAAAATTACGGTATCAATACCTAAAATCGCATTAGAAAGCCACTGTTTGTAATGCCAATTAAATCATAGATCAAGGAGCATTGTACTGTGCCATTTTTCATTCAATTTGTCTAGTTTCAAAATTATCTTGGAGTATCACTCGGAAAGCCTAGTTAATATTCACTAGTGGGCTGTTCCGTCCATTATATTTGATATTGGTACAAATACCTTTTTATGATTTTATCAATTATTTCTAGTGTATATTAGTTTGTGATAACCATCCCTGTTTATAATAAAGTGTTCCTATGTGCAAATAATGAGTCAAAAAGTGTTTTGTGATAATTAAAAAAACTCTATGTGCAAACTTATCAAACAAAGTGTGTTAACATAGGGATTAGATTTGGCGGTTGAAATGCAGCTATGCATCTCTTAATAGTAAGATGTTTTATTTATTTATGGAAGAGATGGGTCACTAATTTTCTCTGTTATTACGGGGTGTCCAACTTGATTCTTGTTCTCTAACTGATTAAGCTCGTATGTGACTCCTCTGTGGCATTCAACCCTTTGGGGTGTTTGGTGTCGAAATTTTAAATATGTAGCATCTTGAGTTTGCGAAGTGCTTTCTCCCGATCACCGCCCCTTTTGTTTGTTGTAATTGAATCTATGAGGAAATATTTTATGTCACTGGGATTGCCCCCAAGTGTTGTGTTAAAATGGCGGGACACTGGATATGATAGATCGTTGTTTTTGATAGCTCTTGTGTGCTGGAGCACCCTTTTGTGACCCTGCAAGATGTGCTTCCTATATATTTCAGGTTGCAAGGGCACTTCAGCACATAGACTACATGATCAATTCAATGCTTTATCAATATTAATCTCATTCCCACCAAATTGAGTCCTGGAACTTGTTGTGGTGACTCCATGCTGGCAGGCTTTACATCTTTTGCACTTGTAAAACCCGAGTCTCTGACTTAACCAGGTACTCTTCGTTGGTGGGTCACTTGGGTCATTTTTTACTAAAACGTCTTTCATTGATGTACCCCTACTGTATGTTATTGCTGGTTTCTTGGGGACTGTATTGCCGATTATAGGATCTTTTTGGATTAGATGCCAGTTTCTTTTATTTATGTTTTTTATTGCTCCTTCCTTTTGGTTGTATATATCCAGGATCATTTGCTGTCTCTCCCTTTGAAGGTTTTTGTTTAGTAAGGAGAGTCTCCATAGATGTTAGATTGCTTTCTATCAGGGCAGTATCTAAACATGTTTTGTTGTAGTCTCTGATTTTTAATCTAGACACTCAGATTGTGCAATTTTTATATAATTTTCATTGTTGCAAATCCGTTTAAGTCGCAAGAATTCGCTGTAGGCTATACTTTGAATTAGATGTCCTGGGTATGCACTGCTTGCTTGCAATATAGAATTGCCCGCTGTCAGTTTTCTGTGGAGTTTGGTCTCAAGTTCATCGTTATTTACATAAACCTCCACATCTACTACATTTATGGTGGTTTTACTGATGGTTGCAGTAAAATGTAAATTGAGTTGATTCTTATTGAGTTCATCGATAAATGCCTCCGCCTCAATCTGAGTACCTTGCCATGCTAGAAAGAGGTGATGAACTTCCCCCAAACCTTAACATTTCTATCCAGGCACTCTGTATGTTGCTGCATGAGAACCAGCTCCTCCCACCAACCTATATGTAAGCAAGCCTAACTGGGGGAGAAGCTGACTCCCATGGCTACACCCCTTGATTGTTGGAATAATGATTTTTGAAACATAAAGATATTGTTCTTTAACCCCTTCGCTGCTGATGACGAGCTCAGCTCATCATCAGCCACGGGTGGCGTGTGCTGATGACGAACTGAGCTCGTCATGTAACGCGGAAAACGGAAAACAGCCGCACAGCGCAAAAATCACCGCAGCAGCGATGCGGTTAAACAAAATTCTACCATATTAACCAACATTTTGGTATGTTCTGTATGTTTCATACCTCTGCGCGACAAATAACATTGCAATGCCCTTAGGCCATTCTTGTGTCGAATTGATGTATATAATGAGGCTACATCTAGCATAATATGATAATAATCCTCTTTCCATTTTAAATCTATCATTTTGGCTAAAAAGTCCCCTGTGTCCCGTATATACGAGGTTAGTTGTTGGACATATCCCTGAAGGAAGAAGTCACTATAGATTGATGTTCTCTCCAGTAGTCTGTTTCTAGCTGAAATTATCGCACTTCATGGAGGTTTGTTGGCATCTTTGTGGATCTAAGGGGGGGGGGGGGATTTATATAATTTTTGGCATGAGTGTTATCATTCTTCAAATATGTATATTCATCCATTGATATTAGGTCAGCGTTCTTCCAAGCCATTAATTTCATCTTGTAGGTGCTGGCAACCATGTTCAATGCTTGTTTAATGCTGCGACAGTAGCCGGTATTGTCATTTAATCGTAGCATAGCCTCCTTATTGTGGTCAACCCTCTTCCATAGAACTACATTTCCACCTTTATCTGAGTTTCTAATGACTATTTCACTGCTGTTTTTGAGTTTAGTCATCAGCTGGTGACATTGTAATTCCCTTTTATTGTTTTTGTTTCCGCTTGTGTTTTGAATTTTGCGGTTAGGTTTTTTTAAACCGCCCACAACTTGTTTATGGAACGCATCGATTGTATCTTTCAACATGATGGGATTAAAGGTGGAAAGTGGCTTGAACGATGTATTACTTGCTTTGTATATAGCACTAGATGATCTCTTAATTTAAATATCTAGACTTGTTGTAGTATCCTCATTTATCAATTCTTGCTGATCTTTTAACAGCTGACCATCTGTTTCATTCATGGTTCTTTCTGTTATTTCATCATTAGATGCTTGTGATATATATATATATATATATATATATATATATATATATATATATATATATATATATATATATATATATATATATATATATATATATATATATTACCTACTGGCGGTCGCCAGTAGGTAGTTATAGTTAGGATTTTTTTCAATGTTAAATCTCAAAATTCTATTTGGAATAACTTTGGCACCGGTTGACGAATCTGCCTGAAAATTTCCTGAAAATGGCCTCGTCGAGCTCCGGTCCTTCCCTGAAAGTTTGGGGGGGATACGTCATGCGGGGGCCGAGATAAAAGGGGGGTCCCAAAACGCATTTTCCCCATGTTAATTTCCATAGGGCGGTCAATTTCACTTTTAGCCCGAACGGCTGAATGGATTTACACCAAACTTGGCAAAATTGTAGGGACTGGTAGCCCGATGTGCCTTTGCTATGTCTCAAGATATGTGCTCCAGTGGATTTTGAGTAATTTAGGTCCAAAAAAATATATATATCTATAGGCGCTCTCCGGTGCGCGCACTTGAGTGCGCTCCTGGCGCGACACGCGACTTGCGCGCAGAAAGCTGATTGGCTCTTGGGTGTCTGTAAACATTCTAAACAGTCTGGAGCGGCCGCCATCTTGTGTCTCGGTAAAATCGAGACACAAGGGGTTTGAAAAAAAAAGGGGCAAATGACCATAAGGGGGAAGAGTAGACCCCCTCTGACCCCCTAGGTTTGATGTAGGGACTAAAATAGGGTCCTGCAGGGCATTAAAAATTTTTTTTCGTTTTGCGCGGCGAAGCACGGGGAAAATCCAGGACCATATTTATGAAGGCCTTGCGCTGTTAGTTTTGCGCCTCCTGTGCGTCAATTTTTGTGACGCACCAGCGGTGTAAAAAAATGCGCATTGTTATGCAATATTTAAAAAGTGACGCATCTATCTAGATGCGTCACTTTTTAAATATAGTGCAACGAGGCACATTTTATTACACTGCTGGTGTTATGCGTCACTTTTCTGTGCGCACTCCTTATGACATTCCAGATGTGTCATATTTAATGTATGACGAATCATGTTGCAAGGAGTTACAGATACGTCAGTATTTCTGACATATCTGTAAACATAAAAGTGATGGGAGGCAGGTGCAAGATTTTGACGCAACAGCATCCTAAAAGTGACGCAGAGAAATCTTATAGATTTCAGTACGTCGTTATTACCAAGATTTTTGCGGGGGAATGCCCCCTTTGCATACATTATACCTGACGCAGATATAATGTGGCGCAGAGTTTTAAAAAGTGACCACCTAGATGCGTCACTTTTTAAAAATAGCGTCAGGTATAATGCATGCAGAGGGGGTGTTCTCCCGCAAAAAGCTTTGTAATAGCGACGCAGTGAAATCTTTGAGATTTCACTGCGTCAGTTTTAGGATGCTGTTGCGTCAAAATCTTGTGCCTGCTTTACAGCAGGTGTTAGACTGAGGCAAGACCTTTCACATGCTGCTTTCCCCATTTGAAAGGACACATTACTGGAGTTGCGTCACTTTTGTGACGCACTCCAGCAATGCGTTACTTGGAATGTCATAAGGAGTGCGCACAGAAAAGTGACGCATCGCACCAGTGGTGTAAAAAAATGTGCCTCGTTGCGTTATATTTAAAAAGTGACGTATCTAGGTAGATGGGTCACTTTTTAAAATCAAGCGCCACATTATATCTGCGTGATGTATAATGCATGCAGAGGGGGTGTTCCCCCACAAAAAGCTTTGTAATAGCGACGCAGTGAAATGTTTGAGATTTCACTGCGTCACTTTTAGGATGCTGTTGCATCCTTTAAATATAGTGCAACGAGGCACATTTTATTACACTGCTGGTGTGATGCGTCACTTTTCTGTCCACAGTCCTTATGACATTCCAGATGTGTCATATTTAATGTATGACGAATCATGTTGCAAGGAGTTACAGATACGTCAGTATTTCTCACATATCTGTAAACATGAAAGTGACGCGAGGCAGGCGCAAGATTTTGACGCAACAGCATCCTAAAAGTGACGCAGAGAAATCTCATAGATTTCAGTACGTCGTTATTACCAAGCTTTTTGCGAGGGATTGCCCCCTCTGCATACATTATACCTGATGCAGATACAATATGGCGCAGAGTTTTAAAAAGTGACCCATGTACCTAGATGCGTCACTTTTTAAAAAATAGTGTCAGGTATAATGCATGCAGAGGGGGTGTTCCTTGCAAAAAGCTTGGTAATAATGACGCAGTGCGTCACTTTTAGGATGCTGTTGCGCCAAAATCTTGCGCCTGCTTCACAGCAAACCTTTCACATGGTGCTTTTTCCATGTGAAAGGACACATTACTGGAGTTGCGTCACTTTTGTGACGCACTCCTGCAATGCGTTACTTTTGTGTTTACAGATATGTCAGAAATACTGACATATCTGTAACTCCTTGCAAATTGATTAGTCATATATTAAATATGACATATCTGGAATGTCATAAGGAGTGCGTCCAGAAAAGTGACGCATCGCTGTTTTCACGTAGCGATGCGTCACTTTTCAGAAATGAGGCCTCCAGTTTATTCACTGTGTCATAACTTTCTTTTCTAACACTCACCTTCTTTCATTCCTCCTACTTCACTTCCTTTCACCTCTCATACCTTTCTGTTCTTTCTTACTCATTCTCCTTTCAATTATCAATGCACTATATTTCACTTACTCTTCATTTTTTAAGAATATAGCTCTTTGATGAGAATTGGAGGTAGTTCTGAAAAGAACTTTTGGTTTTCTTCTTTTAACTGAACAGGAACAAAAACAGGGAATGGAAACTGCTCAACAGGAGCAAAAAGAAAAGAAAAAAATTAGGGGTGGGAAGGGCAGCGATGGTTCTCCAATGCTCGAACCATGAGCAGGACACTTTGCTCCCCATAGGTGAGGAGTTGATTGCAGTATCTGCATTTGACGACCCCATGGTTAAATGCAGGTTGTATGTTTGCTACCTGCTCCTGTGATTGTTCTCTTCCAGAAGAAGTTGCTCCTCCTGTTGATGTAGAGGCCCCATCTCTGGGAACCTCTTGTGCCAGAGCCCTGACACTTTCCCGGGCAAAATTCTGGGGGTGCCTCCTCTCCACATGGCGAATCATGGTGAAGTTGCCAAAAGAGTATTTTTTTGGGGGGTTTCCCCGTGACAGGACCTGTTTGCAGATCCTGCACTCTACTTTTGGTGCATTCACCTTCTTCTGGTCTGCTGGAAACTTAAAAAATTTCCAGATGAAATGTTCTTTGACCTTCGGCTGAGGAGGCTCTTCATCAATGAAATCATTGGAGTCATCTTCACTGCTGGATGGTCTGGCAGCCATGATTAATCAAGGAATATGGAACAGCAAAAAAGGCAGGTCTTTCAGTCACAAAAGTGAAAGAAGAAGTGAAGGAAATGGGTGGGGATTTCATTCATTGTAAAAAAAAACTGTTAGCAACCAATGAAAAGTGTTATTTTAGGGTCACATGACCCGACGCGTTTACGCTGCGCGCTCCGGAGCACTTCCGGTGCGTTTACGCAGCGCGATCGTAGGCGCTTCCGGGGCGCAAACGTGGCGCGATCGTAGGCGCTTTTGCGTGCGTTTATGCGCCGCGAACGTAGGCGCTTCCGAGGGCACTTACGTTGCGCGCCGAAGTGACGTCATCAATCTTTTATAGAAATGCATAATCATTTTCCTTATTAAAAAAAACTAATTTTATTTGTATGGTACGAAATGTTTTGCATTATTATTAACTTTTCATTCATATTTTTTTTCACGAACGACAGTTGCGCTCTGGGTGCGCTTTCAGATGAGCTCTCGGAAAAGCTTACCGGAGAGCTTAGCTGAAAGCTTCCCGGAGCGCGCACCCAGAGCGCAAAAGAAAAAAATTATATAAAAAAAATGAATACTTAAAAAAAAACAGCAAATTGTAAAAAAAAAAAAAGGTTAGAAACTCGATATACAAAGGAATTAGCATTTAAAAAACCTATGAAATTCACTGAAAAAACCATAGGTTTCACACCAGTTATAGTTAGGAATTAGCATTTAAAAAACCTATGAAATTCACTGAAAAAACCATAGGTTTCACACCAGTTATAGTTAGGAATTAGCATTTAAAAAACCTATTAAATTCACTGAAAAAAACATAGGTTTCACACCAGTTATAGTTAGCTGGAAATTTTACTGATATAAAACCATTGAAATTCCCACGTTATAGTTAGATGGACTCACTATAACTTGCGCATGCAATGCACTGCTGATGATGTCTTATTAAGCCAGTTAACCAATCAATTTTTAAAAACCATCCATTTAGACACTTATTTAAACATTTATTCTTCCATCAACTTTTACATATACATATATAAAATATATTTATTTTTCAGAAAGACACACATTCACTGGATGGTGTCATCAGTGATGTCATGAGTGATGTCACTGACCATGTCATGAGTGATGTAATATGTGATGTCATCAGCAGTGCATTGCACGCGCAAGTTATAGTGAGTCCATCTAACTATAACGTGGGAATTTCAATGGTTTTATATCAGTAAAATTTCCAGCTAACTATAACTGGTGTGAAACCTATGGTTTTTTCAGTGAATTTAATAGGTTTTTTTAAATGCTAATTCCTAACTATAACTGGTGTGAAACCTATGGTTTTTTCAGTGAATATATATATATATTGCTGCACGTTCCTGCTTCCAAATACGGGTTCAGAAAAGAATGGCTGGCACGCTGGTATCCAGTTTAAAGATTTATTGTCACTAAACCCCCCTCACCCCAACAGACGCGTTTCGCCTTTGCAGGCTTCGTCAGTATATATATATAATATATATATTCACTGAAAAATCCATAGGTTTCAGGGACGTTATAGTTAAAAATTAGCATTTAAAAAGACCTTAGAAATTCACTGGAAAAACCTCAGGTTTCAGGGATGTTATAGTTAGTTGAACATTTCACTCGTACAAAACCAGAGAAATTTGGCTGTTATAGTTAGTTGAGCTAACTATGTCTTGCGCCCCGTAATGCACTGCTGATGACATCACATATAACATCACTTATGACATGGTCAGTGACATCACTGATGACATCTCAAATAACATCACTGATGACATCATCGAGTGACTGAGTGTTTCTGAAAAGTTTAATATTGTTATTTATATACAGTCAGCTGTATTGAAGAATGATTGGGTGTATGAGAGTCTTTATGGGTGATTTTGTGGGTGCGTGGTTGACTGTATAAGTGAGTGATTAAATGTGTCTTAGTGGATGCATGGGTGAGTGACTAATCTGTCATTTAGGATGTCATAAGTGATGTCATCAGTGATGTCACTGACCATGTCATGAGTGATGTAATATGTGATTTCATCAGCAGTGCATTGAGGAGGCCGAGTTATAGGTAGCTCAACTACCAATAATGACTAAATTTCTCTGGTTTGTACGAGTGAAATGTCCAACTAATTATACCTTCCCTGAAACCTATGGCTGCTTCTTTCTGCAATGCTTCTTTCTGCAATGCTCTTGCCTCTTTCTGCATCCCTCTTGCCTCTTTCTGCATCCCTCTTGCCTCTTTCTGCATCCCTCATCCCTCTTTCCGTACCTTTGTTGCCTGTTCCTGCAACTCTCTTGCCTCTTTCTGTACTTCGCTTGCATCTTCCTGCACGTCTCTTGCCTCTTTCTGCATGTCTGTTGCTTCTTTCTGCAGTTCTTTTGCCTCTTTCTGCACTGCTATTGCCTCTTTTTTCACCTCTGTTGCATCTTTCTGCATGTGTCTTGCTTTTATCTGCACATTTCTTTCTTTTTGCACCCCTCTTGCCTTTTTCTGCACCACTGTTCCCTCTTTCTGTACCTCTCTTGACTCTTTATGCTCTATCTTGCCTCTTTCTGCAGTTCTCTTGTGGCAATCGACAAATGGAGATTTTACCACTACTCAGGAACTTCACCCACGGTATGCAGAGCAGAAGCGGGCTGAAGGCGATAGTTGTTTAATCATAGTACTCCACACTGTGCCTTCCACAAACAGTGCAGTTCTGCAAGGCACTGAAGGGTCATGCAGTCTACCTGGAAAGCATTCCTTAGCCCAGACAATTACTCTCACTACCCAGGTCCAATCCGGGCATTACTACCTGGCAACACAAATTCGTCTGGGCTGGGTGGGGAGAGGGCAGTTGGTCCGCAGCAGTGAGGGCACAAAGAGAAACATTGATGAATGGGGGATGAAGCATAGGTGCCTCTCAGAAGAAGGGGGAACCCTTTCAAACACATATTGATCAAAGTGGCATCCAGGCAATCCAGGCATCATGGAACACAAATGTGGTCCTTCACACCTCCTTGGAAATGAAGCACATCATTTGTAGGCATTAATACGAGATGCACCAGACAATTCCGGTTACAAAACTACAAAGAGTTGCACATTTTACACCTTCCTGGAAATAAGGCACAACATCTGGTGTGCATTGATACAGGTATCACTAGACAATTTTGGTTATACACACAGTGCTGCATGAGGTAGAATGAGCCACTATTACGGGAATGCCCTCGCCTCCAAGGGTTGCAACCTGGTTAATCGGACATTGCACGCAATGAGCATGCAGCCACCTTGTCACACAGTAGAGATGCAGCACAATCAACAAAGCAGGCCCCAAGAGGTCCAGCAACCAATGAATCTGCTCACTACCTACACAATCTTTATATGTGTTGAGGCCCCATGATGCCCGGGCCACGCTCCTTAGCTGCGGGCAATACTTATGGGCTTCCGGACAAGGCAATCTAGTAGCCGGCACAATACTTAGTTCCACATTTCCGCTGCACTACAAGTTGGGATCCAGCAGACAATGTGGGCAATTAAGAGGGCACTGCTCTCCAGGTGTTACAAGTAGACAGTGTAGGTCCCTTGTGGGAGATCTCTGGTGTCCCAGTGACCTCCACAAGAGAACAGGGGCAAGCCAAAAAGCCCTTGGTGGCAACACTTCAGGGTGCCACACAGCAGCAAGTAGTCAGCCCAGGACAGCCACTATTCAGGAAGGGTGCACAGTCCTTTCCAATGGCAGTCATCCACCTTGTGCACACCAGATTCCTCTGGCAGTGTGCTTCACAGAGTTCCAGGAACTCCGGTCCCATATCCCCACACGTGTATGTCTACCCTGCTGAAGTATGGCACCAGTAGTTATACTGTAGTGTGTCTTTGAAGTTGGGGACGGTTCAGAAGGTTTCGCTTTGAAACACAAATGTCTCTCATAAGTGTCATTCCTGTCTGCCATATGTCTGTGGAATGCAGATCTTAATCTTTAGTGGGACCATGATCTGGCTTCCCAGAGGCCAAGTGTCAACACGTGTTACTCGAATCTGTCCAGTCAAGCCCACAAATAGCAGAGGTCTGTCATTGCAGTGAAATGCTTATTGTTTATAGCTGTCTCTGGGAATGCAGAGATGTGCTCCCCCAGCATCCAGTGTGGAATGGAGTCAAACAAAAATGTGCACAATGAGTTTTAGAGCAGAGAAATGCCCACTTTCTAGAAGTGGCACTTCTAAGCTATCAATGACAAATCCTTGTTTATCACAGGAGAGGGCTTGTCATCGAGAATCCGATGATTGCAAACATTATGAGACTGCTCTACTGTAAGCCAATATTGCAGTGTACCTGCTCTGCCTTTCACCTACCACTTGTTTCACCCTTAAAACGTACCCCAGGGGTGCCCTAGTGGAAGAGAAAGGTCCCCTCAGGATTGGCCAGTGGTTTAGACTACCTGATCATAAGTGTAATTGTGCACACACAGACCTGCACTGGCAGACTTGACACATGTTTGCAATCCTCATAGGTGCAAGTGTGTACCCACAAGGCCTGCAAGGGCAGGCTCAAGGCATCAGTCCAGGACCACTTCCTAATGTGTTATTGAAGGGCGCATGCACTTTCACGCTACATGTACAATCGGAAAGTGCCCTGAGCCCTAACGCCACCAAAAGAGAATCAGCAAAACCCATGAGAAGAAAGCAAAATGTTTAGTGAACCACTACCTCAAACATGTCAAGTCTAACAACAACACTGTGCATAGTAAGGACATTAGATACTATTACTTTAGGATACAAATTATAGTTACTAGAGATATTATTAACTGGTGTATTTCAGTGTTTTTTTTATTTACAACATTACGTTGAGAGTGAAATTTTCACCTACCTATAACATTAATATGGATCTTTTTTAATATGAAATAAAATATAATTAAATTCCTAACCATAACATCACTTTAAGCTTTGTTTTTTTATATATTTATTTAGGAGAGAGAGAGATGTAATTGTATAGTCACTGAAACAACAAGTTTGAAGTAAAGTTATACTTAGGTGTTAAAATTAGGGGTGGGCCGAATTTGCGTAGTCGCGCTTCGCATATCTCCGGGAAACAGTAAAAAATCTCTGCGAGCACGCAAAAGTTCTGCAGACATGCAGAATTGCTTGTCCCGCCCGTTCACAATGCTTTTTTCCTGTTCGCGAACACTGTTTGCGTGTTCAGGGAGAAATATCTTGTGAACAAGCATTTTGAAAGTGCGAACAAGCACAAAATTCTTCGAAGCCGCGGATCACGGAATTTTGGGCAATTCTGTGTTCTCTGAGGACCGCAAAATTACCCAAATTCCACGAGCGGAACGGAATTTTCCGCCCAGACCTGGTTAAATTGAGATGCAAACTAATGTTTAAAAAACACATATTACACTGAAATCCACTCTGTAGAGTTTACTGAACTACCTGTAGTTTGCACCCCCATCATGCACTGGCCTTCGCCAGGCCCTGCACCCACCACTGATACAATGTCCAGCTCATTTAATCATTCCTTTTTTTATTTTTGCATGTCATGAGCGGTGTAATATTGAGGTCCTAAGCAGTGCATAGTGGAGGTGCAAATAGCTTTTTAAGTTTTTGTTTTTAAGTGGATTTCCAGTTTTTTTTGGTCATATTCAAACTTGAGCATACAACTGATCATCTCAGGAAACCTACAGTCAAACCACCCACTCTGCACAGTCTTTGGCCATGCGGAGCTTGGAGTTGGATGTAGAGCATGGTCTCTGTCCAGGGCCTGCATTCAGCCCCCTTATGGGCAGCAAACCCCCATGGGCATATAACCTGCATATTACTCTCCTATTTTTTTTAACATTATTAGGATACCATAGTACAGGTATCTCACACAAAAGCTTCCACCACATGGTACCATGATACTGGACAAGCTTCTTTGGGGCAGCTTGCAAAGCAAGCTTACACAGCACTGTAGTATCTTATGATAACTTGCATTGTCCATATCCACGGGGTACTGCAGTACTTCATGAGAGGGCTGGGATTGGTCCCTTGGGAGTACAGCAATACACATGGCCCAAATGCTTATTTTCCTTGGGGGTTGTTACTTTTGCACCCCATCCCTCCAAGTGTCTGGGGGTTAGGGAGTCACTACCCTGCCGCCTTATGCCCTTTGAAAACATCTTTTTCAGGACACAGATATTGAGTCACTGGTGACTGCATCACTTTCTTCAGAGTTGCGGCCAGCCCTTCATATCACTTTTTACTGTAATACCAATGTGGCCGATGGAAGGAAAAACTCCCTCAGTCAGTCCGAAGGCCCGAATTTTTCTTTCTTCGTACCTTAGACCCCTGTGGGACTCCAGTGGGACCAATCGGTAAGATATTTTTTTTTATCTTTTGAACACTTTCATGCCCAACCCAAACCCTTCTTTAAATGCTAAGTTCTCTGAAAAGGTTTAAAAGATTTATACCAAATCATTAAAGCACAGTTTTTTAGTACAGTTCTAACTTTCTGCAAAATTTGATGTAATTCTGTTCAGCCTTTTGTTTCTGTACCACGGAGCAAAGTTTCCTCTTGGAAATACCATTAGAAACCGGAGAAATCAAAGTTTTGGGCAACCTTTCTTTTTCTTGCCCCCTGCTTGGTGTATTAGCACAACATTTCCATGAAGAAAACAGCACTTTAGTATTAAACAAAATATGCTCTTCCTATGGAAACTCTGACCTATAACTTGCCACTGTATAACATTTGTGTGTGTGTGTGCGTGCGCCATATTCCTCATTTGTTTAATCAAAGTCGGTTTATTAAAGTCTGCCATGTCTTTCATGTTCACGCTTTCATTTTCAGTTGATTTGTAACTGAGATGTACAATTATAGTGAAACATCTTTCAACATTAGACTGATCATGCGTTGACCTAATTGGAACAAATTAGAGTTACATTGTAATAAACATGGATGGGTAATTAAATCGCTCATAAGGAAAGACAAAAGCTCTCTACTTTACTGGCAGGACAAGTCATCAAATGAGACATAGTATAATGGAATGGTGTTGCTTCCTGAATCACTTTTACATTCCGGATGTATACTTTTCAAAAAGTTGACATGAATTGCACACAAATCAAACAATGCTCTGATAACTAACTGGTAAATCATTACTATGAATTCTAAGCAGTGTCTCTTCCTCACCATAGTACTTAATTTATGTGCATGAGCCATGTTTAAGCCAGCCCAGTTATTCTAATGATCGGCCCATTTTGGCCCCACCCTGTCTCAAAAGGACATTTAACACTGGCTTCTTGCCAAAACACTCTTTATTTGTTTATTTTATTTTGAAAGTTTTATATAGCGCGAACAAGATCTTTACAGATATCAGAGCGCTTTACAAAAACAATGGGAGGGAAAACATGAGAGTGATAATCAGTCTTTTGAGCACAGAATAGCTGTAGATAATATGTGGGTAACAAAATAGGGTAGGTACATCAAAGAGTTGGCGGTGACTTGGGGAGGGAGAGGGGCAGGGTGGGGGTAGTAATGTATGAATTAAAGAGTTTAACAGGTAAGCAAACATATAAATAAATTATACTAAATCTGTTGCGCGCACTGCATCGCATTTGGTGATACAGTGCACGCAACGAAATTCGTTTTATTCATATATATGTTAATTTACCGGTTAAACTCCGTAATCCATACAATACTACCCCCCCCACCCTGCCCCTCCCTCTCCCCAAGTCACCGCCCGCATGTACTTCCACCACCAGCCGCGGCTGAGTGTAGGTCACCACAGTTAAGAAGTAGGTGTTTTTATGTGTCCACTTGTAGAGATACTTTGTAAATAGCAAACAAAAATACATCTACACAAATGTGTATGTTTACCTTTATGAATCAGGCCGCCAGTCTGCACAGGGGGTGGATGAAAATAAATTCAATGTTGTGAAAAGAAAGTGAGGGACTCTGTTTAATGAAGATAGATGATCAGTATGTAATCAGATCATGAACAAATGCTTCCCCTTTTATATCATAGTCTTTACTTTATCGGGTTATGTCAAGCAGTGTCAGTTTTTTCATCAAAATCCTTTGGACTACACCCATGCTTCCTACACAAATACCAAGACTGCTTTAAAGCAAAAGCGAAGCGTGTAAAACCATGGCATAAAAAGCTGCAGCAGCCCTCAAACCCAAAAGTAGTGGTACTGCTCTTGTGTAATAACACCACTTTTTTTGTGACATTCTGATAGACATTCTCAGAGGGCCCTCCAAAAACAACCCTCAAAATGAAAAGAAAGAAAATGTCCCTGGATGTTTGTATGTCATACTACTGTATACAGAAATATCATCTGACTCAAAGATTATCTCTTACAAAATTATCGTTCTACTGCTGCTCAATGGAACAGTATTTTTCTGAATTACATTTAACACAAGATATTTATGTCAGACAAAATATTGTGGCACAATACTTTCTGGAGGGAAACATGTCATACGTGGCAATTACACAGAATATTCTAAGACGTTTTGTATGTAAGATTGGTCGACCTAAATCTAGCAAGTCACCCAAAAAGCAAGACACACAGCCATCTTTAGTGGTGTGTCTCTATTAAAGAAGCACAAACAGGTATACCCAAGTGTAAAAATCCACAGGCTAAACGGCAGCGCCTAAAACAAACGATAACTTTAATAGTATGTTTGCCTTTTTCTTCACCATGACTCATTCTCATAAGGTTAGCCTGGGATCAAGAACGCTGACAAAATAGTATTGACTATTCTCATATTACTATGTTGCAATCCAAAAAAAGAATATCTAACTATGGTTCTTTACAAACACCTAAAATTATATTGTTCACCATATTAAATAGGTGAATGGCACAAAGAGGAAAGCACAAAGCGTGAGTATGCCCCATCTTTAGAGGATTGCTATTCATTCTCCTACTTAGTAGCTGAGAAGTATGCCTCATCTGGTGAGTAGGATTGAAATATTAGTGTGGGGATAACACATTCACACAAATCTTGATATATAAAATACCTGATCCAGAGACGATAAGGCATACTTTCTAATTTGGATCTACACTGGTTGCAAACAACACATATGTCACCTATGTAAATGCTGTAGTTAAATCTTAGAGCGTCATGCCATTTATTGGTAAATTCAATACACAGGACGGAAAACTAACATTGAAAAGATTTGTGTAGGGTTACTGCCATTAACCTTTTTTCTAATGTCTAGAGCCTGCACATTTTATCATATCTTCAGCTGGCTCTCCGCCATCCTGGCAGGATACTTAAGCTCAATGCTGAGAAACCTCTTGTCCCTTCATCACATAGTAAACATATTATTAGGGCATTTGGAACAAAACTAAGTATTTGGCTTTTTCCTTACCCAGTTTAGTCATTAATCGCTGAGTCCTGCTTCCCCCTTCTTAGGATATTCACTACAGACTGCCTTGTCACATCAGTGTGCTCTGAAGGTGACTATAAGTCCAAGGTCTCCATACTTCTAATGAAATTGCCCCTTTGGTGAACTGTGACGAGACCTGGTGGTTCACTCTTGCACTAAGCAAGCAAGAGCAACGCAAATTAAAAATGTGATTTATGAAGCCACGCAGGGCAACCTTGTGTGGCTTCATAAATCTCAAGTAATGCACACAGCACAAATTGCTGTGTTGCATTACATCATTGTGCCAGGAAGGCATTTCCATGGTCATTGCTTGGGTGTTCCCATGCAACATCCATGGATTTTGTCACATTCTTAGATTTACCAGAAGTGGTAGAACTGATAATGCGCTCAAATCCATGCCGCCCCAGATGAGGAGCATCAAGGAGTAATATCTTTATGTCTCCTAGTTTTTTCCTCTTTCTATGTGCCCTGCTACTGCAGCACATATAGAAAGAGGAAAACACCTCAGCTGCCCCTTCCTGCACTAAAACAATACTCCTTACAAGGAATGCAGGATTGCACCATTGTTCAAGGGTGCCTGAGCTGGCGCTAGGCAGCCAAAAGGGCGCCAGCACGGGAAAAAAAGGCATGAATGCGCCATATAAACTTAAATACGGTGCATTCCTGCCCTTTTCCTGTCACGCAGCGCAGCAGGGTGACTTGCTGCACTGCACTGTGTGACTTAGCCATAAATAAGGCCCTAAGTTTTTACATATTTACAGCATGGAGGCAGTAGGTGATGCATTGATTTTCCCATCATCACACAGTTTGGGTTCAAGACTGAAGTCTGGATTTATACCTATGTGCCACTGACATAAGCACGCTCAGTGATCTCTCAAAAGTAACCAAGACATCCTTCTGAATGATTACCTCACATTCATTAATCTGGCCTTCTTCAAAATGGACGCACTCTGCAACATTGGAAGGGTTTTAAAGAACACTTGATAGCATGTTCATTCCACATTTCACTCAGCTGCAAATGGAGTTGCCTTTAAAGAGAATTCTTCATTGCTGCAGAGCTCTCTGTTAAATTGCTGGATTCTAATCTACCTGATAACATTCAGCAATATGTTTGGGCAAGTACGACAAAATGCATGGTTACACAATAAGTGCAATCAGGCATCACATGAGCCCGTTAGATTTGATGGAGAGTCTTTTGTAACATTAATTTACTACATTACACTGTCTTCTTTTAAAATACGTTGTTATGTTTTCTGATCCGATTGCAAAAAAATTGAATTTGTGAATAAGATCAGTTTGTATCTAAATTGACCGACTCAGTTGTGTTCCAGTATCAAACACAGAAAAGCCATTACTGAAGCGATGTCTTTGAGGCTGAGTCCTTGAATAGTGGACTGGGATCTCAGCCAGCAGGGGCTTTCAATCTGATGAAAACATAATGCATTACCAAGGACCCTTTAGAAGTGTGGAAATTGATTTTAACTTGACTGATAGCTGAAAGAGTGAATTTTGGACATGGATCACAGCAATTTTGGGAGAATGGAAAACAAAATTATGTCACCAAAATGTCGCTTGACGTGTATGTGTAATTCTTGTGCTTGCATTGTCTCCGGGTTGTCCTTTTGTAAACCCTTGCTCTTCCTGCATGCAGTCACAGTAAAAGCGGCATGTACGTTTTGTTCAGGAAATTGTGCTGTTTAGTGTGATGGTCTTTTTTGGTAACTGTTTGAGTTAGTGTATGAGCTGCAGACTTTATGATGGAGAAATATGGAGTCGCACCCACCTCTCCATGGACTCAACTGTCAAAGATTTTCCTATAACTTACCTTGTAGTAATCCTGCCTATCTCATAAAGTCCAGGAGTTAAGCAAGAGTACTCCCGGTGTACTCCTGAAATTCATAAGCAAGCCAGAAGTACTACAAGAGTAAGGCACACATACTCGTATACCAGCCTTTGTAATTCGGGTCTTAATTCTCTCAGTTGTACTACCTGCACCTTCTGTTCATAGGATCAAATTCATGATACAGCCTCATGTGGTATAGTTTTGGAAAAAACATTCTGAATTGTGGTTGGCAAAACATACATTATGGATCATAACATCACGTAAACAGCTAGAATGTGCACAATAACGTATATAGAAAGTGGAGCACCATAATTTTGTCTCCACCCTTTCACGTCTTGACTATGCCATTTATACCTGCATGGAGTAGTATATATTTCTGTGCTTTAATATAATTAAGGTAAAGTGGTGCATTTGACAGGAATACTGAAAATGCCTTTGTTGTATAATTCAGACATTTGCATGAATGTGCATGCTAATGTTTTTCTTACAGAGATATCAAATTGTAGTTTTCATACATATATATCTGCATTTGTGTAGTTTGAGTAATTTTGTTAACTGTATATATACTCACGTATTCGTTTGAATAGTATCCTGCATTTATTTTACAACTGTATGTACATCCATAACCATGCATTTAAATGTGTATTGGAGTGGTTTGCTACGTTAGCTTGACAGATGGCTTTAAGCATTTGGACTCTAATGTTTAACCTTCAGCATGAAAGTTTGCTCGGGTTGCAATGTTTTTTTCTTTGCAGGTGCGTTCATATGATCTCATAGTTAGTGACAGGCAAATTGCGTTTGAGAGATTATGATGCTCAGGTGAAGAACTTTTGACAAGGATGAGAGGGGGTAATGAACAAACGGAGAAAACTTATTTATGTTATATTTAGAGACAAGAGGAATCCAAGGACGTCCTGATGATCAGATCATGAGATGTGAGTATCAAATATGGTTGCCAAGTCCTACTGTGAGAAGGTGGAAAAGTACTGGGACACATGATGTGGGATTCTCAAATGTTCTGTGGTGTTTTAATTGGTGGTCACACTCCAGCTTTACGCAGATTCCTTTTAGACTCAGAGAGGTACAGACCTCTTTGCTATATTTCTGTTGTGTGGCTTTATGTTATGCAATACTCCTTACTTTAGAGAACTTCTACAGACATTTCTACAATGCTGATGTCTTCCTGATTTACTTGATCTAATTTGAGTTTCCCCCGATAATACCACTTATTTCAGGCTTAGTTAAGGTAATTTAGATTTACTCATGTATAAGCAAAAGTTCCAGAAATCATACACTGATCACTAGAATGTGTTCCTTATTTTCTGCATTGCCATTACTGAATTCTTGTATGCTTTATGCTGCTGAGACTAAGGTTTGTCAGATGATTTGGATTGCCAGAAGGGATTCTGTATTTTTACAACATATTCTGGAGCCTTGAATAAATAGTCTGGCTTTGAATTTGTAATAAAACCAACATTTAATCTCATTTATCGACTTAGGGGTCCTCACTGTGTAGTCAAATAGGGTACACTATACATTGAATTCTTGGATAATGTTCACTCCTCTTCCGTTCTCAGGCATCTAAAAAGGTGCATCACATGGATATGTGAATATTTGGCTCATTGCTCTTGCCAAAGCAATGATCTTTGTTCATTTTACTGTAAAATATGTTGTGTTCAAATATTTTACTTTACAACCTACAGTAGGGTTCAGAAAATAAGCAGCACACTTAGGTTTTGTAGCCCTATTCTCTGCAGGTCAAGGGAGAGATGTACTTCACTGCTGTTGCATAGTACAGCCCTCCATTTAAAAGAGATTTTCATGAGAAGGACAGAGCTCACTCTATACCTTCAACAGAGTAACCATTGTGGCAGCTCCTTCAAAGGCTCTGAAATGTTGCTCCTGAGTCACCAGGTTAAATGCACCGGCTCAACAAAGCTTTTGTTGTTCTTCAGAAAAATGTATCAGTTTTGTTGTAAAAAAAACACAAATAATAATAGCCCCTGACACACAATTAAAGTTTTCTCCCAGTGTGTGAGGGTCATATTTACTCCGTTGGCAAGGACATGGCTAGGGTACCACAAGTTTAGAGGATGGTTAATAATTTATACCCATAAAAAGTCACTTTAATAAAGATATATGTGAGAGGGCAACATCAAGAATCCATTTTAGCACATTTATCCTCAGCTTTATCATGCGGGCCTTGCTTGTTCATCATTTACACTCAGCTCAATTACTTATACAGAGGGTTTAACTCTTTGCGTTCTGTTATTCTATCCTGTTGTTCTCATATATGTTGTGGCAATATTTCATATTTTTAGCCAATGTAATCCAGCAAGGTTTTTAGGGAATATTCTGTCCACCAGACTCAAAATGAAAGCATACCCTCTCAACTGAATTTTTAAGTTTACAATGATAAAATAAAATGCATTTTACAGTTTTTACATAGCTCAAAGCTCAAGTGAGCAATTTAGAACTGTCTCCTAGCTTTTGGATCTCCCTACCTTGAATAAGTATAGAATTGCAGATTTGAAACTATCAACCATGGTATACAGACTAATTATTGGGTACAAAATATCGAATTACACAAATATTGACTTCAAAATATAGAATGGACAACATATCGAATGGACAGAATATAGTCATCAAAAATATTGTTTTTAAGGTAAGTAATGTAATATCGATTTAAAAAATATAGAAAGTCAAAATATCGAAGTATATATTATAGGTTATTAAAATTATCGAATTTTTAATAATATTGAATTTTTTAAAGTGTTGTGTATGTTAGTATATGTGTGAAAAGTGTATATTTTTTGCAATTTATTTTAAGTAATTCATTTTATGTTATTTAATTTTTGCGTAATTTGATTCTGTAGCGGGTTGTGGGTTTATAGGGGAATCGGGTGGTAAGTAATTTAATTATAATTAATTAAATATGTTAATGTATTTATTGGTATTTATTGTGAGTAAATTGTTAATTAATTTTTAATTGGTGATTAATTAATTCTTAATTGGTAATTAATTTGTATTAATTGATTATTATGTGAATTATATTAATTTATTTTCTGTAGCGGGTTGTGGGTTTATAGGGGAATCGGGCGGGAAGTAATTTAATTATAATTAATTAAATATGTTAATTTATTTATTGGTATTTATTTTGAATACATTGTTAATTAATTTTAATTGGTAATTAATTAATTATTAATTGGTAATTGTTTGTTAATAATTGATTAATTGATAATGATGTGAATTTTATTAATTTATTTTCTGTAGCGGGTTGTGGGTTTATAGGGGAATAGGGTGGTAAGTAATTTAATTAAAATTAATTAAATATATTAATTTATTTATTGGTGTTTATTTTGAATAAATTGTTAATTAATTTTAAATTGGTAATTAATTTGTATTAATAGTTAATTAATTTTAATAATTAATATTTATTTTAAATTGATTGATTATTATATTGTATTAAATTGGCATTTACTTTTAATACATTTTTTTATTGGTATTGATATTTAATTTATATTTATTAATATATTAAATATTTACTTTCTCTACTGTTAAGCTCACTAGAGTGGGAATAGTAATTTTAACCCCTATGCTATCCAACACTTTCCCTACTGTTGCACTCTGGAGTGGGAATAGTAAATTTTACCGCTACGCTATCCAATGCTTTACCTACTATTGCACCCTTTGGAGTGGGAATAGTAAGTTTTACCCCTACGCTATCCAACGCTTTCCCTACTCTTGCACCCTCTGGAGTGGGAATAGTAATTTTTACCCCTACGCTATCCAACACTTGCCCTACTGTTGCACCGTCTGGAGTGAGATTAGTAATTTTTACCCCTATGTTTTTCAACGCTCTCCCTACTGTTGCACCCTCTAGAGTGGGAATAGTAATTTTTACCACTACGCTATTCAACGCTTTCCCTACTGTTGCACTCTCTGGAGTGGGAATAGTAATTTTTACCCCTACGCTATCCAACGCTTTCCCTACTTTGGCACTCTCTGGAGTGGGAATAGTAATTTTTACCCCTACGCTATCAAATGTTTATCCTACTGTTGCAGTTGCTGGAGTGGTAATAGTAAATTTTAACCTCTTGCTATGCTACAGTAAATATATTGTATATTTTTTAACTAATATTAAGTTAATATATATATGTGTTAAAAAATCAAGCTGTATTTTAATATTTTTTTACTTAAATTAATTATTTCATAATGTTTGTTATTTAAGTATTTTTAAGTATGTTTAAATTAATTATAGTTATTTTTTCATTCATTTTAAATTATGTTTAAGTTATTTTAATACATTCAATATTTTTATTAAGTATATATATTTATTCGATATTTTTGATTCAATATTTTTGTACTTACCTGTTTGTAGAAAGGATTTTGATATTTTGTGTTTCGATATTTTTACTTCGATATTTTTTTCGTCTATATTTTTGTAATCAATATTTTGTCACTGATCCATCAACCATAGGTATGTTTTGTCAACTTTGGGGAAAAAAATGGGTTGTCTTTTTTTGTATTTTAGTATTAGGTACAAGCCCAGGGGGTGTCATAGCACTAAACATAATGGCATGAAAACAAATGGGCTTTTAAAGATACCATAAATATAAAAAGCAAAATAAATTAACAAGAAAATTAGATTCCTCGAATATAGGAAGAAACAAAAAAAAAAATCATATAAATGTGTAACAGATTAAACAAGATAAACATTAACAGTATGTGTTGTGATTTGTTAAAAAGCTCATAGGATATGGAAATAAACATCAGAATTAAACAGAAAGTAAATTTTAAATCGTGGACATTAAAAGCCATAAAATAGTGCATTATTAACAGGAAACTATTCTCTAAATATTGGCAGTTCTAATGGGAAAAAGTAGTACCAGTGAAGTAATGAGAGGTAAGTTATTGGCATCAGTGTGGAAATAACCCTTACATGCATCAACCTATTTAGGAAGTGCAAACGGTGCGAATCGGTAAAATCGGCCGTTTGCACTTCCTAAATAAGTTTTTGGGATGCATCATGCATTTTTGTGAAATTCGCTATTTTTAGCGATTTCCAAAAATGCAATGCATGATTGTTTTTCTAATTGCGAATTAGCAATTAGGAGGTGCAAATTACCACGAGGTTGAACCTCGTGGTAATTTGCGAAAAGTTTTGAAAAAGCTCAAAAATGCATTTTTTAAACGTTTATGTTTCAGACACACATGTCGTTAGGACATGTGTGTGTGAAACATGCACTTCAAATTACATTTCTGTGGTGCAGGGGGGTCCTTTGGACCCCCCTCTGCACCCTTGGAATGCATTAACAAATTGCGATTTTCAAAAAGAAAATCGCAATTTGTTAAAGCCTTCCCATTGATCCCTATGGGCCTTTTGGCCCATAGGAATCAATGGGAATTGCGCATTCGCACTTTGGAATTCGCATAATATTTGCGAGTCGGTAAAAATTGCGATTTTTACCGAATCGCAAATAATTTGCGAAAATATACATGCATCCCATTTTGCGAATTCCAAATTGCGATTCCCTATTTTTCGCAATTTGGAATTGGCAAAAGGCCGGGATGATGCATGTGGCCGTAAGTGCCTCATGACACATAAGGGAAGAGTAATGTAGGGGGTGTTAGGTACTGCCTGTTGAACAAAAACATCTTAATTATCTCTTGAAAGAAAATGTTATTGGTTAATATGGAAAATGTGGCATGGAGATCTCAATTTTGAGAGCATGATCACAGAACAGTTGATACATGGTGTACTGTTGTTGTAATACAGAGGGCACAGGGAGGACAGTCATGTATCCTCCAGATGAAAAAATCTAATTTATTGATAGATAATGCATCACCAGTTCAATTAATTCTTTCTAGCAGCTAAAAAATATAGAAGAGCACAATGTCTGTACATGTAATGATATGTAACTTTTTCGATTGCTATAAATTGGAGTGTTTTCCTAAAAGTAACACACATTGGTGCAAAGGTTTGATTTGGAATTTACTTTACAGTGTCAAACTTGTTTTGCAGCAGACAGTAGTACTAAAGGAATTCGAAGTAGCACTTTGAGTTACTTTGTATTATTTTGCATCAGATGGTGTCCCAGAGAATTACATCAGCAATATCATACAATCACCCATGATTTTTACTGAAAAGACATGTCTATTAACATCTGCAAACAAACCAGTGTGTGAGAATGTTAGACCTCCTCTAAGCAGTTACAAAGTGAGAATAGTATTATGTACTGAAAGTGTACCCTTCAAGTTCAAAACCTATGTTAGACTCACTAGGTACCCCTGCACCTGGGCCAAAAGATGTGTGTGTTTTGCGCCTGCTAGAAGGAAAGTGCCCCTGCACAGGGGATGACTATAGCAGCACCATATCATAGTAGACAGCACACTATGTGCTTACTCCACTTTATCTACAACATGCAGCAATTGGTCTTTTGTGGAACACAACGTGCTTTTCTTTATTGTAAGTGAGGGGCTTTTACTAAAAATAAGGTTTCAATGTTTTTCTTTACAGGACTATTGTGTCATCATAATAGTAAACAACCAGAAGTGTTCTTCAATTCTGCCACAATAGATCAGTGACTAACTAGATTTCTATAGCTAAGTGGTCATTGGAACAAGTAATGAGGAAGGAATCTAAATGCACTTCATGCTTGTTAGAAGCCGAAGAAGATATTGCACATATTTTATTCTTTTGCTCAGAATATGCCAGCTTTAGAAGAAAATGGATGAAACCGTTGTGTTTGAGGTTGCTGAACAGAAAAAATTTGGAGGCCCTAAGAATACTGAAAACTGACAGTTCACGAATATTTGTATTTGGCATCAGTAGATTTCTACTTGCTGTGAGTTATTTATGGAATAAGAGGATTACAATTCTAGGACCTCATTTATGAGGCTGTACGTCACTTTTAAGCCACCTTTGCGTCACTTTTTGCGATGCACCAGTGGCGTAAAAAATGCGCCTTGTTGCGCCATATTTAGAAAGTGAGGCATCTAGGTAGATGTGTCACTTTGTAAACCCCTGCGCCACATTATACCTGCGCCATGTATGCAAGGGGGGCGTATTGACGCAAGAAAGGGTCCTGGAAGTGACACCGTAAAATCTGTGAGATTTCACTGAGCTACTTCTAGGACGCAGATGCGTTAATATCTTTTGCCTACCGCATGGCAGGCGGAAGACTGACGCAGGCCCTTTCACATGGGGCTTGCGAGGTGCACTCGTGGCCGCAGGGCCTGCCTTGATCCACGCTCAATTTTACTGGCTGGGGTTTTTATTTCGGACTGGTGTGCTCACATATATTAATCCTAGTGCATGAATACTGAGCCACAGGGCTACTATAATTTGCCCATTTTACCCCATGGGTCAAGATCAATGCTAAGGGGTATTCCGCTAGTTTCTTGTTAAATATAATGTTTCATGCAGTGTTTTTCCATATAGTACCCATTTATAATATTTCATGCCACAAAGTGGGGGGAGTAATTATGCGATGCAGGGCCAGCAAGATGTTCACTGATGGCTCTGTGAGCTAAGCAACATGGCTGCTCAAGGCCATGTTATGTACAGGCCATAATGAAGCCGAAAAATGTATAAACAAATACAGGCAAGTGAATTGATGTGTGGAGTTTGAAATTGGAGCACTGAGGATTTTAAATGGAATACATTTCCTTTTCTCACATTTAAAACATCGCCAAATATGGTTCTGTGATGTACCCATGTTCACCAAATTCGTTTGACAAGTTTTGTTGGTGCTAATAGACTATGCCTAGCGTTTCCTGGGTAAGATCTGGCGTTTACCTTTTTGCTTATTGCTTTCCAAAATCCATTCTGGTGCATTTTACATGCTTACTTGTACTTCCGCATGCCGTTGATCTAGTTTCTGAGATCTTTTCTTCAGTATCATTTTTTGGGGGGGATAAAGTTGTTACATATGGCATGCATGGACTAGTCTCAATAGATGGACAACAAATGTGTTGTTCTGTCTTCGATAGTTATCTAAAAGGACGATGGAGTCAAAAAGTATTTGAAAACTTTAGAGATATTCAGAGTTAAAAATGTGACTGTTTGTTAAGTGAGCTAGTAATGTATGAGGTAAAGCCCAGTGAGTCACAGTAATGAGAACATTTGAAGTACTAATCGCTTACCCACATGTCGATCGTCATCATTTTAAGTTTAATGGACCTACCACCAAACTGCTATTGTGGTGAAGGCAGTGTCTTCAGCACACTGACAGCTAACCTAGAACATGCCTGCTATTGTGTTGGACATGTCCACCAAACACAGCTCCAATGCATCACAGCAGCGGGTTTGAGGGAAAAGCTATGTTAAAAAATGCAAATTCAAATGCTGTCATGGTAGAGTGTGGAATTACACCTTATGTGTAACTCCCAAAGTTAGACTTCCAAAATGTGAGTCCATACCCAAAACTCACATTATAAATGTACCTCATATACTAGGAGTTTTAGAACTAACAAGAGGAAGACTTTCATGGTTTCAAAGGTGGTCTTGGACAGAAAGGTTGAAAGTGAGAAAGACATTGAAGCTAATAAACACGTTTTGGGAAGAGGGACAAAGGGGAACAAATATTTTGACACTGCACATTCTTTCCCACACCATAGAAATACATATATCTCATGGTATGACCCATCGCTGGTGGTTCCTTTGGATTGGAGCAACACACAATACCATTGGGTATGTTGCCCAAAATCTGGACCATCTTCTCAGTAATCCCAGATGATGAAGCTCTGCCATTGGGTGGGCTGATGGGATTCATTTCTCCTTTCTTTGCAAACACATTTTGGGTAATCACCGAGTTTACTGTTTTTTGCGTCCCTTTCCACGTATACACCAGCAACATTTGTTGTTGTTTAATGACATTGAAGTACCTGTCAAAAATTGAATTATGATGTAATTGGAGATGACCAGAAAAGTATGAAAATGCTTATTTTATTAAGTACACTAAAAACATATTTTCAACAACTGTTTTCTTCTCTTTGCATCCTCACGCCACTTCTGAGCTCTCTCGACTCCTCTTAGTCATCAAATGTCAAACTTCAGCATTTGGAAGTCAGACAAAGGGGAGGAAAGGGGGAAGGGAAATACCATTATGACTATAAGAGGATAATGCAGGTGACATTAAAGAGGAAGTCTACAATCATATTGAAAATGCTTTGAGAAAATAAGCATTGTGTACAGATCAAACAGATGGCACCTATGGGACTATTTCTGTCAGTGTCATGGTGGGTGAAAGGGGTTCACAGATCATGGATCTGACAGCAGAACCATAATCAGTAAAAAAAACTGTCTAATGTACTTAAAAAATGATGGTTAATTTTATTTTATTTCAAGATAGAATTAATTGGGGTTTACATGAGTAAGGTACAGATACAGTAAAGATATACACAGGAATGAAAAACGTGTTCCTGTGGGGGTAACATATAGGCTAATTCAGTTCAATACAATATAATACAGTGTGAAGTAGTAACTTGCACTGTATATGGTGTGTATAGGTGTATTCAGTATATTTTGGAAATATGAGTTTTTAATTAAGTCTGTACAGAGTATTACAAGGAACTGACAGGAATGTCGCTATACGAAGAAGGCTGCTGATGGTATGGTTTCGATAGGAAAGAAATGAAGTGAAAGCGGGGAGGATAGAGATAGGATAAGCTATGCAGGGGGTGAGTAGACGTGGGAGGTACAAGAAGAGACGTTTAGTGATGAGGGAGTGACAGGGACGCAAGGGGTGAGGGGTTGGCATGATCAATGGGTGTGTATTTTGAATAAAGATGTCTAACTTGGACCAAATTTTATTCCCTGAATTTGTTTTGAGAAATTCGTTCAAAGACTTGCTACGCCTCTAGTGAATTGTACCCATTGCCATCAGGCATGTGGGCATAGTTTAGAGAGGGCTTTTCATTCTGAAAGAATTACTTTGAGACCGGTTGATACCAGAATATCCCAAAGAAGGTGGTTTTGTTTACTTACCCTAAAGTGCATGCCAGAGAGAAGGATTCCTTGTGAAATACAGGCTAGAGTTGGTATCCATGTCAGTTTCAGAATTTGTGATATGATTTTACTTGTTTCTGAGCAGAAGGTCATAGACTAGGTGCAATCTAGCAGCAGGTGTAATGGTTTCCTGGTCCTTTCGTGCAGCTCCAGTATGCGTCAGACATACAGAGTCCAGTTTAAATAGTTTAACCGGGGTCTAGTGAGTCATATGAGTGACATAGTATCTACTCTGAGCAAGGGCAAGTGTCATTTTGTTAGAGGTAAGGTTCGCCCAGATATGAGGTCAGATCAATGGGGTGGGTGTAAGGGGTTGTTAGGGTCATTAAGGTGCACTTCACATTTGTTTTGTATTAGTTACGTTAGTGCCAAGCTGGTGGGTGATAGGAGGGAGTAAAGTTTAGAAGCTTAGTAGCCCTCTTTAGAATATGAACGTAGCGTAGTAGGCAGGTTAGCAATCACTGGGATTTCATGCCTGGAGACAATAACTCTAATTTTTTTAATTGATAGAAGTTTAGGTCATTTATGTCAAATTAAGCTTTGATTTGAGAGAAGGGACAGGAATGTGGAAGGGACTTTGGTCTCCTATGTATAGTATGCCCTTACATGCCCAGTTCTGAGAGATTGTGTTTTCTATCTATTTTCAGGTGTTCATTCTGCCATAGCGAAGCCAGAGTGGAATATTACATTTTATTTGAAAGTTTTTTCTCAATTTTACAGAGACCTTGTGGTGTACATGTGAGTATGCCTGTAGAGTGCTTCTCCATTATTTTCTTAATAGTGATAATAGAGATAAGAGATAGACGCCTTTTCAATCTTGAGCCATAAAGGGAGATAGTGTTCGAGAGCGAGAGAGACAAAGAATACCTTGTTTAGCTAGGAATGAGTGCTGGTATCTCCTGTACTCTGGCGAGTTTAGTCCACCCAGTGATTTAGGGAGTCTTAGTTTCTTTAAGGCAATTCTGGGGTTTTTCGATAGCCATAGGAATTTAGTGAACATTTTGTCTATTTTGGTAAACAAGTAATCAGAAAGGTGATTGGGAACATGCTGATTAGGAAGTTAATGAGTGGGGTTATCATCATTTTGACCTATTCAATTTGGCCCCACTAAGTGATGTATCTAGAGGGCCAATTGTCAATGATATCTTTGATTGTCATTTTTTGTTGGGCCCACTTGAGGCTGAGATCTTTTATAATGCCGTTGTTACAGTGTATATTAAGAGGTAGCACCACAGTTATTTCTTGTTTGAGTCAGTATCCTGAGGTCTGGGCGCAATTGTTTATAGTGGATATGATGTAGAGCCTTATTTGTTTATAGGTGATGTGACGTAGAGCCAGGAAAATCTCAACTGATGGCTCTGTGAGCTAAGCAACATGGCTGCTCAAAGCCATGTTATATACAGGCCATAATGAAGCTGTAAAATGTGTGAGCAAATACATGCATATGAATCGATGTGTGGAGCCTGATATTGGAATATTGAGAATTCTAAATAGAATATATTTCCATTTCTCACAGTTCAAACATCACCAAATGGGTAGGACTATATCCGCTTGGGATGTAAATAGGAGAATGTTGTCAGCATAAGCTGCCGCTTTTGAGTTCCTGGTTTGAAAAGGGTGCCTGGAATGGAGGTTTCCTCTCTAATCTGCATCAGAAAGGGTTCCAGTGTTAGGAGTAATTAAATTGGGGAGAAAAGGTCGCCTTGTCTGTTACCTTGCTGAAGAGTGAATGTATTGGATAGGCCTCTGTTGATGCTTATTCTGGCTTTAGGTTTCCTGTACAAGGTGAGGATCATTTTGATAAAGGAAGGACCTCAGTTGAAGGCAGTGATAGTAGCATGCATGAAAGGCCAAGATGCCTTGTGGAAAGCCTTCTCTGCATCCAAAGCTATTGCACAAGTAGGTTAGTCAAGATTGTGTGCTTTCTCTATTGCATGGCTTACATTTTCTGATGTTGTCCATGCTAAATCTGCCTTTGATGAAGCCATTTTGGGAAGGATGTATAATTTGATCAAGTATGGGTTCCAATCTTAGTGCAAGGATTTTCAAGCATATTTTGCTATCAGGGTTTATTAGGGATATAGGCCCGTTCTTCTTAGGGTGGGAAGCATCTTTCCATTCCTTGAGAATGACTGTTATCATTGCTTTTGCTGCAGTCCCTTTAATGATGCCAGAGGAGGAGAAGTAGTTGTAATGATCTTCCAAAGGGGCGACTAAAGGTAATGTCTAACTTTGGTAGAATAAGGCTGGGAAGCCATCTGGACCTGGGGCTTTCCTAGGTTTAAGTTTTTTGATTGTGTGTAAGATTTGGTTTTGAGAAATAGGGGTTTCTAAGGAAAGTTTGATGTCCTCATCTACTTTTATGATGTTAATACCTTTCAGGTAGTCTAAGCAGGGCTCATTTGATGATTCATTACTTTTTGTATAGCGATTGAGATAGTACTCAAAACTGGTTAGAATATTTTTCTCTTTTTCAGAAGGTATGCTATTATCATTCATTATAGAGGTTGTCCTAGGTTTGAGGTCTTTTTTTTTTTTAAAGGATGCTTGTATTCTTTCCACTTTGTATCGGCAGCGGGCTATGATGCCTTTGTTTTTTTTAATTAAAAGCTGTGTTGTTTTACTTAGGATTTTGTTAAATTCATACTTTAGTTTGGTCGACTGGTTTAGTTGTGATTTGCCTCTGGAGAGTGTAAGTGATTTTTATGGTGATTTTATTTGAAGTTCTCATTGGTCTAAGGCCCTATTATCTTGTTTGCTGTACTTAGACATTAGTTTATTCGTAACCTTGGATTGTTTAGTTTAGTTTAGTTTAGTTTACTTTATTGTACAGTTAATTAAAACTCACAATATAAAACGTACATCATTAAAATCGTTATAAGCTTAAAAACGCGTGTATTATTAAAGGAAAAAAAGGTATATAAAGCCATATTGAGTTATCGTTCTCGATTACAGTGTCTCTAACCCACTTGTGAAAATTAAAAGTGTGAGTCAATGTTCTCAGCTTGCTTTGGCTTGGCTGGACCTTGGCAGACTATTTCTTGATTGGCGAGTTATTAGATGCTGTTGATCACTGTGCCGTGTAGTTGAGCAAGTCTTGTAGATACAATGTCAAAAAACTTCATCAGTCTGCAGTTAAATTGGACCTCTTCTGGGTTGAAGCATATCATCACGGCTTGCCTGCAGCTTTTTACACCTTTTTGATTCCAAAGTGGTCAAAATAAAGCACGCCTTATGTCTATCAGGTTAGGGCAAATACAGATTATGTGGATTAAATCCTCGTTCCCTGATTTGCAAAGACGGCAAAGATGTTTGTCTGGCCTCCTTTTCCATGGTGCCAAGTGAGGTAGAATTGGTAGAATTCCAAAGCGCAGGTTTAGAAATGTATCTTTTGTCTTCCGCGTGAGGCCCATTTTCAGATATTTATGCGGTTTCAAGGCATTATAATCTTTCAGCACGACCCACCCGTGTGCCCTCTTGGCCAGGGTTTCTTTATCTTCGATAGATGATATTAATTTAGTAACTTTTGTTACCACCTTTTTGAAACTGTTGTTGTCAGCTGATGACTCCCAAAGGCTGGTTAGGTCCAGATATTCCAAAGAGTTTAAAAGGTATTTCTTAGCGGGTGAGTTTGATCGTATTGACAGTTCTGTCCATAGGTGAGCGTTTAGGGTTCCCCGTTCCGAGCCTTTGATTTTGTGCCAGCATTTTATATAGGCGCCTCTTCTCTCTACCTTTTGTTTTTGGATGCCAAATTCGAGACGGATTTGGGCAGGAGAAACATAGTTTGGCAGACGGAAGATTGCCCTGTATGCTCTGCTGATTGTTTTGTCTAGGGCATTAGTGTCCTTCCCTTGCATGGGTTCGCTACTGTATGTGAGCATAGGCTGGAGGCGTGCATTAATCACCTGTAGGAGGGGGCCAAATGATTGTTCAGGGAGAACTTTTTGAAGCAGCTTCATTGTGAAATGAAAGGTAGTTCCCTTCCGTGCTATAGCCTCTAGCTGGGGTTTGAACAAGCTCTACTGTCTAAAAGTACGCCGAGGTATTTATAGTTGGTGACTTGGTCCAGCCTTTGACCATCCAAGGACCATGCCAATTTCTTTAATTTGTTGTAGTTCACTGACATGACTTTAGTCTTGTTTAAGTTAATCTTCAAAGCGTTTTTTATTGAAAATTGATTGGTAGTGTCCAAGAGATGTTGTAGTCCGATTGGGGAACGGCTTACCAAAACAAGGTCATCGGCATAAAGAAGGTTTGATAGCAAGATATCTCCCAGCCTTGGCGCGTGTGAATTGGTTTTGTCCAGCTCTCCAGGCAGATCTGCGAGGAAAAGATTGAACAACATGGTGGCAAGGACGCATCCTTGTTTTAGACCTTTAGTGGTGTTGATTTGCCTGGAAAGGTGCGTCCCGCTACCAAGTTTGATCTTGACCCAGGTGTTAGTATGGAGTAGTATCAGCTGCTGCAGTAATGGCCCCGGTATCCCCCACTTGTCTAGTTTCAACCAGAGTTTGTTTCGGTCAACATGATCAAACGCTGCACTGTAATCTATAAAACCTAGAAATAGTGAGCTCTTGGTTGTCTTGGCAGCGTCTGTCAGTAGGGTTAACGACATGATATTTGTGATTGTGCCCTGTCCTCTGCAGAATCCAGTTTGGTTAATGGGAATGATGTGTTTTAGGGTTGCCCACGATGTTAGTTCCTCCAGGAGGAGGCCCACGTAGTAATTTGCCTCTGTGTCAATTAGGGCGATGAGGCGATAATTACTTGGGGTGCTCCTATCACCCTTTTTGTGGATCGGACTAAGTATTGATCCGCTCCAGGTTGAAGGGCACACCGCTGTTTCCCTAACTTCCTGGAAGAGTGGCACCAGTGTCTCGCTCCAGAAGTTGGCTTCGTGCTTATACATTATTGGTGGGAATCCATTGGGCCCAGGAGCTCCTTCCGGTTTCCCTTTGGATATTTGTTTCTTAATCCTAGCTGCTGTTATTGTGTGTTTTTTATCCCCGCTGCCTAAAGGTGGTCTAAAGCTTGATGTTCCGTCTATCTCCAGCGTTGCAGAGTTGCATGATGTCTTCACCGGAATTGTGTCTTTATTTTTGTTTGCATTTATTCGATGATTGGATGTCGTTTTCCTATTGCTCTTTATGATCTTCATAGTTAGATTTTTCCTCTAGATAAGCCCACCTCAGTTGTTTTGTCATTGAAGTGTGTTGATAAATAGTGGGCCCATTCGGGTTCGGATACATGGGAATGTATTCCTTTGTGGCTTGGACTTTGGAGGCTTTGTATTGTTTTCCAGAACCTGGCACTGTTGTTCTGTTTAGAGTCGTATACGATTTTTGCCCATAGGTCCTCGTTGATTTTCCTTTTCCTTTCCCAGATTGACTTGTTGAGCCGAGTCTTTAGGGATCGCAGCTCCTCATGCAAGGGGTCGTTGTTTGGTTGTTTACGGAGTTTTCTAAGGATCATAGTTATTTCCCGTTTTAGTTTCTTTATCTCCTGTGTAGTTACTTTCACTGTTGTGTAGGTTGATGAGGTCGTGGTATAGGATTTTTGCTCTGTGGCGAATTTTGTTCCGAGTGCTGCTACAAAGTCTTCCCAGGCCTCTAATGGGTTCCTTGATGTACTTGAGATCTGATTCAGGATTACTCTTGCATTGATTGAAAGCTCTTCTACTTCGTTAGTCTTGCACCTTATCCGTCTGAGATTGGTGGTGTGCTCAGTGCCAGCAGTTTTTGTTTCTTCCAGATCAATCCCTCTGGTTCCGTATAGTTCCACTTCCTGTGGTTGATGGTCGCTTTCCCCATTTACACCGATCTTGAATGAGCAAATAGCGTCAAATAGCGTCAAACAGAGGGAGTGTTACCAGGGTAAAGTCGAGATGCGAAGAAGTAGATGAAGAGGTAGATGAAGAAGAGTACGTGAATGCTGGAGGTGTGTCCTCTTCAAATCGACCATTTAATACCCTCAGATTTAGCTGCTCTAGACCTCTTAATAGCTGACTTGAGCATCTTGTTTGCTTATTGGGAGTAGGTGCGGCTTGATTAGGAATTCCCCAAGCGATGTTAAGGTCTTGTACCATTTCATCTTCTGATTTATCTCCGAAGAGTTGAAGGTTAAAATCACCTGCCAGGAGTAAGTTCTCTATTTCCCTTTCTTCCATCAATCTTGCCACCTCATTGACCAATTCTCCCGCTCCTTTTGATCTATGCTTGGGATGTAAATATGTGTTTATTATATGCAGTTGTTGGGCAACCTGGTTTATTTTGATCATTATTACTATTGCCTGTATGGCACTTGGAGGTGTAATATTTGCCTTTATTGCTTCTATTTTTCCTATGGTGAGTATCGAAGCTAGCGATGCCAGACCTCCTGAGCTGTGACCGTAGGACGAGTTTCTTATGGCTGGATGGATTTGGGTTGAGTATCCTTGAAGAGAGAACTCTTTCTCCTCCCAGGTTTCTTGGAGCAGAATCAGGTCGAATGATTTTAAGTGGTTTAGTGTGTTTGGGTCGTCTAGTTTACCAGTCAGACCGTTTATGTTCCAAATGCATATTTTTATGTTTGGAGCGTCAGCTTTTATGGAGGACTGGCTTGGTGACCTTTGTCACTTTGTGGCGCCTGTGGTTATTGTCCGCCGTATGTTTGCCCAGCTTGGGTTAAGTTGGTAGGTTGTCGAGGATGTTAAAGTGTCATTCGGTCCTGGTGAGTTACTGCGTGCTCCTTTTAGAATCGAGTTGACTTTTTGTGGGTGGTCTTTATTGCTTCCTTCTAGGAGTGGGGTGGGATAAGCGGGTCTCTTTCCCGGTACCAGTTTTATTCCCCATTTGGAGAATCTGAGTGTTTCCCCTAAAATTTGACCTGCTATTTCTTTTGTTTTCCATACTGACTTTGTTGTTTCACTGTCTCGTCGGTCAGACGGTGAGTAAAATTCAATTGATAGCAGATCTGCTGTGTTAATGTGTGATAGACTTTCAATTGAGTGGATGAGTCTTAGTATATTACCCCTGTTTAGGGTGTCCACTCTACCTCTAGATTTGAATTCGGGGATGAACAGAATGATGTCTGTCTCGTTTGTTCCTGGGGACTGTCTGCACGGATAAGTGAGTGCCATGTGTTGGTTGGCACTGTTTGGGGGTTCGGCACTATGTAACGTAACCTTGGATTGTGGATTTCAATGCATCTCATATTATTTGTGGATTAGAGACCGAATCTTTGTTGATTTCGATGTATTGTTCAATTTGTCTCCTTAAAAATGGGGTATGCTGATAGGAGGTCATTCATCCTCCATGGTATGGTAGTGTACGTGGTTCCAGAAATGTCATAGAATAGAGAAATGCAGGCATGATTGCATACCAGGATTGGTTCAACAGTGGGGTTACAAGTAGCTGCAGCATGTAAATTGTCTACTAAAATATAATTGATAAGGAGAAGGAGTTATGGGGGTGGTAGAGAAATGAGTAGTCCATGCCTGTAGGGTTACAGAGTTTCCAAACATCATTTAGTTAATGTGTATTACAAATGTTTAGCATTTGTCTGTGAGACTTGTTAGGTCTAAAATGGCAGGCAGAGTTTCTGTCTAATACACCATCCCATGGGAGGTTGTGGTCACCACCCATTGGGCAGGTAAGGTTGAGAGTTTTTTGCTATGGTTAGTCCAAAAGCTAGAGGTATCGCCATTGGGAGCTTAGATGTTCACTATTACAATGACAGTATTATCTTTGTGCAATTTAGTGGTAAGCCATCTGCCTTCCAGGATAGCTTCAAATGAAGTAATAGTGGGCCTGTTACTGCCAACTTCTAAATTAAGTGTGATAAGAGAAGTGTTTTAAGAGAAACTATCATTATCTATGAATTTGTATACCTATAAATGTACAGATAAAGCATTGAAAAAACAGGCATTTTCATTTTCAAGACTCTATGGCCAATTTTGTTAAAAGAAGTCATTTCACATGGGAGGACTGTACAAATTTAAGATATAAAGCTGAATAGGGATTTACATTATGTTAAAAACATTTTTATAAGAGACTTTACAGTCTTGGGAAGCAAAAAAAATAATGTGATCAAAAAATTCCAGATCAATATGTAGGTGAGATTCAGTAATCGAATAATATTTTCTGCCAAAATATAATATTTCATACCTTTATGTACCACCACAAAAAAACAAATGTACTGAGAATATTTTTGTAGCTGCATTTTTTATAATGGTTTATTACATTATACTTGGATGGACCGATATGCTCTATTGTTTAAAGACTCCTTTAATGTACCCTTCATTTTAACATAGGGAGAACCCCCGTAAAACTGTGTAGACTCCTTATAGTAAAATATAAGGAAAAGTAAAACAAAAATTGTAAATAGAAACAATTAGTATAAATATTTATGTTAAATATGTATGTAAGTAGATTGTATGTTTATTTTAAATGCAGAAATTTATAACATTGATATAACATTGAAACATTTTTTTTGAAGGTTTGATAAAAAAATGAATCCCACCTAACATAAAAAAAATAGATTTAACATTTTTACCTACGGGGTTTTCTTTTAAGTCTCTATCTCCATTATTTTCTATTTGAGGGTGTTGCAGTATCAGTTATTGACCATGTGTGGTGCCAGACTTACTACTGTATCATTTTGACTGCAGTAGCGGGCACTAGTGAATTTGGCTCCACACCATTTTTATTGTAAATTTACATTTCTGAGTAGCTTTACACTCAAATTTGTAAATAGCCAAAAGTAGTAGATGTACTTGAAATCCTAAGAGGAAATTACATGAGTAAATTACGCACAAGTGCACGTTTCCTTTGTTATTAGCCTGTTGAAGTATTTATTTATTTATTTTTGTTTAGCGCCAATGATACCACTCTTTGGCCTCTTTAGCTCATTTTGCTGCAAATATGAAACAGTGTTTTAGGTAAATAAGTTGACTGGAATTTGGGTATTAGGAAACATTTATATAAGCCTGTAGAAAACATTCAATAATACAAAATAAGCCGTGTATTGGGAAAAACTGTGACTAGTTCGGGGAGAGAAAACGTTGCTACATCTGACATAGTGATATAACAGTAAGTCATTTTTCTAGTAAACAAATTGACATTCCAGAGTTTCTTATAGAGAAATTAGTTCAGTTTGCTCTCAAAGACCAATAATATATTGTTACCAAGGCCTAAGAAATGTAGCACTCTTGCCTTGTGATAAATTAGTTATATTTATCATGGTTAGTGATGCAAACTGCACGGACGTGATGCACAGGTTCACATATATTGGAAACATTACTGAAAGATTTGGTTTAGTGGGCTAATGTTAGCATTTGGATTATAAACGAGATGGAAGAGATCAAATATGCAATTTGTGGAAAGCTTCAGAGGAGTGTTGCATGATAGTTTGAGCAAAATTGTGACATGAAAATGTAACAATATGACTAGATGCATTTTTACGCATCCAATTTCACCTTTCAGTAGGTCTTCATGAGGAGACAGAGGAGAGAACATCCATGATATTTCTTGTACAGATGATCAAGGTATAAACTTTGTAAAGATGGTATTTCATATGAACACATGATATCAGAAACCAAAAATCCATATTACACACACATCAAAAGAAAATGCATTAAGAAGACAGGAAAATCACAATTTAAAAAACAAAAGATATTTGGAAAAAGGCGAGTTGTTAATAATACTAGCCTTTTTTCTCAAAAAATAGATGATGAATCAAGATAGCTTTGAGCATGCCTTTAGACAAAATAGAAGAATTAGTTTACTGATAGATTTGGATTAAAATTGTACACTATAATTTGTTCAGAAGATGTTCAAATGTTTTTTAAGTTTAAAAAGAAAGTTTCTTGGGAATGCAATATGAAAATAGCATCAGGAAACAAGTAATATAATATCAAGAAGAAGTAATACTTAAAATATATTATCAGTAACATCTGGGCAAGTGAGTACAAACAACGGATCAGTAATTAAAAATAAATAAGCATGTAAATAAAACAAGGTTACATTGAGTAGATTAGGTTACCATTAAGGAAATTAATGGGGTTGAGAAACTTCCTGAAAAGATAGTTCTGTAGGAAAGAAACGTTTAGCACTGTTATCCAAAAGCAACGTAACAGGGGACCACAAAATAATCGTTTTTGATTCAAGGACAATTGGAAAACAAAAGTAGTGTTGAGTCTATGATTATGAAAAAATGAGTACCACCAAGCCAAGTACGAAAGTTTAGAGGTGTCCTTCCAATTTTTTGTTATTTGCTGAAAAGCAGCAGCAATTAACAAATCGATAATTTGTGTTTGTGATTTCGGTTAATTCCAACTATTAGAAAGACTACCCAGAAAAATATTAGCAAATGGCAGGGAAGCGCTAGTCTCAAATATAGTGTTAATTTGGCACCAGACTGCTTTCCAGAACTGCAGACCCTGTGGGCATGTACAGAGTAAATGTTGAAGATCTGCTTGTGGTGATGCACAAGACCAACATATGTCTGGGGTATCAGAATGTATTTTGTGTAGAGAAACTGGTGTTAGTAGCAATCTATTATAAATAAAAAAGAGAGTTTGTGTAGTACTAGCCACTCTAAAAGATTTCCTAATTTTCGTCTAAATCTTATCCCAAAAAGATATGGGCCATTGAATATCTAGATCAGTCTCAGAGGAAAGTTCAACCTTAGTCTTGGGTTTTTGTAGAAGTGGGAACAGTAAGCAAGTGTAAAGATTAGAGGCCTTCGACGATTTGGAGATGATAATTAACCATGCGTGATCTAGTGGTGAGGGAGCCTGAGGCATGGAGTGAAAATGTGGATAGGAATTTGGTATTGCAATACCTCAGAGTAGAAACCTATGTAAGAATGATAATGGTAATTGGAAAAAAGATTGTGCTTTTGAGAAAGTAGGAAAAGTGTAATTTTAAAATAAATGTTGTACCCATATAATGCCCTCATCTCTCCAAGTTCTCCAATGAATTGGTTCACCCTAATGCAGATGAATTCATTGTGCCATATGGAGGAGTTGAGAAATATATTTAAGTCATGTCTTTCGACATGAAGGAGTCTATTCAGGGTGTTACATGAATATTTAATGATGAGCATATATAAATTCTGCGGTTTCCTTGTAAATTCAAATGCTTTTTTTTTTTAGAAGTTCAAAAGTTTATTTTCAGAATTGATGTTATGGCCAGGAATAGACATTTAGGACCATTCGGTGGGTGCCCCAACCCACTCTGTGGCCTGAGCAGTAGGGTCAGCAGACCAGTATTTGGTGCTGGCAGGCTGAGCACTCCAGTCATCTTGAGGTGCTTTTGGGGTAATGGCGATGTCTGTACGCTCGGTAGGGAACTGCTGGATGGGCACAGAGGGCACCTGCACTCCTTCGGACCAGTCAGCCACCTCAGGCTGTGGAAAGTCTGGTACGGGGGGGTCTATTCTCCCTGGAACTCCTCCTTGGTGACGGCATTTTCTGCTGCTGCCTGGTCTTCCTTTTCAATCTCCTCCAGGTCACAGTAGAAGTACAGATTAGGCATCACTTCCCAAGGGTGCTCGCGGGAGATGGTGCAGCGCATGCGCTGCACTTTACGCGCCAGCATCCACCACATCAGACCGACAGAGTGGGCTCCCTTGTTGTTGCAGGGGATGGCGATGTCAACGTAGCGCTGGGGCGAATCCGTGTTGCACAGGGCGATGGTGGGGATGTTGACATAGGAAGCCTCGGTGAGCGGCTGGTGGTCAGCTCGCGGGTCAGTCACCACCAGGAGGCGCGTTTCTTGGAAAGCTGCCTAGATCTGGTTGGTGAAGGTTCCAGGGGGGAAGCGGCCTGCAATGGGGGTAGCGTTGCAAGAGGATGCAAACTTCAGTACAGCACGCTGTCCAGTGTTTCCGGACGAGATGACGCACACGTCCGCTGGGTTTTCAATGGCTACAATGGCGCGGGAAGCCACCAGCATCTTCTCCCAGGTTCGTTTTAAGATTATGATGTAAATTCCATCCCTTTTCCTCTTGTAAATGTACTGCTCCATCTGGAAGTCGAGGTTGGTGCCTCCCAGGTGGGTCCCGGCAGCGAGGAACTTAAGGACATCCTCCTCCTTCATCTGCAGGACATCGATGCCTCCGGACATTGTGAATTCCCTTTAAGTAGCAATGACAGGGAACTTCGATTCAAAGCCGTTTGGAGCCACCGATAGCTGAAGAAATAAAACTAACGGGCCAATTTCAAAGGCTTCTTAAAGTAAACTAGGTGGTATCTCTGTAGTACTACTTTCTGTACTCACAAATGCCATTCACAAACCTGTGGTGGCAGATCTCTATATCTGCCTCTCTTCTTTTCTGTGTGGAGATCTTCTTCACACAGGGATCTCCATTTTGGTAACATGCATTGGAGGGGCCATGGGGAGTTAGTAGACAATGTGGAAAATGTACATTTACACATTTGTGTTAATCGGTTATTGGTTGATAGCACTTAACAAATAGGCTTATTTTTTTGTAGACATTCTTCTATATATGGTTAACTCCTATGGAAAAAAATGCATTTTCTGACTAGGTCCCTCACAGTTGTTTTTTACATGTGCAATTTGCTTCCACACTCCACTGCAAGTAGTCTTCTGCCTAAAACCACATCATTAATCATAATGTGATTATCTCAGATGAGCTGAGTTTAAAATGGGCTACTAACATGTCAAAGTCCTTTTGCATTTTATCTCTGTAGTAAAAGGGAGGTTAATAACAGAATTTAGAATACAGTATTCAGACTTAGGGCTTCCAATGAAATACAAAAATAACTCGGGCATGTTGCTTTTCAAAGTGGAGAATAATTATGCCAGTACGCTGATATCTCATTTATCATACATATAATCCCTTTGTTCTTTAATACAAACAGCTACATAAATTCCTTCTGGTTAAGATGTTTCTTCTAGCGACACTTTGTGATCAATCTTTCCTTAGCAAATCTGGCGGTATAATTACAACATTCAGCTGATTTCTGCATTGAATTTGGAGTTAATATGATATAATAATTTATTAGTAGGATGGAAATTAAACAATTCAGCTGAATTATGCTTGAAACACTTAGATACTGAATGTTCAGATGTATAAGAAAATTACCCCGAATGGCATGCACCAACTTTCAGATGATTTTAAAAGGTAATATATTAGGAAGAGACTAAAATATGTAGTTACCAACATAAAGTGCTTGCCTTTTTTATTAGATTGAATCTGACCTTGTTGTCTTTTGTGATGAATAATACTTCTTGTAATCTAATCATATGATAGCCTGAGCAAAACACACTAGAGGGAGAAGTGAACTACTATTAGATCCTAATCCATTCAAAAACGTCATTAAAAATAAATGTATGAAACTAATGTTTGTGGGTTGTTATATAATATGTACTTTATACTGTACACCTGTGATATTTACAATGCTTAGGTAAATGCATCCAGAGTCTTGATGACCATCGAATCACACATTTGGAGTGTTACTTAATGTTTTTTGAATAACCCATCATGTAGAAAGGATGCAATGAGCTCAAGGTGTTTTAAGATTTCCCAACCTTGTTTAATAGATATTTTTGGGTCAAGAAAATGTTTGTACATTTTAGAAACAGTGAATACCAGTACATATTTCTCAAGGTCATATTCAATAAGTAGTAAGGTACATTTGCATATCATAAAAACAAATAATGTCAAATCCAACAGGTCGAATTTCTTTTATGAGTCGTTGGACATTTCCTCTAACTGTTGGTTTGTGATAGGTTTGGATGCATAAAAAGAAAATACATACAGTAACTTACTATCACAGCTGGATGCAAATATACACACAGACACACATGCCTTCAGATAACATACATACACATGCAGAAACAGGAGGATGTTGTGCTGGTTTCGTACATGGGTTTAGGGTTGGATTGATCACTGTATGCATGTATACAAGAATGAAAATATGGTTGAAAGGGGGTGCATGCATCCAGTGGTGATTCAGTAGGTGGATGGATCCAGTTGCATAGCTATATTGATGCAATTGGTGTTGAATGCAATAAATGTTTGTGGAGTCATGAATGCATTCAAGGGCTTGAGAGGTTGGATATGTGCTTTTGTTAGGATAGATGATGGACACTTGGGGAGGTCAATGGGTACTTAGGTGCTGGTAGATGTATGCAGAGAGTTGGATAAATACCTTAGGGTGAGGGATAAATAGAGGCAGACAAAGGTGGATAAAGGTGAGGTGAAGGATGGGTGGGTGGTTGAATCTGTAGATATTGGCTCAGAACTTAGGGCCTCATTACAATGTTGGTTAGAAAGGATCTGAACGGCAGTCGGAATCTCTTAAACTGTGTCGGAATCTATGTTTCCGGTTGACTCGGAAACGTTTCTGACCAACCGATTATGAGGAAAGGTCCCCGTGCGGTCAGTCTGAATTGGTTTCGACCAGCATTCAAATATCCAGATCAGTTGATGCCAAATCATACAGCTCCATGGACGATGTTTCTGACCGACGTATTATGATGTTGGATTCTGACAGCCTTTCCAAATCAGTCTGTCCGACATGGAACGCCTGTCGGAAACTGACTTTGAGGGCCCTTTGCAGGGCCCCCTTCACACTGAGAGCTCCAGTTGGGGCCCTTAGAGGTACCCTAGGGACCCCCTTTATAAACATGCACACGGGGTGCAAGGTTTTCCACAACCATGCCTTTTTTTATTGGGAGCCTGTGTTGTCGGTCGGAACATAGGTTCCCATTGAAATCAGTTGGAGCCTTTCCAAATGGTGTTCGGAACCATCGTAATCAGTTGGTCGGATTCGCCGAATGCGAGTCGGTAGTAACAGATTCAGACAAGGAGTCAGTCAGATTTCGTTCCAACCAACATCGTAATGAGGCCATAAGTTGTGGCCTTACAAATGTACAGTTACCTTATTTAATGAATTCAAGGTAATGGGAGCAGAGCAGGTTATCGAGGGAATATCCTCCATGAGACTGAAACTTTAAGTATCTAACAATTGTGTGTGTTTTATAATGTCCTCCCTCACTGCTATCATTTAGTCACAGAGTTGGGATACTAAATAAATGCATTTAAATAAAGTGATGAAACGTGAGGTGAACTGAGTTCTATGATCTATTAGAGCTATTTTGATTGATTTATTGTACAAGTTTCTGCTTTAGGAAGCAGTATTTCACAAAGTATATTGTTTGCCTGCTGTGCTGTTTTTCTTACAAATGTGAATGTAAAAAGAGGGATGTAGGAGATTTTCATCCTCAATGTATATAGGCTTGACATTTGTTTGCATCTCCTTTATCTACATATTACAGCAAGGTATTATTATGTCTTTTCACTTTGGAGGTGATGACAATTAATTGTTCCTTAATGTTAGCAATCCCATCATTATAAAGCTTTATTGGCTTTGAGGATCCCCTGATTGGCTCTGTTTGTCATTTTATTAAGTAAGTTAAGGAGTCTATGGGACAATTTTTCAATATGTTTGAGGTCACTACGCGTTCCATATTCCTCTCCAATTCAACAAGGGAAGACTGTGTTAAAATTGGAAGTGGTCTGATTAATCCTATGTGAGACAATTAAGATTTACATGTAGTATTTCTTTACAAAAATCGGGTTTATGGAATAGTCTTAATTGCGGGTGGTGAAGATAGAACATTTGCTGTCAGGTAGTTGGTATAGGATAAACATTTTGGTGGTTTTTATGCTGTATTCATAATTTTCATAGCAAGACAACAGAAACAGAAACTGCTTATTAAATAAAAATGTGTTTGCATTTATCAGACTCCTCATAGAAAATTACAACTGCACATTTTTTTTTAACTTTGTTAGGTTGAACAATGTATCTTAATGATACTACACAATCAAATAGTGGTAAGGACAATGGGCCATACCATCTTTCCGTGATTGCATAAGTTGCACTGTTTAGGATGAAAGCAGATATGGACGTTTCATTCAAGACAACAGACCTATAGTTCAGAAGACCAGCTTTCCTGTGATTTGTAGGAGATGGGTAACTGGGTTTAGAGGATATGATTCTTCTGAAGGTGATGGGCATATTAATATTTGTGTTTAGAACATCTAGCTTTGGGTATTTTGGAAATAGGATTCGTTGGGAGTTCTGAAAGCACATGCTTTTCTGGTTTGTGGGGTGCATTAGAGTTAATGTGTGCACAGGAATGTTCCAAAAGGTTTGGGGTCAGGCTTAGCCTCATTAGGTGTGCTGCTTGATGTGTAAAAGGGTGGGATCTGAAGAGAACTCCCTGTAAAGAGAAAGTCTGTTTGCAGGAGATATGGAGAACATGGTTTGCTGACTCTTTATAATATCATGCAGGCGATTCAGTTTCAGTTTTATGTCACACATTTTGGTGAGAGGATAAGAGATGTATTCTTTGGTCAGTGGTGAGTGGCTGTAATTAAGCACATATAAAGAAGGTAAGCCTCTCATGCAAACCATGTCTATGGGTAGTTGAGACTCGAGTCATTTGGTGAAGTTATTTTGTGGGCTGTTGTAAAATGTCTAGGTGAAGGTTGGCTCAAAAGGGACTTTATAGTGTGAAGCAGTGATAGCGTCCAAGAGAGTTGTAGATTTGACAGTAGTTCAGTCAGTGTAGAATTGTTACTCCATATCAAGATCACTGATTATGTTGCTTTATGCTTGTGTTAGGCTGTTTGTTTTTATTCTTGTTGGTGGGGTGTAATATTGGGTTATTGGGGAAGTAGAAAAGAGAAATGTTGTGGTATTGTCAGAAGAAACGGGAGGCATGGTAGAAGTGTTTAGATTTTTTACAATGTCAACAATGTGTTTAAGATAAAGTGGTTCATATTTAAAGATTGCAAAACAAAACGGGTTTCAGCACTATATACAATTATATTGGCGTTTCATATCACAGTCCACAAAAGGTAACACACAAAGAAAAGAACATCAAAGTCCAGGGTATATTTCTCTTGATGCAGTGTTCACTTTATTTTTCACAAACAGATTTTCTCTTCAAAATTTTATTGATCATAGCCAACGAGTTTCGTCTCCTGAGAGACTTCTTCAGGGCTATTGAGAGAATATTCAAATACATTATTTAAAACGACGGAGCCTACACCCATTGTCAAAAAATGAATATACAAAAACATCCATATTTACAAAATTATATCATTAAAAAACAGATATACCACTTTGTACACGATCATATACCTATGGATAGTTAACAATCAGACTTTTGAATAAACAGATTTTTATATCATATATACGGATTTATACATGATCATACGCCTGTGAATAGTAACCGATCAAACATTTAAATGATCAAATTTTAATACCAAGGACAGATCAACTAAATATCTTCAAATGGGCTGCTACAATCCAACCCATTTAAGTAGACATTTTATGGCATCACTATGTAGTGTAAAGAAATTGTGTAAAAAAAAAGAAAAGAAAAACAATATTAAGGACTCAATACATATAAAAATCCCATACCTTCAAAGTATGGCATAAAATCTATTCTTCAAGTGATCACAGTGTTTCTAATCCAGTCGACATAAAATACTTGTAGCATTCAAAGACTCTGAAACGATAAGCATTTAAGGGATGACATCTCATGTCCCTGGATCAAGAAGATCATATATACACAAAGTCTTCCGTTAAACATTAAAAGTTTATTACATGACTTCCATGGTGAAAAGAAGAAACCCAAGGAAGTCAAGACAACTAATACATAACAATTTATCCCTGTATCCGGATTTAATTCAATGAAAAACCCATGACTATGCAATTAGTGTATGTGTGTTTATTACTAACTTCCTACAAAAGTTCATGATTATCTATGCAATTCAATATGGCATTCTGCAAGGACTATCACAGACACGGATTTGCAACAATTATATATGCACTGTCTATTATTTGGAGTGGCACCACTCAATTGCTGCTTAAAGTGTAAAGAAAGTAAGTTGATCAGCAGACTGTACCGCAATAATGTAAGCGATCATGACACAAGACGCGGCCATCTTGATAATATTAAGAAAGTCAAAAGTATAATAGATTAGCATGCTCAAACTAGTGCAGAAAACAATTTACACCCAAAGCTATACAGATAGAGACAGTTCAATAGCTGAATCTGCTGTATTTCCCTAAGATATTGACTGTCTCCCTTCAAGATTTTTAAATTCACAAGTTGGTTTCATTCTCAATACGATATCAGTAGCGGACACAAAAACCAAGTTTACAAGCTTGCCAAATAGAAATGAATGTTATTTATTTATCAGTTGTCCCAAATGCAAATTGAGACATATTTGGCAAATGACCTGATTTTTGTCGGAGCACGGTGACTGCAAATCTATCTATGTAACCACAAAAGGCCAGATCAATCTGGACAGAGGGAACCAGAGGCACAGGGTACTGGTAGACGGCAGCCTGCAACATAAACTGTGTATCACAATGAGCTGCTCCCAGTCTTGGTATCACTAGTGTAAGTGCAGTGTTCCAATTGTGAGTTCTGTCATCTCACAAAAAGTGAAGAACTGGTCTCACACACCACCGGGTGTCACGCTTCATCATTGACCAGTCCTCGCCCTCTAAAAACTTGGTTTGATAGAGGGCGAACATACACCTGACGACAGGGATGCACTTCTAAACTAAGTGGGGGGCCCAAAGAAAACTAAAGAGTGAATTAAAAGGCCATTATGGTTGTCAGCTTAAATTTAATAGTGCCGGCAACCATATGGTAGTTTAAAAGAAGATGGTCGGTGTCATGGGGATATTAGTGTCCCCCCACCGCTGTGAAAGGGGTCAACATGTTCTGCCTGTAGGCCTGTGTGTCTCAGCGGCATTCTTCAGGACCATGAAAAAACGGGCTCCACTCTTACCAAACATTGACCAGAGGATTCCACTTGATGGGGTGATGGCGATCACACTCCACTCTGAAATGGCTAGATCTTTATTGCCTGAAAGAAAAAACTAAGTGAATAAACCAAAAACACTGTCCCATAACTAGTGCACATATTACCAAAATAAGCCATAATCACCATGGTTCTAGCTTGAGTGGCTATTAGTGCAACAGTGAAGTGAGAAAACAATCTGTGCACCATTATTGGAGAAATTATCCCCATTGTGCTTACCTTAAGATGAGGTCAAAATGGCCCCATAGTAGGGAAGTGACAGATGAACCCTTTAGGTCCAGGACCTAGAAAGATGTGGAGAGAAAGAAAACAGAAAATTGCTCTGTTAGAGGCCACTGGGGGGCCTGTCTCAAGGAACACCATTTGTATCTTAATGCCACAAACAGGATTGCGTGACCTGTAGGGAGAGAAACCATCCAGCACCGCACTCATACTCTTACTGTTTAATGACATGGTCTCTGCCTCTATGCCTATGTCTGCATGCCTTCGCTCCTCGCTGGTGCAGTGAGTTTGATGCTGACTCATAATTATACTCTAAGCTACCGCAGTTAAGTGATTATCGAGGTGATTAATGAGCACTGCTTTGGAGCCGCTGTGCGAGATCCGGTGTCTATGTAGTGTCCATGGAGTTTCCTCGTGAAGTGCCTGGCTGCCCAAATATGGTCCCCGGACCATTTGTCCAATTGTGTTGTTTATAGTATTAGCGCAGTGTCGGTTGCCGTATTAGAAGCATCTCACCTGTGGACATGCGCAAGGGGGTTTGTGGTGAGCATTGCATGGATCCGTCTTGCTCAGAGGAATGCTCATGCGCACAAGAGTCAGGCCGGCGCTAATCTAAAGTTGGAACTGCGCCTGCACCAGGTTTATATGAAAGGCACATGTGTGTAAAATGACCCATAAAAAGAATGGTCTAAGGTTCACAACTCGCGTATGGTGCTGCATCGCCTGTAGCGGTGTCGGCATATAAATGATGGCTATGACTCGTACTGACAACTCTTGTGGTACACCATGGTGCTCATCAACCTATCCCCAATCATATCCCCATAGCCTGGCAGACCCATTGTGTCAGGTATAGGTTCTATCCTAGAACCTCTGTCACAATTTTGTGACTGGTTTCTTAAAACATTAGTCCAGAAATCAAGATTTTACCTCAGGGACACTAAAGATGTACTCTGCCACCTGAGGGATCTAGATACTAACATCATGGAGGATATGTTCATCATAATGGACATTGAGGCGCTTTACACGAGCATCCCCCAGCAACGCACCTTGGAAGTGATAGAACAAATCCTTCGCAGTTCGGACTGGAATTTCCAAACACCGCAACAATTCATTTTGGAATGTGCAGAAATAGCCCTGACAGAAAATTTCTTCGAATTCGAGGGTGCCCTATATCATAAAATCAACAGCACCTCGATGGACAGTACATTTGCCCCAAGCCTTGTATGTCTATATGTACACCAGTTTGAGGAAGTTTACATCTTCCATGAGAGCAACCCTTTCTCCTCAAACATGAGGACATGGGAACGCTTTATTGATGATGTTTTTATCGTCTCGGGGGGGGGGCAGACCACAGCTGAATCCTTTGTAGAGCAGATCAACACAAAAGACAGACATCTCAGATTCACCCACTCAATGAACAAGAACCACGATGTGTTCCCAGACTTAGACATCACAATGGACACAGAGGGCATCAGTACCAAAGTCCACAATAAAGCAACTGACAAGAACAGCCTATTGCTTTATGAGAGCTATCACCCAAAGCCCTGAGGGACAACTTGCTGATCAGACAGTTTCCTAGGACACGCAGAAACTGTTCTGAAACAAACACCTTCCAAACACAAGCGGAGGACCTGGAATCCAAATTACAAGATCAACACTACCCAAAAAAACTTATCAGAAGGTCAAAGCAAAGAGCAAGAAATGTCAATTGTGATGCTCTACTCGAAACAATCACAAAAGAGAAGTCGGATAGGATGGTGTGTGTCACAGAATTTACCCCAGCCTCAAAGAATGTACAGAGAATCATTAAAAGGAGCTGGCATATCCTCCAAGGGGCGGAAAAACACTGGGATCCTCCCCTGTTTGCATTTAAAAGGAGTAAGAACTTGCGGGATGAGATTGTAAGGGCTAAAGATCCGGAACCCCAAAAGGATAATCAAATGACATTATGGAACACTCAGAGACCTACTGGAAATTTTTCCTGCGGGGCTGTGTTGCATGCCCCCTCACAACAAACACAAAGACTGTTGACATTGGAACCACACGACCATGGGTACTTAACCATTTCAGTAACTGCAACACGGAGAACGTGGTCTATCTCCTCATGTGCCCATGCAACTTTAGGTAGGTGGGCATGACCACCAGAAAAATTTAAATATGCATCAATGAGCATCACAGCACCATACCTTGCAAAAAGAATAACACCAAACTTACTAGACATTTTTTAGAAAAAAATCACAAAGACACAGACCTCAAATGGGTTATCCTGGAAGTTATGAAGAAACACACTACAGACCTCAGCAGGCCAACACACATTCGAGGACAGCGGTGCGTGTCCTGACTCCGAACCTGGAAAGAAGGCCTTAACCATGATATCCCGTGACTTCAGCTCAATCAATAAGGGCAAACCTCCTTCTGCCACCCGGTCATCCTCAATAATCTCATAAAGCACAATATGACACCATTGAAACCTTAGTCCTGCTAATATAATGCCTAGGTACCTCTGACATCTGCCTAAAAACACTCTGTTCTTTCTTTCTCTTGTCTGGGTCCCTCCATTTGGGTGGCTATCTACCGATATGTAAACGTGCCATTAGTGGGTCTATTGTAGAAACTCTATTACCAATTTATAATCCGCTAATATGGAACACTAAATTTCTGACTACTGTTCGATTTGAACTTTCAGGACACTGAGTCTGATTACTGAACCCTTTCTCTCTCTATATATACATCCACCCTGACTCATTGACATTAAACATCTTGCTTTTATTAGTAATACCGCCTGGTAATAATCATTGAGCCCCAGCACCCCTAAGGCGTACCGCACACCCCTTTTTTTCTTACATATATCCCTTTCCCCCTTGTATGACTGTAAGATGCAAATATCAATTGTTAGAAAATATGATAGGGGATATGATTGGGGATAGGTTGATGAGCACCATGGTGTACCACAAGAATTGTCAGTACAAGTCATAGTCATTATTTATATGCCGACACCACTACCGGCGATACAGCACCATACGCGATTTGGTAACCTTAGACCATTCTTTATATGGGTCGTTTTACACACATGTGCCTTTCTTATAAACCTGACGCATGCGCAGTTCCAACTTTAGATTAACGCCGGACCGACTCTTGTGTGCATGAGCATTCCTCTGAGCAAGACGGATCCACCCAATGCTCACCAAAAACCCCCTTGCGCATGCCCACAGGTGAGATGCTTCTCATACGGCAACCAACACTGCGCTAATACTATTAACAACGCAATTGGACAAACGGTTCCGGGGACCATATTTGGGCAGCCAGGCACTTCACGAGGAAACTCCATGGGCACTGCATAGACACCAATCTCGCACAGCGGCTCCAAAGCAGTGCTCATTAATCACCTCGTTAATCACCTAAATGCGGTAGCTTAGTGTATAAATATGAGTCAGCATCAAACTCACTTCACCAACGAGGAGCGAAGGCATGCAGAAATAGGCATAGAGGCGGAGACCACGGCATGGAACAGTATGAGTATGAGTGTGGTGCTGGATGGTTTCTCTCCCTACAGGTTACACTATCCTTTTTGTGGCATTAAGATACAAATGGTGTTCCTTGAAACAGGCCCCCAGGTGCCTCTAACAGAGTGATTTTCTGTTTTCTTTCTCCCCACATTTTTCTAGTTCTTGGACCTAAAGGGTTCATCTGCCACTTCTCTCCTATGAGGCCATTTTGACCTCATCTTAGGTTAAGCACAATGGGGATAATTTCTCCAAAAATGCTGCACAGATTGTTCTCTCACTTGACTGTTGCACTATTACCCACTCGAGCTAGAACCATGGTGATTATGGCTTATTTTGGTAATATGTGCACTAGTTATGTGACAGTGTTATTGGTTTATTCACTTTGTTTTTTCTTTCAGGCAATAACGATCTAGCCATTTCAGAGTGGAGTGTGATCGCCATCATGCCACCAAGTGGAACCCTCTGGCCATTGTTTGGTAAGAGTGGAGCCCGTTTTTTCATGTTCCTGAAGAATGCCGCGGACCCACATGGGCCTACAGGCAGAAATATGTTGACCCCTTTCACAGCGGCGGGTGGACACTAATATCCCCATGACACCGATCATCTTCTTTTAAACTACCATATGGTTGCCGGCGCTATTAAATTTAAGCTGACAACCATAATGGCCTTTTAATTCACTCTTTAGTTTTCTTTGGGCCCCCATTTAGTTTAGAAGTGCATCCCTGTTGTCAGGTGTATGCCCGCCCTCTATCAAACCAAGTTTTTAGAGGGCGAGAACGGGTCAATTATGAAGCATGACACCCAGTGGTGTGTGAGACCAGTCCTTCACTTTTTGTGAAATGAAATGAAAATGTGTTTTAGAAAGCGCAGATAGCTGCCCAGAGGCGTCTAAGCGCTAAAGCTAACAATGCATAGACAACTGGGCGAGTGACAGAAACAGGAAAAACAAATCTATTTATTGAAAAAGAAGGTTTTCAGGTGCTTCCTAAAAGAGAAATAAGGGTAGACTGTTCCAAAGCCTAGCCACATTCAGGGAAGAGAAACAACCTCCTGCTCTGGACCGTTTAATTCTTGGCACGACAGCACAGAAAGCGTTGGTAGACCGTAGCTGTCTGCTAGGGAGGTAAGGGGTGATTAAGGGACGACTAATTGTTGGGCCAGTTTCCCAGAATGCCTGATGAGCAACACAGAGAGATTTAAAACTAATCCTATCCCTTACCAGGAGCCAGTGCAGTTTTGTTAGTCCAGGTCTAACAGAGGTCCTGAGAGGGATTTGAAGCAGGGTCCGGGCCGCACTATTTTGGATCACCCGTAGCTTCCTCAATGTGAAGTCTGGAGCCCCAAGATAGAGTGCATTTCCAAAGTCTAATCTTGAGAGAATCAGTCCTTGAACAACAATTTGTTTGGCCTCAAATGGTAGCAAGGGGAGGATCTTCCTCAGCATTCTAATGAGGCCAAAACAGGTGGCAGATAGCATGACAGCTTGATGGTCAAACGTCAGGGACTTGTCCAGCCAGACACCCAAGCTCTTAATAGCATCTTTAGGGACTGGAGGGGGACCCAGACAGACTGGCCAGATCTGGTCGACCGTAGATGGAGCCGAATGACCCAACAGCATGACCTCTGTCTTGTCCCCATTAAGTTTGAGACAAGACGAGGTCATCCAGCTGCTGACTTTGCTCAGGCAACCCACCAGATCCACCGTGCCCTCAGGGTCTCCGGCCCGCGTCAAAGAGACCACCAGCTGGGTATCGTCCGCATAGGCCACGATTTTTATACCATATGGACGGACGATCCCAGATAGAGATGCCAGCACTCACAATTGGAACACAACACTTACACTAGTGACACCAAGACTGGGAGCGGCTCATTGTTTATACACTGCAAATCTATCTACCCTAGGATAATTGGGTGGCTTTACCGGCCATCCTTAAATGGTGTTTGTCTCATAGCGTTATTTGTACACGGGCATATATCAAAAATTAACCTATTGCCAATAAAAGTATCCACAGCGCTGTGATTGCTAATACATCACTGAATGATATAACTCTCTATGTGACAGCGTTACACTCAGATTGCTGCAAAATTCATTGTCCTAGTTAAACTGTTCTAATTTACTCTTCCCCTTCTGTCTATGTCTATAGAGGACTCGTGTAGCCCAATAGTAACTCACAGAGAATGGCATGATAACCACCCGCTTCACTGGTCGAAGTATTCTTTCAGCGAAACAGAGCCGAAAAGAACACTCGTTTTTAAAGCTCCTGCCCGGAAGCGAAGGACCATGTGACTTGCGTCTATTCGTATTTACCAGTTCCAAACACAAACAAAGGTGGCAGCCATCTTAGAGCTATACACCACAGCAGTGCTTTCCCATTTTCAAGGGCCCAAACAACAAGGACACAGATTTGTTTGGATTAGTCAATACAAAAGGAAGTCTGAAAATTAGGATAGTCTCATATTCAAGTTCAAACAATTTTTCCCTTTATCAAAAATTCCATAATGTGCGAGCTCTGTGCCGCGTCATCAATGCAAAAGATGGACCAGGTCTCATATTAAAATTAACACCATTTTTATTTTTGTGAAGAATACCTTAGTAAACAGGCTCTATATCGCACATTAGTGTAAATGATGAACCACATGAGTCGTTCATTCTCTTCAGGTACCGCGCATCCCAATTCATGCTGTTGTCTGCGTCTTGTAACGTTTTGAAGGTACATGTTAAAGCGGCAGCCATATTGAAAAATAATCATTTTGTATGTATAAGTGGAATACGAGCACCAAAAAACATTTTCTGTAATCCTAAACAATATTAAAAACTGAAAGACCAAGTTTTAAATACAGGATTTATTTTTAAAAACCCAACAACTTTTTAGTTCTGCAAAGGTTAAATAGAATGGCCTCTTAACAAACTCATAGTGCAACATGCAAACTGTTTTATGATTTAATGAGTCTCTATATGGGCAACAAGTGACTTGAAAATCATGTAAAATTTATAATCTAAGTTATCTGTGTTGCACTATGAGTTTGTTATGAGGCCATTCTATTTAACCTTTGCAGAACTAAAAACGTGGCAAGACGCAAACAATAGCCTTAATTGGCATGTGCGGTACCCAAAGAGAATAAAGGACTCCTGTCATCCATTATTTGAACTAATGTGCTATATAAAGCCTGTTTACTATGGTATTCCTTGCTAAAAGAAATATTGTGTTAATTTTGATATGAGACCCGGTCCATTTTTTGCATTGATGATGGGCAGAGAGCTTGACCATTATGGTAATCATTTTTTTTTAATTCTTTTTATTGAGAGTTCATAGAGACGAATATTACACACATAATAGTCTCATGTAAAATTCCTAAACACTTGAGGACAGAACAATTGGCATAACTATAAAATGCTAAAGTTATCAAAGCACAATTTAAATACGAATTTAAAAGTGTGCGACAGTGCCATCACAGTTCCTATAATCAGAGGGAAGAACATATTCATTTAAAGTGCAGAGTGCTGAATCAAAATACATACATATATATTCTTTTTTTTCCTCCATTTTTCCTTTTTCAAAATCCCAGACACTCCAAGAGTTATGATAAAAAACATATTAGAATAAAGTACAAAGTATTACCAAGGAGGCTAAGATTCAAACACGCTCCAATACTTCTCATATTTTCTCACTGCTCCTGATCTTAGTGCATATTTCTTTTCCCGCACTTGTATGTTAGACAATTTTAATCTCCATGCATTAAAAGTAGATACTTTCTCTGTTTTCCAAAGTTGGAGGATTAGAGATCTTGCTATTCAGGCTGAAATAAATAGGCTTTCTTCATGTGAAGAGATGGCAGAAGAGCAGCCCAAAACTGCTATAGATTCATTAAGTGAGATTTGGGGGTCTATTGTAAATCTGAGGTATTTCTCAATCTCCTCCCACACCTTCTGAATTTTTGGGTATTCCCACATAATATGTGTCCAGGTGCCTTTCTCTTCACAACATAAACATTTATCTTCTATTTGCGGGTATATATTATGGAGGAAATGGGGTGTTCTATAAATCAACAATTTTGAATAATATTGCATACTTTTAAAATTGGCCCCACGAAATATAACTGCATTAAATTTATTTAGCTTATTCCAGTTTGGTTTACTAATCTGTATGTCTTCCCTTTTCCGCCATCTATCCCTGATCTTTTCAAATTGTAATCCAGTTACTGACCTTCCGTTGTGGGGGGCTATTCAGGGCTTCACCGATGCTAGATTTATAGTGCAGTTTTTTCATATCTAACTTTTCCAGTATAGAGTTTAATCTGATGAAAGACCATTTTAAAATTATATCAGGATGTTGAAGCCCTATTTCGATCTCTTCCCATGTTTTCCAGCAGTTCCCCTCAATAAAATCCTGGATCTTATCATACCCATTTTCTTACCACAATCTTAATGTATTTTTCTCCAAAATACCCATTTCTCCTGTGCATATATTCCCAAGTCTGGTTAAGTTATTAATTCTTAAAATATCGTAATATGCCAGAAGCTGGGATTTTTGTTTAAGTAGCCATTGTAAGGCCTTTTAGAATACTTTTCTAGGATACTTGGTCACTCTTGTAGGGTCAATGATATTATGTTCCCTTAGAATCTTATTCATAAAAACGTATCTACTTCTTGAGTGTCTAAAAAGAAAAATCTAAAACTATGATGTGCAAATGTCGCATAATAATAGTCTCTAATATTCGGGAGAGATAATCCTCCTTCTGCGACCGAATAATTGAAAGTGCTAATTGCCATTGTAAGGTCTTATAGAATACTTTTCTAGGATACTTGGTCACTCTTGTAGGGTCAATGATATTATGTTCCCTTAGAATCTTATTCATAAAATCCTAAAGAATTATCTACTTCTTGAGCATCTAAACAGAAAAATCTAAAACTATGATGTGCAAATGTCGCATAATAATAGTCTCTAATATTCGGGAGAGATAATCCTCCTTCTGCGACCGAATAATTGAAAGTGCTAAGTGCCAATCTTGGTACCTTATTTGCCCATAGGAAAGAAGAGAACATACCGTCTATCTGCTTAAAAAAGGAAGTCTGTATTGCACAGGGAACTGCACTAAAAAGAAAGGCAAAGAGTGGAAGGATAGACATTCGAATTAGCGCAACCCGTCCCATTATTGATAGCGGAAGCTGGTTCCATTGTGCTAACTGAGCGCTCACCTTTTTAAGTAAAGGAATATGATTTAGGAAATATATATATATATATAAAAAGTAATACTCAAGGCCAGGGTTGATTTGCATGCCCATGTTGCTATAGCAATGGATCACACAACGCTGCAATTTAGTTCCTTTAAGTGCTGTTTTCCGGCCTTCATTTAAATGTGTCATTAGTGCTCACAAATGAAGTATGTCAAATATATGGGAGGAAAGCACAAATACATATGCCTTGTGGCTTCTACGCTAAATGCCACCCTTGATCAGGCGGGTAAGGCCTTATCCAAGCTGCTGGGTCAACTAGTGGAGGTAAGCATAGATTTTGGTATTTTTGGGATAGGTCACCATTACTCGAATTACCCAAAACTGAACAAAGATCAGGAAAGCCTCCTTTTCCTGTTAACACTGTTAGCTGGAAGGGAAATATGCATTAAATGGGTGAAAATATACCTGCAAAACATAAAGAATGGCTGGTTTCTATTCGGAGGGTAAACAAATTGGATAGAAGCAGAAATACGGGTCAAAAATATACATTTTGGACATCTGGGAACAACACAATCAGCCACATTGAAAATCAGGGTTTTTGTCACAACTGTCCAATGATTAGGCAATGCAATAACGTCTTCATGCAGGGTCTTGAATGAGTAGTAAAAATGAGTAGCACCCCCCCGCCGAAAACGATTTACCCTGGAAGCGGACATAAAGGGGCACCTACAAAAGGAAGGGTCAAGAATCTCCATGCACACATCAGCACTTATCCAAGAGAGAACCCTTTTTCGGAACAGGATGGTCAAAGGGCTTATGCCACCTCCACCTCCAAAATATTGCGCATTGAGGACAAAAAATAGAAAAATAAGAATAAATGCCACTCTAGATTTGAATTTTTTGAGAATAGACCTTTAAATACAACACTGCTGCACTTATGTCCAGATTATCTTTGGGTCCTATAAAAGAGACTGAAGACAGACTCTTTTTGCAAACACCACTGCAAGACATAACACCATACCAGTGGTGTAGCTGAGGGGAGGGGGCGGTCTGCCCTCGGTGGCACTCTTTTTGGGGAGGTGGAGGTGACAAAGTTGTGTCTGTTGACTACCATCATTCCCCAACCCCTGGAACAAGTCGTCCGCCAGTCCCCATGCTTATACCAGCCCCTGGTTTCAAACTTAAAGGCTGTGCAGGGTGGCAGTAGCTCCAGCTACGCCACTGTACTATCTAATATTCCTTTGGCCTGATGCAAAAAGTTAAAAGCACCCCAAATAGGCATTGACTGAAAGGTGCTAATCTAAACAAGTTAATGGCTGAAGGGGGCCGACTTAAATCAAGTTCCTAGGTATTTTGTGTGATGATTACTTGACAGCTCAAGCTGTCTGTAATCAGACATATAAAGCCAATCAATAAAAACGTGTAGAGTTCGCAACATAGAAGAGATATACTGTCAGATTCATCAAAGACCTGTTTTGCGAGTCTTTAATAGCGATTCATAAGGAATCGCTATTAGAGACTCGCAAAACGGGATTCATGTAGGAATCGCAAAATAAAATGCGATTCCTACACCTTCCTTATTTGTGATTAGCAAATTGCTAATTGCAAATAAGGAATAACTCCCCATTCATTCCTATGGGCCTAAAGGCCCATAGGAATGAATGGGGAGTTATTCTTTTTTTGTGATTAGCAATTTGCTAATCGTAAATAAGGATGCGATTTCAAGGGTGCTTGGGGTGTCCAAAGGACACCCTGTAGCACCCCTGAAATGTAATCTACATTGGTGTTGCGCACACACATGTCCAAAGGACATCTGTGTGTGCAACATGCAACTTAGAGAAATGCATTTAAAAGCATTTTTCTAAGTTTTCCCTATTTACCACGAGATTTGACCTCGCGGTAAATAGCGGCCCGAAATTGCGAATTCGAAATTAAAAAAAAATGGTTAATGAATTGCATTTAAGGAATCTCAAATAGAGATTCCTTAAATGTAATTCCTCGCAATTTAGCGAAATCGCATTTACCGATTTTTGCATTTGGGATGATGAATCCCAAATGCAAAAATTGCGCTTGCAAAGGGCCAGATTCTCAGAATCTGGCCCTTTGCGAGGGCAATTAAGCTTCATGAATCTGGCTGATAAATACCAAATGGGGAAAATGTACATTAAAAAATAGTGGGAGAATTTTTAATGGGCTTCTGGGCATGCACTTCACACACAGGAAGCAGACAGATTCCACTGCTGTCTTTTGTGTTTGTCTGCATCTTCAATATAGGAAAGGACTGGTAATAGGCTTCGTGAGCAAGGTGGGGTCGGTATTCAACCATCTGTCAGCTCAAACATGTAGTGATTGATTCAAAGGCAGACGCATCAGAGGGGATTCGCTGGGAAAAATAACCTGTCTCTTTCAACATAGTTATATATTATTCATAGTTCACAATCAATTATTTTCTGTAAAACATTCAGGGTAAGACTTGTGCTGCATTTGACTCTAACAAAGAAAGGAAACAATGTATCCAGCATTTTCTTTTTTCATTAATATTACGAGCATACAAATCTTGGAGGTAAAAAGACAATTATTTAAGGTGTAACGGGGAAGGCGATATAAATGATATATGCCATATCTGCAGTGATGCTTAATCACTGCTGCCTCTAATGGCGTTGGCATTTTCCCTGACATCTCAAATCTCCTTAATGTATAAAAGCCAGGCGAAATGCGGCGCTTTCTCCGTGCTTGGGAGGAATTGATGGTTTTTGCAGGGGATTTGATTGAACTTTTTTTGTTGTGCAATTGAAAAATTAGGAGGCTCTTCCTCCTCATATCTCTATTAACACTCGGTCTTAAAATGCAATTACAGTGGCGAACTGCATCGCAGGTTAAAGTTCTTTCTGCAATTTGTGGCAAAGGGAGCAGTGATTCATCACACATGCACATTTCATTTGTGAAATGCTAATAGAGGTTTTCTCCTTCTAGTTTCACGAACACAGACCCCTTTGCAGAATATTAAACCCTGCAAGTATAAAACCAGCCCTTAGTTTCATTTTTAGCTTACAACTGAACATCAGTGGCACTCCTGCAGCTGTTCTCTGATTTAGGTTTTTCTAGCATTTTGAATTTGTCTGAAGTTTCTTTCAGTTTCTGAAAGGCATAGTTATCATTGCTTTTGAAGGTGGCTACTGCCAGAGTCTAATATGGTGAATATTGTAAGCAAAATATTTTCTTAATTTGAAGTGTGCTGAAAATTTGCTCACAAATATGCATTACTTTTATTTAAGTGGGCTTCACAATTCAGCGTGGTACCCTAAAACGTAATGTACTCGTGTTGAAAATATTATAGTCATTGGGCAGGCACACGCAATCAAATCAGATAGGTCAGACTTTAGTTGCTCAGCACAAACTTTGCAAGTCTTACTGTACATTTGGGGCCTACATCTCAAAGGTTTTGCTATGTTTATGTTTTAGAAATGGTGTCTCTAGTTGGCAGAGGTAGGTACCTCTGTCCAAATAGGGACCCTTGCTTCTAGTCAGCGTAAGGGGGATACACTTCTAAAATAACCCTGCTCACCCCCCTGGTAGCTTGGCACAAGCAGAAAAGGCTTATCTCAGAGACAGTGTGTAAAGCATTTGTGAACACATACAGTAATACAGTGAAAAAACTACAAATGGACACCAAACCAGTTTAGAAAAATAAGTAATCTCTATCTAAACCAAAACAAGACCAAACGACAAATACCACAATACAGTTATCAAGATATCCTAAAAAATAGGGTATTCACTCAATTAAAGTTTGTAGCAACAAATAACTCCACCTGGAGTTATTACAACGTTGGGACAGATAAAAATCCCTAAGTATGGCGCTGACCGTGAGGTGCACGGCATCGGGTGTGGAGTCAAGCAGACCCACAAAGAACAATACCCTGGATACAATGAAAGCAAAGACGTTGCACGGCGTCGGGGAGGTGATGCTACATTGGCGCTGAGGGCTGTTGGTTCCTTATGGCCCTAGGGGAGGTGAAGCCTTGGTTCTTTACTGCAGTGCAGGGGAGGTGATGTCATGGTGGCATCGAGGCGTCGGCTCCTTACGACGGTGCGGTGTGGATGGATTCAGGAGTCACCCACGTCAAGTATCAGCTCCACGTAGATGAAGCACCGGTGTTGGTGAAGTCGGGCTGTGGATGGAGTCACGACGTTGCTTCATGGACATCACGACATCATGTACTTGGCTCTGGTGCAGGCAGCGGCCTTGGTGATGGCTTCAGAGTCGATCTGGAACAGCGTCAGTGCAAGTTGGGGGGGTGCGTGGTACTCTACACGAGCGGTGCCCACGGCTTTGGAGCAGGTTAGGGCACTGCTCGCTGGTGTCAGGGTTGCAATTTTCTTCTGTGGCAGCTAAAACAGCAGTTCCAGATGCAGAGAGACACAATAAATTAAGCCTTTGTGTCCCTGAGACTTCAGAACAGGAGGCAAGCTCAATTTCAAGCGCTTGGAGATCTTTTCTTCAAGCAGATTACAAAGCATTCAGCAAAGTCCTTTTCTCTGTTCCTTGGCAGCAAGTAGCCACTGCAGGCCAACCCCAGACAGCAAACAGCACAGAGGCAGTATTCCTCCTCAGCTTCTCCGGCTCTTCTCCTCAGCAAAGGGTTCTCTTGATTTCCCAGAAGTGATCTAAAAGTCTGCGGTCAAGGGCCTCTTTTTATACACCAAAATCCTTTGTTCTCTGAAGACAGAGAATGCCTGAACCCAGTCAAAACCAGTTCTGTCTGCACTGGCACAGGTTCCTGGCATGAGGTGGAGATAGCATTATTGAAGGCAGACCAGGCCCATGCAGGTGAATGGACATCTCCTTCCCCTACTGTAAATGCAGCCCAGGACCATTCAACCCAGCCCCGACTCATCAGACTTCTGGAGCCACTGCCCCTCTTCAGCCACTGTCATCCAAAAGCCAGACACGCAATACACAAACCTAGCAGAGGCATACTGGAGGGTTGGGCAAGAAAATACTTTCTAAAAGTTGTATTTTCAAACTGAATATAAAAACCACACTCACTAAAAGATACATTTTAGCATTCTGCGTTCAGGTATACTAAACTTTATTTTCCTACCGTGTTCCTAGTTATGTTTATAAGATGTTATAAACAAACTCCCAATTCTGTCCTATGGGTACAGGTAGCCTTGCAATAGTGAAAAACTAAATTGGCATTAATTCACTATTAAGACATGCCACACACACCAAGGCATGTCTTACCTTTCACATACAATGCTCCCTGCCCATAGGGCTACCTTGGGCCTACCTTAGGGGTGCCTAACATGCAAGAAAAGGGAAGGTTAGGGACTGGCAAGTGTGTGCACTTGCCTAGTCGACATGGCTGTCCCAGACTGCACACAGGCTCTGCAATGGCAGGCCAGAGTTACATTTTACAGGCTGCTTCTGTGAGTGGCACAACCAGTGTGGCAAGCCCACTAGCAACATTTGATGTATAGGCCCTGGGCCTATAATCAAATTAAAACAAATATGCCAATCATGGAATCACTAATCCATAACAACAATTTACAAAGGGAGCATTTGCACTTTGTCACTGAACAGCAGTGGCAAAGTGCCCAAAGCATCTAGACCACCAAAACAGAGTCCAATATACAGAAAAAACACAGGAGGCAAAGGCAAAAATTCAGGGGAGACCTAAGCCAATGGTCCCAGGTCTAACATTATGCATAATCTATGTAGTGCTCATGGCTAACTCCTGGATTACAGGATTTAAAGTAACCCATGAGTAAGTGACAGCAAATTATTTGTGAATCAGGCACTCAAAGACTTAAAAAAACTGGTTTAATAACTCATCTGCCAGTTCTTGGTGTTTATTCTGTGTCTTAATTATGCCTACATTTTTGGAGCAGTTTTAATGTGTGATGATCCGCATCTCTAGATGTGACTGAGCTTAGAAGATGATTCTGAATGAAAACAGTGATACGTCATTCTATTGTTGGACAGAGAATCATGCCTGCTCAACATGGAATGCTTTCAGTCACTTCAGACAAAAGCCTCAAAATTATGTGGGCTCAGGTATGAGATTATCCTCGAGGAAAATATGGGAATACAGGAGCAATTCCATTCGGGGACAGAAATGGGCCACATTGTCTTTCGGGGGCTTTAAAATAAATAAAGTGCACTTTTCCTGTTTGTGCCATGGCACGCCTTTAAACAGGTGTGCCTGGTGCAAATAGGGCCATATGCCCTTTCATGATGAATGAGCTGCACTCACAATGGGAGTTCCCCTTGCAGGCTGGTACGGAAGATGGCTGTTCCCTCTTGCAGCGGGCTGAGGGTCCCCCTTTCACCTCTCCAGGGTGTTACCTCATGGGGCACACTGACAATATCCCAACTTTTCGTGGCACTTTCATTGTGCCTCCTAAGGGCCTTCTTGCATCTGTGCCCGTAAACATCATAGTCGAAGAGGCAAAGTGATTTGCTAACTTGCATAAAGATTGTGCTGGTGCTACTTATGCACCAACACTATCAGCATTGCAGAAGTGGCCAACCAAGTGTCTGTCGCTCCGTCTGTAATCCCAAAGTGCCCTGGTGGTGCACAAAGTGGGTCCATAATAAGTCCCTAGGTTTCACTTTGCTATAATTCTAATTGTAGTAGGAGTGTTTTCTAACTGTGAACCAAGCCCCCAATACATTTTCATAAAACCCAGTTGTTCATATGAAATCTATGATGCTTCATGGAGGCTTCTGAATGTAATTGGGCTATTTGATTTAAATGGCTGAACGTATCATCTATGATGAACCACTTGTCTTAGGCACTGGTGGGATCAATTCCCCTTTCACTGACTTGGAGAATATTGGCAACAGTGAAACATTCCATTGTGTAGGCGACTTAAAGCTAATAAGATCTTTTACACTATACTGGTCCCAGAGCAACATTCAGACAGTTTTTTCCTGGCATAGGATGTATAACAGACTGGCAGCATACAGCAGCAGAATGCTTTAAAGAAAAGTGTTTTTGGCAATCAGGGCATCTTAACGGGAGGTGTTGTGCTTAGAATAAAATGGAGTGGGATGGCGGGACACTTAAGAAAGCAGAGAGTTGGGTTGGTGGTTAAAAAAAATTTAAAAGGCAGAGTCCAAGACTATGCTTGGAAAAGTGGTGCATTTTGATTATATAAATTTGAATCTGTGGCAAATGGATATTTAATCAAGATGTCCACAACAACTCACATTTTGAAAAAGGGCTGAAGATTGGATTATAACTCAGGTCTCAAGAATCCATGGCCTGCAATTTTGCAGGTAGACTACATCTTCTCCTTGTTGCCAAGGCAGGCTTGATTGAAAAATACTGTGGTACTTTGGGTGTGGGAAACACAGTCTCCGTCTCTACTCTACTGTGCTGCTCAGCGTGCACTTACAAGGAAAAGTTTCATGATTGTCAATACATATGGTATGAGGTGATTCATGAAATGAATTTGCAATGAAAATTGATTTGGTCCTATTTCGATAAAGAGGGGGAAACAGGAAGGACGCCTCTCTGTGGTCATATGATAATCTCCTGTTCAGCCAAGCAAATTGATGCCTTGAAATTTCACATCCTGCTCATAAAAAAGAACCTGAGATGGCAGAGTTTATTTTCTCAAAGATTGAAAATTCTGCCTCCTCAATATTTAATTATTAAGTACAGAACAATTAATTGAGCCTGGACTATCTCTGGAAAAAGATCTAGCAACACTTCTCCTTATAGCACCCACCACTGACAAAATCGAAATGGTATCAGAACATGTAGGCATTCAAGCGGTGCAAGTGTCGGCACACTTCGTACTTGAGATGTAATGTACAGTGGTAAGGGTTTGCTGAAGATAGCAGGCTTTTAGGAAACTGATCATTAAGAGCTTGTAATGTCATATTATGATGGCTGCACACTAGAGAGTTAGTGCCAGATTATTGTCCTGAGCTCCAGAGGGTAGGAACATTTTAATGAACCCTGTGAGGTATGTCCATTAGTTAGTCATGATGTTGAATATGTTCAACTATGAAGGTGGTCTCAGAGGTAGCTTACTGCAATAGATACTACAGTCATGATGGCATTCTCAGTAGTTCTTATTGCTAATGTGGACCTACCCTTCTCCGTTCAGCAAGGGCCATTTTTTAATAGATCGAAGACACTGTAACATCGAGAACATCTGACAGGACCACTTGAATAAAAACATGTAATGTCATTTTACAATGTATCATTGTTAATATATGAGTGAACTCGGCTCTGTATGTATGCTTCTCTTGAAACTCCTAATCCTCACAGTGACAATATATAATAAGTGTGCTTCCTGAGGAGCCTTGATAATTTGTTCATTTCTTAAATTATTTCAAGCCCCTACTTCAAACTCTGGGATGCAATGCACAGTTACTGTTATCTAATAGGCTTTAGAAGCAGAATGAAGTGTGGATATTAAAGCTGAAATCTTAATTTTAACTGGAGTTATGATGTTATAATCTTCAATAATCAGAGGGGCAGGAGGAGGAGACACTAAGAGGATGGAAGATTCAACAAGCACATTTTGCACCTAGCAATACTTATATGATGAATAATTATTTACCTCTTTTTAGCTTCTAAGAAGATATAGAGCCACATTTAGACATTGGCAGACAGAGCAGGAACATTGCTACAAAGTAGCGTGACTTCTGTCCTGCAAATATTGTGGTTCTTCTCCCTCATTTAGGGGTGGATGAAGCACCATATTTCTGGTGGTGAAGTGTCAGCAGCCTCTATCATTGGAGACATTTGAACAATGGATTACCACCACAGGTCTATCAGTCATTGTACATCAGAAGGAACACCCTATCTATGGTGATGCTTTCAAAATATATTTTTCCTGTTCACCACTGCCAGGAAAAGAGTAGAGTTTGCAAAAAGTAAAAAAAAATCCACATTAACCTCATGCAATAGGAGAAAACTCCAAGCACATAAAGGTCATTGTTTTTATATTTTCATAAAGAATACCCACCATCAGGTATTTATTTCTGAAAAACAAAAATGATATGGAACACACTCAGAAACCCTCTTTGCCTTCAGTGCATCTGTTAACCCACAGAGGCCATTGAGATTGTTCCTAGGCAGTTGTGGATGGCATTATAAGGTTGACAGACCTTTTTGTAATGACACTTCTAGTTGTTCTTGAACTTGAGGCTCAGCAAAGCAAAACAGGAATTAGAGATACCCAGAAGAATATCATATTTGAAACTATAAAAATAAGGATCACATAAGGCAATTGTATCAGAAAGTGAATTTAGAAATGCAAACGCAAACTCCTTAATGGCTATCTCTCATAGATTGTTGTAAAACATGTCATATTTAAAGTGAACAGGGCACAATAAAAATTGGCCTAAATAGTTCCAACAATATTGTAGCATTCATCGCTTTGGAGAGATTGAACTGCCTCTTATTGTTCTCAAGCAAACTCTTCAGATTGATTGAAGGTCACCTTTCTGAGGTCTGAGCCGTGCCAATCAGTGTCAGGCTTTGACTTTGAGTAGCTAGAAAATATCCATGGAGGGGTCAGGGAGTGTGATTAGGTCAATGGGAAAGGTTTTTGGGAGTGAGGATGCTGAAGGCTCTCTGGAGTTGAGCATTTGCTGCCCCACATGGTGGTGGAGGGGGCGGAGGGTTTGTCATTGCCTCTGCCTTACAGCTTCTGCCCTGATTCTTCCCAGGTGCAGATTCCACATCCAGTAAAACTGGTATGATGTTTAAGGACTCAGATATCTTAGGTTTGGAAACAGCAGACAATTCAGATTTGCCTAGACATTATCTCTCACACCCTCATCACAAATAATATTCTCCATGCAGCTCATAAACGAGGCTCTTATGTGAAATAGCGAGTTTGTGGTCTGTTCACAATGTTCTGTTATGAGAAAGTCATTATCGGTTGCTAGCCAAAAGACATAAGTGATTTACATTTATTAATTTGCTTTATTTATTTATTTGATTTTTAACGAACCGCCACTTCCCAAAGGCCCTTTGAAGTGCTTGAAGCAAATGTGGTGGAAAACATTTTAAAACACCAGGTTCAAGTACATTGCACATTCACAGATTTGGAATTTGCTTTTGAGATTAAAATGTTTGGAGATTGACAATAAATTCTAATTCTAGATAAGAAATTCTGTTTCAAAAGATGGCATGTGGTCCTTATGGAGTTTGAATATGAGTAACAGAATTCTTTGAATGACTTTGCTTGCAATGTTTTTGAAGGACTGTACATTGGGAAGTGCTAAAATTGATGGGTTTGAGAAGTTCCAAAGAAGGGTTTTGTGAGCTCTAACTGATTTCCTATGGGCTTCTTCCTTTGATGTAATGGAATGTAAAGAGTTGTTGAATCATCAATTTGTTAGCGCCACCGAAAGAAGAATTTTAGCAAAGAAATGATTATAAACCATTTCACTTAAAAGTACTGACTAAACTTCAAAGGCACCAATTAAGCTAGAGCAGAAAGTAGTAGAAGAGAATCAAATGATAACATTCTGCCTGATAAGAGCACAGAGGTTGGCATGTTTGAAAGGGGTGGGAGGGCGGAGGGTATACACATGCACACAAACACACTCGCTCAACACACACACGAATCGATTACCAAAACTCACTCCTAAATATTTACGCATGCACCAAAGATTAACAAAAAAAACACCTGCACAGCTTTGCCTCTGAGTTCCTAGGAGGGTCGAGACAGCTGCCATCTTTCATTGGCTGACCTTAGGTCAGGCAATGAGGGGAGGCAGCAGTCCCTAACTTGTCACAGAGTTGGATGTTATTAATTCGAGTTACTGACCTCACCCCACTCTGTGACAAGGTGTCAGTGATTGAGACAGCCCTATGCCCTTCAGGGCTTAAAACTGAAGTGCCCATGTCCCGGAAATCAGTGATGCACCTCATGTCATGAGGAGGAGGGCATCAAGTTGCTTTGTCAGTCTGAAGAGGTCATACTCACATAAGCTGTGACCTCTTCAGTCCAGCAAAGTTCAGCTCAGGGAGCTAGAAGCCGGCACATTTACTCAATGTCTAGCTCCTGGCTGCCTGACCTGAAAACAGAGTGTCTGTGAGGCTGACATTTGCTCAGTCTGACAGAAACTCTTCTTGTTGGGCAAAAGGTGAGGGGGCGTGACCCCTCAACCTGTTAGGATGGGCGGTGGGTGTAGGATAAGCCAAAATGGGCTTCCATTGTACATCCAGGCAAGAACAAGACATTGATTCTAGAGTTGTGGGGCTAATAAATTACAGGTGTTAATTAATATTCTGCAGCAAAGGAGATGCCCCCCACCTTGAGCTGAGCTCTTGTTAAAGCTTTTGTTCAGACAAGGGACCCATCTGAATATGTAACTTCAGATGAGAAGGGGGACACAATACAATTACAATATGTTCAGTGAGATTGTCACTTAGTGAGAAATCAAGCATTCCATTACCTATATTCTAGAGCCAAATGCAGCCAGGTCTGCTCATTTGGGCTTACTTCCAGAGAGAAGCCAGCCTATAAGCCACCATTTTGTAATGGAAGTTACATATACGGCATTGCACTCAGATCCAGTTGTCCATCTACCTCTGCTAATTGACTCTAGCCAAAAGAGGGCCTAACACAATCTAAGAAGAAGAAGCTCATTTACCTCAAGATGGGTTACAATTATCGGTCCTTCCACTGTTAGTGTGTGTGAGTCTACCAGTCACATCTTTTGTGAATTGGCATTTATGCGCTTAAGGTAGGAAGATTCCCAACATTATGACCATCTCAAACAAACACAGGGTTTCATTCAACTTGATGTGGCTAGTTTATATGCCATGGCTAGTTTGTATGCAATGCTTGTAAGCCACTTCCAAAGCAATGACTACTAGTTACCTCTCACAATTTCCACATTCATGTGTCCCCTTCAGATGATACAGTTCATCCACTTTCCTGTCCATCTGGCTTCCCCACCCATCATTATTTTCTCCTCAGATTCCATAAACGTCTTCAAATCTAATGGGCATTAACCTGTCATCTACCTCCATAAAACGCTCATATATCCGGGCCTGAAAAATAAAACACACTGTTTTTGGTATGGGCTATCAGGATTGCCTCCTGCAAAACAAATATATTGGGATAGTTTTAGGGATTGTGTGGAGGGTCAGTCTTGAGAAAAAAATGCTAGGCAACAGTCTCAAGTTTGACAATCTGACCTTTGTAAAGGGCAGCTATGCTCTACACTTGACTACTGGTTACTTCGAAACTCACTAGAGGACTGCAATGAACAGGTGTAGTGAGCTGACCACCATATTTTGAGTTCCCTGCCTGTAAGGTGGAAAATTTCCTCTGAAATTGCATCTGATGACTAGTTGGGAGACCTTTGGATATAACTGCTTAATTCTGGCCAGAAAATTGATATTGATACTGTAGCACGTTGGACCATCATGTTTTTTTTATTTTCAGAAAAACCCTCCAAAGAAGAAGTTTGGTTTTGGCAAATCCATATGCCTGAAGACATGGGGGAGTTGTATGCAAGCTCATAGCAGGCAGTCAGGTTGTTGTTGTCAAGATGATCCCAACCTGTATATCGTGAAAGATCTATGGCAGACATGGCAACATATGATCTGCTCTATGGAGGGAAGTCCTATTGCCACTAAACTCTAAATAAACTACTATGTTTCATCATCAGACAAAATAGATGCACTTCGCTTAAGGTGTTTCCACAGTAAAAATGTGCTGGAAATGTGTCTTTTCTGCAGGATCATCCCATAATGTTATCTTTGCAGCTGAACTAATTTTTGTTTGGACTCTGTACAATTTACCCCTGCCAACCAGGGGTACAGTTGTGTGGGTGTGCTCTCTTTCTTTAAACCTGGCAAGATTGCCATCTACCTGAATGCCACATTTAATTTACTTTCAAGTCCCTAATATATGATATTACCTGTATCAAGGGCCTGCAAATTAAATGCAGCTAGTGGGCTGCAGTATACAGTGAGACAGCTACTAAAGTAGCTTCAAAGTAACTCCCTAAAGCATGTCTCATGCCTGCCATTGCAGCTTGCACTGCTGTTTTAAACTGTTATTTCGATTTTGAAAAATAACCCCTTTTCCAAGCATAAGCCTTCCTTTGTAAGACCTATACTGCCTACAAGTCACCCCTAAGTCAGGCCCTAAAGGCTCACAGGGGTAGGCGCAGGGTATTTAAAAAGAAGGACATGTATATTTAATCTTTTACGTGTCCTGGCAGTGAAAATACACCAAAGTCATTTTTCACTTTGACATGGCTGGTCTCCCATAGGCTAATATCTGTGTAATAAGTAGTAAATTCAGTTTGAGAATAGTAATTTAATGGTAACACCGAATTTTAAATATTTATTTGGAAATATTATTTTTTAGATGATGGCATTTCCCTGCCTAAAGTTTCTAGGGATTTTCTTTGAGTGATCAGTTGTCCTTGGACTGGTGATAGCTCCCCAACTAGGAAATATGTACTGGAGCCAGAGCGTGGACAAAGGGCCTTGGGTGCAGAGGGGAATGGGTCTTGCTAGCAGGATCACACTGGAGGAGCCGTGTCCTGCACTGATTGCACTTTAAAAGATCTGCCCTAGCACACAATAAGGAATCTGACACTCAGGATGACTCTTCCTTTTATTTCACCAGCCAAGCTGGAGTTAAACCCAGTGATGAGAGAAGATCTGACCAAAACTAGTTTTGCAAATAGAGAAAGTTTGTCTCCCACCCACAGTCTGGCACTAGGCAAAACAGTGTCAACCCCAGAATCTGACATCAGAACACTTCTGGACCTGAGAAACTTCAGAAGAAGGACTGCCCTGCTATCTGAAGAAGGAAGATTGTGCCTGTTTGCTTTGCACCCAGGACCCTAGAAGTGGCTCCAAGGGTCAGTCACTGACTGCCTGTTTTAGCTACAGGGACACAACAATTTTTCAGATGTGTTTCCTGCTTTCCAGCTATAAAAACCAAACTGGACCTAACCTGGTCCTCATTGCTCATGCCTGTGGGAGTGAGTCCTCATCTCTTAGTGTTGGCTTTAAAGTCCTGGACACTTGGCTGTAGTTAGACTGTTGTCCTTCCTGCTTAACTGAAGGTTTCATCGGACCCGACTCAGAGAGATGTAGAAAGACACGGGCCCAGCATTGCAGCACTATGCCGCTACTGATCACTGGCTTCACCAGATCCAGAGCCTCACACTGTAGCACCATGCAGCCTCTGCACCAAGGACAGACGGTACAACTTTCAGCAGGCCGAACCCAGTCCCGTACCTGGCCCGTGCTCCACCACAGTCAGCCTGAACGTCTGACTTTGTCCAGGTTCCGCATGCCCAGGTACCTGATTCATGCCTTTTGCACCTTTTTTACCTAAAACATTAAAAGCTCATAACTACTGTTCTACTGATTATATTAGGATTTTTACTGAATTTTTCTAAGTAGCTTTGGGATTTTTCTTGTGTTGCGTTTTCACTTTATTACTGTTTGAGTGCTGCATAGATAGTTTACAGCATGCCTCTAAGTTAACTCTAACTGCTTTTGTGCCAACCTACCAGAGGGTTAAACACAGTTGTTTAAACTAGTGACCTTTTCAAGGGTCACCTTGAGAAGGATTATTGAAAGTGGGTCCTCTCTCCCTTCAATAAATAATCCAATTTGTAACAAGGTGCATATACATGAATGTGCTATTTGACTTCAAACCCAGAGCTGAGTTATGCAGCCATTCTATTGGTTGCTCAAAGATATCAATAAGCTGACCACTTCCTTGAACAATGAAATGTACTGAATACTTTATAAAAGATTAACATCCATTAAAAGAAACAAATATTGCCCCCCCATTGGATTGTACATTGCTGTCACGTACCACCATCTTTTTGCCTGTTTCATTCTCAATTTGGCCATTCAGATAGGTTTATATGGATTAGATTCCTGGACAAATGAAGGGGCACGACTCAGTTGGATATTTCCAAAAATATAAACATAGGACCCTTCTCACCTGGGCACTTTCTTTGAAGGGGTGTGTCTTACCAAAAATCAAATGAGTCGGGCAAAGACTTGTTCTGAGGGGAGTTCGCCAAGGCAAAATCGCAAAGGCCCTCTCAAAGCTCCCATACCACAAAGTTCTGGGGGAGGAGGGCTCACCAGAAAATTTCTACAAATGGTCAGGCAAGGCACTTTTGATTTCCCTCTACGAGGCCTTTCAGGAGGCAGACACATGGGCTCCCTTGGTCCCATCTCCGACAAAGCCCTGATCGCAGTCCACCCCAAGCTGGGGAGGCCCCTCTCCACTGTGGCAGCTATGGGCCCATATCCCTGCTCAACAGGGACTTCAAGGTCCTGGCCGGGGTTCTAGCAGCTCGCCTCTGGGCAGTGATTCCGAGCCTAATCCACCACTCGCAAGTTTGGTTCGTCCCTGACTGCTCTTCTCTAAATTACCTCTGCACCCTTGCCCATACCTTGTGGCCAGCCACTGATATGCCTGAGGATAGGCTAGCCCTCTCCCTGGGAGTATTTGACAGGATAGAATGGGGGTACCTCCTTGTGACACTTCGGAGATTTGACCTTGCAGAAGATTTTATAGTCAAGGTCAGGTGGCTCTGTGAACAGCCCTGTGCCCAGGTCAACTGTGGGGGCTTCCTCTTGGACTCTTTCCCAGTCCACCGGGGGATTTGACAGGGGTTTCTGCTGTCGCCCCTTCTGTTCCTTCTAGCCATTGAATCTTTGGCGGCCTCCTTTCAGCAATCTTTGCGGATAACCGGCCTTCCTTTCTCTTGGGGGGATGTTGAATTTATACCTGTATGCAGATGACATTCTTCTTACTCTCCTGACCTCCCCCCGCTCTCTCCTTTCTGTGTTGGATGTCATCTCCAACCCTGAGTCGCTCTTGGGATACCAGATCAACTGGGACAAAAGCAAAGCCCTCCCGATGTCCAGGGTGACCACCTATCCTTTCCAAATGACACCCTCACACCTTAAATAACTGGGAATCTACATAAGTCTGAGACTGGACCGCATGGTAGCAGACAACATTGACCAGCTATTGGCAAGCATGAACCTGGGCTTTTATAAGTGGTCCCACCTCAGCCTTTCCCTGTCAGGCAGGGCGCAGGTGGCCCGAATGGTGACCCTACAGAGAATCATCCATGTCCTATAAATGATCTACTTACTCGTGCCTCCCTTGCTCTGATGGTAGTTGGATAGGGGCATATAGACCTTCATCTGGGGATCTTCTCACCTCAGGTGGCCAGTAGTAAACGCATTGCCCATTGTTTGTGTGGCGGGCTAGGACTTCCCTCAGTTGAGCATTAAGCCTTGAATCTGCACTTTACTCAGCTCATGTACATTCTTCCCAAAACACAAGGTCCTCAATGAGGGCCACAAATGAATACAGCATTGTGGAACCTCCACAGGGGCTCGATCCCTTCTATCAGTATGCCCCCCCAATAACAGGCCATAGGAAGCTGATGCTCCAGGCAATGGCTAAATCTTGGCTGAGAACTCATCACCTTTTCTTAACGGACACTCGCTTCCACTCGCTTCCACAACTACACTCCCCTATGGGGGAGTGTGAAAAGGTTGATGCTAGTTGGAGGTTAATCCCCATTACTGTGCAATAGGGTGCAAATTGTGCACTGCAGTCCAGATTTGTGAACACTTTGCTTCAGGTTTGCATTCATTTTTTAATGCAAACCCAACGCAAAGGGTTGTGATGAATTTACATTCTAACACAAATCGGGAATTACTCTGGATTATAAACCAAAGTAGCATAAAGCTGCTCAATACACTGCCCTGAGGTCCTTTGCGTCAAGAGAGTGTTCCATGGATGTTGCATGGGCATACCGATACAACCACCCATGGGATTTGACGCATATTCCTATCTAAAAAGAATTGTAGACAGAAATCGGCTCCAAAATCCTGGCCCTGCTCGAGGCAGGCGTAGTAATGAGAAATGTTTTCATTTTTTACTCATTTTTCCTACTTTGCATGTGTAATGCATTCTGCAGCACGCAAACACTCCCTTAATGCAACACAGACAAGTAACTTTACATGCTGTGCTGTGCTGCGTTGTTTGACTTCTACGTAAATTCTATGTAAATCTGGGCCTGGGTACTTTGAACATTCTGTGTTTTTATCGAATTTGCAGGTGTGCAATTAGACCCGAAGTTAGTTGCCCAGTCTTTAATCTTACATTTTGGTTATGAAACAGGTACATACACACATTTTAAAGGCAAATAGAGACATTTAATTAGTTCATTCCATGGTTGCAAAATGAAGCATGATCGAATCGGGCAGCTTCCCATCCTGTTGCTCCAATCCAGTCACACACCATCTCCTTTTTCACCAATATTATTTATATGAAATCTAGATGAGTTCACAAAACAGGTATTGTAGCAAGACAAGGACTGCCTAACCTGCCGAACTTTCTCAAACTCCATGCAATTGTGCAAATCACTGATCGAAAATTCTCTAAACACTGAATCATCAGTTTGCATAATACTGAACTATAGTGGTTCTCAATTTGACTTACCTCATGAATATTAAGGAAGTGGATCATAAATTGCAACCCACTACGACTCACAGCCATCATATGGTAACTTTCTGGGGTCAGTAGACCAGCATGTCCATAATTGCGTTTAAAGAAAATGTTTTCTTTTAGGTGTAGCGTCCGCATGCATACGCTGAATGCAGCACATGTTGTATTCACTATACAGACTGTAATCCCATCTGCTGCTTACCATAGGTTGATTTCAGAGTTGCTATTCTTTGCAGCCTCCTAATTGTGTTCCAATCCGATACATCACTTCCATTTTCTTGCTCAGGAGCACCGCTCAACTACAGATTGATTTCCATTAACTATTGGAAGTCCGCTGTTATGAAGTACTATATCTTCTACCCCCCTCCCATTCCCCCTGCCCTACATTTTTTCTTTACTTTTGTCATGTTGCCAAGCACTTCCAGCATGGCACACCATGCTTTTGAGCCTCCATTATGGCGCCTGCTTTCATAGTTGCAACATGAATGCCACGCTTTATGTTGATTTTTTTTAAATACCAAGATGGCTGCATCACAGACCGCTAAGCATGTAACTTTTATGTCCACTGGCGCTGTACTTTATGTTTGGGCATGGCGTCCACATTTTATTTACACAAGCAATTGTTCTAAGTCTCGCAAATGCAAGACCTATTGGATTGCAAATGCTTGTTTTACATGCAGCTCTTTTACCTTGAAGGAAAACACAATGGGACCCATTGGTATGTCAGGCGGATTGCCACCGCCCGCATGGCGGTGGCCGATCCACCCGACATATTCTCCCGCCCATGCAAATTCCCGCTGCCACATTACTATGGCTGGTGGACCCCGCAAACGGATAGACCGTCCGTGGGTTTTCGGCCCCATCAATGAGTCGACGGGGCTGAAAAGCTGTTAATATAGTGGCGGTGTCTGGTAGACACCCCCATCCATATTAGTTTGCATGGGGGGACATGCCGTTGCCGCCACGGAAAGGCTTGCAGTCTTCAACATTGTGGGCCCGTAGCGGACCCTGAGGGATTCTGGGGGGTGGTGGGTGCACATGGGGGGTACCTATGGTACCCCCCTGCATTTCAATGTACAACGTGGCAGGCACCGCGCAGTGCCTGTCACATTGTGCATTGAAACGCACAACCTGCATTTGTGGCATTGTGGCGGGCGGTGCTTTTAACGCTGCCCGCCGGAATGTTAAAAATGTGGGATGCGACCGCAAGTGTGGCGGGCGCATCCTAATTGTAGGTGCGGGACCGGCGCACGCATTGCGAGCGGTCCCATTTCCCGGGGCTATGGTGGGTGGAAAAAGTCCACCCACCATACTAATGAGTTTTAAAAAAAAATAAAAAGCTAAACTAACATAGTTTTTTGAGAATGGCCACTGCCCACTCATAAAGCATACTTTTTCAAAATTCACAGTGTTTAGGGGATCTATTCCAGCTTGCGAATGGGTTACTACTCCATCTGTTTAGGCAGTAAAATATGGATGTTTTGCCACCAGATTTTAGTCAGTCAGTCAAACATTTGTTTATTTAGAATGTGGTCAATAAACATTACCGTAAATACGTCCTAAAATCATACATAAGATAAAAATAGTTAAAAGAACATATCAATGATGTACATACAGCAGTGTAAAAGATTTTAGTTGCAAAGGTTTTATACATTTCATTCTGAATTGGTATTTGGAAGAGACACCCTAAACATGTCCCTTTCAAATGCCAATTTGGCATTTAGTTGCAGACCCAAAGTTCAAGTCGCAGTTTGGTTTTGTTGCATACCAAAAGGCCTTTTTGAAGTCAGAAACGGCCCAATTTTGTGAAACGGACCTGTTAAAGACACAAAATGCCTTTGTGCACCTCACCCCATATCCCCTATTTAAGATGTTGACATAGCAATGTTTTAAAAATATTGCACAAATAGCGGACCTGGAAATGTTTATGGCAGCTTGTTCACAATATTTAACATTTATACCTGAATCTTGGCGATGAACCATTAGATAGATTAGATAGTGATACATCACACCAGGGCTGTTTTTGAAAATTCACAGGAGGCATATAGTATTAGCGGTAATAAGTATTAGTGTATTAAGAGATTTTCAAAAATCTTAAGAGAGCTTGAAAAATAAATATATCTGTTTCACTTCTGAGTGTCAGGCTGTCAGCCACACCAGCTTTAGATGCACAGGAGCTATTCCAGTACTCCGAAGAGCACCCCTTTCCTTAGTCAAGAAGGGCCTCGAACTGGAACTGAAACAGAGTGGATGGTTTGGATCCCGCATTTATATGTATTTTCCAGATACTGAAAGTGGGTCCACTCTCATTAGGAATACGTTTGGGAGGAAACCTTTTCAAATAACATTTTCTGGCTGTGGTGCAAGTTGATGGCTCTCATAGTAGGAAGTTATGATACTTGCATCAAGAAGGCATATTCTCAACAAGGGCACAATTCATTTTAAGATCCCTGTACCTGAATGTCATCAGCCTTTGTGTAGTGATAATCAGGTGCAAACAAAGGGGCAGGCTCTGTTTAGGAACATGCTCACCTTTAATAACAGAATTCAACTATACATCCCTCACTGCTGCCACCCACTAAATGGCTGTGATCAGGAAACTATTCAGTAATCCCTTGCTAAAAGGCCCTGGTAGAATGTGTATGGTTAAGACAAGTCTCCATCCTTCCTTACTTCAGTGTCTGAATCTCCACCTTCAAGACACAGGAATAGAGGCAATACACTTCTACTCTCTAGGAAAATTGTATCCACCCTCTATTTTGTGACATACCAAATGAAAGACATCCAAAATGTATCCTATGTCTTGGAAATGTAGTTACTAATTGAGGGGGTAAACCCCTACTCAAGCATCGGCCACAATTTCTGTCAGGGTGAAGCCACAAGTAAACCCCAAATTAATCTGTGCTTAAGCTTTTGGTAGCTTGGCACAAAGCAGTCAGGCTCAATTTAGAGGCAATATGTAAAGTACTTAAGCACATATTCAAATAGTAATAAAGTGAAAACACAAAACAAGAAAAAGTCCCAAACGAACTTAGAAAAATAAGTATAATTTGAAAAATTATTGGAGAACAAAATGAGAAAAATGTTAATCAGTAGACCTAGGGAGATGCACTTTTAAGTGAAAGTAGTGCCTAGGAATGCAAAGTGTCAAATGTGGTTGGCTGGTTGCACAAGACCAGGACAAAGTCACAAGTTCAGGCTGTGAAGGAGCATGGGCCAGATGCAGGGAACAACACAACATGTGTATTTGTAAAGCACACAGTCACCTGTGGGTATCTTGGTGCTGAACAACAGATGTGTATTGTTACCTAACACAATGTTACTCACTTCATCGAAAGCTGAAGGATGAAAGGCTGAGTGGACCCACCTGGATTTGAGCCTGTGACCATTAGGCTAAACGCTGACCCCTACAGTGGACGCATTTGTCCACTAAGCCACCAGACCCTGCTTAAGCAGAAGTTAGGCCAACTGAACAAAGTACCCTAAATCCTGCTTTGCAGAGAATTACAACACTTCATGTCAAGGATGCGTCACACAATAGCAGTTATGAGGAGCTGTGGGGCTACTATGAGGAGTCCTGCGCCATCGTCGAGGAGACTGTCAATGAGGACCTTGCGATGTGAAGTCCGGCATTGAGGATACGTCAGCAGTGGTTCTGAAGAAGCTGTGGGACTGTGATGCAATGTCCTACGTTGTTTTGAATGGTGACGTCGATGAGGGGCTTGTGATGCAAAGACCTGCATTGAGGATGAGTTGAGCAGTGGTAATTCAGTGGACGCTATTGGCTAAGATACAAGGTCCTGCACTGCAGTGGTTCTGAAGTGGCCGCAAGGAGATGCATCATGCTGCATCAGTACTGCCCACATGGCCACAGTTGGGGTGGCAGAGCACCTATAACACACACGGAGGAGTAGGGAATTGTAATCCAAATGTGGCACTAGCTTTGTGAAAAAATACTGCCCTCACAAAATTGTGACATGCTTTATCATCAGGCTTGCTTCAATACATCCTTGCACAGACCAATGCCCGGGGTGGAGCAAAGGGAGGGGAAGACAACACAAACATAAAAAATTCTATATGTTGGGATCACCAAAAGAAAAGTGCAGTGAAGGTTAGAACAAGCTCAGTGGCTAGGACTGCAGGGCAGCATGGCAGCAGGGCAACAGAGCAGCAGTCCTTTTTTCAAAGAAGTCCATCAGTCTAGCTGAGTCTTCCACAGGTCGAGAGGCACACTGAAGAGTTGAATCTGAGCATCCATTATTTATATCTGATTCCAACTTTGAAGTAGGAAAAGGTTCTGGGGGTTTCCAACACATAGGTGTTTGGAATTTCCTGCCTACCTGCCCTGGCCCCAGCTTGTATAAGGTCACAAAAGACTAGGGTCAAACCCTTGTGAATGTGGTCAGGCAGAGCCTTTGTGATGTGCAAGTGTGATAGGTGACAGCTTCTCTGCCCATCAAGTCAGAGATGGCCGATCCTGCTTTCTAAAAGTAGCATTTTTAAAATGTTGACAAAAATCCAACTTTACCATTAGAGAGGGTTTTAAATTACATTTCTTTATACACCAAACTTGTGGGGCCCGATTCACAAAAGTAATCTGAAGACAAAACCCTAACTTTACGACTTTTGGAATTCACAAAGTGCATTTAGGAGTAGCAAAGTTAGGAATCCTACCTTTACTACCCCTAAATGCCCTTTGTTATCCTAGTAGAAAGTAGGCCTTGCTGTAGTGAAAATCAAATGTAACAGTTTTAACTGCCAGGACATGTGAAAGTTAAAAGCTAAAAGTACATGTCCAACTTTTTAAATACACTACACTCTTCCCTATGGACTGTTTACAGACTACTCTAGGGTGATGTATATATATATATTAAAATTCAAGAATTAGGCTTGGCAAAAGATTTATTTTGCCAAGTCGATATGGCAGTGTAATTTGCCCGCACAGGCTTCAATGGCCGGGCCGAGACATTGTTAAAGGGCTTCTTAAGTGGGTGGCACAATGAGTGCTGCAGGCTCATGTGTAGTAATCAATTTGCAGCTCTGGGTATATGCGGTGCCACTTTACTAGGGACTTATAAGTAAATTAAAGGTGCCAATTGGGTGGGGTCCACTTTCACCATGTTTAAATGAGAACGCACATGCACTTTAGCACTGGTTCTAATATCAACAAAAACCAGATCAATAATAATAGAGGAGTAAGGCACAACCTTTATGGGAAAACCACCCTAAGATTGACAGTCTTACACCACTATTTGCAGCACCATACTCAAACTACATATGGAGTCTTGATTTAACACACATACCACAAATGCAATCATCATATATAGATGAAGTAGCACTGTAAGGTTCTGGTTAGCTCATTCTATTGGAATTTTACATGAGTGAGCCAGTAGGATGCACTCCTTTTGGTCTGACCAAAAGGGTCTAGCCAGGAATATCCATCCTCCAAACTCTTACACTTCCACCACTTCTGTTTGTCAACACAACACACAAAATGGACAATAGTTCCTTGTCCCTCTAGAGGGTATGCTTGATGCACTCTTCTAGGTCAGAGAAAACATTCTGGGACTTGGCTTTACAAGGGGCAGGCCTAATCCTCATTTCACATGCTCACTTAGTGTGCCGTTTGGGACGAAACAAAAATCTGCAAAACAGTTTCATGTGCAGTCAGACACTCAAGATAAGCATACATATCCGTATATCATGCAGGAAACATTACCGTCCTGAAAGCCCTTATCAGTTTTCAGGTATGTTTTTTTTCTCCAAAATATTACAAAAGATATACATAAAAAGAGAATAAGGGCAGGTAGAGATCATCAGACCCATTTAATGTACTTTTCTTCTCTTCATTCTGCCACACAGTTGGAGCCCTACAAGATTTTCTTCATTCCTATTCTATATTTAGGCTCTTGGCCCCTTGTTACTCAAACACTGTGATTACATTTGTAAAAACAGCGCTTCCGAAATAAACAGCTTTAGCAACAGCTTAGGACAGTCAAAACAGCTCATCTTGCTGCACTACGTTTTCAACTATTGAATAAAAACACATTTATTGAGCATGATATTGTTTTCTACCGTGAACAGAAAAACTATTGCCTATGTCAATGTTTTTCATGCTTCTTTTTAATCCAAGGGCCACAATATGAGCTGGCCACAAAGTGGTGCCATTATAATCGTCCTTATACCATGGTGTTACCAGTATTAAGAGAATCATTAACTCCAGAGAGAGGGACAAACAAATGTCAGATTATGGGATTTTGGAGAATATAATGCAAGAAGTGGTGTTTCTACATTGTTTCCAACACATATTTTCCCCTGATGTCACCTGGAGATTTTGGCTACTTTGAGTAGCTGATACCCCCTCCTGTTACTTGGAGTTACCATGGAGCTTGGAAGCCTGATGCACCTTAGGCACAGAAATTTCTGGCAGGCTGGCAGAGGGTCAAGTTTGATTTCCATTTAGCTAGGTCTAAACTGGGGTGGCATGGTGAGCAAAAGAATGATGGATTTAGCCCATATCTCTTGGCTGGGGGTGAATGTTTTGATTTGCTCTACATTCCGTCCATCAGTTGTGTGTCTTTTACTTTCTCACCCTAAGTGCGCCTGGTATGCCCAGATAGTGGGTCCCGAGCTCACTGTGCCACTTGATTCAAGCTTCCTGGCTGATGAGGGGTGAAATCCCGAAACCGGTCCTAGGATGCTTGTTTGTGGTCCAGGGAGGACCTGGCTAGGCAGTTCGGCTGGACTGTTCCCATGAGGCACAGGGTCAAGACTGATTTACATAAGGCTAGCTCTAAACTGGTGTGGTATGGTGAGCAAAAGAATGGTGGATTTAACCCAGATCGCTTGACCGGGGGTGAATGTGTTGATTTGTTCTGCATTCCGTTCATCAATTGTATTTCTTCGTCAGGCTGACCAAGGCCTTCACTTACCTGGGGGGCTAATGTGTCCACAGTGAACTGTAACGCTGAATGAACATGATCTTTTTTGTCACTATTGTGCCGCAACTGTATAGAATGCTTGTCACAGGTCTTCAGCACTAGAGCATCTGGTCAAGCGTAGACCTTTTATGATCAGGGCGCTTATGAAAAGTACATTTGCTAAATGCGCAATTAGTCATGATTCATTTTAGATTTTGAATATTGTAGCACATTAGCTAATTTATTGATTTTGGAGGATATGAATGTGGGTTTTTCAAATCTGAAATACGATAGAAATTGGCTGGATTGTTCCAGTAATTAAGTGTTCTTTTTGATTAACATTGATGTCATAAATCAAAAACTATAATGTATTTTGCGTTGCTTGGGCTGGGCAACAGCATTTAACTAATGCGCAAATGCATTTTTCTGAAGTGTGATGAAAATGATTTTCTAAGTCACCTTGGGTGTTACTGAGTGTTCTGAAGCCGAAGTTTCAGTCACATTGAATGTTATACCTTGTGCCATTGATGCATTTCAATTCCAGTTAGTCCACTGAAAAGTGGCAAGACCTACAACTTTTTCAGGGTGAGAGAAGTTGGTCTTATTTCTAGGCCTGGGTAAAATTTTATTTACCCAGGTATAATCGTACATAATTTTGGTAATTTCATATTACACTTCTTTCTTGAAATTCCCTGAATAATGGTATTAAACTACACCCTGTAATTATACAATGTTCATGGCAAACTTTTACCACAAGAGCTTGGGAACAATGATCCAGAAGTGCAAGGCATTTTTCCGGTCCCACTCAGAATTGGGCTTTTTGCGACTGGAAAAATGCTTTTTCAAATGTACGAATTGTAAAATGCGATTCTGTAACTTGTTACCGAATTGCATTTTACATATGCATTTCGGAATTAGGAAGTGGTGAGTTTAGGGCGCCCATTCCAAAAACCAAATTGGTATGCTATGCATTACTGTTTTGCCACCGAATTCCAGTCACAAAACAATAATGATTTACCACCGGTTTTAAACATGTGGTAACCCATTCGCAAAGGGAAAGGGGTTCCCAAAGGTCCCCTTCCCATTTGAGAATGTAAATGCCATGAGCCACGCCTTCTCTTAAAAAATGAACCTCCGAGGTTTAATTTTTTTCTTTTTAAACACATCCCATTTTCCTTTAAGGAAAATGGGATGAATTTAAAAATAAGAAAAGACTCCTTTATTAAAAGGCAATCACAGACATGGTGGTCTGCTATCCTCAGCAGGCCACCATCCCTGTTATTGCTGGGATTTCTAATGGAATATAAACTGCGACGTACCTCATTAATATTTATGAGGTAGCTTGATTTGTCACCCACAGGTAATACCTAAATCAATTCAATGAGTTTCATATATTAGGAATACCGATTTTCCTAATTGCGATTTGGAAAGAATCACAATTCGGAAATGGGTATTCCTAATGCTTGTACATCCCGCGCAAAGTGAACAACCTGAATGCGAGCGGCTGCTGTTTGCAAAGACTGTGTGCTATTGTTTTTAGGGCAAAAACATTCTTGCTTCCAAAATAAACACAAGTGCGCATTTCACAATAAATTATATTGAATAATGCTGGATTTGCATTTCGTGTACTTAAGAAAAATTTAACTTCTTAAAGTTTGATCTGTTTCCGCACATTTTGCGCACTCCTATTATGTGTCACACAAAGATAACATTAGAGGCATTGCTTATGTTTTTGGGGTTGGAGGGTTGAGCGCTTTCAGGCATAGGGCCCCGACACTCATTTTCTTTTCGGGTTGGGGCTTATATTTCATTATTAGACTGTGACAGAGACCGAAAGAGAAATTCATAAAATGATGAAATAGGAAGGAAGACAAATAAGAAGACCGATAATGATAGGGAGGGGATTATTTACAAGGCCCTTGCGTTGCTGCTGCGTCACATTGCGTGACGCACTGGGTGGCTTCACGTCTGCTTGTAAATATCGCCCCTTTTCACGCAACACTTTGCGTGTTAGGGTTCGTGACATGGGTGTTGCTGTGGGTGTTCCCACACAACACCCATGTCCACTGATGCATTTCCAGATATACGAGCAATCATAAATCTGGAAATGCATCAGAATGTTTTCATGTATTCTCGTTTTTTTCCTCCTTCTAAGCGTGCTGCATTCTACAGCACACGTTTGAAGAGGAAAGCACCTCAATTTGTATCCCTTCCTGCACAAAAACAATTTCCCCACGACGCAGGCATCCTTGCACCATGGTGCAAAGGTGCTTGTGCTGGCTCATGTCAGCAGTTTGTGCGCCAGCGCAGGGAAAAGCACAGAATTGCAACATACTGATTTAAATATGTTGCATCCCTGTGCTTCAAAACTAATTCAGTGCAGCAAAATGACTTGTGGCACCCCGCTGCATTAGTTTCTCATAAATAGGGCCCAAAGTATGGATGAAAAGAACCTGAAGAAATTAGATGAAGAGGCTGAAAGCGGGTGGTGGTGAAAAAGGAGTCAAGCTGTGGACTCAAAACTACCTGGCCTTGCAACTCAGAAAGGCAACATTTGGAAGTGCTGGCTGCAGCCTCTTAAAGAAAGGTTTGGCTCTTGCACTTTACTTTTTTAAATATTATTTTAAACAAATGTTGCTATTTATTATTGAAAGAAGGCTAAAATTGAGGGCCCTGAAAAACTGTGCCTTACTAAGAGGTTGGTGTGACAGAAATCTTCTACTGTTACATCAATTAAATGAGCAGGTGGTTTGCCCATGTGATGCAGCACAAACTCCATTCTTAAAGCATTGTATAACTCTTAAGATGCACAATGTCAAAGCTTTTTATTTCGTATAAAAGACTCAATTCTCATCTTCATTTACGTAGAATTGATTTGCCACAAGTGGTATTAAAGAGCCACAATTGTGGAACATAAAATGAATGAATGTACAACAAAGAAAGCCGAAGTAAACTGCATGTTAAAAACTCTTCTTTTGGGGTAATTATGAACCACCACTTCTCAAACATTCAGGAGCTTTCTTTTTCTTTTTATAGATCTACCTACGTTTCTTGGACTATGAAATGCAGAATTCGAACGAATGCAAGAGGAATTTTGTTGCTGTCTACGACGGAAGCAGCTCAGTGGAAGATTTAAAAGCTAAATTCTGCAGCACCGTGGCAAATGACGTGATGCTGCGCACTGGACTTGGCGTAATCCGCATGTGGGCAGACGAGGGAAGCCGGACCAGCCGTTTCCAGATGCTCTTCACGTCGTTTCAAGAACGTAAGTCTCGCGGCGAGCCTCCTCTTGGTCTTCGCTATAGCAACAGATTGAGTGTTGTGAAAAGTGTTTGCAGTGCTAAACCGTAAACATTCTGAAAATTGCCAAGAGGCGAGTTTCTTGTTGTTTCTGATATTCCTTCGCACTTCAGTTCCAGAAAGAAAATGCTCGCTTTAGACCGGCTGTCTTTACTACACTTTTATCTGATCCACTTTTCAGGCATTTTGTGTGGGTTTCATTTGCCAGTGGTTGCAGGTGGGGCCCACCAGTACCATTTTTTTGTAGAGCAGCATTTATTTTCCTCATCAGACTTTGACCCAGAGCAAGAGAGAGAAAAAGACACAAGGGGGAAAGAAGAAACAATTGTGACAACATAGGAAGCAAGAATCTGCAAAAGTGATATGAAGGGACAGAGAATGTCTGGTGATGGATTAAAGAGGCATGAAGAGGAATCAAGACTATACTAGTGACATCTTAAGGATTTGAGGGGCCCTGAGCAAAATACATTTTGGGGCATCCTTTTTGGAGTAAGCTTGAATTTATGACCCGTTTTTGGCTCATTCAAGCCCTCCTAATGCAAAACAAGTTTAAACAAGCTTCAATAAATCCATTTCTTTTATAGTTTAGATCTAGACGTTTGCTATTTAGTTTGGAGTTTAGATCTAGAATTATAAGTCAAGTGTACCAGACAGCCCAAACGGTATGGTGGCGAAACTTCTATTGTGAGCTTACAATGGGCTAAAAGTCCACTCTTTGCTAACAATTGGTTTGCTTTTTGCCACTCTCGTTTGCTTGCTTCTTGTTCAATGACTTACCTTTCCTCTTCTTGTGTTTGCCTCGCTCCTGGAGCATAGACACTTAATGATCCTCTTAATGTAACTTTTATCCTTCCACTACTTTCATTTAGGGGCTACTTTGCTCTTTTTCTTTTAGCCCTCCAAGTGCGTGCATGCATTTCAAGTTTTCTCCTTTATGTGCCCGTTAACCCCTCAAACAATATTCCCCACAGTATGTTGGTCCCCACCCTCCAAGCTTGTCTGTAAAAGCACAGCAGCAGAGACAGTTTTACTGGTATATGGCTGTAGATCATACTTTAAATGTGGTTTGTGTTATATGGATGTATGACGTTAGCACGCATACTATTACCACGCATACCTTTACAACGCGGTATTTACAACGAATACCGTTACAACGCATAGCGCTTTGAGGTGCTGGATAGTGGTAAGTATAATTTTATATTCCAACTCCAATCCCCGTGGACACTAGGGAAGGTGTTGGATATAAAATTAAACGTATTCCCTATCCTAGAGCGCCCCCCAGCACAATGCATTGTAATGGTATGCGTGATAATGCCTGCGTTGTAATGGTAGTGCGTGGTAAAAAATGCGTGCTAAACGTTGTATACTGTGTTATACCGCCTTCATTACACATATGGCATTTAAATATACACTTCAGCATACAAAGGCTGTTTATGATGCTGAGGGAAGGACCACTTGATGCAATCAGTTGGAGGCAGAAGGTGTACAGGGCATGACTCTTCTTTAGTGAGTCAGAAATCTGCTCCCTGGGATACTGCAGGTGAGCTATTCCTGAGTCTTGTGAAAGGTAATTTAGGCTGTGGGAAGCATTTCTCTTTACTTTCCCACATTTCATTTTCAGGTCTATTCAGAATTTCCTTAGTGAAATATAACTGAAAAATAAACCATGCCATTTAAAATCATTGAAAACATTGACTACAGAGTATAGTTTTGAAATACCATAAGAATTGTTTGTTTTTCCTCAAGTATTTAGATTTTTTTGCTAATATTTTATTCAAACAATACTTTAGAGACACATTTTGGCAAAGCTCATAGCTTAGCACTCTCATTATAAGGTGAAAACTAATAGATTTACAAATTCTTGTTTTACTTGCAACAACATTTTATTCAGCAAATAATCAGATTGTTACTCCATTCGGAGGAAACAACATCCTATGGGTAATTTGTTAGATATATAGTGAACTAAAGCATAATACTAAAATAAAACAGATTTATTCACATAGTGCTTCAATTGTATCTTTAGTTGCACAATATTTTTAATCACAAATATATCCCTGTTAGAAATGGAATTTCTGGTTGGCTAAGGTTTGCGCTGAAGCCAGGAAGAAACCACCACTCTAGTCAGGACAAGGGAGTTACACGCTGAAGATAACCCCTGTTCACCCCCTAGGTAGTTTGGCACGAGCAGTCAGGCTTATCCCAGAGGCAATATGTAAAGCGTTTGCGCAACCCCACTCAAACAGCAGCAACACACTAGGCACACTACAAAAGAAACTCAACACAAGGTTACATCAAAAATAGCCTTTGTATTATCAGAAACACATTAGAAACATAATCACACATTTACACTGTACCAACTGGCACTAGGCCATATTCACAGGGGATTATATACAGGAACCGGGCCAATCGGGCCACAGTCAGAACCATCAGAAAGTAGGTAATAAACATAAAACACAACCTGTAACTACTAGTACAATAATGACCTCTTGCATTATCACATTAGGCATAAACTCAATAGGCCCACCTCCTAAACATGAAAACATTACACCATAGGCACCATCCTAAAATATCATAGCATGACATTAGACATCAGCATAAACACATTATGCAACATCACATTAGGCATAACACATTCCGCACAAATCAGCAGTGTACCACAGGATACTGACCAGGTGCATACATCACCTTAGCAACTGACCCCAGACCAACAGGCCTTTCACTGGGGGCTAAAATGCCCTATGTCCAGAATGTCAGGGCAACCCAGGTGCGCAATATGCTGGGGCAGAGGAGGGCACCTCGCTCCCTCCTTCTGGAACACAAATTGCCCCCAAAGGAATAATGGCGCAGGCACTACTTTGCCTCCTGGGTCCCCACTGGGACTCTCCCAAAGTCGAACTTGCCCCATGTTTCAGCTGCCCCCTACGGCAGCCCAGCTGAGGAAACAGAACCGACCCTGCCGCATCTAGTGCCTAGCGAGCACCCACCCAACTCCAGGCAACGACGATGTGCCTCGGGGAGCCTTGCTCACCCAATTACCACCTGTTGCAGCTGTCCACTTTCCGGCGGGGAAGCTATGAGAAAAGGGGTTTGGCACCACACCTGGACTCTTAACAAATGGACCCCAGCCCTATTCCGGGACTTTGTTAAAACAGCAGAATGTCCCCACTCACTGGGTTCTTCCTCGCTGCTCTCTCTGCCTCCACCAGTCTCAGGGTGAAGGCAGGACCGACATTGTGCCTTGGCCCCATCCCACTATCGGAACCTCTCCCGATCTGCCTCGATCTCCTAGTGGCACCTGCAGGGCCTTCCTCAGCACAAAGAGCTCCGCCTCCAGCCAGGCCTTCAGTGCCTGACTTCCCTTTTGCTGTGGCGGTGCATTTGCCAGTAAGGGGAAGGCTCCTGCCTGGCTTCTCTTCTGTGGCAGCAGTCTGGCCCAACATGAGGCTTCCTCTCGCCTCACTTACGGCTGGTACTTCCTCTTGGCCACAATTCCGCCCATGACCAGGCAGCTTTGCCTGACTACCGGTCCGGCCCTGAGCGGTGATTTTCATGCGGTGCAATGCGGGGTGGGCACCCGCTCCCACCGGCAGCTTGGGGGAATCCCCACGTCGGGATTCCCTCTATATCACTGCAGCAGCGCGCTGCACACTGTCAGCTCCTCAATCTCCTCTTGGGCAATTAGATTCTAACACTCTTGAGGCGCTAAGCCCCTCCAAGTTCCTGGGGTAAGCTGAGCCAGGAATAAAAAGTCCTTGGGGCTGAGGACACCCCAGCATGGCAAATCCAGGTAGGCCAACATGCAGGGACCCCCAGGAAGCTGCAGCTGGATTCCAGGACGGTTCCTCATGGCAGTGTGTCCGTCCAGCTCCAGTAAGCACACCCTTCATGGGGTCACATCCCCTATATTTATATCACAATGTCCTTTGTCTGCAGTACAGGGCTTTGGAGGAACCAGATGCAACTGGTTCAGGAGGGAATTGGAGCACTTTGTTTACAAGGCTCCTCTTCCCCTCAGGCGGGGGCTCATCATCAGACACACCACAGGGGGGCAGAGAAAGCATTCATTAGGGCAGGCACCATCCTATTCAGGGACTAGGGACTTCTCCTCCCACCACTCCAAATGCAGATGTCCCATTCAGCTTAGTGCTAACTCACCTTACCCCTCCTGGAGCCACACACACCTCACCAGCCCCTGTCACTAAAAAGCCAGTCATGCAATTCACAACTGTCAGGCAGACACATAGCACACAGAAATGCCAACTTCTAAAAGTGTAATTTCTAAAATAGTTCTAATAAATCTGCGCACACCATTGCGTAGCCTTTATTATTACTATTTCAAACATACGTTGACCACGCTGATCCGCTCATATCAGGAATTTCCACTGAAACACTTATCAGGGAATCCCCAATGCATTCCTTTGGGAGGGCAACCCCACAGTAGTGAGAAACCAAAATGGCTGTTTGTCACTAGCAGGACATGTCACACACTTAACGTACATGTATTATCTTTTACCTACAATGCACCCTGCCCATAGGGCTAGCTAGGACCTACCTTAGGGGTGACTGATATGTAGTAAAAGGGGGGTCACGGACATGGCACACACTTTAGGTGCCACATCCTAGCGGCAGTAACACTGCGCACACACGCCCTGCTATGGCAGAGGCCTGGGAGAGGTTTGAAAGGCTACTTTGGTGGGTGGCGCAATTAGCGCTGCAAGCCCACCAGTAGCATTTAATTTACCAGCCCTGGGTATATGAGATACCACTTTACAAGGGACGGACACACACACTTTGCACAGCAGTGGTAGAGTGCTCAGAGTCCTAAAACCATCAACACTGTGTCAGAAAAAAGGTTAGGAGAAAGTCAAAAAGTTTAGGGATGACCCTGCAAAGAGGACCAGGTCCAACAATCGCCCTTCACAGTTGGCGTTCTTGCTGTAGCAATGAAAATTAAAGCACAAAGTGAGGAGTTTCAGCATTAAAATCTAATATCTTTCTCCTAATTTTCCGTTCTCTGCCTTCTCTTTCTTTTACTCTTTATACATGTGCACTTCTATAGCTGGACGGCTAAGTGTGACCCTCCTAAGGAAGAGAAATGTAAACGGGTAGGATTCAAGTGATGGGGGAGACATAAAGAGAACAGTATAGCAAGGGAAATAAAGTAGAGCTTGGAGAGGGTGATGATAGAGGTAATATAGAATAATATGTGAGGTAGGGAGAGAAGTGAAGTAAATAGAGAAATATGAGGTAGTCAAGAGGAACAATGGGAGAGGTAGGCAGAGGAAGACACACATAAAGTGAGGCAGATAAATTGGTAAGGCTTTACAGTGCAGTAGAGAGGTAAAGAGAGATAGCAATAGGGAAAAGGAAATGTTTGGAGAGACATAGGAGCAGCACAAGGGCTAAGGAATTCAGACATGTAATGTAAAAAAAGAGGTGAATAATAGAGCGATAAAGGCAGCAGAAGATAATCATAGATATGGAAATTATTGAAAAGCAGAAATGAAAGTTAGAGGATGAGCAACATGAGAAGAGGCACAGAAGAATGAGTCAGGGAAAAATATTAGTAAGGAAGAGAGAAAGGAAGAGTGGGGTAACGGTAAAAAGAGCAATGTGGTGTAGAGCAAAAAGAGGAAGTTGAGATACATGCATGACACATTAAGAGAGGAAAGGATTATACAGAGGTAGAGTTGTAGGATTTAAAATGAGGAAGAGATAGGATGATACATTTATAGTGAAAGGCTGAGAGATGGTTGAGGGGTAGGAGTTAGATGACGTGTGTGTGTGTATGTGTGTGAGTGTTCTTGTGTGTGTGCATGTGTGTGTGATGGTAAAGCGAAAGAAAGTGGAGATGTGAGCTATCAAACTAATGGTGAGGTAAATTGAGAGGTGAGGTAGCGAGAGAGAGGTAGTGGGATTTAGAGAGGTGAGAAAGTGAGGGAGATGTAAAGTAGCAAAAAGATGAGATAGGTGAGGGGAGGGGTGTGGGGAGGTAGAGAAAGGTCTGGGAGTGGCAGAGAAAGGTATGTTAGTATAGACATGGATAGAGAGAGAATGTATGAAAAGTGGAGTATATGGAGGAGAGACACAGAGATAATATGTAAAAAGTGAGGTATGGGGATAAGAATGAGTTACAGAGAGAGAGATGTGGTGTAAAGAGAAGTTTGGTCAGGAGAGGGAATCAAGAGTTACAGATATAGATACATGCATGGAGAGTGACAGAGAGAAGATCTAGATCACGAGAGAAGGCAGAGGGAAATTCTGAATGAGGTATATTGGGAATATTGTGATAGAGGTGAGGGAGATACAAATGAGGTAAAGAGAGTGGATATTGAGAGAGGATGGAGGCACATGCAGGATAAAGATGCTGGCTTTTGATTGTGGAACTCACTTTTACAGGAGGCTCTTTGGGAGGTGAGGGTTCACGTTGCCCACTTGTCCATGACTTAAAACATCTCTGTAAAACGAAGCCTTGGTATTTACTTACGGCTTACATTCAAGAGCAGCAGCTTTGGGCTTTTGAGCAAAACTTTATGCCCTGGCACTTATTCTTTTACAAATTGATTACTGACTGCAGCACAGTGAAGTTTAAAAGACAGTATGTGGAAAAAGTATTCATTGACTCTCATCCAAGAGATTTACTTGTCTTCTACTTGTCATTAATTACTGCACCGCAGTAGAATATTTATTACATCTAAATATATGAGCTGTAACAATAGCAAAGACTTAACATCCGCAGTTTTATGGCACACCTACTATCAATAAACTACACAATTTCTTTAAAAGATGCATGAACTTCAATCTCAAGATTCTTCTTAGATATTTTCTAGGGGATTATTGGGAGAACAAACATGCTTCTTTAGGAAGAATGAGTAGTTTGCTTTTGTTGTCCTGCCACTCTGCACCACAAGAAGTGTATGTTATCAATCTATGCCTTTCAATCGGATCTCTACACAGCGTGAAAGTGGGAAGTGGTATTGATAACTCCACAAAATCAGTATTGTGCTAGATTCTCCCATTTACTGCTGAAACATGTCAAATCCCGAACTTAAACTGTGAATGTTCCAAGGTTTTAACCTATAGCAGGGTTTTCCAAAGTCGGTCCTGGATGGCCGGATCCATGCCAGATTTTTAGCATATCCCCATTTAGATAAATGTAGTTATCTTACAAATCTGGCATGGATCCAGACTTCCATGACAGACTTTGTGGACCCTGGCCTAAAGGAACAAGAGTCCTTTAGCTCCATATTTCTGCAAGCACCACAGCAAAGTCATCAAAGGTCTATGTAGTTGTCAGTGTTCAGTTAGCTAGAGTAGGTCAACAGCTTGTATGTCCCACCCTTGGAGTGAAGGGCAGCAGTCCTTGGTAAATCAGTGCCACAACATCACTTACATTCAAAATTTCAACGAAATAGTGCGGGGATAAATTTACCAGCTTAGAATAATTTCCTGAAAGCGTATATTTTTCTTTCCTTCTCCAATGCACTGTGAATCTTGGTGGCTGAGTGCCTCTGGGCACATATGCTTTGCAGACACTTGGGTTTGCAGGAAACCACCGATAACTCACCAGTATAGAGCTGGAGGCAAATCAAGGTGGAAGAAGAAGGGTGACATTAGCTCTCACGATTGTCCTCTGTCATCCTTCATCTTACACACAACATCCATACATTGAAACAATGTTTGCATTCATATAAGGGTAACGCTAATGGCATGTCCACCAGAGGTAATTGTAAAGAGCTTCTATTCAGAACACATTCCGATGCTTGCAACCATTATAGAAATCATGATCACTAAATGTGTGACACAATTACTTTCCATAAAAAATAAAAAATTCATGGGGAGGGGGCAATTGCATTGACTTGCTGGTCGTAATTCTGGAAAATGAGATGAGTAGGTATTATCCCTAAGAGCACCTATGCACCTTAAAAGAATATATTTGCAAAATCAAGGTGAGCAAAAAAGTGAAGGAAGGGCTGACCACCCACGAGTCATTAGGGCATTGAGTCAAATGGGGGGGGGGCCTCGTCGAAGAATACACCACGGGTTCCCTGAAGAGCACCAGCTCTATACTTTGAGAGGTTCTTTGGGGACAGTGACCCCACAATCTGTGTCAGAACAGGGCAAATATTGAGGGGCTTTGGGCAAATGAAAAAACAGTAGGGATGTAACATCTGTGAAGCTGGTTAGCGACTATCTTCTTTAGAGTGTGGTAGATGAAGTATACCAACATACTGTGGCAACATGATGAGCGTGCCAGATTACTTTTGTTTCAATCCATGAATGTGCATCATGTTTTTAGTGCATATGTATGTGAAGAAAGGAAATGTTTATTTTTCTCTGTATATGATTATTTACTGCAATATTATTAGAAGTATCAAGACGCAGACACTGAGTTAAATTTGTGAGGACTGCTTGTGTAATCTTCTACTATATTAATTTTCTTTTACTGTACCCTCTCAAAAATTAGATGATGGGACATGTGAAATAAATACCAGGACTAGGTAGGATATGTGCTTTTTCAGTTTGCCAAGACAAACCCATGGGCATTTGATGATAGCAAGAGTCATTATTTTCAATTACATTCAAAAGCAAAAAAATTTAAGAAATGAAAAGTCATCTCCCATAGCATTTCCCTTATTGAGTCCAAGTTCACTTTATTCTGACTAATGTCAGTAAACCTTCAGATGATGGCTGATCTGTAATATTGGTAAAGGCAATTTCACATTTTTTCAAGATGATTAATCACTAAGAAGTGTAATTTGGACCTATCTCAGAAGAAAAGTGATCAAAGCCAATTCGTAACTAACATCTCAAGAAGTGGGAACAAGATCATTTTTGAATTTTTCTTGGTGCCCAAGAAAAATATTGTAGAAGCTCCAGTACAAAAGGGGACCTACACCTACACGCACAAACATCATGTCTCCAGAAATTCAGAAAAATGTAGATGGGTAAAATGAATAAAATAGGAATAAGCAGTTTCAAGTCCTGTTTATATTTATAGGTAAAATAGATGAATTGGAATTATGCTCCCCTCCCTATCTTCCGTTTGACTATATGATAAAATCAGTGACTTTAAAGCTGAAAATAACCTGAATGAATTCTGCACTGTGGGCTGTGGCTCTTCTCCTTTTAATAAAATTCATAGTCTTGTGATGTTAATGATTGAAGATATTTTCGTGGAGATGCCAGTAATATGTGACTATCCATCACTTGATTTTTCTTTTGAAATATAAATGGTATGGCCAGGAGCAGCAGAAGATAACACCAACCAGATATTCAAGAAAAATGGGGAATCTTTCCGGGGAAGACATTAATTCATGTTTGTGTAATAATTATGTTCCTTTTAAAACTCAGGACTGGCTACGGATATTTAGTTGTTTCCACTAGTGCCCTCTGAGCTTCAGTACACTGCTTGACCTGTGGATACTCTGCCAGGAAGAAGGACTGCTGACCTGCTACAAGGACTACCAATGTGCTGGACTCCTGCTTTGCTCTGCTGACCTGATGCCATCATGCCTGGGAGTGAGAAAGACTGGACCCGCATCTCTGAACCTAGAATCAGTGACTCCAAGGCCTTTCTGGCTTGCCTCCCGACTGAAGTCTCAGAGACATACAATACACAACCAATCATCCTGTCCTTGCACCTGGACTCTGCCATCTGTGCGTCTCCCCTGCCAAGTGGTGCCACCCTAGTCCTGGACCCTTGGAAGTGTGTGTAATGTGTTTTTCCCCAGCTGAAATAGAGCATTATCTGCTGCCAGAGCAGAATTGCTGCATCACCGCTGTTGTCGGAACAGGATTGGTGCATCACACTCTGAACCAACGTATCCCCTTTGGAAACGTCGCTTTGAAACAAACGCATCACAGCCACTGCATGGAGAAGATCAACACATCACCTCTACTCTATTGAGAAAACCAGCTCATCCTCTTCTGAACCGCTGCTTCTCGGTATCATAAAAACTATAAACAACAGATATCCCAACTAGTATCATTCATAGGCAAATATTAGGGATATGCAAGCAACATTATCCACAAGGAAAAACAAGGAGCCTCTATTTAGTTATAGTATGTGCTCTTGGCATCATTTATAGAAACAACTTTAAGAAAATTGGTAAGGAAAACAAGGTGGATAATACAGTTATAACAGCACTGTAGTACATAAATGAAAATAATTGGATTAACCCAAGTGGCACAAGGTGCTCGTGGTTTGTGAGTGAAAACCAAGGTAGCAGCTCTGGTGACAGTGTGAGCAGCGTGAACGGCGCAACGTGACTGGTGTAAAGAAATATACAGTGAGTAGTTATCACAGTGTGGTTCTGATGAATTCAGTAGGTCAGGTTATATCACAATTCTATTTCATTGTTCATGAACCACTTTGTGAGGAAGCGCCTAAGATTGCGCTGGTGTGTCGACGGCATTTCGATCCATAGAAAACAGGATCATCTTCAGGACAAAGATGGGTTGAAGACAGTGGGAATACAAGAGTAGACCGCTGTGAAAACCAATGGCAGCGGAGGTACGCGATAGGCAGGCCGGTGTGTGTCTCTCAGGCGCCGATCTTGCTGTTGAGGCTGGCCGGTAGTAGATGAGCTCGGTCCAGCGCTAAGTAGGAGTTGATCCCGACGTGATTGATCTCTGGGGAGTTAATCTCTCCTCTGTGAGGAATCGGCAGAATGCTTGATTGCGGCTGGCGTTTACTCTTGGTATCAGTGCATCACCTTTGGAACTGTTGCATCGCAGCAGTTGCATGGAGAAAATAAAAGCATCACCCCTAGTGCATGGAGAACACCAACACATCGCTCGGCTGCACCCCGCATCTTTGTTGGCGCAAACCAGGATTAGGGTACTTTTGTTTAGAGAGCCTTATGGAGTCCTTGTAACAGGCCTGTGCTCTATCATGGTCAGCCTGAAGTTTTGTCTTTGTCCCAGTCTGGTATGAACAGATATACCAAATAAGCTCTAATTGCTGCTCAGCACTATTTTACAGTTTATTCCTAGAAAATTCATATCTCTACTTCTTATTGGATTTTTATCATTTTGGTCTTGTTTTATTTATAAAAGTGAGCTTCATTTTTCTAACCGGGTGTGGAGTCTTTGTGTGGTGTTTTCCCAGTGATACTGTTTGAAGTGTTGCACAAATACTTTACACATTGTCTCTAAAGTTAAGTCTGACTGCTCTGTGCCTAGGTACCAGAGGCTGAGCACGGTTTAATAAAGGGTGCGTTGTTAACTTACTTTTTTGACTACGAATGCCGTTCCTGCTTGGACAGTGTGTATACCTCTGCCAAACAGAAACCCAATTTCTAACAATCAGTGATTAGACCGCTGTGAGAGTCTTGTTCTGACCATCTGATCTGAATTTTTTGCTTTTTCATCGCCTGGTTTCCAACCTTTTACTGTGGGAGAGCCTCATAACCTGTGACTCACCCACAGTATTCAAGCAAAAAAGGCATGGTTTCAAGAGAGTGTTAACAATATAACTCTTGGAGACTGCTTCTACTGTGGGAATATCATTTTCAACATGTCTACTTTTTTGCAGTCCCAGAACTCTCAATGTAATATGATCTTAAAAAAAACCCACAAACTGCTGTTAGTCTAAGTGTACACCCACGCATATCTTCCCCCACACCTTCTTGAAACCAGCCCTTTTTTATGCATGGATAATTTGTGAGAGGAGGGTGGCCTGGTGCTTTTCCCTCTATAGCCAAATAAATGCGTTGGTCTCCTCTAGCTTCTTTCATCTACGTAAAATCCGTAAGATATCCTGATTCCTCACCACAGAGGCCCTCACCCTGGCCTCACTTGCCCTGGTCATCTCCAGGCTTGATTATGCCAACTCTCTCTATGTAGGCATCCCCGCCTACCAACTAAACCGATTACAGCTGGTCCAGAATCAGGCGGCACGATTAATTTTCAACCAGCCTAGGCATCAGCATGTTCGCCCACTATTGAAAACTTTTCATTGGCTCTCTGTTGTTGAACGGTGCAATTTTGAATTGGGATGTACGATCTTCAAAGCACGGGCTGGCCTTGGCCCAGCCTTCATCTCTTCCCTTTTACAACACTACATTCCCCCCGGAACCTCCGGTCCTCCCATCTTGCGCTTCTCAAAACTCCCACCTTCAAACGCAAGAGACATGGTGGGCGTAAATTCTCGTTTCTTGCCCCTTCCTTTTGGAACGCACTCCCCTTGGAGTTTCGGCTCACCACTTCTTACCCTCATTTTAGGTCCCTCTTGAAAACACATCTGTTCTGTAAGGCCTCCAACTAATTCCTCTATCTCTCATCCTCACCTGGTTTCCCTCTGCCTCTTCACTGCTTGTAGCGCCATGAAACCGCTGGGTGTAAGTGCGCTCTACAAGAATTTTTTACATTACATTTACATAGCTCCTGATCGTTTGCGAGACTCACCCACAGTAAGATCATGGTAAAATGCACTGCACATGTTTACCACCAGTGTCTACTTTTTAAGATAAGGCCACTGCAACGCAGCCAGGGTAAGGGGCCCGTGGCTGGTTACACATAAACATGTGTGCACATGTGTTAGCACACATGAGAGGGCTGCGCATGGGAAACTCCTGTCGTGCTCAGTCCAGGAAGTGAGCAAAGGTAGACTGGTGCAGAAGGGATCATGCAAAGTTGGGTAGTGACCTGAAATAGGCCTTATAATGTGGTTGTACATATCTAAGGGATAGTCGGTGTGCTTCACTGTTTGATGTAGTGACACTCCACTATAATCCTATGGGAAATGCTGCCTTAGGGTGCAGCTCCAGTTCTCTTTGAGACAAATTCTCCAGAGTTGTACCATGTATACTGCCACCTGTGTGAAAATAACAATTCTGTTAAGTCCAAACGCATCTCTGTACAGCTTATGGGTCCTCCAGGAATGTCATGATTCTTTGGCTCAACTCAGGATCAGAACTCAGACCTGTTGTCACCCTGCTGGGCTTGGTTAATTACTTTTCTATCCAGCAGCAGGGACAACGGCATCCCCCCACATAGGTTGAATATTACCCTAAATTAGGTCAGCTTCTCAGAAGGAAGGGTGTAGGGTGGACTGCTCTATATCAATCAGCTAGCTGTCATCTTGTGCCAGGAAGAGGACTGGCCCAAGCCCACTCAACAAAGGAGGGAGTCCAGACCTCTGGAGCCAAACCAGAGAGGAAGCTCCTTTAAGTTTTGTGGAGCAGGTCCTGGCAGTGATGTCCGCAAGGGGTGGAGCTAAGACCCCAAGAGGACATGTGGGTGACACAATCATGAAGTATCCGAGATGACTATGCAGGAAGGTGGAAACAGGGACAGAGAGATGATGTGGCACATCGGGATAAGCAAGAAGTGCATCCCAGCTGGCACCTTCCACCCCCATTTTAAATGTCTTGTGCAGGGGGAAGAGCTCTCTAGTGTATATTCTTTACTGCTGAACACTGGAACTGGAGCAAAAGATCATCTTGATCGGCCCAATGGGGCCTGAGATATGGCAGTTTGAACATTTGGGTGACCTTTGACCTTTTCCACAAATTTGTAGTGAGTGGAGCTACTTTTCCGGGTGATCACTGTCCTCGGAGGGGGGGACCAGGCCTTGGAGGTTGCCTCTGACAAGAAATGTGGAGAGAGACCGCCATTGGCACATCAGAATAGGCAAGAGGTGTATCCAAGCTGGCACCTTCTGCCCCCACTTAAACTGTCTTGTCCAAGGGGAGCATTCTCTCTTGTATGAGCTTTTCTGCTGAACACTGAAACTAGAGGCTGATGCCATGGACAGTTGGAAGGAAGAACCCCCTTACTGCCATCCATATGAAGGACTCTGCCTCTGATTGTCCCCAGGACCAGTGGGGAACTCCCACAAGACCAGAGATGCTGGTCCCCCCAGGACCAGCTGGGGGAATGACTGAGCGTCTGAGTCGCAAGGAGGAGGAGATATATAAAGAAACAACAATGGTCCCTGGCAAGGAGACAAGTGAAAGCAAAATAAATATAGACTCAGTCAGTTCTATATTACTGAAGACATGCCCAGCCGGGCAGTGGTCCTCAAAATTTATATTTAGATTAAAGTATATAAAAAGCAGTAACACCTTCAACAATTCACACACGGGGGGCACAAGCCTGTACCCAGCCACACGAATATACAGACAAGGACATACATAAAGGGCTTGCAAGGCAAAAACAGTCTCTGCAAAATTCCAATTTTACACAGAGAATTTCTTGTAGGTACCATTACACAGTATTGTATAGTCAATCATTTCTACAGGTATATGGTACACAGTAAGTCGACGACGTTTCGGACCCCCTTACTAAATGATGGGGTCCATCATCAGGACAAACAAATAATTGCCTTTAAAGATTTATAAGCATCTTTTAGCCAAGGGGCATATAATATGCGGGCTTACATCAAAGCGTGCAGGTGGGTTGATGAGACAGGACCTGTTAGACCACGTTTATCCAAATGGGTTGGTCAGTTAATAAATTTTTCGTCCAAGATTGCAAGGGCGGGGGAGGTTAGTTTCCGTTTCCGCAGTACCTTGTTCGCCGAAAATTGCCGGAGGGCGCAATGCGCATTGGGGTCCTGGAACCAGGATAGCCGGGTCAGTCGGCACCACGCGATTTCCTGGAGGAGGAGAGGCCCAGAAGAAAAACAAGTGAAAGGCTGGCACGGGGAGCCAGTGAAATCAGCTCCATGCAAAGTGTGTCACCATTGGAGGCCAAGAGGATTGAAGAAAGGGCTTCAGGTGGCTAGGGCTTGCCACCAGAAACAAAACAAGCCAAAGATGGTCTTGATCGGCCCAACAGGGACCAAGATATGGCTTTCTAAACAATTGGGTGATTCTTGAACTTTACCACAAATTTCGAGCTAGTGGAGCTAGTCTACCGGTTGAGCGCTGACCTCGAATGGGGGGGCAAGCCTTGAAATTTGCCTCCAAGAAGAAATGTGGAGAGGGACCGCTGTTGCACCTTTGTGCCCCCTCACAATGAAATCAAGAGGCCCAGGACTCCATCTATGGGCCCAAAGAAGAAACAACATGAGGGAGTGCTATTGCGCCCTCTTGCGATATGAGTACAGTGCCCAGGATACCATCCCTGGGTCCTGGCTAAAGAAGCAGAAGCCAGGGAGTGTCATTGTGCTCCACAGAGAGGTGCATTGGGCCCAGGATCCCAGCTCTTTCCCTGGCCTAGAAGTGGAAGCCAGGGAGCACCACTGCGCACTCATCAGACTGCGCACCCCAGGAGATAAATGCAGTGGGAGACTGCCAATGAAGGAAAAGAGAAATGGCTATCCTCAGCGCAGCGGGTGAGCCTCTGTTATAAAATTCACAGAAGGTGAAGAGGAGCACCCCACAAGGCCCTGCTGGGCCTGGCTGCATTTGTTAGGCCAAGGTCACCACTAAAAAAGATGCAAAAGTGCGGGAGGAGTTGCCAGAGCAGCGCAGCATCTCATCAAAAAGATTTGAAAAGTCCCCACCCTAGGATACAAGAGATACCAAAAGGATACCTCCTAAACGGTTTTGAAAGTTTCCAAAGCCTTCCCTAGGCTGGAGATTTTGGCTCTTCAGCTGGCAATGTTGTACCCTCTAGGGGCAAAGACTATGTGTGCAAGCTTTGTGGCTTGAAAGTAGGCAATGTGAATTGATAAGTTGAGAGACACTCTCTAGGCGTGAAAGATGGTAACTGCAATTTTGTGTACAGAGATGTCCTTTAGGGGCTATATTTGAACCGCAGTGATTTATGCTGAATGTTTCTAAAAGTGTATTCAGCTATAATTGGATAGTGATGTAATTATGAAGGTGATGCCCATTAGGGACTGTGGTTAAATTGCATATTTCATTCCGAACATGCCTATTTCTTGCACATGAAATAATGAGGCTGATGGCCACTTGTGATCAAAGTTTGCATGCTTTATTGCCAGTAGTACGTGATTTCACTCAAAGTTACAACAAGTAGTGCAGCTGCAGACAAGTGCCTGTTTTTGATGTGAAATGTTGGTCTCAATCTCCCTTTGGGAGAGACAACAATGATTACCCAGTGTCATCCAGAAGTATTTCCTTCAGCTTGTGCATATTTGTAAGTTGCTGCATACTATTGAGTAGATTGCGTAATAAATATACGTTTTCCTTGTTCAAAAGAAAAAGCATGGACTGGCCAATCAGTTATTGAGTGTTATTATTGGGTATCTGTGAATGGTGATTACTAGCCCACACCACCTACCCTAACGGGGTTCTATTTTAAGTCCCTGCTACCATATTCTTTTGAGGGAGAGTGTTGCAGTACCAGTGGTTGGCCATGTGAAGTGCTGGCTTTTCCCCAACTATGAGAAGAGGTACATTTACAATTCTTTGTTATCTTTTTTAGCTGCAGTAACTTTAGAAGTACAGTTTGTGAATAGAAATAAGCTTACTCTTTAGTGGGTCACTTCTTAAAGCCCTACTTAGCCCTTTTTAAACTTCTCCATATTCCTCTCTAAACCCCTCCCAATTAGCAGTAAGTATTCCCTGTTTCCAGCAACTCCCCATGTCCCTCACAAATTACCTACTAACTAGTAAACTTACATGAGTGAGGATCTCCACATAGAAAAGATAGGAGGAAGATTTACACTCATAGGTTTGTGAATTGCACTTTATTGTAAGTCTTACTACTTCAGTACTACCTTACATGTTATAAATGTTATAAAATGTAGCTTTAGAATCTGACCCATCATATTCATTTACTGTGAACTAGAATAATGACATAAGCAGGACCCGAGGCCATGATTTGTAAACTGTGAGATATGTATTGAAAACTATGATTTACAAAAGCTTTATGAATGTTGAAGTGTGAATTTGTGTTTCACATTATATGAGTATTTTTTTTTTAAAAACCTTTATTTTAGCATTCAATAAAAATACAAGCATGGGCCTACAACCTTGGGGGCCGGCCGCTAGACAAATTAAGACCACCGATATTACCGTACAACACAGCTCATCAGCCGACAACCCAGAGGTTCGGCAGCGATTCAGGACAAAACTTGTATTAGAATGCACAACTGGGTTCCAGGATAAGTCAGAGGTTTCATTTTATATTATATAGGAGAGGATCAGGTGCCATACAATCAAACAGAAGAATGCGGGGGACAGGGTAAGAGACAGGATATGCATATAATAACCACTATAATGGAGCATTGGCGCCAAAGCATACAGATAGATGCAAACGAAACACTCAATATACATTCCATGTTGCGCCAGTTCCCGGAGCCTGCCCACCCGGAAATCAGGATATCATAAAAGCATAAGCACTAAATACAAGCATACAATAAGAATCCGAATGATTCGTAGCTATACTGATCCTTAAGAAAGAAAGAGAAGGAAAAGACTTTTGGCCCTCTGATCCCGCAGAATGCTCTACCTCCAAAGAATTTTCGGACACCCTTCGTTCCCTTAACTTCGTCTCTCACGTCCACTCCCCTACTCACATTCAGGGCCACATCCTCGACCAGATCTGGTCCCTCAACTGTGCTATAGTGTCCTTGTCCATCTCCCCCTGTTCCTGGTCCGACCACTCCTTGATTTCTTTTTCCCTACACCTTAGCCCAGCCACCAAACCCTCTCTTCTCAAAAACATCTGGGCACGCTCTTGGAGCCGGGTGGATGCGGCCTCACTCTCCGCCACACTCTCTTCCTCCTACCCTGACCTACTCCGTCTCTCTATTTCAGCACAAGCCAACTCCATCAACTCCTGGCTTCTGTCAGGCTGCGACTCGGTTGCCCCTCTCAGGCGAGTGTCCTCCAGACGGGCGAACGATGCTAACCGCTGGTTCAACGATGAACTAAAGGCCTTAAAACTTACAGTCCGCCACCCTGAACGAGCTTGGAGGCGACACTACTACCCCAACCTTAAACCTCAGTACACCACCCTCCTGTCGCAATATAAAAAAGCTATCCTGACCACTAAAACAGCCTACTTCTCTAAAATCTTGGCTGCAGAGAACCACCCCAGAGAAATCTTCTCTATTGTCCACAACCTCGCTTATTCCGACAGAACTACCCTTAAGCCTCCCCTTCACAGGCTCTTTGCGACTCCCTGAATACCTATTTCTTGGACAAAATCTCAAAAATCAAAGCCAATATCCCCCCTCCCCTTCTTTTCTCAACCCCGGTGTCCATCAGCAGAGGCTCGCCTTGACTCGTTCCCCCTTTACACTGAAGAGACCTTCCTCTCCCTTCTCCCCTTGGTCAAATCAGGATCCCCTCTAGACCCTTGTCCTGCTCACATCCTCAGGCACATCTACGCGACCTGTGTGCAACCCCCTCTTACCTTTCTCAACAGCTCTCTGTCTCAGGGCGTTGTTACTCCATCCCTAAAAGCAGCCACCATCGTTCCCATCCTCAAAAAACCTAGCGCTGACCCCTCCGCTCCTGTCAACTATCGCCCCATTTCTGTACTACCCTTCTTAGGGAAAGTATTGGGGCGACATGTGACCAGAGCTCTCACCACCTACGTGGAAGAAAATGGAGTATTAGCCCCTCGTCAGGCCGGATTCCGCCCCGCACACTTCACGGAGTCTGTGGTGTTATCGGTCCTCGACAACCTTAGAGAAGGCATGGACACCAACCTTCCCCAGGCCTTGGTCCTCCTCGACCTCTCCACCGCCTTTGACACGGTTGATCACTCCATCTTACTCTCCCGTGTCGTGGCGACCGGGGTTGGAGGTTCGGCCTTGGTCTGGCTGTCCTCCTTCCTCAGGGACTGTACCCAAGCGGTGCACCTGGGTGACTTCTCGGCAGATCCACTGAAGGTACAATGCAGGGTTCCTCAGGGCTCCTCCCTTTCCCCACTTCTGTTCAATCTGTACATAGCTCCCCTCATCATTGCTCTTCAGCAAATGGAGGTCTCCGTATATAACTAGGCGGATGACCTCCAGTTTGTTTTCTCCCTGTCACAATCCCCTGACTCCATGTCAAACTTCCAATCTACTATGATCTTCATCCGGGACTGGATGAACTACAACCACCTACAATTAAACCCAGACAAAACCGAACTGGTTTTAACAGGTGGTTGCTCCAGTCCCTGGACCCCCCTTTTTTGGCCTCCCTCCCTAGGTCCCCTCCCTCCCCTTCTTCCTCTATCAAAACGCTTGGGATCAAGTTTAACGATCAACTCACCCTGCACTCCCAGGTGAGGTCAGCGGTGTCCTCTTCTTTTCTTTCACTTCGCACTATCCGTAAGGTCTCCCGCTTCTTTTCTTTCTCTGCCCTAAAACTTATTGTCCTGGCAATGGTCATCTCCCGATTAGACTACGGCAACGCTCTATACTGCGGCATGACTGCATACAACATACGGCGATTACAGCTGGTCCAAAACCAGGCCGCCCGTCTAGTCTACAACTTGGCCAAATTCCATCATGTCACCCCACTCCTAAAGTCCCTGCACTGGCTCCCCATCCGGGAACGTTCCCAGTTCAAGATGGGCTGTATCACTTTTCAGGCTCGGGTCGGCTCCGCCCCTGCCTTTATCTCCTCGGAAATTAAAGCCTATGCCCCCACTCGGGAACTGCGCTCATCTTCCCAACATCTGCTGACAGTTCCCCGCTTTAGGCGTAAAAAGTGGGGAGGCTCAAAATTCTCCACACTCACCCCTACCTTCTGGAACTCTCTACCGGCCCACCTCAGATCCTCCACCCAATACTCTCACTTCCGAAAGGCTTTAAAAACCTTTCTCTTTCTACAAGCTTTCCCACTATAAATCCTCCCTATTCCCCCCTAACCTTCCTGTTCTCTGAGGCTCAGTAAACCATAGCGCCATGAAACCGCCAGGTGTACGCGCGCTTTATAAATGATTTAAACTCAAACTCAAACTCAAAGGCCATAGAAAATAAAAAGGGCAAAATAAAAAACCCCTGTTCAGCCCCCCACCCTGCACCCCTACAAATGGCTACAGCCTGACCCCACTAGCAGCGTGCCTGTCGCCCCTAATAACTAATACCCTAAAGGTAGGAAAAAGAATGGAGGAGGCATATCCATTTGGGCTCCCAGCCCCTTTAGACCCCCCGCCAGAAACAGCCACCCCCTATCACTAAAAGAACACTTATGACAACACAATAGAAGAAAGTAGAGGGTACCGTGAGACACCGCCCAGCCTCTTAGAGCAAACAGTTGAAGGTCAAACACTTGTGAAAGCCACTCCAACCCTTCCCGACCTAGTCGATCTTAACCTTGGCCCTTCCGAGCAAGAACACAAACCCCCCCCATCGAGACCCAAAGGCACACAAAGAGGTAATAAAGGAGAAAAGAGTCATCAAAAATCAATCCATGGCGACTCGCAGGCAGTGGGTCCACGGGAACTTTAGACGCTGAAGAACTCTCCCTCCTAGATGAACAGTCCCAATGTATCCTGCACAGAAGTCATAGAGTCAACAAGAAAGGAGAAGACGACCACAAAATGAAAGGAAAGTCACGAACAGAAGTCTCCGGGAGGAGAACGCCCTTTGATATCTCCAAAGCCGATAGTGGTGGAAGGTTCGGCGATACCAAGACATCCTCGGGAACACCGTCTCCCAGGGCACCATCCGATGGTTCGAATACTTGTTTCCTCACTGGGTTCTCACACGGAGTCAAAATGGCCACGGTTTGAATGGCTGCAGATTCCTGTTCCAACAGTAAGGCCGGGCCCGGTTCTACCAGGAACATCTCAGATAGGCGCGCGTCCAATTTGCTCAACAAGATATCCACATGTGAGCGAAACGCCCAAATTTCCGCCAGTATTGACCTCAGCGATGGCTCATGCACCGTTTGATCCATAGTCTCATGCCCAACATCAATCACAATCACCTCCCCGGGTGAATCTGGCATCCTCGGGGGGGACAAACAGGATCGCGAACGTGCAGATGCGGAGGGTGACCGGTCGTTATTCGCGGCCACGGTCTACATGGTTAAGGCAGCAGGCTAGGGGCCCCGATCCACGAACCCCGGCTGCCCCAATTCCGGGTCCGCGGGACGGGGACCCCCACTCACAGCCAGCAGTAAGCAGAATCACTCCTCCATCGATACTGAGCAATAGAGACGATCGCCACCAAATTCGGGCTTAAACAAAGCCTCCACTCCGGTTGACCGGACCCAGCCTGGTTCTTCTGGCCGATGTTGTTGCACTGCAGCCCGGCTGTGAAAGTACTCAAGGCCCCGGCTTCACCGCTGGAGTAGGCCGCAAACTTTAACACTATAGAACTTCATCAAACAAGCCGATAAAAGTTTCCGGATTTCACCATCGGAGTGCGGAACAGTTCATGCACACAGAGACCAGGCGTAAAGTCAGAATAATGTACAGGATATCGTGGCGGGTTACGGAGGTCGGCAGAGCCAGGAGCCTAAGCAGCCATCTTGTTTGCTGACGTAGCTCCTCCCCCCTATATGAGTATTTTTAATTTGTTCGGAGTAAAATAACTTAGGGTTCATGATGCATGTACTTCTCAATGTCTTCACTTCATTATCATCTGCAGCATAAGGTCACGATCAAGATGTGGGTCCAAATTACTCGAAAAAGCTAAAAAATTTCAATTTTCAGCATATTAGGCTTAACCTAGTCTAGTAAGCAAAGTATTATTGCTGGAGTGCTGTACGTCCTTGCATTATTTCATTCCGAACATGCGGTCCCGGGGAAGCTGACATTAGGTATTACCGATTGGTTTCACCAGCAAGGAACAGTGAGTCCATACGGTGAAATCGAATCCCTAGAGAGACCATGAGGTGCCATTGAGCACAGCAACATCTGAAATCAGAGAAAATCGTATGTATTCTAACACGAACGCATGCTTTATTAATTAAGTGTGTATCTGTTATTTTAATTATAATTGCCTAATTAGGTACATTGGAGTGACAAATGCAGGGCTGGTTCCGGCATGGTCCTGAAGAAATGCTAGGGGTAGCATGAAACATGTTAACCTTTCACTGAACCAATCCTCATTACAGGTTGGTTATTAGTGATACCCACCCTACTTTTAACATATCTGCCTAGGAGCATAATAAATTTGTTGAGGCCCACTAAGCACGGTATTTTTAATCCACCCACACTCACTCCACTGATTCTTTTCTTTTTTGCACCACACATAGTCTCTCACTTTAAAGTGCTCCTGCGTAGTTCGTGAGTCGCAGCACGCTCCTTTTTGTACAGAACTGGGATGGCCCCAATGATGAAGCATGTCACCGTGGGGCAACCCAGTTGAGTGAGGGGACACTAGAAAGAAATTTTTCTTTCTGAGCTGGTACCACTGATCACTCAGGGGAGTTACTATGACATGAGCTAGGTCTCGGAACCCAATACTTTGGATTCCTTTTTTGCACCGTCCTTGCATTATTACAGCTTTCTAAAATCACCACCTCTCTCCAGGTCATTACTGAGACTGTCTCCAGTCTTTATTTACTTATTTATAAAATTTTATATAACGTGGACTAGATCCTGAAGGATATCAGAGCACTTTACAGTTGTAGGGAAAGTAACAATCAGATCATGAGTCAAACATGGGTAGTAAAATAAACATAAGCTCAATAGTTCACGCATAACAAATCAATTATAGTCCAGAGAGGACAAAGGGGGCTATATGATGTTGCGTGGTGTTATGTAATGGTATTAAGTGAATAATCAAACATGAATAATAGTCAGCACAATAGTAAAATCTAAACATGAGTTATATGGGGCTTATACCAAGCATTGAATCAAGTGGTAAGCAGCTAATAAACATTTGCAATCCTGGATGCACGCGCGCTGTGAAAGAAAAAAACACTACAAGTAATCATATACAAGGATGAATCATACTATACAATGAACGACGCCTTTTGGGCGGAAAATAAAGTACAAGAAAGGTATATATAATGTCCACCTATTAAGGTAAGAACTTCTTCATGAGGAATTTCTTTGCTTCCAATTTGAAAGTGGCCTTGGAAGCGATCCTCCGAATTTCGGGTGGAAGAGAGCTCCAGATTTTAGGAGCAGATCCGGAGAAAGCTCGGTGGCAGGTTCTTTTTTTGCGGAAGGACCGTGGTTTCAGGAGGAGGGAATTAGCACTCCTTGATGATCTACCTCCTCCAGATAGTGCAAGTTTTTGTGCGAGGTAGGTAGGGGTTTTGAAGTGGAGGGCTTTGTGTGAAAGGCAGGCAATCTTCAGATGAATTCTAGCTTCATAAGGTAGCTAATTTAGTGATTTTAGAACCGGAGAGATGTGTGTATTACGCTTGGTGCCCATGATCAGTCTGGCCGCTGCGTTCGGAGAGGCCTTTAGGGGGGCCACAGCGTATTTGGGGAGTCCACATAGTGTGGCACTGCCATAGTCAAGTCTCGGTAGGACAACCGCTTGGACCACTTGCTTGAAAACCTGCTTGTGGTAGAAAAGGGTTCAGATTACTGATTTCATATTCCTGAGTTATCTACAAATCGTAGGCATTAGGCTAACAAAAGCTCAGGACTGGAAACAGTGTCCATAATGAAATGGAGGGGGTTGCTCACTCTACCTCTTACACATCACAAGCTATGTATAAGCTGCCATATCATACCACGTCAACAAAGACAACTACAGGAAAAACATTCTACCACACGCAGCAGGGACATCTTAAGGATTTTGGGGGCCCTGGGCCAAACAAATTTTGGGGCCCGTGTTCAGAACAGCTTTGAATTGAGGATCCAATTTCAGCTCTTTAGTGATCTTTGGCCAGGTCACTGACAGTGCACAGGCACACAGGTACACATTCTAAGTGTGTTTACATCTATTATTCAGGGACAGTGGTATGTGTTTCAATATTGTAACACAGAAGCAACTCACCAACATTTCTGAAAATAATCTCAGTGACACCCACCCATTTCTCATATGTGAGGTCCTGTTTTGATCTAAAATAAAATAAAAATTCTCTTGAAAATATCTGTAATAGACTCACACATCAACCACATTAAAATATAAATTAAAGGAAAAAGGTACTTAAAACAATCTGTCTAGGAATCTGTCAGGGATCCCCCTGAAAGGCTGGGGCCCTAGGCCAGAGCCCACTTTGCCCTTGCCTTAAAACAGATCTAACACACAGAAGAATAAGATGAGCTGCCGAGACCCCAGTGCTTAATTTGAGCCTGAGCCTTTCAGTGCTCAGCACCACACTTAATCATCAACATCAACGCTTTTCATGACCATTAAGCACACCTTAATTTCCGGGGGGGATTAAGTGATTTGCCTAGAATCACATTATGTTGAGCCGAGACTTGAACCTGGTTCCCCAGGTCTGTAGTTGGCAGCTATGGCCATTACACCACAAACTCTCCCAACTATCATGGCTATTAGTTGGTTCTGTTGTAGGCGGTCCTAACAGGAGAAATGGGCTGGTAGAAGCCGCCTCCTGGCGAGAGCCCTGGCACTTACTTTTTTACAATTTACCCACTGAGAGGCTATACAGCAGCCATGAACTCCTGTCACACAAGGCTGACAAACAGCAGTAGTTAGTGACTTAAAACCAGTCATTCTAATTGTTGTTAAAGTTCCAAACATGCCACTACAGTTTCTAATAATAATTATAGGGGAAAAATAATGGGCACTTGATAGGTTAGCCACAACGTCACTAGTAAGAACAGCCAAGAAAATATGTTCACCGAAGAGAAATGACAGGAACCAAAAAGGCCTTAAAATGTGAGCTCCATTTTGATTAAGAAGGAACAGGGGCACTGGAGTAGTGCTGCATGAGGTAAGAGGTTCAAGGTGCTCTGGTTGAAGTGTGTTATTAAAAAAATCCTAAATAACCAAAGGACACTCTAAGAAAGGAGTGTTGTGACACTGATACATTGAAAATGGGGTGAGTGTGGCATACTTGGAATGGTAGAAAGGGGCCCGGAATTACTGAAAGGACTGTAGAGCGCATGGTGATTACATTACAGACATTGAAACATACTCCCTCAAACATGGTAATGTCACTTTAAAGTCGACGGTGCATGATTTCAAAGACCTTATGGGCACACCGTCTGTGAAGTCTTCAAATTTCCCAATGAGTCGGTTCTTTCTAGGTATAGATTAATGCCGTGCAAAATGTGCATATCATAATTCAATCACATAATAATAATTCGCTGGAAAATGTTAACATATTGCTTCTCTCTGGTATGCTGGTTTTGAAATCCTGTCGGATGCAGCACACGTGAATCAAAGTTATGCCAGTCTATTACCTAAAGGTGGCATACAGATAATACGTAAGCAAAGTAACAGAAACAGTTAATAGCTTTTGCTCATTAGATTAGCACCAGCTACAGCTTTTCTTTCATTTGAATTGAGAAAGTACTAGCAATACTCAGAAGAGGTACAATACTTTTTTTTAAATCATAAGGGCAGATTTACAGTAAACTAAAGCAGAGGGGGGTGCAATAAGTCATTTTGCTGCACTGCGTTCGTTTCGAAGCAAAGGGATGCGACAAATTTACAACAATATGTTGCATCTCTATGCTTCCCCCTGCGCTGGCGCACAATATGCAGCCATGCGCCAATGCAGGCACCCTTGCCCCTTGGTGCAAGGAGACCTGCGTCACGGGGATGATTGTTTATTTCAGGAAGGGAACCCTTCCTGACATAAACAATCAGAAATGGTGTTTTACAATTTCTATGTGTACTGCATTAGCACACATAGAACTTGCAAAATGTCATTGTTTTAATGATAGTTTATGTGCAGGAAGGGACACCTTCCTGTACATAAACAATCACCAGAGGTCATTTCTTCTTTCAATGTGTGCTACAGAATATGGAGGAGAAATGAATACATTTCTCCTCATTCGGCCACCCTACGCCTCCTCTGTGGAGGCGTAGAATTCAGATGTATTTCCAGATTTACTATTTCTTGTAAATCAGGAAATGTGTCAGGTTCCATGGGTGTTGCGTGGGCACACCCACAGCAACACCCATGGAACGCCCCTTTCACACACACTGCTGTGTGTAAAGGGACTGAATTTACATGGACAGAAAAAGTCAAGCAGGGTGGCTTTTTCTGCCCTTGTAAATATGGGGGAGCAAATTGCACTGCTGGAGCATCACAAAAAGTGATGCACCAGCGGCGCAAGGGGCTTGTAAATCTGCCTCGTAGTCTCTTTGTTGCTTTTTTAATGAAAAAACAGAGGTACAGACTAGAACAGGGAAGCAACAGTTCCCTTGAAAGCAACTTCCATGAACTGCAGCCCCATCTCTATCTCTTCCTCCTCCTCCTCTACACACTAAGGGGCTTATTTACAAGACCCTTGTGCCGTCTGTATGTCATTTCTTCCCATAGTAAAAGTGATGCATCAGCTGCGCTAGGGACTTGTAAATAAGCCCCTCAACCACTAAGATTTTGCTAAACACATGGCAAATCAAAACCCATGTCTAGGACCTACATTTGCCTTTATATACATTGTCAATTTGCTGGGGTACCATTTCAGAGTCACCAGCAAAATAAATGTAATCTCACAGTTTTCTTCACTTCGAGAAATTGCCTCACTGGTGGCATTATTGGCATGTTTTGTACGCTTTAAATAGTCTGCTTAAAGTAACAACTTTGTCCAATACTTTTTCTCTCCTTGTCATATATTGTACGTTTTTTCCATGGATAGAGACTGTTAAAGATCATATCAAGAAAGGGAGGTAGACACATAGAAAAGGACATGCACTCAACTTCCAATACATACATCATACATATATTTATGTATATATATATATATATATTCACTGAAAAAACCATAGGTTTCACACCAGTTATAGTTAGGAATTAGCATTTAAAAAACCTATTAAATTCACTGAAAAAACCATAGGTTTCACACCAGTTATAGTTAGCTGGAAATTTTACTGATATAAAACCATTGAAATTCCCAAGTTATAGTTAGATGGACTCACTATAACTTGCGCGTGCAATGCACTGCTGATGACGTCACATATTACATCACTCATGACATGGTCAGTGACATCACTCATGACATCACTGATGACACCATCCAGTGAATGTGTGTCTTTCTGAAAAATAAATGTATTTTATATATGTATATGTAAAAGTTGATGGAAGAATAAATGTTTAAATAAGTGTCTAAATGGATGGTTTTTAAAAATTGATTGGTTAACTGGCTTAATAAGACATCATCAGCAGTGCATTGCACGCGCAAGTTATAGTGAGTCCATCTAACTATAACGTGGGAATTTCAATGGTTTTATATCAGTAAATTTTCCAGCTAACTATAACTGGTGTGAAACCTATGTTTTTTTCAGTGAATTTAATAGGTTTTTTAAATGCTAATTCCTAACTATAACTGGTGTGAAACCTATGGTTTTTTCAGTGAATTTCATAGGTTTTTTAAATGCTAATTCCTTTGTATATCGAGTTTCTAACCTTTTTTTTTTTTACAATTTGCTGTTTTTTTTAATGTATTCATGTTTTTTTTATATAATTTTTTTCTTTTGCGCTCTGGGTGCGCGCTCCGGGAAGCTTTCAGCTAAGCTCTCCGGTAAGCTTTTCCGTGAGCTCATCTGAAAGCGCACCCAGAGCGCAACTGTCGTTCGTGAAAAAAAATATGAATGAAAAGTTAATAATAATGCAAAACATTTCGTACCATACAAATAAAATTAGTTTTTTTTAATAAGGAAAATGATTATGCATTTCTGTAAAAGTTTGATGACGTCACTTCGGCGCGCAACGTAAGTGCCCTCGGAAGCGCCTAAGTTCGCGGCGCATAAACGCACGCAAAAGCGCCTACGATCGCGCCACGTTTGCGCCCCAGAAGCGCCTACGATCGCGCTGCGTAAACGCACCGGAAGTGCTCCGGAGCGCGCAGCGTAAACGCGTCGGGTCATGTGACCCTAAAATAACACTTTTCATTGGTTGCTAACAGTTTTTTTTTACAATGAATGAAATCCCCACCCATTTCCTTCACTTCTTCTTTCACTTTTGTGACTGAAAGACCTGCCTTTTTTGCTGTTGCATATTTCTTGATTAATCATGGCTGCCAGACCATCCAGCAGTGAAGATGACTCCAATGATTTCATTGATGAAGAGCCTCCTCAGCCGAAGGTCAAAGAACATTTCATCTGGAAATTTTTTAAGTTTCCAGCAGACCAGAAAAAGGTGAATGCACCAAAAGTAGAGTGCAGGATCTGCAAACAGGTCCTATCACGGGGTAACCCCCAAAAAAAGTATTCTTTTGGCAACTTCACCATGATTCGCCATGTGGAGAGGAGGCACCCCCAGAATTTTGCCCGGGAAAGTGTCAGGGCTCTGGCACAAGAGGTTCCCAGAGATGGGGCCTCTACATCAACAGGAGGAGCAACTTCTTCCGGGAGGGTAAACAGTCAAAATATCGAGTTTTTAATTTCGACCTACACTAATATCGAGTTGCTAATATCGATGGGACAGAATATCGATGTCCAGAATATCGATGGCCAGAATATCGACCCTAAGGTAAGTAATATCGAAATTACTAATATCGATAGCATATATATCGATGTAAGTAATTTCGATTTACTAATATGTGTTAGAAATATAAGTTAAGTATTTAAATTAATTGTTATAATATGTGTTTAATATGTTTTTATAATTTAAAAATATATAAGAGTAAATAATATGTTTTACTACCACAGCGGGTTGTGGGTTTATAGGGGAATAGGGTGGGAAGTAATTTATTTGTAATTAAATAATTAATTTTTCAATGATTAATTTATTTTGCAATTAAATATTAATTGGCAATTATTTATTTAAATTGATTAATTGATTAATTAATTGATAATTTATGTATATTTTTAACTAAATTATGTTTTACGACCACAGCGGGTTGTGGGTTTATAGGGGAATAGGGTGGGAAGTAATTTATTTGTAATTAAATAATTATTTTTCAATTATTAATTTATTTTGCAATTAAATATTAATTGGCAATGATTTATTTTAATTTATTAATTGATTAATTAATTGATAATTTATGTATATTTTTAACTAAATTATATGTTTTACTACTGGAGCGGGTTGTGGGTTTATAGGGGAATAGGGTGGGAAGTAATTTATTTGTAATATTAATTAATTTTGGGTAAAGGGGTATTTTTAGGGTTCAGGGTCAGTTTTCAGTTTTTGGGTAAAGGGGTATTTTTAGGGTTCAGGGTCAGTTTTCAGTTTTTGGGTAAAGGGGAATTTTTAGGGTTCAGGGTCAGTTTTCAGTTTTTGGGTAAAGGGGAATTTTTAGGGTTCAGGGTCAGTTTTCAGTTTTTGGGTAAAGGGGTATTTTTAGGGTTCAGGGTCAGTTTTCAGTTTTTGGGTAAAGGGGTATTTTTAGGGTTCAGGGTCAGTTTTCAGTTTTTGGGTAAAGGGGTATTTTTAGGGTTCAGGGTCAGTTTTCAGTTTTTGGGTAAAGGGGTATTTTTAGGGTTCAGGGTCAGTTTTCAGTTTTTGGGTAAAGGGGTATTTTTAGGGTTCAGGGTCAGTTTTCAGTTTTTGGGTAAAGGGGTATTTTTAGGGTTCAGGGTCAGTTTTCAGTTTTTGGGTAAAGGGGTATTTTTAGGGTTCAGGGTCAGTTTTCAGTTTATGGGTAAAGGGGTATTTTTAGGGTTCAGGGTCAGTTTTAGGTTTTTGGGTAAAGGGGTATTTTTAGTGTCCAGGGTCAGTTTTCCCTACTGTTGCACCCACTGGAGTGGGAATAGTAATTATTGTTAAGTAATTATATATTATATATGATTCATTATTTTTTTTTTATTAAATATGTATTACTATTTTTTTTAACAATTATTACATTTATTTAAATATGTTTAAGTAATTATTATGTATTATTTACAGTTTTTTTATGTTATTTTAAATTTTTAAAAAATCGATATATTTAACAACGATATTTTTTACATCGATATTAAATTTTCGATATTTTGGTACTTACCATGTTGTACATAGGGCGTCAATATTTTTGCTATCGATATAATTACGCCGATATTTGTGTAGGTCGAAATTCTGTCTGTCGAAATTCTGTCATAGATCCTTCTGGGAGAGAGCAATCGCAGGAGCAGGTGGCAAACATACAACCTGCATTTAACCATGGGGTCGTCAAATGCAGATACTGCAATCAACTCCTCACCTATGGTGAGCAAAGTGTCTTGCTCATGGTTCGAGCATTGGAGAACCATCGCTGTCCTTCCCACCCCTAATTTTTTTCTTTTCTTTTTGCTCCTGTTGAGCAGTTTCCATTCCCTGTTTTTGTTCCTGTTCAGTTAAAAGAAGAAAACCAAAAGTTCTTTTCAGAACTACCTCCAATTCTCATCAAAGAGCTATATTCTTAAAAAAATGAAGAGTAAGTGAAATATAGTGCATTGATAATTGAAAGGAGAATGAGTAAGAAAGAACAGAAAGGTATGAGAGGTGAAAGGAAGTGAAGTAGGAGGAATGAAAGAAGGTGAGTGTTAGAAAAGAAAGTTATGACACAGTGAATAAACTGGAGGCCTCATTTCTGAAAAGTGACGCATCGCTACGTGAAAACAGCAATGCGTCACTTTTCTGGACGCACTCCTTATGACATTCCAGATATGTCATATTTAATATATGACTAATCAATTTGCAAGGAGTTACAGATATGTCAGTATTTCTGACGTATCTGTAAACACAAAAGTAACGCATTGCTGGAGTGCGTCACAAAAGTGACGCAACTCCAGTAATGTGTCCTTTCACATGGAAAAAGCACCATGTGAAAGGTTTGCTGTGAAGCAGGCGCAAGATTTTGGCGCAACAGCATCCTAAAAAAGACGCACTGCGTCATTATTACCAAGCTTTTTGCAGGGGAACACCCCCTCTGCATACATTATACCTGACACTATTTTTAAAAAGTGACGCATCTAGGTACATGGGTCACTTTTTAAAACTCTGCGCCACATTATATCTGCATCAGGTATAATGTATGCAGAGGTAATAACGACGCACTGAAATCTATGAGATTTCTCTGCGTCACTTTTAGGATGCTGTTGCGTCAAAATCTTGCGCCTGCCTCGCGTCACTTTCATGTTTACAGATATGTGAGAAATACTGACGTATCTGTAACTCCTTGCAACATGATTCGTCATACATTAAATATGACACATCTGGAATGTCATAAGGAGTGCGCACAGAAAAGTGACGCATCACACCAGCAGTGTAATAAAATGTGCCTCGTTGCACTATATTTAAAGGATGCAACAGCATCCTAAAAGTGACGCAGTGAAATCTCAAACATTTCACTGCGTCGCTATTACAAAGCTTTTTGCGGGGGAACACCCCCTCTGCATGCATTATACCTCACGTAGATATAATGTGGCGCTTGATTTTAAAAAGTGACCCATCAACCTAGATACGTCACTTTTTAAATATAACGCAACGAGGCACATTTTTTTACACCACTGGTGCGATGGGTCACTTTTCTGTGCGCACTCCTTATGACATTCCAAGTAACGCATTGCTGGAGTGCGTCACAAAAGTGACGCAACTCCAGTAATGTGTCCTTTCACATGGAAAAAGCACCATGTGAAAGGGCTTGCGTCAGTCTAACACCTGCTGTAAAGCAGGCACAAGATTTTGACGCAACAGCATCCTAAAAGTGACGCAGTGAAATCTCAAAGATTTCACTGCGTCGCTATTACAAAGCTTTTTGCGGGAGAACACCCCCTCTGCATGCATTATACCTGACGCTATTTTTAAAAAGTGACGCATCTAGGTACATGGGTCACTTTTTAAAACTCTGCGCCACATTATATCTGCGTCAGGTATAATGTATGCAAAGGGGGCATTCCCCCGCAAAAAGCTTGGTAATAACGACGTACTGAAATCTATAAGATTTCTCTGCGTCACTTTTAGGATGCTGTTGCGTCAAAATCTTGCACCTGCCTCGCATCACTTTTATGTTTACAGATATGTCAGAAATACTGATGTATCTGTAACTCCTTGCAACATGATTTGTCATACATTAAATATGACACATCTGGAATGTCATAAGGAGTGCGCACAGAAAAGTGACGCATCACAACAGCAGTGTAAAAAAATGTGCCTCGTTGCACTATATTTAAAAAGTGACGCATCTAGATAGATGCGTCACTTTTTAAATATTGCATAACAATGCGCATTTTTTTACACCGCTGGTGCGTCACAAAAATTGACGCACAGGAGGCGCAAAACTAGCAGCGCAAGGCTTTCATAAATATGGTCCTGGATTTTCCCCGTGCTTCGCCGGTGCGCGTACCATGCGCTTCCCCCGCGCAAAACGAAAAAAAAAATAAAAAATGTAATGCCCTGCAGGACCCTATTTTAGCCCCTACATCAAACCTAGGGGGTCAGAGGGGGTCTACTCTTCCCCCTTATGGTCATTTGCCCCTTTTTTTTTCAAACCCCTTGTGTCTCGATTTTACCGAGACACAAGATGGCTTAGCGCGAATATCTCCAAAATTTGGTAATAGGAGATAGCGATGTAAGGGACTGTTTCCAGTCGCTAACATCTTGGCACGCCCACTTTGCATGTCATTAGTGATAGATATCACTGACATGCAAAGTGGGGCCCAAGATGGTCGCTATCTCCTTTTAGCTGTCACTAACTGGTGTTAGCGACAGCTTGGTAATAGGGAGATAATTTTATCTCCGCTTTCTTGGCTTTTAAAGCCAAAAAAGCGGAATTAAACCCCCTTGATAATATGCCCCACGATTCCTCGGGGGTTTCAGCTGACAGGGCTTGGTATTGTGTTACGTGCTAATTCTTCCAGGAAACGTCAGAGGGTCGATGCAGGGGTTCTAGAAGGGGTGATAAACCATTTAAGCCTCATGAACAAGCGCATGGTCTTTTAAAGATCTGTGAAGTACTCGGGGCGGCGGTGTGTGTGTGCCCTCTTTCAGGAGCGGGCGGGGGGGGGGCACTGCCAGCAACTTGCCAGGCCAGGCAGTGTTCAACACTTGCATCACCCTTTCTCTGCCTGCTATTGCGCTCCATGCTTCGGAAAGGTAAGAAAAAGAACGTGCATTTGAGTTTGAAATGTCCGATCCTGTAGCAGTACACTTGCAAAGCCCACACATGACAATAACCCGATTCAAGGCCCCATTCTCCCGATTTTTTAATATTATATAGTACTCCAAAAAAGTAGGTTTATAAAACTTTATTAACTTTTAAATATAACAAACGTAACAAAAACTGTAAATATATTTAAACATTTTTTGACAAAAAAAAACAACAATGGTCCGAAGCTGTCTTTTGTGCGAATAGTCCCAAGGCAGCACAACGTGCTGAGTTGTGGACGGCACCCAGGTGAAGAACCATCCCTTCTTTAAACCCCATGGTGACCAACTAAGTGCAGGTTTTACATAAAGTAGTGTTTACCTAGAGTGGTGCTGTGTAGGACACTCTGAATGGAAATTAACCAGAACTATAACGATAACAACAACAACAACAATAATATAACTTTTATGCTTAAATTACGCAAACATTTAGCTAATCTGCTAAAGGGGGGAGTCGCCATTTCTTTTGATAATTTATTCACCCATCCGTAGCCTCTCTATTCTCCATTACAATGTGTTTCTTGCTGAAATTAACCAGAACTATAACCATAACAACAACAACAACAATAATATAACTTTAATGTCCAAATTACGCAAAGATTTAGCTAATCTGCTAAAGGGGGGAGTAGCCATTTCTTTTGATAATTTATTTATCCATCCGTAGCCTCTCTAATCTCCATTACAATGTGTTTCTTGCTGTCGCTAGCTGATGAAAAAACTAAAGTGATAACTTCCTCATCCTTATTTTGTCTTTCTTTGTTCCTTAAGATGTTATCTGTGTCAACCTCTTCCGAGAATGCTGATGCGTTAGGGATTTTCTTGTGTTTCTTAATAGCATTGGTGTCTGCACACTTCTTTGTTAATTCTGTTTATATGATAACTGCTTCATAAACAGACAATATCTTTGTTTAGTCATTAGTGTTAAGTGTGTCTGAAACTACAGTGCCGTTCTGTTTTTCTTTCTTCAGGCTCTACAGAGTTTTGTGTGTTGTTCTTTTGAGCGACAATTATTCCAGAGGTTTCAGGTTCACTTGTTTTGTCCTGCAGTGAGTTAACAGCTTTAGAGACTTCATGTTTATTTGCTATGTCCTGCTGTGCGTCAACTGCTTCAGAGACGTCAGCCTCATTTGTTATGTTTGACTAGATCCTGGACCTGCCCGGCCGCGCCCAAAATGGCTCCGGTGTAAATGGGACTCGTAACTGCTTGTTGTGTACTGGTTGCCCAACCTTGATATCACGAGATACGTATGCAGTTGTGAAGCACATGGCGGAGGCTCGTCTGCTGTAGTGGGGCGCCCCTTTATCGTTTCAGTTGCCATTCCGCCCGCTTTTGCTACACTGTGCCTTTTCCGCCATTCAGCTGTTTACCGCCCGCTCTTACGGCTACAGCGTCTCGCTCACCATGTAGTTGAGTTGCTCCCACTCTTGCGGTGCAGCGATAGGCGGCTGCAACAGGACTCTTAAAATGGCGGCCGGCTCTTCGGATTTGGGCCTGGTCCAGTAAAATGGCCCTGGGACACTTTGGAACTCGGACGCTTGTCTGCCAGGGCTTGGGTCCCATTCTCGAAAGCGTCCCCTCAGCCTTGAAGATTCTACAAAAGTCTTGGGGGACCTCGACTCCCGCAGGCTTCCGGTGGGGAGCGGCTGCCATGATTGCTTGCGGAATGGCCACGACGGAGCTACGAGATGGTGGTGCTCTCATGGTGACGCCAGCTTCAGTCTGAAACATCCAGAAACAAGGTGGGGCTTTCATCGTTTGGGAAAAAAAATGTTTTAATCCAATGAAAAGTGTTATTTTTAGGTCACATGACCTAGTCTTACATCATTAGGAAAACAAAAGTAAAATGAACCAATGAAAAGTTTTATTAACAAGTCACATGACCTGTTATGCTTACGTTACGCGCTGCGCGGCGCGCTCTGGATCATTTCCGGGAAGCTGCGCCTTGCGCACCGGAGCACTTCCGGGTGCGCTAACGCGGCGCGTCATATGACGCATTACGCGACAACGCAGGTCCAGAATATAGTCAAAATGTCTCCACCAACCAGCGGTCGGAATACAACCGCTTTCAGCAGTCCAAAAAGTTCGGTTAAATCTTAAGAGCGGGAGCAACTCAACTACATGGTGAGCGAGACGCAGTAGTCGCAAGAGCGGGCGGTAAACAGCTGAATGGCGGAAGAGGCACAGAGTACCAAAAGCGGGCGGAATGGCAACTAAAACGGTAAAGGGGCGCCCCACTACAGCGTGTCTTCAGGTCAAACGGATTGTGGGACAAGGTCCAGAATGGAAGAGTCATCAAAAGGCAAAAAATTCCGCCGGACCCCGGGAGCCGGCCGCCTATGTCCGGGGCGATCTCAGGCCACACCAGGGCAACACGACTTGGGGAGGGGGCAGGAGCCAAGCACCCCCTCTCAGTCCGCGCCATCTCACCGTCCCTCGGGGGCCTCCGTCAAGCGGTTTAGGGAGGCACCGTATCACATTGTTTTCCAATGCAGTCAGGTCCACAAACGGACCCCACTTACTTTGAATAGTGAAGCTGCAGCAGGTGCAAATAAGGTTTAAACAGTGTAACAAGCGCTGCTTAGAACTCTGAAGTATGGCACTCAACATCCAGGACTTATGCCATTTGTGTAAGGCAGTGACATCGAAGCAAACCAGGGACCAAAAGCATGAACGAACACTCACGTATGAAAATCTTATTTGGGGAAGGGGCAGGATCCAAACGCCCCCTCCCAGTTCGCGCCACTACACCGTATGTAGAAAATCTGAAGCCATTGTTCTACAAACTCTCAACGCTTGCTATCAGTGCATGAGTTTCATGCTCGATCGATTGAGCTAGCCGGATCGGGCAACAAAAAGTATAAAATAGTTATGTAAATAGTTATTTAATAAAATGTTTTACCCTGTTTCTTTGCTGGTGTGTTGTCTATATTTATAATATTTGCATAGGGTTTGTCGTTATTTTGGGCGGGGTGGGTGGCGGAGTTGAGCTGTCTTGCAGCCCTCATGGTGTGGAGCTCAGTTCATTTCACTATTTTCGTATTTCTCATGAAGGGTTGTTTCTAATGTTTGTATTTTACCGAGGTCAAAAAGAGATCGAATTAGTGGTCTACTGATTTTGCTCGATTACTTTTATTTTTTTACACGATTTTTCACTATCTGCAAAGACTAAACAGAGTATTGCGACTTTGTGCTTGTTTGTAAATAGAGAATGATCCAAAGAGAACCAATTCTAAAACAGTAAATGCTTGGATAACAATCAATCAAATGGAGAGACAAGCAGGTACGACGGATTACAACGGGGGTAAAGGTCTGCGTTAACTACCGTTCACTATCTGCAAAGAGAGAGTACTACTAAGAGAAAAGAGGGGAGAGGGGGGGCAGCGTTCAAAGCACATCAGCGTGCATAAACACGAAAACATTTTAACCTATCACGTACTTGACATTTGACAGCTTTTGATATTTGCTATTAAAAAACCATTGAAATTCACAGAAAAAACCATAGGTTATAGTCCATATATAGTTAGGAATTTGCATTTACAAAACCTTGAAAATTCAATGAAAAAACCATTGGTTATAGAACATATATAGTTAGGAATTTGCATTTACAAAACCTTATTTTACTCGCATAAAACCATTGAAATTCCATATATAGTTAGATGCGCTAACTATATATCGCGCACCCGCAATCCACTGCTGATGATGTCACATATTACATCATTCATGACATGGTCAGTGACATCACTGATGACATCACTGATGACAACTCAAATGACATCACTGACAACATCACAGATGACATCATTCATGTGTTGATACGATGAACCTCTACAGACTCTGATATAACCTTAGATACACTCAGTGAAAACAGACACTCACAGATTGTCACTCATCCATGGAGTTACTCATACACCTAGACAGTCATGCAAAGAATCAATCACACCTCCATTTCCTCAACTATACAGTTATACACACCTTACGTATTGAAACATATTCTAACACATATTTACTCTCTTATACAATCACTGATACAAGTTTTCAATGATCCATGCAGCCACTCACACATTCACTGGCTCTTAAACACAGTAATTTATATATGTCAACTCTCGCATGTACTGTGTTTTACATATGTACTTACTTTGACATGTAGCATTGAGATATCCAATCACTCACCAATACACTCATGCACACAGTCAACCACCCATACAGCTGTTTCCACATGCAGTTTTGAACCCATAAATCTAGTGAATCAGCTGTTCACACATCTATGCACAGAGTCACACACCTCCCAGCCACTCACACACATACTCAGTCTCCCATACAAATACTTGGGCAACCAATCAATAACCCATATAGTTACTCATATAGCTACTGATCAACACATGCAGCAGTTTACAGAACAACAGATATAATGATGCACAAATTAATACAGTTTAATCACTAACCCATGCACTCAGTGAGACACATTTAATCACTCCCTCATACAATCAGTCATGCACCTACTAAATCCTTCATCCAGACATTTATACATCCACTCATTCTTCAATATGTAAGACATGTTTTAACTTTACAGAAACATACAGTCACTGGATGTTGTCATCAGTGATGTCATTTGAGTTGTCATCAGTGATGTCATCAGTGATGTCACTGACCATGTCATGAATGATGTAATATGTGACATCATCAGCAGTGGATTGCGGGTGCGCGATATATAGTTAGCGCATCTAACTATATATGGAATTTCAATGGTTTTATGCGAGTAAAATAAGGTTTTGTAAATGCAAATTCCTAACTATATATGTTCTATAACCAATGTTTTTTTCATTGAATATATATATATATATATCTCCAAGAAAGGTCGCCTCTTCAAAAGAAACATCAAGGGACTCAGCGGGCAGTGCTCAGGTAAGTTTATTCAAGAATAAGATTGGTATAACGCGTTTCGGAATGTCTCCTTCGTCAGATGCCTTTGTTCCCCAAACTGGCGCCATTTGCAGTCCCTCATTTATATGCATAGTACATCCTCCCCATTGGTGATGATCAAAGGACTGCAGGTTCCAGCATCCTTAATGGCGGATGATGGCAAAGGCTGCCAGAGTCCAGAAAAGTTTCTCGTGGGGCTGAGTTACCGTCCTGTACTGCCCACCGCCTTTTGCAGCCTCCGTAGCGGGCGTATCCGGGAAACGCCTTGACAATGCTATATATATATATATGTATATATATACCTCATTCGAAACATAAGGGTACTATACCTTAATGCGCTATGTGTGACAATTTATTTGAACCTAAAAATAAATTTATCACGTAACAATGACTTAAAAACCAAACAATTAGGGAAAGTGCATTATTATGACTCTTAACAGTGATTTTTTTGTTGTGAATAATGCATGTTTTCTAAAAGTCTCCGTGTGATGTTTGTAAACACGGAGAACTTTCTTCCCTTTTTATGATTTCTGTCACTATTTAAATGAGGATGAAAAAAATGGTGGTCATGTGACCAAGAGCCCGTGAGCTCGAAACGCGTCGTTTGTTTATGCCCGAATAAACAACTTTCCCCAGTACCTGATGGTGTGGCTTGTCATCCTTTTCTTGATTGAGAGGAGTCCGTGGATATATATATATATATATATATATATATATATATATATATATATATATATATATATATATATATATATATATATATATATATATATATATATATATATATATATATATATATACACACATATTTATATATATTTTTTTTTAAACAAATGTTAAGGTAACATTATAGTTAGAGGAATTTGTCAATGTCAATATTAACATTTCAAAAAAATAAACAAAAAAATCACTGATTATAGTTAGCAGTACTAATTATACCTTTCCGCCCTTCCATATTGCTTATGACTTCACATATAACATCACTCATTACATGTTCTATGACATCATTTATGACAGCACTGATGACATCTCAGATTACATAATTGGACATCATGAAATGACATCACTGATGACTTTATCCAAGCTTTGATTTCCTGCATATTGCTCTATAAATTATTATGGCATTAGAGGCCTGACAGTAAGTACACAATAGGTCAGGAGAGGCATCATTAGTGGCATCACAGATACAAATTTGTTACCTGACTTTTTTACAGAGCAAGAAAGAAATTAGAAATGGGTGAATTAACGAAGAACAGATAGAGAGGAAACAAATGAAAAAGACATGGGGCTGAGACATACAAGAAGTTTCAAAACTAATATAAAGAGATAGGAGGCATAGATAGTGGAAGAAAGAGCTGTGATTTTACAGGCATGCAAGATGCCGGATGCATTAGGAAATTACAATCTCGGTTAACCAAGAAGCTTCATTGTTCATTATAACTGTGCATTAATAGACATGTACTTAACTTGGTACTGTTTGGATTCAAGTTGAGTGTTTGCTGAGGCATAGCATACTTAGCATATTTGATGTATTGGTGAATTGCAGCCAATCAGGCAATGCGCATGATGTTCTTAGTTGTACGTAAATAGAGCTGTTTTCCGTCAGCATGTTTGCCCCAGCTTTGGAACGTCCAGTTACGAACCGGTGTTAGACCTGTCATCCTTAGGCTGGTCTTCCCCCAAGCTTTTAGTCTGCTTACCGCTTCTTTTTGCTGTATCTTTTTGTTGGCCTTAGGACTCTGAGCATGTTACCGTTGCTGATCAGTGCTAAAGTGTATGTGCTTAAATCCAGTATTTGTAAAGTGTGAACAATTACCTGAGGGCATCAAGGAGCTGGGGGCTGCCGGGAAGATTAAGCGAGATACTGCACAGAGTCCCATGGCGCTGGGCTGACCTGCCGCCGTTGCCGGGGATCGAACCGTGAGCCCCCATGTTTCAGAGTCACCTGCCCTGGCCACTGACCACAGTTCTTGCCTGCTTCTCCCCTAAACATGGTGACACTGGTGTATACCCAACTAACATATTTTGTCTTCTTGTAAGTCCATTGTAAAGATTTATACCATATACGCATGGATTGTAACCTAAATGGGGGTCTGCAGCACCGATTGTGCCACTCACACAAGTAGTCTTTCAAACCTGTCTCAGACTACCATTACAAGGCCTGTATGTGCAGTTTATTGCCATTTTGATTTGGCATTTGAAACCACTTGCAAATCCTTAAACTCCCCTTTTATTACACATAAGTCACCCCTAAGGCATGCCCTGTATAGCCTAAGGACAGGGTGCTGTGTAAGTAAAAGGTAAGACATGTACCTTTAAGGTTCACATGTCTTGGTAGTAACAAACACCCAAATTCAATGTTCAATACTGTGAGGCCTTCTCCTCTTATAGGCTAGCAATGGGAATTCCTTATTACACTTTCAAGCTGTAATTTTTGAATTGAAAAGAGTGGCTGCATCATGTTTCATATCTTGAAATGGTAATGACCAATCCTTTTTACTGGTAAAGTTGGATTTAACAATACTATTTTAGAAATGTCACTTTTAGAAAGTGAACACAAGGAGATGAGGAACAGAGCGCTAAGACCCCTCATCAGCCAAGCTAACGTGAATCCAGTGGCAAAGTGAGCAAGGGACCCACGTCTGGGCATACCCTGCCAACTTAGGGTGAACTTAGCCACCCCAGCTCAGACTCAGCGATATGCAAATCTGTCTTTACCCTACTCCTTATGGGAACAGTCCAGCTTGAACTGCCAAGCCAGGTCTTTCCTGGACTGAAAACAAGCATCCTGGGACCGGTTTCGGAATAACACTGCTAATCAGCAAGGCTAGCTTGAATCCATTGACCAACTGAGCAAGGGACCTACATCTGGGCATGCCCTGCCCACTAAGGGTACACAAGGAGATAATGGGTGGAGCCCTGACCCTTTTCAGACACTCATCCCCAGTCACAGCTTTGGGTTGAAACCATCATCGTTCTCTAGCTTACTTCGCCACCCCAGTTCAGACCCAGATATATGAAAATCAGTCTTGATCTTACTCCTTATGGGAATAGTCCAGACCAAACTGACAAGCCAGGTCTTCCCTCGACAGAAAACAAGCATCCTGCTACTGGATGTGGGGTAACACCCTCATCAGCCAGGTTAGCTTGAATCCAGTGGCAAAGTGAGCAGCCTGTCTCCAATTCCAGTTCCTTATGGAACCCGTCCAGCCCGAACTACGAAGCCAGGTCTTTCCTAGACCAGAAACAAGCATTCTGGGACCGGTTTCGAGGTAATCCACCTCATCAGCCAGGCTAGCTTGAATCCAGTGGTAAAGTGAGCAAGGGACCCACGTCTGGGCATACCCTGCCAACTTAGGGCAAACAAAGCAAACACAAGACAATGATGGACGTAGCACAAATACTTTTCAGAAACTCACCCCAGTCACAGATCAGGGTTGAATCCATCATCGTTCTTTAGCTCACTTTGCCACGCCACTTCAGACCCAGCTATATGCAAATCAGTATTGACCCTGTTCCTTATGGGAACACTCCAGCCCAAACTGCCAAGCCAGGTCTTTTCAGGTTCTCCTTGTGTTTACTTTTAGAAAGTGGACATTTCTCTGATCTTACTGCTCTGTGTGCCTTGCAGCCTGTCTCCAATTCCATTACAGGTCTTGGGTGGATGACAGCTAGACTTTGTGCATTCCATTTAGACAGCCACAAACACAGGAAGAGTGAGTGTGACGGAGAACACATCTGCATTCTGATAGCTCTTCCTAGGCAGGAAGAGAGGGAGAGAAGCTGACACTTACACCTGTATAGGCAGTGTCCTGTTCTGATACAAAGGCTGATTTACCCACAACTGATAGTCTGGATCTAGGGCTGGAAAGAAAGGGGGAAATGTGCACTTCAAGGGGTTGCTTTGAAGTCCCCCTCACTTCAAAAGCACAACTGGGTATTTTTGTTGTGTTTTGATTGTGTTACATAGGGCCCGATTCACAGATCTAACTTAAGACAAAATCCTAAACTTACTACCATTTTGGTATGCACAGAAGGCACTTACTCATTTTGTAATTCACAGAAGGCACTTATTCATTTTTATTCATTTCAGTATTCACAGAAGTTAGGAGTCCTAACTTTAGGAGTCCTGAATGCCTTCTGTGAATACCGAAAGTCTTAAAGTTAAGATTTTGCTCAGTTTAGGAGTAGTAAAGTTAGGAATCCTAACTTTACTACTCCTAAACTGAGAACAATTCTAACTTCAAGACTGTCGGTGTTCACAGAAGGCATTTAGGAGTCCTAAAGTTAGGAGTCCTAACTTTACTACTCCTAAACTGAGAAAAATCCTAACTTTAAGACTTTCGGTATTCACAGAAGGGTTTTAGGAGTCCTAAAGTTAGGTCCTAACTTTATTACTCCAGAACTGCGAAAAATCCTAACTTTGAGACTTTCGGCATTCACAGAAGGCCTTTAGGAGTCCAAAAGTTAGGGCTCCTAACTTCTTTGAATACCTAAATGAGTAAGTGCCTTCTGTGAATACCAAAATGGTAGTAAGTTTAGGATTTTGTTTCAAGTTAGTTCTGTGAATCGGGCCCTGTGTGTGTGTTGCACACATACTTTGCACATTGCCTCTTTAGCTACACCTGACTGCTCTGCGCCAAGCTACCAGAGGGTGAGCACAAGTTATCTTTCAGTGTGTATCTAGCTTACACTGAATGAGTGGTGTTTCCTGCTTGTCCAGGGAGCATATTCTGACAACCAGAAATTGCAGTTTCAACAACCTGCAAATCCATATATTTGATGGCATTTGTTAGCTGAGAAAAGCATTGCAGTAAGTTATTCAGTAGTGGCTGGCATGGCTCGCGAGTGGTGAGGCAGGGGAAGGGGTGTCACGGGGAGGGAGTAGCGTGGAGTTTGAGTCCACAATATTTTTTTTAAATTACTTTGCCACCGGTCCCGCGTCTCTGCTTCTGCTCTCCTCGTCTTCAAACAGAAAACACAGCCAGGCCCCACTGACCAATTACATTGCTGCAATGCAGCAGTTTGATTGCTAAGCACCCAGGCTCCTCTGACCAATCACAACACTGCAATGCAGCCTTGTGATTTGACTGAGCGCCGTGGCACGTGGCTCAGCAAGTAGCTAGAGCAGTGGGCATGTTCTCCATGTATGCTGTAAAGCAGCCTGCATGGACAACAGGGAAAGTGTGCATGACAGATTTGGCCCGAGAAGGCCGACCAAACAGTTATTGCGCACTTAGGAGTGGGCAGACCACTCCTTACCTGTTCCAAGAGCAGAACAGCCCAGCAAAGAAGCTTGAAGCATAAAATTACAATACCATAAAGTTATTATCATTTGTGGTATGTGCTTTGCACTGCTCAAAAGCAGTGGGGCAACACTCCTCCACCAAAGCGGCGGAGCAGCCACTGAAATTATTGAAAACTTTTGAAACATTTTTGTCTGCCAGTAAATAACTGCAAGATATTTGGAGGTCTTGGCAAAGTTTAAGCGGTATTTGACATTAGTGACACTGCCTTTGGTCTTTTGTAATGGAGTAAAGGGAGACCACTAATTGGCCAGGATTGCAAAAATCATTGCAAGTAATGTTCTTAGCTACATACGCGTTTTTAAAATTGTTTTCAGCGCAACCCATGTAAATGTGTTGTTAATTATGATAATTAGCATACATTGCCTGGCTACATTGTTGGACCTACCAAAGTGCCTAGCCAACTCTTCAGGAAATGGAAGAAATCTTTTAATTCGAACATGGTAGTACACATGTAGGAGGCTAAACAGGGTCACAGTCAAACTGTATTAACCATTCAAATGAGGGTGCCGTCATCAAAAACATGTGGCGTGTTCTTCAATCCAAACTACAGAGGAGGTGTTACAGAGCTTACAGCCAGATTCATCAAACTAAATTCGGCTTGCAAAGGGCCAGATTCTGAGAATCTGGCCCTTTGCGAGCGCTATTTTTGCATTCGGGATTCATCATCCCAAATGCAAAAATCGCAATTCTAGGAATCGCTAAATTGCGATTAATTGCATTTAAGGAATCTCAATTTGAGATTCCTTAAATGCAATTCATGAACCATTTTTAAATTGCGAATTCACAATATGAGGCCGCTATTTACCGCGAAGTCTAACTACGTGGTAAATAGCAAAAACTTTGAAAAATGCACTAAAGTGCATTTTTCTAAGTTTCATGTTGCGCACACACATGCTCTAAGGGCATGTGTGTGTGCAACATATGTGCACACATCAATTTCAGGGGTGCAACAGGGTGTCCTTTGGACACCCCTGCACCCTTGAAATCGCAATCTCAATTTGCGAGTCGCAATTAAGGAATTATTAGAAATCGCTAAATTTAAAGTGATTCCTTGATGAATAGCATTTTGCTATTCCTTAATAGCGAATCGGTATTTTTCGCTATTATGGAATCGCAAAATATGTTCTTGATGAATCTGGGGGTTAATTCGTACTGGAGTGTGGGTACTCACACATATTTTTAGGAAGGGGACATTATTTTCAACATCCGACTTTGAACCCGAGCAAGAGAAAGAGAAAAAAAAAGGACGAAAGAAGAAGGAAGGAAAAGATTAGAAATGACTGTAAACAGGACAAAGGTACGATAGTAAAAGGAAGGCTACAGTGAGAAAATGAGATGGAAAGTGCACGATGATGGAATAAGGAATGTGAAATAGAAAAGACGCAGCCTTGGTATGTAGCAACCTCAGCATTCAGCATTTGTAGATTCCCGCCCTTGCCGGTGCAGCCTTGTAAGCAGCGTATTTTTATTGTGAAAGCAACATCTCATCATGCCTCAATCTGCCAATTCACAGATACCACATTGATCACCTGCAGAGTACATGAGAAGGATGTGTCTGCTGGCATGCGAGGACAGGTTGGTACTGCTTTTCAAGGAGAGGAATATAATGAGAGATTATTTTCCTTTTAGAAGTAAATTGGAAAAAGGCACATTACACAGGCAAATGGAATTTCAACTTTAAATGGCGATTCCATCATAACATCCGGCTGTGTTTTTTTGGGGGTGTTGCTTATGGACTCCACAAAAGTGTGTAATGCACAGAAGTAGCATTCTTTGTTTCAGTCCGCTCAACTGCAACGGCAATCAAGATAATCCTTAATGTTACCACTTTTGTAATTAAAAATATGTTTTTCTGGTTGGAGGGTGGATGTTGCTCTCACTTGCTGACTGTACTATCCGCCTATTTCATCTTCATCCTCCTTTTTGAATGGTGCCTCTTCAATCTTCGGACTATTTTACATTTTTTTACGGCATGCACAAACTCTTATGTTACTAAAGAAAGGTACTTCCCAGCACACCCACAGTGTGCAATTTATATTATGTAATATATATACATCATTTAACATCTGATGCTAAGTACTGTGTGTGTATTGTGGTGTAGCAGGAGAAATATATATTCCCCTTGTACTTAATCTGTAGGCAAGACGTGTGGTGTCTGATGCTATGGTGGTGCGGGTGTTTTTTTTGTATTTTATTTGAATGTGGGGGATCTATGCCTATTGCAATCTGCTCCCAAACGAGGCAGTTGACAATACCTACAGCATAGAAGTCATTGAGCTCATTTTGGAAGTGGCTAAGATGATGGTGCAAAGACATGTTTGATTGTGCCTCCCTAAATTTAAGTAGAGGCCTAAGCAACCACAGGAAACCTGGGTTTTCATGTTGTGGCAAGTGTCAAAGTGAACAGGAAAAGCAAAGTGGCTGTTGTGTGTGTTATTCATTTATTCATCAGCCCACAATCGTGAATCAGAGTTTGCGTGTAACAATTAGTCTTGAAGTGCACAGTTTGCATCTTCAGCTGGAATACAGCTCATCAAATAACAGTATTTGTATTTGTAAAGCGCAAAGCTACCTCCGAAGTGGTGTCCTGGCACTTGGGGCCATCGGGAAGATTAAGCGAGCTATTGCCCAGAGTCACATGGTGCTGGGCTTACAAAGCAATGCTCTCGCAACTACAAATGTGGTAACAAAAACAGGGTACAATGACCAAATGTAACATTTCTCAAAGTCTGGAGAAAATAAACCTACAAACTTGCTGTGACAAGGAAAAACACACACCAAAGAGTCTGCTTCTGTACTTCAATTCCTTTTGGTCATTGTACCCTGTTTTTGTTACCACATTTGTAGTTGCGAGAGCATTGCTTTGTATGTTTGTTATGTCCTTTGACTTATTGGACGGTTAAGGGTGTTCGCCGTCCCTTGCTCACTTTGCCACTGGATTCAAGCAAGCCGGGCTGAAGACGGCTGGAATGCCAGAAACCGGTCCTCTGAAGCTTGTTTCCGGTCCAGGGATGACATGGCTTAGCAGTTCGGGCTGGACTGTTCCCATGAGGCACAGGGTCAGACTGATTTGCATATAGCCATGTCTGAACTGGGGTGGCAGAGTGGGCTTAAGAACGGTGATGGATTAAACCCAGATCTTTTGACTGGGTGTGAGTGTTTGATTGATTCAGATGCTCCGTCCATCACCACCCCCTTTTGTACCCCTGCATAGGAAGAGGCAGGCATTTTATTTTTTTCTGTGGTGCAAGTGGATCACAGTAAGTACTGGAGCTTCTATATTGGTGGGAGCATGTCAAGCTCCAGTACCACATTAATGCAGTGTTAATATTTGGTTACAGCATCAACATGGCACCAGAATGACATATCTTATTGGAGGCAGAGCATGGCATGGTCTGGCACCTATCCAGCAATGTTCCTGGTTGGGTGTGTACCAAGAGACTGAGGCATGGTGTAAGGAAAAAACTAAAAACGAGTTCAGTTCCTCAATTGTGGTGTGCAAATTGGCAGCCATCATCGACAGAACAGAACTACAATGATACACCAACATAAAAGTGGACTTCAATGGCACCATGCGCACACATTAAAGTCGGACTGTGTATGACTATGGAAGGTGGTCCCATGGAGATGGACTTTGATTAATGTCAGCACATTTTCAGCGGCTTGGACACTGCAGTTAACAAATCAAGGAGAGTACCGGCCAGATACAAAGAACAAATGAGCAACAGATGTCTAAGGTATTCAACTCAATGAAAATATATAATTTCACTGGAGATAATTTGGATGAAAGTAAAACAATCATGTTATAATAAAGAGAAAGAAGAAGATGAAAAGGTTGGTCAGAGAAGTCATTGGGTGGGAGGGGGCATTTGCATAGTGGCTAAGTCTATCAATATCCTGTGCGCCCTGTCAGAGTCCTGCCTTTTTAGCTTACAACACTTCGCATACAGGTATTTTTTAAACACATATGGGTAACATTATAAGCAAATCTACGAATCCGAAAATGGAATCATCTTTGGACCAAAAAGCTAGGGATGATATGATTGGACACCTGTGCAAAAGACCCATGTTGCAGCCTTGCATATAACTTTATAATGGGACTGTTTGGTATTCTCGTCACTTGGAAAGAAATAGAATATACTCAGGACTATCAACTGCTTACAACTTTAAGCAGGCAGGCATGGTATTTTCAAACCACGCTTGTCTTAAACCTGCATCTTCTGGGTGTTTTTCATAAAAGGTAACATGTTCCTGAACATACAAAGCTTATCAAATAAAGATGATGTAAGAGAGGTTTGACTACAGCATGCCTCTCTATTTTAAAGGAGACTTTAAGTTACACAGTCTCAGAGATTAGGCAAGGGGGCAGTTAGCCATCACCAGTTGTTAGTCGATAGCAGGCAATTATAGATCAACATGCAGACAAGCATATATATTTATACATTTCAACAACTTCCATGGGACACATGAAGTCACAAAAATGTACATTCAAGAACAAATGAACGCACATGCTAGCAAACATCAGGGCATCAATGCATGCACACACATAGCATACACCTATGCTCGAATCCAGAGGCAGCAGAAAACGCTTACAGTTTGCACACACATTTGCATGGTTAATGCATGACTCTCTGTGTGGATGATCAATAAGTGCGTTACTATACGTAGTTACCTGGGAAAAAAGATCAGTTAATGAGCTTTGGTGGATTAGAGGCTGTCTAGATGAATGGTGAGGGCAATATATGGATGGAAGGATTAAAAACGAGTGCCTGGGTTGATGGAGGGTGAGTATGTGTTATAGATATAAAGGGAGGCATATGCATGGGCGTGGGTGAATATCTGTTCAGTCGTTTAGCCTTGCATTCACTCATCTATCAACACACTCACTCATTCACCCAACACCCAACTATGTTCTCATATCCTCTAACCATCCAATCACCTAAACCTTTGTTCTTCCTTGCTCTCATTCTCTTACCTATTTCCACTCATTCCTTCATCCAACTATAACATTGTATATAAGTTGCTTTCCGCTTACTCAATTAAGCTGCAATACAAAGGAAATGCTTGATACGTACTTTTAAAAAAATGTCTTGTATAAAAAAAACATAATTTCCCCACTTTAAACTGTACTTTGCAACATAATCACTTCTGAACAGGAAGTTTGGAGAAATTTGCTTTGGCTGCACACCTTTTGCCACTAGATTTGCAAAATGTTTTTGGAGCCACAATACCACTCAACAGTGTTTGGGCAAGATTCAAAAGAATATGTTTAGAAATGATTGCCCTAATTTCAGTATTAATGTGGCTTGAAACTATGTTTATCGATTTCCTTCATGTTGAGAATTTTTCATTATCACTGCAGCCCTCTGGTAAGTACTAAATTGTATCTCCAAATTGCACTTTTTTGGGGGCGAATATCCATGATGTTGACAATGGGTTAGAATTTTTACACTGCAGAAACACTGGGGTGTTGATTGAAGTGATGCATAGTTGAATTTAATAACTGAGTGTCTGACAATTGATAGATTTAAGCCTGTGGTGAGTGGTGGAACAAATGTGCACCAAAAATCAAGGCATTGGATCCAAAAAACTCATGATCTGGATCATGGCTTTATACCTCACAATTTGCTCGATCGTGGCTAATAAATGGAGCTGTGTGAGATACATAATGAGGTGTGAGAGCTATATATAAGAGGTCCCTTGATGACACCTCTGCTAAAACCAACATTTTGATATGCAGGTCAAGACAGATCATTTCAGATGAAGAAAGGCATTGACCGGTCTCAATCAATCAATCAATTAATCAATCTAGGACTCCTAAAACGCGACTACTCACCTGTGAGGGTCTCAAAGTGCTGCGGATGGAGGGGCTGGGTCTGCGGTTCAGTCGAAGAGCCCGGTTTTGAGGTCCTTCCTGAATTGTGGAAGTGATGGTGATTGTCTGAGGTGTAAAGGCAGGGAGTCCAGGTCTTTGCAGCGAGGTAGGAGAAGGGTCTGGACCATAGGTTGCTATGGATTGCTCTATGCACGGGTGAGCCGTCATGAAGCATTTTTACATTTCAATACAAATTAGTAGAACTTCAGCTCGAGATCTCACGAACTGCTCCTTTTAACCTTATCTTTTCTGTGTGTTATGGAACTTGAAGCACTGGATCGATTTATAATGAGAAAATCAATAGGGTTAGAGGAAGATTGCAAAGAAAAAAGAAAAATAATTAATTGACCTGAACAACTCACATCTGACATTGTCTCGTCTCCCATGTCTACCAGATTTAATAGTCATGTCTAAGAATCAAAACAACAGTCACATATAGTAATCCTGAAGCAATGAAGTGTTGACTCTATCATGCATAAAACAAATGCATTAGTAATTAGTCAGCACTCATACACGATTGACAGTTGGACAAACACATTTTCCCACACCCTGCACATAAGAAATGGATTTTAATGCAATGTTTACCCAATTATAACGAAATCATCTTAGCATCATTTAGCTTGTCGTGAGCGTTGTTACTAATACGGTGACTCCACCAAATTACTACATATTCTTTCATTGGGTTTTACATGAATGGATTCTAGCTGTTCAAACTAGAAATATTGGGTTTAGTCACACGTAGCATTTCTCTAGCGTAAATTAAATAAGGTTTTAGAGAATAATGAAGTAAACTTCCTTGTTGCCATGGTTACACTTAATTTATCTGCATTCGAATGGGGGAGGGTGAGTAGGAGCTGTAGCAAACAGGTAATATACAACAACGAATCATATTTAATTATAGTTAAATCATACAACCCTGCGAGTGCTTTGGTTGCATGTTCAAGCATAAAAAGGGTCAAGGTACGCAGTTTGCGTTTTGGAGAATGCAAACATATTTTGGAGAATGATATACATATTTCAATAATGTTAATGCGTTCGTGAAAAGCACTTGCGATATGCAGAAAACGCTGTTAACGTTGTGAAAACTAGAATAGTGGAAAGATTATGTTAACACAAACAAAATCAATACAGAAAGGAATATAACACGGAGTGGTTAAGAGTCCTTAATAATGAGAATAATTGAGAAGAATCATGCCAAATATTGATCCAATAGTCTTAATGTACAAGTAAGTATTATCAAATATTAGATGCCTCAATATTATTTGTAATATCATATGGGGGCTCATCAGCTGTGTAGAGTTGAGAAACTATGATAAACTAGCTAGAATTTCTTTCTTTTTTTTTGTTGTTGTTGGGATTCCAACAGTAAATATAATATTTTTAAAGGAATTCGTGTTTTTTTTTATAATGTAATTTATCATATGGTCTTATAATTGAACCACCTCAAAGCAATACCAATGTTTCATGTGCCATTATATTGGATTTGGTAATGCTATAGTTTGTCCGGTTAACACAATAGCCATGAAACATGACCTGTGGCCATGCCCTTTGGCCGGCATCCCTTCCTCCCTTGTTACATAATGAAATGCTCAAATATTTCTAAAATTACACAGTCGCGCGATGACATAAGTTGATTTTATTTTCCTAATTATGCAGCAAGAGACAAAGTGAAATGACTCACAACCCATTAAATGAAAGGTATTTTACAGTGTCATATGCATGCTCCCAGTCATGCAATAGTGAGACTCGATGGTTCTTTATAATGGCATCAGAATTATATTTGCTGTTACTAAATGCTACAATCACACTGCATTGGAGCCTCCATAAAAATTGCAGCATTGGTCATACTGTCAACATCAGCATAACCTCAACAGGACAGACAATGCATATATGGAATGGAATATACAGCAAATGTAGAACGACGAAATCCATTGGATTAACCCTGGATTGAAGCCTGAACTTGCATGGCCATATAAATTCGATGGCCAAAATGGCTAGATTCCACCTGAGTTACCTAAGAAACCTAAAACCCTTCCTCGATGTGTCCGACCTTAAAACTGCAGTACAGGTATTAGGTATTTCCAGATTGGAATATGAAAGCTCTACTCTTGCAGGGCTACCCAAGAAATCTCTGGCCCCATTGAAAGCCTGCCTCAACACTATCGCCAGACTACTAACCGGCTCAAAGAAATTCGACCACCACTCTCCCCACCTCAAAGCGCTAATCTGGCTTTCTCTAGAGGCCATAATCCAATTTAAACTGGCCTGTATTACTCACTAAGCTCTTTATAACAACTCCCCTACATTCCTGGCATAAAAAATTTTGAGATATCAGGAGGATCCAGAAACTACCGTTCCGCCAAAGACCTAGTACTGCAACCTGCACGCTTCCGAAAAAAAAAACCTACAATCTGGCCTTCACTGGAGCTGCGCCAAGGATTTGGAACTCTCTCCCACCAGCCATCAGAAGACTTCTGTCCTTGGCACACTTTAAGAAGGACACTAAAACCTTCTTAATGGGTAAATACCTTGCCTAATGAACACGTTACAATATTATCTTTCTATGGACGATACCTATTCCAGCACTCATGGGCATTCCCCCAAGAGTTGAGACTATGTGCCTTCTTGTACAATGTATCTCCCTGTTTTAATGTTCTTCCCACATGTAGCTGGGACTTTTGACTTGTGGCACCACAGCAAACAGCTGAGGTTAGTGGATCAACCCAATTCAGCTCTTGGCTCCACTACACGTGAGTAGCATCATTTACCGTCTGCATAGAGTGCTCATCTTCCGATAAATAGTCCCCTTCAGTGTCAGGGACTAGTATGCTAAGTCGCTCTTTTTCAAAGAAATTGTCTTTCTCCTTTTTTCAATGTCCTATTAATACTTTTTTTCTATGGAGATTACCCATCAGCTCCCCAGGCGTCCCTACTACCCATCGCTTTAGATTGCCTTCAATATGTTCCATGCGAGCACTGTTTCCAGTGCCTATCTGTAAAGGGCTTTTAAACCATTTAAAGATAGATGCTTGTAGGTATGAATTCATGTTTAGGCACAGGTGGTCATCTTTGAATGTTTTTTGTTTTATTTTATCCAAATAATTCAAAGATGGTCCTCGGTATGTGTGCATGTGAGTAGAGTTCACCACCTTTGACTGTTTTTGTTTTTTTACTTTATCAAAAAGCCTCCGAAGATGGTGACTCATGTGAGTGCACCATGGTCAGTATCAAAATTCCATCTTTGGGTTTTATTTATAAAATTATAATAAAACCCATTAGAAGATGGCCGCCTGTGAAACAACTCATGCATCAGCATGCATTTGCACATTTGGGTGGTCATGTTTTATTGTTCTTTGGTATCCTTTACTAAGAAACTTATAAGGGAAACATACATTGGCAAAAGTCATAGCTTGGCAGTCAAAGCTAGGAATATTGGCTTTCTCAAAGATAATTCTTTGATGTGAGCTGATGCTGTTACTAGATTCCCAGATGGATATTAATTTCACAGGTCATATCTAGGCCCACGAACTAACTCATTTCTTCTGGCTACCTTGCAGTCCTCATTGCAATTTCTCTTGGGTGGAATGACCCAATCTGTCTTGGACCTCTGAGTGGTGAAGGAAGGCATAGGGATCTGCAGCCAATTACAATATTCTAAAACAGAGGACTCAAATATTTTCTATGATGAGAGCTACTTTACTCAAGGAAAATCATCTTGAGCTACTAACAAATTTTATTGCTGATCATGCCCCAACTCACACACTTTCTGGCTCCTTCCAGCCCACACGTAGGCCACCCTGCTTTGGTTCCTGGTGTGGCCACTTCTGGCACTCTTCTTTTCTGGCCCACTGTTCATACATATAGTGTAACTGATAGAGTGGGCCCTACAAATGTAATCTCCATGTGACTTTGCTGGAGCGGGAGATGATACTGATGGTCACATTGCAAGTTCTGGAGGCCAAAACAATGTCCTGGATAATTTATATTGGGCTAAGATTCACTTAGGAGAGCTACTTCAAGGATATTGGGGAGCTACCAGTAGCTTCTGAGTTACTATTTGGGGACCTATAATTTAAACCCATAATTAAATTATAATTTTTGGAAAAGTAGAAAATCTGAATTGGTCTTTCCGCAGTCCCAAGTCTGCACGGCACAACTATGCTGTCTCTATTCTCTGTCTATAAAGCTATGTGTGTTCCCCCTGTTTTATTTTGGACCAGAGTGCGGGGCTACTCTAATCACTCATTGCTGCAACTTGAGGAAAATTGAGTCTGCAGGAGACTCCTCTCAGTCTTACAAGCATGCTCACACTATATAAATGCACACATAGTTATCATTGCAGTATGTTTCGGATCCAAAGTGTCTAGCACTTTGATGCTTTGGGTGTCTATTTGGTCCTCTCATTATACAGGGCTGAACAAGGAGATTATTAAGAACTGTCTAGCCTTTAGGATTGGGTTTCAGCTACCATGGCTTGCTTATCAGAAGGATTCCTTACGTAAGATTGGCCTTCTACATGTTTTTATATGCTAGAGGCCCTTTCTAAGAACAATAAATTGATTTTCAAGTGTACTTTCTTGGAGTTTAGCTGGACAGAGAGGTTAAGGGATTAATTAGAGAAGTCCTGTGTTAAGGATTATATTCAATGTAGGGCGATTAGCACTAATACCTAGTATTTAGATCTCTATTTACCTTGGTGGGAAAGGTCTCTTTTAGTTCTGTTTAAGGCTGAGACTGTTTGCCGATTACTAAGCTTTCGGCTTGGGCCTGAAATTTTTCATAGTAGCCCTCAGGTTTGCTACTGTGATGATGCGTCCCTCCAGTGCTTACTACATTTTATGTTTTTTTGTACGTTTTTTAGGATACATTTTGATTTATTTTTTAAAATATTTTTTTAAGGAATTTAGGGGCATATTCACAAGGAGCTATCACCGAATTAACTGCACTTTAGCGCAGCCAAAGTCGTAATAAATTTACTGCACAATTCACAAGCTGGTGCTAACAGTCCACAGCACCGGATTACCCGCGATAACAGCCGCAAAAAACATCGCTACACTGGACCCCCGCTACTATCGCTAATTAGATGGAGAGTAGGCATTCCCGTGCAAAAATCCGCGACAACACCACACCTCAACATTCACAACTACCAGCCAGATCGGTGATAAGAACTCAAAACATGCGACAAGACACGTTAGCAGCTAGAAAGTAACCTCAGCTCTGACCTGGTGTGAAGTCCAATGGCAGCCTGCACCACAAAAGGGAGCCCCGCCCAGGGCGTCATCAGAAGGGCAACAGATGCCATGGAGCCGCACATCATGCAGCCCGGGCACCCAAGAGGGTCACAACACCCACCTGGCTAGGCCGGAGCGTAGGACTACGCTACGCTCACGGACGGTCCGTAGTTTGTGCTACCAAGCGCTACGCGAATTGCACTTAGCATAGTGCAAAAGCACGTAGCGGGCATTTTTTGCTAGCTCGCGGTCCTCAATGTCAAGTTGGCGACCGCGAGCAAGCAAAATCAACATCCCGGCGAGACTTTTTACAAGTTTGCGATCAGCAACATCAAGTTCCCAATCTTGAGCATAGGAAATAAACCTCCCGGCAAGATTCTGAGCACGGGGAGGTCAGGTTTTCCATTGCGAGTGGTCGCGTATGTTCGCGACCGCTCGTGATGAGAAACTTCTTGTCCGCGTTGAGAAAGCTGCCGCTCGAGTACAAATCTACTCGAGCGGCAGAAAATGACCGCCTGCACTGTGCTGACAAGCATCCGGCATTGTGCAATCAGTGCGATCAGCATTTTCGCTACTGCACAATGTAGTTCGTGTAGCATGCGTAGTGCGAAGTGCACTTCGCGTAGCTAAGCGTAGCGCCAGTACGCAAACTACGCCCAGGGTTACCCCCGGCACACCCCCACTGACCACCACAGAGGCAGCGCAGACAAAGACAGCGCCCCCTCAGGAAATGCACCTGCCTCACAGGCCTGACATCTGACAATGTCACTGTCCACTACAGGCTGAAAGGGACAACCATCCTACGCATCCTGGCCATCATCAACTAACAGGCCAATGGCACCAACACAGCAGACAACCAACATACCACCCCACACCAAGCTCCTGACTGTGCTGCACCTGTTGTTCCCCGGCACACCCCAACCAACACCGCCAGAGTCGCTGGAGTCTCCCAGCCAGCCACATCCAAGTACCCTTCACCTGTCCTGGACATCACCATCACCCTGGCACCCCATTCCCAGTACGTGCAACACAATGCACAGAAACTACTGGAGACCAAGCAAGGACTATACACTATAGCCGGAAGCACACAAGTGTTGGGGGCAATCCACTGCACACATGTCCCAGCTGTACCACCCCCTTTTGTACCTCTTTTGGCCACCATAAGTGTGGCAGGGTATGCTCAGATGTGAGTCCCTTGCTCACTTTGCCACTGGATTCAATCAAGCCGGGCTGAAGACGGCTGGAATGCCAGAAACCGGTCCTCGGAAGCTTGTTTCCGGTCCAGGGAAGACATGGCTTGGCAGTTCGGGCTGGACTGTTCCCATGAGGCACAGGGTCAGACTGATTTGCATATAGCCATGTCTGAACTGGGTTGGCAGAGTGGGCAAATTGGTGGTGAAAACGAGGCTGTCACATTCCACTACTCAATTTTTTGCTTCTTGATAAAATCAAACCCTTCGGCATCATGGCCTGGAGGGCACCTTCCACTGTCCTCCACAACATACACCTCAGACATTGATGGTGACCAGCTCAGGTCGCATGGCCCATCTGACTGCACTGCAAGTCACCGTCCCATCAAAGCGAGTCCAGACCGGCCCGGATGTCGCATCACCGCAGGAGGCACACGTCACCACCACAAAGACCACCTCCAACCGCCATCTGCCAGAGTTGAAACGGTGGTCCTGACAGACTTATGGAGTGGCTCAGGCCTGTCGTGGATGCCATCATCGGCCTGATACCCTGCTCAGAACTCCAGGTGCCAGTGACTCTGTGCACCACAGGCCATTGTCCGTTGGTGATTGTGTTTTGTTCTGTGTGGCGGTTGTGCAGCAATGTCACCTCAAAAAGTGTGAGGGCCCTGAGACGTTGATGGGGAAGATGATGCAGGTCTAACACACCCCACTGCATCTGCATCAGGAACATGTCAAAGGGACACAATCTGAGACTTTTTCTTCACATGAGCGAGCTCATCTCTAGTGTCACAACCCCAGTGGACTGCAACTCACTTACATTTCTGTTTGCATGTTGGCTGTCCACTGGACTTTCTCTGGGTCACTCCATGTTGCTAAGCAGTTAACTCTGTTCTGCATGTGTTTTTTTGTTTCCATTGCACTGGTGACCAATGTTAAAGTGTTTGTCAGCATAAGACATCCTGTGTGAATGGCTTACACTCACCCCACACACATCCAGCACAGGCGTCACTGTACATGTGGCCCTGCCAGTAAAGGGGCCGGTCACATGTGCCCATAGCCAGTTCAACATGTTAACTGTGTGTGTCCCTGTGGTCTTGTATGCACGAGGGTCCTGGGCCCTACAACATTACATTGTGCTGTGTACATCGGATGCAGACATGTCACTGCAGGCAGCGGGATGGAGCTTGGACATGTAGCTTTGTCATCACACACTCAATTCATAAGGGGAGTAGCCAGGGCCATTGTACGCATAACCAACATGGGTGTGCTACTGCTCTTTGTGCGCCCCTGGGCGTGGGTCCGTACTGTGAACGTGCATCTGCATGTGTCTCTATGGCAGTGTGGGTCTTCTTAGTGGGGTGTGGGTGGGCCCTGAAGGGTGATAGATACCTATGTATGTGTCCTGCATTTTTTGGGGTTTGGCCCCCACCCACACCTGTTGGGCCACATCCTTTTGGCGTGCTGACACATGGCATTGGGTGGCATGTGTGGGTGGATGAAGTGTTGTGAGCCAGCTGTGCTTGCGGGTGCTTCCTGCTGTGTTGTCTGTTGCAGGCTCGGTGTTCCCCCATGAGTAGCTTGGCTTACTGGTTCCTGGTGGGGGGGTTGCGTGAGATATCCATGGGCTGTTGTAGGGCGTTGGTGTTGACGGTGTGGTGGTCCTCTGCGACACCACTGATGTGTTGTATTCTGTGCTCTGCTGAAGGTGTTGCAGGGATTCTGCTCCTTCACAGAACTGTGCAGAGATACTCCGGACCTCAGTGAATTAGGGTGGGCCAAAACTCACCTTAGTACCCAAAATCCCCTACCAGACTAGCATCAGTGTCACATTAGCTCTTCGTCCTATAGCAAAGTCACCAATGATTAGACAACCCAGAACATGTGACTTAGGATACCTCAGGTAAGGTGGGAAACATGAGCACTCTTTCGTTATAATCTCATACCAGTCCAGAACAGGGAGTAAAGGGAGACACAGCAAGGTTAAAATATGTATTTCAACGCTGTGATCTCAGGTGCAGCATCTTAGCTAATACAAGCAGACATATGATAAGAAATAAGATTTTCAGCATAGTTACTATTCCATAAAATACAAAGGGAGAAAGCATTTTATAATGCTAAATGGAAACAGGTTACATATATACCTATATTTCATCCTCCCTTGCTAGTAGGTTATTTTATAACTACAGAAGGTCTCTTAGGCTTGCATAGGCGATCCCATGCCTCATTGTTTAGCAGGAGTGAATCACATTGAGTTCTGCACAAGCTCTCAGCATACGAAAGTTCTCCAAGTGTGTTCAATCATGCCTACACAGTGTATTATTAAAGGCGCCAGTATCTGAGCTGTCCACAGCTGCATATATGTTATGTCTAGAACGTGCACTGATCCGTTCTAACAAAAGCAACTGTGTTGATAACCTTGAAGGCCTCGTCACTCCCTGTTCAGACTGCGCTTACATAGCAAGTCTAGCAATGTGGAAAAACAAGGTATTCTCATGTGAAGCAAAACTCTGAGCCTAACGTGAAACAATAACTAACATGTGTGACGTGTGCAAAAGAAAGCAAAAAGGTAAAATGGCATTTAAACTTCTAATAAGCTCATGCTAACTTAACACTGTAAAAGTGCAAGGCTCAGCCCCACTACAAAGGTGTTGTGTGCCCCTTTGCGATGTGAAGGGGACGTGAATGTTGACTTTGAGTTGACATGTATGTTGGCGCATTGTGCTGATTTGCATGCAGACTGTATGGCAATGTACATTGTGACTGTTTGGGGGTGCTGGATTCTTCTTTGGGACAGTGTACATTTGGACTACATTACGGATGTGAGGTTGTACGCTTACATTTCCATTTCACAGTTTCCGGCCCTGTCAGATGTAGTAGGCATGTTTTTGTGCATGTGCAGAGCCAGTTGTGTCCTCTGTTCTACAGTGTCGGCTATGAGCGTTATTCAACATTGTTGTCAATGTGGGTGTGCTGCGCGTGCTATGTGTGTGTGCTGAAGTGTGCCAAGGGGATCTGGGACATGATCCTGGGTGATTGTGGGTGTGCAGTGTACTACACCTCGTTGTGCATGTATGCTATTGTGCCCATCTCCCCCCATCACCCCAATCCCTATTCGTTACACTCCCTGTTGATGTTGTGTCAGGTGCTCTAGAGCTATGTCCGTACTCCCTACTCCTTGCACTTTCTGGACACTGATGACTGTGGCCTAAGTTTCCTCCAGCTCCTCTGGTGGCACTGGACTGCCACCTCCTGTTGCAGTTGCTGCCTTCCTGTTGGCAGCGGGTTGGTGCCTGGTTTAGGTAGTCACGTCTTGCTGGCGCCTATTGGCCTCCTGGTTTGGCCTCCTCAGCACTCAGACTGCAATCCAGGTGGTCTGCTAGTGGGTCAGTTGCTGGTAGTATTCTGTCACCTCCGTGATGCTGGTCTTGTTTTCCTGCGGTCTGCACTCTCTCTTCTTCTCCGTCTTCTCCTTGGCCTTCCCTGACCCCGTTGTTTCCTGCTGGTAGTCTGTGGGGGTTGTGGGGTCAAGTTGGCCTCTGTGCTGGGTCAGGGTGCATCCATGTTGCTACATGCTTCGGCTTGGTTCTGGGGTATTTTTTCTGTGGTTTTTATGGTGCATTGTCCCGACAGTCGTGTGAGATTTGCAGGGCTGTGGCTGGTTTTCACTACTTTTAGTACCGCGGTTGGCCATATCGCATGTTATTTTGCGTTCGCATATCACATTTATGCGGAGTGGCTTAAATTTGCCGCGTTATCTGGTATCTATTGCATGCTACCACCGCATTGTGAATTCCACGTTGACATAGGGTTATTTTCCCGCCAAAGGCTGCGATGTTGAAAGTTGTGTTACGCTACTCTTGCAGTAGTCATCACGCGTTTTTTGTGAATATAGCCTTAGTGTTCAGGCAGTATAGAATTTCATTGCTTTATTTGCAACTTTTAGATAATGCTGAGGCGTGCTTTCGAGTTAGTTCCTTTGTAAAAACAGCAGTTAGATCATGTACATCTATGGAAGAATAACTGGCTTTTAGTTTTGTGTTTTAATGTTCTATGAGTGTTTAATCAGATGTTCTATTAGAGGCTTTCTTTATTAGAACTGTTGGTTGATAGAGGACTCTGTTGTTTTTTTATGTAATTGTTACCTATTTAATGTCTTTCACATTTTAAAACCACACATTGTGCATGTATTTATCATGATACCTGGAATGTTATTTTATTGGTTCAAGAAAGATCTATTTTGTAAATGCATGTCTAAGATTTTCTTAAAATTTAACAATGTTTTACAAACTGAAACTGAACTGAATTGATCCGATGTTTAGACTCCTCTGCTTGCATCAAATCAGATTGGCTGCACATGCCTTTCCTGATGATCATCGAGGTACAGTATCTACTAAAGTTATATATGGCACCCAGGAGTGCCGAGAGCAGGTAAACAGGGAGTAATTTTCAGTGGTATTGAATATGTGTTGAAAAGCAATTGAATTACACACTGCCGGCACCCAGTCCTCCGAAGAAGGGCATTGGCCAATCCTACCAGAATTAAACTGTACCCAGCAAGAAATACACATTTCAATGTAGGGAGCTATTAAGCAGCTGAGGAATCTTTTCAGTTTAAGAGGTTTCTAATCAGCTAAAAAACTCAGTTGACTGTATCACATAAAGTGCGCACTAGGAAGGCTAAGTGAAGACATGGAGTTGTATCACATAAAATGAGCACTGGGAGTGCTCAGCTAAGAACCAATTTCTGCTACAGTTTTGGACTCACTGGTATCTTAAGTAGTTGAATAGCTGGAGCAGTGTTATTTTACCACCTTAGACATTGGTTAATGGTTGATTGTAATAGGAACTTTCAAGGCATGGGCTGCTTGTGGCTGGAAATGTTGCATCATGTGCTGACATATCTAAACTAATCAACAGAAGAACATAGGAGAATTACATTCAAAAGCAACACAACAGGGCACATCAAAACAACACAACACAGCACCCGCAGTTAAACACAAAACATACCAATTCAAAAATGCATCTCAAAAACAGCAGCATAAAACAAGAACACATCACCCCGTACAACAAAAAGCCACACAACAAATATACACTACCATTCTTGTCACAAGTTACCACTTCCAGAATCTGTTTATTGTAATATGATGGAAAAAGCTGTTTGGAGCAAGCGCTGCCCTAACTTACTACCTAGGACTTGAAACAGTGCCATTAAAAATATGTTGTGAACCGGCATATAGTCTCTGTCACAAATATGCAAACATTTTTATGAGTCATCGCCATGTCCAGAAACCTGCTTTCATAATACAGTGGTAAAAGATGTTTGCACACAGCACTGCCTTAACTTACCCCCAAGGACATGAAATAGAGCCAGTAAAACATATTTAGTGATACAGCTCCCATTCTCTCAAATTTCTGTCACAATGTAAAGTGGACAGCAAAACAAATTACGATTACATATGCAAAGCAACACAGAAACGCAATTAAAACAGGGCACAACACAACAAGGCAGGCAAAACAGAAGACAATATAGCAACCACGGCACAACACAACAACACCTTGAAATAATACAGCCACAAGCACAGCAACACAAAAAGCAAGAGAAAATATCACCAACACAGAAAAATGCCAAACAACAAATATGCATTAACATTCTTGTTGCGAGTTATTACCTACAGAGACCTGCATTCGTGTTATGGTGGTATAAGATGTTTATGCTAACCACTGTCTTCACTTACCACCAATTACAAAAAATACCTCTGGTCCAAAATGTTTTGTGATCAGGCGCTGAGTCTGTACCTTGATATTTCAGAGCATACCAACATTAAAACGAACAGATATTTACTATTAGGATCAGATGCAACTCGTTAATGAATACATATGTAAGTTACCTGAACATTCACAAAATGTATGGTATTATACTGTTGGTATACTTTGTGTTAATTCAATTGATTGTGTCTCAAGTTTCAATATATAATATTTCCTGGAGCTTTGCTTCTAAAACTCTTTGGTTGAAACAGTGCTGCCAAACTGGGAGAACATTTTTGTGATGGATTAATCAATTTCAATACCTTGCTTTAAAAAAAAAACTTGACAGTAGTGCGGATGAAATGCTCTATTTTCTTTAATTATCTATCCTGAAGGGAAATTGCCAGCGTTGGGGGTCTGAAAAAGGAGATGCTGCCAAAACAACAATTTGACTGTGAAAAAAGCAGGTGAAATGTGCAGGAAGGGTCCGGAATAAAGGCAGCCTCGCACGATTGCTTGTTATTTTCTGAATGAGATGGAACGGATTCAAGAAAAAATTATTTCCGTTTCTGATCTGCAATGAACCAAAGTACTTACCTACAGTTGTTGGCACCAGTAAAAAAGGACTACATTTGTAACACATTTTTCCTTAAAGTAAAAACAAAATATGGACTCTGCTTTCAATTAAATGTGCTTCTTCCACAGCTATGCGAATTGCTTTGTCTGTGAGCCATTTGTAAGACTGTTCACAAAATAGTACATAATTGCTTAAGTAATTGCTCATTATCTCTGTAGACGAAGCATAATCACTGTGTAAAATTCGCATATAACTTGTAACTACGGGGGTGAATGTATTTCAGGCAGTTAGTGTTTGTTTTGGATTGGCTGCTTGCGTGTTTTACGTTTGAGTGCAGCTGAGTTGCTCAACTTCCTCTGTAACATGAATGGATGGTTAGAAAGGAGAAGTAAAAGCGTTGATTCATGAGAAACTTAATTCTCTACACGACAGAGGGTATAAGCTGGAGAACCATTATTTAAAATTATAAACTATCCCTATCTGAGATGGGCTGGTTATGCTGGATAAATAAAAAAGCAAGGGAAAAGTCATTGGGACTGGCTAATAGATAATCTATCTATCTATCTATCTATCTATCTATCTATCTATCTATCTATCTATCTATCTATCTATCTATCTATCTATCTATCTATCTATCTATCTGTCTGTCTGTCTGTCTGTCTGTCTGTCTGTCTGTCTGTCTGTCTGTCTGTCTGTCTGTCTGTCTGTCTGTCTGTCTATCTATCTATCTATCTGTCTGTCTGTCTGTCTGTCTGTCTGTCTGTCTGTCTGTCTGTCTGTCTGTCTGTCTGTCTGTCTGTCTATCTATCTATCTATCTATCTATCTATCTATCTATCTATCTAACTATCTATCTATCTATCTATCTTCACTGAAAAAAACACAAAGGCTAAATGTACTGTTATATTTAGGTGAATTTGTCAATGATAACATTAACCTTTTAACCCTTTCACTGCGGCGGCTATTCCGCCGCAGTGCTAAGGGGCGGGGGCAGCGCGGCGCTCCCACGCTGGTGACGGAGCCGCTCCGTCACGCCCCTCGGGTGAGCTTTGATCGTGACGGAACGGTTCCGTCACCAGAGTGGGAGGGGTTAAACTAAAACACAGAAATTCACCAGTAATAGCCACGCTAACATATCTTGGGCCTAATGATGCAGTGCTTATGACCTCACATATGGCATCCCTTGTGACATGTTCTATGGCATCCTTTACGACATCATTGATGAGATGTCAACTGACTCCATTGATGTCATCATTGATGAGATCACTCATGACGTTATCCAAAGAGTGTGTTAGTTTGTTTTATAGTTTACATAGTGGCAGGTAAGTACTGTAATAATTGTGTACCTAATTTTGTACAGCCTAGGTCCAGGTAATGGTTCTAAGATTTTACAAAAAAAAAGGGGCAGCTAAAGCACCATTGGTGTGTAGAGGTATTTAACACTTTATACATTTTTGATTTCAAGAGCAACTCTGAGTGCTGCTGACAGTTAACTTCTGTTCATTATGTTTCGCATAACTTTTTGGGTTCTCCAGAAAGTTTCCAACTGGAGAAAGAGTCTATGTAGTAGATACTATCTTTTGCAGACAGCACTGGGTTATTAGAGAAGCTTGTTAGCCTAAAAATCTGTAGTTATAGATGTTGCCATCACCTCTCACATGCTATATCATTTTTTTGCATAATCTTTAGGCAAAGGGTGTACGTGACTCCTCCTCCCCCAAGCATACTTAACCTGATGTTGTTAACCCCTTCACTGCGGCAGCTATTCCGCTGCGGTGCTAAGGGGGCAGGGCAGAAGAGCGGCGGGCGCATGTTGGTGACGGAACCGCTCCGTCACCAGCGTCGGTTGCTCTGTGCTTATGACGGAGCGGTTCCGTCATGGCCCCGCCCGCTCAATAGAATGCTCAGCGCAGGCACGGAATTTGCGCTGCGCATGAGCGACGGGCGGGCCATGATGGAACCGCTCCGTCATCAGCACAGCGCCACCGCATCTGATGACGAAGCGGTTCCGTCAACAGCACAGAAGAGGTTAAACAAAATGGAGAACAGGTAACAACATGCACAGGCTCGTGTGAGGACTGGTTAGTCTTTATGACAAGACATCCAGCACTGATCCCCCATTATCAGGGCAACCACGGCAATTGCAACCTAGTCACAGTTCGCAGCTTGTGCTGCACCGTCTATTGACTACAACAGGTGTGAGTAGATCTGTGCCGGTTTTTTCGTTAGCATAACTCGTCAGTGGAAATGAAGCCCTGAGATTCATTCAGTAAATCTCCTTGTGCACTTTGCCACAAAATTGCAAACGTTCTCCCATTTACTGATAGGTGTTCATAAATCCATGCACGTGTTTAATTGCTAATGTTTTGGTTTAATGTATTGCAAAGCAGTGTATGAAGATGACTAGACAGGAGAATCTTTTTTATATGTATTACTAAAAGCCAATGTAACTTATAGTTACTTCAAAAATCCAGTAGATGGTTTTGTGGGTTTCTTAATTTATTCCCTGGATGTAGAGGTTGCAACCTAGAATTTCTCATCACATTGCCAATTACCTAGTGAACTCGGTGCACGTCATAAGGACACTTTATCCAGGACTCTTTGTGCTGCTTTAGGGTTATGACTAAGGCCGAATGCAAAGACAGCAGAACTGCTTACGTAGCTACCTACTTTTCATTTTATTGCCCAGCGGTGAGTAACACCGATCATTTATAACAGCAGTGTAATAAAGATGTGTCATATATGTTTACTGTGCTCTAAACATACTGCAGAACAAAAAATCTTCGATGAACCTGCAAGTGGGAGCGTTATAGAACCGACAAACAAGTGAGTGACGCATTTTATTGTTTTACGAATGCTTCTGAGACAGGCAATAAGGATACGTCACGTAGCCGTAGCGAATCTGCAGCATAGGCCGTCGTTTTGAATTCTTCTGGTCCTATCCTGCCACCTAGTGGCGCGAAAATTTGTCTGTAAGGCAAAACTAAAATATAAACACAAACACGCTCACATACAAACATGATCCGGGGGTGTAGGAGAACCTACACTTTTTTGGGGAGCAGGGAGAGGATGAAAGTCATGGGGACTTTTAATTTACTCTATAGAAAGCGACCGTCGTCTGAAAGATGTAGGCTTTGGGAAATGTATACAGTCGCATAATTTTGAGGTGAAATAGAGAACAGGGCATGTCTCAGTTTTGAAGTATGCTTTATAGTTACTTCGATTCTGGAAAGTCCTTCTCGCCCCCGCCCCTCGCCACACCATTGTCCCCTGTGTCCCACCACCTGATCAGTAATGTTTAACAGTTTTTGGCAATTTACTCTCCTTGGGGACTCATGCCCCAGAAGAAAGCGAATAGAAGTCACAGCGGAAGCCATTCTTGCCCACAAATGCAACCTATTGCGGTGACTCATTTCTGCAGCTGTTTCTTCGCATGAACCCCAGGGCAGTAGCAGCTCGGATGACGACATGTAAAACGGCTCCTGTTTTAGCAGATAATTATCAACCCAGCGATCTTGTACGAGCGAGTTCGTGAAACTGATTTCGAAACTGAAAATTTACTTTGATTCATCAGATTTTGAAATAAACTCAGCTTGATGACAGGAATCGATGTCAGGCCGACTCATTAACTACTATCAGTGAACAATTTCCACCAGCTATTTTTATTTTATTCCGTTAGATAGATAATGGACCCGTAGCAATTTGAGTGTTATCATCGGGACAAAACAATTTGAAAGGAAGCAAGAGCCAATTCGCAGAAGAGGCCAAGTCAATAATTTGTAATATTTGAATCAGCAAACATTGAAGATATCTACTACCACAGAATCCATCACGCAGGTCTGCTTTTCCTACTCTGTTAATTTAGCTGTCAGAATCAGAATCAGAAAGTACTTAATTCAGTTAAAAAATCATTAACCATGAAAGTAATAGCATAAACAATACGCTATGTACATAAGGTAACTTAAAACACACATTACCTCCTCGTTAGTCTTCCTCGCCACATGATTTACATAGTGAGCTTTATCTCCACAACAGAACCCTCCAAAGCAAAAAGAAACCACCTCCCACCCCCTCCCAACATGGCCGACCAGTCCCACCTGACCTCTATAAGAGGCGGACCGGCCCAACCAACAGCCTGTTTTTTTTGTTCTGCGCGATTCTCTCCAGAGGCGCTGTTCAGGTAAGATGGGCCGGCCTGAGCTGGCCCTGGGGTTTTAAGGTGGTGGACCTGCTCTAGCGGTCTCTGGTGCCTTATGCCTAGAAATCCCCCCCCTCTTCCTTCCCCCGGTCCTGTGGGGCCGGTTACGTGCTGCTATAGCGTGCCAGTGGTTTACAGGGGGGGGGCGGCAGGGGATAGGGGGTGTTTGGGCATCCCCGTGTATCCCCAGGTCGTTACCGAAGGGCCCGGGCCACTGTGTGGGCTTTTGGGGTCCAGCGCTCCGTTTTGCATTTATGCACCTATGTGTGCTTGCATGACTCTGTGATGAAGTTTGCATGTTTCGCCCGTCGGGTGGCTGGGCTGCCCGATGGGTGTCGTGTTTTTCCTGGGAATGCCAGGGCTGTGTGGTTTAGCACTGCGTGGGCTCACATTTCACATGCATAACAGCTTCAGGTTATGTCTGCCTGACATGATTTCATGCACCTCAGTTTGTGAACGGGTGCTCGTGCTTCACAGGGTGCCATTGCCTGGAACAGCGTTTTTCTTGTTTTCAGGGCTGCGAGCGCTTCTGCACGACGATCTGGTGTGCAGGTAACGTTTTTTTTTTTGCTGCATGTGTGCACTCATGCAGTGTAAAATGGCACAGCAGATCTGTGGACCACTGCGTGGACTGGCGGCATTATTGAACCTGGCCGTGGGTTGGTGGTCGGCACTTACTCGGCGGGAGGTCCTCCCTCGATTGTCCGCGGGTCCTCGGGATGCTCCCTTCAGACCGGCCTGGGTCTCGGTACTCGAGGCGCCGGCGTCCGTGAGTTGTTTGTTTTTTTTTCTTCCCCAACGGCCCGCGGCGGCTTGCCGCGCTGGGGTTGGCTCCGGCTGGCTCCCGCCTCTTGTGGGCGGGGTTGGGGTTTCCATCAGGTGCCTGCGATGGCCTTGGTCTGCCGTGCACGCCAGGGCTCCCCCGCGGGCGCAACGATTCGTACTGCCTTCTTAGGGCTGCGGACATCGCGTCAGGCTCGGAGTCTGAGGGTCCTGTGTTCGATCCAATCAAGGAGCTATGGCTCAAAGGTAAGGCTTGTACCTTTGGTGGGGACAGCCCTCACAGGCCAGGGTTCAAATCCTGCCAGTGCTGTAGTAGTATCCCAAGGTGGGAAATTTTTAAACAGTGATTTTAAATTTCCGTACGTGGAATCTCACCGTCCAGTGAGCTCCAGTGGCGCAATCAGTTAGCGCGCAGTACTTATACAGCAGTACTTGCACTTAGCCATGCCGAGGTTGTGTGTTAGTGCCTCACCTGGAGCAGCTGATTGGGTTTCATAAACCTTTCCGCTAAGAATCATCGATTAGACTCAGAGTAAAAGCTCTTGCTAGAGAGTCTTTGCTTCTTTTATGTATATGTCATTTAAATTTGACCTGAGTGAAGAGATGCTTCTCTTGTCCTCACCCCGTGCAGACTCTTACTGCAGTCTGTTGGACAGGGGTTTTTTTCAACATCGGCGATCTGGCCCGAGTCCTGGGTGCCCTTCCCCGCTTCGGCGGGTCTTGGATCTAGACGGTGTGGACTCTCCCTGACCCCTCGGGTTGGCGAGTTTCTAGGGCGCCGGACGCGTGTGCGGTGTGCTCTTCTGTGCTACAATGCCTTCTGGCCTCTTCTGTCACCGTCTGCGGGGTCTCCTGGGGTTTCCGCGCTGTCCCTTCACACCCCAGGGGGGGTGTATGGCCCTAGTGGCGAATTGGGGCCCAATGGTTAGAGCATCCCCGCCTCGGAAGGTCTTGGGCTCATACTCCCACGGACCTGGTTTGTTTAATGGTACCACGGAGGCATTCGTACGTACGCCTTGAGACCCTTGCGGGGGTGTGGTGCGCTATTCTGGTCTCACTTTCCGCTGTGGAGTTGTTGGCACTGGGGGGTCACGCAATTGCGTGGTCCGTTCCTTGTTTTTTTTACACGGGCGGGTGGCCGCGTGGCTGGCTCGGCCGCCTGGTCTACCTGCGCCCTGGTCGGCCTGTCCTTTTAGTTGGCCCCTGGGAACGGCCTGCCTTCGGGCTCCTCGTCCGCCTGTGTGTGTGGGCGTCCCGCCCTTGCGGGGGTGGGGTCCTTCGACCATTCCTCCTGGATACAGGCGGTCGGTCTCCACGGGGTGCATTCAAGTGGCCTCCGGGCCCCTGTTTCGGCTATTCCCGGTCTGGTACTGGTGCAGCCGCTCCCGTGTTTTTCGTCCCAAGGCCCTGGCTTCAGCCGTCTCGCTCCAGGGGGTTCCCTGGGGGGGGGGGCTGTTGCCTCCAGTCCGTCCCATCTTGGGCCGTGGTGGTCAGGGTTCTTGGGCTCTTCGGGCTTGCTGGCCTTGCGGGTCTTGCGGAATTTCCGCGGAGTCCCTCCTTGTCGACAGGTTGGGGTCCCGGCTCCTTCCTTGGTCTACACTGAAGGGCTTTCTGAGTCCAGGCTGTGTGGCCGGCCTGCGAGTGGGGGTGCCCACTCTCGGTTGCGGGTGCTTCCGTTAGGTTTGCCTTCGGGCCCGTGGGGGCTAGGACAATTCCACCCTGCCTGCACCTGATCACGTCTGCTTTCAGTATTTTTGCAGGGTCAGGCCCGGTTAGTTCCTGGTGGGGAGACTGCCTGGGGTTACCGGATGTTGCTGGCTAGGGGTACTGGGCACCTGGCCCGCCTGGTGGATCTTCTTCGCCGGGCGGGGGTATGGGTGTTCCCCGTCTGGACGTGTGTTACGTCTTGGCCTCGTCTTGTTCTGCGGTGTCTCCCCTCCGTCGGCTCCTTGCTTTACGGGCGGTGGTGTGCGGCAGACCCTGATACAGAGGTCTAGCCCGGGGCCGGGGTTCGATTCCCCGCCTCGGCAGGTCTTGGGCTCAATGGCCGGCGGTACTGATAATTGTTTTCCTTCGGTTCCCGTCTCGGGCTTGTCCTCCTTCGGGGGTCGTGTGCCTGGACCCCGTCCTCCCCTCTGGTTCGTTCAGGGGGGGGCGCCCTTTTGGCGCCGGGTCGTTTGGGGGTCATTGGGTTCTTCTGCAGTCGCGCTGCACGAGAGTTGCTGGCGGTCCTCCTGTCTAGGTGGTGACCTGCCGTCAATTGCACCTGTGATTCGGTGTCCCCAGGTCGTGGTCGGGTCGGTCGACCTGGTGGTGTGGAGCTGTGTCGGCCTTCGGTGGAGGGGGCTGGGTTCGCTCCTTTCGTGACCTTACTCGGGGATTGTTTTCTTGGGCGGAGTAGCCGGTCCTGGCCCTTCGGGCTGTCTTTTCCACGGGGTCCGACTAGGTGGAGGCGGATCGACTGAGTCGGATCTTCCTTCGTTGCCTGGTCTCACCCGGACCCCGGTGGTGTTACAGCGCCTGGGGCCTCGTCTCGGTCTGCCTCCGGTGACTCTGTTCTCGGAGGGGGTCTCGGCCCTCCTGCCCGGATTCTGGTTTCTCCGCCCGGGTCCTTGTGGTGCCCGGTCTTTTGCGTGGCCAATCAGTCTGATGTGCGCGTTTCCCCCGTGCCCTCTGTTATCGCGGGTCCTCGGCTGGATACGCTTGGGCAGGGCCGGGGTGCTCCGGGGTGCTCGCCTCGGCGGCACGTGGACTCATTTTGGATCATTGCAGGGGTGAATTTCTATTGAGCTTTAGCTCATAGGTGTGTCTTGTACCTTTGGTGCAGACGGCCCTCACAGGCCTGGGTTCGATTCCTGCCTAGGCTGGGGGGGGTATCCCTAGGTGGAAAGTTTTGCCTGGCACCCGCGTGTGGTTGACGCGCTTGTCGTGGTGCGTTCCGGTATTTGGTTCCCGGCGGGGTCCACCGCCCCGGGTACCCTCTCATTTGGCGAGCTGGCGGTTCGAGCCTCCTGGCCGATCCCGGATCTTCCCGTACCGTGGTTGGGTCCCCCGCTCTCGGCGTCGGTGTTGAGCCGGCTCTTGTCGGCTGGCCCGCCTTCTTCTGCAGGCCTGATCCTGTGCCCGGCACTGGGCGCCCTTCTCGCGTTGGCGCGGTCGGCTTGGTGCTGTCCCCGCCTCCGTGGTCCCCTGGCGGGACTTGGCTTTCCGGTCTGCGGTTCCCTGTGGGCCCAGTGGGTGGCCTTGCGGACCTTCTACGGTCCGGTGTTTAGCTCCGGGGTTGTTTCGCCTTCGCCCACGGACGCTCTGCCGGCCTCCCCCTTGGGTGCTCGCTTCGGCAGCGCTTATACTATTATTGGTACGATACAGTGGAGATTTGCTGGGCCCCTGCGCAGGGGTGACGCGCAAATTCGTGAAGCGTTCCATAAGGGTTCGCTCTCTCGTTCTACGAGCTCTTCGGGGTCCGCCCTTTGTGCCACTGGCCTCGGGGGCTTTGCGGTCCCTCACCTTTTAGGTGGTTTTTTTGCCTGGTGGCAGTGGTGTCTGCTGGGCGGAGGGGCATGCGGGGGTCGTGCCTCCGCTCCCCTCCATTCTTGCGGGTGTTGCCGGACCGTGGTTCCTCCGGCATGTCCCCCGTGTCCTTCCCGGGGTTCCTTCCCTGGGGTCCCGGACTCGGGTGGTGTCTTTACCGCTTTTCCCTGCCGACGAGGTTCCTCCCTTGTCCGTGCTGGTAGCTCGGCGTGCTGTTTTGGCTTCTCTTGGCCGCACGTCTTTCCTTTCCCGGTGGGATGGCCTGTGTTGTGTCTTTTGGCCCGGTTCGTTCGGGCCACTGGCCCTCTTTCCACCTTGGTTCGCTGGCTTCCACAGGCTGTCATCCTTGTCTACGCTTCGCTGGGTTCGGTGGATCCGGCGGGGGTCCAGGGTCGGTCCACGGGGAGTGGCTCGGTGCCCTGGGCCCCCTTCAGGGTGTCTCCTCTGTGGAGATTTGTCGGGCGTCGGCGGTGTCGTCCCCCGCCTTGTTCGTGGGACTCTTTCGGTCCCGGGGGGACTTCGCTGGGGCCGTTCGGAGTGCAGGTGTTGCGGCTCCTGGCTGGCCTACTTTGCCTTTATGTCTTGATTTCAGGTTTCCTGTGATCCCTGTTTTCTTGTCGTTTATTCTACTTCACCCTTGGGTTGGTGTCTCTGCATCACCGTGTGGTGTTGTTTTTATGGTGGTCAATGAAGCCTTGTTGGCTTGGGTATTTGCTCACTATGTAAATCATGTGGCGAGGAAGACTAACGAGGAGGTAATGCCCCGGTTACTTACCGGTAATCTTCATTACTCCGAGTATAGTCTTCCTCGCCACATGAGTTCCCTCCCCCCCTCCCTGTCTGGCTATCGGCTTCATTGTTTGCTTGGTAGGTAAGGCTGTTGGTTGGGCCGGTCCGCCTCTTATAGAGGTCAGGTGGGACTGGTCGGCCATGTTGGGAGGGGGTGGGAGGTGGTTTCTTTTTGCTTTGGAGGGTTCTGTTGTGGAGCTAAAGCTCACTATGTAAATCATGTGGCGAGGAAGACTATACTCGGAGTAATGAAGATTACCGGTAAGTAACCGGGGCATTATCATTATATTTCATTTACACTAATGGTTTTCCGCAATTTCAGAACATGTTTAAAGTAGCTTAAAAGTACCACAACTGTAAAAACAGTATCCATTCTCTGACATTCTAAGAAAGCTAAACGGCATCTGTTTAAATTCATGTCTTTAAGAAAGGGGCTTAAAAATTTTCGGCGAGGAGTAATATAAAATTTACAAAAGAATAAAATGTGGATATCGGATTGGGCGGAGGAATCATCACAAGGGCAGGTTGGTAAGTTTTGCAACCATAAGTTCATTTTTGGGAAGGACAAAAGTCTGAAAACAAGATTCAATCTAAAGCGGGTTAAAAGAAATCGATCAAAATTTGGCATCAACAGGGTCAAATAGGGCTGTACTTTTACTCCAGTCAGTATTAAATTATGCAAAGCGACGGTCTTTTTGCTGGCTTCTGCTCTTCTTCTTTTATCCTTGAGGTAATCCAAGTAGTTTAGATGTCATCTGCAGCTTGTCTTGGTGATCTCACGTGGATTTGGGACACGGGATGCCCTGCTGTTGATTCAAATATTCCAGTGGCGGCTCCTCTGCTAAGGCGGATGAGCATCTCCCCACTGCTTTTCATCTTTTCAGCTGAGTGAATAAAGGAAACATAAAATGATAACTTGTTGTTATTATCATTTTCTTTTTTCCTTCTGCTGCAGCTTTGCGGGCGGGGCTGCTCTGCTCTCAGAGCAGGGGAGAGAAGTGGTGAGCACTCTGTAAGTGCGCATGAATGTTTAGCTGGCCGTCTCGGGTCAGCCAAACAATCATGCGCACTTTGAATGTTCTCCACCCAGGCTGCATTTCAGCCTGGGTGGAGAACATGCCCAGGCTCCCAGTCCCTGGCTGAGCGCTAAACAACGGCGCTCAGACCAATCACAAAACTGCATTGCAGCTTTGTGATTGGCTTAGGGGAGCCTTGGTGCTCTGTTCTTGTGCCAAGAGAGGCGCGGTGAGACCGCAGTGGAGAGACGCGTCGAGAAGCAGCAAGGAGGTACATTTATTACCCCCGATCTGTGCAAGCCGCAACAGAATATTGCAAGTCATAAAGGGGATCAACTAGATGTTCATCTTCCCGAATAAAGTCTTGACTTGGCAACTCTGTAAACTGCAGTGGTGGTCGCCTCAAAGGGTGGTATCGAGTAACCTGACGGTAGTGGGGGGGTTGTAATAAAATATTAATTAAAAAAACTTTCCTGTAGCTGACGGCCGCCTTGCCTCCCGCGTCACGTCGCGCTTCCTCTTCTCTTCCCGGCAGCCTCGGTGATAGACTCCCATCCATTCCCCTCGCTGCTCTCTCCAAGGAGTGCAGCGCAGGGATTGACCTAAGCGGGCTGAAAAGATGCTCCCCCAGGTCAGGGAGTCTATGGGGTTTCTCCATTTGGGGCTGGAGAAAACTAAGTGCTCCTGTGTGTTTTTTGTCAACCTAAGACTGCCTGCCACAACACATATGCGCACATAGCTCTCCTCTCCCCCCTCCATGCCTCGGCCCCACTCCTCCCTACAGCTCTGGCTCACAGACGGCAATGAATAATTAAAAGATGCTACAACATCATTTTATTTTTCATTTGCTGGCTCTGAGCCATGGAGTGGGGCGATGCTCCTTTGCCATTGTGGAGGAGCCAGCGCTGGTAAACTGGCGCTTTCTTCATTTGAAATTACCTTGTCCTGATGAAAACACTCAAATAGCTGCGGGAACTGAACTTTGTGTGATCACCCGAGAGCCGAGCACTTTCAAGGAGCAGTAAATATATTTATTTTTGCAAGTTTTTAAGGACTTTCATTGTGATAAAATATTATTTGCAAAACTAACTTTGTTTTAGGAGCATATTGACTATTGCATATGTAGTTCAATTAATTAGACAAGAACACCTGTTTTCTTTTTACCAACAAGTATTTTATAACTTGGAAGTTTTCCCTTTTCCTGCTATGCTGATCCTACCCACTGCCGGACAGGCCTATCTATTTCACCGGGCATTTGGTGCCCTTGGAGGCCGGTTCTGAATGTCCAGGGTCATTCCTAGTGCATCTGTCTCTTTGCACTGCAAGTAAGTGCACAGAGCACTTGGGATATAGGAGAGAGCAAGGGGGGAGGGTTAACAGAAAGTGATCAGAGAGGGGTAAGAGAGAAAGGAGTGAGAGAGAGAATAGATGGAGGAATGGATGGATGGAGGGAAGAAAGTGGGAGATAGCATGAATAGATGAAGGGAACATGGCCGGTTTGAACATTTTTGCCAAGGATGTTTTTGGTCCCCTAGAGCAGCCTTGCTCTGATCGTATCTAAGCACTCTGCAGGCTCACTCATTTTGCCCCTGCTGCTCCTCTCTTATTGTGACAGGCCTCTCTTCACCAAGTCTGCGTGCATATTGGACCCCCGCCTGCTGCCACTCTGCTTTTCTCTCTGGGGTGCTTACTTCTTATTTACAGCACCCAGTGAAACAACACTCTAAAGTCTGGCATTTTATTAAAATCTAGGAAAAAGGGCGGAACAGTAAAATGGGATAGTGGAGACTAATAAACTGATGGCATTACGATGCAGTAACAATCCACTTCTATTCATAGAGACCAGATATATCACCAAGTGCTCCTTAGGGTATCCTTGCTGTTGACCCTGTACAGCACTTCTCTGCCTATTGGCTCGGTTTGCTCTATATAAATAACACATACATGCGCATTAACCGATTTAAGAACTGCAGTTCTGTTATCGGCCATGAATGTTATTAGCAGCTAGCACCTACACGGGATTTTATCATGCCAATAGAGGGTGCAATTGCTGTGCAACACCGTGGTTTGGCTCAAGTTGACCAGTCTTGGCTGAATGTGTCAAGATTCACCTCTGAGACACATTTTTTGACATGGCCCTGTTGGTTGTTGCTGGCGTTTAGTACAAGTGACATTACCAATGAATTTAGCTTAAAGTGTAACTTAGCCATTCAGTCCTAGTGACAAGGCAAATCTTGAACCTGGTGATGTCATATCCATATGTGATGTTTAGGTTATTTGGGTTTCCTACATGTACTGATGAAATCATGGTGCTCTCAGGGGTTCTATGTTGTGCTTGAAAAATACTGGAAATAGTCTGGATCCTTGGAGATTCTGCAGTCAAAGGATTGTGGTCGGATCCACAAGTAGTCATCTGGTTAAGCTTGACCTTGTACTCCAGTAGGATGTGGATCGCCAAAAAAAGGATATCATAAAATCCCATTCTTGAGGAGAGAATTTTGATTTAGGTGACAAAGTGAAAAAGTCCAATTCTGAGATGGGAATAAGAAAACATTTCATCTATTTTTTAAAGTAGAAATTTCTCTAAGTCCCATCAAAAAAGTGACAATTTCCAATTTCAAAAAGTGTTCTTTAAAAAGTGACTAAGTTCAATTCTGAGATAGGAATAGGAAAACATTCTACTTTTCCCATCCAAAAAGTGACAAAGTCCACTTTCAACTTTTTTCATCAAAAAAGTGACAAAGTCCCACCCTGAAATGGTATCAGTAAACAATTACAACTTTTATTCAAAAGTAGATTTTTGTTTTTCTAAGTCTGATTACATTCTTGGAAGGGACTTAGAAAAAAAGTCATAGTTTTTCAAAAGTATTAATTCTTTTTGAATCCCATCTCAAATCTACCTAACTCATGAATATTAATGAAGTATGCCACAGTTTGCAACCCATTAGGAATGATAGCAATGACAGAGATAGCGGCCTGGTCGGAAGACACCATGTCTGTGATTGCTTTTAAATAAAGTAATTTTTTTTTAATGCCGGACGTTTTCCTTAAAGGAAAACGGTATGCTTTTCAAAAACAAAAAATTAAACGTTTACATTTCATTTTTTAAGAGTAGGTATTGGTTGCTCTTAAAAAAATATATGTTTTAATATTCTCAAATGGGGACCCCATCATATTTGAGAATGTGTGACCATCTCCTTTGAAGCAGTGGTAAAATATGAATGTTTTGCAAGCTGAATTCAGTTTCAAATCATTAATACATAACACTACAATTTGATATGTGAAAGGAATGCCCTAAATGCACCTCTTGCTGAATTCATATTGCGTCGCAAACCCAAACTGCGATTCTGTTACTTGTTATTAAATCACAAATTAAGGTTTGTACATAAAAATGCATTTTTGAGATTGCAAATGAGCAGGTACTTCTATACAGATCACTCACGACCTCAAGAATGCATTGTAAATCTGGCCACTAAGGGGCAGATTTACATTTCCTGGTGCATCCCTGCAAATCAGCAGGGATGCACCAGGAAAGATGCGTGACACAAGTTTACCCTTGCGCAACCACAGATGCGCTGTATTAACAATGCAGTGCATCATGGCCCAAGGATAAACAGATGCGTGTCGCATCTGCCAGTGTAAGGTTGGCGAAGTGCTGTAGTTGTGTTTCGGACGCGACTCAACTCCAGCACGGTTCCAACCTGGCCTATCCTCAACATGGTGCGTCACGCCATATGCCTGCTTCAAGCAGGCGCAAGGTTTTGATGCAGCGGTGTCGGAAAAGTGACTAAGTGAAATCGTGTAGATTTTACTCAGGCACTTTCCCGAGGCGTTCCTGCGACGGAAGGCCCACCCTGCGCCAGAACGCCCATATGAAACCTGAAAAAGGTTTCATGAGGAGCAGAGCTGTGGAACGTAACGCATCTCCCTAGATGTGTCACATTGTAAATAGGGAGCAACATGGCACATGGGTTATGCCACCGCTGTGTCACAAAAGTGACCGACGGCAGTGCAAATGTGGCGCCCGGGGCTCGTAAATCTGCCCCTATGTTATTTTCGGGACAGTTTAAGCTGCATGAAAGAGACTAGTAATATTTCCATGTGTGGCTGAATAATTAGAAGCTTTTGCTGACAAGTGTGCCAAACAATGGAAAAATAATTATCAGTACACTCCACATATTGGAGTGAGAAGTGTGTTGCAAAAGTAAAACAAGAATCCTAGATGCTTGGATGTGGTAATAAGTGCACACTCTTAATTTTATTTTATTTATGTAATTTTTGCTTAAACAAGTTTCTTATTCGCTGTGCATAACAGATGTTGCTGTTACTCGAGATTACAATCAGCAAAGGCCCATGCTGAAAATAATTTGTCAAATTAAGTAGTAAGGGAAAGGAATATCTGACTCCTTTCCCCTTTGTGGCAAAAAAAGTCAAACTGTATTAATATAAAGAAACATGCAAGAAACAAGTGAAATCAATCACTTCAGAAAGTGGTACCTTCGAGAAAACACCAAAAAGTTTTACATCATCGGAGGGGATTAACACAGCCCCTACAAGCCCCGCAGTTCATGGGGGCCCCCGCCATTGAGGGCCCCTCATCCCTCCAGGAATGGGCCATTCAGGCTATGGTCAATGAGCATCTGTGAGATATTTAAGACTAAGGGGTCTTTCTTAACTCTCTGTAGGAAGGTCATTTTTTTGCATTACCCCACTGCATCACAGGTGTAGCGGTTACCTCTCGGGACTTCTCATCAATGGTGTCCCTTTACCATGTGCACAGCAGTGACAGAAGCTTCCCTGAATCTAGTTCCTCGAAGGTTTCCCTCCCTATCCCAAAGACAGTATTCACCACCACTTGTTACTAGAATCCCTGACTAAATCCTAAGAGAAAGCAATGCCTCCATGTTAGACCTGGAAGCTTTAGGGTTGTCTTTCCACAAACCTTTTGCCTTCACCCTCCTTTTTTTCTGACATCGTTTTTGTTGGCCTTAGGACTCTTAAGTTCCTACCAGTGATAAAATGCTTGTGCTCACTCCCAGAAAAACATGGTTAACTTGGTTTACATCTTATTGGCATATCTTATTTACTTATACATCCAATACACAGGGCCTGTAAATAAATGCTACTAGTGGCCTGCAACACTTATTGTGCCACCCACTTAAGTAGCCCTTTAACATGTCTCAGGCCTGACTGTGCAACATGCCAGCATTTTTATTCTGCCAAATCGATTGGGCAAAGTAACCCCTTTTCCAAGCCTAAAACTCTCCTTTTAATACATAGAGGTCACCTATAAGGTAGGCCCTAAAAAGCACATAAGGCAGGGCGCATTATCATTAAAAGTTGGACATGCAGTTATATGCTTATATGTCCTGGTAGTGAAAAACAAATAAAATCGTTTTTCAGTTCTGTGAGGCCTAGCTCTCTGCTAAAACAACATTGGGTCACCTTATTACATTTAATAAGTGCTAACGCTGGTCGGGAATAAGTGAAAGGTCATGTTTGATGCCAGAGGAAATGCAATTTAAAATTTTGTTTAATTGTACAATCGGATTATAAATTACAGTTCTGAAAATGCCACTGTTAGAATGTTGCTGTTTTTGTGTCCTACCTTTTTGGTGCCTGTAGTCTGTTCTGGGGTCACATGACTAGATGTGAGTGGCAGTTGGGCTTTGTATATTATTCCTAGACAGCCACAAGATAGAGAGACTAGGTGTGCCTGAATTGGCTTTCACGTGCAGGGTTGGGGTGGAGCTGTGAAAAGTCCCCTTGAACTTTAATAGGCTGAGCTCTATTCTCACACAAATAACTTCATTCTAGTCTTTTGTGCCTCTAGCCAGGCTGGAGCCAGGACAGGAAGGCAGGAAATTCCAGACACTTCTGTGGGGGAAAGCATCCAGAGATTTCTACTCTTTAAAGATGGTGCCAGGTATAAAAAAGGGACCGTCAGACCCACTCTTCAGTTCACTTTCTGGACCTGTGGAGGGACTCTCAGAGGACTGCCTGATGCTATAGCCTGCTGTGTACTTCAAAAGCCTGAATTGCTGCATAAAGAAGGTGCCTGACGCCTGCCTGTGCCCTCAGAAGTCTGCTCAGCATTTTGAGACCTTCTCTCCACCTTGAACCCAGGACTTTCAGAGGGACTTCAGGGCTAGTTGGCTGGGTCCTTGATTAAAGCTTTAGGGACAGAAAAGGCTCCAACCATCTTCTACTCACACCTGGACCCATGCTGAGGCAGTGCATAACACTCCAATCCCCCCTTGCGCTCTTAACCCTTTGAAGGAGTGCTAAAGTTGCCCAGATAGTCCAAAACCAAAACTTGGGATTTACAAATGTTTTGCCCAAAAAGTGTTCTGAAAAAACAATGGAAGCATAGAACCTACCTGCTCGCATGTTGCATTGCCGATCGGCGCAACTGTGCTGCAGCTCCATCCTCATCTTTTCACAGCTTCATCCTGTTCAGAGGTACCTTGCAGAAGGGGTGTTTGGCCTTCTGCAGATCTCGTCGGTTGCAGGCTGCAGCTTCGTGTTGTGGTAGATTTTCATCTTTCAATAAAGAGACTAATTCTGAACATAGACAATTTCTTCTCAACTTTCTCTAGCAGTAGCTTGACGATTACGCCTCCTCCTTGGACACTGCCAGCTGTCTTGCCCCACTGAACTTTACTTTCTCATACATTTTTCCTTGAAATATCTTCTAAGTCCTCAGGTAAGCTGAGACCAGGCCAAAATGCTTCTTGTATTTGAACTACGTTCCATCTCGGTCGGCCGTAACTTTGAACCTTGCCCCTGTCTCATGTGTATAGATGTCTGCGCCTGGCACTTTTCTTTTTTAGGCACTATTTTCTAATTTAAAGTTTCAAAATTCATAACTCTGGTTCTACTGATTGGATTTTTGTCATTTTGATAGTGAACAACTTTTTCAATTTTACTCATGTTTTCTAAATTGTTTTGGGATTTTTCTTATGTTGTGCTTTCACTTTATTACTGTTTGTGTGCTGCTTAAATACTTTACACAGTACCTCTAAGCTAAGCCTAATTGCTTATGTGCCAGGCTATCACAGGCTTGAGTGCTGGTTAATTTAGGGACTTTTTGTTGTTCTCACTGACAGGGATTGTGCCTGTTGCCTGAGAAGGACTCACCACCCCCTCAACCAACAATTCAATATCTAACACTCCAACTGGGCAAAAATGAAATTGCACATACCCGTCTGCAGTGCCTATTAATAAGGAAGTTTGGCCAGTAAAAAGACAAAGGGAAATCTATGATAGGTGTGTTTGTAAATTAGAACAAATGTGTAAATCCATGCAAAGAGAAAAAATAGTACATCGATTGTTGAATTATAGTGCAGGTTAATAAATGTAGCTAATTAAGGTTAAATCAAATGACACTTCGAATCACCTATCCGAAAGTGAATCGAACAATGTGACTATGTCTTATAACAGTCAAGGAAAAAGTCCTTCATTCACCCTAAATGCCAGAATGCTGACACATCACCAGATTCAGATTTGAGCGCATTTACTACTGCTGTTTCTTCATTTGAATGAATATGTGATTTCTACTGTGATTTTTACTTTGCTAACAGGAACAAAGGTTTCTGGTTGGGAAATATGGTACTACTGCTTCTGATCGCATGACCCTGCAAATAGTACTGGAATTAACCCGTGCTTTCTGTATGTAATGAAATAGATATGTGCAGATACCCACAAAATATGAATTATTGAAAATAAACAGGGATTCAAGCTCCATTGGGGAACTTGCATTGTATAACGAGCCTCTGGGGTTTTACAACCTTGTAGAAAATCCACAACTGTCAAGAGCTGAGTCCTTATGTGTGAAGTCTGCCAAGATGGGGGGCCTCGGGGTTGTGCACGCTGCACACAGCTTATATATACATATATATATTCAATTCAATTCAATAAGACTTTATTTCGGATATATTTCAATCCATAAAAGCACAAAAATTCATTAAACAGTTCATTATTAAAATCACAATTTCTAAAAAACAAACAAATAACATTAAAGAGTAAGTAGGCAAGATCATGACTAAAGTGTGAATAGTACAGAATTTACAACAAGATGGATATATATATATATATATTTACCTTTCTCCTTACCGCACTGAAAAAAGGCTGCGTTTTTTTTTACTTTAGTTATCCACAATCATTAATAATTTAAAGTAATTGCTCTGAGAATTGCCCTCCAATATTGCTTTCCTTCATATTATTATAGCATGACACGTTGGTGAAAAAAGAGGCTATTTAGATGCGCTCTCTGGAATCTTACTATAACCATGCATTGCGCCCACTGCTCCTTAAACAACCACTCCCTTGCTGTATGACACTTATTCAAAAAAATGGCGAGCGCGGGGAAAACTGTTCCAGAAACCCAAGCAGGCCATTACTAATGAAAATAAATACATTTTCCTCTATCCCTCAATGATTTGCATGTCTCGCTGCTGTTAAGTGTTGAATATTTTCATAATAACCATTCCATTCTTTTTTTTTTGTTTGCAGCCCCCTGTGAAGCCAATACATTTTTCTGCCATAGTAATATGTGCATTAATAATACATTGGTCTGTAATGGAGTCCAGAACTGCGTGTATCCTTGGGATGAAAACCACTGCAAAGGTAATATATTTAGGCGAACGTGTAATATAATTATCATAGGGTGGGTGGATATTAAAAGTAAGCAGGTTTATTTAAATTACATTTTAGTACGTGCTTAATCTGTGTGTGTTTTCTTTCTCTTATTTCCTGGTGTTTATTTATTTCAAAGGCGGGGTTGATAGTTTCTTTCTTAATGAAGTGGGTAATTGCAGATTGTAGTTGCTTTTTTTATTTCACATATTTTATTGACAAATTTTACATGAACATCTTGGTGGTCCTGTTACAGTGTTAGAAGAGTTGTTACGGGTACGTTTTATACTTTGATCTGTGGGGACGTGCAAGTCCCAAATGTTTAGCTAACCCCACCTGGCGGTAGTTATCGAAGAAGAGGGAGAAGAGAAAGAGAAAAGGTGAGAAAGGGGAAAGATACAAGGGAGGAATTAAAGTATGTTGTGTTTGTGCACATGGAGAAAACGCTGACTGAGTTCCGCCATCTGTAGTCATGAGATAGTTATGACGTCGCTGTGGGTGTCCGAGACTAACCAGGACATATGGCATGCGCCCCAAAGCAGAGCAACTGACTACTTGAAACTAAAAACATAAGTATTTGGCAGGACCAGAAGAAAACTGTACAATGTGACAAACGAGCAAGAGTATTTGGAGCTAAGGACTGAATAATATTTTTTAGCTCAAATGTTTCGCCGAATGAGAAACCTCATGTAAATACGCTAGAAAACTGAGGGAAAATGAACACATACTCTTTACAGTTTTTTTAGAATCTGCAGAACTTTTTTAATGAGAATATGTTTTATTTTCACACAAGTGTTATGATTTAAAATTATGTCATAGGTTTGAATTCACATTCACGTCAGAGGTTTTTACGGGGCTCTGTCCACAACTTGATGTTGGGCCCAAAGGACAGTTCTTCTGTTTGTGTCAGTTGCCTTAAGAACCCAAATTCAAAATATAAAAAAAGGTCCCCTAGGGAAAGAGAAAACATGGTATTATTAATAATGATAGCAGGATTGCTTTTAAGACTCTGGAACTCTCAATATGAGCTGCTCTCAAATGGCGTGATATTATTCACACCTGCTAAAATTTGACTCAAGAGTCGGAATGTATCGGGTGCGATAAATGTCACTGTATTACAAGATTTTAGTGTATAACATGCTAATTTTGGTGCATATAGCACCACAACTTGCCTGTGCTGCTCAATACCAGGCATGCCACCCCCCCCCCCCCCCCACCGCAATCCCCACATTGAGGATGTCCTGAATTGCAAAGTTTCATTCATTTTGTTTCTCCAGCCTTCTGAATGTATTATAGTGTAATTGCCAACTTCACGAAGATTGCAAACATTGACATGACTGTACTCTTCATAAATTTTGTTTAGAATCCCGTTGGTCCATGGAGAAACTAGCGTGAGGAACATTATCTAAGAGGAGCTACCAAGGAAATTAGGGTTTCTAGCTGTAAAAAGGCCAGGATGAGTTGCAGAAAACTGCAAGACTAATACATTGTTAAGATACTGTTTGTAATAATCTGTGGACATGAGACTATCTAGAACGTGTGCAGATGTGAAGTGATCATAAGTTTCAGAAGGTAACTTAGGCAATTTGGTTTAAAATCTAATTGAGGGCACAAATAATGACACAACAGAAGTATCTATTGATAGTAACAATTAGAAAATCTACTTAATCAATGAAAAACTATATCACTGTGTTTTGGAACTCAATCATTAGTAATAATAATATATAAGATATGAATGACATATATTTCAATCAACAGACCAACTCATGCTCATACATACATGCATCCATTCCTCATCCTTCTAGTGATCCAAGTTTAATGAAAATACACAAAACTTCAATCATCCTTAGTACAAAAATAAAGCAAAAGGTATGTCAATATGTTAATGATAACAGCTAGTATGCAAGATTGTGGCCAAAAGACAAAATTAGAGAAAGTTATGATGCTCTCTACCCACGTTTTGCAATGTTGCCTTCATCAGAAAGCGACAGGATTAATAGAAGTAATGTCTGTATCTAGAGAAAATGTTTGAGGTGCAGACTATTACCTATAAAGATCAGTGGTGAACAAAATTCCACATACGACAAAGGTGACTTGTGTGTCCTGTCGACCGATTTAAACTCTAGGGTCATGGGAGCGGTGTGTTAACTGAACTGTCCATCTTAAGGAATGTGTGTAGAAAATCGGAGTATGACAGTTTCCAAAGTCTGATGTGGGGTGATCTACACTTTTGAGCCACATATTGTGTTAAAGTTGTTTGTGATAATGGTCAGTGTTACATGCCGTGGTAGTCAACACAGGTCATGAAGGGTGAGTGTGGTTATTGTATGTAGTTACATCTTTTTTGTTGAGTGTGTAGAATGTGGATGATGGCAGTGCGCAGGATATTTCAATTTCAAGGTCTGGGGTAGTGGTGTTGAAGTCAGGTTCTGGGAAATAGTAGACATGAGAATATTGCTGTGTGACTGTCTTTTCTTTGTCCATTATAGATTATGGGGTAGCCCTTAAAGCCGATGCGGACCTGGTCACAATGCGGGAATAAACACAACGGTCCGTGACCAGTTCTCTAGAGATTCAACAATTGGGATTGTGTACAATGACTACAATCAAGTTATATTACCAAGGTTTTTAATCTGTATGTAATAAATACACTTTACATAGTACCACACAATTAAACAGCGCCCAAAAATATATATGTCCTTAAATCACAGGTATTTATTTGCATCAATCAAACATTACTTTTTAAGAGGTTGCACATGAAGGAAAGAAAAAGGGGAATGGGGAGTGGTTGTGGTGGGAAGTGAAAGTTTTGAATCACAGAATAAAGGAGTATTTCAGATATTTTCACAAAAACTAGTAACAAAGACCAGTCTGAGCCACCCTGTCCAAAGTAAAATTTACAAGTACTCTGTAAATTAAAGTTCTGCACTCAATGCTTTTTCGACAGCATGGACATGGGAAGAATTCTTGGTCCTGAAGAAGACTTGCAGCTAAGGTGAAAAACTCCTGATAGCACAGTCGAGTCGAAACGTCGACGCCCACCCACCAAAACAGACCTATACCTACATTCCCATGTCCATGCTGTCTAAAAAGCATTGAGTGCAGAACCTTTTTTCTTTCCTTCATGTGCAACCTCTTAAAAAGTAATGTTTGATTGATGCAAATAAATACCTGTGATTTAAGGACATATATATTTATTGGCGCTGTTTAATTGTGTGGTACTATGTAAAGTGTATTTATTACATACAGATCAAAAACCTTGGTAATATAACTTGATTTTAGTCATTGTACACAATCCCAATTGTTGAATCTCTAGAAAACTGGTCACGGACCGTTGTGTTTATCCCCCCTGTCTTTTCTTTGTGATTTGCAGTTTGACGGATAGGTGGATGTTAATGGTGAATACTAATTATTAAGCATTTAGCAGGAGCTGAGGAGTAAATTCATTTTACTAAGCATCAGGGGCTGTATTACATATGGTGCTCTGGAGAGCAGTGGGAATATGAACCTGCTCTTTGCATCCCTGGGCGCAATGCTATTACAGGAAGAGTTGCAGATGCTTCTCGTCTCATTGCTTTATACTGATAGTGCTGGCTCACATATAGCAGCATCTTTATCTTCAGAGGACCTGATCTTATTTTCATAGGGCTTGGCCTGTGTAATTAAGAGAATCACTTCACCACTGTGCTATATTACCAACTGGGACTCAGAGGCAAGCATGCCCCTAGGAAGTGTGAAAGTGTATCACAAAATGGTGGAGCCCTGTCAGTCTGCCCTTGATGGCAGCGCCCTCTGGAGATAAAAGGGGTATCATGGAATCCTCAAACGTCTATCCACATGCATGTCGTTGCAGTCGCTATCAGCACCTGCCTGCAGGCAGATTTCTAACCACTTTCTAAAGAGAAACACGTGTACAATATTGCACTGTTCGTAGCTGCCTGGAGGGCAGCGTATTCTTTATAATATGGTGCATTGTCCCTGTTTGTGTCCAGTGCACCTGCTTAAATGGGCACCATTGCGCAAACAAGAACAGTGCTCTCTATATGTAATACAGGCTGTGATGGTCACAAGTAGAGTTGAACATGTCTTGTGTTGGTGGCAATAAAGACAAATGTTATATTTGCCGTGCTCATTTCGAAGGCGGTGCTTAACTATCAGGCATAAATGCCCAAGGTGGTTGATGGCCTTGATTGTTGGTGTTGGACTTGGCCTTTTTTGTAGGGTCATCCCTGAAATTTTTGCCTTCCTCCTATAATTTTTCTGACCTGTTGCTGGCTATTTTATGACTCTGGGCACTTTACCACTGCTGATCAGTTCTAAAGTGCATAAGCTCTCCCTATTGTAAATTGATGTATGAATTTGTGATTCCATGATTGGCTGGTTACCTGTCAGACCCTAGTACAGTGCACCAGGAGTACCCAGGGCTTGTAAACCAAACGCTGCTGGTGGGCTTGCAGCACTGGTTGTGCCACCCACAGAAGCAGCCTGTAAAAAGTGTGTCTAAGGCCTGCCAATGCAGAGCCTGTGTGCAGTCTGGTACTGCCATGCTGACTGGGCAAGTGCACCCACTTGCCAGAACCTGAACCTTCCCTTTTCTTCATGTCAGACACCCCTATGGTAGGCCCAAGGGCAGGGTGCATTGTAAGTATAAGGTAGGACAAGCCCAGGCATGTGTGGCATATCCTAATAGTGAATTACAGCCATGTTTTATTGTCCCTATTGCAAGGCTACCTGTTCTCCATTGGACAGAATGGGCAGTTAGATTATCACATCTTATAATTCTAACTGACTTAGGGAACATGGTAGAAATTCGAGTTTAGTTTCCCTGAACTCAGAATGATAAAATACATCTTTTAGTGAAGTTGGTTTTAACATTCTGAGTTTGAAAATACCACTTTTAGAAAGTAGGTATTTTCTTGTCTATCTATCCAAGCCTGCCTCTGGTAGGTTGTGTATTCCTTGTCTGGAGTTTGAGTGACAGGGCTGGGGGATTCCAGGAGACAGGGTGCATCTGCCCACTGGTGAATAGAGAGATCTGCTTCTCGTTGGGAGGGAGGAGGAGCACCTGGGACCTGAATAGGACTGTGCATGCCCCCATAGTGCTGGCTCCATCCCCTGTGGTGCATCTGATGTCTGTGCCCTGCACTGTGAAAGGAGAGAAGGAATCATGTCAACAGCGTGCTCCATGGCCTTGCCTTCCCTCCACAATGCTGGCTATACCTCCTGTGGGGCATCTGATGTCTCTGCCCTGCACTGTGAAAGGAGAGAAGGAGTCATGTCAACAGACGTCTCCAGGGCTGTGCCTCCCTCCACCATGCTGGCTCCACCTCCTGTGGGGCATCTGATGTTTCTCCCCTGCACTGTGAAAGGAAAGAAGGAGTCATGTAAATAGAGTGCTGCAGAACTGGTTTGGACTAGGCAAAGGCCCCTCTGCCCTAAGAGAACAAAGGATTTTGGGGTATAAATATTGGGACGCAGATCCCAAGAATTTAGATCACTTTTGGACAAACAAGAAGACACATCTGCTGAGGAGAGGAACCTGAAGAAACTGAGGAGAGACTATCCCTAAACTGAAGTGCTGCTTGGAGGATTGGCCTGCAGTGGTTGACTGACTGCCAAAGAAAGGAGAAAGGGACTTTGTGTACTTTCTTCAACTTTTAAGGATCTCCAAGGGCTTAGAACCGAGATTGCCTCCTGCTGAAGTCTCAGGGGCAATAGCCTTTAACCCCCAACTCCCCGGAGTTCCTTGGAAAGGGCCTGCTGCTGTTTTGAGCTTTCTGAGGGACTGCGTGTCGCAAGGAGCTGGAAGCGTGACTCAAGAGGAAGAAGCGTGTCGCCGTCTCTGCCATCGCATTATGGATGTTGCCGCTGTAGCTGTCGTATTGCACAGCATTGAGACAAGCATCTCACGATGAAGGAGAAGTGTGCAGTCATCGGAGCTACTGTCATCGCATCTTGGATTTCGGTGCTGTAGTTGCCGCATTGTGCGGAAGCGTCTCGCAACTTTGGAAAAGAGTGTTTGCGCCGTAGCTGTTGTCATCGCATCGCGAATAAGGGTGTGGCCGCTGCAGCTGACGCATTGAATCAAGACTTCTCGCATCATCAGAGAAGCGTGCCGCATCTGGAAGACCTTCACGTCTTTATTTCTTTGTACCCGAACTTTGCCGTATTTCCATCCCTGCAACACCTTTGTTGTGGTAGCGTAACACATCGTAAGGTACATTAACTTAAAGTGTCGCATTTTAAGAACTGAACAGAACCAAGCTAAAACTACCATTCTAAGTACAGTATTTGGGATTTTTGTTGTTTGTGGTCTTGTGTTTAGGCTATATACTACTGTTGTGAGTAGGGTGACAGCCAACTGTAAGGAAAATCAGAGCTTTGCAGGAAACCTGATTAGTGGTCTGTCTAGTGAGTCCTTTTGGATGTTAATTGTGTTTTATTGTTGGATACGGAGTGTTGTGAGGACAATGGTAAACAGCTGTAGGATGCATCAGTACTGTGTTGGTCGATTTTTTAATGTTTGTTAGGTGCAGATTTTTATTTTTACAAGTCCTTTACAAGTCGTTCTCACCAAGATCTTCTCAGTGTATGGCTACATGATGGGAGAAAAGTTAAGAACAGCAGAACAAGGCCCATTCTACTAAGCACTCATTACTAACACAAGTCACCCTCTGAGGCTAAAGAAACTGATAAATATTGAGCAGGCACACGTCCAAGCATGAGACCGCTCCCTCTTTGCCTCCTGACTGTGGTTCAGTCAGGATAAGGAAACCCAGCATGAAACTCCAACTGACCTTTTATTACTTTCCCTCCCAGGGAGGTTTGTCTGCGATCCTGAGGGATGATGCAGATTCTAGCAAGACACGTTCCTAGTGAGTCTGCTTCTTACAGCCCACACAGAGGACATAGCTGATTTAGGGAACATGGAAAAAAACTGTATGGGGATTTTAACAGAGGGCCTGATTACGATGTTGGTAGGACCACCACCGACAGACAAGTCTTTGGTCGCCAGCAGCATTCGGGTGCAGGGGGTCGGAACACAGAGGCTGGGGTTAAATTCTACCACCTCCAACAAGATCTCGGATCCTGTCGGGGTGGTCAGAATCGCATCCCTTACATGGAGGTGGTGTCTATGCAAGCACCGCCACAAGGATTACGATGTCCCTTTTAGACATCCTTTTCATTGCAAACCGACCGCCCTGAAAAGGCTTTCATAAACGGACTTTGGGGCCCCAAGCAGGGCCACCTGTCCCCCGTGGGCCATTGTAAAGTGGCCCTGGGGACACATGTAAAGCTCCAACGCACATTCATGCACCGTGTGCCAGGCACCACATGGTGTATGGATGTGCACAAAGTGCTCTTTCACACTGCAGATTATGCTTCAGCACTTTTCCTGGGCCTCATCAGAAACCAAAATGTAAAATAGCCCATTTCTGACCGCCAGCACTGCTGTCTCTCCCTAATTGGGCGGTCAGACCACTGCCTGCTTGTTGGTCGGTCTCCTGACCAATGTATAGTAAGCGGCTGTGCGACCACCCATCATTGTAATGAGCCCTTACTTTTTAAAATATGTCTGCTTTGGAGTAGACGCTCCCTTCTTGAATTAAGTGCTTGTACAAGGGAAGAGAAATTAGTATAATGAAGATTAGCAGCAAGATATCCCTCCATCACTGCAGCAGAAACGTGGGTGAACAATGTGATTCTTTTTTCTGGGCAGTGGGAGTTGTGAGACAAATATTCTATCAAGTTTGTGACGGATATACTTAAGGCTCTATAGAAAAACAAATTGTACTTTATCGCGAGGCCAACTAGCAAGGTCTCCGGTAGACAGTGCAATCTGCTTATTTCTGCTCCTGCTGCTGTCATTATATTGCTGTAGGGGTTGCTTCTTCCATTTCCCCACATGTAATGCCTTCTGGAGTACTGCTGATTTCAGCTGTTCAGTAGCATGATTCTCCTTTCAATTTTGGTTCTGCTTCTGCAAACAGTTTACCAAGACTTCATTAATAGCGTGATTAAAACTGACGCTGCATTTGTTCTATTGCATCTGTCTGTTTTAGGAAGCAAATCAGCAGTTCGGGGCTTAGATGTGCTGCAAAAAGGTTGCTAGCTGGCCACAGGCTGCCCCTAAGCTACGCTGAAGGGTTTATTTTGTGTGGACTCAGGTTATTTTCAGTAGCAGTAGTGCAAATCCAGGTTGAATCATACATTTTTAAAATTGACCTGCACAGTAAGGTTTCCTTCGGAATGAACATTTTGTTAACTTTAGAAATGTTTTTTTTTAGAATGAATTAAACAAAAAGATGGTGATTAATTTAACCCCTTAAGTGCTCCCGTCAGCCAACGGCTGTCATGAGCACTACCTCCATAATGCTACGCGCATCCTTGGCCGACGTGGCCCCGCCCACTCATCAAAATTGCCGCACCGCGGCGGAATTCGTGCCACGATTAAGCAGTTAATGTTTCAGTTCGTTTATAAAACAGCAATTTTTTCAGGATATTTGTTATTCAGGGATGCTCCATAGTTCAAGGCTTGGTTGTAAAAATGTACTTGAAGACTGACTCTGGTTGAATATTGGGATTCAATTTTCAGAACAGGTTCCCACCTGTGGAGTTTCACTGGATTGGTCTGCCCATTTCAGGACTTCCAGAAACTGTTAAATAATTGGCTCTTGGATGATCTGATCTTCCCAAGCTTCTGTCATTCAAAGTACAACTTTGGGGCACATTTACAAAGAAAGTGGCAAAGTGTGTCATTAAGCCAAGAAGGAAAACGCCAGTCTCCATCACTTTAGTAACACAAGGCTGCACCATATTTATAAGAATATGGTGCATCCCTGCGTTTCCCCAAGTGCTGGTGCTAAATTTAGCTGCCCAGCGCCAGCGTAGGCACCCTTGCAGTATTGTGTAAGGGGGCCTGCGTTGAGGGGAGAGATTGTTTATGTTCAGTAAAGTGTCCCTTTCTGCAAATAAGTAATCTATATTAGTGGTTTGAACAATCACAGAAAAGCTAGATTAGTGCACATGTATTTGGCTTGTCAAAAAGTAGATGTTTGATTTTTGCTGGAAACACACCTACTACAATAGCCAACTACAACATAAACACTGGGGGACGATGTGCTCTTCCACATTTTCTAGCTATGCTAGAGGGGTAGCCATACTCATCAGACGTGGGGTGGACTAGACAATTACACACTCACATATCGACAATCAGGGCAGGTATGTAATAATAAAAGGCTCTCTAGGCAGAACCCAGTTGGTCCTTCCTGCCATATATGGACCCAACACTGACAGTCCTGACTTTTTTCATGAGATGGTGGCAAAAATTACGGGCATGGGCTGTGACACTATTATTTGGGGAGGGAGACTTTAATGCTATTTTGTGTGAGGACAGAGACCAGGCTGGAGCTTCCCGTGCATTACATCCCAAATCTAATCAAGCATTTAATTCGATTTTGGTAGACTCTCAACTAGTGGATATCTGGAGAGCTTTTAACCAAAAGAAATGCAAGGGCACTTACGTTTCCACACAACACGGCTCCTGGTCCAGACTGGACTGGTGGCTGCTGTCGGGAGATGTGGCGGCTTGGACGCTAGATACACAAATCCTTCCAAGGATACTGTCTGATCACTCTCCATCACCTCTAGAGGGGCCTTTCTGACCTTTGTACATTGGGAGTTTTACATGGAGATTGCCCCCTTATGCTCTACTAGATTCGGCTTTTCAAGCTGAAATAAAAAATGATATCACTGAATATTTTGCTCTAAACACAGGATCCGTCTCTTCTGCATCGACACTGTGGGAAGCATTTAAAGTAGTCATCAGAGGGAAGTGCATTACTCGCCAATCAGGGATTTTGAAATCGCAACGAGCTACACTAAGTAAAATAGAGACCGAACTCAAGACACTGGAATCACAATATTTCCAGCATAATGACCCCTCCACCCTGACCGTCATATGGTATAAACTCTCCGATTTTAATGAACAGGCTACAAGGGAGCTTACATTTTTTAGGGAAGTATGCTACTGCCAGGAGATATGGGGAGGGAGATCGCCCTGTGAGGACACTCGTGGAACTGCTCAAGCCCTCCCATAGCTTCACTTTTGTCACAGAGATATTAGAGGAAGACAGCACATTAATCAGAGGACATGCGGAGGTGCCTGAACGAATATGACACGTTATTGGGCATGCGATTACTACACATGCCATTACTATGCGGTTATTACTTAGCAATAACCGTTACTACGCAGGTTTTTAGTTCGCATACCATTACATTGAAAGTGTTAATGTATTCAAAGTAAAAACTTGCCTAGTAATAAAAATGGTATGCGGAATAACGTGTCATATTAAAAAAAGACATTTAACCCCTTTATTAAAATGTTTAAAAGACAACACTACAATAAATAATAAATAGAAATGCACTACCCTACACATCTAAAAATGGAAAACACTACCATAACACTCAATGTCATTCCCCATGTCATTACCCATGTCACTCGCTGCCTGTCAAGCTTCATAGAATCCTGCTATCTCGAGCCGACTCAGGCCGGCTTCAGACCTGCCCACTCCACAGAAGCTGTTATCTTGGCAGTTCTCGACACACTCAGGAGTAACGCGGACGCGGGAACCCCCCAAGCCCTCGTCCTACTGGATCTGTCTGCCGCGTTCGACACGGTGGATCATAACATCCTTCTCCACCGTGTCGAGCAGGCGGGCATCCAGGGCGTTGCTCTTGAGTGGGTCAAATCCTTCCTTACAGGAAGAACACAAGCGGTCCGACTAGGTCCCTACTCCGCCAAACAAACCCCCACGTCCTGTGGTGTCCCCCAGGACTCTTCCCTTTCCCCGCTCCTTTTTAATCTTTATCTCCGGCCACTTATTCAGTCACTTTCGAAATGGGATATCGTCACTCACAATTATGCTGACGACCTACAAATCATTTTTTCTCTCAATTCACCACATGCCATCAAAATCTTCCACGGAGCCATGATTCATATCCAACTCTGGATGAACCAGAACCAATTGAAGTTGAACCCCGGTAAAACCGAGCTCCTCCTCCCTGGGCTCAGTCACGTTTACTGGGGTCCACAGTTCTGGCCTCCAGAGTTTGGCTCCCCCCTACCCCAGTAAAAACAGTAGAGAGTCTGGGTGTCATCATCGACACCGAGCTCTCCCCCAGGGCTCAAGTTGGAGCGGTGGTCTCCTCCTGTATGTATCAACTTCGGAGGATCCGCAAAGTTCGCTACCTTCTTCCCCCGGCGGCACTTACCCAAACCGTTATTTCGCTGGTACTTTCCCGTTTGGATTTTTCTAATGCCATCTACCATGGTCTGCCGCAATTTCTGATACAACGTCTCCAAGTTGTCCAGAACCAAGTGGCCCGCTTGATTCATGGAACCCCCAGATGGTAATCAGCCAAGCCTCTGCTCATGAGCCTCCACTGGCTCCCAGTCGTTCGAAGGGTCGCCTTCAAGGTGGCATGCCTCACTTTCAAAGCACTTCACTGCCCTGGTCCCGCCTTCCTAAAATCCCTCATTCACCCTCACTGTCCCACACGCAATCTGCGATCAGCTCACCACGATCTGCTGATCACCCCAAAGAGTAAAACTAAGAGATTCGGCGGCCGACGCTTCTCCTACCTAGCCCCTGTGCTTTGGAATCTCCTCCCTCTCCCAATCAAATCCTCCCCTTCCCTCTCGAACTTCAGAAAAATGTTAAAAACCCATCTCTTCCCCATCTCTGGCTAGACCTTGTCATCTATGCTCCCCCCTCATCTGTTCTGTCTATCAGCGCCAGGAAGCTTCGGTGTCAGTGCGCTTTATAAATTGCATTTAACATAACATAACATAACTCAAACACTACACTACCCTACACTACTGAAACACCACTACTCTATCCTAAACCCTAAATCACTACCCCCTGCACAAACATACGCATTCCCCCACTCCGGTCCCTACACTCATTCACTACCCATCACAACCCCGACACTACACTAAACACTTAAACAGTAACCTACACTACACTAACACCACAACACTACCCTAAATCCTAAAATACTACCCCCTGCACGACACTGCCCCTACACGTCCCCTTCACCGAAACACTACCCTGCACGATCCCCTAACACTACTCTTAACACTAAAACACTACCCTACACTACACAAACACTAATACACTACCCTTAACCCTAAAACACTACCCCCAGCATGACAATGCCCCTCCCCCAGTCCATCCCCTACACTGAAACACTACCCTGCACAACACCCTGACACTACCCTAAACCCTAAAACACTACCCTACACTACACAAACAATACAACACTACTCTAAACCCTAAAACACTGCCCTAAGCACAACCCTGCCCCTACTCCCAGTCCTGCCCCTACGCGTAAACACTTCCCTACACGACCCCCTGACACTACCCTAAACCCTAAAACACTACCCTACACTGCACAAACAATACAACTTCACCGTAAAACCTAAAACAAAACCCCAGGCACTACCCTGCCCCTACCGCCAATCTGCTCCCTAACTTAAACACTACCCTGCCAGACCCGCCGACACTACCCTACACTACACAAACACCACAACACTACCCTAATCCCTAAAACACTAATCCCTGCATGACCCTCCCCCACCCCCACTCCTGTACCTACAGACAAACACTACCTTACACGACCCACAACACTATCCTTAAACTAAAAACACTTCTCCTCAAACACAAACCCTTCAAAATTAAACAGTCCTTCTTACCTCTCTCTCCTCTGTGGGTACACGGAGTACCTCGTGCCCCTCCTTTGATGCTGTTGTCACCTGTTCTCCTTCCACCACTCCATCTTTCTGGCCTCCTCCTCACTGCAATTCCGTGAATTAAATTAAATTCCGTCATTACTGCCTCCTCATCATCGCTGCCTCCTCTATCCATACCCTAACTCCCGTCATCCATACACGCATTACAACTCATGCGTTGTAACAGCGCATGCAAAGTAATAACATGCATAGTAAAGGCTATGCTTTATTACAGTGCATGCATTGTAATGCTTGTGTAGTAATGGTTTACGGTGTAATGATCGCGTACAAAAGGATGTTTACCGCCTGAACACCTCACTGCATTCTACTCCTTGCTGTACACTCCTTCAGCCCCACAAGTGGATTCTGACCTCCTTCCCTACCTAGATGCGATAGAACTTTTATGGTTCGGGAATGCCCATAGGGAATATCTAGATGAACCCTTCTCTGAAGAAGACATAATACGTGTTATTAGGAGTCTCCCGCTAGACAAAGCTCCCGGTTTTGATGGCCTCATTTCAATGTAATTGTTCATGCTATATGTCTAAGCAATCCTGATATATATTTTGTATCACCTATTTTTTTATGTTAATAAACACATTTTTTTTTAAAGGATGTTTTGCTGTTTTTGTGTGAACAGCAAAAATTAGGAGAAATTAAACATCTCTTCTTTTTGTGCCAGGGTAAAACCAGGTTTTCCCTTGTCTTAATTTTGGCACTGCCCCATATTTACGCCACTATACCTAAATATGGGGCAGTCCCAAATCAATGGGAGTTTTGGAGAAATGCCCACAGCAACACCCATTGCCCTCCCCTTTCATGCTTAGTATAGCGTGAAAGGGTACCTATTTGTAAGACGAGAGAACAACAATGGGTCTGGCTCTTATCAGTAAGGCTGAGCCCTTAAACAACAAAACAACCACAGATGCCAGTACTGATATTCAATTGTCCCTGCTTGTCAAGGCGCAACATTTGTAAGTCAACATACACCCTTCTTAATCAATAAAGTATTTATTTTATAACTTCATTCTTTTTTCGACAAAATGAACAACCAGCCTGATCTGTGTCAATAGTACAATTGTTTGGTATCCAACAGAAAAAGGTCTACTCGTTTCGAACCCCCTCAAATCTGGGTTTCTCCTCAGGACCAAAAGACAACTATTTGGTCGATCCCAACGTGATCAATGACGTTTTTTCACAAGAACCAGGATAGTCAGTTAAAAAAGGGGGCAGGTGGCGTGATGTTGAAAGCGTGAATTCTTTTAATAGCTGCAAGCTCCTGTTTCTAATATCTCATTGCAGATAATTCGGTGGCATTTCACCAGAAGAACTTTCCAGCAGGGGAAGTCCCCAAGCATGGATCTTTTTTTCTTTTTTTTGAAAATCACATGTCTCTTTACGTTGTATCTGCTCAATTTTTTCAAAAGGTTTTGTTGATTTATTTTCGAATTCTGGTACAATAATTGTTGCTGCAGTATGTCGGACATGTCAAAGTGAACACGCGCTCTGCGGGGCTTCAATCAACCCGGTGTCGGTTCAAGAGGTTAAACCTGTGCATGTAGCGTCATGTCCTGTAGCGGTAACGGGGGGCTCTCCTGCATGTAGTTTGAAATGCTGGCTTTCGCCTACATGTAGTTTGAAATGCTGGCTGCCATCGGCAACTTGATGTTGCTGACCACGAACGAGGAAAAAGTCTCTCCGGGATGTTGAGGACCGCGAGCAAGCAAAAAATGCCCGCTATGCTATGCGTTTTTGCACTGTGCTACGTGCAATTCGCGTAGTGCATAGTTCCGCAAACTACGCACACTCCACGATCATAGCGTAGTCCTACGCCCAGGGTTGCTCGTGAGATGTGTGCAAGTGGAATGCTTCTAAAATGGAACTTAGCTGCTGCACTGTGTTAACATGGTTTCATTGGTGTTGCAGGTTAAAGAAGTGCATGTTTTGAATGTGTACATGTATATGTCAGTCACTAATGTAATCTGAGTGCTACGCCCAACACACTAATGAACGAAAGAACTGTGTATGTGTTTCTTTATCCAAATTGAATCTGAGTTTTTCTCTTCAGACTTATGTTTTGCCTTTTGAAATCATTCCATTACTCAATCAATTTTACAACTAGCATTATATGAAGTATTCATTAGAAGCCTAATTGTGGTGCTTAAGGGCACACATTTTGTATAGGCTTTGAAAATGTGGCGAACACTTTGATAATCAATCTTGCGGCAAGCAAAATGTCATCATAGGCAGCAAACTGAACTTTTGAAAACAGATATTGAATTAAATCGAATTGGCAGCATCACTATGATAATATAGGCGGAAAATTACAGCGGCTACATAGGTGCTTTTTTAATTTTCCATTTAGAAGTTTAGGAATAGGCTTAGCTGCCACACTGCCCACAGCAGGTGGAACACATTAAGCTTGGTCTCCCAACAAGGCAAACACACAAAAGAGATGGATAAAAGTTTAGTACAGAATGTGTCGACAGCTATGTCAAGTGTACATTTATCTTAGATGTGTGTGTTCGTTTTTATGCGCCTTGACTGTGTGATGGGTCGCTTGTAAGTCTAAGGGTTCCTACTCCATGTGAGCTTAAGCCACGCCCATCCACACCATTACTAAAATATATTTGAAATTCACAGCATACTACAGCTGCCTTTGATGTTAAGGTAAGAATGAGCTCTGTGGGCTGTTTACGGGACTTTCTGCACTAAAATCCCCCACTCGAACTGAAGCTGCTCCTATCTGTGTCGAATGTCTGACATAATATCGACAGACAGAATATCTACATACAAAAATATCGACACAAAAATATCGAAATCAAAAATATCGGAGTCATATCTTCATAAAGGTAAGTACAAAAATATCGAAAAAATAATATCGTAGTACAAAAATATTGAAATTAAAAATATCGTTTTTTTAAATGTAATAATAATAATCTAAAAATAATTTTAAAATACATATAATTTTACAAATATTAAATTAAAATATTAAAACATAATAAAAAAATTAAAACGAATACATATACATTTAAAATAAATTAAAAACGTAGTAATTTAATGTAATTTTATTTTTTTTAATTTCCTTTAATTGATTTAATGTAAATTTATTTTATTTTTACCCTGTACGACTGTATCCCAAAAACCCAAAACTGACCCTGAACCCTAAAAATACCCCTTTACCCAAAAACCCAAAACTGACCCTGAACCCTAAAAATACCCCTTTACCCAAAAACTGAAAACTGACCCTGAACCCTAAAAATACCCCTTTACCCAAAAATCCAAAACTGACCCTGAACCCTAAAAATACCCCTTTACCCAAAAACTGAAAACTGACCCTGAACCCTAAAAATACCCCTTTACCCAAAAACTGAAAACTGACCCTGAACCCAAAAAATACCTCTTTACCCAAAAACTGAAAACTGACCCTGAACCCTAAAAATACCCCTTTACCCAAAAACTGCAAACTGACCCTGAACCCAAAAAAATACCCCTTTACCCAAAAACTGAAAACTGACCCTGAACCCTAAAAATACCCCTTTACCCAAAAACTGAAAACTGACCCTGAACCCTAAAAATACCCCTTTACCCAAAAACTGAAAACTGACCCTGAACCCTAAAAATACTCCTTTACCCAAAACTAATTAATCTTATTTAATTACCAATTAATTATCAATTAACAATAACAATAAAGTAAATATATTAGCACATTAGCTGTAATTAATTACATTTAATAATTAGTATTATTTTTTCCCAATTAATTAATTAACAATAATAAAAAATTATATATAAAAAAATTACTCGAATTAATATAATTAACTAATTAATATTAATTAATTACCAATTAATTATTAATTAAAAATATGTACAAAATTATATTAATTAATTAACTAATTAATATTAATTAATTACCAATTAATTATTAATTACAAATATTTACAAACATATATTAATTAATTAATTATAATTAAATTACTTCCCACCCTATTCCCCTATAAACCCACAACCCGCTCTGATACTAAAACGCAAAATGTAAACAAATTTACAAATTTTCAAACATACATTACAAAAAATGTTTAACAAACATATAAACAACATAATAACATACATAACACTAATTTTTTTTTCGATATTAGTAAAATTCGATATTAGTAACATACATACCTTAAAATAACGATATTCTGTCTGTCGATATTTTGGACATCGATATTCTGTACTGTCGAAATTAAAACATCGATATTATTGTATATCGATATTTTAATTTCGATATTTTGTCTGCCTACCATCTGTGTCATTACAAACATGCAATGGAAGTGAGTCTAGCTGCTTGTGTTCCTCCTCTAGCCTATAGAACTTAGGTAAACCTAAGGATGAGTGCTCTCCTCTGCAATCTAGTCAGAAAAAATAAGAAACAAATGTGTCTATTGAATTTGAATTTGAATTTAAAAACACTTATAAAGCGCGCTTTTACCTAGCAGTTTCTTGGCGCTGAGGACTTTTAGAACCTGGATGACAGCTGTGGGAGGACTAGGCTGGGAATGCTTGCAGAAAGAGACAGGTTTTTAAGGCCTTACGGAAGTCAGGGTAAAGTGGGATGGATCGGACATTGGGGGGAGGGAGTTCCAGAAAGTGGGGCAGAGGACCGCAAACTTCACCCCCCCGTCCTCATCTTCCTGAAGCGAGGGACGGAAAGAAGGGACTGAGAGGAGGAGCGGAGCTCTCTGACTGGTGTATAGCTGGAGATTGCCGAATTTATGATGGCTGGGGCAGTTCCAGCTCGGGCCTGGAACGCAGTACAGCCCAGTTTGAAGAGGGTCCTCTCCCTAATGGGCAACCAATGCAAGTTCTTCAATACAGAGGTGGCATGATGGAATTTAGGGAGACCATAAATGAGACGTGCCGCTTGGTTCTGAACCAGCTGTAGGCGTCGGAGAGCATAAGCCGGAACGCCATTGTACAGGATGTTACCGTAGTCCAGCCGTGATAAGACCATTGCCATCATGATGAGTTTGAGAGCTGGAAGAGAGAAAAATCTAGAGATTTTCCTGATAGTACGAAGAGTGAAGAAGCAGGAAGACACCACCATGCTGATCTGAGAGTGCAAAGTAAGGTTTTTGTTTAACGTGATCCCAAGTGTTTTGACAGAATGAGAAGGTGAAGGGGGGGAACCAAGTGAGGGGGGCCAAAACATAGAAGTCCAGGGACTGGATGCACAACCAGTCAAAACCAGCTCAGTTTTGTCTGGGTTGAGTTTGAGGTGGTTAAAATTCATCCAGTCCCTGATGAAAATCATGACTGATTGGGAATTAGAGATAGATTCAGGAGAGTGTGAGAGGTTAAAGATCAACTGGAGGTCGTCTGCATAATTGAAGACAGTGACCTCCAGTTGTTGTAGAGCAGAAATAAGAGGGAAAATGTAAAGATTGAATAGAAGAGGAGAGAGGGAAGAGCCTTGGGGGACACCACACTGCACCTTATGTGGGGGAGAAGAAAACCCTTCTAGATGGACGGCCTGGGTGCGGTCCCTCAGTAAGGAGGTGAGCCAAGCCAGGGGAGGACCCTGATGCCCGCTGCCCTGACACGGGTGAGAAGGATGGAATGATCAAGCGTGTCGAAGGCAGCGGACAAGTCTAGGAGGACCAAAGCCTGAGGACGGCCCCCATCCATTCCCTCCCTGAGGCTGTCCAGGACCGAGACCACGACCTTCTCGGTAGAGTGACGGGGGCGAAATCCAGCCTGACAGGAGGCCAGGTAGCCACTGTCCTCCACAAAGGAGCTGAGGACAGAGGCGACGTGGCATTCCAGGATTTTTCCCAAGTAAGGGAGAAGGGAAATAGGACGGTAGTTAGTCAGGGAAGCAGGGTCAGCACCGGGTTTTTTCAGAAGGGGATGATTATGGCTTGATTTGTGAAGCTTTGGGACTGTACCAATCTCAAGTGAATCATTCAGGAACGCCAAGGGAGAAGAAGGGCAAGACCGGAAGATTTCTCTCAGGATGGGCGCTGGGCAAACATCTGAAGGGGAGCCAGATTTGACTTTCGCCGCTAGAGAGGAAAACGTCTCTCTAGTCAGTTGAGGGATGTGGCCTAGATGAAACCTATTGGGAGGGGGTTCAGGGGCCGGGGGAAGTGGGGGAGGTAGGGGTATGTTGGCCTTAATTGCTTCGATTTTCTCCACAAAGTAGTTATTTAGGGAGTCACAGAGGGCTTGGGAAGGGGAAGGTTTTAGGGAGGTTCTGTCTGACAGGGCCAGCTCATGAACGGTGGAGAAAATGTTTCTAGACTGGTTTCCCGATGAAAGTATTTTGTCAGAGAAGTAATCAGTCTTGGCTGAGAGGATTGCCTTTTTATATGCGTTGAGCAGAAGTGAGTAGTGAGCTTTTAAAATTGGGCAGTAGGAGCGCCTTCATGTGCGTTCAGCCTGGCGGGCAGCTTGCTTCTTTCCCTTAAGCTCATCGGTGAACCATTTGTTAGCGTTATGGGCACGTTTCACAGCAACGTGTTTCAGGGGAGCTACCTGATTGCAGGACTTGGATAGCCAGTCATTGATGGTGGTGGCCTGAGAAGACGGGGAGAGTTCCTCCAGGGTCGGGTAGGAATTTTGAAGATTGAGGCAGAGGGCAGGAATATCGGCCTTGTTCCAGTTGTGGGCCCAGATGTTCCTGGGAAGGGCTGGGCGTTTGGGCCGGTGAAGGTCTAAAGTGAACGAGATCAGGAAGTGATCGGACCACAAACATGGTGTAATGGTAGGGGGGAAACCAAAATATTCAATGACTCTTGCATTGAGAAGGCTGTTGAAGCTCTAAGTATGTAAATAGCTTGGGTCGATCAGTCTCCTATTGGTAGAGTCAATCAGTCAGTCAAATTTACTTTATTTGGTTATTATTAAAAACCATAAAAGTATTTTCAAAAATACTCATCAACATTACAAGATTGAAAAGAATTATTACATAAAATCATCCATAAATATAACATTGCCGCAATTCCTAATATGCAAATATCACTATAAAATACAAACAATATAAATACATGTCATGTGCAATAGGGCAAAAAATACATAACAGGATCCAGACACATAAACTTTTTTCAGATGCTACTTCATTTGTTTCCTAGCTCTAACTGCTGCTACTACTAAGCTAGCAATATTGAAAGTTTCCCAAGGATTGCTCAGCAATTGCAGGGATAAAAGAGCTGGTCTTGCCTGCAAAAAAACTTTATTTTTTGAAACCGGCAGGATATAACGCCTGCAAATAGGTAAATAAAAGTCACAGAATAAGACAAAATGCATAGTATCTTGCCTTGAAAAACAAAACAGGTCTTCTATCGTGGCTCAGCCTACAGGATCAGCCAGAAAAAACTTTAAATAGTTAAACCTAAATCTCATCAAAAGAAAACGATGTTGGGACTTGGTAACAGTATCCAAGTAAGGCTCCATAAAATAGGACGTTTTTAGGAGCTGGTGGGTACGGACAGTGGGTTTCAATAATTCCAAGGCCTCTCTTTCTGACGTTGCTATGTGCTGAAAGGAGGTCTTGGCCCACACAAGATCTTTTTTACATATATTTTCTGGGCTATGAAACAAGTTTTGTCGACCTAACCACTCCGCCGTGTTTTTCAAATGTCTCAACCATGGTATACTACTTGCCCTACCTAGAGCCATGCAATCTCGCATGATCTATTTATTTAACACCAAATCGGGAATAGACCAGATTGAGATCCATTTGAGAATGGGAGACATTCTAATCATATCAGAAACATAGCAGAGACCCACCTCTTGATGAATTATGTACAAGGATGTGGATTGAGGGACGGAGAGCAGACTTCTTAGAAACCTATTTTCTACAATTTGGAGCTCTGTGCAGTTATTATAGCCCCAGATTTCAAAGCCATACTTCACTATAGCAATGCTCTTGGCCTTATGAATATTCAACAAGTCCTTCGTGGGCTTGACACCCAACCTCCGGGTGAAGTCAAGAACTATAGCTAAGTGCTGCGTAAGATTACCCTTTTGGTTAAACCTTACTTCAAGGTTACCCTTCCAGTACAAAATCTATGCTAGCTCACTCACACAATCTTGCACTATGGCACAAAGTTGTGTGTGTGGAACAAGTAGAAATATCTGCTCCAAAGCTATAGAGATGGGAAATAGAGATGTATCTCTGTAGATATGGTGCAATCCTGCTCTCTCCCAGTCACACAGCACAACACAGCATGTTTAGATGCTGAACTGCGCTGTTTGTCACTTTTGTAAATCTGGGCCCTAATCTTTTCAGTACTAACAGTAAAATGTACAGGTCTTCATTTGAATTTTACTTGAGGGTTACATTGTTGTCATTGAATGTCTATAAAGCAGTTTTTTCCAACTGATTTGATCCATTTTTAAAACTACATTTCGTCCAGGATCATGTTCTGACTGTTTTGGGAACAAAAATGTTAACAGCATGATTATCAAGCAGGGGTTGAGAGAGGTTCTCTTAGTGCCCACTGGGGATACCTGATTAATCAACAAGGCAGGGTCTCGCTGGGTTGATTATAACATGTAATCAAAGTTACTTAAATGGTGTTTCTAGTAATATGAAGAAAGTACCTAATTTGCCAATAGATGGTTTTCTAGCAAAATAGATAATAGTATAATAGCCGACTTAAAGTGATCATAAAGTTTTTAAGTTCTTGAAAACCAAATCACTTATGCTAGCCCCATTGATAATTAACTTGCTGCTATTTAGTACAACAGGCTTAAGGGGAAAGGACCAACGGCCTAATAATTCCCAGAGAGTAACAATGGGCACAAAGGACTTAGTCTCAAATGGGATAAAATCAACCTTGAGAAGATTATCCCTCATATACTTAAAATGTCTCTAGATAGTTCTTACCGTTACAGTTATGAGGGTATGTTAGAAAATGAGTCATTAGTTGAGTAGCCCACACAAGTAATGGGTCCACATTTGTCTTCCACTGGGAACCACCCACTCCATTGTAGCGCTTGACTCTCACAGGGTATTAAGGCAGAGCAGTCCAAGGCCTACTCAAATGAGGTGTTGTGTGCTAGTACTCGTCAGTCACAGGTACACATTATTAACACTCAACAAATGATTGTTGAGTCTGTGCTTTTACTTTTAAAAAACTGAAAAAGTATATGTATTACAGACTCAATACTAAACTATGAAGCAATTTACACAAATATACATAGGTTGATGGAAATACTTCTTGTGATATTGTGTAATCACTCTTATCCCTCCCAAAAGGAGATCTAGATACAAAAATCACATGTTGAAACCTTCCCTTATGTTAAAATGCAATTTTGGAATATCACTTTGAATGAAATCACTTAATATTGGCAATAAAGCATGTATGCCTTGAACATGAGTGATTGTCAGTGTCATTACTTTATTAAAACAGTCACAAGAGAAAGGGTATATGCATGTCTATTAGATTTGTGAACTCAGCATAACATTTTAGTATGAATAACACAATTGAAACATGGCCCTGAAGGGCATCACATTTATATTCACAACATGTGCAATTATATTCTTTCACCCATAGAGGGTGTTTGTGCAACATGAAATCTTATGTTGAAGACTTTCAGGCCACAGAGACTGCAGCCATAGACCTTGGTCCTAGAGGCATACCACTCCCAACTGAAGAGCACTTGCTCTAGCCTGGGGAGTGATTAAAAAAATGCTTGGAAAACCTGGAGGGATTTCTTTCTAAGAGTCCCACCCAACTTAGGGTGGGGACGGTGACGATTCTTTTGAGGAGAGGCTGCCCTGCTCTTCCAGCTCCCCACACTCCAGCCATTATTTGATGGTGACTTGTCCTCTTGGTGCGACCACAAGCCACAAACAAGTGTTTTTTGTGAAAGAAAATATGGGCAAGCCCCACAGGGCATTAAGTGGCTCACTTCAGGCAACGTGCATTTTCCTTAGTCGCTCTCCATCCGCTACTGGAAGAGCCGAAGCTTCTTTTCTTTTGTTGTGCCACTTTCCTTTTTTTGTTTTAGGGTGCCTGCTCGCCTACAGGCACACTGCATGGTCCAATGTTGGGGGACAGCCTTGGGAGACCACCCTGAACTGCCCAAGCCGGATCCCTATGAGGACCACACTTCAGCATGTGGCAACCAGAGCCGGCAGTCCTTTCTTCTCTGCCTGCTCCAACTGCCTGAGAAACCCCCACCTCAGGTGCAAAGCAACACTGCTCTAGGATAACACCCTTCCGCTTCCTTGGGTAGCCACACATTCTACCCGGACACATCATGGTCCACAACTAACTCGCTCAGATCTTTTCAGGGTTAGTTCTTGAGCCCAGCTAGGGAACCTAAGGTCTATCACTATACCTCCTGTCCCAGGAACCGCCCTTCTCTGGGACTACCCGCCACCATAGACCAACCCTTAGTAGCTCACACTCCCCACCAGATAACCTAGGGGTCTGTGAGAACCATAAATTTCTCTCATCCTCCTTCCACCATGTAAAAATCTCCTGGGGTCCATGAACATGGGAATCCCTACGGGTGCCCCGGCGAAAAAGCTCTCCCATCCCACCCTTCCTGTTGTTTTGGCCTGCGCCAATGGTGGGAAAATCTCTGTGGAGAGAATGACTAATATGGGCCCCCCTCTTTGAAAACCTGCTGTGCTCTTGACAAAGCATGGACTTTCCAGTTGCCCCCTTAACACCTTCCATACTTTAATACATATGATCTACCCCTACAACCCAATCAGTGGTGTGGGTATCAGTTGCTGTCCGTCAACCTATAGCTCATAAACTCTCCTCATGCAGGCCTAGTGTGTGTAGTGTGAAGCTTTAAAGGGAACACTATGCCTGAACAATCTTATGGGAACATTCTTTCAAGCCCCTAGCAACACAGTTTAAACATTAAATCACACTGTCTTCACATGACATGAATGTGTGTGAGTGCTTTTCTTCTCCCAAACCTTTAGTTCACATAACCAAACCTTTGAACCCTTCAAAGAGCCTTCCACTCTACCATTTGTGCTTATTACATAAGTAATGTGTGGAAAAACGGGCATTATCAAATGCTATCAATGCATACCGGAACGGGATACTATATTTGCCACCACTGAACAAACATAGTTGGACGGATTTGGACGATCTTAGGCTCGTTTTGCTCCTGGTGGCGAACTATAGCCTACTGGAGCGCCTTCTGCAGACCTCCTTGACTCAAAGATGATGAACCTTGAAGTGAGCTAGGTTCACTGTCTCCCTGCACCAGCCGTTTCCATAGTTCTTTCTCTGGGATCCTCTCCTCCTTGGCGCAGAAGCTGAGGCTTTCCCCAACCTAGTCCTCAGGGGACCAACTTACCTGGCCCTGGGGGAGTGCCCCACTGATAATGGGGTCAATCAGAGAGTCCTTAGTCCAGATGGCAGTCATTGGGTAATTCCTTCCAATTGCCCATGGCGTCAGCCTCCAGTCTCAATGCCAGCAGAAAAGCACATCCAAGAGACCCCTCTCCTCCCTGCACTGGACCTTTTAAGTGTGGCTAGGAGGTTCTGGCAAGGATGCACCTTTGGCCTATCCTAATGTGCCACATCACCTCTCCATCCCTGTCCCAACCTCCCTGCACAGCTGGGTGGGATATGTCAAGATGGATTCACCTATGAGTCACTTGCCATAAGCTTCACCCTAAGCTGACATCACTGCAAAGGGCATTCCACAGCAAAACTTCAAAGAAGCCCTCTCCTAGTTTGACTCCAGGGGTCTAGGCTCCCTTCCTTCATGTAGTGGGGTTGGGCTGGTCCTCTTCCTGACACAGGGCGACACCTGATTGATGATGCAGAACAGTCCACCCCACCCCATCCTCCTCAAGAGCTGACTTAAACACTCTTAATTGCTCCCTTTGTGGGGAAAGCATTTGTTCCTGTGGCTGGAGAGAAAAAGTAGTTAACAAGGATTTGGCTATTGGCCAGAACTGCAGACTTTGGAGCTGGGAAACCAGGTTCTAGTCTTGGAGTCGGCCCACCATCCTGTGATTTAGGGCAAATCACTTAATACCAAACATGAATGTGTCAGTCTGCAATGCAACTGGTGCTAATGTAAAGCACTTCAATAACTTTGGGTCAGGTTCATGCTATATAAAACTGCAACAACAAAAAATTAAACAGGAGGGTGACAAAAGGCCTGGGCTCTGAAGCTGAGCTTGGCCAGAGAAACATGAGATTCCTGGAAGGCTCATAAGCTACACAGATATGTCTTTGGACTTTGCAGAATTGATCTTTCTACACAGATTACACTGTAAATTGGCATGACTCTGGTGTCTGTAGACAAGTGGAAGTGGGGTTGCTGAAGGACTGGGTTCTTTAAGACCCAGCGGTGCCAGGGGACAACACCTGAAACCTTCGTGGGTAACCTGCTCCGGCGTACAAATGACAGAGACACGGGACACTTCCTTTGGCGTCAAAGATTCAAGTTTATTTGCTGCAGGGAAACACAGAGATCACGGAAGTACAACGAGTGTAGTTCAGGGAGACTGCTTCAAATTGGTTCTGTGGATTGCTCCTTTTATACACAATTCTCCCATAGGTTTGCATAGCAGACAAAGGTTTACAACCCGGTTCCCACAATTATCCCCGAGAGGGGTCGCTTTGGTCACTTTGATACTCATGAGGTCCGGAACATAAGTGCGGAAACATTTGGCGGTTCCCAACTGTAAAAACCCATCTTCCCACCATTAGTACATTCCAATCAGCAATGAAACAGATCGAAGAAGGAACAAGAACAGGTGTGGAGGAAGATGGAAACAGTGGGGAGATTCGAAAGGGTGTAAAAGGGGAGGTATCAGGAAACACGAGCTACAGGCATTAAAGGGACTTGCCTAATGAGATGCACGACTGAGACAATAAACCGGCACGGCGAGATGAGGCTCGAGCGGGGCCATCTGCCTTACAGTATCATCCCCCTCATCATAAAGACACTTACAAAGGACACGTGTCTTCCGCAAATATCTTGGGAGTCCCAGGGTCGCGAAGCGGACAACGTCCGTTCGCTGGCTACTTGAGGGCAAGAGACAAAATGGATGCCGTATCTAAGATGGAACCCGTGGGTACAGATGAAAAACCCACGTAGCAAACGAACGGTTTAAGTTAGCACAGCGAAACTGCGCACACTTACTAAACTCGTCATTTGCGGTTCGTAGATACCAGACTCGACCATATTCGTGCGAGTCGAAAAACATCACTTACAATTGTCACGGAACCTCAGACGCTCCTTTTGCCCTCATGTAGGCAAGCACTAGTCGGAATCATACTCGATATTCATCAGACCATCTAGATGTTGCTGTAGCATAACTCTGTCCAACCGAGCTCCATTGGTAACAGGCGGCTGTCTCATACACGTTGTAGACAGAGGCCACATAAGGCAGGACCGCACTGCACACAAAGGCAACACGTGAACAGGAACGCCACAACGACTCCGATGATCATCAGAATCTTCCAACCCCAAGTCGACATCAGGCCCCAAAACCACCCAAGTAGCGTCCAATCCCCTACATCCACGTGTATGGATTCGGAGATCTTATGCAACTTCGAGATGGCTTGATAAACAGTCGGAGCGTTATCAGGAATGAAAATACAGCAGCTCGAATGGATCACCTTACATACCCCACCTCGATCTGCTAAGATCACGTCTAAAACCATACGGTTTTGTAACGTCATAAGTCTATCCGCCTGAAGTTCAGTGGTGATATTACCAAGGGCACTGGCAGTAATATTAGCTGTCGATTCTACCACTCGAGTCAACTGTCTCAGGTTCCTACTATTGACCATAGGTCCCCAAAACGGGAGGAAACCCTTGAAAAAGTCTCCTGCCTCTTGACCGGCAGTATCCTCTTCGCTAATTACGCCTCTCACAACTCTAGTCTTGTGATAATCTGCATCTACAGTGAATGTCGGAGGCAACAAGTTTGCGATAAAACATGAGCCCATGAAGTCAGAGGGCAACCATGCATACGCACGATCATGACAGATAAAGTATGTACCCTTGGCAGCCAGAAACACAGGGGACGAGACCATCGGCAGAATGTAATTTTCAGTGCAAGCACTCTCTCCAAGTCGGGCTTTCGATCGTCGGCCACGACCTATTAGACAAAAATTACCAATGTGGGGTACGACCCATATCGGAGGCGAGCTTTTAAGCTGTTTTTCACTAGTGAACACACTATACTCGCCTCTACTCAGGACCCTGTAGGCTTGTACCTCTTCTTCTGGAATAAGCGAGGGATCATAGATATCGCTATCTAAGTCTTCAATTGCTATAGACAAAGGTTTTTGATACGAACTAGGACCAGAGTAGGGGGAACGTGGTTCTCGAATGGGGTGGAAGCCTAGTGCGCTTCGAAACATGGTTTGAAATGCTCGAGCAGACCCTTGGGAACTATACGGTAACACCAGATATGGAATTCCCTTATCCGTAGTGTGTGGCCCACTTGTGGGAGGTGACCCACTTGTGGGACACCCCCGCGCCGCACGGCCACCAGCTGCTGCGTGTGCCCCTTGCCTGCCCTCTGCCTCGCTGCTGCCTCGTTTTGCCGATTGCCGGCGGGCGCCGCTGCGGTTGTTTTTGCCCTTGTTTTGTCTAACATTTGTGCCTGTTTTATATAACTTTGTTTTTTTCCTTGTTTTCCTTGTTTTGTTGAGAATTTGTGCCCGTTCTGTTTAATTTCTATTTCCCCCGTGTTGTGGTTTCCTTCCTTGTTGTCCGCCTACCTCACCGCCCTCCCTTCCCGCCACCGCCGCTTTTCCCCGCCCCTTTTTCTATTCTGTACCCTCCCCGCTCCCGCCTCCCAGCTGCTCCGCCCACCCGCGCACTTCGCCTTAAATGGCGACCGTGCGAACGCGCAGCGGTCACGCGCAGCGGGCGCGCCGATTGTGCGCCGAAGGCGCGCCAAAGGTAAGCCCGTCTACGCCCGTCCGCGCCTGGACCGTGCCCAGTGCCAGGACCCCTGGCCCACGAAGACCCCGACCGACCCGCCTGACGTACTCCGCCGCCACCCTCACCACTCTCAACACCGGCCGACTCCCAGAATGCTATCAAGCCTCTCCACGACGTACCCACGGACCCTTCAGCTGCCACGCCTGCAAGTTCGCCTGCATCCGGACCTGCCTCGCACCAGCACCCACCAAGGAGAACACCAGCAGCACCCACCTCAAGTGCATCCTGCTCAACACCCGCTCCGTCCACAGACATGCCATCGAACTCTGGAACCTCCTCGACACCACAGCTCCAGACGTTGCCGTCCTCACGGAGACCTGGATGAACGCCTCTTCAGCTCCCGACATCGCCATCGCCATCCCAGAGGGCTACAAGATCGTCCGGAGGGACCGAAACGCCAACCAGATGGGAGGAGGCATCGCCATCATCCACAGGAGCACCATCCGTCTCACGACCAGCACCGACAACTCCCTGACCACCGCCGAACACCTGCATTTCCAGATCCACACCAACCCGAACACCACCCTCAGAGGCACCCTGATCTACCGACCCCCTGGACCACGCACACAATTCAGCGAGGACATCGCCGACTTCGTCAGCCCACATGCCCTCCCCTCCGCTGACTACATCCTCCTGGGAGACCTCAACTTCCATCTGGAGAACAACAACGACCGCAACACCAGCACCCTGCTCGACAACCTCGCCAACCTGGGACTCAAGCAACTGGTGTCCACCCCCACCCACCTCGCCGGACACACACTCGACGCTGTCTTCTCATCCAGCAAGGACATCGACTTCAGCCACGCCACAGAGCTTCAATGGACGGACCACAGCTGCGTCCACTTCACCTTCAAGAAAACAACGACCCACCACCACCAGCAACAGGCCGCCCGCAGAAGCTGGAACAAGATCACAGCAGACCAGCTCGCCACCTCCCTGAGCCAGCACCCTCCTGCCAGCTCAGCGAACCCCAGCCAGGCCGCCGACAACCTCACGAAGTGGATCAGCAACTGCGTGGACGAACTCGCCCCACTGAGGACCCCGCCCAGCAGACCCGGCAGCAAGAAAGCCCCATGGTTCACCGACAAACTCAAGAGCTCCAAGAAGAACTGTCGAGCCCTCGAGAAAGTCTGGAGAAGGGAACCGACACCGGACAACAGGACCTCCTTCAAACTTGCCACCCGGAAACACCACCAGCTGATCCGCGCCGCCAAGAAAACAGCATGCAAGGACCGGTTGGACAACAACGCACACAACTGCAAGGAACTCTTCAACATCGTCAAAGAGCTTTCCAACCCCAGCGCAGGAAACAACGACATCACCCCATCGCAAGACCTCTGCAACTCCCTGGCTTCATACTTCCACAACAAGATCGCGGACATACACAACAGCTTCAACAACCAACCAACGCACACCATGACCGAACAACCACCCCCCACCACCACCCTCCACGCCTGGACCCCGATCAGCACCGAAGACACCATCCGCACGATGAACTCCATCCACTCCGGATCACCGACCGACCCCTGCCCTCACCACGTCTTCAACAAGGCCGACGCTGTCATCGCACCCCACCTGCGAGACATCATCAACACATCCTTCGACACCACCATCTTCCCCGAGAGCTGGAAACACGCCGAACTCAGCGCTCTACTCAAGAAACCAACAGCGGACCCCACCGACCTCAAGAATTACCGCCCCATCTCGCTCCTCCCGTTTCCAGCCAAAGTCATCGAGAAGACCGTCAACAAGCAGATGGCCGCTTTCCTCGAGACGAACGGATCCCTCGACCCCTCACAGTCCGGCTTCCGAGCCAACCACAGCACCGAAACCGCCCTCATCGCCGCCACCGATGACATCCGAGCCCTGATGGACAACGGAGAAACAGCGGCCCTCATCCTCCTAGACCTCTCCGCGGCATTCGACACGGTCTGCCACCGCACCCTAGTACGGCGCCTCAGCAACGTCGGAATCCAGGACAAGGCGCTGGAATGGATCATCTCCTTCCTCGACGGGAGAACACAGAGAGTCCGCCTACCACCGTACAAGTCAGAGGCCACCAAAGTCATCTGCGGCGTCCCCCAAGGATCATCTCTGAGCCCCACCCTCTTCAACGTCTACATGAGCCCCCTCGCGGCCATCGTACGCAAACACAACCTCAGCATAATCTCCTACGCCGACGACACCCAGCTGATCCTCTCCCTGACCAACGACCCCGCCGCCGCCAGAGCCAACCTGCACGAAGGGATGAAAGAGGTAGCCGAGTGGATGACGACCAGCCGCCTGAAACTGAACTCGGACAAGACGGAGGTCCTCATCCTGGGCTCCTCTCCCTCCGCCTGGGACGACTCCTGGTGGCCTCCCACCCTGGGCACCGCACCCAAACCGACAGACCATGCACGCAACCTGGGCTTCATCCTGGACTCCTCCCTCTCCATGACCAGGCATGTCAACAACGTCTCCTCGGCATGCTTCAACATCCTACGCATGCTACGGAAGATCTTCTGGTGGATCCCCACCGAGACCAGGAAGACCGTCACCCAAGCCCTCGTCACCAGCCGACTGGACTACGGCAACGCCCTCTACGCCGGTACCACCGCCAAGCTCCAGAAGAGACTCCAGCGGATCCAGAACGCCTCAGCCAGACTCCTCCTCGACATCCCACGAACCAGCCACATCTCCGGACATCTGAGAGACCTTCACTGGCTCCCCGTCAACAAAAGAATCACCTTCCGCCTCCTCACCCACGCACACAAAGCCCTACACGACCAAGGCCCGAGCTACCTCAACAGCCGAGTCAACTTCTACGCTCCCAAACGCCACCTCCGATCAGCCAACCACGCCCTCGCCGCCGTCCCCCGCATCCGAAGAGCGACTACAGGAGGAAGGTCCTTCTCCTACCTGGCCGCCAAGACCTGGAACTCCCTCCCGACCGACCTGCGCCTGACCCAAGACCACCTCTCCTTCAGGAAGAAGCTGAAGACCTGGCTGTTCGAGCAGTAGCGGCTCCCCCCCCCCAGTGCCTTGAGACACTACGGGTATGTAGCGCGCTTTATAAGTGTCACTGATTGATTGTGGCATCAACCCACACACCCAACAATTAGTAGTGTTAACCACCAACTGATGCTGATGAAGGAGCTGAATAAAGGAATTGTTGCGGAATTCTGCACGTCTAGCCTGCTCGTGTTCGGGTAAGATATGAAAAGAATGAGGAGAAGCAGTGGAGGTGAGTTTAGGGTCAGGGTTAGGAGTAGGTATGGCAGAAGGTAAGAAGTAAGACATCGTGTAATACACCCCACCCGCCAATAATGCAGAAACAGTCAAAAACAATACGGATAGTTGGAACATAAAACATTTGGTACGACTAAGTTGTTGCAACTTGAACCTTTTCGCCTGAGCTCCTTCCAAGTCCATCAGCTTCGAAAATGCCATCCCCTACGACCGTCCGCAACGTTTCTTGACGCACTTTGTTCTGTGTAGCAGTAGTCAATCCCTAGGAGTTCCTAGGAACCGACAGTCTTTAACCTAGTGTCAAGACCTACTAACCAGAAGGAAGTACACGCGCGGCCCTACGGCCTTTATTCACAATTATGTGTATGCAAAAGTGTCTCTCAGCTGTGGAAGCAAAAATACGAGGAACGAAACTCAATGTACATATACAAAAATAATTACAGTGATACGAGTGTTCAAACTGATCGTGGAAAACGGGATAATGCAATTGTCAAGGGACAGAACAGGATCTTTTATTAGTCTTTAGTGCTGGATCGCAAAAAGTATCGGGTTTTCCCAGGACGTGTCTGTTCGTCAAACAAAGGATCCGTTTAAGAGACAGCGTTCTGTTGATCAGTTGAATGTTCTGGTCTTGAGTCTTTCGATGACAAATGTTCAACAGTGTCTTTCTGCTGCACTGAGGATTCTCCGACAGGTTGTGCGTCGCTGAAAGGTACAAACGCCGGCAATCCTTCGGTTTCAGTTGATGCAATGCCTCTCCTCACCCACGAGTCTGCTGGCAACGGAATAGGGACTTTTTTGGTATGGGTGGCATGCACCCAGTTTTTCCGACCCTCTAGACGAACTGCAGTTCTCGTGGCAAGGAGGACCTGGTAGGGTCCAGTGAATCTTGGCTCCAAGTTTTTCTTGCGCGAAAAATTCCGCGTCACCACCCAGTCTCCGGGCTGGAGCTGGTGTCCTGGACCCTCCGTCTGCGTCGGCAATGCTTCGTAAACCTGTTGGTGAATTAACCTCAGTTTAGCAGTCAAGTCATGAAGATAATCGATCAACATTGGATACTCAAGATCACAGAACACACCCGGCCTAGGGACCCCCCAAACATTGGCAGGACGACCGAACACTATTTCATAGGGACTGAGCCCTACTCGGGAGTGTACAGTTGTCCTTGTTGACAATAATGCTAAGGGTAAAGCGTCAGGCCACGAGAGACCAGTCGTAGCCTGAATCTTCGCTAGCTTTAGTTTAAGGGTGCCATTGTACCCTTCAACCAAACCAGCTGACTGGGGATGATTGGCGCTATGGAATTTCTGATTAATTCCAAGGCCCTTACACACACTCTTCATCACACTCCCCACAAACTCACTTCCGTTATCGGACCACACAACTCTAGGCATTCCGTACCGAGGAAAGTATTCCTTCAGTAGGATTTTCGCAGTTGACAAAGCAGTGTTGTCCTTAAGAGGGTAGGCTTCGATCCATCGGGAGAACGCGCAAACCACAACTAAAACGTATTTCAGGTTATTGCATCTCTCCATATGGATGAAGTCTAATTGGATCACCTCAAAGGGACATGAAGGGGGAGCAAAACTACCAGGAGGAGTTGGGGTTCCCTTACCAGGATTGTACAACATACATACCATACAGTTCTTAACCAATCGTTCAGCACATTTCGTGATACCATCATTCTTCCACACAGGAGACAACAACTTGCAAATACCTTTTGCGCTAATATGTGCTAACCCATGTGCCATTGTCACAACAGCCAGCACATATGCATCAGGCAACATCCATCTTTTCTGATCCGATAAGTCAATCCAACAACCATTCGCATCCAACTTTCCCGTACTTTCCTTCCACTTCGTCTTTTCAGTCTCGGTGGCCTCATTCTGAATTGCTTTCACACTCTCGATAGTGTCCTCACACATGCTCGATTCTGTAGGCCACCTAACCGAACTCGTCACATACATTCGAGTACTAAGGTTCCGGGCAGTCTCCTTAGCAGTCTCATCCGCAAACGCATTACCACGACCAACATCATCCGTCACCTTACGATGCGCACTACATTTGACAATCGCCACTTGCTTAGGCAACGTAAGTGCATCCAAAAGATCATTCACAAGCTGGCCATGCTGAATCTTCGTACCATGCGATGTCAGAAAACCTCTCTCTCTCCACAATCGTCCAAAACTATGTGCAACGCCAAAGGCATATTGGCTGTCGGTAAACACATTCACGCGTTTCCCTTTCGCTAACACACACGCTCTGGTGAGAGCGATCAGTTCTGCAGCTTGGGCAGAATTCTGATTTAATCTTGCCGTCTCAACAACAGTATTCAACGTTACAACAGCATATGCAGTAGTCACATCGCCATTCGGTAGTTTAAAACATGAACCATCCACATACAGCGTTCCATCTGGGTCCTCCAAAGGAGTGTTTTTAAGGTCCACTCGACCTTTTGTTTCCTCTTCTGTCTTCAAATAACAGTCGTGTTGTGTTATTTCATCTGACTCTGAGCTAATTGGTAACAAAGTCGCCGGATTCAGGACATTACAACGTTTTATCTGAATGTGGCTTGCCAGCAGCGTCAGCTCGTACCCAGACAATCTCGCACTCGTCAAGTGCTGGGTTTTCGTACGATTTAAAAGAGTGTCGACTGCATGCGGAACCATCACCGTAAGCATATTATCCATGACCAGTCCTGCTGATTGTCGGATGGACACCGCAGCTGCCGCTGTTGCTCTCAAGCAACTCGGCAATGCTCTAGCTACCGGGTCCAAGGTCGATGAAAAATACGCACATGGACGTTGCTTACCACCAAAAGGTTGCGTTAAGACACTCAAAGTACAACCTTCCCTCTCGTGAACATATAATGTAAACGGCTTGCTATAGTCAGGAGTACCTAACACAGGAGCCGAACACAATGAGTCACGTAATTCAGAAAAACTTTTCTGACATTCTTCCATCCAGGGTAAAGGAGTCGAAACATCCTTGCACGTAAGAGCTACCAATGGTTTCGCTAGCAATGAAAAATTTGGAATCCATTGCCTGCAGTACGACGTGATACCTAGAAAGGCACGCACATCTCTTTGGGTTGTTGGCAGAGCCATTCGTGCAATTGCTGCAATTCTCTCTGGGGTCAACCGCCTTCCCTCCTTTGACAATAAGTGAACTAAATAGGTTACTTCTTGACAACAATATTGGAGTTTAGAAGGTGACACCTTATGATTTAACTCACAGAGATGTTGCAGCAACGACACCGTAGCAATTTTGCAAATGTCCTGAGTATCTGCGGCTACCAATAAGTCGTCGACGTATTGGATTAAGGCCGCACCAGCCGGCAACCTAAACGCATCCAGTTGACCCTTCAAGGCTTGACTGTAAATAGATGGACTTTCACAGTAGCCCTGAGGAGCGCGTTTAAACCGGAAGCTGCGTCCACCAAGAGAGAAACCGAAAAGGTCTCTGCTCTCTTCTGCAATAGGAATGCTGAAGAACGCATTTTTCAAATCAATCACCGAAAACCACGATGCAGAAGCTGGAATCAGAGTCAGTAGCGCCGTGATGTCAGGCACAACGGGGAACTGAGGAATCACAATTTTATTTACCTCCCGTAAATCGATAACAAAACGATAAACAGGTGGTTTCGAAGGATCGGTACGTTTCAGAATGGGCAGTACAGGGCTGTTGCACACGTTTCCCCGTGTTTCCTCAATAACATCTTTCTCGATCAAATCATGGATGATCGCTAACAATGCTCGTTCGCCATCAAGAGAGATACGATACTGGGGAATACGTGGCAACCGCACATTAGATTTTAACTGAACAACATAAGGAGAGATGTCGAGCAGGCCCACATCGTTGGGACCTGTTGCCCACAAAGATGCAGGAAGAGAACTCAATTCCGGTGGAAGCTTATCGAGAGACAATTACACAGGAGAGACAACCTTCTCTCCCAACGTAAGCTTTACACCCGCAGGGGAACAATACAGAGTTGCATACAAGCGTTTAAGCAAATCCAGACCCAAAAGATTTTCACCACAACCAGTAGTCAAAATCAACGGAGCTTCTAGCTCACGAGGCCCAATTGTAAGGGGCAAAGGGCGCGAAACTGGATTGCTAACGGGGGCGCCAGAGAATCCAACGGAAACATTTGTTAAGCCAGACAAAGGTGCGCCAGGGAGTTTCGAATGCTTTATGGAACTTTTCGCTGCACCAGTGTCCAACAGAAAAGGCTCAACGACGCCCGATGTAGCAACTGCGACGTAAGGCCCTCTCTGATCAACCGGAACTGATACCACTCCCTCCCCTTGTCCATGGCTGTCCTAGTAATTACTGTCGTCAGTTCCCTGATCGACGTAATAATCGTCTACATTGTACTGCGCAGATCGTCCTTGCGACGATCCACGTTGATCAAAACAATTATCGGAATTTGATGAGTTATCTGAACGGTCATTCTGAGCACCACGACCTCTACCACGTGGTGCCTGCTGCGAACCACCACGACCTCCTCTAGATGAATTACCACTGTTACGATCGTTTAAAACAGGACAATTGAATTTGATATGACCCTCCTGTCTACAATAGGCACATTGATTGTACCCTAACGAGGATCTTTGGGAAGAGGAGTCATTATGAGATTGTGATCGGTTCAATTGTGGCTGCGATCTATTTTGTTGCGAAGCATTCTGATTCGAACGCGGAGGATAGGCCTGCTGTAACAGCACTTTAGTTTTGAGTTCTTTCGTCTTTTTATCAGCACGGACGTTCTCTTCTTTCTCTCTATTCTCATAATACTGTGCCGTAGCCAATATTTGAGCTGAGGTAGAAACGGCCCACGCACTTTCTGAATTCTTTAATTTACTGCTCAAATCGGGCAATAAGTTCGAAACAAATTTGTCCACAAACAACCGTTGACCACCCTCAGTACTCATATCCTGGCCACTATGGTCGATGAATGCCTTTTCGAACCTCGTAAAGAAGTCGGAGACACTCTCGTCCTTCTTCTGTCTACAAGCCGATAATTTATCCCAATTCACTCTCATAGCTGGCATAAGAGTTTTCATTAAGGTAATTATTCTTTGAGGGAGATCAGTAATGAGTTGTTCAGGCTTAGCCCCACCAACTTGTCGCGTATCGGCCGCAAGAAGAGCAGCCCAATCGCCACCTAATTCATTGGGATGATTCTCCTGACGAATCTTAGCCCATACCGGTTGCGGTACAACATTACCAAAGAGCATGTCAATATCAGCTAGATTCATTACCGTAGCATCTACGAGCTGCGATAATTCTTTGTAATACCCTGCAGGATTTTTGCGAGGGTCAGGCAAAGATTGCTTCACCTGTAAAACTTCTGATCGTTTCCATGGGAGATGTATCCATACTCTCTGGAAATGTGGCAAGATCGGAAGTTGAGCATTAGCGTCGCCTGGCATCCACACTGGTGGAACTTCTCGCATAGGAAATTGACCAGACTCATCTGGCTGTCTTTCAACATCTTCAACAAACAAAGCTTGAGGTATAGAAGTGGGACGAAAAGATAGCAACCGTTCAACAGCACGTCGAACATTGGTATCCACTATCAGTCCATTCGAGAACTGAAGCTGTAGGTCAGACAAAGCAGTCAGCACCTCGTCAGGTGCGTCGGCCGATATCTGATTGCGAAGGACCTTACACATTTCCTCGAACACAAATCTCTGGGTTGGTATATTGAACTGACAAAATGTGTCGAGTACAATACGAGGTGGATTTCTAAGGGGATGCGTCATCCAACCCATCGCCATATTATATAGCGAAGCGCGTTCCCTGTTACCAGGAAGCTGACTACGTCCCTGAGGACCATCTGAACCAGCGGACCCAAGAACAGGTCCGAGCGAATGAAAAAAACTAGCCGCAAGAGGAGAATTACGACTACGAGTAGAGGGAGAAGTATAGGACACAGGACTAACGAGTGAAGGAGTAGAGACAGAAGCAACAGCAGGAGTTAACAGAGCAGGAGCAGTAGCGGGAGCAGGAGTATGTGGAAGCGGAGGAGCAGTAGGGATAGCAACAGGGAAAGGAGCAGGAACAGTCGGAAGAACGGGTGCAGGTTGAGGAACAGACGGAGGAATAGGTGGAAGAATAGGTACAGGAGGAACCACAGGAGCTGTGGTACCCTGTACATACGGAGGTGGCGACTTCATAAGATAGGACATTAAAGGATCCTCAACTGCGTCTTCCTTCTTTTCCGACTCCGTAGGCAAAGTAGGATAGCATTTATCTATAGTCATGCGCTGCAATCTATCAAACACTTCCTTTTCCTTAACCTCCTTATCATGCTGAAATTGCTCTGCTTTCTTTACAATGGTAGCAACACCATCTCTCTGATTACGTTTAGTCTGTCTGATTTCTTTCTGTCGGGCTTCTTTACGCCACAACCGGAAGGCATCAAACATGGCCGGCCTTGACTTTTTCTCAAACAATTTAGCCTCTAGGTTATCTAAGATCGGGGTCTCAAAGCTACCATGAGGTGGCCAACTAAGGACACCGTCCTTCTTTGTATAGCGAATCCAATAATCATTAAAAGTAATCGGGCCTAGCCCATGTTTACTGTACAGTTCATAAGTCGGAGTTCCAACCGGAGGTATCGGACACGGGTCCTCCAGTCGGGAATCCGCACCACAACGTCTGAAACAACTAAACAAAGTACTGCGACTAGGCATCTTGCACACTAGCCGAGTTTCACAAACTTCAAGGGTTACGGGATTTACCAAGTCCCAGCAAAAAGCAAAAACCCTCGGTTTTTGGCGGCTGCAGTCGTCAAACAACACAACAAAGTACCAAGAACTACAAATGCAATGGAACCATGCAACCACTAAGTAACCACAACCAAGAACTCTGGGAGCGACCAGCAAATACTTAACTCAAAGATCGATGGCGTCACCAGGAAGGCCCGTCAGTCGTCTCGCTCTACCAAGGTCTACGCCAGGCGCCAAAACAGGTCTACAGTCAGGGCAGCAGTCCGTCGCAGCAGTCAGGAGGCGGGAATCTTCGCGGGAAAAGTCTTCGGGCCACTTGTTTCGACAACAGGATCGATGAAGCGGAGTGCACTTTCCCTCGGAGATTTCACACGAAGTTCCTCACGATCGTCGGGCTTGGACCGGTACCACTGATGCAGCCCCACGCTGGGCGCCAACTGAAGGACTGGGTTCTTTAAGACCCAGCGGTGCCAGGGGACAACACCTGAAACCTTCGTGGGTAACCTGCTCCGGCGTACAAATGACAGAGACACGGGACACTTCCTTCGGCGTCAAAGACTCGGTTTTTGGCGGCTGCAGTCGTCAAACAACACAACAAAGTACCAAGAACTACAAATGCAATGGAACCATGCAACCACTAAGTAACCACAACCAAGAACTCTGGGAGCGACCAGCAAATACTTAACTCAAAGATCGATGGCGTCACCAGGAAGGCCCGTCAGTCGTCTCGCTCTACCAAGGTCTACGCCAGGCGCCAAAACAGGTCTACAGTCAGGGCAGCAGTCCGTCGCAGCAGTCAGGAGGCGGGAATCTTCGCGGGAAAAGTCTTCGGGCCACTTGTTTCGACAACAGGATCGATGAAGCGGAGTGCACTTTCCCTCGGAGATTTCACACGAAGTTCCTCACGATCGTCGGGCTTGGACCGGTACCACTGATGCAGCCCCACGCTGGGCGCCAACTGAAGGACTGGGTTCTTTAAGACCCAGCGGTGCCAGGGGACAACACCTGAAACCTTCGTGGGTAACCTGCTCCGGCGTACAAATGACAGAGACACGGGACACTTCCTTCGGCGTCAAAGATTCAAGTTTATTTGCTGCAGGGAAACACAGAGATCACGGAAGTACAACGAGTGTAGTTCAGGGAGACTGCTTCAAATTGGTTCTGTGGATTGCTCCTTTTATACACAATTCTCCCATAGGTTTGCATAGCAGACAAAGGTTTACAACCCGGTTCCCACAATTATCCCCGAGAGGGGTCGCTTTGGTCACTTTGATACTCATGAGGTCCGGAACATAAGTGCGGAAACATTTGGCGGTTCCCAACTGTAAAAACCCATCTTCCCACCATTAGTACATTCCAATCAGCAATGAAACAGATCGAAGAAGGACCAAGAACAGGTGTGGAGGAAGATGGAAACAGTGGGGAGATTCGAAAGGGTGTAAAAGGGGAGGTATCAGGAAACACGAGCTACAGGCATTAAAGGGACGTGCCTAATGAGATGCACGACTGAGACAATAAACCGGCACGGCGAGATGAGGCTCGAGCGGGGCCATCTGCCTTACAGTATCATCCCCCTCATCATAAAGACACTTACAAAGGACACGTGTCTTCCGCAAATATCTTGGGAGTCCCAGGGTCGCGAAGCGGACAACGTCCGTTCGCTGGCTACTTGAGGGCAAGAGACAAAATGGATGCCGTATCTAAGATGGAACCCGTGGGTACAGATGAAAAACCCACGTAGCAAACGAACGGTTTAAGTTAGCACAGCGAAACTGCGCACACTTACTAAACTCGTCATTTGCGGTTCGTAGATACCAGACTCGACCATATTCGTGCGAGTCGAAAAACATCACTTACAATTGTCACGGAACCTCATTGCTCTCTAAGGCAGCCTTCCCCACATTTGTATATTGGAGTGTCACTGCAGAAAAGAGAGTAAACCACACTGACTCTCCCTGTCTGTGTACACCAACAATATAAGGCCCATCCCAGGTCAGTACCCAACCCTGCAGTGTCCCTTCTGCACCAGGCTACCTGTGCACAGTTCCTAGGCTGCGCATTACAGGAATCTCCGATTTGAAGCCTGCACACGTGTGTGCACACATGTTCATGTGTACCCAGCCAAGTACTCCTTACCCTCAAAAAGCAAAAAATCCAGGTGGATTAGATGGGCAAACCCATCTCTCACAGGGTATTCATGATTATGAGGTTAAAGGAACTTTCTCCATAATTGTAAGTATAATATCACCTGCTTCGTCAATAAAAGTATATCATATGAATGAGAGGTATACATTTTTTTTTAATTTTTAGATTCATTTTGTTTAACTCGATTAGAAGACACATCCCAGTGATGTAAACTCTTAAGATAAAAAATTGTGCCCACATTTTCTATACCTGTTATTGCTTTCAAAGTATTTGGTCTGCTTTGAGGGAATGTTTGGTGTTTGAGCTGGATGTAGTAATTCCTTTAAAGAATAAACAGTGAAAACATTGAAGTTAGAAGCTATGAGGAAGAGGACAAAATGTCATTCCTTTTATTTCAGTATAATGTTTTAAAGTCTGTTAGTCGAATGTGAATTTACCTTGAAAAAATTGAAGAAAAGAGGCGTTTAGCAAATTAGGAACCATTGGTTCAATTAAATGCAGCGGCCGGGAGAGTAGGCAACAGAGATGGGGACTGAAGACTGTCTCAAAGCACATTGGTTTTGGCTATCATTTTATACATTGCATGAAGCGTCATAAAGTAATTTGTACATTCATTGGGAGACGGAAATCTGGGCCTAGTTAGAAGCGTAGGTGGGTCTCGACCTTGCGTGGACACAATGTGCGATTCATGGGTACTTGTACAGATATTCGACATGGGGAGGGCATGATCACTGCGTGTAGTGTGTATGCGGTGTCCTGATTGGCTGGCTGTTTAGCAATTTTGTTGGTGTGCAAAGGTGCAATAACACATTACTTTTGGAACATTGCAGGTCTTGGTACAATGTCTGGAGGGTTTGTCTGCAGCTTTCTGGCATCCCGAGATGTCTTTTCTTGGCACAGTGTAAAGAGTCTGTTTCTAAAAAATGTCCATGTTCTTTTTTGGCTTGAATCCTTGGACCTCATTGGGATTTTGGAGGTTGCTACTGAAGAGGTAGAGGCCACAGTAAAATTGGTGCACTTATGGCTTGATTGTAGACTTGTTGGATAAGAGCTGTGGGTTTTATGTTAGCATTTAGAAAAACATACATTATTATTTGGTCTTGGAAATTCCTGTGCCTGTTTGTTTGGGGCATTTCTCTGCATCCATTTTGTGCAATCTTTGGTGAGGTACTGTATGGGCGGCCGCAGTTTGGGCATCATGTTAGGAATTAGTGAGTTTTTGGTCATGGAAGTGCAAGTGGGTCTTGACCTTGCGTAGGCACAATGTGGGCCAAGTGGGTGTGTGTCGAGATGTCCGGCATGGGGACCACATGATCACTGAGTGTAGTGTGCATGCTGTGTTTTGATTGGCTAAGTGTAAACAACTTAGTGTGGCACCTGGCTTTATGGTGTTTTAGGAACATGCACTCCGACCAAACATATTTTATTGGCACCAATCTCTTAAGACCTTTGTGGTGTTGCTGCCTATCTGTGGGATTGATCCGGGTATTGATGTTTGTGCTTTTGTCCAAGGGTTACATGTCACCCCACCTATGATCTGTCAATCTGTTGCTTCAGGCCTTGGTAGCAGAGCCTGCCTGACCACATATTTCTGACTCCTGGGGGTCATATCAGATGGATTTGAGGCAAGTTTGTTGTTATACTCACATATATCATGGCATACATCAATATCGTATTTTTCAATAATAAACAAGTCTTACTTATTGTGGTTACATGAAAGACTTAAGTTGTCATGGTTATTTTATTTCAGCTGAATTAAGCATTTAGATGTCATTCAGATTGACGAGCAGGTTCATAGTATGTGAACGAGTGCATGGCAGAAAAGAATGGATAAGTGAGTAGGTGAATGAATGAATAAGTGGGTCATAGAGTGAGCGTAGAGGCAAATGAATTGCTGTGTGATCACATAATATTGAAGTTCCCCCATCTTGCTGCTGCCCAGAATGTTTGTGGGGAAATACGGCCTTCAAACCTAACCTTCATCCAATTTGAAAACCACAGAGTGTTCAATTAACCAGAACACAGAGTGTTCTGTGTTCTTTTTAGGATCTGGCTGCATTACACAAATGTTAAGAATGTACTCTTTATTGGCATATCAGCCACAGACGGCGATCACATGTTTTTCACGAGGGTGAGTGCTCTCATAGTTTTTGAGGGATGTTACTCCAGTGTAGCTAATCTTGGAGCCATGTATAGTGAGCCATACTCTCACTACATTCCAAGCTCACAAACAATACCAAGAACATAAATAACATAGCCCGGTATAAACCCTAAGCCACACCATCCAACCAGTTCCTCTTTTGTCGTTTCATGAATACCTACCGATTGGATCTCTCTGTAATTACCCGATTAAGCCTAGCCACTGACTGTCTCTTTATACACACCACGTATGCCTGATCAAGCACCACACAACCCAGTAAACTGAAAACTTTCATTAGTTTCAAAACCTTGATATATTACGTAGTGTAATAACTGCAGTGATGTGATTTGAATGATGATTAATAGCGGTAATAAATATTCTTGATACTAGCCATGTGTGTATATAGATGAACAAATGTGAATTACCATTATACTATCCAGATATCTCGCGGCATCACTTAAGTCACATGGGAATACCGCCTTTTCAGACACAGTAACACTCTTTTCACAATACCACACCACTTTCTTTACGGCCAGTGTATAGACTTATTTTGTTTTCACAAATTCCTTTTTCAGAGGGATAAATGCACTAAAGAGAAATAAAGGATATTAATACATGTCACTATAGATTCACTCAACCACACGCACACTTTATAGCTCACCAATTCACTCAACCATTGAACATGAGTCACAATTACACAGAGTCACCTAAGGCATGCCCACTTTTTCACTTTGGCATACACAACAAGTCACTAGATCATTGTTTATAAAACAAGAACCTTTTGCAAATGCACTTTTTATGTTTTGTGTTCAGCCCTGAAGATTCGCAGTGTGTTCCCTGCGATGAAACACGTGTTGGCATAACTAAAGGAACAATAAACAGACACTTGACACCAAGAACAGAACGTCTTTTTTGAACTTTTATACCCCGACTTGGATGTTTGATTCTCTTAAAGTCACTCCGAAAGTGTGGATGTACACAAACTAATTATCTCTTTAAACACTAACATTACAAAAATGTTCTAATTTTGTATAGTGCAGGGGCATTGCTGTTCTATTGTTATTTGTGTGGATCTCCTTGGTCCAACCTTGAGCGGTTTTGTGAGATTACCGCTCGCCCTATTGCCTGTACCAGCTACTTCACAGTACTTTCCACTTTGCGGACATACAGGTTGTGCGCCTAATCACTCTGGTAAACGTAAAAATCTCCTTGCTGTATACTACAGACGGCGATCAATACTACAAAGGCCGCTTAGCGGTTTTTTATTTATCGCTGGAATTTATCATCCAGTTAGCGCGCTATTAACAATGCGTTTCTACAGGGAGATAAAATTCCAGCGATAGCGGCGTTGTAGGAGGGAATATCGCCGAAATCCAGCAAACAGTCAACAGGAATGGCGAAATCTTTGTTGATAGGCAAAGGTGCACTCAGCCTGACGATCCACCTGCCATTGGATAATGCAGACTGGTCAGGTTTTCAGCAGACCTTAGTTTCTGGCGAAACCCACGGTTAGCGCAGATTTTAAAATCGCTAACCGTGTTGTGGGCGGCCTTGTATATATGGCGATATGCACATAGCGATAATTTACATGGTATTTTGTGAGGGGTACGCCCAGTGACGTCCACTTTGCATCTCATTAGAGATGCAGAGCGAGGCGTTTGGAAAACGGCTGCTATCATGCGCTAATGCATGTTAGCACCACTTGTAAATAGGGCGGAAATATTATCTCAGTTTTTTTGGCTTTTAAAAGTAAAAAAAACAGAGATTAGGCCCTTGATAATATGCCCCTATGCATAGCAGCTCTTTGCATGCTGGACTCGAGCTAACATTCGCCTTCAGACACCATCACAACACCATTACTTGGCATTTAAAGAATACTGCAGAATCCACTACCCTTTGCCTGATAATATAGGACCCTCGCTTAACAGGAACCCAACAATTACTGTGTCCCCTCTTAGAAATGTATATCCTGCTTCTCCCCCTTCTGTTCCCAATGCATTGACCCTGACACTGAGAATTTGGCATTCTATTTCTGACACTGACTTTCCACCATCAATTGTGGTTCTCCTGGTAGTTCAGAGATTGCTGAGTCCCATTTGTTTTGCCTCATGTTTTGAATCAGTTACTGGTAGAGTACCTCCTACTGATTTGTAGGCTACTGTTAGAGTTCCTGCTGTGACTCTGTCCAGCCTTCTACACCGTATTGCCCTGCCTGGGTTCATCTCAAGACTGCAATAAGATACTTCCTGACACTGACCTCACCTATAGCTATGCCCTCTCCTCTCTATTTACATGTGGTTATAGGCTGTGCTGAGCTCCCTAAAAGAACATTACCTAAAAAAACCTGATGCACCCCAAAATAGATCTGACTATAACTTTACCGTTACTTGTTGCTCTGAGCTTTCTGCTCACGAGGTACTTGCTGTGAGAAATTCCAGTACCTACGTGGTACCTGCTGTGTATGTGTGTGCACATGACATGCATGTGATGTGCAAGTGCATCCATCATCTGGTGAAAGAATACATTCCTGGTGCCTCTGCTCCAACATCTCCTAGGGAGTAAGAGAAGTCTGCTCCTCCCATGAACCTCATGCTCCATATTTGTGGCAGGGCTTTTTATGTGCTATAAATATACGTTGTACTAAGGATACGCTTGATTGTAAACGTGGCTGAATGTCTACATTTAATATTAAAGAATTTGTGTAACTGGTACAGGATCAAGAAAGCAGGCATATATTTAAATGGAAATGGTAACAAATGTGTGCCTGATTGCAATGTTTTCAGTTTAGAAATTGCATGTCGTCTGATGCAGTTCAAATTAACAGGGCAGAGAAGAGAAACTTTTCACTTCTGTAATGCACACATTGTAGCTGCGGCTACAAGGAAAGATGACCTGAGAGATACGTTTTGGGAGGAGGAAAAGGTAGCATTAGCTTCCATAGCTTTCGTATGTTTCCAGATATGGGCCATTGTTTGCATATTATTACATTATAATACATGGGATTCTGCAATCCCTGTAGAAAAATCGGTCTTGAATTCCTTTATTATCAGTGACTTGTTGCACACACAGGCACCTATTATAAAGAAATGGCATCAGAACTCACTTGTCTTAACTTATTACAGTTGAGTTCTGATGTCACAATGCCTGCTGCTAAGCCTGTAGCTGAGGAAAAGGCAGGTCAAGTCAAGGAGCCTAAATAAAGCAACTGTTTAAAGACAAAAAATTAAACATGGCTTTTATTTCATCTGCCCTGATTTTCTATGTGCACAGTAATGTGAGAAACTGGGTTGTTGGTTGACTGTTGCTTAACCATCCTGCTCTCATCCAGACTTTAGACACTATCGCTTCGCTCAAACTTAGTAAGAACAAGAAGAATGCACTATCACCTTGGTACTCTGAATCCCAAAAAAGGGAAAAAGCAGACCGCAGGAAATTACAACGTAGGTGGAGAACTATCAGCTATCTGGAGACAAAGCTAATTATAAAACTGCATTAGAAAAGGATCACTCAAACATCAAAGAATACAATCTTATATAGTAGACAGGATCAACAATGTGGGTAACTCTACAAGAGAACTTTATAAGATAGTGAAGGAATTTACTAATCCCACAATCTGTGCCTCACCAATTCCAGGCTCTCAAGTTCTCTGCAACAATCTCACAAACTACTTTGAGGAAAAAATTTCCAAGAGCTATACGTCTTTTCCTAACAACAGGTACCTGGAAAGCCAACTCCACCTAAACCCTCAGCTACCATTTATTCTATACTCTTTCATACCTTCAATCAGCGACTTTTTCACTAGTATTACCCATGATGAATAGAACCAAATTAGGGTCTCCAGGTCATCTTAATTCACCTTACATCATGGGTGCTCGGTCCCTAGTCCTTCTTGCTTCCATCACTAACCTGGTTAACCTTTCCTTGATCATGGATTCTTGTCCAGTAAAGTGGAAAACTGCCTGTGTCAGACCAATTAAAAAGAAAATGTTGATGACCCTCAAGGTCTTGCTAATTATAGACCTATATCATTGCTTTCCTTTCTTCGAAAAGTTATGGAGACTTTACTCAACAAACAACTTGCATCTTTTTTAGAAACTCCCTCTTTGTTGGACCACTCCTTGTCTTAAAGTACAGAAACAGCACTAATAGAAGTCCTGGACTCTATCAACCTTGCTTTGGACGGGGGGAATTCAGCCATGCTGGTTCTACTGGACTTGTCCACAGCAATGATACCCTCACATGCAATCCTAGTCTTTAAATAGGGGGAGATTGGTATCAGGGGCAAAACATAAGGCTGGGTGGAAAATTTCCTGGCCATTTTAATTCACTAAGTATAGCTGAACTCTTTTAATTCCAGAACTATGGCATTAGATAAAGGGGTGCCACAGGGCCAATCTTTGAGCCCCACCCTCTTCAACATTTATTTGTCCCCACAGCCAAAGTGATAGGATCATGTGGTTTTGTGGGTCATCTCAGATGCAGATGATACCCAATCTGTTATCATCATGGTGCCCAACCCTGACTCTATAAAATTAAATACAGGGAATGTATGACTAAGTTTACTGCATGAATGTCCATCACTATCTTCAAATGAACACCAGTAAGACAAAGATACTGCTTTTTGGGAAAACTCATTCCTTTTAGTGAAGTGACTGTTGGCCCAGAGAACTGGGGCCTACTCTCATTCCAAAAAAAGCAGTAAAACACCTAGTTTAACTGATTAAAATCTGTCCATGAAAGAACATGTGAATTAAATCTCTGGAATGTGCTTCCGTCTGATGCGTATGCTCAGAAAAGCTTTCAGTGGCTACCCTTGCAGACAAGGAATTCCCTTTTCCAAGCTCTTATTGTGAGTCACCTGGATGATGGCAACTCTCTAATGGTTGCAATGAATGTGGTTCTCTTCTCCTAGCTCCAGGTAATACGAAACACAGCAGTGTGGTTGGTCTGCAGCCTCCCCTCTTGTTCTGGTTCTGGTTCTGAAAACACAGTGAGATCTCTGCACTGGCTGCCTATAAGAAAGTGTACCCTTTTTAAGCTCTTATGTCTGGTCCATAATTCTCTTCATGGAAATGGGCATAACTACCTTCACAAAGATTCAATGAGCAACTGCTACTGCACCCTGGCATATTCGTTCAGTCACGTACAGGGAGCGTTCTTTTTTTATTTTTGGAGTCCTCACCATAGGAATCAGCTGCCACTATATTTACGCTCCAGCGTCAATATAACCTCATTTTTTTTAAAAAACCTCCTAAAAGTGTGGCATTTTAATTGTAAAATGTAAACCATACTTTATCTGTGCAGCCTGCTGGAGTGCAGGTAGAACCCTTTGAGCGGGTGATTCGTGCACTTTACAAATAATTATAATAATAAATAATATTAACCCTGGGTAACTTGGCACAAAAAGCAGAGCAGTCAGGCTTAGCTTAGAGGCAATGTGTAATGTATTTAAGCAGCACACAAACAGCAATAAAGTGAAAACAAAACACTAGTAAAATCCCAAATAAATTTAGAAAAATAGGGTAAATTTAAATAAATCATTTGACACCAAAGCAACACAAATCTAATCAGTAGAACCGGGGTTCAGAACAGTGGTAGTCTTTTAAGTCCCTGTGGCTCCGAACAGGAGGCAAGGCAAGCAAATTAGTCATTTGGGTCACCTCTGGCAGTCATGGGTGCAGATGAAATTGCAGGGCTCAGCAGCAGGGCTGGCCTCTAAGTTTCAAGGCGGGCTCCAGGCAGCAAAGCAGTCCTTAGAGGTACAGCAGAAATCTGACACAGTGCACAGTAGGTCACAGCAGTAGGTTGTCCTCTGAGTGTCCTTCCACAGATCCAGTAGTGATCTGGAGAGTGGGTCTGAAGGTCCTATGTTTACACCCTAGTTCCCTTCTCCTTGAAGGTGAGAGAAGCTTCTGGAAAGGTTCTTGGATGTGCATTGAATTTCCTGACTGCCCAGGCCTTGGCTCCAAGCTGGCTGCAGCGACAATATAGGGGTTTTAATCATTTTGTGTGGAGACAGGACACAGCCTATTTATGTGTAAGGGGGGCTATGTACAATTTGTCCCCCCATCCCACCAGTGGTGGCCCATTGAGGCACACTTAATCCCCTCTGTTGTGTGACTGTCTGGGAGGAATTCAAAAAAGTATGTCAGCTGCATCCAGTTGTGTGGCGCAAGACAAGCTGCAGGTACAAAGAGCTAAAGGCAGGAAAATACCAACTTTCTAAAAGTGGTGCTTTCAAAATTGTAATAAAAATTCAAATTTACCATCAAAGCGGGTTTGTCATTACAAATCCATAGGTACCAAGCATGACTTATTTACCTCCTCTCAATTAGGAATTGCAGCTTATTTAATATAATAAGGAATCCCTAATATTATCTTATGGGAGAGGTAGGTCTCACAGTAGTGAAAAACACATTTGGGAATTTTTGACTACCAGGACATTAAAACTTAAATGTATATGTCCAATGTTTTAATTACATAGCACCCTGTCTTTTGGAGTACCTACATAGTTCTTTAGGGGTGGCTTATATGTAATAAAAGTGGAGTTTACGGCTTGGCAAGGAGGTTTGAATAGCTAAATAAGCATGGTAGTCCAACACTGCATTCAGGCTGAAATGGCAGGCCTAGGACATGTTTTAGGACACTATTTAGGATGGTGGCACAATAAGTACTGCAGGGCCACTGGTACCATTTAATTCACAGGCCCTAGGTATAAGAAATACCTCTCTATAAGAGACTTACAAATAATTTAGGCATGCCAAACTGGTGTAAGTCAATTATACCAAGCATTTGGGAGAGAGCACATGCACTTTCCCATGAGTAGACCAACATAAATCAATTCAGCACAAATATAAGTTAAGGGAAAAGGTTTGGGGATGAACCTGCAGAGAGGGCCAGGTCCAGAAAATAACAATTGGAAAAGAGACATTTATGTCAACATCTTTATTTTTTGCACTACTTAGGCAATTATAGAAAAGTTAGAATCTTCAGACTTGAACTAAACTGATTCTAATATCTTTTTGCAACAAATATCTAACAGCTTTATTGAGGTGTTTAGTTTTGCATCGGGTTTCTATTTGTATTCTGCATGTTTTCAAACATGCTCTCTCTTTGATGTGAAGGAGCCACATACCAAGGATTAAAGTGGTTTGTGGAAAAGGTGAAGGTGCATCCTCATATTATTAGGGATAAAGTACACCCTGCTGTACATGATAAGGATATTGGAGTTTCATAACCTTAGAGAAGAACTTACGCCCCCATTAGGATGACTTTGCCCGCCCGCCATCCTCACGGTACCAGGGACCGCCCGCCATAAGGGCGGGGGTCCTGTGCCTGGCATTAAGATGTGCCCGCCTCAGTGGCGGGCGCATCCTGCATTCCTACCATTGTGGCTGGCGGTGCACTCAGCACCGCCCGCCACAATCGCAGTAAGGCATGCCCCCTTGTGCACCCCTTTCCCCTTGGAGTCCATGGGGGCCCGCATTGGGCCCCCAATGCAGACTCCGCATGCCTTTCCTTGGCGGCATTGCCGCCACAGAAAGGCATTTAAAAAAGCCCATCCTAATATGGCTGGCGGTGTCTGATAGACACCACCAACATAGAAACCCTTTTCCGCTCCATCCGCCGCTGACCTCCCAGCCATACTAATATGGCGGGGGTCATTCCAGGATGGATGGCATGAGGATCGCCCCTGCCAGGCCGGCGGTAGCTACCGCCGGCCTGGCGGGGGCGATCCGCCCGCCATCCTAATGGGCCCCTAAGTCTTCAGCTTTCGTATGGTCATGGAACTCCGCAATGGTTTTCAACATCCTTATAATGTATGCCAGGAGGAACCTTATTTTATACATAACGAGGGCTGAGCATGCATGACCTATCTCATTTTATAAGACATTATTTACTGGAAAGGTTTAGATGGTACAGTTACAGGAGTAAGATGAGACACAGCCTGTTGAGGTAAATGCTGAATGACTGGATTTCGAATGCTGACGCGGTAACAACGTCTGGTATGCAGGGAAACTATACATGGCTGAGCATATTACAAGCTTAGTGAACTACTACAGCCATGTAAATTGCTTGGCTAACAAACATTTTAGACATTTTGGATTGGGAATAGACTCATAGGTTAAAGAAGTGAGGTGAAATATGTAGGAGGCTTATCTAACATGTACCTGATTTGCATAATGCCTACTGATTTGCTAACAATAGTTATGATCATTCTAATGGACAACTACTGCATAATAGATAATAATATACCTATATAATACCATTCATTGTGTGCGCAGACAGATTTATGTATACAATGGTGGGGCTCTATTTCAATACCACAAGCAGGTAAGAGTTCCTCTTATAGTTTTGACTCCTAGCTCTCTCTTTTTAACAGAGCATAACTAGCTTGAAGAAGAATGGAAACACCTGCTAATTGCACTTTTGTCTGAGTAAATGTATTTTTGTTGGCTTAGTGAACCTACTAGGTGTTATCCTATTACTATTGGTTTTCCCTAACACTCTCCCTAACTCCTTGTACTTGCCCTTGACTTCTAGACCCCTCTGCATCCTCATCTTCAACCTCTGCTGCCAGTGTCTTTCCTATAACTTCCTATACCAATCTGCACTTCAAAATGCACTACCTACCCCCTGCACCCACCACCAATTTTACTGTGCACTTCCCAAACTTTTACGGCATGCATTCTTTACCATGTTACACCCTATGAACCACCAAAAGGACCCTGCACCCCACTCAATGCAACCTTAACAACCCTTGCACTTCCAATTATTAGTTTCTACTCCATTGCAACAAGTGCTTATGTACTCCTTGCAACAGGTGCTTCTGTACTCCTTTCATCTTGCCCTCCCCACACTCTTGTAGATTATTTTTCCAATAAATCTCATCCTCTGATATCATCCTAAAGACGTTGCTGTCCCTGATTCTTGCACTTGGCATACCTAGCACTTGGTATTCTCACCATTTGATCCATGGATTATCTGTAATTTCCTCACCATCTTACATCCTACAAGCTCAAACATTTATATAATTGTTAGAAATGTGGTCTCTAGTTGGCAGAGGTTGTTAAAAATGAAATTGAGGCCTTAACAAATCCTTTTTGTCACAGAGACAAGCAGGCTCTTTCACAGAGATAGGCATGCCCTTTGACCTAGATTAGCCCTCATTTCACAATAACGAGCAACAGAAAGGCTGTCCCCTTATCTGATCACTGTGTGCTCTCTGCACAGAAGACGGTCCCGTCCATCCTAAATACGTAATCTCCATGTCCAACAGTGACTAACCTACGTCACAACAAATTCTTGGAAACAGACAAAGAACACATCTTCCTCTGACCAACATTACGTCAATCCAAGACACCGATCCAGTATAAGTATACCTCCCTTTGCCCAAGCAAACCAGAGGAGACAGAGACTTCCAGGCCAACACTCTGCCCGAGGCGCTGCAACCTGCGTCATGCCACAGCTCCAGCTGGCAGAGGTCCATCACTCATCTGTGGGTGTCCAGCTCAAGATCAGGATGAAGTCCCACAAAGGTAATGGGGTTAGACTAACTCCTAGGGGTATTCTTGGCTCTCTAAGACCTACACACATGCTAGGTATACCTAGGTACATCTAGTTAGGCATCATAGGGGTATTGGCTTTAACTTAATGCATTCTGTATTTCATGTATTTGTTCATTACTATTGCAAAATGGTAGAACTATACAAAGCCTTTTTATTTAACTGCACTGCTGGCCATAAATCTCTGCTACTGTCCAACAGTTGTACAGCACATATAACCAGTACTAGAATAACAACTGTGCAATAAATGTTATTGTAAACACACCAACTGTTTCTTCTATGTACTTCTCTGAGATGAGTGACTGAATGAAAAGTAGTATATTGTTTCCATGATCCTGAGGGATGTGGGTTTTATGTTATGTGGTTGCCAGAAGCTATTCCCTTCTTGTCTTCAAGAAGTTTCTAGTGGCCTCTGAGCTAGCTGGTACACAGTAATTAAGTTTAATATACATAATAGAGGCATACAGACCTCAGTCCTATGCCAAGCCTATTGTGTATGTTATGCCAATGCGCAGAACCTATAAGGGATATAGGAACTACACTACAAGGTAGGCACCCTGTCCAAGTAGGGACATCAATCCTAGTCAGGGTAAGTCACCCCGAATTAACGTGTGCTCACCCTACCTTGGGCAGTCAGGCTTAACATAAGAGACAATATATGAATTATTTGTGCAACACTTAAAATACAGTAACATAGTGAAAACACCACAAAAAGACTCCACACCATCTTATAAATATAGAGAATATTTTTCTTAGTAAAACAAGATCAAAGCAACAAAAATCAATCAATCAAGGCATTTGTATAGCGCGCTACTCACCCGGAAGGGTCTCAAGGCACTGGGGGGGGGTCCGCTACTGCTCGAAAAGCCAGGTCTTGAGTTGCTTCCTGAAGGAGAGGTGGTCCTGGGTTAGCCGAAGGTGGATGGGGAGGGAGTTCCATGTCTTGGCTGCCAGGTAGGAGAAGGATCTTCCTCCGGCGGTGGCTCTGCGGATGCGTGGAACGGCGGCGAGGGCGAGGCTGGTCGACCGTAGCTGGCGGGTGGGCGTGTTGAAGGTCAGCCGGTTGTTGAGGTACTTGGGGCCCAAGTCGTGGAGAGCTTTGTGTGCGTGGGTGAGGAGTCTGAACATGATCCTTTTGCTGATGGGGAGCCAGTGCAGGTCTTTCAGGTGGCCGGAGATGTCGCTGTGTCGGGCGATGTCCAGGACGAGTTGTGCGGAGGCGTTCTGGATGCGTTGGAGTCTTTTCTGAAAGTTGGCAGTGGTTCCGGCGTAGAGGGTGTTTCCGTAGTCCAGTCGGCTGGTGACGAGTGCCTGGGTGATCGTCTTCCTGGTTTCGGTGGGGATCAATCGGAAGATCTTTCGGAGCATGCGCAGGGTGTTGAAGCACGAGGATGAGACGGTGTTGACTTGTCTGGTCATCGAGAGGGAGGAGTCCAGGATGAAGCCCAGGTTACGTGCATGGTCCGTTGGCTTGGGGGTGGTGCCCAGTGCAGGGGGCCACCAGGAGTAGTCCCAGACGGAGGGCGATGATCCCAGGATGAGGACTTCCATCTTGTCTGAGTTCAGTTTCAGGCGGCTGTTCTTCATCCATTCGGCGACATCTTTCATTCCATCGTGTAGGCTGGTTTTGGCGGTGGCTGGGTTCGTTGGTGAGGGAGAGGATCAGCTGGGTGTCGTCGGTGTAGGAGATGATGTTGAGGTTGTGTTGGCATGCGATGGCTGCAAGGGGGCTCATGTAGACGTTGAAGAGGGTGGGGCTGAGCGATATTCCATGTGGTACGCCACAGATTACTTCAGTGGCCTCGGATCTGAACGGGGGGAGGCGGACTCTCTGGGTTCTTCCGGCGAGGAACGAGATGATCCACTCTAGTGCCTTCTCTTGGATTCCGATGTTGCTAAGGCGCTGCACTAGGGTACGGTGACAGACAGTGTCGAACGCTGCGGAGAGGTCCAGGAGGATGAGGGCCTCTGAGTTCAGAATTTTTAAATAATAAACTGCAATTTAGTGCTTATAAGGCAATAACGCTTAGGGGTTTCTTGAGGTCATGCTGTACTGGGGTAAATCCAAGGTTTCAGGCTGCCTGCAATGGAGTTTGGGCTGGCTATAGGAGCTATGCAGGACCTGCTAAAAAAGTACCTTGGATAGAGCAAGTTCGGAGTCGAAGACTTGATATGTCGGTTCTGATTCGCACAATCAGGTCAATGCATCGAAGTCGAACCTCGCAGTCGGTCCTGAGTTGTTGTTGAACTCCTTACTATGTAGATGATGTGTTGCCATTGAGACTCACAGGGATTTCTGTGGATCAGCTCAGTACCAGCATGAAACCTCACAGTCTAGACACGAGGTCACGGCATGAGTTCTGATTAGTGCAAAGTCATCATTGCATCGATGTTGCCAGGAAAAAGTCTGCAGAACCCTTTTTCAAGCCTCAGGACTTGATTGGCACCTCTTGGCAGGGCAGGACTCACAGTTGGCAGAGTCCAGCAGTGGAAGCAGAGTTGAAGGAAGACTTTGATGTCCCTGAAACTTTAAGACCTCGCAGTCAGGAGCAGGCAATTTGGAGAGGTGAACTTGGGACTGCTGTGCCATATAAGAAGTGGATATCGGAAGCCTCAAACATCCCTTGATGGGTGCTTGCTTCTGGTCCTTTGTGAGTCCCGTGAGAACTGTTCTTCTTGATATTTTCCATTGGGGTCCTGTACACCTGGTATTGGTATGCCATGGCTCATGTAGGTCTTGGTGCCTCCATACGTGGTGGAGAGGAAGATCTGACCCTCCGGAGCGGTTGTACCTTTTTTTGCTTTGGTGCTGCATCAAGGTTGTCGGGGAGCAGCAAGTCCACAAACCGGACTTCCTTGATGCCTGCAGAGTGCAGGGGAGTGATACCTTCAATCCAAGGGAGCTTCTTGGTCTTTTCTTGAAGCCTGGAGGTGCTCCAGAAATCTTGGAGTTCTTTCCAGTTCAGGAAGACACAGCAGAAAGCAATTGTCGAGTCCTGGGAACAGCAGGGAACTGCAGGCAGGGAACAGCAGGCAGGGTTTGGCACCTTTTATCTTCTGCAACAGGGCTTCAATTCTCGTGCAGCAGGTTTTCTTTATCCTGTTTTCTCTTGTCTGTCAAATCTGATGTTCAAGGTTTGGGGTGCCACCTAAATCTTTATATATAAAAACGAAGGTATGTCTGTCTATTTGTCCTTTCATGCATTACTACACCATTAATCCGATCGGCATGAAACTTTGGGAAGTTGTTGAGGTTTCTGTCCCAAAAAAAAAATGTAAAAAAAAATTAAAAATTGTTAAAAGTTGTTGAGTACACTCCCGCGAAGGTTTCTGGCAAAAAAAAAATAATAATAAAACTTTGTTAAATATCGACCCACCCGGCTCCCCAGGGCCCTCATAATCTTTCCAATACTGAACCTTTACAGTTTCCGGTGTGACTCGCTTTTGCAATGACCATCAACAAAGCACAAGGACAATCGCTGCAAGTGTGTGGACTAGTGTCTGGACTAGATTTGGAGAATCTGTGCTTCTCACATGGACAACTGTATGTGGCCAGCTCACGCGTCGGAAAACTTTCTGATTTATTCGTGTACGCACCAGATGAAAAAACAAAAAATATCCACAAGCACTCGAATAAATAAACAGAATTAAAACAACACATTAAAATGTTTTCCAAATTAAAATGAATAAGTTTAAATAAAAATGACACAATGCAAATTGAATATTATCATAACAAGTTTCTTTAAATTTACTTTCTTCTGAGAACGCGCGACCCGTAAGCTAGTACTTAATATAGCTGTGTTACAAGGGGATACAAGTAGCAGCCAATTTCCTACCTACCGTTAGGGTGTCTACAAGATGGTGGAATTTCAGCAAAGGGGTTCACCTTGTCTGCCCCGCCCTACAGGTGGTGCAGTCTAAGTGGGACCCTCCTCCTAATCTAATTTCCCACCCTTTCTCCCACCAAAAGTGGAGCAGGAAAAGGGGCTTGGCTTCCTTCACAATCTAAAGGTTCCTGGGTTGGATTTTGAAGGCAGCATCACCTTTAAAGCTTTCCACCCAGGAATGCCATCCTGTCCTGGAGAAGGTGTGAAACAACTCTGCCCAGAGCAGGCTTGTCTCTGTCCTCTGAGAGAGAGCCATCTCTCACCCTATGAGGTCAAAGACATGTCTGATAGTAGCAGGCTGGCAAAAACAAGTCAGGGACAACATCAGTGCCTGGTAGGTCTTCAGGGGACCTTCTAAAGGGGTCTCCTGTGTGAATGATTTAATAAATCCAACCCTGGCCTCATTGAGGATTAATTAAGACAAGATGTTGGGTACCAAACATCTTAGAAATCAGTGCAGCCATCAAGGAGTTAGGAAACTTGTGTTCACTAGTATCCAGCCCATGCTCTCTTTATGGCTACCCTAGGCACTTACAACATCTCAGAATAGACTGGACATTATATGGGCATATCTGACCAGGCTGATATGCCCTCACATAGGATATAGGGCCTGTAGTAGGGGTAACTTATCTACATCATATGCAGTGTATGGGTGGCATGGAACACTGGGCTGTGTGTGATATAGACTCTTCAGATTTCTTTGCGACAAGATGTGCAGCGTGTAATGGTGGAGTGCATAGCCTTTGTGAGGGGTCTCTGTGGTGGCACACCCAGTGCTTCAGCCCCATGGGACCCTCTTCAGTTCCCATGCCCTTTGTACCAGGGGGACCATTTTCTTGGGACCTACAGGGGTAGCTGAAAAAGTGCCAATCATGGTACAGTGTTTTGGGAATGAGATCTGGAACTGAGAACCTGGTTAGCAGGGACCCAGTGCACTTACATTTTGAAATCACGTCAGGTAAAAAGTGGGGGCTAACCATGCAAAAAAGTGCCACTTTCCTACAGGGAGTCTATGTAACTCACCCATTATGAGCTTGCAAAGGTCAAGTACCACATTGTCCAGAATCTTCTAAATATAACCAATATTATGGTCCCTTGTTGACTTATGGTACTGAATCCAGCTGTAATTTTGTTTCAGATTCCATGTGAGGCTGAGTGGTTCAGTTATTGATCTTTACCTATCATTCTTCTCCATACTGTTGCATGAAGACAGTCAGTTCCTCTTTGCATTTCGGTTCAACAGACTTTTTTGGCATGGCGCCGAGTCCCACAAGATTATACTTAGAATCTGTCTACCTCTAATCAGGTTCTTAAAAATAACCTGGATTCCATGATCATACCTTGTAATTAAATGTTGGTCCAGTATATTGATGACCTACTGTTTGAATCAGACACCCAATAAGCTTGCAAGACAGATACTATCACCTTTTTGAACCACTTGGTTGAGATTGGATATAATGGTCATGATTCACAAAGGTAAACTGAGATGAGAGTCTAATTTTACCACTTTTGGTATTCACAAAGGGCATTTACAAGTAGTAAAGTTAGACTTTTGTCTCAGTTTAAATTAAGTTTAGTCTCAGTTAGACTTGAGACCAAAACGTGAGTTAAAATGAAACAAAAGTCTAACTTTACTACTCGCAAATGCTCTTTGTGAATACCGACAGTTTTAAAGTTAAATCTTTGTCTCAGAACAGATTGGCCCCTCTTTTACTCTCTTACAGTTTATATGAGGTTAAATCATATAAGTTTACTGTAAATACAATGTGTAAAGAGAACAGTTTATTATTGCAATTTTTGTAAATATTTCACACTCATGGTCATGATTTTTTGTTAATGTTAATATTAATGTTAATGTTAAAATGGGACTTTTATAGCGCAACGGCTACTCCAAAGGAGTGTCCCGGCGCTTTGAGCTCCTGACCATGAAAAAGAGCAAGAAACATAACAATAACAGAAAAGGGGCACCCGGAGGGGAAAATTATCCAGCAAACAACCAAGTTTTCAAGTCTTTCCTAAAGACAAGCAGATTAGAGGATTGTTTAGTTGTTTGTTTAAAGTTTTTTGCTTTTGAATGTATAAATGCAAAGTGTTTCCCTTATGTTCAGACGTTTCAAGACCTAGAAACAGTCTTGAAATTTAAAAAGAAAAAGGTTAAATGAATAACCAGATCTAAGCGCAAGATAACGCTGGTTCTCCCTGTGTATCTGTTGAATTAACGAGCAGGAACACAAAACAGTAGCCAGGTAACTCCACCAGTTTCTTACTTTGATTAACATTTTTTAATGGCTAGACAGCCATTTCTCTTTCCACAATGCATCTAAATGCCCTAAAGTGTTTAATGAAAATGAAGAAAGGTGTGGATGTGATGCCTAGGGCACAACCGAAGCACAGTGACTTTGATGTCCCTGTCATGTTGGCTACTGTGGGGCAACAGGCTTTGTTCCTTTCCCCACCTGATCAGATCTATGGTGGAGGGATGCAGTATTCCCATACTCTTCCATACCTCCCCATAACTTTTGTTTCTTTCCCTTGAGATAATCAGGCATTCTGTGACAGGGTATACAACTGAACTACTGTGTGGGTACCTATCAACAAATGATATTGTATTCTTAATGAATTACAGATATGTGTGTGTGTGTGTGTGTGTGCATGAATGTGTGTGTATTGCTATGGGGTGTGTCTGCATATTTGTGTGTATGTGGGTGTATCTGTGTGTCAGGTTGTGTGTATATGCATTTGAAAAAGCAGTCACAGCCACAAAATACCATCCATCTCTTTATTTTTACTCTTTCACTAGAGCTGAGCTCTGTGGGCAACTCAGAGACGTTAAGTTTGCCTGAGCACCCGCTAGAATTTGAACTTAAAAGATGCATATCTCGTCCATTCCACCTAAATTATTAATTTCAGGTGAAACAGACTATTTCAGCTGGGAGAAACTGAGATGAATTCTCCAGGGAACTTTCATCATCTCCTCTTTTGCACAGTGCCCTTCTTAAGGTGATAGGCTAAGACCTCCTTGGCACATTTTCAGAACTAAATTTCACAGCAATCCTCTATTCCTATTCCTGGTGGAATTTTTCCAAATGATGAGCACAAAGTGCAAGAGCGTTTATCTAGTCTTTCTAAAAAAACTATAGAACATGTAGGAGTTCTACAAGTGGGTAAAACAACTCATTGAAAGTTGCAGTTGTTCTAACAGCTCACTATATCATTATAGGAATCACTTGTGAATTACAAGGAAAACAGGGTTGGCGTATTGATGTCCCCTTTATCTTGTGGTTCACAAGGCCATTTCTCAATGGTCTATAACTTCTGTGGCTCTGTGAAGTACTCAAAAGTTATTGACATCCTTTGACACAGTCACTGTTGGAGATGGAGTGTCCACTGGGCTAGAGGCGCGGGGGTATTGGAGTAAATTGACTGTTGGATGCTTCCACTCACATCCCATTCATACAGGGACATTGGCACCCTGTTAGATTGATGGGAAATCGGCTGCAAGAGCAGAAATTTGCTTTTATGAATGCTGAACTTCAGATCTACTATCCTGCTGTCCTATCTATGATCCCAACCCTTCATTTCCAGATGGCTGGAAGATTTCAAAGAAAGAAATATGACTCATGACTATTGGTAAGGTGTATTCACAGAGAACTGGCCCATTACCAGTGTGGATCCTGCCCAAACACAGTGCTACACTGCAACAGTGCTCACCATGGGCCAGATCCACAAAGGTAAACTGAGACAAAAGTCTAATTTTATGACTTTTGGTATTCACAAAGGGCGTTTACTACTCGCAAATGCCCTTGGTGAATACCAAAAGTTGACCTTTACAAATTTGGGTATTCACAAAGGTTATTTACCAGTAGTAAAGGCTCTTTGTGAATACCGAAAGTCGTAAAGTTAGACTTTCTTCTCATTTTACCTTTGTGAATCGGGCCCAATACATTTGCCCCCCTTACATGTACACTAACACAGTTTCTAAAACCATCCTGACTCAAATACTGCGGAGTAGAGTGGAGTGGTTTAGGTGGGAAATTCAGGGGTAAAGAGCTATAGCATCACGAGAAACCAACACTATTGGCAATGAGGATGTTTTATACAATAAACATTAAGATACAACAGAATTAGATGCTCCCCTTTCTGTTTCTTACTTAGAATATCCCCCTTTTCATAGTGATTCAGAATAATCCAGAAAAATAATCTAGTATATCTTGAAATCAGACAAGATGCATAAAGTATGCATCATTATTTTCCAGTATTGGATTGCAAAGTAGATGTTTGCCAAAAACATCAGTCTTAGTGGTATTTGTAGGAATTGTTTGACTGAACACATGTTTCAAGAATCCCAAAAAGATTTTTATTCTATAACATATCAGAGAATGACAGAGTGACTAGCCAAACTCACTAACCTATCCACAAACTATGATCACTAACACATCAAAGATGAGATATCACTTTTAAAGGAACGTGTACTCTATGGGCCTATATGTATAAGATATAAATGAGAAAACCTTTGTTGAGCTTGAGCTAACACATTTACAACAAATAATCAGGTAGGGACTGGGTGAATAGGCATATTGTCATGGGGAACATCCTGAACAACGAGGCCGAAGCCACGAGTTCCAGAACCCTGTAAGTCGAACAACGACTTGCATGGAAAACAACTGCCTTAACCACTCATGTGCGTGGTTAAGGTAAAGTCGGTCTTGTGTTCAGAATGGGTGGGGAGAGAGGAGCATCAGAAAGAATAGGACAGGAAGAAGGGTTTTAGGGTAGTTTTAAGGGATTCGGGGGGTTCAGGGTAGTATTTAGAGGGTGGGGGATCAGGCTAGTTTTTAGGGGGTGGGGGTTCAGGGTAGTTTTTAGGAGGTGGGCGTTTGGGGTACTTTTTAGGGAGTGGGAGGGAGTTTGGGGTAGTTTTAAGGCGGTGAGGGATCAGGCTAGTTTTTAGGGGGTGGGTGTTTGGGGTAAATTTTAAGAGGTGGGGGTTTGTGGTAGTTTTTATGGAGTGGGAGGGGTTTTGGGTTATTTGTTAGGGAGTGGGGGTTTGGGATTGTTTTAAGGGGTGAGGGTTTGGAGTAGTTTTTGGTGGGTGGAGGGTAGGATTAGTTTTTAGGGGGAGTTGGGGGCTCTGGGTTGTTTTTAGGGGATAGCAAAGGGATCCTGGTAGTTTTTAGGGGGTGGGGGTTTGGGAGGGTTTTTAAGGGGTGGGGGTTTGGGAAGGCTTTTTGGGGGGGTTGTGGTAGTTTTTAGGGGGCGGGGGTTCAGGGTAGTTTTAAAGGGGTAGGGAGTTTGGAGTTATTTTTGAGGGGGTGGGGGTTTGGGGTAGTTTGAAGAGGGGGTTAGGTGTAGTTTTTAGGGAGTGTGGGGGAGTTGGGGTCGTTTTAGGAGCATGGGGGTGTATTTAGGGCATAGCGCACGATGGAAGAGGTGGTAAACATAGCTATGGATAGCTGTTTACCATGCATGCCTTTACCAGAAAATTTGTGGTAAAGGAATGCGTGGTAAAGCAAGTTGTGGTTAATACGCGGTAGTTGTACAGACCGCGTTGTTAAGGATGTCATTGTATAGGAACTTGTTGTTCCGACATACAACCTATTGTCAAGTCGCTCTGTTTTCGTATGTTTTTAAGAATGCCAACACAGTGGTCGGAAAGGGGAAGTGCAAATGGATGTTTCAAACAAAAAAGGAAAATGCCCTCTAACTTTCCTTATGAAATACATCTGATTTTGCGAGTTACAGCATTTTAGACCAGTATCAACCATGAGAGGAGACATAATGTAATGAATCTTGCTTCTAAGCAACTCCGTCATTAAATATGGAATATATAGCCAGTGGCTCACGATTATCTTTAAAAAACTACTGATGTTTAAGGTCTGCATAAAACTATTGAGGGTGGTTGTTTGCTTCAATCTTGTTGATTAGCTAACAAGGTTGTGATTGAGCATTTATTCAATAATGTAAGACATGACATTTCAATCATGGATTATTCTTTTAAATAATTACTACGAACCAGAGTTGCTGGGTGACAGATTCCAGGACGGAGTAAAATGTTTGCTATTGCACAGAGTTCTGTCTCATCTAGTTTACCCTGAAGAAGAATGATGACCAAAAATGTGTGGTTAGATGGCTTAACTATCTAACAATTGCCAACATTGTCCTTCTAGGTTTATGAAAACATCATCCATAGAACAAGTCTTATTGTATTAGAATGGTTAACGATGTTTTACTGACTTGAAGTTAATTTATGTGAATTACGTGTTCTTCTCTTAGCATGTTTTAGTCATGAGTTGAAAGCATGTGCATAGATGTTAGCGTTTGGAGTGCAAATATTACTTTTCCAGGATTTAGTTGCTAGTAGAACGTATTTGAAAGAGACAGATTAAAATTTTAATGAATTAAAGATGAGTACACAAATGAATTTTGTTTTATATATTTCTGTTTACAAATTATATGAGAAATGCAACATCATTTTAATAGTATTAATATTATTGGAAAGGAATATTTCCCTCCACTCATGCCCTTGTGTCTTAATCTGAGAGATGATGGCCATATAGGCCTGAGGGTTAGGTAGTGTTCAACTTTCCTTAAGCATGCCTGACCAGATATGTGTAAAGAAACATATGATCAGTTGGCTTTATTCTGTGTAGAATGAATATTTTTCTGAAGGGCTTTAAAGCGATTGAGTAACCTGATTTTTTTTATTGTTAATGTGAAACCCCAGCAATATCATAAATACATATATTACAGCATATTATCCCTGCTGTTCTTCCTTTGATTCCTCCCTCGAAAGATCAACCCCAAACTGTTGGTGCTCAATCTAGCACTCCTGGAGGCTGTAGCAACAAGGATGCTGTAATCAATGAAACACTCCTGTCAGCAAAGTTAGGAAAAATACAATTATTAAAAAACTATATAACGCACCATAATATCTAGCTCCATCCAAATGAAATGTAATTTTATCATTTTCTGTTTTCTGTGACCTAGTCTGAATGAATGCTCCACCATAAAGTTCCTTGTTCAACCCCTCACACATTAGATGTTCCAGCCATCAGTAACTAAATTATTCTTTTTTTAAACTCTGTTCTGATCTATACAAATACATTTGAGCAATCATAAATGGGTGGAGCTACCGCTAGTTAGGAGCTACTCCGCTATTATTTAATAGCCATGGGGATTAGAAGCAACTCTTTCTGTGCCAGATGGAAGCTTCTCCCTCTCGCTGACACTGATGTTGGGCTCCATTTCTAAAGAGGCACGCACATGGATATCACGTTCCGCTTCAGGCCGCCTGGCATTAACTACATGACCGTTGCATTGATATCTTAAAAACAAGTGCATATAAACATCAAGAGCATAAGCATGAGACACAAATGTCAATACAAGCACCCTTCCAATGTTTGTTCAATATATAAGGCAAAAAGTAGGGAAAGAGTGTGGCACAAGAGTGAGCAGGCACCCCGGTTAAATGCCGATTAAACGTTACACTGATGATGGTACCAGGGAATGCATTGTACAAGATCAGATCAACCTTTTGCTGAGCATATAATGTGCATTGTATGCAGACAGCACCAGTGGCTTCTATCAAGTTACACCGACATGGCTGAAGTTCCCAGTGACTCTATTAGCACGTTGGAAGGGGTCCAGAGCACCTACTCGCCTGCTCACAAAGCAAGTAACCCCATGACCACTAGTTTCCCATTGGCTCTCAATGAATATAGTTGTGTTAAGTGATAAAAGCCTTTACACGTGGAAGAGGAAATAGCCTTTACAGAATACCTCCCAGCCCTAGTGTTGCCATTGGATTTATACCAAATCCACCAATGTTTTATATCTTTGCAAGACTTTCTGGTTTGACAGCACTTTATTGCATTGTGTCCACAAAGAAGCTAGTCACAATTAAAATGTCACTTAAAAATAAGCACAATTGATTTGATCTTTTATGTTTCCTCTGTCATTCAGAAAAAAGGAAGGCCAGTCTTCTGGACCAGCTCACCAATACCAGTGGAACTGTCATTGGGGTCACCTGCGGCATTGTGATCATCCTCATCATAATCTCGGTTGTGGTCCAGATCAAGCAACCTCGAAAAAAGTTCATCCAAAGGAAATCAGACTTTGATCAAACAGTGTTCCAGGAGGTGTTTGAGCCTCCTCATTACGAGTTATGCACTCTTAGAGGGACAGGGGCTGCAGCTGACCTTGCGGATGTTGCAGATGACTTTGAGAACTACCATAAACTGCGGAGGTCGTCCTCGAAATGCATTCATGACCATCACTGTGGATCACAACTGTCTAGCATCAAGGGCAGCCGGAGTAACCTCAGCACAAGAGAGGCGTCTATCTTGACCGATATCCAGCCGCAGCCTATTAAGCCCATCCTCCAGCCCATGAACAGAAGGAATATCCTTGTCATGAAGCATAGCTACTCCCAAGACGCTGCAGACGCGTGTGATATCGACGAAATCGAAGAGGTGCCCACAACAAGTCACAGGCTTACCAGACATGACAAGTCTGTCCAGCGGTCAGTATCAATAGATTTTTGATGAAGACATTTGCATAAGGACCGAATGGCCGAAAAATGTTCTCTTCCTCCATTTTATCTCTCGTCTTCAATCGTTTAAGTTTCTCTTTCCATTGTTGGGTAGACCATTATCTTTCTATCTCGCTTGCTCTCTTTCTTGTTGTCCTTATCAGACACACAGACACACAGACACACAGACGTGAGTAAAATATATGGCAAAAGGTAAAATGTACAAATACGTTTAGTAAACCAAAGAAGTTTATAGATCCACTTTTACATGCATGCAGCTTTATAAAACCTGAGAGGGTGCCTTGAAATTAACAATGCATCTTTCTTTTTAATTCAGCGCATGGTATTGTTATACAGCATTAGCCAACCGAAAAACAACACAATATTTGTATGCATTTTTTTTACGGTTGCCACTTTTCATTATGTTCCTATTACCACCAGTTGTGAGGAGCAAATGATTTATAAATTCAAAATAAGTTGGGCATATATAAATATGACAGTAACCATCCTGTAGTTAGGTTTTCGTGTTTTGCTCCAGGGAAACAGCAAATACTGGCATGATTTTTTAAATAAATCAATTTTTATCTGTACTCAATCTAATTGCCTGTAAATACCAATGATGAAGAATTTATAAGTAAAACGGTATGAACCAATCATCTGGAAACACGCAGAACTCAGACTTTGTGTGTGTATCTGTGTTTTTTTACTCTATGCACAGTGTGTTTGCTTATGTGTTTGTCTTCATGCGCTACTTACTTTCCAAGCATGTTCATGCCATCCACATCTTTTATGAAGCATCACTCTTATATGTGATTTTGCATGCAACCGTGAATTTACATAAGCAGATTGATCGATTTATCAAGGTGCATTTTAAATTTTGTGGATGTGTGTATATTTATTGTATGCAATGAAAAAAATATTATATTGAATGAATTAGCCATAACATTCCAGGTTCTGCCTCATTGGATCGTTAAGCAAACACGAGTCTGAATACAACACAACTAGGGTCTAATGGCAGAAAACAAGGTAAGCCAGCATGCATTTTGGAATATCAATGTACATGTACATATCTAAATATTGAATCTCATAACTTTGAAGCACTGGCGTAGTATTACATTGATATCAAGTAATTATACAAGTATGGTTTCAGTCTGAGAATAAACTGACTGGTAATGTAGAAAGAGAACAAAATGGGTTGTAATGTTTTTTTTAGATATTTCTTTTTCTCAGCACTAATACAAATATGTCCAGTAATTACCAAGAGATGCAGCTGTGATATCAGGAAATATCCAGTAATAGAGTGCATCGTGCAGTAGTTTTTGCCTTCATTTACTGCTGGAGAAAAAATCAGAAATTAACCTCAGAGTTAATGGGCCTCATAGAGCCCTTGGTGGGTAGCCCGCCTGCCCCCTAGTGCACCAGGGGCTATGGACCCGACTCCCATTCTTTTAGAACTGCCCACCCTGTTTAGAGGTCCATGCTTACCTGAGGGAGAGTACATTGGAGCCATCCTATGGCGGCTCCACTCTACGCTTGGGAAATCACAGTTTGTGCTATGTTGTGTTTACCTTGTTTAGCTTTCCTTGTGCTTGGGAAGCCGGCAAAGGCTCCAGTAGGGAAAACCCTGTGGTCCCCCCCACTTCAAATTGTGGCAAAGGACAATAGGTTTGGTGGGACACCGAAACTGCCAGTTGATGGTGGTTCAATTGCTCTGCAAGTTCAAAATGACACCCAATGTCTCCAGTGAATATTTTATGAAAAGACAGACCGAAAAGTGAATACTTCAGGGAATTTCAGCACTACAATTGCTGACTCCCCTTGTCTACCTCATAAAAATGCCCAGTTTATACTTGGGGCAAAGTAAGGCAGACAATTCTACTGTGGCCATATCATTAATATCTGTGCATCAAACGTTGCAGAGCTGCCTGAAATTAGTTCACATGCATTGCCTTCCTCCAATATGCATTGCAGACTCCCTTTATGCAGAAATCCGAAAGGGTTTTTTATTGATAAAAGAAAGAGCAGCATGTGGTATGCCATGTATTTATCAAATTAATATACCGCCTAAAAATTTGGCATGCTAAAATGAACATGCAGTTTTGAATTGTCATTTTTTACACACCTTCTGATTATTTTTCAACTTTTCAGTGTATGTCTTTATTTTAAAAGTGGTAGCCTTGGAGATAGATTTGTCATTTATGTTTATTGCAAATTTTGTCATACCATCCACTTCTTTGTTATTAATAAACTGTGTATATCTTTCCCTTAGGAGGAAGTCATGTAACCGTTTCTTTCTACTTGCAGAGAAGAACCGTTTGTACAAGTTTAATGACTGTGAAAAAAAGATTCTGTACATTACAAATGAATCTACTTTACCTGCAAAAACAAGCCGAAGGACACAGAGTGGATGTTTTTCTATAGTAATTCCACACAATCTTGGTCAAAAACATTAGGATTACAGACATTTCCCTGCTGTACAAGATTTCCCTTACCACAATGACCTTTTCTTTGTAATTTGGTTGCTGGCCACCAAGTGCTCCTTAGTTTTTAAATACATTTTGAGACTTACAGGAAACTTGAAGAATAAACGTATTCTTGATTGCAAATTTCCCAACATAGCTCGATTGTCTTTGGTTAACTCAGTATTTTTGTCGTTTCATGTCTCTGTTTTGGATTTCTATAGACTGTGGGTTAGGTGAACGCCACTGCTTTTCTTTAAGATCTATGTTATGTGTGCATTGACCTCATTAAACAGTCTTCTTGAAAGTGGTACACTCTTGATGATTCCAAACATGGACCTAAAGATTTGAACAAACCAAACAAGGAAAACCAGTAATAAGGAAATATAAGATACATATATATATATACTCTCCAGCCAGAGGCTTTGTGGACTGACCAATCATCTTTCTGAAATCATGATGAACTGCATCACAGTGCAATGAATGAAAGTTCTAAATGGCGTTAAGGAAGTGTAAGTTCCCAGAGTCTCTCCAAACTCATTTGGGATATGCCTTACCAAAACAACATGACAATAAAGCAAGAAGAAAATTGATCAGAGGAGCAATGGCATTAATCCTCATTCGCCAGATATGAATTTGTCAAAATATGTTTTCCAATTATTTTATCTAATATGCATCCGCCTTGAGTACCTATCTCTAAATTTTTTTGTCTAGTGTATTCATCAGAATTTAAGTTGGTGAAAATTGTATCAATGTTGCCAACTGCTTGAGGGCCGTCTAAAAAAGCTCGTGACAGAAAATCATGTGATGAAGTGTCATTAATGCAACTCTCTAATCCGCTCGAAGAAATAGAAGGTATCATAGTTTCCATAAAATGTGTTAGTTAAACTAAACAAAAATCCAATATTCTACAATCCTTCCCTGTTGCAATTTTTGGCTGCTTCCAGTTTATGGCACAACACCTTCAGTTGGGAGTTTGTTTGTTCTGTGTTGGGTGATTGATTGACAGTATAAGTGATTTCTGGTAAACTTGTGACTATCGGAACAACCAATCAAAATGTGACATTTCAAACAAATGATTTCATTCTAAAATCTTGCTGTTTGTAGTTCAAATATCTGCTACTTGTACTACTCGATTTGTTTATATGATTTAAAAAAAGATTTCCTTACTGATATGAATTAAGCAAAATCAATTCTAGTTCTCAAGGAATTCATTTAAATTGATTTGCATGCTTTGCATAATAGACATATTTTAATATTTGTTATGATATGTTTTTGAGTTGTGATAACAATTGTGCACTGAATCGCATATGTATAACACTAACGGGTTCCAATGAAAAAGAGTGCCATTACATTTTTAGACACCCTAAGACTTAAACAAAATTTAATATTCTGCATGGGCTATGATAGGCTTGTTTCCACATTGATTTATTAATCTGAGTTTTTTTTAGTTTGAATGAATTCCGTATATTTTTTAAATCAAAGAATCCCCTTCTAATAAATAATTTGGAAAGATGTTTTAGAATCACAAGCTACCTGTCACAATTCTCTTATTAGAAAATTACCTTTTTCAATTTAAAGTCTGGTACATATCAAACAATCAGTGTCATAACATCAAAAAGTTATTTTTAGAACAAAGATTGGACATTAAAATGCTTGGGGTAAAAATGTTGCTTATAAAAGAGGAACTAAAATCAGAAAAAAACATTACAGACACCCTCAAGTATATCCATAATTGTAATATATAGTAAAGTCAGGGGTATGTTATGTCTGCATTTTTAAAGATCACCTGGGATGAAGTTTTCCATTAGTCTGTTGACCATTTTTTCATAAAAGTTGAATTAAATCAAAGCTGTTTTAATTATAGTTTGACTTGTTTCCTTTTTCAAAGGATCTAGACTTTACTATTTTGCCTAACTGAAAAGGATGAAACCACAGTTACCTTAGAAATTATAAACAGATAAATGTAAACTTTAGTTCCATATTCGCTAGTTTGACAAAGAGGTGGATTATTCAATGCGGCATTGGCATTTTGAAACATTTTCATTGTTTTTCTTTTGTGGTTTAGAACAAGAAGGAAAGGCAGCAGAGGAGGGAGAGATTAATTAATATGTATACTTTTTTCCTCTTTTTGGAAACAATCATTGGACAAGCACATTATTAGGGAAAATCGCAATGGCATTGCATTTTACAGATATTTCCCAGAAGGTACATTCTCCCTCATTCATCAAGGAATTGCACAAATGGGATCTTCTTGCTTTTCTAGGCTCCACTGAGGTAGTCTATAAATTGACCTTCACAGTTTATTTGTGATATCTTGACAACACAGAAAAAGGTATGCATTTCCAACCTAACAATTTTTTAATTCAAGAAACTTCTGTTGATGTGTGTGAGATGAGTTTCAGGTTGCATTTTTCTGTACCACTTAGACTAAGGTATTATACAATTAGGTGCCACCCTCAATTTCCCGCTTCCTTTTACCCACATCAACATTACACTGTGGCCAAGGAGGCTCTTTGACTTCATCAGGGTTTGCAGCAGAGCTCAGTGGCAAAATAAGAAGGCAGTGCAGAATGGCACATGGCCAGTTTAAAAAAACATACAAGTCACTTTATGGTCATCGATGTTGGCCATCATGTGACCTGAATGACATATTACATTGTATTTCAACACTTTGGTATAATGATGACCTGGTGTGGAGGATATCACAGGTGTGTACATTCACCTTTTCTGTCTATGTAAAGAGGTACAAGTAGTAAGAGTAGCTAGGTAGTAATCATTCCACCTATTGGGATTTGCTGTACCTCTGCAATGCAACACTGCCAAGAATAAATCCTTGACACAGTGTTGCTAGGAAACTGTGAGTATTGGAGGTGTGCAAACATGCTGTGATGTCCGGAAATGTGTCCTTCAAAGATTCAGCTTTCTCTTTCAATGGCACTGAGAGAAGGTAAAGGGGCTGCAAGGGTAAGCATAATAACAAAAGCAATGGACATCATACGAGAATATTTTTCTCTTCTCCTCTGACCCCATCAGTTCTAATGGTGTTTCCTGAGGTTATCCTGTTCTGCATTCTATTAGTTGATATAGGAACTATTTTTCAGTTGGCTCCTCTTCCTCAGCAATCAGCAATATTGATTTGTCACTAAATATGTACAATATGCCACCCCAGCCTATACACATCCATCTGAATCAGTAATTAACTAGAATCCCGCCCAAACCAAGAAAGGGGGCTGCTGGATAAAGACTTTCAGCAGAATGTGTCACGTACAAGATAATTGACCTATTGTGCAACAACCTCGGTCTTCGTGATCTGGGTATTCACTTCACATTCATGTAAAATGTGTCTCAAGAGAATGAGATCTTTACCATATATAAACTATTTTTGATAGTATCCACAAATATATGGTTTGAGTTTGAATTACAATATGCACATGCTTGAATAGGAGGATTTTATTTCCCTTCTGAATGATAGAAGGCAAAGCTGTGTCCTAAACTGGATCTGAAGGGTGTTCCACTCATTGTAGCTGCTCCTGTAAAGGATTGTTTGAAAGCTTCAGTAGTTCTGAAGATAATTTTCTTCATGTGGTTTTGACACATACTGATGTGGTCAGTGTACTGGCCAGGTAATTTGGTGTTCTCATGTGGCTTATGTCGTGACGACCAACTCCTGGCATTGTCAGACTTGTGGTACTCACTTTTTTAGTATGCGTGATGGGTTTAGCCTAAGCTGGCTTTACTTAAGAATTTATGAAAGCAAAAAAACACTCAAGATTATTTATCCTATTGGTTGAAGAATCCAGTAAAAAAGTGTTCCAGGTGGGGATCAGGGTTCTTCTACAGAAGAGGTCAGTATTAAACTTGTCAAAAAATGCTCACTGCTAAGGAATTACAAAGGAACCTGCTCCATTCATTTCTATATTTTGCAGATTTCAAAATCAAGAGATCTGGCTACAACATGAGCTACCAAAGGTATTTCCATAGGAGCCTCCCTCTTGTTAGTCAATCTGAATTTAGCAGATCTTAATTTTCCTATCATATCAACTCAAAAAAGTTGCATTGATTTCCAGTGCTGTTGGCCATTTCAAATTCAGTGCACTAAAATTTGAAGAAAAGTAATATATCAAAGGTTTTCACAAAGAGCCAGGCTACAAGGTGGGGATTCTTGGTACAAATTCACCTACCTCAGTTAATAGATAATGGATGCAGCTGCCATTCACAACATAGAAATACATACTCTTAATGTGTGCAACCTCCTTAAATCTTGTTTTGGAGTCTGAAAGACAAGACATTTTCCATAATATCCTGCTATGGCATAGAATTCTCTTTAACTCTGTTAAAGGTAAAATTTGCATTTCTCTCATACTATGAGCTCTTCCCTTTCCAGATAGGCTTTCACACATATGTTTTTGAGTTACCGTGGACCTAGCCTCATACATATTTATAATTCTATATTTAAGGTTGCATCATTTAGTGGTAGGTCCATGACTACATCAGTTACATACAGATGGAAAATATCTCTACCCACATTAGTGATTTATGGAGTCCAAGGTAGGCAAAGGTGTGGACAATGGCCTTAAGATTCTAAGTACCGACCACTAATGTCTGCATGGAGGAGTAGAATGCTGCCCCGAAACTAGAGTGCTTGTGGTCAGATAACTCTCCTGGAGAAGTCCAGATTCTCCTACTGGCTACTATTAACAGAAAGATTGAACATGATACAATTGTTTTCAGAAGCTATTTTAGAGTAAGTGATTCTGATGCCAACATACTGATCTATTACACTTTTCTATAACTGTAGGTTTTGGTGTAGTTGTTAAGTTGCCAACTGGTCGTGTGGACCTTTGATTAGTGACTGGAAGTGTATAGGGGAGATAACATCAGTGTAACAAGTACATTTTTGTTAATACCAAATGGGCAACACAAGAACGACAAGAGGATGGTGTACAAACCAAGAAGTTTATCAGCAGATAAATCATAGTTTTAAAGTTTAGTCATATAGTAAATCAATTTATCAAGTAAGCATGTATATCAAACAGATTATCTAATCTGAAGCTATATGTAATGTAGATAGCAATGGAAATCATGACAATGTAAAGGATACAGAACAGAGTCCATATCGGTTCCATAAAGAAACTTCCCTATTCTAAATAAAGGCGCTTATGGGTCTCTCTGCTCTTTCCTTGGTTCTCTGGTTGCGCTGGGACGCCTCGTTGCTGAGGCAGCCATGCGCATTACAAATCTTTTATAAATAAAATAAATAAATAAAGCATCAATAATGGCAAGGGAAATTCTAAGCAGAAGGAGTCAGTCTTAAACGAACACACAATTCAAGATACATTGCTTTCTGTTTGAAACATCTCCCCCCTGACTCCCCATTCTTGGACTCAATCAGGTTTTGACATCTTCTGGGAGCAGGTAGAATCCTTATGTTCCCATTGCCAAACAAAGGTTCACACAACTGCAAGGCCTTGAAGACAGCAACAGTCTGATCTGTCTGGTATGGAAGGCTCTTTCCCATTCTAACATTGTGTAAAACATAACAAGTGTACAGGTAATGTCTAAGCTAACACTTCCAAAGAAAATAATGTGCTATTCTCCCAGTAAAGTAGAATGTGAGCCACCTTCAAGGAGAGGAAAGAAATGTGAAAGCATTTTGGAAATACTATTGGTGTTACAGCGGAAAACATTTGGATAGGTGAGGCCTGCACGTAGTTAGGCCCATGTTTGAAAGGTATTTTATTAATGTAAATACAGCATAAGCTAATGGTTATATCAAATGTTACTTCTTAATGTAGATATACTGCCATCTGTTAACAAACAAATTTATATTTTAGCATACCGATTTACATATAATTTGTAATAATTATGGGGCACTAAATTTCTACTGCTGCAATACTATATGGTTATATATCTTCGTGTGTGCACTTCCCAGTCCTTTTCAGAAATGGTCGTATATCTTTCGAGTGCACCAAACTTCACTAGCATTTTGAACCGGTAGTTCACATTTTGCAGTGGAAAATTTTGCTTTACTTATTCACAGTGTATTTCTTTCTTCTTTCAAACTGTTGTCATTCATGAAAATATTACTTTCATGTGTGTGGGTTTCAGGGCATCCAGGAGGGACATTTTTGCTTCTAAGCATAGGCATATATTTCCTAGCAACTGAATGAGAGGAAGGATTCTGTTCTCTCACTCACAATTTCCTACAAGAAGACAACTCTTATCTTTCCTACTTCTCCTTTTCCCTCCTTATGAGAGTGCTTCACAAAATAAAAAAGAAGGGTTTCTGGCCTTGACGGTTACACTTTTGTGGTCCAGGAGATTGCAGTTTACCTTGTTATGTTTTATGATATTAAACAATAATTTTCCTTTTCCTTTGTCACCTCTCCTGATGTACTGCAAGATACTGATTGTTTAAAAGCCTAAATGTTTGCAACAAAAATAATTTTTTCACCAAGTGAATTTAGGGAATTGACAGTCTTTTCAAATGGTGGTTTGTAAATCTCATTCAAATTATAAGAAGGAATAATGAGTGGGGATCTTCAAAAGCTTTGGCTTTGTCTGCCTTTAACATCCAGGTGTTTTTTTCCATGGACCTTCAGTTTAATATCTTAGGGTTCAGGGTTTTCTTAGAATATTGACCGAGGATGGAAGTGCATGATGTCAGGATTCTGAATGTGTTTGAGCTCTCCAGACCCAAATGCAGATTGGTAGTTCCTTAAGGGCATCCTCTCTTAATCGTCCTTGCTTCATGTCTTCCCAGTGTTTAAGGGCTCGATTAATTGTTTTCCTTGAGGGTTATGTTTTTTCTTCTGGCCAGTACATTGGCTCAGTGATTGAGGGAATGAGGTGCTTTACTTTGCAAAGACTCTAACCTATTTTGTACCTGAGGGATTTGTGCATCCTTCGTTCCCATACTTTCCACATAGAATTGTCAAATTCCATCTCTGATGAGATATTTGTTTGTCCTACATCAAGTATAACTCTGCCACTGGTGGGGTAACAAAGCATGCACCTCTAAATGTAGGAATAATGTTGCAGATTCCATTAATGATCATCATGACTTGTCTGGATCGGGTGAGCACTGGGTCAAATTTTAATCACGCAGTTGAAATTTGTGGAATTCCCTAATTCTAAATTAGGTAAAATGTCCAGTTACTCAATTTTGTGTCATTTATGAATGTGGGAGGTTTTTTCATGCAGAAGGGTTCACTGATAAAATATCGATGTAACAAACATCGATGACCTAAATATCGACCTAAAATTTATTGACTGCAAAAATATCGAATCCAATACCTTAACAGGTAAGTACAAAAATATTGAATCGAAAATATTGAGGTAGAAAATATAGATGTCAAAAATATAAATTTGAAAATATAATAAAATACAATAATTTATAGTAAATTTATTAAATATTAATATTATTTTACCAAAATAAATTTAATGTAATATACATTTTAACTAAATATAACAAACAACCATAATAAAAAATATATAAACACACAAACATCAAAATGTATACATATACATATTTACTTAAAAATAATCTAACTATTATCTTTATTTAATTTTTAAACATTAAAATTATATAAACATAAAATATATACATATATCCATAATTTAAAATAAAAAAATACATTCTCAAATAAATTAAAACAATGAAATATTAGAAAAAATTAAACTTACATTTTCCAATACAATAAGTGCAACAGTAGTGAAAGTGTTGGATAGCGGAGTAATACAATTTACAGTTTCAACTCAAGTGAGTGCAACAGTAGGGAAAGAGTTGGATAGCGGAGGGTTTAACATTACTATTCCCACTCAAGTGATAGCAACAGTTGGGAAAGTGTTGTATAGCAGACGGGAAAAAATTACTATTCCCACTCCAAAGAGTGCAACATTAGGGACAGTGTTGGATAGTGGAGCGGTAAAAATTACTATTCCCACTCCAGTGAGTGCAAATGTAGGGTAAGTGTTTGGATAGCAGAGGAATTAAATTTACTATTCAAACTCCAGTGATTGCAACAGAAGAGAAAATGTTGGATAGCAGAGTGGTAAAAACTACTATTCCCACTCCAGAGAGTGCAATAGTTGGGAAAGGGTTGGCTAGCGGAGAGACAAACATTACTATTACCCCTCCAAAGAGTGCAACAAGAGGGAAAGTATTAGCTAGCGGAGGGGTAAAAATGACTATTCCCACTCCAGTGAGTGCAACAGTAGAGACAGTGCTGGATAGCATAGGGGTTAAAATTACTATTTCCACTTGATTGAATGCAACAGTAGGGAAAATGCTCGATAGCGGAGAGGTACAAATGACTATTTCCACTGCAGTAATTGCAACATTAGGGAAAGTGTTGGAAAGCAAAGAAACAAAATTACTAATAACACTTAAACAATTGGGAAAAAAGAAAATATTACATTTTAAAAATCATAAAAGTAAACAAACAATATTTAAAAAATATAAAATTAAACGTATAAAAAGAACACATATTATATTATTAATCACATATAACCAAAACCTACATATAATATATCAAATACATCAATACATACATTTATAAACAATAGTTATTTGAAAGTAGAAAATATTAACAAACAAAAAATTAATTAAAGCCTAAATGCATTTCTTTTATACCTACCCTATAACACCACACCAATAACAAAACACTTCAACATTTTATTATTACATTTATTTCATAATTAACATAATTAATCATCAATTATAAAAATCTTATTAATAAAAACAATCATTGAGTGCACATGCTTTAACACCATAATATCCACAACACACAACTAAAGAAAACTATAAAATAATAAAATACAACAAAATATAATTTTTACAAGAAAAACTATTACTATTAACAACTAATATTTAAATATTTAGAAATGCATTTAATACCCTCCTTTTACCCCTTTAAATGTAAAATCAACACGCAAAAAATAAACATTTACAGAAAATAAATATCAAATAATAAAACATAAATTAACAACTACATAATAATTCATTAAATACAAAATACATACCACCCTTTAGTCCTACAAGCACCTCAATACACACCTAAAATTAATTACGGAATTACCATCAATAATCACCAATTAACTAATTAAAATTAATTAACAACCAATTATGAAATAATTAATAAGACATTACTCTACCCATTTAACACTATAACATCTCAATTAAACTAATAATATTAAATAAAAAATATTCAATACATGTATTACAATTAATTTACTTCCCACTCTATTCCCCTATAAACCCACACTGCAGAACTAAAAACACAAAATCCCCCCCCAAAAATCGAATAACTACTAAAAATAATCAATTAATTTTATATAATTAAATTACTTCCCTCCCTATTCCCCTATAACCTCACAACCCGCTAAGGAACTAAAAATGAAACAATCAAAATGAAAAAATTAATAACTACTAAAAATGTAACACATATATTAAAAATGTAAACAAATCTTTAAAAAAAAACACATCACATACATATACAATATATACTAAAATACATAACATTAACAAAATAAAATGATATTTTTAACAACTATAATTTTTGCAAATGATATTTTACTCTTCAATATTTTTAACATCGATATTAATTACCTAAATTCGCTATTCTTGACCACAAGAATTTGTCTGTCGATATTTCTGACCCACTATATTTTTTCACTCAATATTTGTGTAATTCGATATTTTTGATTCAATATGCTATCTCTGCACCAAACAGAACATGTCATTCCAAGAGAAGTTTTATGGTTAAACCAGCCTCTGACTAATATCTCACATGACTTTCTTTTTTAAGTGAGGTAGGCCATTTTGTCAAAATATTATATGAGATACCAACAAACCATATTTCTTGCTGAAAACATACTTTTATATGACTGTTTGCATATAATTGTATGTATTTTTTCTTCTAGTTCTCATATACCGCGGTAGCATGCTTTTCTCTCTTCCGTAATCCAGTATCTACAGATCATGTATCTAAGTAGTAGAATCAAGATAAATAGCAAGTATGTTCTGCCAGTACAATTTCCCCATCATCTGCGGGATTAACACCAAAAGGTGTTAATGATGGGCTTACCTTAATATCTTGTTGAAATATACCTGTTAATATTATACCTACTTTCTTCCAGTATGACTGTATATTGGAACATAATGCAAACATGTGCATGCTGTCTTGCAATGCACCCCTGCATTTCTTGCTGCAGTCTTCTTGCACTCCTGTAATTTTTCTCAACTTCCTGGGCATCCAATGCAACCTGTTTAGTGTAAATAATTTTTTTTTATTTGAGGAGGGAAGCATGTTTTACTGAAGAGTATTAGATGCTCATAGATGCTTTTCATAATTTTCCAAGATCTTGATCTGGCAAGCACATTCCCTAGATTGAGAATGGAGCATCTATTGATATTTCTTCTGCATCACATATCACCTTATACCATCTTGCCACCTCTTTCCTAAGGCTTCCTCCTTATGTATATCCTCAGTCAGTTCTAAGAGAGCTTTCTGTGTCCATTTTTATGTTTTAAACCATGAAAGTTGCAAATAACTGAATTTCTCGATCTTCCTGTTGTTCAGCCTGCTAAGATTTTTCAAAGAAAGCAGTCTTTCCGCTTCTATAAGATATTCCTAGTTCTGAACACCAGTTTGTCTTAATACCCTGCCTAGCTGCCCACACATGAATTCGGTGGTGGCAAGGGACTCCCACTCTGGTGATCTCTCACTATAATACTGGATATCCCGTGCCAGAATTTTGCACTGGATCTCAAACTTGTAAGCCAAACCATCTTAAAGTACTTGGGGAGGCCAAATGAAAAGCTTTGTCCTGATATTCCGCCCTTAGCATATACCTGCATAACTGCCCTCTAGTTGTTCCCTCCCATAATCTCCTAACATCCAGCACTTCTGAAACCGAAATTCCCAGCTGTATGTTAATTGATCTGCTAACTGGAATCCCCCTTTCCCAACCTTGTCATTTTTTCAAAGACAACATTATGCAGATACAACTTGATTGTTTCACCTATGCCTCCTACGCTTCTTGTCAAACTTCAAGGGAATGGTGTAAAATTGGAATGTGATCGTAGGGAAGATTGTCATAATGACCAAGTTTATCCTGCCTTAGATATTAAGTGGAAGATGGTTACATCGCCTCAATATGGTATCAATTTCCTTTGTAACCTTGGTCAGAATCTTTCATGGAATATCTTTAAAGTCTTGCATTATCTGTACCGCCCAGGTACATAATCCTCCTTTTTTTTTGGCAAGAGAATGTTTATATGGGAGTTCTATGTCATAACCTCTGTTTATCCATAATTTCAGTCAGTCAAATTAACTTTATTCGATTTGATTAAAATCATACAAAGGACATAAAAACAGTATTATGTACAATTAAAATAGTATTAAACAGTTTCTTTACAATCGAGTTCATTTGACATGGTATTACAATAAAAACAGTTTTAAGATCACTAAAAACGGGTTATACATACTGATTTGACAAGTTCATACATCTTCTTTGTCTGGACGCTGCCACTAGGAAATTTGCCATGGCGAATGTGATACGTATGTTTCCCAGAGATTTTAAATAGAGCATGGCTGGTCTCACCTGGGAGAAGCCGGCTTCCCTTAGGACAGGTAACAGGTATTTTTTTCTTTGTGCAGAGAAGAAATCACAAAACATAATAACGTGCATCGTGTCTTGAACTGAAAAATTGTTACAGGTGCAAGGTGGAGCTAACTCTGGTGTAATCCAAGAGTTAAAATTACCCAAATGAAAGTGAATAAGGTTAAACCTAAATTTTGTTAACAGAAATCTATGGAAAGGATTTGTGACAAAACATAAATAGGGCTCAATTGCAAGTGAAAAAAGTGACAAATAATGCAGTCGTACTGTGGGCTTTAACAATTCTGATTCTTCTCGCAACAAACATTCCCTTGACATGAATTGTTTTTTAATTACGTCCACGTCCTGTTTTGTAATACCAGAGGAAACAGTAAATAAATCTGGGCGTCCCAGGTCATTAAAAGATTTTTTTAGGTAGGCCAGCCATGGAATCATACTACTGTTCTCCAGGCTCATCACATCCCTCATAATCATGTGGTTTAGCGTTAGTTCTGTGTTTAACCAGGTCTTGAGCCAGTATGTTAAAGGAGCCAGTCTCAATTTGTCCTGAACATAATCCAAACCCAGTTCCATATGAATAGAAAAAGTCGGGGAAGATTGAGGGAGGGACAAAAGGGAACGTAAAAATCTATTCTCCGCTAGCTGAATTTTATCCAAACATACATAGCCCCATAGAGGTGCACCATATAGAGCCACAGGGAGGGATTTGCTGTTATACACCTTTATGATGGCTTTCATAGGTCTATGACCCAACCTTTTGGCGAAGCCCAGAATGGCCATAGATGTCCTTGTTACCGCTAGGCCTTTGGCTCGTATCTGGGGTCCCCAGGTACCCTTACTATCAAAAAGCACACCCAAGTAGGGGAAAACAGGAACACTAGAGACTACCTCTCCTTTACAAAAGAATGTTTTTGCCTTAGCCTTTTTCCCCCGTGGACCAACGACCATTGTGTGGGATTTAGCAGCATTGACCCTCAAGTCAAGCTGGTCCATAAAGGACCCAAATGCGTCCAACAGTTTTTGGAGATGCACTCCTGTGCGTGCTATGAGGACGGCATCGTCCGCGTATAGGAGAGCAGGGATCTTAACTTCTCCTACACGCGGAACGTCTCTTGCTGCCCCTTCTAAGTGCTTACCTAGGTCGTTTATATAAATTGTAAATAGCAGGGGAGCTAATATGCAGCCTTGCCTAAAACCCCGTTTCGAGTTGAAACGGGTCGTGCATCTGCCTTCTTTAGTTACCCTGACTGCGGCGAATAGATCCCGGTGTAGGGACGCTATAAACCCCACCAAGTCTTCGTCAATCCCCATCTTCAACAGAATTTCCCATAACTTTGATCTGTTGACCAGGTCGAACGCCGAGGAGAGGTCCATAAAAGCTAAATACAAGGACCCCTCCTTGGCCACCTGTACTTAGCGGTCAACAGATGTAAGTTTGAACACTGTTCGATCGTGCTTCTTTTTTCCCTGAAGCCGTACTGAATGTCGGCCAAACCCCCACAACCTTCCAGACTATCCCTTAACCTTGCCAAGAGGACTCTGCCCAAGATCTTTATAGCAGAGTCCAAAAGGGATATAGGCCGATAACACCCTGGGTCGTCCCTTTGGCCTTTTTTTAAATATGGGGACTATTGTGGAGGTCGCCCATGTAATTGGGGGGGCGAGCTGTTTGCGGCCGTGAACACATTTGCCAGGATGCCAGCCCATAATTTTGGTGAGTGTATATAAAAGTCGACCGGCACCCCGTCTGGGCCGGGGGCTTTGTTCCTTGTGGTAGCACATATTGCCTTTTCCACCTCCCCACTGTTAAAGTGTAGAGGTGTGACCACCGACCAGGCATATTTTGTAAATGGGTAGAGTCGCCACTATCACCATACATGGAGCTGAAATGAGCCAGCCACCACTTGTCAGGTATTACACAGTCAATGTCTATGTTGGGTAAATCCGAGAAATATGGATGGTTGATTACAGCCCAGAATTGCCTGCTGTCCCGCAAAATGTCGGTGGAAATTAGTTGTTCCCATGCCTCCTGTTTAATACAGTCCTGTGTGTTCTTAGTTGCCTTCCTGTATTCTTTTCGTAAATATGTAACCAAGGCCCTGTCCCTAGGATTTGCTTTAAGGGCAGATTTTAAGGCTTTAAGTGCTTTGGTGCAGGCGGGATCAAACCACCTATAGTGTTTTGACTCTCCCCTGCCCCTTGGGGCCGTGAGGTTGGAAGATACTATATTACATATTGACTGGAAGGCGTCCATGATGTCATGGCCTTGTGAGGAAGGGTCTAGGCAGATCGTAATCTGGTCGTTTATCTGCGGGCCAATGTCAGAGTAAAAATCACCAGGGACCACATTCCCCCATTTCAGCCGTCTACCCTGGTCTGTTGGGCGTAGGGTAGGTCCAGGTCTGGCCTGTCCTGGCTTAGGGACCATATAATCCCCCCAGGAGACGATCAAAAGGACAGGGTTGTGATCACTAAAGGGGGATGGGACTGTGCAATAAGAAACAGCGTAGTTAGAAATAGCAGATGTCACAAAGATGTAATCAATGACAGTCCCCGGGGATGACCCCTTAAACGTTGGTGTTCCCCCCTCCCGTGCTGTGAATTCAAGGAGGTTAAAATTGGCCAGGAGATCCTCCAGTTCCTCACCAGCCCTAGTATGCTCAAAGTGCGGCACCTCCTGATCCCGTGTCTCCATACATTCAATTACAGTACAACCAAAATAACAAGGATGGATATTAAAATCACCCATTAACACAAATTCATAACGAGTAAGAGTATTTTGACTGAATAGATTTAAAAAGGCATCCAATTTTGAGATGTTATCACCACCGTATTCCTTGTTAACAGAATTATAAAAATGAATAAACAGAATACTCTTTGACGGGCTAGTTTGCCTTTCTACAATTAAACAATTTGGTGAATCATATTTAATCTGTTTCAATGGTCCAATAAGATCAAGAGAAAAAAGAGTCAGGAGGCCTCCCCTCGGTCTGCCTGCATTACTAGGACAAGCCGCGACTGCAAAGCCTGCGAAACCGTCCATCATTTAATTATTAGCCTTGAAGGCCCCCAAATTCCCTTGCTCATTCCCCTACCCACTGTTTAGCTCTCTGTGGGTCAGACACATATATGGACATGTCGTCAGCATAGAGAGCTATTTTCGGTTAACAGTTTTAAATTTGAACAGTGAGATGCCAGTATTTTCCCAGATGATTTGCACAAACGGTTCAATATGTAAGTACAATAATAGGGGAGAGAGTGAACAACCCTGCTGCATGCCTCTCTGAACCAAAACATTTTCAGACAAGTATTCATTAACTAAGGTTCTTCCCTTTGGTGCCCCATAACAGGAGTGAATCAGCCTTACCTAAACAGGCACTCCCATAGAAATGACCAATTGACCTAGTCAAAAGCCCTTGCTGCAGCTGTTATGACTGCCAATGGTGTCTCAAACATCTCTGCCAAGACAATTGAACCTATCAGTGTGTGTATCAGATCGTTCAGCTGTCTGCCTCACGCAAAACCCCTTTTGTCCTTCTGTATTAACCCCTCGATTGATGCAGCTAACCTGATTGCTGTAATTAAGGTCAACCTTTTGTAATCCCTGTTGATTATGAAATTGACTGTATGAACCATAAGCCTTCAGGTTTTTATCAGCTTGACCATTTCTGAGATGACTGCCTCAAACCAGGGAATGGGAAACCTATCATCACCACAACGGGGCTGATTCTAATGCGGGTTGGAAATGCTTCCAGACCGAATCGGGTTGGAAATGGTTTCCAACCCACTCGGATCGGGAGAGTCGGACCGACCAAGTACGATGCATCCAGATGCTTCCAGATACGATTTGGTTGGACTCCCATTGACTTCAATAGGAGCAAATGTTCCTAACCGCATCATAATTGGGCACTGGGTCACTCCTGATCCTATTTGGAAAGAGCAAATGCCATAAGGAGGCCTTCCTAACAGCATCAGAATCCGACCCTGGGTGGTTTTCCTTTCTTGAGATTCCCTATAGCCTTTATTATCTCCATTTTGCTACTTTCCTCTTCAAACTTTTTATGTTGGGTTCTGTGCATGACAGGCAAGGTCCTGGCTGCCAATCATTCCTTAACCACTTTTCTAGTAATCCTCACCATCACCTTATACAAATTTTGAAAATAGTTATGGAACATCTTCAGGATTTCCCCACTCTCAGAAGTTTACCCCCTCGTTCAGTATACTGTACAGCTTTTTAAGAATGTGCTTGATGATCAGATCTTTATTTCTAAGCAAGCAGTTTCCCTCATTTCTCACCATACTCAAAATGCTTAAGATTGCTTTATTCTCATCTAGCTCTTTCTTTCGCCTCTTGTCTTATCTTAAAAACCATCTTGGCTTGTTCCTGTCTTTCCTCTTTTCTTTGAACTTTCTCTGACATGTTTATCACCTCATTTTCAATTTTCCTTATCTAATTTAGCAGTGTATTAACTTCTAGGACGTTTGCCTATGCTGCTTCTCTGGACCCTTCAGTTTGTAGCTCTCTTAAGATAGGTTATTTATTTGTCCTATATTATATCTCTCTTGCAGCTCGGCATATTTGCTCAAGGAAAAATGTGTTTCTTGCTTAATCCAGCCTAACAAATCCTGGTACTACAAAAGGCTGTGATCAATTCTCCTCCTCCTCCTGAAGATCTGTTCTTTTTTAATTTTTATTTCCAACTAGACGGCTGCATGATCTTATAGCTGGTATGGGATTTGTTCCACATCAATCAATTTATCTCTTATAGTGAGGTCTACTACCTAGAAATCTGTGAAAAAGTATAAATTTTGTCTATGAAAAGTGTACCTTTTTACATCCCTACCCTAACCATACATCATACAAACTTAAATATAGCATTATTTTGTTTCAAAGCTCTCAAAACATTTGGATAATTAATTTTAGATCTTAGTGATGATCTATCTAACTCTTTACTAAGTTATGTATTAAAATCACCACCCATTAAAAATGGAGAATTGCATGCCTTCAGTTCCATTAGCAAGCTTCTTTAGGACATGGGTGATCAAGATTTGGCCATAATTCTCCACAAAACCCATGCATAACTTTACAGTTTTAATCTTGGCAATAGCCCATCTTCCCTGTCAGTCCTGCACAGAAACCTCTAACTTGATATTGCCTCATTTTCTAATGATAATTGCCACCCCCTGATTATACCAGCTTGTTCAGTTACCACCACACCCTAGACACATCTCGCCTTTTGAAACAACTCTGGGGCATATTCTCAAGGACTTATCGCTGAGTTACATTAGTGCAGCAAAAGTGGCGAAATAGGTATTGCCCCATTCTCAAGCTGGTGCAAACTGCCTATATTTCCAGTTTTCCAGCGATAGCTTCAGCAAAAAACATCGCCATGGATGAGAGCGACAACTAATGCTAATGATATGCAGAGTAGGCGTTCCTGTGCATAAACACACAAAAACACCACTTCACGATATTCTCAACAATCAGCCAGATTGGCGATGGGATCCAAAAACAGGCGATAAGGCGCGTTAGCAACAGGGATTGAACACCTGCCTTTTACTGGTGTAAAGCAGGATGACAACCTGCAGTATGAAAGGAAGCCCAGCCCAGAGCCACAGCTGACGACCAACATATGTCATGAAGTCACTGATCATGGAGCTCGGAGACACAAGAGGGCCACAACACCCACCGCCACCACCCCCAGGACTCCCCCTGGACTATCACCGAGGCAGCGCAGAACAAGACAGTGGACCTTCCAAAAACGCACCTGCCTCAGAGACTTAATGCCAGAGGATGTCATTGACCACTACAGGCTCAAAAGGACAACCATCCTCCACAGCCTGACCCGTATTGCCCACAGGCTGACGGTACCAACACAGTGGACAACCGACATCCCTCCGCAGACAAAGCTGCAATTGTTGGCCTCTGTTACATTCTGACCAACAACTGCCAGAGTCGGAGGAGTCTCACAGCCAGCCCTATCAAACTTCCTCACATATATCTTGGATGCATGTCCTCAAAAGCAAGGGTGAACCCCTGTATCCGCACCACACGCTAGTCCCAATTCGTAGTGTTCCTGTGCAACCAACCCCAACCCCAGTGATTGCCTGGCGCCTCTGTTCTCCAGATCTGAGATTGCAGTTTCTGAAATGGGTGTGCGCCAGGTCATGTAGTCCAGTAGTCAACAGTAGAGGAAAACATTTATTTATTACAAAAACATAAATTAACAACACAAAAACATCAGCCAACACATTCCATTCGCAACGGGGAACTTCATCAGGGCAACTTGTGGATCCAAAAACCTGCATATGGTCCGGGAACTTCCCAAAACAATTCCATATTCAGAAAGTCCGTATTTGGAAACCTGTTGGATAAATGGTGACAATGGTCTAGCGTCCGTATAGTCACAAACCTAATCTGGTACAGTGTATTGCACTTGGACAAACAGGAATGCTTACAGGTATGATCAATCCTGCACAAAAAGTAACAGTGTGTTGTCATAACCTTTGTAGGAAAGAAAAGGAAGTTTACGACAACATGAACTTCTGTTAAAGTTTCATTATGCAGGATTTATCATACCTGTAAGCATAATGGTTTGTATCAGCTTGATACCCCTGCACCTTCACTTCCCCTTCACTCCGCAGGAACATCTGGAGACCAAGCAAGGGAACTACGCCACAGCAGGCTTCCCGCACGTGTTGGGGGATACTGACTGCACACATGTATTACTTGTGCCCCCTGCCGACACCGCACACAATCACAGCAACAGAAATCACACGCATTCCATCAAGGTGCAGGAAAAAGTGGACCACTGGGGCCTGGTTACCAATGTTGTAGCAAACTTCCCAGGCATGGTGCATGATTCCTACGTCTTCCCCAAGCATGTCCCAACACTGGTCCACCGCTCAGAGATGACTGCCCGACCCTGCGCACCAGGCATCAATGCGGAGTCATGTCTGTGCAGCCTGCTGCCTTCGGCGTACACGTGGTCCAGCTGAGCTCACAATTCAAATCGAACCTTGATTGGCAGGACGGCGCATCGAGGCCAACGCATCATCGCAGGCTGTACACCCGCTCAGCACTGGTGCCACTGACACTCTCTGATAGATAGTGGTAATGGCCTTGAGCACATGCGCCTGGCCCGTTTTATTTGCTGGGTCACATGCCCTGTGATTCATGTGCTGGCTGGGTGTGGTGTGGGGGTAAATAGCCCTCAGGGAGTGGCTGTGGCATGCTGACAACTAGACCTGTAATCAGCAGATCACTACTGGGATGACCTGGGACATGTAGCGTTGTCGTCCCCCCTGTAAGCGTAAGTGGAGTGGGCTGGCCTGGCGTATGCCAGTCCAGCATAGGGGTGTGAACAATTTATTTATTTATTTATTTATTTATTTATTTATTTATTTATTTATTTATTGACATTTGTAGAGCGCGGCGAATACCCGTGGGCGTCTCGGCGCTAGTTAAGGGATGGATCAGCAACTGGGGTAAAGAAGATATACAAGGCTATTGGTCAAATAACCACGTCTTTAGCTGTTTGCGGAATGTGAACAGGGAGGGACTTGCTCGGATATGTGCAGGAAGGGTGTTCCAGAGTCTAGGGGCGGCAACCAGGAAACGCCTGTCGCCCCAGGTGACTGTTCTAGTGCAAGGCACAGCCAAGAAGTTCTGAATAGAGGAACGAAGAGATCGGGTTGGGACATGATGGAGAAGATTCTGTTTGAGAAAGTGGGGACCTTGATTATTGAGTGACTTGTAAACAATACACAGCGATTTGAATTTGATACGGCTGCGTATCGGGAGCCAATGGAGATCCCTAATGATGTTTGTAACTGGTGCGAACTTGGGGATCCCAGCCAGCATTCGTGCGGCTGCATTTTGGATTGACTGCATCTTATTTGTCACTCGGACTTGGGCATTTAAGAATAGAGCATTACAATAGTCCAAGGAGGACAGGACTAGTGAGCTGACCAGTGTTTTCCCGGCCTTGTTCGGTAGGAAAGGTAGTATTTTCCTAATCATTCTCAATTTCATATGAGCTGAAGCCGCAGTTTTATTCGCATGTGCCATAAAATTGAGGCCAGCATCGAAGATGACGCCTAGATTTCTCACTTTGCTAGCTGGACTCGGCGGGGGACCGAAAGATGGTGGCCACCAGACAGGTGACCAGCCCGGGGAGAGGTGACCGAAGATGACCACTTCAGTTTTTTCTGAATTGAGTTTCAGACAATTCGTGGCCATCCAGTCACCTATTGCCATCATTCCTCTCGTGAATCGATTGGCCACTTCCTCCCCGTCCCCTTTGATAGCCAGTACCAATTGGGTGTCATCGGCGTAGGAGGTCACAATGGCCCCGGGGCTCTGGTCGTGGTTCCGTTCTGACCTGGACAAGGAAGTAACTAATGCGTGTTTCCCTGTTGTAATGTCGGTGCCACCCGGACCGCAATCGGCAATGTTGCACCCTGTGACTCAAGTCCCACAACATGGGCAACATGGACGTAAGGGGGAATCACTGACCCTACATTCATCCATAATTTCACACTTGAATGATCAATGACATAACACATCTGCGTAAATGTGAATGTTCAATGCACAGTCAGTGGAGTGTTATAGCTGGAGCAGTACAGGGCCACGCAAACCCCACTTTAAATTGTTGGCCTGTGGAGGACCAGCCAGAGTCCTTCAGGAAATGACAAGTACATCAGAAGAGGAAGAGTTCAGTCCCCAGTAAGGGGCTATAAGTGGACCCTGATGGGACTTAGACACCCACATATGGCATCTAGTTTGGCTGCCATGCTGTTGAACCCCACCCGCACTTGATCAGCAATCTTCCCCTGGCACCCTAACACACGTCGTTGGAAGGCCTTGTGTTGATCATGTGGGTCCTGGGAGACAGCCGTGGTGGTTGGTGCTTCCTGCTGTGTGGTCTGTGCAGGGGGTGAGGTCTCCTCGATGCAGGTGTGCTGCCCTGCTCCTAGAGGTGGGGTGCCGAGGCTGCCCATGAGTTGTTGGAGGGTGTCGATGTCGAAGGTGAGGAGGTCCTCTTTGTCATCAGTGAAGAGTTGTTGGGTTTGCTCTGCAGGAGGTGTTGATTCTCTCTCTGCAATGTGAAGGGGAGATGCAGTTTTGGATTGACTGCATCTTATTTGTCACTCGGACTTGGGCATTTAAGAATAGAGCATTACAATAGTCCAAGGAGGACAGGACTAGTGAGCTGACCAGTGTTTTCCCGGCCTTGTTCGGTAGGAAAGGTAGTATTTTCCTAATCATTCTCAATTTCATATGAGCTGAAGCCGCAGTTTTATTCGCATGTGCCATAAAATTGAGGCCAGCATCGAAGATGACGCCTAGATTTCTCACTTTGCTAGCTGGACTCGGCGGGGGACCGAAAGATGGTGGCCACCAGACAGGTGACCAGCCCGGGGAGAGGTGACCGAAGATGACCACTTCAGTTTTTTCTGAATTGAGTTTCAGACAATTCGTGGCCATCCAGTCACCTATTGCCATCATTCCTCTCGTGAATCGATTGGCCACTTCCTCCCCGTCCCCTTTGATAGCCAGTACCAATTGGGTGTCATCGGCGTAGGAGGTCACAATGGCCCCGGGGCTCTGGTCGTGGTTCCGTTCTGACCTGGACAAGGAAGTAACTAATGCGTGTTTCCCTGTTGTAATGTCGGTGCCACCCGGACCGCAATCGGCAATGTTGCACCCTGTGACTCAAGTCCCACAACATGGGCAACATGGACGTAAGGGGGAATCACTGACCCTACATTCATCCATAATTTCACACTTGAATGATCAATGACATAACACATCTGCGTAAATGTGAATGTTCAATGCACAGTCAGTGGAGTGTTATAGCTGGAGCAGTACAGGGCCACGCAAACCCCACTTTAAATTGTTGGCCTGTGGAGGACCAGCCAGAGTCCTTCAGGAAATGACAAGTACATCAGAAGAGGAAGAGTTCAGTCCCCAGTAAGGGGCTATAAGTGGACCCTGATGGGACTTAGACACCCACATATGGCATCTAGTTTGGCTGCCATGCTGTTGAACCCCACCCGCACTTGATCAGCAATCTTCCCCTGGCACCCTAACACACGTCGTTGGAAGGCCTTGTGTTGATCATGTGGGTCCTGGGAGACAGCCGTGGTGGTTGGTGCTTCCTGCTGTGTGGTCTGTGCAGGGGGTGAGGTCTCCTCGATGCAGGTGTGCTGCCCTGCTCCTAGAGGTGGGGTGCCGAGGCTGCCCATGAGTTGTTGGAGGGTGTCGATGTCGAAGGTGAGGAGGTCCTCTTTGTCATCAGTGAAGAGTTGTTGGGTTTGCTCTGCAGGAGGTGTTGATTCTCTCTCTGCAATGTGAAGGGGAGATGCAGTTTAACATTGTGTTCACATGTATGTGGGTGCATTGTACAAGTTTACCTACAGACTGCATGACAATGTACATTGTGACTGTTTGAAAGGAGCTACCTATTTGATGCGGGACAGTGGACATTTCAGCAACATCACAGATGTGTGTTTGTACTTGTACATCATCATTCTCACATTTTCCTGCTATGCCAGATGCGATTGACCAGTTTCTACACACAAGTGGCAGCAGTTGTGCCCTCTGTTCTGTTGTGAACGGGTTGCAGTTTGTACCACAATGTTGTCCTTGTTGAAGTGCTCTGCTTCTTATGTGTGTGAGCTACAGTGTGGGAGAGTCGCCCCTGCAGCTCTGATTTTGCTGGCCCTTATCCCTTTCAGGCGATGTGTCTTTCAATTCTGTGCTTAAATAATGCTGAGATGTTGCAGACTTGGGTAAATTGGGCTCTTGGTGGGAGTTGAGACTCTTGGGCATGGTTTGTCTGCAGATGTCTTGGTGACGTCGGGGGTTGTTTGTTCACGTGGAAGTGTCATAGTGTGATCTGCTCCTTCACAGATGTGGTCCACACTCAGCCACCTCAGTGTTGTGGCGTGCACCATGTCATGATGATGTGACTGCAACCATGCTAATCGTCATGCAGTGTCACTTGAATTGTTAGTGTGGGTCACGGACCCGCAGCTTTGCTGGGTTAAGCACATGTGCATGTGTTTGTTGTGAGATTAGTGATGTGTGGAGAGGGACCCTTCTGGGCACATAGTCGATGGGAACTACTTGCAGTTTCTAGGTGTGCTGCAGTGGGCCAAGTGATACAAAAGGGGGTGGTGATGGACGAAGTATCTGAATCAATCAAACACTCACACCCAGTCAAAAGATCTGGGTTTAATCCATCACCGTTCTTTAGCCCACTCTGCCACCCCAGTTCAGACATGGCTATATGCAAATCAGTCTGACCCTAAGTGGCGCTGGACTCCCACCTCCAGTCTGCATCCCTGCCTTCTGGTTGTTGTCGAGTTTCTGCTTGGTTTTGCACTTCACATCATTCCAACGCCCCTTGACCTCTTCCATTGTCCTCCTGAGCACTCCGATTGCATTCACCTTGTCCACGATGGACTGTCACATTCAATTTTTGTCGCCAATGACACATTGGAGGTGACAAACAGTTGTTGATGTTATTTTATCACCTCCGTTATCGGGATCCTGTTTTCCTGTGGACTAAACTGTGTCTTCCTCTTCTTCTTGCCCTTGCCCTTCCCTGACCCTGAGGTCCCGGCCTGGGTCACCGGGGGGCTAGTGGGTTTCTGGTCTTCCTCTGTTCTTGCTCCGGCTACCTCCATTGTGCTTTGCAGTTGTTATGGTTTGGTTTGTGTTTTTTTTTCTGCTTTTATGGTGATTTTTCCTGCCTAACATGTGTGAATTGCCGGCCTGGCGCTGCTTATTGCAGATTTTTCAGCTATGCAGTCAGATTTTGTAAAGTTTGTTTTTTGTTTGACTATTATATGTGCTACATATTCCCTAAGATTTTTGATCATTCACCTTTGCTTGCTTGGCCCTCATAGCCCATTAACATTCTGTGTTGTGAAACATATTTTGAAGTTCCTTAGGGTCATGCCCATCCTGATTTACTCTATCTTAGCAATCTGTACCTGCTGAATGTCAAAAACTAAAAGGAAAGTAAATGAGGACAATTTTTTGGGTTTCTCCTAATGACCCCCACTCTGTGCCCCTCCTACACCCCTCGCCCACATCTGAGGAACACCCCATTCTTTCAGGTTGGCATCTCTTGTTGCCCACTCCAGACCCCCAACCATCAACTTCACAACACACCCCGTGTGATATCTTCCTTTATTTTTCTTATATTTCTTATTTTCTTATATTTTTTATAACCTTATCTTTTCCCTTTTTTTCCCCGTAGCATTTCAGGGAGTCGAGACATACTGAACTGTCTAGTAGAAAAATAGTAATAGCAAAATATTTGAGGTAGAAACAATATATACTACTTCTTCTTCCATAGTTCCTATGCCTCCTCTATATATCAAAATTATGCATCTTGTTGTCATTCATTATTCTCAGAGTAGCCAGGAATTTTATTTATACTCTCACACCCAAACCTCAAATTCTTTCATCTTCTGTCCATGGACCGACTGCCCTTGCTTGGTTGCACGGCATATATCTGACTTAATTGTGAAGTGTAAGACTTGGCCTTTTTGGTTAAAGTTCCCTAAACTTTTTGCTTTCTCCCTTGACCTTCTTCCTGACCTAGAGATGCAAATTTAGATGCTTTGGGTACTTTGCCACTGCTGATCAGTGTCAAAGTACAGGAGTTCCCTATGTAAAATGCAATGGTAAATGGTTGGCCACGATTGGTATGTTTGCCTTACTAGTAAAAGTCTTGATGCGCACTGTGTGTGCAGGGGCTAGTAATGCAGGAGCGCACAGAGAAAGGAACTCAGACCTTCAGTGTAGGGCCTGCGCACAGAATGCTACGTTGACATGAAGTCCTGACAAGTGTAACCACTTGTCAGGCATGACTTTCCCTTTTACATACACATGGGGCACCCCTGTGGTAGGGACCAGGTAACTCCTGGGCAGGGTGCAGTGTAGGTAAAAGTCAGAACATAAATTGAGGTGTGTGTTGTGTTCTGACAGTGAAAAACTCTCCATTTCGATTTTCACTGGTGAAAGGCCATTCTTCCTAAATGACAGAATGGGGAGGCTGGGTGTTGTGTTTGTTAGCCTAGTTCCCTTTCAGTTTATAATGAAGAGGTGAAGTTTGGTATGTATGGACTCAGAGTGTCATAATGCATCTTTCTCAGAAGGTGGGTTTGTCACTGTGTGTTTATAAAGCACTCTTTTAGAAAGTGGCTGAGTTCTGTGCTCAGAACATTTCTGTGTGTCTTTGAAAGGTGGATTGTCCGTCTGGAACTGAAAGGTGAGAGGGGCTGGGAGAGGCCTTGACCCAGGGAGGGGTTGATATGGCACCACGCTGTCCTGCATCTGGAGAGTAGGGGGAGGAGAAGCTCGAGAGGTGAAAAGCCTCCCCGGCTGGTGCTATAAACCAATTGACCCACCTCCTGCTGAGTTAATAAGGATCCAGGCCCCCAGTATCAACGGGAAAGAGGTGACACTGGGAGGGAGACACCCAGAACTGATTTAGGGAGGGGTCAGGGACCCCTGACCACATACAAACTTCAAAGACATCAAGGGGTATAACTATGAGAGCTGAAGCCCCTGAACGTTGGAATGAAACAGATATGGATTGAGAATGAAAAGGCTTGGACCCATTCTGTGGTCAAGAGGAACTTCTGCTAAAGAAGGAACAACTGAAGAGACTGTTGTACATAGACCAATCCTTGCTTCATGATCTGGGATTAGTCTGCAGTTTGCTGTTCTAACTAAGGAAGAGGCTGTTGGGACTGTGCTTGGAGGCGCTGGGTCCCCATGCTTGAAGAAGACTGCTTTGTGCTGTGTCTTGTAACCCCAAGGGCCTGAGGTGGGATGGCTCCCTGTTTGGAAATACAGGATCATAAAAGTTTCCGGAGAAGTCCCAATCAAAGTGTTGTGCGCATGCTTCTTGCTGCTTGAGACACTTAGAAGTTGGGCCTTGTGATCGTGGGCATGAAGGATTAAGCTAAGTCTCTGACACGCAGAGTGCGTGTCTTGGTGCAGGCCAACTCGCTGGTGAGGAGCATCTGATCGTGGTGTGCACAGGGAGACGTGGCGAGGCTCGGAGGCACAAGGGTATGTGTTGTAATGCAGCCCGGGTGTTGGTGAAGAGTGCCTACGTCTCGTGTGCACCAAAGGAACAAGCAATACTCGAATGTGCAGTGTGCATGTCATGGTGAAGCCAGGGAGTTGGTGAGGAGCACCTGGACTTCATGTGCACCAAAAGAAGAAGTGAGTCACGGACGCACTGGGTGCGTGTCGTGATGCATCCCGGGTGTTAGTGAGGAGCACCGGGACCTCGTAGGCTCCAAAAGAAGAAGTGAGTCTCCGACGTACAAGAGTGTGTGACGTGGTGAAGCCAGGGCTTTGGTGAAGAGTGCCTCGACATTATGTGCACCGGGAGAAGAGGAGAGGCTCAGAGGCGCAGGGTGCGTGTTGAGGTGCAAGTGGAGCGTTGGTGAAGAGCACTAGATCGTCGTGAGCCCCAGGGGAGAGGCGAGTCTCGGATGCGCGGTGTGCGTGTTGAAGTGCAACCTGAGGTGCTGTGGACGAGTGCCTGGTTCGGGTGTGCACCAAATTGAGTAAAGTCTCCCCAGTGCTGAGGGCGATTCTTGGTGTGGACTGAGACTGCCGGAGTGAGGGCCAAGTCATTGGGGCCGTCGGAGTCAATCAGCAGCGACCCAGACCGGCAGCCACTGAAGAGCTAAGCTGCCGACCAAGTCTGCCACAGCCCTTGAAGGAGTTCTGGATCAAGGCCCAAGTCGCTGACGTCGGGGAGGAGAGTGGGATCGTGCCCCCCCAGGTAAAGTTTATCAACACCTGGGGTGGAGTGCAGACCCAGAGGGACACTCTCTCGGCCTCCCGCTTCAGTCAGCTGCGGATCCCGACACGTGCTGACCCAAGACGGAGCAGTACTGGGGGAGTGGGAAGCAATTCCTTTTGTGTCATCATTTGAACCATAGCGGGGGCACTGTTCACAGAGAGCGTAAAACTGTCATATTACACTTTGCATTATTGCTGCTAACGAACTATCGAACTGCCGTATGATGCCTGACCTCATTTGTGCCTGACAGACTTTATGCAGGTGCGCTGCATTATTTCTCCCTTGCATATTACCTGATTGTAGCGTGGCGCATTGCATTATTTCTTCAGTTCCCAGAATCTGAGTATAACGTGGGACAGTGTATTATTTCTTCATTGCACCGTACAGGATTGTAGGGTGACGCATTGCTTTGTTTCTTCCTGGTACAGTGCATGCTGGTTGTGATACGCATTGCATTATTCCTTCAATTGCTAAGTACATGACTGTGGTCCTACGTATGGCATTATTTCCCTGTTGCACAGTATACGCTTTGCAGTATTGCTTTGTTTTGCAACATGTGTGATTTTAGCAATACGACTTGCCGAACCTTTTTGGGAAATGGATAGAAGTAAGCTTAACTGTTGGTTAGATGCAGTGGTTGGGATTAGAACCTATCAACCCACCGGAAAGAATACAACCCATTCTTATATGTTGACGTTGTGTCATGTGGTCGTATCATAGAATTGCTTATATAAAGATTATACTCATTTTTTCAATAGTCGTGTGGAGTCTATTTGTGATGACATCATGGGGTAACTGTACGCATGGTTGCACATACTGAACACTCGTGCCTTGGAGATAAGCCTGGTTGCTCGTGCAAAGCTACTAAGGGGGTGAGCAGGGCTATCTCAGACGGTGTCCTTACTTAGCCTAAAATTGAAGCTAGGGGTTGGGGACGCACTCCTCCAGCATTTGGTGGCAGCGGTAAGCGACAGGGACCTCCATTTCCAACATGAACTGTTACCTGTTATACACGATCTGTTTGGTCTGTAACACTTTAGTGGAGATCTTGTCCTTCACTAGATAGGTCTGGAAGTTTATTAGTATCCTCCTTGGCTTTTGCTTAGCCGGGCTTCTCCTAAAAGTATCCATATGAACTCTTTGTGTCTTCTTTGTCTATTTCACATGCACCCTTGAACAACCCATCTTTGATCAGTGAGATCACAAATGCTTTCAGCTCTCACACTTCGCTCGCATCAGGTACACCAAATATTTTCTGATTATTCCTCCTGAAGTGGTTTTAAAGCCTCTCTAGCATCTTGTTGAACTTCTTATCCTGGGCTTTCAACAACACTATATATTATTCAGATTTCTCTACTTGTTGGTAAACCTTCTCTAACCCCTGCTCCATCACCAACGTCAAGTAATCTAGCCTTTCCCCCAAAGTTCAACAAGCCTCCTGAATTTCTGTTTGATTATTCTCTATCCCGGATCTCCTGTTGGGAGGCAGCGGAAATACTGATCATGAGTACTTATCTCAAGCATGTGGAGCACGAGATGACGCTGGTGATGTGGGTAGGCTCTGCCCTGCGTCGTGACTCTATTGTGGGGCATCGGTGGTCGTGGAGGGGGCAGCATGTTAGTGAACTGCTGATCTGAATTTCCTGCCTCAAAGGGCTGCTGCAAGAAGGATCTCGCTTCTGAGGGGGGTGTGTGATTAGGGCAGTTTTGATGCTTTGGGTGCTTCAGGCTACTTGGTCAGAGAGAGAACAGATGCAGGCACAGTTGGTTCAGCCAGCACAAAGTGCCCAACCATGAAGTAGGAGTATAGCAGTGAGGAGGTGAGCAGGCAGGAGGAGCTTGCATCACAGCACTATGCTTTTCCTCAGGGATGGTGGAGATCCAGTTCCTCCTAGAATTGGGCAGAAGTTGACACCACTTACTGCTTCAATACAAGTGAGTGGATTAATTAAGGGTGGGGCCTTTAAATAAAGCATTACACATGGAGGAAGAAGGGTTCCACACTCAGAAATAAAATAATTGGTACAATCTGAAATCCTTGAAATCTCCCTTGTTAGTGCAGTCCAGGAGACTTCCAGGGCTCCGTATAGGCTTAACTGATGGCAGATCATTTGTCTTAGCCCTCAAAACTAAACCATCCGAGCTTGAAAGAGAGATTAAGCTTCTGAGTGGGAGAGGGGGCTTGACGTTGAAGATAGGTAGAAGTGACTGGAAAATGATAGAGCTTCCATACCCAAACCAACTCCTTCCTTGTATTCATACTTTAAAATTATGTCAGAGGAGTTTGAGAAATCTAAGAATTCAATGATGCAGTCCCTTCTCAGGCTAAATGGTGTAACCTGGATTTGAGGGAAGATCAAGATATTGGACAAGAGGGTGATAAAGGGAATGGCTAGGGGTTCCTGTCAAACCATCTTGATATAAATCACAAGTCCACTGTGCAAGTATCTGAGCTAAGGTTCAAGTCAGGAATAGCGAAGAAGGGGGTGTCAGAGTAACTGGCCCATCCCAGGTGGCAGACTTACTTCTGGTTGACTTCGGTACATCAACTTACTTCTGGTTGACTTCGGTACATCAAACAGAGTCACTATTCTCAAGAAGAAGGTCCTTAACCTAGCGGATCAAGGAAGGAGGAATACTGAAGCTAGATCAGAAGTGGAAATATCAGGTTGGGAGAGGCAATGAAGGGAAGCCCTTGAAGCAAGTTTCTCGCCCTGAAGCAGAAGGTAACTTATTTTATGTATTTTGTAAAAATTAAATCACAATTGTTCACCCTTCAACTGAATTCTCTTTGCTGGTTCATGGCAGATGCAGTTGAAAATTGCTGTCTCCAAGTCTAAGTGCAGAGGTATTTCACTGACTGACATATGCTGAACAGCAACTTGGACCACACCCCATAACTTTGGGACCAACTGCAAAAGTGCAGACTTGTGAATATATTCTTGATTTATGAAAATGGTTAATGTAGTGTGGTCCACATCATAAATCAGAGGTAATAAAATGTTCCCCATAGGTATTAGGTTGGCAAAACTAATTCCTTAAAAGAAAATCCCAGTTTTGACCTATTCTATCACTGCTTTGAAGGGGTTTGTGCTTTAGCACTATCTGAAGTCAGTCTCTGTGTGTTTAACCTTCTCTATTAAATCAAAGGGGCACACTTTAAGTTTGGGGGAGAGTGTACACCATCGCAATGGGGACGGAGTACCCTTTCTGTCAAACTGAAGGTCCACCCACCCGATTTGCAGTCAGCTGGACCTTAAGTATGTTTAGTGATGGATACTTCTCCATCTCCATCACTAACATACTCCTCTTACAACCCGAAAGAGTATGGACCATCTGACATTTGCCCATTCAAATGACTGCATGATTTATAGTGGACAGTCAAACAGACAGCCTTTAAACTTACTTACTGCCATGAAAAATGTGTCCAGAAGGGACAGTAAAAATGTTTAAATGACCCCACAACATGTTGAAAGTTTGATGGGCGACCATCATGTTTGACTGAGCCAACTGCCAAATGTTTAAATCATTGGCATGAGCTGTCCTGTCAGCGGTTTCTGTCAGTGACGAGAATTATCTCCTGGGCCAGTGGGCAATAACACATTTTGTATGCTGGGGATTCCGTTGGAGCAAATACTGTCAACTGAAGGCAAAATCAGGCCCAAAGTCTATAGCATAGTAACCTGATGCTGGCATACTTTCATCACTTATTAGAGTCTTCATATGCCTTCCTGATCAGCAGATTTGTATCATCTGTCCCTTTTGAAGTACTTCACAGTGATCTTGTATTTTGCTACCTTGCAAAGTAATAAATGTTTCTTCTTTCAACACAAATGACTGTTATTCCCATGTTACTGGTAAAATATTACTGGCACTTGTTGTTCAGCTGATAATGGTATAAGAGGCTAAATACTATATTTCTTTTTTTAAAATTGGTGCATTCTATCAGATCTGTTAGCATGTTGTATGACTAAAGTGTTACAGATGTTGTATCTCTTTCAATGGTCCATGGTATGTATGCACAAATGCAAGGTGATTGCATACTGTGAAAGAATATTGTAGTATTGCTAGTAACTTTCTCCCATTTGTACAGAATAATATAAACATTGTGGAGGAAGGTCTGTGGCTGACAAAACTTGACAATTGCACACATGGAAAGCCAAGTCAGAGCCACTTACTCCCATATGATTGGGAGTAGTCTATTTGATTTGAATGCATGCTGCCCAGGCCCTGGACTGCTGCTACTGGAGAAGAGCCAAGGCTGATTTGCGTATGCAGGGTACTCTCTAGAGTACCATAGTAGGTGAAAACTGGAACTGGAATGGGGCCCAAGCAGGTGCCATTGGCTAGGACTAATTTAAGCATTGTTTTAGTCACTTTATTGTTTCTTACTCTAGAAGGTCTAAGTGCAAAGAGTATGCCCAGACAATGTTCCCTTGCTCACTGGGCCATATGACCCAGGCTAAACCTCGCTGACGAGATAGACCTAAGATAGTCATAACTGCACTAGGTCTGTTTGTGTTCTCATTCAGAGGGGGCCTGCTCCTGAGGTTTGGGCTGGAATTTCAGGCCCAAGACTGATTTAGATATTGCAGGCTCCTATCGAGAATGTCATAGTGGATACAAAAACGATGGATTGGAACATGGCCCAAGCTAATGCCAGTGGTTGAGGTTAGTTCAAGCATTTCTTCCAGCACAGTGTAGTTATTTTGCAGCAGTTGCCATGAAGAAGAGGGTGCCATGCTGTTTTGGCCCTGCCTGGCAAACTTTCTTTGTGTTTGAAAACCAAACTCCCAATGGAAAATAATACCCTGATGTGCAGGACGTTTTCTCCGAGAAAGTAGGTGATGGTCTACCAGCCCGTGCTTCTGTCACTATTGTTTGGTTTGCCTTCAGGTCAAGTATCTCCACTGGTGTAGCTAGCTGATGCTCTGCCATTAAAAATCGTACAGTTCTCATGCCTCTAAATGGGACATAGGAACCTTGAGTTTGGTAGAGCAAAGACTACTCTGTCTCCACCTCCTACATACACCTCTGATGGTCTGACGGATTAAGGGTAGTCAGAAGTTTGGCCTTGTGTTCACCTGTCCTATTGAGAATGGACAAACACATCACCATTGTTCTCAGTCCGTCACTGCCAGGTGAAACCTGGTTAACTGTGAAATGGCCCCCAAAGCAAGGGGGTTAATGTTTTTTTCAACTAAATAAAATTTTTGGATTTTGATTTAAAATAGGAATAAAAATTGAAAGTTTGACATATGGCTCTATTCTATTGATGAAGCCATCCGTCAATGTTTCAATGTATTTACAGGAACAGTCATGAAGGCGGTTCCTGGAAATGCAAGAAATTTCAGCTGGACCGGCCGACAACTCTTAATTTGGCAGACAGGGTACCCTCGCTGTTAGAAATGGGTTTTCTGGTTAGCAAGTGTTTGGTCATAAACCAGGCAGAATCCACCATTCTAGTTGGGATAAGGTGATTACACTTCTAAAATGATCCCTGCTCATCCCTTTGGTAGATTGGCATGAGCAGTCAGGCTTATCTCAGAGGCAATGTATAAAGCATTTGCACATAACAATCAGTGATACAGTGAAAACACTACAAAAGGACACCACATGAGTTTGAGAACTATATCCAATATTTATATGGGTAAAACAAGACCAAAACAATAACAATCCAACATACAGTAATCCACAATACCAATAAAGCAGAAATAGACTTTATCTACAGTTCCTTCAAGTTGATATCTCTGCCCAGAGCTATCACAGCATCATGAACAAACAAATCCAAACAGTTCTGACTGACCACAGTCTCACAGGCCAGCTACGGTGTCGGGTAGACCCGCAGGACAGTAGCTTGAGAATTGCAGGGCATTGGTGGCCTCTAATTAAACTCTGAAGAGCCGGTTTCAGAGGTCAGAGAGGGATTTGGCTCTTGAAATCACATGCGTAGCAGGTCGAACTCAGTGAGTTTGACTACAGGAGTGCTGGCATCGACAGTCATTGGAACTGCAGTTTGAAGTGCAGTGGTGTTGCGTGAGGTGCTGTCAGGTCACGGTGCAAGCAACGACTCAGTGGCGGTCGTCCAGCTGCATCAGTGAGACCAGGGAAGTGGTGTGAACTGATGCGGTGCTTGTCGTGGTGCTGGCAGGTCACAATGCAAGCCTCAGCATTGTCGTTGTTGAAGCGCTGTTGTCAGTAGACCAAAGGCTGCGGTCCGAGATGGGGCAATGCGTTGTGCAGGGTCCACAGGTCGTGGTGCAGGCAGCTATGTTGGTTAATGATCTGGAGTCGATGGCGATGGTGTTGGTGGGCCAAGGCTGCAGTGAGGCACAGGACGGTGCAAGCAGTGGCGTCAATATCAACTTGGAGCGTCCTTCTCAGTGAGAGGAATGCTGCGGTGCTAAGTGGGACGATGCTCCGTTTTCTCGACGAGTGGTGTCCACAGGACACGGTGCAGGCAGCAGCGCCATTGATGGCATTGTGGTGTCAGTGAAGGCGTTGCTTTGTTGTTGATAATACCATGGTGGCGGTGTGAAGCGAGGCGGTGTCAAGTCCGGTGTCCACAGATCACGGTGCGAGCAGCTGCTCGCAGCAGCATCGGTGAGACCAGGGTTGCAGTGGGAAGTCTGGCATTGCCATTTGCAGTGCCTTCAGATCACTGAGATGGCAGCGGCATAGTTGACGGTGTTGGGTTACTTTTTGCTCTGTAGCAGCTGAAACATCCCGTTCCAGAAGCCGATGCCCAGAAGATGTTGAAATCTTTGATTTCCCTGAGACTTCCAGCAGGAGGCAAGCTCTACATCAAGCCTTGGAGATACTATGAATACAGAAAGAACTGTCCAGTCCTTTCCCTGCCCTAGACAGAGAGCAGCAACTGCAGGCCAACCCAGCAAAGCAGACACATAAAGTGGCAGTACTCTTCTTGGCAACTCTTCCAGCTCTTCTTCTTGGCAGGTTCCTTGGACCAGCAGTAATCTAAAGTTCTGGGGTCCTGATCCCAATTTTTATACCACATCTTCCTTTGTCTCTTGTGGCAAAAGTCTCTCAGCTCATTCTAATCCAGATCTGTCATCTCTGGCTCAGCTTCCTGGCAGTAGGTGGAAAAAAGCATTGTGCAAGTTAGACAGGGCCTATTCAGGCACAAGGAAAATCTCTTACCACTTCTTTAAATGCAGTCCAGGTCTATTAAGCCCAGGTAAGAGTCCCCCAGGAAAGCCAAGACACACCTCAACCCCCCCAAGTGACTGTCTGCACTGAATATGCATCCCCAACCCCTGTCACTCCAAAACCAGACAGTCAATTCACAAACTAGCATAGGCACATAGGATGGCTAAGCATGAAAATACCCACTTTCAAATTTTTTTATTTTCAAACAAACAATATAAAAATCATCTTTACTACAAGATGCATTTTTTAATCCTGAGTTCAGGCATACTAAACTCTGCTTACCTATCGTGTTCAAATAGGAAGTTATACTTGTAAGATGTTATACAGTAGCTCCCATTCTATCCTATTGGACAGATACCCTTTCGATAGTGAAAAATTAAATAGACTGTATTTCACCATCAGGACATGTCACACACCAGTGCATGTCCTATATTTCACATATACTGTACCTGGCCCATAGGGGTACCTTGGGCCCACCTTACGGGTGACTCACATGTATTGAAAGGGAAAGTTAGGGCCTGGGAAGTAGGTGCACTTGGCATGTCAACATGGCAGTAACTTCTGCATGCAGACACAGCAGTGGCAGGTCTGAGAACCTTTCGAAAGGATGCTTGTGTGGGTGGCAAAATCAGTGCTGCAGGCCCACTAGTAGCATTTGATTGACAGGCACAGGCACACACAGTGCACTCTACTAGGGACTTATTATTAAATCAAATAAGCCAATTATGGAAACACCAATCCATAAACTCAATTTATATGAAGAGCATATGCACTTTAGCTCTGAATAGCACTAAATAGCAGTGGTAAAGTGACCAGAGTCCTAAAATCCAGAGTCCTAAAACCAACAAAAATAGGGTCAAAAACAGGAGGCCAAAAATCAAAATGTCTGGTGGGGAACCCACTGAAAATGCCAGGTCTAACACTCACCATGGTGAGAGTAAAGTACTCCGCCTTTGTGAAGATATATATTACGTCTGCCAAAATCTAAATCAGGCAGTGAGTTCCTTAATACAGTCGTAGAGTGAAAATGCTTTCAATTGCTGAATACATAGAACTTGCATATGAAAATAAGAAATAGTCATGGATGGATGAAAAGAAGCACTGTTGTTAGGCATGTGATAACCCTTGATTTGTGTTGCCAAAAGAATGAAAAACACTAAAGATGCATGTCATTCTTAACAGTTTGAGTAGGTTGGTGAAGGGAAGAAAGTGACAACCTCTAGAGGGGTGCTATAACAGATTTTACTGTAGCACCTTTGGGGTATTTAACCACTAGAGCTAAGGCAGCAATTGAATAACTCACAGATCATTGCCACAAAGCAAGTTCATGACATATACGGGTGTAAAAAACTGTGTGGGTTAGAAGGGACAAGGTAGCCAGGTAACACAAAGACATAACAGATCACGACAGATTAACGTTTTTTTGGCTGTGGAACAGCAGGCTACATGAAACATAATTGGCCAAACATTGTGGAATCCTGCAGATTTTAATCTAACATTTTCAGCTAAATGAGTGAAGGCCTAAGTTTCTCCTTTGATTAATGCTGTATTGAGGTGAAGGAATTTGGAGTGTAAAATTTCAGATTCCTTAATCCTCCAAACAGCCATCATTTGAGAAGCTTATGTTCATAGTTTTAATAAAGATGATTAGTGGGCCAGGCATCGGTGCTTGTCAGTCTCTATCTCCGAAGCAGTATACCAACCAAGGCTAATGTATTTTATTAACTAAACATAATTATGGGGGCTATATTAACCAGAGTACAAGACTAACTACAGCACATTCTATGAAGAGATAACTCAGAGAATGTTGCTATCCTCAGACATGGAAGTGATGTGCCTTGTGCAGGTCTAGGTACATTGGAAATATCTTTTTAACATTTTGATCTGGGTATCTCCTTAGAGTAACTGACAACAGAAGACTATTTGCTAAACCTGTGCCTGCAAGAATTACTCGAAGTTGGTAAGCAAAATAAGAATGCAATTTTCTTGATGAGGAACCTGGAGCAAGGACCTTGCTTGTATTCTCCCATGCCCACCAGTCCCTCTTGATATAACTGGCCAATGAGTCTACTTTGTTGGGTAGATTGGAGGTCAATATATATTGTTAATTTCTACGGACCTAGTATAATCATGTATCAGATCAGTAAATCAAGTGTCAATTTACATGGTAGAATCAGACAATTATAATTCGCATATGTAAAATTTTAGGCACAGGGGGAATAAGCAATTTCTTCAAGTGCCACAGTCAGATCTATAAACTACTCTCCAATTTTCGAGTTTAGAACTTTGCCTCTAAATCACTTCATCTCCTCTTTCAAGAGTTTTGCTTCTCTTCTGACATTATGGATGATCCTTTATGGCAGCTTTAGGATTTGTCTTAACTGGAAGTGCAATATATGAAATTCAAGTTGAAGTATCTCTTATCAAACAGGGAATGTGATGAGAAAGAATATATTCTATGCATTGAAGATTGCGTGAAACTAATTTGAATGCTCTCTGATGAAGATATCAGTGTCCGCCATGTTGAAAAGCTGCATTGTTGTAACTACTTTATGCATAACAAAGCATGTAACAGCGAAATATCCAAATTCTTTACATAGTAAATGGCATTCTAATCACTAATACTTTAATAAACCATGTTAATTCATGAAAAACTCCATAAAGGTTGTCTTCCCAAAAAGCCCTCATATGTTCAGCCATGTTTCGGGTCTCTAAGGAGGGATCAATTGTTAAAGACAACAGAAAGCATGAGGTTATGTCAGAGAATTCTACATTCTTGTACACTAGAGTACACATGCAATGTGGTTCCTTAAAAAGTATTTGGACTGTGAAGCGCTTATACGTACTGTCATGTTTGGGGGCTTGTTCAGGTGATCCATCTGGGACTCATAAGAAGAGGAGTTGCGACACCTATACTGAAAACAGGAGAGTGGGGTTGGCCTGATGCAGGCCCTAGCCAAGCAATGAGGTGAGAAGGGAGCAGCCCACTGCCAGAGCTCAGAATGCCTTCTTTGGCCTCCCGAAGAGCATGATGTGGAAGAGTTGACTGACTGACCAATCGTGGGGTAGGATTTAGTATGACTCTAGCAGAAGTGAACCAGACTACCTGCTGACAAATTAAGTTCCAGCCCCTTAGACACAACCCACCCAACCATGAAAGTATAGGTTGACCTGGAGAAAGGGCGAGCACTTTTTGCAGGAGGGATGGAGTTTGCTGGCTGAGGTGGTAGTCTGAGACCCCGGGGCAACAGAAATATTTCCTCATCAAAAAACTGGAAAGAAATGCTCACCAGGGGTAGAGACAAAAAATCAGATTTTTGAATATGGACTGGTTTCTCAACCTCTGGTGGTGACTCAGAGAGCAATAGCATAAGCCTTGATTCTGACCCCGTGTATTGTGTTTCTCTATAGAGGAGCTGTGCGGTAGTATTCAAGATCAAACTACACTCCTTAGAGATGACATCTCCAAAGTCCTGCACAAAATGAACCAAGGTATGCCTGCCTTGAGCCTAAGGGGAGAATCTTTGGAAGAGACAAGAGGTGAAAAAGAAGACAATTTGAAACCCTTGGGCCAAGAACTCACTACCTTAAGGAATCTGAGTTTGGACCTACAAGCACATCTAAAAGATTTTGAGAACCAATCAAGATGCCACAACTTAAGAATTAAAGTTTCCCGACTCGAAGCAGACGGTGAGGATGTTAAGGCATATGTAAAAACACTCCTCATACATGTGCCTCCTGACCTAGCTGAGAGTGATATCATCCCTGACTGAACACACAGAATCAAGACCCTGAGACAGCAACTTGATATTTTAAATTGTGTGCTCTACTTTTGACAGAAGGATTATTCTTTAAAAGAGAAGATAATTAAACTGGTGTCCATATTTTTAGGAAGCAAAGGAATTATATTCCGTGGGGAAGTTATCCCTTTAGAAATGTGTTTTCACAATGAAGATCCCCTCACTCGTGTGCTCCCTCTTGAAGGGTCAACAAATCCTGGTCTTGGAGAACTAAGAGATGGAGTTGGGATCTTCATGGCCAGTGAATCAGCTATCTAATCATAGGGGACTTGGACCTTTAGCTGTGAGATTTTCCAACACAAGAGAAATAGGGTCATACTCACTGCGGACATAATAGAATCAGATAGGAGAAAAGTGATTTCACAACTCCAGGAAGCGAGTTCCTCACCATCCTTGCAAGAGACATGAAGGTCTTCACAGATTGTGTTGAAGGTAACTAGGCTGGATCTGGTTCGGGACTGCAATGGAAGGATTGTTTTTCTTCCAGTTACGCTAAGTCGGTCCAGGTGAGGGAAAGGACTACGCAAACAACCATAAAGTTGATGATTGATGATGACCTCTTCTACTGGAATGCGGAAATATTTGACTCAACTAATTTTTTGCTCCCAATAGGAGAGAAGGGCCAGATTGAGTATTGCAATTTTAGTTGAGTATTAGTTATTGTTATGGGGAGGGGTTTAGTATTGTGTTGATTAAGGGACCGCTTATTTCTAAGTTTTTATTGCAGCTATGATATCCTTTTCTAACACAAATCTCTTTCATATCTACAAGCAGTGCCATATGAGGTAGGTATATACGTAGGCATCCTACATATCTCCATGAATAATACAATATGGAATGTAATATATATTGTAAACCTAAATGTAAGAGGTTTCAACTAGCCCTGGGTGACATTTTAATTTTGGTATGTTATTATGCTACATCGTATAATTTAAAGCAGAAATATTAATGTTAAATGTACCGTTCAGGTAATTCTTTCAAAGCAAGTGGTTTTTCAGGTGGATTTCACTCACTCAGACTGTTTGGGTACTTTCTGAGTGGGAAACGACAAATACGAACATTAACAGCAATGTTTTACATGTAAGCAGCAGTTCTTTTAACAACATAGGTGGTCAACAAACAATTCAGGGAGATTTTTTACCTGAGCAGACCATTCAGGTAATTTCTGCAAATATGAACACAAGCAGCAGTCTTTTAAATGCAAACATTTGGAAATCAACTAGAAATTACTATTAAAGTTGAATTTAAATTTTTGGAGTGTGAAACGTATGATGCGTAATTGTGTTTAATTTTGTGGAAATGTTGCAATTATGCTACACAAAACTTTGCGCTTTACACCCACCCCTAGTTTCAACACACCAGCGTGGAGACTTGCAGTGCTGTCACTCCTCCGTTACTAGTCATTTTTGCTTAATAGACAAAAAGGCCCTACTCATAATCAACTGCCGTCATTTCCGATCCAGATGGGTCCCATGCCACTATCTTTCCTCCAACAGGAAAAACGAAAGGAGGAAAGTTTATATTACTGTTAAGTGCCTTAACAAGGGGATGTTACAGAAAAGGTTGCTAATCTCAGTGGAAGAGCCCTAGCTCTTAGATTTGCGATGGGGGGATATGCATTTACAATAACATCTATATGCGCCCAGTGAACACACTAGGATAGATTCTTGAAATTGACTCTGCCTGTGACTGTGCATTCCCTGGCAAGGATCTAATAATAGGAGGGGTCATCAATGTGTGTTATGGAAAACATGGTGGCCAGGTCTGTTCTGAGAACAGGACACACGGCCTAGCTCTTGCAGGGGTGTAAAACTTGGCTCCATAACATTGGACCAACAGACATTGGGAGGAACATGCATCCATCAGGGAGAGATTTGTATGTTTTCTCCTTGGCACACCAGACCTATGCTACACTGGATAGTTCTGTGGCTTCCCCTCAGATGGTGAGAACACTGCCTGACCATGCTCCAATGCATGTAGTTCTTTTGGTCTCTGGGTCTAGCGGAAGGGGTGGTAGAGATTGGAGAAAATGTATTCCTTAATAAGAATATTATAACATAGATTAAATCTGTTACTCAAAGAGAACACTATGGAGGGAACTAAGATTCATTCAGAATGGGACAGCCTAAAGGCCTTGATTCAAGGGCACCTAATTTCTATGTCAGCTAAGCTCAATAGGAACAAGAAGGAAAGACTTTGAAGTGGTGGAGACTTTAAAAAGAGGCCTATGAAGTGCAAAAGGTGCCTTGCTTCCCTGGCTCCAGACTAACTACAGGAGGTATGCAGCTCTTTGTGTGAGAACATGCACAGCCCTATTCAAGTGCACATTTAGGTCCTCCCTTTCATCCTGCTCAGGATGACCCATCAGAATGTTAATGGCCCATCGGGATGTGAATGGCCCATCAGGCACACCTCAGCCCCCTTTATGTGTGACTGTCTCGAGGGAATTCACAAGCCTAGCTGTCATCCACCCCAGATGTGTATCCAGAGACAGGCAGACGCACAGAATGGTTTAGGTAAGTGTAACGGGCGCAGGAGAAATGGGCAGGAGGCGAGTTCTCGTTAAAGAAGGTTTTATTGATGCAAACAAGAAATCGGTGCAAGTCTTCCTGGAAGGGACTGTTCGGCGAGGGGACCGGCTTCTATCAGACCTTTGGCTTTTGGGCTTGACCGTCTCGTTTCTCCGATACCCTTCGGGGCTTCTCCGGCGTGGAGCTTCGTCGATGTCCGTCTTGCCTCTCGGTGGAAACAAACAAGACAAGTTGTCAGGGAAGTGCCCGTACTATATACAAGTGTCAAGGGGAAGGGAGTGAGGAAGCAAACCTGTGTTACACACTCTGGACGTCCGTCTAGTGAAGGTAATTGGTGCTCAGGGATAGGGTTACCGGGATAAGGAATACCAAGGATTACGCGGTAGACCTGCCCTTTCTTCCAACCCAGCCCCTGATCTTGTTCCGTACCTGGGATAGCCACACACCTCCCCCGGGTGTGTGGCAGGGCGGCTCGTGGGGACGTTGGCCTCCAGGCATACACTCCATCTCAGGCGCCTCTTCTCCTCTGATCTCTGCTTCCTCCGTTCATCTTCCTGACTCAACCAAACTCCTCTCGCCGCTCCACGCCTCTTCCGTCTTTCTCCACACACCAACACTCCGGGTAAACAAGCACACCTGATTCTGCGCTTCTTCCGTATTTGACGTAGAAGCGTCCTCGGTTAGTCCCGCCCACCCTTCATCGGACTGAAAGTTAAAGGGCCAGTGTATTTCATCCTCGTCCGGCACTCCTATTCCGTAGTCAGCCTCAGGAATGTCATTCTGTGGAGGGCAGAGAAGGGGGGGATGTGGTGAAAACCCCTTGAGGGTCCCAAAGTCCCGTTTAAGGGGGTGTCTGCCGTCCTTCCTCGTTACAGTAAGAAAATTCCCACTTTCTAAAAGTGGAATTTTCAGACTTGTAACTTAAAATCCAACTTTTTGATAAGTTAAGATTTAAAATCGTGAGTCCAGAGACACCAAGGTTCACATCTCTATCTTTTCCCAATTAGAAATTACACTTATACAATGTAACAAGGTAATGCCAATGTTAACCTATGGAAGTGATAGGACTTGAAGTTGTGAAAAACTAGTTTAAGGATATTTCACTACCAGGGCATGTAAAACTTAAAAGTACATGTCCTACTTTTTAAATACACTGCTTCCTGCCCTTAGGGCTATCTAGCGCCTACCAATGGCCAAAAACACATTAGGGACCCCAGGGTCTATAGAGAGTGGATTGGTGCTGAAGGAATGTCCGTTTTAAAGGAGGTTTCCTTCACCCATCCAAAGGTGGCATGCTTAATCATAAGTATACTAAACCTTGTGTGATCAGGGTGTGGTAAGGAGTCCAAAGGGAAAGTGTGAAATGTGAGAAAAAACATAAATCCAAGGTGCATGAAACATTTTATTGGTACACCGCTGGGCCAGGAATAAAACAGGAGGAGATTCAATCTATAATAGCATGGTTAAACTCGTCTACAAGTTTCGGCTTCATACTCTCAGCAGAGGTGTGGCGACATTCATCAGGACCTTCTGTGTATAATGAAATGTATATAACCAAATGCAATGTATAGTAAACAACACATAATTTTAGTGATATACAGAACCAGTAGTTGGAATGGAGGACAGGCACTCAGTCAGGATGCTACTGGGGTTTACCTGAAAGAAATAATATTTTTAAAAAGGGACATACTACATGCTTAATACAGCAGTTCAAAGCACTAATTCCTGTGAAGACTATTTAACTAATCACTTCATAATGCACTTTGTGTGTTAACCAAAGAGACTACCAAGCTTAGCATACCCGATAAAGTTAGGTAACAAACATCCACTTAAGCTTGGAGAAAACACACGTGAGCGTGTCAGAAAAAAGGCTAGGAGGAAGGCAAAATGTTTTGGAATGACCTGGGAAAAAAGGGCCACATCCAACACAACCCCCTTCCATCCAAAACGCAAGTTTGACCAATCACCCCCTTGATGGGTTTCTCTGCTTTGGGCAATAGAACACGGACGTGGGCCCGCAACTGCAGGGACACGTTCCAGTTCAACACCACTCTGAAACCATGTGTTTCCCTTTGTCAAGCTCTCAGGACCAATTAGGCTACTTCCCTCGTACCAGAACTTCCTTGCGAGCACATATGCCCTCCTGAGGGTGACACATACCTCATGTGTCGTGTGACAGGCTGCCTGGTGCAGATCTCCCCGCCCCTGTCCATATGACAGTGCCTGTAGATCCCCCAGGACAGAAGTGGTGTCACCATGGTCAATCCTTGGTGACTCAGCCTTTCTGGCTGACCCCTGACCCACTGGTTCTTCCACTGGGGACTATTTCCCCCTCTAACCCCTCAATCTCAAATTCCACACCCTCCACTTAGGAGTGGTACTACCAGACACCAGAACTGATGGAGGCCTGCTTACATACACTCCCAGTTCAGTAGGCGGTCCATCAGGACAGACTAGGCTCCCTACCTGGTGTTTCCTTCACCATCCAGTCCTGGAGACTGAGGTTGGTTACTTTTGGGACATATCCCAGTCTTACTCCTTCTCCTATGAGACGGGAAGTGAGGCCCTATAACCGCCCCACAACAAGGGGACCAGCTGGGCTACTCTGCACCTCTCCTACCACTCTGGGTGGGAAGATACCTGAACCACCCCTCTTAGGGTCACTCCCCAATGCCTCTTCAGAACCTCTGGCAACCACCCAGAAGTCTGCTTCCTGTGCAAGTTTCCTGGGATCAGAGAACTCACACTCCAACAGGTGTTGGCGCAACCCCGGAAAACAATTTCTGAACATGTGCTGTCTGACAACCAGATTGAACAGCCCTTCAAAATCATTTGCCGTGCGCTCGTTTGCTCGCGCTACGTACTGTACAATTGGCCGCAGCTGTACAGTACGTAGCGCGAGCAAACGAGCGCGCGTTTTCTTAAATAAAAAGCCGAAAACCGCTCAGTCCGTCTAGATCGCGGACTTCAGAAGAATCAACCGACCAGAACCCCCGTCTGAACGCACGAAAGTCACAATACAAAGTGGCTGCATTACTTATCATTCTCAGCCCATACATGTACCAGCATCATTATATTAAGATTGACTTTGAGGCATTTGACCAAAAGCATTGACACTTTCTGTGGGTTGCCATGAAAATATTTTACAAAAATTAATCATCGGACATCTGAGAATCAGCCCACTGGAATAAAGAACCTAAGGATTCGCCTCTATCTCCGATTAACTAAACTCACTATAATCTGTACGTGACTCAGTGCGTAGAAAGTCTTCTCACAGGAACCAATAAGCACAATTGACTTGATACAAAGGAAATTAAAACTGTCGCCATAGGAACCGAAGTGTTAAGTTGTCAACTTGTCCATTGTTGTGTTATATCACCTTTTTTATTTATTTATAATATACGAATGACGGTCACCTGACGAAGGCCTTGGGCCGAAACGCGCGTAGTTCCATTCAACCGCATTGCCTTCATCAATCATTCCAACGACTGAATATCTCGTATATCACTGGGTTATTTTGCTTTTGTAATTATGGTTATGTAATTTTTTCTGTTCTCACCTATTGTCTTTGCACGTCCTTAGTTGTAAATAATCAAATTTTTGCATATGTTTGAATATTATGTATTATATACCAAGGTTCTTTTTAAATGTGAACAATGAATCAAACATGTAAATGAAATTTATACAAAGGACAAAAATAACAAACTAAATATACTAAAAACAAAACAAATAAATTGAAGAATTTTTGTATAAATTACTGTTTCAGCACACAGTTATTTGAATATGTTGGAGGGTCTATTATTTTGTTTAGATTATGTTCTAGGGATTATCTATGCCCTTAGAGTTTGCTACACATTCTTTCTCTACATAGCTTATCTTCCCTACGAGTAGCTAACTGTGTACATTGTAGGGGCCCCCTTTTTCTCATAGCTTGACAAGAGCAGTCAGGCTTATCCCAGAGGCAATGTGTGAACCATTTGCACAACACACAAACACAGGAGCAACACACTAGACACACTACAAAAGAAACTCCATACAAGGTTATATAAAAATGTACTTTGTATTATCCATAACACATTAGAATACTGTGTGCATGAGGAGTTAGGTTCCCCTTATTTAGGTGACACCATTGCACTTCGGCCTCTAACATTCTGGCAGAAATGCTGGCTAAATAAGGACCTCCCGTTAAACCACCAGCTCTGAGAGAAGCATTGACATGGGATAATATGTTAAAAATCCCGAGGCTAAAATATCTGAAAAAATGTTTCACTGCATTGGGGCGTCCCGAACTCTTCTCAAATCCTGACTCCATTACCGTAACTGACGTGAAGAACACTTTCTCTCTTTCGCAGCTTTTACAGCGGGAGGAGTTGGATTTAAAGAAAAGCAGCAATAGAAATGATGTTGCCATACAAACCACACTTGTCCAGGGCAATGTCGAGCTTTGACCGTTTCTTGTTAACTAGGTTGCTGCTGAACCTCTTTCATTTACTGCTAGCTGTTCCAAGAGGCAGCCACCAAGGCCAAGTGTTACCTACCTGCGACTGCGACTGTGTGCCTCCGGCGGCACTTTTTATTTTTTTGCCCTCTTTATGATATTCCCCGGAGGGTTTACCTTAAGCCTCTTCTTAAAAGACTGAATTTTACCCAGATTAAACCTGCACTCCGTCATCTACAGCTGCTAAATAATGAATGCACTTTATTTGTAATCAGTTTTTTAAAATTAGCCCTAAAATTTAGAGTCAGCATGGAGGGATAATGCCTGATATTGTTGTATATATTCACCTATAGATCAACTGTGTTTTACTCCCGAGGACAATGTGGTTTTTAATCAATTTGTTTTTATGATGTATATTAAATTGTGCTTTTATGGTTGTTTTTTGCAAGTAACCAAATAAAGATCTGATGAAATGAAATGAATACTAATCACACAATATACACTGTGCCAACTGGACCTATTCAATATTTACAGGGCCACTAACAGAACCTTTAGCAAGTACTAATAACACATGTAGTAAATAACGCAGCCAGTCACTACTGGTATAATAATGACCCCAGAAAATGCAACCAGTTACTACTGGAAAAATACTGTGCGCAGCATTAGATCACCTTAGCAGTACAAACACAGTATGCAATAAATCACGTTATGCAATAGGCATCACAAGCATAAACACATTCTGCAATAATCATGGTGCATAACACACTGAAATTACCCCCAGGCCAACTAGCCTTTCACTGGGACTCAATTGCCCTATGTCCAAAATGTCAGGGCGTAGCTGGAAATGCAGTGAAGCAAAGTGCGCAAAGCGCTGGGGCAGAGGAGTGTATCCACTCCTTTACTTCAAGAACCAAATTGCCCCAAAGAGATAATGGCGCTGGCACTACTATGCCTCCTGGGTCCACACTGGGACTTTCTAACAAATGTGCCCAACATTGCAGCTGCCCGCGCTGGTGCGGTGCAGCTATGGAAAATAAATGCAGGCATTGGCCACAACCGCCTCTCAGTCCCACTCCGGGACTTTTACAACAATGCCCCCAACTTTGGAGTGGCCCGCTCTCCTGCAGGACTGCTCAGGAAAACCTGGAACCAACAATGTGCCTCAAAAGGGGCTCAGATGCAGGGAGAGACTCAAGGCAGCTGCCACTACCATCCGGGGCAGCTGCTATTGCGGGGGAAGGAAGCTGCTCCTTCCCCATCTCTACCACAGCTCCTCACATGGAACAGGCACCGGCAATGTGCCTGGGCCGGTCCCGGTTCTGGCCTCTCTACATTACTGCACTCGGCCTCCACTGGTCTTTTTCCTTTACCCGGTCCTTCTCCTGAGACACAGGACTTCCGAGTGGAGCCTGAGAGGCTCCGGACCGCCCTCTGCGGCGGGCAGGACTTCCTTTTTTCTCAGCTGGCCCGGCCCCCAACCAGGCACGGCCGTCTGGTTTCCATGTCGGGTCGCGGCAGTGAGCTCCTTCAAGTCTCAGCGGCAATATGTGGTTGGCTCCCTTTTAAGATAAAAGCAATTGCAGGGTGGGCTCCCCCTAAAAGCACCAACGTGGGGTGGGCACCTGCTCCTTTAAAAATGAATGAGAGCTGGGTGGGCTCCCGCTCTGATAAGCAAAATGTGGGTGGGATCCCGCCGAAGAGAAGAACAAACTCCAATGTGGGGTGGGCTCCTGCCTCTCCAAATAAGCATAGAAGCTGTGTGGGCACCCAGTTCTAAAGCAGCATAAACATGGGTAGGCTCCTGTTCTCCTTAGACGATGCGGGGGAATCCCCATGTGGGATTCCCTCTGTATATGACACAGCTCAGCACTGTAAAGCACCAGGATTCACTCCTGGAATTAAAGATATAGCGCTCACCAGGCGCTATGCCCAAAAAAATGTCCAGGGCAAAGGCTGGGCTAAGGCACTCCAGCACACAGGGCCCTCCAGCAGGGAGGCAGCCCCTCGTGGCGGTTCCACCTGGATGCACAAAAGCACACACTTTTCATGGAGTCACAGCCCCTATATTTATACCACATATTTGCTCTGTCTGCCCTGGCACAGGGATTGGAAGAACAAGTCCTAACTGGTTCTGAGGGGTGTTGGAGCAGTCTGTTTTCAGGGCTACTCTTCCCCCTTGTCAGGTGGAGCTCGGAGATCAGACACACCACAGCGGGCGGACCCATCATTCTACAGGCTAAGCACAGATGTATTCAGGGAACAGGGACTTCTCCTCCCACTACTCCAAATGCAGATGTCCCATTCAGCCTAGCGCTGACTCACCCTGCCCTTCCTGGAGCCACACACACCTCACTAGCCCCTGTCACTCAGAAGCCAGACATGCAATTCACATCAGGCAGGCAGACACATAGCACACAGAAATGCCAATTTCTAAAAGTGGCATTTCTAAAATAGGTATAATAAATCTGCGCAGACCATTGAGTCGCATTTATTATCACTATTCCAAATATACCAAACCCCACTTATCAGGAATTACCACTGAAACACTTATCAGGGAATCCCCAATGCATTCCTATAGGTGGGCATCCTCACAGTAGTGAGAAACCAAAATTGCTGTTTGTCACTACCAGGACATGTCAGACACTTAAGGTACATGTCCTACCTTTTACCTACAATGCACCCTGCCCATAGGGCTAGCTTGGGCCTACCTTAGGGTTGACTGACATGCAGTAAAAAGGGGGTCACAGACATGGCACACACTGCAGGTGCCATGTCAATGCAGCAATAACACTGCACGCACAGTTCTGCAATGGCAGAGGCCGGGGATAGGTTTGAAAGGCTACTTTGGTGGGTGGTGCAATCAGCACTGCACGCCCACCAGTAGCATTTAGTTTACCAGCTCTGGGTATATGAGATGCCACTTTACAAGGGACTGACAGGTAAATTAAATAGGCCAACCAGGTGTAGACCAATCTTACCCTGTTTATCACAGAGAGCACACACACTTTACACTGAACAGCAGTGCTAAATTGCCCAGAGTCCCAAAACCACCAACACCATATCAGAAAAAAGGCTGGGAGGAAGGCAAAAAGTTTAGGGGAGACCCAGCAAAAAGGACCAAGTCCAACAATGGCATAAGACTAACAGTGACTGATACTGTCGGTATAGGTCTAGGAATCTGGTTGACTCCAGAAATCAAAAAGAGGGGGTTACTTGTGTAGGTGCCCATATGCTGGTCCCTGTCTAAACACTTGTATTGACTGTCAATAGTCAAACACTTCTCACACTAGGTTAACCACAGCACAGCTAAATTAGCGCAGTGTCCCAAACATATGTGTGGGAGCAGAGGGAAAACGGGACCTCCCAAAACACACAGTGCTATCCACTGCGGTACCATATTGCTTGTATAAATCCACGTATGCACCTATAGATAAACACGACTCTTCTCCCTAGATTTTGCCACAACAAAGCCAATTTAGTGCAGTGGCTCAACTATATTTTTTGATAAGGCAAGGAGGATGGGACCCCCAATGAAAACAAACAGTGATAGTAATTGCAGAAGTCTGGATTTCATTGTGATCATAGCAACCCAATTCTATATGTAAAGGGGGGAGATTGTAAGGGCTTACAGGCTCTAAGCACATTTTGGCCTGTCAAGAGACATACCTATAGTCCTCGATCTCTGATAGAGCAGAATGTGGCCAGGAAGGTAGCTCTCTCAGGAACGCAAGACTGTTTATTACTTGCCGAGTTCTGTGATGGAATTCACTGAGGTGACGCAGCAATGTGCACATGCACCGTCATGCGGGCCAATAGGAGAGCTCTTTCAAGCATGAACTGTTAATTAGATAGGAGTTGTAGTATATGTGGCCTCCTTTGGTCAACTTAAAACTTGGATTCAGAAACAAAGAAGCAAAGTTCCTACATGTGCGACTCTGCCAATTTGGACTTGTAATGGACTTAAAAGAACTACTCTGGTGATAGGAAATGAAGTTCTCAAACTGATTCAATTTTATGAGGGAATTTATAAGACACCGTATGTCATCCTAAACAGTGCCCATACATTAAGGGCATCATTAGGATGGTGGGCGGACCGTAAAATGGAACGTCCGCCATAAGGGCGGATCCTGCATTCCTAGCATTGTGGCGGGGAAGCATGTTATGCACTTCCATGCACAACATGGCAGGCACTGCGCGGTGCCTACCATGTTGTGCATGGTACCCCCATGTGCCCCCTCAACCCCGCAACATCCTGGGGGCCCACAACAGGCCCCCAAACATGATAACCGCTTGCTTTTCCATGGCGTCAATGCCGCCACGGAAAGGCTCCCTCCCGCCTGCATCCTGATATGGATGGTGGTGTCTAGCAGACACCACCACCATATGAAACCCTTTTCCGCCCGGTCAGCTCGATGGTCTTCCTGTCCACAGAGGTCCCTCCGCCACACTAATATGGAGGGGGGAAATGGATGGTGGGTGGGCTAAGATGTAGGGCGGATCGCCACCGCCATGAAGGCGGTGGCGATCCGCCTTACATCCTAATGGGCCCCTAAACGTCCCTGCATAAAAATTAGCTAGAATTCTGACAGTCGGGATACCTGACCTATGATATCATAGAAGCCACATGGCAGTGCAAATTTAGTGGTGCTGCTATGTTGCCCAGACTTAATTGCTTGGTCGGGTGACTTCTCACAGAGCAAGGGCTCAACAGTAGCATTGTTTCCAGCAGAGGTCTATGTCTGCTATGAAATCACAGAAGCCACACAACAGTGTACGTTTTCAGACAAGATGTTGTAGTGCTGCCCGCATTTTGTTGCTTGGTTAGGTGACTTCACACAGAGCAAGGGCTGGACAGTAGTTTTGTTTCGAACCTAGGTCTATATCTGCAATATTGTGAGCCAAGGGATATCATCATTCATGCCTTGTTTATCGTTGTGTAGTCTGAAAATCCACTTCTGTTCCTTATTAAATAAATAGTGGGTAGCATTTGGGATCGACTGAGGATAATAGATTCATCGAGCATCCTCCAGCTGAGATCTTCTGCTTTATGACATTGCTTGAGAAAATGTGCAGTCAGCTTTGAGGCCTACTTGATACATTAAATGGTGTATTTGTGTTCCATAATTCTTGTCTTGTCATTGCACATTGTCATTCTGAAATACTTCAAACCACAGGGGCAGGGGATCAAATATATTACCCATTGAGAATTGCAATTGATATGCTATCTCTGGTCCCAAGATCTGGTGGTGCTGATAATGATGTGTGTTGAATGAGATGTTTGGGTACATACTCCATATGTGCCACAAAGGATGTGTACTTGCACAGGCTGTAGGTTCCAGAGGGTGCTTTGTCTACGTTCAAGCTTCTAGATCTCGTGAGTACCAGTTTGTCGTTCAGATTGGAACTCCTTTTGAAAGCAAAAAGTCATCATGGAAGGTACTGTGTAACTCTATTCCAGCTGTGCCAGTTCTTGTTAACAGACCTCTGAATCAAACATGATGAGTTACAAAAGGGGTTTACACAGACCAATTTTTCAGTAGCTATTTGCAAGGATGTGCATCCAATAGGGCCTCACGGTTATTATTCCTCACTCTTTTGGCAGATCTTTGTATCAGGGATTGAGAATACTGAGGTTCAAGAGTTGACAGAATGGGTTGGTTGTATGTGTTTTGTACTTTCGCACATCCGAGCCGCAACCTCAGGAACTACCCGAACAGGAATTATCCTGTATGGATTTTGGATGGTATTTTCTGTACTCAAGCAGGGTATTCCTAGCCATTGTTTTTTTTATTTATAGCTCTGTCTGTAGAGTTCCAGCAGACAAGTATATTGATAGGTCTAGAAGCGGGAGTCACTCCTTGCTATAGTCAGAAAAAAATTCGGGAAGGGGTTGCGAGCATTCAGCTAGTGGTGGAAGGCAGTAATGGAAGATCCAGTGCCCAGCCAGATGACCAATATATCATCTATATAATGCTTCCAAAGTAGTATGTTGGAATAACATGGGTTGGTGGGTGTCAGAACCTCTTCCGTCTCAAAAGAGTGCATGTAGAGGCTCGCTAGGCTGGGGGAAAAGTTATTGCCCATTGAAGTCCCCGAGATTTGTGGGTGCAAACAGTCCTCAAACTGAAAGAAGTTCTCTTACATAGCTAAAGTAGCACATTGCTTGATGAATTATACTGCTGTAAGAGTGTCTAATTGCCTGGCCCTCAGTAGGTTCTCAATGGTGATAACGTCTGATCTTGTGGAATGCAGGTGTATAGCGATTCTATGTCCAGAGACACAAGAACATTGGTGTCTCTGTTAATTCAATTCCAGCTAAGACACCCTGTACATCTATGATATTCTGTAGGAATGTAGGCAATTCCTGGACTTGCGGTCTCAGAAAGAAATCCCCTAATTGTGAAAGAGGTTCTAATGAGGAGCATATCCCTGAGATGATTGGTAGGCCGGGTGGGGGCCTTTGACATTTATGAATAATAGGAAGAACATATAGGGTCTGATTCTGATGTGGTTAGGAAAGCATTCCCACCTAGGGCTTGATTCTGATGGCGTTAGGAAGACCTCCTAATGGCATTTGCTCCTTCCAAATCGATCGGGAAAGTGTCTTCCCGACCCAGGGCCCAAGTATGATGCGGTTAGGAACAAATACTCCCATTGAAGACAATGGGAGTTCAACCAAATCGTATCTGGAAGCATCTGGATGCATCGTACTCCGTCGGTCGGACTCTCCCGATCTGAGTGGGTCCGAAACCATTTCCAAACCGATTCGGTCGGTAAGCTTTCCAACCCGCATCAGAATCAGGCCCTTAGTATGGAGTGACGGGATCCTTGTTGATCCAAAAATCTGCCTCTTTAGATGTCAACCAACCATTGTCTTTAGCATCCTCCACTATGGTGTTAATGCTGGTACACAGGCTAAATATCGAATCCTAAATATTGACCTACAGAAATATTGAGTTGGTAATATCGAAGGGACAGAATATCAAGGTCAAGAATATCGATGGACAGAATATCAACCCGAAGGTAAGTAATATCAATTTTTTTATATTGATGTAAGTAATATCAAAGTTAGTAATATTAATATCAAATATATCGATGTTAATAATCTCGATGTTACTAATATTGATATTTATATTATTGTTATGTATTTTATTATGTATTTAATATGTATGTGTTAAAGGTTTTTTGTTAAGTGTTCTACTGGTTTTAAATTATATGTATACTATTTTTTTATGTTAATAATGTTTTTTTAGGTCAATTTTGTGTTTTAGTACCGGAGCGGGTTGTGGGTTTATAGGGGAATAGGGTGGGAAGTAATTTAATTATACTAAATTGATTATTAATTTTTAGGATTTCATTAAAATGTATTTTTGCATTTAAATTCTGTAGCTGGTTTTGGGTTTATAGGGGAATTGGGTGGGAAGTAATGTAATTGTAATTAAGTAATGATTTATTTTTATTTATTGGTATTGATTAATATATTATTGCGTATTATTTATGAATTGGTAATTATTATTTTTTAATTGGTAATTATTTTTTATTAATTGGTAATTAATTTTTATTAATTGGTAATTAACTTTTATTTATTGATTAATTGATAATTATGTATTATTTTATTATTGGAGTGTGTTGTGCGTTAATAGAGGAATAGTGTTGGAAGTAACTGAAATCTAATTAAGAAATTATGAAGTTTATTGTTGGGTATTGCTAATTAATTTATTGGACATTAATCATTAATTGGTAAATATTTTACATTATAATGTTTTAGGTATGAACATTAATTTATTGTTGATTAATCATTAATTGGTAATTAAATATTATTAAACATTAATTATTGATATTTATAATTAGTATATTAAAATGTAATTATTAATTAACTAAGTGTTCAATATGTTTTAACGTTTAATTACTTTTTAATAATTAATACATTTTTTGTTATGGAAATATGTTATTGTTCACTATTTATTATTTGGTCGTTAATATTTATTAATTAATATTTATTGGTATTTATTATTAATTTGTTGTTAATTGGTTGTTAATTGGTTGTTTATTGGTAATTATGTTTTTAATAATTATTAATGAGTATTTGTAAATAATTTAGTGATTTAAAAATTAAACCATTAATTATTTTAAATAAAAACATTATTTATATGTATGCTATATTTAACTTCTACGCTATCCAACACTTTCCCTACTGTTGCACTCTCTGAAGTGTGAATAGTAATGTTTACCCCTACGCTAGCCAACACTTTCCTTACTATTGCACTCACTGAAGTGGGAATAGTCATTTTTACCCCTATGCTAACCAACATTTTCCCTACTGTTGCACTCACTGGAGTGGGAATAGTATTTTTTACTCCTATTCTATCCATCACTTTCCCTACTGTTGCACTCACTGGAGTGGGAATAGTAATTTTTACCCCTACGCTATCCAACACTTTCCCTACTGTTGCACTCTCTGGAGTTGGAATAGTAATTTCTACCCTCCCGCTATCCAACGCTTTCCCTACTGTTGCACTCTCGGGAGTTGGAATACTACTTTTTACCCTCCCGCTATCCAAAGCTTTCCCTACTGTTGCACTTTCTGGAGTGGGAATAGTAATTTTTACCCCTATGCTATCCAACACTTTCCCTACTGTTGCACACACTGGAGTGGAAATAGTAATTTTTACCCCTACGCTATCCAACACTTTACCTACTGTTGCACTCTCTGGAGTTGGAATAATAATTTCTACCCTCCTGCTATCCAACGCTTTCCCTACTGTTGCACTCTTGGGAGTTGGAATACTAATTTTTACCCTCCCGCTATCCAAAGCTTTCCCTACTGTTGCACTCTCTGGAATTGGATAGTAATTTTTACCCTACCGCTATCCAACGCTTTCCCTACTGTTGCACTCTCGGGAGTTGGAATACTAATTTTCACCCTCCCGCTATCCAAAGCTTTCCCTACTGTTGCACTCTCTGGAATTAGAATAGTAATTTTTACCCTCCCGCTATCCAACGCTTTCCTTACTGTTGCTACTGTTGCACTCTCTGGAGGTGAATTAGTAATTTTTACCCTCCCGCTATCCAACGCTTTCCTTACTTTCCCTACTGTTGCACTCTGTGGAGTGGGAATAGTAATTTTAAGCCCTACGCTATCCAACAATTTCCTTACTGTTGTTTTTTTTGGGAGTTGGAATAGTAGTTTTATTCCCTCCGCTATTTAATATTTTTTGTATTATTTTAGCTAATGTAGTATATAATTAATTTTAAAAATATTCAAAGTAAATTAAAATTTAAAATTTATTACAGATAGGGGCCGAGTCCGATTCGGTAAACTAATCCCTACACCTCAATCCGTAGCCCTTTCCATATGACTCGTCCAATTACTGTCCGAATCCCGTAGTACGATTCGTAGGAAAAATATACGACCGAATTGTTGCGAACCGTACGAATAGCAAGGGAGAATCCATACGACACGGACCCTCAAAGTGAACCGTACGAATCGTAAACATGCTGTACGACCTGACAAGTACAATCCAGACCGGTGAATCCGAATGCGATTCGTACGGAAAATGTTACATATGAGCAAGTCGTATCACTATTGTAATGGAGCCGTACACTAGCGTGTGTAACGTACCGTACCCCGGCATTCATGGCGTGTGTACGCACCGTACCCAGGCATTCATGGCATGTGTACACACCCTACCCCGTGTAGACACCGTACCCCGGCATCCATGGCGTGTGTACGCACTGTACCCCGGCATTCATGGCATGTGTACGCACCGTACCCCATATACCCACCGTACCCCAGCATTCATGGCGTGTTTATGCACTGTACCCGTGTACGCACCGTACCCCGGCATTCATGGCATGTGTACGCACCTTGCCCTGTGTATGCACCGTACCCCGGCATTCATGGCATGTGTACGCACCGTACCCCGGCATTCATGGCGTGTATACGCACCGTACCCCGTAATTCATGGTGTGTTCATCAAAACCGGGGATGCGGTTCAGGTCGGACTGTGCTATTCCGGACAATTTGAGCTCCCGTAGAAAAAGAGTCGTACGGAGTGTCGCAGAAACGAGTCGTACTTGCTGGGCCGAAAACTGCTGCTTAATTACGAATGGACGTCGTGTACTGCGTGTTCCAGATACAAATTGCATGTATTTTTTAGTTGAACGGTTTCAGTACGGGGACGTTTATGGGTACGATTCGTACAGGAAATATGCTCCGTACAGCTATTTGTAAAGGGATTTTACCGAATCAGAATCGGCCCCATTATTATTTAATTTTTCATTTATGTTATTTTTTATGTGTATATATGTATTTGTAATTTATAATATTTTTTTAATAATTTAAAAGTTATTAAAATATTTATTAAAACTGATTATTAAGTAACTATATATTACAAATTATATTTATGTTTAATTAATATTTTATTATATGTGTATTACTTATTAATTTTAAACATTAATAAATATTTTTAACAATGTTTCTTTATTTTATTTATAAGTAATATTTAGTTTATTTAAAATATTTTTTTAACAAAAAAACGATAAATTTAATAACTATATTTTTAACATCGATATTTTATTTTCAATATTTTTGTACTTACAATGTTGTAGATAGGATGTCAGTATTTTTGACATCGATATTGTTGCTCCAATATTTTTGTAGGTTGATTTTTTGACCTTCGATATTTTGTCAGTGATTCATCACTGAACACACAGCACATCACACGCTCCTACATGAAGGTGTTCCAATAGAAAATGATTCACTTACATAGTGATTATCTGCTTGGCACAAACTATACCAGTGGAGATACTATAAAATATTTTAGGCCATATTTTCAAAAGACACGCATTGCAGCACAGTACTCATAGAGGCTGTGCTGCGTTGCATGACAGGGAGAGTGCGGGAGAGGATCATTTCTACAGAGATGGTGCTCTCCCATCTCCCTAGCGCTGGTGCTGATTTCAGCTGCTGTGCTCCAAGCACACACTGAGCCCCGTGGCACTAGTGTGAGTGCCTGAGTCTAGCATAGGTTTAATACAAAAAGGGTGCCCTTCCTGTACAAAATACTATGCTTAGACAAGTTTAAAAACGGTTCTTACTTTGTATGTGTGCTGCCCAGTGCAACACACAAGTAAAGTCAGAAAAGAAAAGAGAAATAAAAACATTTCTTCTGTTAACACCCCCTCTGAAGTAACATTAATGTTTGCTGTTAACCCTGTCTACAATTGTTTGTAGATAGGGCTTTGCATCAAAAGGCATGGCCGGTTGCATGGAACACCCATGTACAACCCATGTAACGCCCCCTTGGCACTAAATAACACTAAGCAGTGCTTAATGGTGTTTTATGTTACTATTAGGGTACTTTCCAGTGCAAAATCAGTTTTGCGCTAGAAAGTAATTTAGAAAAAAATGGTGCTGGTTAACATCACTTTTGTAATGCTAACTCAGTGAAAAAATGTTTGTAAATCCATCCCTTCGTTCAGCTGACTAAGCCTTTAAGCTGCACACCAACAGCTGGGAATCATTGACTAAACTGACCTTCTTCTTTAAATCAATGAGTATGTTCCCACAACAAACACAAAGTTTGTTTCCAATTGTAGTAATAGAAGTGCCACGGAAAGGTGAATGCAAACAAAGCTTTATTTCAGAAAGTGGGAAACCATGTCCCTTGCTGATCCTTCAGAAGAAGTTCCCCACCAACTGTCTCCAGGCACCATTAGCAGCAGAACATCACAAAGGAATCAATACAGAATGTGTATTCATGTCACAAGGTTGTAAAATAATGGGTGACTTTTACGACACTGATACCCTGAAAGCATTTGAACAGGTTAAGATGGATTTCGGAGCGATAGAAACTGAATGTCTGTGCTACCTACACATAAGTCACTGGGTCACAGAGGCGAAAAATCATGTCAAATAGAACTTGGATGCCTTAGGAGAGATAGCTCCTACCCGAAAAATGTATTATAAACACTTAATGACAGGGATGTATAGATTATTCATGCGGGAAGAGCACCATCACAAAACAAAAGGCCAAAGGAGATGGGGAGGTTGCTGTCAGACAAGGAATGGGAAGGTCTAATCCAGATCAAAAACGAATGCATCTATCCAAGTGTGAAAGAACTGCTAATCAAAATTGCCATCTATTGTTACATGCATGGCTTGGACAGATGCAAGAGTTGGGCCAGTTGAAGGAATTGTGGAGACCCGGCCATTTCTTCATCCTTTTTAGCCTTGCTCGAAGCTTAGAAAATGTAGGGGGGACAGTTTAGGTGGTACTGAACACATTTTAACATAAAAATGAATAGACAACCTGACATATATCATCTTAAGAGTGGTTTAACGACTATCATACCAGCGAAGATCATTGTAGGAAAGTGGCTCGTTTGCCTGGTCACCTCATTTTTTGTGGACTGGTGCTACTGTTTTTTGACACTGTTTAATGCCCCTAGTGGAATGCAATAAACAACAGCAATTCCCGTGCTGCTATTTGATTAACTGCCCTATTTTTGGCTAAACATAAGAGATGAAACAAATGTTTATTTGGATCAAAAAGTATCGTTTTTTTATTTTATTTTAATTTCAATCATTTATTCATTTTTTGTTTGGAAAATTAAATTTTGACCAAGTTCATTTTTTAAGACCTTATGTACAACAAAACAAAGAATGACATATATTCGAGTGTCTATTTACAATTAGAAAATTAGAAAAAAAAAACATATCAACATAATCTAATTCACACAGTCAATCAAACCACTTTCACACCACAATATATACAAAATATATACAGACAGCTATATTGACTCTATAAGCCTAAAAAGAACCATAAACCGTGAAAATATTAATAGGTTGTTGCAAAATATAAGAACTATTCATGGCTTTATTGTAATCCATCAGATTACAATTTGGAAATAATTCACATATTTTCTTATTTATCTGTCTGTATATATTTTGTATATATTGTGGTTAGGGCTCCTGGCAGAACTGATAAAGAGAACACCAGCTCCGAAGAAGCTGGAAGGAGATGCCAGGTGGCACCCAGTGAAAAGAATGTGGCAAGACCCAGTGATCTGTGATGGTGGCAAGGACAAACCCATAAACAGGAATATACCCCACACTAGTGATGGACATTTAATGGATGGGTAAGTTCAGGAATGGGAAGGGTCCCCACTGGGCCCTGATACACCCTGGTTGTGGGGTGAGAGGAAACCACTTTGTAAAGCCCCAAGGAGGTTGAGGCTAATGCTAAGACCTCTGGGGTAATAAAAAGAAATATATTGGGTAGGGCGTAGACTCCACTACAGCTCAGGAGGTATAGATTGGTGTAGACCTGCTCTCGCATCTCTCCAAAGATGTCATGGCAAGGAAAAGAAGTGAACAGTGACACCTGGACAGTATAGGACTGAGATTGAGTAAGAGATCACTCATGGCAGAACAGTAGACATCACATGCTCCTGGTTGTGGGAGTGACTCCATGTGTGCAGCTGGTAGCCATAGACTTGACCAAACAGAGACTGTGTAACCTTGAGTGGAAAATATTTGCAAGAGTGCAAGGTCCTCATGGGAACCCCTTAGTAACCACCATGCAAACAATCTTACTAGACAGGAAAGTGGTAGGCATCCCATGCACCACTGGGGTCTCAGCATAGTGAAGGACAGTCTTTTTTTTACCACTATAGGACTACAATAGATCAACCACATTGGGACCAGGAGGGCATCTGGGGAGCTAAGTGAATAGCCCCCATTGCATAAGATGTCACAGAAGCTGTCACCCCAATGCAAGAATGGGTGGGAAATATTCTGCCTGTTGGGAGAGGGCCATGTAGTGAAACCCCTGGAGACATATCAGGTGGGAAAGGAGGTAATAACCCGGCAAGCATGGGAACCAACAGAGAAACACAATATACAAATAAGAGACATGTTACAGTGGGGCCGGCAAGAAAATAGAGAATCTAACCCACCAAGTGAAGCTCTCGTACTAAAGTGTTTTTGTGTCAGAAGGAATCACTTGTAGATCAACAAGGTCTAATCACCAGTTGTTGGACTGGGTTTTTAGGCAGTCTTGGACTGCCAGATGGACTGGCTTGAAAGAGAAAGTGTGTGTGGGCTGATTCTTTTTGTCCTGTCATACGTGATGGGACCAGAAAAAAGCCCACACACTTGTCTTTTCAAACTGGCCCCTCTTCCATTACCAGACTACCCAAAAGACCATTCCACCACATCCAAGGGCTTAATGAAGCAATTCTTTAAAGTCGTCAAGGCATATTGAGCTTCATTAGGATGGACCTGATACTAGGCCTAAAAGATATGCGAAAAGATGTGGCTGAGTTGGGAAAAAAGGCTCTAAGTCCAGGAGTAAAAAAGGACAATGAAACTAGAAGAATATAGAGTATACATTCTGACACTGGACAAATAAGTTATTCTTCTTAAAAAAAAGAAGGTCTTGTAAAATAGCTTCATGAGGGGCAATGTTAGGATCAGAGCAGTGTTAGTAGGGGGACAGGGGAACAACGTTACAAAAAAGTACAAGTCGTTTTTTACACGCTCCTCGATAGATTGAAGGATCCACCTGTCTGTCTAGACAGAGCTTTCAGAATAGCTACAGGACATATAAGGTTGTGGGGACACCAGATGTCCTGCCATGATTACATATCTATGAGGACAAGAAGAAGCTAAAGGACAGGATGAGAAAAGGCAGTGGTATCTCATATATTGAGGCTGAATTGCAGCTATTCCTTGACCATGCATTGATCACATTACAAAATAAATTGGCATTTAGACCAATCATTGCTTTTCTGAAGAGCAAGGGAATTTGGTACTACTGGGGATATGCATTTTGAATCACAGTTAACTGGAAGTATAGTCTGTGGATAAAAAAAAAACATTCAGAGGCCTTCACTATCCAGACATTTCCACATAATCTGTTTCTATGAGTGATACCCCATATGTAGCAATACCACCAGTAAGAGGCCAGAGTGACAAAAAAAGTGGGAAGACGTCATTGAAGCAAAAAAAAGAAAAAAAAGCAGAAACAATGGTGGTTTAGAGGGCAGCCATATAATATGTGCAGTAGGTCAATTTGTCTGAAGCCAGAGAATGACACAAGCTACACAGACTAATTGAATGAATCCTTTGGTGAGGTAGGTTGGCTCATGGAATATCCCATTGAGGGGTGGCCTGGGGAATCTGGAAGGGTGGTCAAATACCTGGTTTAGACCCAAAGCAGAAACCACATGGCTGGGGCCTGGTGGGATGAATGTCTGAACAGGGGTATCTTCCCATCTTCCTTCTCTGCAAGATATACATAATTCATGTGGCAAGTGGCCTTCAGCCTAGAAGACATTTGCAAGAAATAATTGGTGAAACAAGTTTAGCAAAAAAATATGAGTTGGGGTTAAAGAATAGGAAAGTTAGGGGAGTTAAGAGTCAACAAACAGATATGAGATACATTACCATAAACAACAGTGATGAAAGAACAAATATAGAATTATCACAACAAATCAGTACGGAAAAGGAAGACTGACCAAGAGATCAGGGATACAGCATGAACCAGCCCAGATGGAAGTAGACAAATAATTGCTCCAAGGAAGCCCTATCAAAATTTAAGTCTTAGAAATATCCCCTCCAATTCTTCTTGTCATCAATATTGAAAACATGAGGCACAGATTTATTCATATACCACTTATTTACCTTTAAAGTGGAGGACCAGAAGAGTGAAAAAGGGAGTATACAGGTGGGAATTCTTTACTCACGTGTGACTCCCCCCTCACAATTGCATTGATTTATGGCCTCAAACAAGGCCAATAACAACTTTAAAAGGAAGCCCTACACGAAATAGTGGCGTGGGCTGTATGAACCTTGATGATTGGTGGATACATCAACTTGGATAGGGGACAAGAATAGCCATGGAGGCACAGTGGTGATCTTCCTCAAGAGAAAGAGGTTGTTAGAAGATTTAGGGTTGAAAACACAGAGCATATACAATTTATACATTAAATGCTAATGGTTTTTTGGTCACTATTTTGCTTGTGCCTTAAATGGTTTGGATACCCCAATTCGCACCGTCTCTTTTGCTTGTGTAAAACTGTAAGAAATGTATAAATTATATATGCTCTGTGTTTTTAAAAAAAAAACTTGGTATTCATGTATTCTTATGTGCTTAAATTTCAGCCCTGAGGAAGCTTCCCTTGAGGGACAGAAACGCGTTGGCTGATTTATTTTGATAAATGAGAAGCTGTTTTATGAAAACTCAAAGAAGACACTTTTTGCATACAAATATCATTCTCTTTGGACTTTCTTTACTACGTGCACCCCCAACCAAACCCATAAACATTTTAGTGATCTCAAGCTCTGTGGTGCCACTCAGCAGCTGACGCTGGAGTTGTTTGCACAAAAGTTTATAATCCTTGTTGAACTGGGACTAAGCTGCAGCGTTTGAGGACCCGCTACTGCTTTCTGTCTTTGGTGGATAAGTTCAAAAACTGTTGTAAGGGTGTTGTTTGTTTGATTGTGGGCATGCACCAGAGTTTGTTTGTACTTTTACTATTTTTTTTAATTCATTGTGGTGGGTGGCCTGCTGTTTCAGTAGGGGCCTAGTTATTTTTTTGCATGTAATTTTTCTTCTTTTGTAAAGGAAAATTGTTGCACAGTGTAGTACCTTTTCTCTATGATTTTCAATGAATGTACTATTTTAATTTTATTCACTATGTGGCCTAGTCTGCCAATGGGCATTACAGTCAGTACATCCAGTATTAGTTATGGGTGCAAGAAACAACTATTTTTGTGGTGTCTGTTGAATTGAACCATCTAGTAGGCACTGGATTATATTATAAAATGAGTTTTTGCGGGGATTTCACTTTTTTCTACAAACAGTGTATGGGGGCTAATATATTTGATGCCTTTGGGGGATGTGTTTTGTAAAAAGTTTTAGCCCAGTTAATTTTTGTTTTTGGCATTGCTGAATGAATGCTATTTTCTCCTGTGTTTCCATGTCTCCTTTGTCTGGCCAGTTTGTGAGTGTGTTTGTCATAGGAAACCATTTGTCTTTGTTCTCCATGCCATGTGGCTAGAGGCTATTTATTTGTATAGTCAGTGTCCATAGTCCTGAATGTGTTCTTTATTTTCCATCCCTCCTGCTTGTTGTTTGACCATGTGGCTGGTCACCATTTTGTGTGGTAACCCAGTGTGCTTTTGCTATAAGCTTGCATGTGCACTTTTTTTTCCATGCCTCCTGCTTGTTGTTTGACAATGTGGTCTGGCACCCATTTTATGTAGCCAGCCAACATGCTTTTGCCATAGGCCTGCAAGTCTACTTTGTTCCCCATGCCTCTTCCAGCCAGGGTGAATTTGTCATAGGCTTGAATGGATAGAAGAGATATCAGTTTAATAATATGTTTGTGGATCATTGTAGTATGTATATTAAGAATATGATTTTGAAGAACAGTGCTTATAGCATTTTTGCTTATTTTTTATTTTGCTCCTTCAATAGGTTTCTTCTCATCCGCCCGTATAAACATTGGCCATTATTGATATTGTTATCCTAATTTTTATTTAGGTTTTTCATTTTTTATTCTTTATTTACTTTCAAGTATTTTTAATTTGCTTGCTAATATTTTTTTTTACTTTTTACGATTTTAATTTTAATGTTTTCCCTTTTTTACATTGTTCTTTTTTTAATTGAAATATATATATATATTTTTTTTTTCTCCCAATTTGCCTTGGTCGATCCATCATCTATCCATTCATCCACCATACACGAGCATTTGTTTTTTTAGTTATATGATTCTATTTCCCTTCCATTTACTGCGGATCATTTTACCAACTGTATGCGCCACGGTATTTGCTGGATGCGATCCAACTCTCTTAAGCTTAATGGAAGTAAGACTGAAGTACAACTGTTGGGTACAAACCCCATTGCCTGGTCACCGAACTGGTGGCCTTCAGAGTTGGGTGAATGTCCTACACCCGTCTCAAAAGCAAAAAACCTTGGGATCATTTTTGACCACAGGCTGACATTTGACAGCCAAATCACCCGCCTCTCTTCCAATTTCTGGGGCCATCCTTAAAATTATTAGGAAGATTTGTGCTTTTATTCCTCCTGAGGCTCTAAAAACAGTAGTAACTGCCCTGGCCATTTCCAGACTAGACTTTGGCAACGCACTTTATTTGAGAATCCAAACTCAATTCCTGAAAAAGCTGCAACGACTGTAGAAGGCAGCAGCTAGATTAATTCTGGATATACCTAAATATGAGTCCGTTTCACGGCAGCTAGATGCATTGCACTGACTGCCATTCAGGAAAAGAATAGTATATAAAGCTTTGTGTATCATCTACAAAACACTCCAGGGGAAAGGCCCCTCATAGGTGACAACACATATAAAATATTACGCTCCATCTAGGAACCTCAGATCTACACAACATAAACTGTTGCAAATCCCTAGGTTCAAACAAGTACGGTGGGGAGACTGAAGTTTCTTGCTAAGATCTGCCAAATCTTGGAATCTTCTTCCATTAGCAATTAAAACAGCGCAGATCTGAAAACCTTTAGAAAGGCCGTAAAACATGGCTATTCCAGTCTGACCTTTAAGGCTCATATACATGCTAGCTTCATACATGTCTTAGTCCTCAGCGCCAAGACGTCTTCGGGCAATCGTTGAGCTATATAAATTTAAAAATAAAATAAAATAAAATGTCTCCTCCTGGACATGTGGTCCAGTCAGACACATCAGCATCATTCTTTTGTGTAATGATGAAAATTCCATTTTCCCCTGAACCACATTGCCTGCCATAGCCGCACACTAACCTTCATTTATTTTTTAAACAATTACCATTCCATTTACCCATGCAGTTCCCTGAGTGCCACAGGGGTCTCCTTTAGAATGTATGGACATAAAGGAAAAAGCTCCATCATTCTGTATATTGTATCTTATTCTGATTGGGATTTGCATTTCAATTTTATAGTAGTGTGGTTCTGCTTTAAAGTGGTTATTATGCTACCTAGGTAAACAACCATAGTATCATTGTCTTTGTCTGTACAAACTCAAACTGCAAATAATGCCATATTTCACCCTAAGTTTTATCTTGCTTGTTTGCTTTAAGGTACACAAGAGAAGAGACATCACCGCAGTACTGCCAAACAGAAGGCTTGTGCAGTCACATGTCAGTCCTCCAAATTCTTCCACTTCTGCAGCTTACTGCCATCTGAGAGCATTAAGATGACCCCAAAAAAAGATGCTTCTAAGTCAGTAGTCAGTGAGAAGGAGCAGCTTTCCACTAGTGATATGTCACCAAAAACCTTTTTTGGACCACAACGTCATGTGCCTGCCACACGGCATCCAGTGAGCAAGATGAGAGCAGCACTCCCGCATTAACAGCAACACTCCAAACTAGGCCAAGAAGACCATACCTGTCAGTTAGGTGGCCACTGCAATCATGTTGATGCCGACAGACAGTGACATCGAATTTGATGTACCCCTTTTGCAAAGTAGTACCCAATTGTTTCAAGAAACAGAGCAAAGTGGGCTGCAACCACAGCCAGCAACAGTACATCTTCCTTGGAGCAGAAGAGGATGAACTTCCTTCCGAGCAAGAACCTCCTCTTTTAGAATAATTGGATCCAAGATCTCCATCAAGGAAAAGGAAGGATACTACTCCACCATCTTCTCCAAGCACCACTTCTAATGATGATTATAGGGGCATGGAGTGGACCTTGGCAGAGCCCAAGAGATGCCAGGAGAGTCAAAGAAAAAGGAAAGCTCCTGAAAGCCTGAGCATTATCGAAGGGAATGATGAGGAGGATAATGACAAGGCAGTCATTGTGGAAGGTAACACACAGGAGTCCAACAATGCTATTTAACCTGCTCCAAGGGTAGTGGCTCAGAAAGGACTGCACTAGTAATCACCACCTCAGTAGAAGCATGCACTGCAGAGAGGCAATTGACGAAACTCCCACCTACCTCAAGTTCTTCTTCAGGTTTTGGCAGTGGCACAGTAAAAAATTACTCCTCCACAGTTTGGGACTTTTTTACGGTTAGCAATGAGGGGAAGCACATTTCAGAATGCACCATTTGCTGCACAAATGTTTGTCGAGGTAAGCCTGGTACACAATATTGTACTGGAGGCCAAATGACCCATATGAAATAATACCACAAAATCTAGTGAGAGTAGTACTTTAAAAAAATTACTGAACATGGTTGTGATGGTGAAGGTGAGGCGGAGAGCTGAGGGACATCAGCTATAAGTGCAATCATAGTGGGAGGTGATGATGTTTAAGAAGAGGGTGACATCCTCATGCAAAGCAACCCTGTCTCCAGCAGTGCATGAGCAGAATTACCCACCTCAGCTACTTCACAATGGCACAAGACTCAGAGTCAGCTGGAGACACCATGGTTTACAGAGACTGCTCCATTACGACATACACTGAGTCTACCACCAACACCAACTTCTCAAAAGTTGTTTGCGTCAGTCGCCCCAGAAAAGAAGAAAACAATAGAGGCTTTAAAGGGAATGTTCAGGCAGAAGGAACCCTATGATCGCAACCACCCAATGAAACATTTGTGCAATGGGAAGCTGACAAATATGTTAGCAATAGACCTGCTCCCATATTCTTTTGTATAAGAAGTGGTATTCTTAGAACTTGTGATTGCCATCAGCCCAAAATGAAAGGTTCCAAGTTTGACCTATTTAGCCAGAGTTGCTGTTCCAGCACTGCATCACGATGTGTTGCGATTGGTTTGACTAGCTTTGCAGCAAAGTGTTGTTGACACTATCCACATGATGACAGACATATGGAACAGTTGTCATGCGACTAATTACATGTGCATCACTGCACTCTGGTTATTTTTTGCTGCAGTAAAGCAAAAGATTTTTTCAGGTCTTGGCCCTGAAGAAAGTTCTAAGAGCAATCAGCCGTATGCAAAAGTGACTTTAATCTCCATGGACAAATCACTTACATCTGTAACCATATTGGATAAATTTAACAACCAGATGCATGAATGGCTGTGACCAAGAGGTCTCAGAGGTGTATTTGTTGCCTTGGACAATGACAATAACATAGTAAAGGCCATGTCAGACGGTGGCTATTTCAGGGTCCTGTGTTTGGCCCATTTTGTCAAGCTGGTCGTGCAAGACTTTCTAACAAAAAAAAACTTCAGCAGCAACATACTGACCGCCTGCACAAGAATGTGCACTTATTTCAGCCATTCGTTTTAAGACTGGAAGCAGTTGTGGATTATTCAGCGTGCTAATAGGGCACCAGTTAAAGTCCTGATAAAGGAGGTGCCAACACTTTGGAACATGACCTACTACATATTGCAATGTCTGTTTGGGCAGTGCAAACATATCAATGACTATGTCATTCAAAGAGGAGTGTCATGGAGAAGGGCTTTACCTACGCACTGTGTTAAGTTAGCATGAGCTTATTAGAAGTTTAAACGCCATCTTTCCTTTCTGCTGCTTTTGCACACGGCGTATATTATTATAAATGTTTAGAGTCTAGCAGAATATTTTGCTTCACACGAGAATAATATGTGTTCCTATTGTATCAGCTTTGCTTGGTTAGCTATGTCTGAACAGTGAGTGCCGAGGCCTTCAAGGTTATTTCAACACAATGGTTGTTGTTCGGTCTGAACAGCGCACGTCCTAGACATAACACATAGGCAGCTGTGGCCAACTCTGGTTTTGCCGTGTTTAATAATGCACTGCGCAGAGCATGCAAACACACTTGATAAACATACGCATGCAGAGAACTGGTGTAGAAGATGATGTGATCCCTTTCTACTAAGACCAGAGATATGGGGCAGCCCTTCTAAAACCCAAAGAGAACTTCCGTAGATATAATATAATATACTAGCAACGGTGGGTAAGACTGAGGTGCTATTTAGACTTCTTCCATTTAGCATTATAACATGCTTTCATCCTTTGTATTTTACGGAATATTAACTATGCTGATAACCTTGTTGCTTATAATATGTTTGCTTGTATTAGCTAAGATACTGCGCCTGAGAACAATGCATTAGAAATAAATATTTCAAACTTGCACGTGTCTTCATTTACTCCTCGTTTTGGACTAGAATGATAGTATAACGAAAGAGTGTTCATGTGTTCCACGTTACCTGAGGTGTTCTAAGTTCATGTTCTGGGTTGTCTAATATTTGGGGGGATGTAAGAACCAATGAAACACTGATTGCTAGTCTGGTAGGGGATTTTGGATACTAAGGTGAGTTTTGGCACACCCTAATTCACTGAGGTTCCAAGTCTCTATGCACAGTTCTATGTAGGAGCAGTGTCCCTGCGACATGGTGCCCAACGTTGATGGTCTTATTACATGACGCTCGAGTAGTGCTTATAACAGTCCTTAACCTCCTTCACTATTTTTTCCGGAAGACAGTGGTGTCGGACAAACCTACCTATAGTTACATAGGTATTTTCAAGCTTGAATCTTTTCAAACGGTTTCCTTTTAAATTGCTACCCAGTTGTGCTACGTAGGTTTTTATTGTACCTCTTTCTTACTGTGTCCTTATGGCTGACGTTGACAATACGCAGCATAGTCGAATTGCGGTTCGCAATCATTTGCAAGCTTATAATGTCGGATTAGAGGGCATGGCAGTGATTCTGGTAGTGAGTGCTGAAGAAGCTTACCCTTTTGAGCTTTTCTACTCGTGGGTGACCTTCCCTGCTGTGAACGCAAATACTGGTGTGTTTGACACTTATGCTCCAACTGCTGTGCCTCAAGAATATGTTCTATATAGGACACAGGAAGTTCCGATTAATGCTTGGCAGCACCGAGTTTGGTTTAATGGTGCCCTCCCCCACTCTCTAACAGTTATTAGGTTAGGTCCTTTGTCCATTCCAGGAGCTACTTTGCATGTTTTGGCTTGATTTACACCACATCCTAGAGCAGGAGCGGTTCCCGTTGTGGATCTACGGCAGCTACTTATTGTCGCGATTAGTGTGATTAGGTCGTTAGTACAATACATTACCCACAAGCTCCCGGGCGGGGCCCCAGAAGTTGCGGCGCCTCCAGCCGGACCGAGCGGAATGAATCTTAGTCCCGTGATGGTCAACGCAGTGATGGTGAAAACAGTAAGGAGGACCCCACTCTAAATCATAGAGGACGGTGGGGAAAACAATTTTAAGAAAAAACAGACGTCCGGAGTCGGTGGACAGTGAGGATGGTGTCTTGTTTTAGTGTTGGACAGATGGGCATCACAATTATAGACTATAATAATTGTCAATAAACGAGGGGCGTAAATTCCATGGGAAAGGCAAAAAGTACACACTTATGTAATTGTTTATCCCTATGGGGAAAATTGCGCATTTATAGTTTGTAGAGTGGACACGGGAAAATGACAGATTCTTAAGAAGTTGATTCAGTTATCTTCAACCAATATTGCACATCTAATTATAACACTATGACAAGCATTAAGAAAGTTTTTTGATTAAAAGCATATCACCACATGTGTTTGGTAACAGTATATACATTTTATTACACTTTATCCATTTACAAAATACCTTAAAAACCACTTTAAAACATTTAGCAATAAACATGATCATCACAATGTCTTTGATAAAATATCTTATATTGAATGCGTACCTTGTTATTCCAAATGGATTTATTGTCCATGTGGATGGAACTAGTTGGTTCCACGGGGAGTCCTTTTTTAAAAAATTCGGACCGCTGGTGGATCTCACTTTGCTAGTAGTTATGCGCAAAGTTGCTCTGTCTCTAAATAAAGACATACAGATACCAATGATTTATACATAATGATGTTCATACTTGAGCTGCATTGAGTCATAGATCTCTTTAGTACATACCTAATAATCGAGGGTTAATTCAATTTCCTCTGATTAGAGATCACTTTATTTTTGGATATGATAGAGGACTTAATTCCCTCCTTCTGTGCCTGTAGATATAAGAGAACAAATGTGCAGGGGAAGGCAAAATAGAGGGATGTATAGATGTGCAAATAATAACTGTCAAGAATAAGAATATGTGAATTTAATAAACAGAGACAGAATATGTGCTTTGTAATAAATAAAAATGTGTGTAGACCAAGATGATAGTAGAGTAATTTAAATCGGGAAGACGAAATGCAATAACAGACAGATGAACAATGTAGCACCCACTATTATCCATTTGGTAACTTTGTGTTTTATTATTTTAATTGTCAAGAATCAGTCCTGATGAAGGTGTACTAAAGAAAGCCGAAACGCCGCGTCGACCTTTTGATTCTGTGTTTATATTGATATTTTATCAAAGACATTGTGATAATCATGTTTATTGCTAAATGTTTTTAAAGTGGTTTTTAAGGTATTTTGTAAATGGATAAAGTGTAATAAAATTTATATACTGTTACCAAACACATGTGGTGATATTCTTTTAATCAAAAAACTTTCTTAATGCTTACCATAGTGTTATAATTAGATGTGCAATATTGGTTGAAGATAACTGAATCAACTTCTTAAGAATCTGTCATTTTCCCGTGTCCACTCTACAAACTATAAATGCTCAATTTTCCCCCTAGGGATAAACAATTACATAAGTGTGTACTTTTTGCCTTTCCCATGGAATTTACGCCCCTCGTTTATTGACAATTATTATAGTCTATAATTGTGATGCCCATCTGTCCAACACTAAAACAAGACACCATCCTCACTGTCCACCGACTCCGGACGTCTGTTTTTTCTTAAAATAACAACGCAGTGATGGGCAAGCGTCCCCAGGATAAGGATGATATGCCTTTCTGGCTTGCTGAGAAGTTTGACCAGCTGGAAGCAGTATTTCCTAACACGACTCCTGTTGAAAAACACAGGATTCTAAAAATTAGTTTGCCTAAAGACTTGATACCAGAGGCACGTGACTTTGAGTCTTGGGGTAAATATTTTGCGGCGGTGTATACGAGGTGCTTCGGCACTCCGTCAATGACCGTCCCACTCTCGGTCATTAAACATGTTCAGGATGAGCACGGACCTGAGGCAGCGGTTGAACTGGATATGCGGCTGTGCGGCAGTTTTGAGGTCGTTTCTGATCTCGTACTTGCGAATGTCAGGGGAGATGCGGTAAGATTTCAGGTGTCTAATGCTTTGCAGGCTGTTTCCGATGCCGTTAAGCCCCTACAGTTACCGAGAATTACTACGGCGGCTTATAGTACTGTGGGCTGTAATAGTTTGGGTGTCAAGCCTTTCTCTACAAAAGAGAAAAAACAACCCCAAGGGCAAAAGTCAGAGACGGATGACCAGCCCAAGGCTAAAAAGCAAAAGTGACCAAAAAAACAGAAACAGGGTAAGCAACAGCAACAGAAACAGGGGTCCCGTCCTGCATCACCAGTGCCTGCACCTACAGAACGTGTTTATGACTTGCGCAATCGCGCGACGATAAAATCACCTGATCGTTTTCAGGTTTCTGAACAACGCTCTCCTTGTTCTTTTCAGGACTCATCAGCCTCATCGACCCGTGGTGGAGGAGGCGGCAGAGGTCGGGGTGGCCAGCAGGGACGCAACCAGCCCCTCCGGAAAGCGAAAGACAGCAGAGGGAAGCAGGACAATTCGACACCGAAAAGACCCCAGTTTCAGAAGAAAAAAGTTGCAGCTTTAACGGCAAGATATGCCACAGATAGTGAGAAAGCGGCTTCAGAATCTGACATGGGCGCTGAAGTTGTTGGACAGCGGAGCGTAAATTACCATAGTGCAAGAGGCCCTGCGTCCTCTACTGAAGGTGACAGCGACTGACCAATATGTTGTTGTGGAGACAGCTGATACCAGAGTAGCTCCCCCTAATAGACTTTATAGCATAGTCCTTTTAATTGAAGGTGACATACAACGTACCATAAAAGGGGTATTTTGGGAAAATCTTACTACTACCTATTACATTTTGTTGGCGGAGGCTGACTGGCCCCACCTTTTGTTCTCGCGGCTCAGAGAGGGTAGGAGGTAATCCTCCCTAGTTTTGTGCACACAGTCTTGAAGGAGCATGCGCTGAATTTTGCAGAAGAGTGGGTTAAGGCCCTTGCGCTGGCACTGTACCGTACACATTATGGCTGGGATACATTTTCCCCACACCATGAGATTTCTTTGTGGTCTATGCCACAGCCTCAACCTCAATATCCCATCCGACGTGAAGCTAAGGCTTCTGTCGTGGAAATCCTTGAACAATTGTAATATCAACGTGTAATTGAAACTTGTGTGTCACCGATGAATAACCCACTATTTACTGTGACCAAGCCTGACGGCTCGTACCGTTTGGTTTTGGATTACCGGCATATGAACTTGCACTGCCATACCTGTGCAGTACAGAATACTCATGGCTCTGCTTTGGTGGATGGTCTTGTGCGACAACGGTTTAAAACCACACTTGACATTTACAACTGTTTTTTTTGCCCACAGTTTGGATAGTCTAAGTTCCCAATGGACCAGTTTTACCTGTGGCAGCAAAACAACGCCAATTAAAATGCCTAGCAAGGGGCTATAAGAATAGTCCAGGCGTGTTTGTGCCCGTATAGTCTCTCTCTTGGATAGAGTGGACACTGATGCGTGTTCGTATGTGGATGACAAATAACTCACAGACGACGAGCTTTGGGTGCATCTGTGTCACGTTAACAGCATCATTTGTAACTTTGCAGACTTTAGTTACAAATTTAACTTTGCAAAGTCTCACATTGCAGATTACACAGTGTTGTTCCTGGGTTACGAGCTCAACAATGAAGGTCGAGAATTGGCTCCTCACTTCTTGGAGAAATGCGCATAACTGCGCACTCCTACAACTCTGAAAAAATTACAGTCTTTGCTGGGATTTTTTAATTTTGGGAGCACATATATTCCCGAATATGCCCAGCGTATCAAGCCTTTGTATGCTTTGATACAACCTACTTTTTCCAAATCTTGCTGGCTGCCAGAACATTCAGCTATTTTGCAGTCTTTGCAAGCTGACCTCCTTGAATCCAAATTGTTACTGACTCGTGATAACCACACCAACCTGGTGATAAGAATCCCTGCGACATGACAAGAATCATCCCTGGGACGGTGGGTTTCACTTACCTTACTTTTAACGAAGGAGACACAGTACCTATTGCTTACAAGTCACACTTATACACTTCGGTTGAAATGCGGTTTTCCTATGTGGGAAAAGTTTTGACAGCAGTGCAAATTCTTCTTAAGGAACGTGCACTGTCGCAGGGAAAACGCATGTTGGTTGTTACCCTGTATCCTGCACTAGAGGCAGTGACGAAGGCCAGTGTACCAAATTCTAAAGCTTTGCACCCACGGTGGATACAATGGGCAGCATCATTGACAACTCCGGATGACATGTTTATTTTTGATGCCTCCCTACAGTTGCAGGAGTTTTTGCAGTATGGATTTGTTCATCCTGCGCAATTGACTATGCAGCCTTTGGCGGATTTCCATTGCATTATATACACTGATAGTTCCGCGCAAGTTGCGCATGGGTCTAAGCACGCATATGTTTCAGCTTGCTCCATTGTGGTAGATGCCATGGTGAATGATGAATTCAAGTCCAGGGTCCTGCACACGCAGACTTTAGGGGACTGCACCGCACAATTGGCAGAGCTTTGTGCTCTGATGCTTACATTGGAGTATACTGATCCTAGTGTGACAACACTTATTGTGAATGATTCTTACTACTGTGTCCAGTCTTACAATGAAAACCTGTTCTTTTGGATTCAGAATGATTTTCGTGATTCCAAGGGTAGCACAGTAAAACATAAAATGATCTGGTTCCGAGTGGCTGAGCTTAAAGAGCAGTTGCCCCTCGTGTTTCTGATTCACACTCTCGGTTATCAGCGCGTGGGAATTCACGCTGTATGCAATTCTTTGGCCGATGAAGCCGCAAAATCAGCATATTTGGTTGCAGCAGTTACACGTTCCAAAAGTAAGATTGACGATGATATCTTGGCAGCCGTTGCAGCCACTGAGAAGGGAAGTAAATATCCTAAGGGATTCCCTTCGAAGTATTCATACCACTTAAGTCCTGATAAAGTTCCTTATGTGAAAATACCGGATGTTGGTGAAAGGTTAATTCCCAACGCGGACAGCAGGCCAACGCTGATGATAGCTGCCCATGAAGGCATGGCGTCTGTGCATGCAGGCGTTTCGGCAACTGTATCTCAGTTACAACAACGTTTCTGGTGGCGGGGACTGTACAAACAGACGCGTGATTATGTCCTTCAATGTGACATTTGTCAGCAGATTAAGCCTTCAACTGCTACGCGTCCACCCCAGACACAGTTGTACATTTCTAATGAACCACTTGGATGCGTTTATTTGGATCACTGCGGTCCTTTTTTTCTGATACTGCTTATAAGTACATCTTAGTAGCAGTTGATTCATGCACACACTTTGTGTGGGTGTGGCCACACCGCAGCGCTGATTCACGAACCGTCATAAGAGACTTGCGTGTCTTTGTAGGGATTTTTGCCTGCGGTACCTTCCATTCGGATCAGGGTCCGGCTTTCGCCTCTAAGGGGTATAAGGATGCCATGACTTCGTTGGGGGTCCCAGCCAAGTTTTTGTCTCCATACAGACCTGAAGGTAATAGTGTTGTGGAATGAATGAACCAAGATTTAAAGCAGCCTTTGACAGCTAGAGTTATAGGCACTGGCAGGAACTGGCTGGCCCACCTCAATAGCTTGTAGCGTGCTCTTAATAATCTCCCTAGAAGGTCTCTGGGTGGGTGGACCCCATACGAAATGCTATTTGGTGTCAAAATGTTTGTCCCGGACCTTGACGGTCTAGACAAGGTATCGGTTGCTTCCCCCTTTGACCTAGATAAACATTGCCATGTTTTACAGAATCTACAAGAGACGAGAGACAGTCTGGCAAAGGAACACTTGCCCTCCACCTCAGATGAGGTGTTGCAGATCCCGGTAGTTGGCTGGCTACCCCAAGTTGGAGAACTGGTTCGGGAGAAGATCGAAAACAAGAAAGAATTTGGTCACTTTATCGAGCGCCAGTTCGCGTGCTTGGTGTGAAGAGCAATGTCAAAATACCCAGAGTGGCCGGTTCTTTTTAGTATGACACCAGCAGTCTCATGTCCTTCGATCCAGTGCCTGATGTTGCCCTCGAGATGCCTGCAATTTCTAGTCTTTTATTGAGTACACTGCCTGGTACTCAACTTGATGAAACTGACTACACCTACACAACTGACTTATCGATACCTGATTTGCAAAGTCGCTTGGCTACAGCATCCAGATTTTCATTTCACACTGATTCCCACGCATCAAACAAACCTTCAAAAATTTCTGTTTTGGTAAAACTATTTAAAAAACATTTTTTGATTCTCCCTTGGACCTACATTTGGTTGGTGCTTTTTTCTGTTTACCTTTTCATGTCAATTGGCTTTGTGGTGTATTTTTTTCGACTTGTCAACGGACACTATGTCAACGAGAGAACATGCATTCGACATATCAATGGAAAATGGGCTCCCCATTCCTTATCACACAGATTGAAGAGGGACTTGGCTTTTGTTAACATCACTGCTTGGCCTGTCTTAGATGGGATTGTTTGGGATGCTGTTCGATTTCAAATTCATGGGCCCGCTGAGGTTATAAATGTCCCTAATGTGCTTAGAGTTTCTATGGGGAATGTAATTAAACAAAATATTTGTTCTGATGATTGGGATGTTCAGGCCGTAGAAGCCATGTTTTCTGATTTGAAATATTATGCTGCCTTTGATGCTGAAGAATTGTATTTAGAATCTGCTTATTATGGTGATTTATATTGTTACCAACATTTTGGCAAACATTACCTCCATAAAGCTTATACCAGGAGGAACACTGGCAATTATACGCAGTGGAAACATTGTCCAGCTCCTATACAAGGCAGTTCTGCATCCTTTTTGAAAAGGTTCACTTACTTTACCGATTTTAATCAGTCGAATCCCAATGCTTTTTATTTTAAAATGACTGAAAAGTCCACATTCAAAGTTAGACTTAAATACTAAATTATTGTATTCGAAGTCCATTCTAGAACAGTTAGCTGTTGAGGGGTTATAAGTTGTGTAAGGATACCACTGACCTTAAATCAGTTTGGGGTTCTAAAAGCTGGCAAGTGCAAGGCACTGAGGCTTTGCATTGTGCATGCCTCGTCACGAACCATATGTTGTTTTTGAATTCTACAATTTCACAGACTAATTGCTTTGGATTGGCTACTACTAAAAGATTAAATGCTCCTTATTTTTCTGAATTAGAAGAATATTCCGGTTGGAAAAATGCCACAAAATTTTCAATCAGAGAGTTACAAACTCTGTTGCTATTTTCTTCCTTTAACATATCCAGTTTGGATCCCAAGGGTTGGTTGCTCTGGCAGGTCAGGTAAGGGTGGATCCCCGTTTTGAAAGTGGCCCTTCTGTGACTACCTATTCTGTAGACAAATTATGTCAAAATTGTCTCAAACATTTCACCTTGGCGTCAGTTAAGCTGCATTTATCTTAACTGACTGACAATGTTGATCTAAATGATTTTATAAAGGGCCCGGCTAACATCAGATCTAAATGATGGATATATGCAATTTACAACAAAGTCTGGAAAACTTCCCAGATTGAGGCGGCTCCTGCATTAGGGCTATAGATCTGGCTAATTTAGAGAAAGTGCTAGCGGTTGTAGATAGTAGCATAAACGCGCTCTCTTCCCGCATTTACACGTTAGATAATATTGCATCATCTGTTGTTGATATTGTGCAGGATGAAGTGTCTGTTTTGTACCATGGTCAGAATCAATTGCGTTCTGTTATGCAGTTTGCATGGACCTTGCAGATCTTGAAAGCGGGAAAAGTGCCCTTGCATTGCATGAACACGTGATCATTGTTTGCCCCGTTTAATTTGACTGGCAAGCAGCGTTTACTGTCAATGAAGGATGCTTCTTTTTCTATGTTGCACATTGAGAGGTTGGAACCTTTACCATTTTCAGTGGCTGAAGCCAACGCAGCAACGTGTATTGGCTTCCTCTATTGAAGTTTGAGGCGTGTGTGAAGTACTTTGCCATTGATAGATATGAGCCTCTCGGTAGTGCATATCTCCATGAAGCTTGGTCGCTTCCATTTAACCGTAGATGCCTTAGGGAGGGTAGGTAATTTTATTTGAATGGTGAAGTTTGCACTGAAACACCAGATAACTCATTGATGTGTAGACATATCCAATTACAAGGCTCCAGTAATCAGAATGAGCCGAATTTAGCCTGTATTTTGAAAGGTACACCTGTGCATGCTATTGTATCCGCATTCACATTACTGGCAAATGGGAGTTATTTACTTTTAAATAATGAAGATTGTTGTGGGTTAATAGCGGGAATTGCTTATGTCGTTACCGTCAGTGAGCATGTGGTTTGCTGTAAAAATGTAATGTATCCTCCTCCGCATGGGAAGCTTGATGTTTCCATCTGGCCCAAGATTCTGACCTTGAAAGCAAAGTTCAACAAAATGAGTCGCATAAGAGCTCTATTGTCCCAGAAAGAAGTTGCCCTCACATCTGCTTGTGCAACATTCGTCCTTCAAGTGGCTAACACTGGCACAGAAGTGCATGCCTTATTGAATACTAATTTGCCCTTGCATTTCAGTGAGTTAATTCACACTATCTTCAATGTGTCCTCCACCACAGGGCTGGCTCACTTTTTTAAAGTTGTAAGCAGTGGCCTTGTGACTTCTTTTCAAACTATATTCGGTGTGTTGCCATCATTTTTTCATTCTATTTTTTCCTGTCTATTTGGTGGATTTCCTTTACTGCTGGCTCTGGCTGCAGGCGTGCTGTTACTGTTTTGTTTTTTTTAAAAATGGATGCATCACCTGTGTTACAAGACGAACTGTCACGGCTGGGACTGCTTCGCACCCGAATGCTTGAGTACTATGGAGCGCTGCCTCTTGCTACATTGAGTGTGGCTTATGGATTATCGTTTCGATTTTCCTACTTCACATGCGTCCAGCCTGTCTTTCATTGCCTGAGTTGCGATTTCGACTGGGCCCTGGATTTGTGTCTCTGCAATACGGTGTCTCCCGATGCGGATTATAATCAGCTTATGAGCCCCTCAGAGGCTCATGAACTGCTTTGTTCCGATGGAGGGATCATGGCTTTTGCAGCGATGCATGGAGTTCTGGGTCATTTTAATGTGTTCGCAGCGGCGCAAGATTTCTTTGCACGCAGCTTCATTGAAAACCCACTGGGTCGTCCTCTGATGGTGCTAGAGGATCTGGTTATTGAGGAACATGTGTGTTCTTCCCTTTGTTAAATTGGATGGCCAAATTATTTTCAGACGAGAACAGTGACTTCTTGTTGGAAGCTGTTGCTTCATATTGTGCATATTCCTTTTTAGAATGAGATGTGTTTTCGTCTCTCTCTTCCATGACCAACGCCACTTATTGGACATCAGATTTTTTTTTACTTTTTATCAATTTTTCTCAGCCTAGACCTATTGACTTCACTATATCCATTGGCTACATTCTTCAAAACAGTTAAACTATTATCGGACTATAAGGTTTTTTATTCTGATAACTTTTTTTCTCTACTTGTCCAAATTTGGCACTGGTTCTGACTATTGTTCTTGAACTCTGCATTCCAAAATGTGCCCCTTATCCTATCTTACCTTATCCGTGGTAGGATCAAGGGAGGGTCTCATGGAGAAGGGCTTTGCCCACGCACTGTGCTAAGTTAGCATGAGCTTATTAGAAGTTTAAACACCATCGTTCCTTTCTGCTGCTTTTGCACACGGCATATAATATTATAAATGTTTAGAGCCTAGCAGAATATTTTGCTTCACACGAGAATAATATGTTTTCTTATTGTATCAGCTTTGCTTGGTAAGCTATGTCTGAACAGTGAGTGCCGAGGCCTTCAAGGTTATTTCAACACAGTGGTTGTTGTTCGGTCTGATCAGCGCACGTCCTAGACATAACACATATGCAGCTTTGGCTAACTCTGGTTTTGGTGCGTTTAATAATGCACTGCGCAGAGCATGCAAACACACTTGATGAACATTCACATGCAGAGAACTGGTGTAGAAGATGATGTGATCCCTTTCTACTAAGACCAGAGGTATGGGGCCACCCTTCTAAAACCCAAAGAGACCTTCCGTAGATATAATGTAATATACTAGCAAGGGAGGGTAAGACTGTGGTGCTATTTAGACTTCTTCCCTTTAGCATTTTAACATGCTTTCACCCTATGTATTTTAGGGAATAGTAACAATGCTGATAACCTTGTTGCTTATATTATGTTTGCTTGTATTAGCCAAGATACTGCGCCTGAGGACACGGCAATAGAAATAAATATTTCAAACTTGCACGTGTCTTCATTTACTCCTCGTTTTGGACTAGTATGGTAGCATAACGAAAGAGTGTTCATGTGTTCCACGTTACCTGAGGTGTTCTAAGTTCATGTTCTGGGTTGTCTAATCATTGGGGGTGTGTAAGAACCAATGAGACACTGATTGCTAGTCTGGTAGGGGATTTTACAAAGGTGAGTTTTGGCACACCCTAATTCACTGAGGTTCTACGTCTCTATGCACAGTTCTGTGTAGGAGCAGAATCCCTGTGACAGGAGAAGACACAGTTTGGAAAGCTATGATATTGGATAAGGACAAATGGGGCCTAGTAAAATGTCTGGCACAGGTACTGCTCCCTTATGACGTTTTCATATGGGAAGTTAGAAATGAGGACAGTGCAATGGGCCAAGCTATCTGCTTCAGGACCACGTAAAGAAGGTGTCAGAATGGTTTGTCCTCCCAGGTGTGAAACAAAAACACAGAAGCTCATGCCTTTGTTGAGAGCTTAATTCTTCACTTGGCTTGTAATCAAGGCTGGAACATGACATAATCTTGTCTGAACAGTACATCTGTGCCACACTACTTGATACACCGTATAAATAACTCTGCACACTTTCATTTTATTTTTGGAAGGGGATGTTTCAAAATACAAGAGGTGGATTGTTGAGCAAGATGGAGACTTAGACGAAGAAGGGCTGAAGATTAGAGTCTCACTCTGCAGTTCTGGAGAGCCACCTTCAAATTCCAGAGAGGGCAATTAAACAGCAACCAACAACACCCTCAACCACAACACTAACAACAACAGAAGGACCAAACCCAACCTTTAAATGGTATTGGTTTCAATCTGCAGGGCTTAAGTAAGCCTGGGCATAGTTGACCAAAAACCTTTGCTGCGCTATGTGGAGTTCTGCAAGCGGTGGAGTGTTTTTGGTCACGCCTGTTCACATTGATTTTCTGCACTGGGTGTTTGTCCTGCTCTTGAAAATCACATTGATTTTCTGCACTGGTTGTTTTTCCTGCTCTTGAAAATCAACGCAAAGGGCCACATGTCCAGCACAAGAGGGTACTGCTTCTTTTATGCCACTCGAGTAGATTTTTTACTTGAGCACCAACTTTTTCAACATGAACAGGTTTCTCAATGTAAGCGGTAGCGAACATCCACAACCACCCAAGACCATCTGCATTGAAAAATCTGACGGCCTGCATTGAGAAATCTAGCAGGGAGGTGAATTTTTCCTGCTCGCCAACTTGACGTTGGGGAGAGTGAGTAAGAAAAAATCTCACCGGGAGGTTGATTTTCCTAGCTCGCCAACTTTACATGGGGGAGCACGAGCGAGAAAATACACTATGGGGTTGATTACGATAGCAGAAGGGCCACCACCGCCAGCCATGCAGTGGTGGTCCTTACATACGCCAACGGAGAGTTACCCCCGCCATATTAGGATGGCAGGAGAATCTCACTGTGACCCCAGTTGTCACAAAGACCGTCCGCCACACAACAGCCACAGGCAATCTTCTGGATTAACTAGCAGGCTCCGTCCGCCAAATTATCATGAAGGATGCAGGCAGCCTTTCTACCATGTAAATCTGGCGGGGATTGGGTTTGAGATTCCATTGCAGACCCCTTGTGTTGGGAGAAGCCACGGTACACTTGGGGGATACCATCCTCCTATATTTCACAGAACTACATGGCAGGCACTGTGTGGTACCTGCCACGAGTGCTGTGGAATGCACAGCATGGCATTTTCGCATTGCGGTGAGTGCTGCTGTCAGCAGCAACCACCGCAATGTTAAGATACAGGATCCGACCGCCACGGTGGTGGTCGAGTCCTAATACTACGATGTGCGGGACCACGCCGCAGTTATGGCGGAAAGTCCCTGTTTAAAACAGGATGGTGGACGGGCTCCAGTCTTTCTGCCACCCTAATGAGCCCCTATGTTTTTCATTACTTTGCATGCTCCCTGGAGCACAGAGTGTGGAAACCTCCATGAACTGAGTGTGGTTCACCGTCCGGGTTTAGGCTTAACTCCAGTGCAGAGGCAATGGCAAAAGAGGTTGAGCAAGTGGAAGTACCAAAGACCATCCACAGGATGTTTCAGAAGTATTTGGCTGATCCAAAAGAGGGCTATGTGAATCAAAACCCATTGATATGTTGGAATGGGAAGATTTGCCAATGGCCAGAGCTCAGCAGGCTGCCAACAAAATATCTGGATTCTCCTGTATCCAGTGTGTCTACTGAGCATGTGTTCAGTGCAACTTGTGCAGTTGTTACAGTGAGAAGGACCAGTCTCTCGCCTCTAAATGTAGAGAGATTGTCTATGTTCAAAATGACCATTTCATATCAACAAAATTACACCATTCCTGAAGCAGCAGAGGAGGAGGAGGATTGGTCAGATTCAAGTATGTGAGCAGACCACCTGCTGGGTAAACCACCTGAGTTGGACAAATTCTATTTCCCAGACTGAGTATGTCAGTGCCCTCATTGAACTTTTTAATTATTTCTCGTTGAACCTATATCTTTGCCCTTAAAAAAAGTAGCTAGTAGAACAATATTATTTTTGTGTCAGAATTATGCTGCCCCCCCATTTTTGATCACATATATATTGCCGGATTGCAGTGTGCATTGAAAAAGCCTCCACAATTCCTTCACGATATTGCAACCAATGCTTGCCTTTCTTGCATGACTATACTTTTTTTCATCACTTAGCAGGGCTACCCCAGAAGATTGTTGATTTACAAGAGCACTAATACTAAATTCCAATATGTTGCCTGCATCAAAGATGAATTGTGTACCTACTACCTAACCTGCCCATGCTTGGCTTGCATGAGGTAACTACAACTATTGCAACAGTGAGTAAGGGATTATGAGTGATGATTGATGATGATTCATGCTGTGGCAGACAATACAGGAGGGTGTCAAACTTCAATTTAGAAACTTACTTGAGATGATTTTCAATGTTTGGGGCCTGAATGATGGATGAACATTTTATCCTCAATGTTATTGGCCTTTACAAACTTACTTAGCGAATATTAACCTGTACAGTCCACTCCTATGATCCTTCGTTTTTTTTATCACTTGGGAGGGCTTCCCCAGATGATTATCTGACTCACAAGACTAACAAATTCCAATCTTTTGCTTGCATCGAAGCGGAGATAGTCTACCTACCACAATGTGGTGGTAGAATGACTATGGGTAGGGTGTTGAACTGTAATTTGGGAACTTGGTTGAGATGATTTGCAATGATGAGCGATCATTTTTGCTGTACGTGATTGACTCTTTCACACGTAGCCAGAATTACCTGCAGTGTCCTCCCTCTTTTGTGTGGCTCTTTAGAGACCAGAACAGTCACTTTAGTTAACAAACAAAACCTATACAAAATTCAACAATTTCATTTCTCTACTTATTCTTCAAAAGCAGTGCAATACATGTCGATCTTGCTTAGGGTCATGCCTGGGATAGAGTTACTCAGAGTCAAGAAGATGATGGAAGAAGTCAGGGAGGGACTATCTCATCAACAGCTAGAAGCAAGAAAGTATCAACTTCAAAGGGAAACCATGAATCTGATGCTTGGTAATCAGCTATGTGGAATGGAGAAAGGTGCGTTGATTTGTAAAAGGCTGCTATTTGTGTGTCTGTGTGTGTGTTGCACTGGTGGCAAAAGTGTAACTCTGAGTCCCCCTCTTGTTTTTTTTTGCTCGTCCTCAGAGGCTTCTTGGTACACTCATGAAGCTTACCTTCCTTCGGTTCTTCTCCTTGACTCTAAAATATAGTTTTTGTTTTACAATTTACAGGTTTTCCAGTCTCCTGCATGAATGAAAGGCAAAAGCTGACCTCAGCATTCCTGCTTACCTACAAAACCAGCAAAAGACAAACAATTGATGCACAGCATGCCGAACAAATCTAAACATTCACCCACAGTCAAGAAATCTGGGTTAAATCCATCATCTGTTTGGTCACCATGCCAGCCAGACCCTGTGCCTCATGGGATCAGTCCAGCCCGAACTGCCAAGCCAGGTCCTCCCTGGACCGGAAACAAGCATCCTAGGACCGGTTTTGGGGTTTCACCCATCTTGAGCCAGGAAAGCTTGATTTGAGTGGTGCAGTGAGCCCAGGACCCACATCTGGGCATACCTGGCGCATTTAGGGCGAGAAAGCAAAAGACATACAATTGATGGAAGGAATGCAGAACAATTCTAAACATTCACCCCAGTCAAAAGATCTGGGTTAAATCCATTATTCTTTTGCTCACCATGCCACCCCAGTTAAACCTGGCAATATGCAAATCAGTCTCACCCTGTGCCTAAGTGGGATAGTTATGCCCAGATGTGGGTCCCTTGCTCACTGTACCACTGGATTCAAGCTAGCCTGGCTGAAGAAGGGTGACATACCCTGAAACTGGTCCCAGGATTCTTGTTTCCGGTACAGGGAGGACCTGGCCTGGCAATTCGTTCTGGACTGTTCCCATGGGGCACAGGGTCAAGACTGATTTGCATATGGCTGGGTCCAAACTGGGGTGACGTAGTGGGCAAAAGAACAATGGATTTAACCTAGATCTTTTGACTGGGGGAGAATGTTTGCATTGTCAGCATTCCATCCATCATTTGTTTGCTGTAACACTTTTTGCCCTAAGTGGGATGGGTATGCCCAGACGTGGGTCCCTTGCTCACTGTGCCACTGAATTCAAGCTAACCTGGCTGAAGAAGGGCGACATACCCTGAAACCAGTCCCAGGATGCTTGTGTCCGGTCCAGGGAGGAACTGGCCTTGCAGTTCGGTCTAGACTGTTCTCATAGGGCACTGGGTCAAGACTGATTTGCATATGGCTGGGTCCAAACTGGGGTGGTGTAGCGTGCAAAATAACAATGGATTTAACCCAAATCTTTTGACTGGGGGATAATGTTTTCATTGTCAGCCTTCCATCCATCATTTGTTTGCTGTAAAACTTTTGGCCCTAAGTGGGATGGGTATGCCCAGACGTGGGTCCCTTTCACACTGTGCCACTGGATTCAAGCTACCCTGGCTGAAGAAAGGTGACATCACCTGAAACCGGTCCCAGGATGCTTGTTTACAGTCAAGGGAGGATTTTGCCTGGCAATTCGGTCTGGACAGTTCCCATGGGGCGCAGGGTCAAGACTGATTTGCATATGGCTGGGTCCAAACTGTGGTGGCATAGTGAGCAAAAGAATGATGGATTTAGCCCAGATCTTTTGACTGGGAGAGAATGTTTGCATTGTCAGCATTCTGTCCATCATTTGTTTGCTGTAACGCTTTTCGCCTTAAGTGTGATGGATATGCCCAGACGGGGGTCCCTTGCTCACTGTGCCACTGGATTCAAGGTAGCCTGTCTGAAGAAGGGTCACATTCCCTGAAACTAGTCCCAGCATGCTTTTTTCCGGCACAGGGAGGACCTGACCTAGTAGTTTGGTCTGGACTGTTCCTATGGGCACAGGGTCAAGACTGATTTGCATATGGCTGGATCCAAACTGGGGTGGCGTAGTGGGCAAAAGAACGATGGATTTAACCCAGATCTGTTGACTGGAGGAAAATGTTTGCATTGTCAACAGTGTGCTTTAATACCTGCAAGACCAGTCACGAGAGGCATCCAAAAGTGATGGACATTCCTGAGGAGAATGCAGATGCACCACCTAATTTTGCAATACAGTATCATTTTTCGTTTAACAATCATATTTGGAGAACTGGATGGGTGGGTTCACTCCTCCATAATTTTATTTTTTCCAACCTACAGACAGAACAATTAAGCTTTGTCAGTGCAGCGCTGGGTCTGCCTTGCCGCCGCACCACAAAAGGCGTGGTCAGGCTGCCCACCAACTGAGGATTTCCCTTCTGTCTGGCAGGCTTTTTTTGTCATTCTTACAGTTATGCCTCTCAAAATGGCCACCACAATCGGAAAGTAAACGGCAGTTCCTGCACGACAAGGACTGCTAAGTCCATACCATGCAGAAACTGGGGTTCATGCATACAGGGGAGCACATGTTGGGCTTCCCTGTATGCATCCACATGTAGATGAGGCACCGGGTGCCCTGCAGAGCTCCCTTTGTTGGATGTATGTCGGTACAACGCGTACTGTTTCAATGCGTGCCTTTACAACGCGTCTTTAACAACGCACGTCATTACACCGACTTGCGTTGTTGGACGCGGATAGTAAATAGTATAATTTACTATTCTAACACCAGTCCCCGTGGATAGTAGGGAAGGTGTTGGAGTTGTAAATATATGTAAATGTAAATGTAAGGTGTTTTGTAGCGCGCTCAATTACTACCGGAGTATCCTGGCGCGAATGACCGCTGGGGAACCCGTCCTGGCTTTCCCTGTGAGATGGTCCCTTGCTGGGTATCTCCAAGGTGAAGCCAGGCATCCCCGGCGTCTGTGGGGGGCCGTTGTAGAGATGAGGCAAGCTTAATGCCCAGAGTTACCGAGTGTGATCACTGCCCAAAGTGGGCACCGAGGCGAGAATTATCAGTCCGCTGACCCAGGTCCGCGACCCTGCCGCGTCGGGAATCGAACCCTGGTCCCGGGCCGTTCTCAGCCTCCGGGTCTGCCGCCTCTAACCAGTGAGCCACACCTCTCTACTCAATATACTATTCTTTATCCTTTAGCGCCCTCCAGCGCAAGTCGTGGTTACGACTTGCGTAGCAAAGGACGCGTCGTAAAGCACTGCGGGGTAACATCCGCATTGAAAAGGATGTTCCCCCCCTTTGTTTCCTCTCCGCTATGGTGTTCATGGAGTAGAAACCTCCATGACACTGCAGGTGATGAGGAAGCTCCTAATATGCTTAGCAGGACCACTACAGTGGGGCAATGGTGGTGTGACCGCCCTAATCATAATAGGGTGGTCGGGAGACCATTTCTGCCCACCCACATGGGTTTGGCGATCCATGATTCACCACCTCTTTGAGGTCTTATACCTTGGATCTTGGGGCAGAAGAACTGCTTGCAATGTATTTAACTGTACTAGGGCATGCTCATTCCTTAGTTTATTTCTACAACAGATTGATGACGAATCCGATGATGTGCTGCTCTTTGCCTAGATGAATGTTGTCCCTGTGTAGCGTTTGTCTTTGTCATATCTTTCCCCAAATCCTCTTTCTGATCCATTCATCAAACCCTTAACCTCTTCCCCTGGGCTGTGTGATTTATTGAGGTGTGGCTTAATTTACACCATCAGTGGATCACAAACTTGGTTGGGCGGATGAGGTAAAAGCAACACCAACTCACTGCAGGATCTTCTATTACCTAAGCTGTAGCCCACAATGGCCCCATGTACCCACACCGGCATTAAAATGGTCTATACTTTAGATATAAAATGAAGAACATCAGTCGTCAGCATCATCATTCAGGCAATGTTTAGCATAACCATAAACACCTAACCTAAGCTTGTCCACTCCAGACTTTGAGTTCAGTTTTCATGACTAAGTGATTTTGTATTTTTAGTTTCAATTAAATAGCACTTCCCAATTGCTCATGTAACAGCTATTGCTATTTTTCGTTATATTATCACTATCAGGAATTCTTTGTTGTGTCATCATTTAGTAGTCTGGTTTCAATTCTTTTTAAAACATTCAATATAACCCACTTATTCAGTGTTTCTATTTCCATTTAGTTGCCTGCAATGGATAATCATTCCATTTAATCCTATAGTTGGAGATCACCTGGCTTGGTTTGGGGACTTGTTTGTGAAGTTGTGATGCCTTTCCTGTTATTGCTTCATGTTGGACTTGGCCCTTTTGGCAGGTTCACCCCTAAACGTTTTGCTTTTAAATGTGACCTGGTGTTAGTTGTTTTTGCCTTCTGCATACTTTAACACTATGTTCCAGTGTAAAGTGTGTGCGCAATCTGAATGCGTGTGGTGAGATTGGTCTGTCCTCCCATAGGAATGCATGGGGGATATACGTGTCCATGTAATTTCTGGTGTGAGAGAAGTGCAGGGGCGAGTTCGGTATGTGCGAACTCGTGAGAGTAAATGCTGCGCAATGGTGTGCACAGATTTATTGTGTCTAGTGGAGAAGTGCCACTTCTAGAAGTTGGCATGTCTGTGTGCAGTGAATGTGAATTTACTGTCTGGCTTGTGATTGACAGGAGCTGGAAGGTGTGCCTGGCTCCAGGAGTCAGGATGGGTCTGCCCAGAGGTGAATGGGGAAATCTGCATGTAGATGGGAGGGAGGAGTTGTACCTGGCACCTTTATATGGGCTGGGCCTTCCCTCCACAATGCTGGCTCCACCCCCTGTGGTGCGTCTGATGTCCCTGGCCCATCCTGTGAATAGGGAGAGGGGCTGAGCAAAACAAAGTGCTCCAGAACCAGTTGTAACTGGTTCTCCTCTTGCCCTACAGTTAGTAACAAAGAAAATGTGTGTATAAAAAGTGGTTGTGACCCCATGTAAAACGTTCACTCTTGTTCCTGACTTAAGGGGAGCCTGCTGCTGCTCGGCGCCAGGGGGAACCGCCACTGGGGACTGCCTCCCTGCTGGAGGGCCCTGTGAGCTGGCCCCTGGGCCTAGCCTTTGCCCCCCCTTTTCTCTGAAAACTTCTTTGGATTTTGCTACAGGGCCTGGGAAGCGCTGGGCCTTAACTTTCCTAAAGTAGTGCTCTACCTTTATTTCTTGTGGCTGAGAGGAGCAGTGCTTCTATTTGCGCACGAATATGAGGCTGAGATCATCTTTGGTGGGGGGACCCCAGGCGTGGAGTTTCCCCCTTGACTGTGCTTGTTTGCGGCGCGGGTGCCCACCCTGCACTGTCTGCCTAGTATGGTTTATGCTAGTCAGTTTATGTTTCACTGCGTGATCTCTGCCTAGGTGATTAGTATTGCGTAGTGTGTTCCTACCTTTTACCAGTGGTTACTAGTTGTGTTCTACAATTGTTTTTTTGTGCTACAGTTATCCTATGTTCTACATCTATTTCTACTAAGTGCTGATTCTGAGAGAGGCCCACATGGCCCTGTCATGTGTAAATAATTCCCTGTAAATACTGCCCAGTGCCAGTTGTCACAATGTATATGTGTGATTATGATCTAATGTGTTTTATGCTAATACAAATGCCATTTTGATATATAACCTTGTGTGGAGTTCCTTTTTGTGGTGTGCCTAGTGTGTTGATGCTGTGTGTGTGTTGCGCAAACGCTTTACACATTGCCTCCGGGATAAGCCTTACTGCTCTTGCCAAGCTACAAAGGGCGTGAGAAGGGGTTATCTTGGTGAGTAACTCCCTTGCCCTGGCTAGAGTGGTGGTCTCTGCCTGGCTTTGGCGCAAGCCTTAGCCAACCAGAGATCCCATTTCTAACACTTCATCTATATTTAGGTGAGACAACTATGAAGTGAATTGAGCTTGCTAAATTATTAAGTAAGTAACAAACTGCTACTGGAAGTAATGATTTATCTAGGCTGTTGCAGACAATATAGGTCATGGCAGCATTCCCCAATGGTTAAGATGGTTAGAGAGGTATCAACTATCTATAACTAAGTAGTATCATACAATCCTACAAGCAGATAAACAGGCTGAGTAAAAACTAAAGACAGCAGTGAAAAGTAAAAGTAAAACATAAAACAACTACTTCAGTCGTACATTTCATTGAAATATAATATGTTTCCCCTTAATTTTTTTACAAACCAACCCACCCTCTCCACGCACAACAGGTCCGCCCCTCTCCCAAAACATATTGACCCAACCACCAATGTCCAAAAATGTAGACTGAATAAAAAATAACAGTCCCAACTCCCTTCCCACCCTCTCCACTCACATGTCCCTCCCACCAAAACAAAATAATTTTTAAAAAAGCACTATAAGAGGGCTTTGTCCATTTGGGTCCAGAGCTTGTCCAGGCTCATTCCATCCTGACAAGCTGGCTCTCTATAGTGTCCAGCTGCTGCAGGATGTGACACAGAATTGCCTGCTGTCAGAGCAGGAGGGGACAGCAGCAGTTGCTGTCATCTGGCGGTGGTGCCAGGGATGTGATCGCCTGGATCCTGGAGGCTGAGGGGGACTGGCTGCATTGCAGCCCAGCTGAGAGGGATGTATTTCCACTTATTCTTCCAGGACCACGAGCCATCTGTATTCCTGCTGGATATGGTCCAACCTTTGCCGCTGCATAAGGGCCACTATCTCCTGCCTGTTGGGTGCTACGGGTAGAACTGCAGGAGTAGCTGTATTTATGAAAACAAACAAAAAATTCAATTTGTAAATAATGTTCGGTGCAAAATGTGTTTCAAAGTAGGGGGTGGCATGGTAGCAGTACATTACTGATCCCCTAGGGCCACTGGAATTTGATATGAGTATGATTAGGAGAGTCACAAGGCCAATTTTAAGTTGATATACACATGCTTCACATATAAAGCACTGACTGTGTGGCAGAAAAGTATTGAGGCAGAATAAGAATAACACTGGATTCAAAAATCTAAAGGCTTTTGAAGTAACTAAAAAACACTATGATTGGGAAAATAAATAATCTCTCCTTAATGAGTGAGGCATTATGCACTATGGAATTGTGTATTGTGCTAAATTAATGGAGCCATGCTCATTACTACCCCCAACAGGTTGGGTATTTTGCCACTGTCTGCAGTAGGGGCACTATTATTTATTTATTATTCCAATGGCCCAGCTCTTCTCCAAATGCCTTTCTCGTTCTACCCTGAGTCTAAAGATGCAGATGAATAATAAATGAGAAACTACGTCACACACCTTACGTATAAAATGCAGATATTATCTTGTCAGTCATGAGTAGACTTTGGGGAAAATGTTGCAAAGCACTACAAGGAAACAAACGGGCTATGTAGATTGTATTTGGCATGTTCGTCACAGCATATCCCATACGCAAAACTTGACATCAAATTATGCACTTGTCCCTCTTTACTCACTGGCCTCACACACCACTGCATAATATTTTGAACAAATTCATTTGCTGGGATGTAAGGAAAGGAAACTTGACTTACTCTATTGCACGATAGGGTAGAAGGATTAGGCATGTAGGGTAGAGCTTATTATATAGAATAGAGGGGTCATTGATCATCGACTTGTCATCTTTGGCTTATTTAGTCACTGTACTATTCTACGGAATTCGAAAGGGAAAAATCTAAACAAGCGTAAAATAAATCTGTTATTGGAACCCATGAAATATATTTCGGAATCATTCACTTGGCTATAAAACAAAATATATCTCATGCCAAAAATGTCCTTTTTAATTTTTTGGTAGGCTGGGACAGAAGAACTTTGGAAAACATAAAGAAGTGAAGCAGTAAGAGGTGACTGAGTAGGTGAAAGGAAACACGCCTTGTTTATTCGGTTTGCAATAAATTGAAAACTTTGTAAATAGAGCTTTAGCTGTAGCAGACGCACATTGCAGAGCCAACAGTGCAGTCACAAAAATGAACCAAGCTGCATTTCGTCATGGTTGGCAGATTGCAATTCGCGGAGGAGGGTGATGAATGATTATAGGCGAGATACGTCTGCCTCGCTTAACAAATACAGTGAGTCAAGGGAGAAGATTTTTTTAAAATACCCCTCACTTTGCACCATAGTGTTGATACCCCTACATAAACAAAGTAAGCAAAGGAGGTGAGCAGCATGCCCCTCTCAATGAGAAGAGCTGCCTTGCTTATTCGTCAAAGCAATCCAAATATTCATTCATCCTGTCATTCTAATTCACTTATAGCTACCATGATTTAAACTGTACTTTCTCTCATCCAGTCTTTCACAAAAATTCCAATCCATTATCCATCCATTCAATATCAATATCGACCCTTTCTCAGCCATCCTTTCAACTGTCCATCCCTTTACCCAACCACGCAAACTTTCACCCACCCATCCTTTCACTCACATTATACACCATGTTCAACCATTCTTTATTTTAACCTTCCATTCTTTCACGGTTTCCACAAGCCATCTACTCTCATTAGGAGTTGCAGATAGAAGAGGTCATAAAAGCTCAACCACTGCTACAGCTGATAAAGCTGGGTGGCACACGGCCATGAGCTGACTACCCTAGGTCCTAGCTAGTGAGTATAAGAGTAATTGTCAATAAGCAAACAAATATGTGACTTACAAGTGCCAGCCCCTGCTCCTCCCCATCCAACTGACTTTCCTCCTGCAGCAGATCTTGAGCTGGCATCACTGGTGTGTGTGACTAGAATAAAACATTATACATATTTTAGATTCCAGAGACGTCTCCCATACATTTTTTCAAATAAATACAACCGCAATACATTGATACAGTTTGGCTAGCACTACAGTATCTTCTACCAAAAATATCACCCTTGGGAGTTAGTTGGTTCACAATATTTGACAAATCAGGTAGTGAAGCCAACTTAAAACGTTTCTTAATAGAGGGGCAGAGCTATAGCCTATGATAATCATGATGACTTTGTCATTGAAGCTCAATGAAGGGTGGAATAATGATTAAGGAAATACATTTGGTGTTGGTTGGCAAATACAATAGCACCTCATACTTTCCAGCCATGCCACACTGTCATGGAAACAGCTGGTATGCTGTATAAATAAATTACAGAGCTCACAACAATGAGGGTGGTCCATGACCTTGGACACTTTCTTGTAACGTACTTGTTAGAGCAGAAGCAGGAACAAGAAAGCCTGCTCAACAAACATACATGATGAATATTATTTATAATATTAGCTTATTTGGGTCCGCAATCTTCATGGTAGAGAATAGAGTACCAAAATGTGTTCCCAGTCTTTCAGTACCACAACATATATAGGATAGAGGGAAAGCTTATGATAAAAGCTCTTAAGCAGGATAAGTTGGAAGAGCTGGTTTATTAGTACAACCATCAACAGCAGATCACAGCAACTGATTCACAGATAGGAAACATAACATTCCAGCAATGATGTCAGGAAGGCAGAGTTCCATTAAAGGGAAAGTAACCATAACACATCCCCTTACCAAAGTAAAAAGAAGAGAAAGCAAAGAATGTAAAAACAAAACATATCAGAAGAACAAAGTAAAAATAAGTTAAAACAGAACATAGTCCATAAACTTCCTAGGAGATTGTCTTGTCCTAGGAACAAATCTTGAATTGCCAAGAACATTAGCTCGGCCAGGATCAGAAGAAGTGGATGCATGACTGGAGTTATCATCAGACACAGAAGCACTATTAGAAAAATCTTTAAACTCTGTGTACTTTGCCAATCTAGACATGTTCCAAGTACATCCATTGTTTAGAGTCACAACATTCTTCCTAATAGCAGTAATGATGAAAGGACCACTGAAATTGGAAGTACCCTTGTGTCCCTTCACAAGAACACTATCCCCAACATTCCATTTCCTATATTTGACAGCCATCCTTTCATCATAACGTTGTTTATACTTCCGTTGATATTCAGCCAACGCATCTCTCCTTCTTAATTCACTTTCAACACTATCATCACAAACCCACTCCGAAAGCCAAGCTAAGTTGAGTTTGGAATTGACTAATCTTCTCCTCAATGCTTCAAAAGGAGACTTTTGCATGATAGCATTGGGAACAGTGCAATGCGCCCACCAGGTCTCCCTCAACACACTTCTGAAAGAAACCTTAGATTGCAAAGCCCTCTGCGCACAACTTTTAACAACCATATTCATTCGCTCAGTAAGTCCATTCGCCTGAGGCGAATAAAGAGCTGTCTTCTGGTGAACAATCCCAAGATCCTTAGGAAAGCAGTCAATTTCGTTGGAGGTAAATTGTACTCCATTGTCAGGAAGCACGTATTTAGGCACACCCTCTGAGACAAACACATCTTTAAGAAACTCAATGATAGCTCTAGAATTCACCATTCACATGCATTTTGAAATCACCCGCTTTAAAGTGTAATCCACCAGCAGTACCACATACCTCTCATGTGAGGGCATGAGCTCAAAAGGACCCCACCTTTGTCCCCACCTTTGTCCAAACCATGGTAGGAACTACTACTGGAGAAAGAGGAGAATGACTAGTGGTGTGTGATTTGTCATTGGCAGCACACAAATGGCAATCTTTCACAACAGTTTCCACCATCCGATCCATACTAGGCCACCAGTATCTCTCTCTGATGCGAGCCTTGGTAAGGTTCCTCTCAGATGGCCCTCATGAGCCAGATTGACAACTTTCTCACGCAAATCATTTGGGGGTACTAGTCTGTCACCTCTCAACAAATGACCTTGACAAAATGTCAAGTCATTTCTGACCGTCCAATGAGGCTTTAATTCACCATCAAGTTGATCATACCTGGGCCACCCTTCCCTGATAATATCTCTCAAAGACCGAAAAACAACGTCATTATCAACACAACTTGACCATTCATCCTTAGACAAAGAAGATTCCGGTACCCAATTTATGCACTCCAGATTACCTGAAAAGCAATCTCTTTCAATCGGCAACCTTGATAAACAGTCTGCAGGCTTGTTGTTCTGACCAGCAATATACTGAACAGTAAAATTAAATTCCTGTAGACCTTCGCTCCATCTCTTCAGTCTAGGCGTCATATGATCACTTTGATCACAAGAAAATATCTGAACAAGAGGGCGATGATCTGATCTCACAACAAACGGAATGCCCCATAAAAAGAACTTAAAATGATATATTGACCAAAATAAAGCCAACGCCTCTCTTTCAATACAAGAGTAATTCAATTCTGCTTCCTTCAAAGCTCTTGAAGCAAAAGCTCCCACAACCTCCGCACCATTCACAATTTGAGAAAGTACAGCGCCAAGACCTTTAAGGCTGGCATCGGTAGTGACAATGGTTTTTAATTTAGCATCAAAATAACTCAGAGTGGGCATTTTGCCAATCTCAGTCTTTATCAAATGAAATGCATCCTCACAATCACTAGACCAAGTGAATCATACACCCTTTTTTAAAAGGGATCTTATAGGCTCAACAATGCTGGCAAAACCTTTAACAAATTTGGAATAAAATTCCGCCATGCCTAAGAAAGACTTGGCCTGGTCTTTATCCTCTGGAGCTGGTGCTTTAACAATACTCTCAGCCAATTCTAACTTTAGTTGTATCCCTTTCCCAGAGATTACATGCCCAAGGTAAGTAACTGGGTCCAAACCAATTCTGCATTTCTCTTTCTTAACTGTGAGTCCTCTGTCAGAAAGTCTATTTAACACCGATCTTAAGACAGTATCATGCTCCCTGGCATCCACTCCATACATCAAATTATCATCTTGAAAGAACATTACATTATGTAGATCTCAAAGAACCATTTTCATAACTCTTTGAAAACAGGCAGCAGCCGAGGCTAAGCCAAAGGGCATTCTCAAGAACCGATAAACACCAAGGGGTGTGACAAATGATGTTAAATTTCTAGACTCTTGATGTAAGTCACTTTGGTGGTACGCAGAAGAGAGATCAAGAACACTAAACATGTTCGCTCCCTTCAAAATACTAATAGATTCAGAAATATTTGGTAAAGGTTGTCGATCAACCCAAATGCACTCATTCAATCCACGCAAATCCACACACATTATTACTGCTTTTCCACCATCCTTGGGTGCCAAAACTATAGGACTTAACCATTCTGAAGACTCAATTTTTTCAATCACACCTAATTTCAAAAGTCTCTCAATCTCCAATCTCAAAGTCTCAATCGTCATACTAGGGACTTTCCGAACCTTATGCACACACGGTTTAGAAGATTTCTTAAGAATAATCCTGTGTTCAAATTCCTTTAAACATCCCAATGTGTCTGGGAAAACTTTAGGAAATTTGGAAAAAATGTTGTTAGAATCAGACACAGTGTCAATTGAAGAGGGAACTAAGTCCTCCATAAAGATGACTTGATTATGAGGATTTTTGGCACAAGGATTAAGGATTATACCAAAATCATGCTGATGTTTCCACCCAAGAAGATTGTCCCCTCTCACAGCCACATAAACTTTCCCAGTGATTTCTTTACCTCTAAAAGATATCTTAGCAACTGTATATCCCAAGATTTCAATCTTTGAACAACCATAACTTAAAGGAGCAATATCTGGAGGCAACAGTGGAATATTTTCCAAACCAACAACTTCATCCCACCCTCGTCGCCAGTGATAAAAGCTCTTAAGCAGGATAAGAGCTGGTTTATTAGTACAACCATCAACAGCAGATCACAGCAACTGGTTCACAGATAGGAAACTTAACATTCCAGCAATGATGTCAGGAAGGCAGAGTTCCATTAAAGGGATAGTAACCATAACAGTTTATTACCAACAAAGCAGAAGATAAGTGAACTAAAGACGAGTACTGACTGGAAAATGTCAGCTACTCAAAAAAAACCAATGTAATAAGGAAAAAAGATAAAGTAGGGATAACAGGAATGAAACAAAAATTGAAGTGGCATTAGAAAAGAGACAGTATAACAAAAATTAATCATAGTCAAATAAAAAAGCTATGAAAGTAGTACAGTGGGCACTGGAAAAGTAGCTAATCCATTGTGATTTGTATGAGTGAAATCATGTATCCTGTCCTCGTTTCCACGTGAAAATAAGACAACACATGAGAGTGTCAGAACAAATTTATTTCTAGCCAGCAACACCAGCATCCAAGCAGCAACCCCTGTCCTGGAACCCAGAATTCACATTCCGGTAAACCAAGATTCTACCCTAAACCCACAACAATCATAAAAGCCAACATTAGGGAAATGATAGTAATAAATATTGGGACTTACTGGGGTTAGCAGAGCCCTTGGCAGCAGCTCTGGTGGTCGGTGCCTCCTGCTGACCAGCTACTCCCGCACCGGTCTTCTCAACGTCCCTCTTCTTGCTGATGTAAGGAATTAAAAAGATAAAAGAAAATACATTACCAATTCAGTTAAATTTGAAACTGTACAAGTCACTGAGAATGCTAACTCAGTGATATCACTCCATGAATATGGAAACAGGAGGACAGAAGAGTCTGTGATGGCATCTTAATTAATGAACCAAAGAAAGCCCTAATGATGTGTACAATTAGGTAGCGCTGAGCACCTGCACAGCAAAAACTGGACCACAATATTAATATTCTTAACGGAAACTAAACATAACTTACCTCTAAGAGTGAGCTGCTTAACGTCATTTGTTTTGCATTGCAAAACACAAACACAACAAATAACGAATACTCACTGAGCCCCAGAATCTAGACACCGAGCAGATCAAGCAGGGCCTGCTGCTGGTCAAGAATAACTACCAAGCGGTGTGTCAGCTGCTGGATATCGAACGAAACCTGACTGGTGTGCTGCACGCAACTGCGCACCCTCCCTCAGCACAGCTGATGTTCCCGGAGGGGGTATCCACTACAAGGCCGGCCATCTTCTACCATCTCCCCCTCACTGAAGATCGCCCAGGGCTGCATACCTGGGCGGTAGTACTGCTCACAATGTAGGTGAGCCTGCTCTTCAATGGCACTCGTAGGCGAATCGCATGTTACCATTCTCTCGCAATTTGGCATGCTTGGATGTACTTGGCATTGTGAATGCCAGGAAAACACGAAGAGGCTTGCAAGAAGACTCTGCACATCCACGGAACTCAATCTAGCGCAGCAAAGTTTCTTTAGCCACTTGGCTGAGTTCAGTGTAGGGCGTTTCCATAAACTAAGCCTAGGCCTAGTATTTTACAGGTTCAACATTTGTTTGAGTTGCATTTACAGAGAGTGGTTGGGGTTAAAAACAACTTATGTTAGAAATTTGATGAATTTGTGACCAAATGGAGTTCCAGGTTTTCGAGGAAAATTATTGTTTTAGTTCTGAATCCCATACTAATTCTATTTTATATTTGGGACAGTTTGGAAGTATATAATGGAGATCTTTGTATATATTGGAGGCATTAATAGGGGTTTCAAAGTTTGAATGTTATAGAAGCAAAATGTGATTGGGGGATATTCCTGGGAAAGTGTTGATATACGTTGTGTGAGAACCTTTGTAAGTGAGTCATATTTGACAGTGGTACCAGATGAAAGGGTGAATAGGCTTTTACGTTTAGATGAGGAGAGGAGATGCACACCCTGCAAAAGCTGTTTACCCTGAATTACAATTTTTGCTACCCAGTCTCTCTGAAGAAATGTACGATTACATAGTTTAATATGTTGTGGTGCCAAATTGAAGAGTCGAGGAACATCTGCAATGGTGACAGAGGACGAATAAGGACCGGACATTATATTAGTATTGATATCAAGTGCTTTATGGTGGGACATGCAAAAGATCTTGTAGGGTTAGAAAAAGTATACAGAGAGTGAAAAAGGAAGGGTTAGATCAAAGAGTCTTCTAATTTGTGCCAGACAGTTGAAGGTGTGTCCATGGAGTTGTGCATATAGGGTAAACTTGTTTTTTTTTATAAATAGTTAATGATATTGTCAAAAGTTAGGGAAGTTTACCCCACCCAATTCTTTAGGCTTTCATAAGAGACCAACGATGTACAAGCCTCCCGATCATTCCATAAAAACTTTCCCAGCAAATGATTAAGGGGTTAGAAGAATTTTAATGGAAACATAGATAGATAAAAATTGATAGCAGGCAGCATTATGATTTTGATCATTTCCAATCTACCTCACCAAGATAATTGCAAGGTGGGCCGCTTCTCTGACATTTGAATCTTTTTTTGATGAGTGTCATCCAAATTCAACTCAATGGTGTTTGTAATTGATGAGGAACATTTGATCCCTAAACATGTAATATAGTTAGAATTCCATTTAAAACCATTGTTTGAAACATTTCCTTTAAACAGAACTTTTTTAATAGAAGGACCTTAGATTTATTACATTTTAGTTTGTATCCAGTCAGGTTGGAATAATCAGTTAAAAGATCTGTAAAGGTGGGTATGGAGGTTTTTGAAACAGAGACAAATAAGACAATATCATCTACACAGGGAGTAAATTTAACTACAATGTTTTTATATGGAAAAACCATGAAAGAAGGGTGAGTGATGTAAAGAATAAAGAAAAGGTTTCAAAGACAATATTAAAAGGAACAGTCATAATGGGTATCTGTATCGGGTACCAAATCAAAGGGAAAGCTAGAAGATTGAATGCCATTTACAAATAGTGAGTTTGAAGGAGAGGTGTAGAGCATACTAATATACCACCATTTGAGCGTATGCATTATAAATTGCCAGTGTACTTGGTCAAATGCCTTTTCTGCATCTAGTGTAATAGCAGCCATGAGGGTATATCCTCACGATGAAAGGTGTAGAATATCCAGGAAAGCTCTAGAATTGTCAGCCAAATATCTACCTCTTATGAACACAGTTTGCTCAAAGCTCATAAAGTCTGGGATAAACTGATTGAATCAAAGGGCTAGTATTTTCACTGTTGGTGAGAAATTATTGATACAGAAAAAGTAAACGAAGAAGTAAGATGTATGAGGAACGTAAATAGAATTCGACTGTAAAACAATATGGTTCAGGGGCTTATCTTTAGGTAATTTTGTAAATGCTACCTTCAATTCCAAGATTGATAAATCTTTATTGAGAAAAGAAAAGTCCTGCAAGTGGTGAGACAGTGGTAGAATGGAGTCTAGAGTTTGGTCTGAAGGAGAGTGTTCTGGTGTGTATAAGGTTTGCTAAGAATCTATAAAACATTTTAAGATTTCAACAACACTGAAATGTTTAACACCGCTGTCATCTGTAATGCTAACTATTGTGGACTTATGAGATTTGACCATGAGATAATTCACCAGAATCTTTTATGCTCTGTTGTGCCTTCCATACAAAGTAGGTTTGATTTTTATTAACACGCCAGAGCCTCTATAGCTGATTGTTTGTTGAGAGACTGCTTAGCTTGGATAAGGTGCTTTAGGGTGTTATCCTTATTGGATGTATAATATTTATGCTCAAGTAGTTTGATAGATGTGAGTAAAAGTGAGGACTCCATGATAGTTTTCTTCTTTTTGACCTCATTATGATCAATGAGATAACCTCTACCCGTTGGCTTGAAGGCATCCCAAATATTATAAAAGTATAATCGGAGGCAGTGTGTGAGTCAAAATAGTCCTGCAAAATAAACTCAAACTTTTCCACAAAAGTTTTGCCCTTCAAGAGGCAGTTAATGAAGCACCAATTACTTGATCTATAACTATAGTCAAAATGTACATATCAATAAGTACTGTTGCATGGTCAGATATTAGTATAGGACCAATTTAAGTGTGTGCTCATGAGGAGATTAAGTGTGATGTAAGGAAAATGTAATCTACTCGAGATTTGGATTGCTGTAGAGGAGAGTAAAATATGTACTCTAGAGTGTCAGGTTACAAACCCTCCAGGCATCTACCAGCCTCCATGAGTGAATAGTGTTTTTAAATGTGTTTTTTCATTTTGTTGGGAACATACATGGCAAGTGATTTCCTATCAGTAAAGGGATCCATAATTTTATTACAATCCCCCCAACCAGGAAGTTTGTGTTAGTACACGACCATAGAATGCTAGATGTGTTTCCAAAATGTTATGGCCACAGCAGTATGGCCATTTCAGGGATTCTACGAAATCACATAAGTATGCTTCAGACCATAAAACCTTAGTAGCCAGGGACTGAGTTGTCCTACCACCTTAGTACCCATGAGCCCGGGACCGACTAGCTATAGTGTCTCACATGCCCTCCTACTCACTCACAGAAGAACAAGTGATAAGACAACTCAGAATACAACACTCCTGACTCTCCCAGGATTTGAGGTGACAAGACACACCCTATTGCTCTCACTCTCGTACTTGTCCATAATAAGATCTGACAGAGACACAAGAAAAGTTTAAATATTTATTTTAACTATTGTGCTCTCGTGTGCGGTATACAGGCCACAATAAGTAAGAAGATGTCTAACACAAATATGGTCAGCATAGTAAGTAATCCATAAATTATGAAAGGAGCTGTCATTATATAAGACAGGTTAAACTAACCCTCCTCCCCTTCTACAGAGTTGATTGTATATCAAATGATCTCTGGGTGTTTGCACCTGACCCAATACCTTAGCATGCACAGATGAAGGTTCTACATCTCAGGTGTAGTTGCGATCTCATCTGTGTATTTGCCTATCTGAGCATACCTATATGACAAGTAGTGCATGTTCCCAAACAACAGCTGCATATGTGTGTTTTGTCCAGAGCCTGACCAAAACATAATAACAAAGGGCATTGTTATTTGATCTTGTCTATGATGTTCAGACTAAATCCCAGGAAAATAAAAAACAAAAAAACCCAGCAAGGTATGTGTAAAAGTCAGAGTGGCACAAAGCAAAATACGTGTGTGTAGTAACTTGTGCAATATAATAACTGCAGCACGCTCATGCTCACATAGGGAAGAAGGCAATGGTCGGGATGCTAGCACCAATAGTGATGATAGAATTCAGGTGATAAGCAATCCCAAAGCATTAGAATGGCAGTGCAGTCAATGGTTCATTGATAATTGATGAGAAACTGTGAAATCCCCCCCCCCTTTCTTTTGTATCATTGTAAATTTCAAACAGTCCTGCCAGGCCCCAAAACGTGAGATGACAAATGAGAGGTCAGCAATTCTATTATTAAATCTGCTTCTTCAGAGAGATGAATATCAGCAATTCTATTGAGCAGAGCAAAGGAAAAACTGTGCTCTTGGGAGCCATTTGTCGATAAGACCATCATGGGGCAACCTGTGTCGATATCAATGAAACTAAGTTCCAGAAGGTGCTGTACTGATGCACAGGAAACATTTGTGCCCATTGGCCATAACACTGGGTAATAAAGCAGTCACATGCCCAGGGAACAGTCCTGGTAATGGGCCACTAAGCGACTCATCAGCAGTTTGAAATCGAGGGCAGCTTGTGATGGCGTAGCCAGGCATATGAAAGGGGCACTGGTTGCAATGAAGCACAGGTTAAAGTAGGCATAGCGGAAGGTTAAACAGAATAGAACCTCTTGAGCCACTACTCCAAAGAGACATAGCATGTGCTCACCGTATAGCTGCAGCAATGTCTGCCGTGAAAGGACCACCAATGGAGCATCCATTGCAAAATAGCAGGAACATCACTACAACACCCAAAATCGAGACGAGCAGCAGCAGGAACCCATCTTACATGCTGGAAAAAAATACAATGTATAGAAGCTGGTATGACTCGAAACTTAGTTTGAAATGAAGTTATGAGGCCGGACCCACAAGTTTAAATAAGAGGGCCAGGCCAGTGGTATCAGATGAATTAGATATTTAATTAATGAGTTTACCGAAATGTAAGGGGAGATTTGTGTTAAACAATGACTGTATTTCATTGGATGTTCTCTCCACCTGCAATTCGAAAGTTTCACAAGCTGAAATAAGAGCCACTTCTAGTTGAAACAATAAAGAGTTAAGTCTGCTTAGCTTATTGAAATCTGTATTAAAATTTAAATGGAAGGCCAGATTAAACTATCAACACTTCCATGTAGAAGAAAAAACAGGACGTTGTTGCAGCAATTGACTTAACTAGGAAATGGACATCACAAACGGGATTCCTGCCCGCCAACCGCGACAATCCTGATTATTAAGGACACAATAGCTTCCATTTGAAAGTAATGTGAGAGTGGAAATAACAGAGTAAACAGGAGTTCCTTTTAAATAACTTCTGAATTAAGGGCAGATACATTACAGGCACCACAGATTTATACATGTTGACAAACTAGAGAATGACCGGTAGTGGAGTCACATTCTTCCCCTGTAAAAAAAACCTTCTCTCTCAGCCCGTTGATAATGATATGTAAATGTCAGGCCACAAATCATGTATATAACAGCCCCCAGAGGTTAGTATCTACCCACCATGAAGTGTTTCATGCAAGCAGTGAACTGAAAAGTAGAGATAGGTAATGCGCTAAATCTGTGTATTAAAAAGACTGCAGATGGTGCTTCTGCTATTGCAAGGGGAAGCTGTTCAAGTTTCTCAATGTGTAACATAGTACACCTAGAGTTTCATAGCCATTGATTGCTGTCTACCTGTCAAATTAAATGGTGAAAACAAAGTGGTAGAATTAAGCTAATGCCATGGAAAGCGCCTGTTCTTCAGTGTGATCCAGCGGTCTACCAACAACAGATACTGCACTACCATATACTCACCCATGCCCATAAACTCACAAGTGGTTGAAACCGCTGGTGTTGGTTTAAGTTTTATCAAACCTCCACAAAACTGCTTAGGATTAGTTTATCTAGTACCTCTGCTCATTTATTTAACTAACCCTTCACAGATCAACAAGTTCTTTACCCTGGTCGATGGACCATTAGTTGAACTAGTTGATGGTGATAATTAACATAAACTAACTTTTCTATACTTTAAGTAAAATCACCACAAACTGAAGAAGTTTTCAAATCTTTATCTAAAATATTGATGCATGTGAACAGTCTAAATACAGTGCAGTCACCATCATTCTTAGGAGAAAAAAATTCAATTAATAAACACAATAGGCCTCATTTATGAAAAGTGAAGCATCGCTGCGTGAAAACAGCGATGCGTCACTTTTCACAGCGCTCTCCCTGCGACACTAACGGTGCGTTATATTTACAGTATGACGCATCATGTTGCAAGGAGTTACAGATACATCAGTATTTCTGACGGTATCTGCAGGCGCCAAAGTGATGCCTTGCTGGAGTGTGTCACAAAAGTGACGCAACTCCAGCAATGTGTACTTTCACATGGGCAAGTCCCATGTTGTTAGTGCCTGCGCCAGTCTTACCCCTGCCATGAGGCAGGCATAAGATTTTGACCCATTAGCGTCCCAGAAATGGAGCAGTGAAATCTTATAGATTTCACCTTGTCACTTCTATAACTCTTTCTTGCGTCAAAACGCCCCCCTTGCATACATTATACCTGGCGCAGGTATAATGTGGCGCTGGGGTTTACAAAGTGATGAATCTACCTAGAAGCGTTACTTTGTAAATATGGTGCACCAAGGCACATTTTTTACTCCGCTGGTGCGTCACAAAAAGTGACGCACCAGCAGCGTAAAAGTGACGCACGGGCTCATAAATAAGCCCCAATATATTTATCTCTGACTCATGCAATCAACTGATGTCGGAAAGGGAGAGGATAGAGAGAAAAAATCAGAACATTTGCAAATAACAGAAAATAATGTTTACCAAGGATGGTGTGAAAGACCAACCTCCTGGCCAAGGGGCTGGTAAGGGTCCCCCGGGACAGGTCAGGAGACAAACGCTCCTGGACAGGAATCAGGACCGGATAGATGACCTCTCTAGAATACCAACATTTGTGCCGCACCCCTCTCTGACACTCTCTTCCTCCCTGAGATGCTTGTGTTATCTTCAAATCTAACCCAATTAAATTAGGATAGACATTTCAGCTTCAGGTTCTGCGATCAATTCTTCATCAGCATTTCACAGCATCAGCATCTCTCCCATCATTCAGCACCCTCCAATCTCAGCATTCTATGTTCTCCTTTCAGCCATTCTTCATCCAACAATTCTTCATCTGACTAACTAAAGCTATCCTAGTTATGTCTTTAGTTCTGAATGTTGCACCCACTTAAGTTTCTATATCGTAAAAATATGAAACATGATTGGTCAGTCAAGGGGGAAGCTCCAACACACCATGCTTACATGTCATTAAAATCAGTTTAACTATTGTTCCCAAACCCATCCCCTCAATTTGTATTCATAAATGTAGTTCTCATACGTCTTTTAGTTCACTTTGAAACAATTTAATAACATTCTGAATACGAGTCTTCATTATTGAAGTCTTCACCATCCATTCTCATGGTGTAACGCTCCTTCTTGGCTCCCTTTCAATAGAACAGTCATGGCCTTCATGGCTTCACTCAGTGGGCAAGCATGGACTTTGCATCACTCCATTCAATCCAGATATGCAAAAGAGACCCAAATATGCACTAGTATTAAAGTCAGGAAGACAAATATTACTTTCACAAATAAAGTGTTCGAACTGAATACCACCCACCTCTACTCTGTTCCCCTTTACTTATTAATACTGTTACAGCATTAGCATTAGTAAAATAGCTTATTCTCGATTCAAGTGACTAGATGCCATGCACACGAGTATTCAAGACTCCATTTTAGTGTCTTCTGCTTATGCGCCCGAATTTCCCTCCAAGCATTAATACGTTGATCCAGCGGGTCAAGAGAAATTCAGTCTCATATGCACAACTCTACACCACATCACTCACCATAATTGTAAATTTATCACTAGGCCCATAAATGACTGAGACATGAATTTTGACCTTCTGAATCTTATGACCTAATTAATCCATCACAATAAATCACATTTAATTAAGTCACAATCATAGGCAATGGATTAACTAATGGTAACTCTAGGAAATAAACAAGACCTGCTTGTCATTTCAAATCTATTTTTATTAACTTTATTTTAAGCAAAATGCATTTTAATACAAAAACTTTTTTATTAGCAATTTTATTAAGCAGAATTATTTATTAAAGGCACATTCGTCTTAGCAGTTCGAACCAAAGTCAGCATGAGAAAATGCTCAAACATTTAAATTATTTCTCCATAGCCCTAATTCCCTAACTTAGCTAATGAAAACCTAAAGGGAAAAAGTAAAGTCTCAAAGGATCTTACGTGAAACGAAAATCCGGCAGCGTTTCTGGAGCACAGGAATGAATGAACAGTGCTCTTAGCAAGGGGGCAATTCTTATATTTTTTTCCTATCTAAAACTAACTAAAAGAATACAAATATTCGAGCAAGACATAATATGATTGGTCAAAGCACATCTCCTGATGCGGTCATCCGACTCTCGCATAGCAAGAGTCACGTTCTTTCAAGAGCCACGTTCTTTCAAGAGCGGCATTTTTCATTATTTCCACGTGTCACTTGCTTCCGTAGAAAGTTACATTTGACAAAACTTTATACGACTTCCTTCATCCGTCCAAGCTTTTTCGCCGCTGAGCGTCAAAATCGGCCTTGACCATGAAGAAATCTGAACCAAATGTCCTTAGCTTCCACTCAGCCTTGTTTACGAGCCATTCTCCAAGAATTAATGTAGAAAAATTTTCCACATTCAATCGTTGCTGTGCAAGGCCCACTTTTGACAAAGCTTCGGACATCCATTTTAGAAATAGGCCACAGGCCTTTTTAGCGTGAGTCTAGTATACAAGGAAACACAAGACAATAATTATTTCAAGAAATGATAATTATTCTGTTACCCACCCCCTTTACTAAAATTAACCCATTAAACTATGTTACCTAGTTTTGCATACGAACGAATAAACAAACACAAACACATGAGACGACATTACATAAACAGAAGCACATTTTAAAGAATGCACATGCTATTATTTTTTAAACAGCCGCAGTTAATATACGACAAAACAAAGGACAAAGTAAATGTATTATTCAAAGCAGAATGACGAACATGACAAGAGCACAAATGATTAAACCTGCGTGTTCGTGTTGGTGCATATTACTCTAGGTTGAGTCAGTACAAACGTGCAAATCATGCAACACTCATTAATAAAATAAAAATCATGGGAGTTTCATTTGTCACAAACTATTATTCAGAATTAATTCTGAAAGTCCGCTCCATCAACGTCATACTACGAAGATGCAGTTGACGCATGCGCATAATAATTCCCTGGTTAAAGCGTTATTAGTCCGTCTTCATTGTTATCCCCATTACTACACACATAAGCAAGCTTCACTAACCCGTGTGTTCATGTGGTGCATATTCAGTTTCAGTTTTTAACGTCTTTATTTCGATTTTTCATCATAAAAGACACATATATACACAAAAATTACATTGTCTACAATGGGTGCAACAAAGTCATAACGATATAAATATTTAAATACATGTAATAACCAAATCAGAAAAGAAGAACAAAGCAAAATCATTAAAGGAAGACAAGTGAAGTTAAGATCTCAATTAAACATACATGTAAAGACGTCAAGAGGAATGGTAAAATCATTTGAGCGTATATAAAATTAGCAGATCATCAATACTATTAAATTCATAGACCAAAAAAGCAGTCGGATAACATGGTATACAAGTTATTTAGATCATGATTTATAAACTGATTGACTTAATCCTTATCAGCCAAGCCCACCCGAGGAATTTCGCCAATCCTATAGTTAGCCATTCAGATGCATTCGTTTTCAAGATGTACAGTGCTTCACTACTCACTCGGGTGTTTAGTCTAGTACATACAGGTTTCAGCCACTTATTACGAGGTTCGCAATAAGCAGTACAGACAAATAAAAAATGGCCTAGTGTTTCTTCACAGACGGCACAACAGGGACAGAAACTTGACTCCAGCCTCTGCCAGCCGCTAGTAAAGGCCCTCAAGGGCAACGTGCCTACACGGAACTGATGGTATAGTTTCCTGTCTAATGTTTTAAGGATAACATCCCAGTATACTTCTTTGTTAGGAACTGCTTTGTGGAGCAAGAACTGGCCTGTCAAGTTCACTTTCTCAGAAACTGCCACGTGTTCCGTTTTTACCATGGACCAGAAAAGAAGTTTGAATTCATCCTTAGTAGGAAAGGTTTGGGAACCCGGCTCTGACCATAGCAAAGGTAGGCCCATTTCAATGAGAGTGTTCTTAATTTGCTTAAGCCACGGTATGTCACCTGCCCCTTGTTGCAGTCTCACATCCTGAAGCTCACTGGCAAACATGGCCAGTTCCGGGGTGGACCATATGCGTCTCCATAGTGCCACCATCCTATACTGGGCCTGATGTTTAATGGTGTGCATGCCCATGTCCATCAAAAGTGGAAGGACTGGTGTTGATGGGGGGAGACTAACTAAGTTACGAAGAAATGTATTCTGTATCCTATCCAGGACTGCCAGGTCCACACATCCCCAAATATCTGCCCCATACAATATGGCTGAGCTGATTTTAGCACTATAGATTTTGAGTGCGGGCAGTACTCTTTTAGTCAGGGAGCGCCGCTGCTCTTTTACTAGGCAACCAGTCAAGCGGGCAAATTTCAGACAAAGTGCCGCTAATTGATCTTTCCATTTTAACCTATAATCCAAGGTAACACCAAGATAAGTCATTACATCGACCTGTTCCAGTCTGGACCCATTCATTGAAACATGGCCCCTCAATGGCTTTTTCTTGGTCAGGACCATGAACTTGGTTTTATTAATATTAATCTCAAGATCGTTCATATTACAAAAATCCATGAATTTGTTTATTGCATCCTGTAAACCCTTCTGTGTTTTGGCCAATATGAGAGTATCATCTGCAAAAATTAAAAGAGGGAATTTTGTCCCACCCAGTGAAGGAGCATCAGTGGGGGTGTCTGAAAGGAACTTAACCACCTGATTAATGAAGAGCACAAATAGGGTGGGGGCCAGGACACAGCCCTGCCTCACACCACGGGTCACGGGGAAGGATTCGGTAACCTGGCCCTGACGACCCCATCTGACTCTTGCAAAATTACCCTCATGCATTCTAATGGTAAGTTCTAATAGTGCGGTAGGGACCCCCATCCTTCTCAATGCAGCCCACATCTTCCCTCTAGGGACCAGATCAAACGCTGATTTGAGGTCCACAAATGCAGCGAAGATCTTCCCGTCTCTCAGTAACACAGTTTTCCAATAGATCATGACAAATCTTAATATCTGATCAACTGTGCTAATGTGTGCCCTAAAACCAGCCTGCATTGGAGACAGGATATCTACTTCTGACATCCACGTGTGAATTTTCCCCAACAACATTCTGGCTATTACTTTTTGAAGGGCGTCAATGAGGCTGATGGGGCGGTAGTTTCCCGCATCAGATCTATCCCCTTTTTTATGCACTGGCAAAATCTCCGCCCCTTTCCAGGAGTTTGGGATCCCAGTGCCCCTAGCTATAGCGTTTGCTAAGATTAATATATACGGGACCCAGTGTATTTGATCATATTTGAAGAGGTCCGCAGGGATGCAGTCCATGCCGGGGGCTTTGCCATTCTGCACTTGTTTAAGAGCAGAAATAGCTTCGGTTTCGGTAAAAACAACTTGATCAAGTGAGGACAATTCAGGCTGCACACTGGCATCTTCCCTAATGGTAGTAAGGGAGATCCGTTCCATGTGGCTGAACTGCGCCTCATAATGCTTGACCCATTGCTCTGCAGGGACGTGGTTTACCGGAATATGTAATTCCCCTGATTCTCCCCATTTCACAACCTCCCAAAATCTTTGTTGGTTAGATAAAGTGCTTGCCTGGTATAAGTCTAACCAACGCTGGTCATCCCATTTGATTTTTGCCTCTTTTAATGCTTTCTTATAATTCACCCTAGCTATCCTTATATCCGCACATGATTTGGATTTGATAGCACTTAACAGAGAGCTGTGGGCAATACTACAGGTCTTATCGTACCATTTGAGCCTAGGATGTGCTTGGGCTTTATTACTTCCCCCCTTAACAGTTTTGATAAAAAAAAGACTTGATTTTATTAAAAAGAGACTCATGAATTGTCCCAATTTGGTCGAGTGGAGTGCCAAGCTCAAGTATGGGTGCCATCTGTTTTGTGGCCGCTAAGACCTCCATGGCGATCCTGCTAATAGTAGCAGTGTTGTCTTGGAGCCCAGCCCATTTTACCCTTCTGCAGTCATTTGTAAGGCCAGCATCTGCAGTATCAATATTTGTAGCAGGGTTCATGCGGAGACCCTCATATACTGATAATGATATCACCAGGGGATTATGATCACTCTCAGATCTACTGACTACTTCCATGTCCACCAACATTTTCCAGAACTCTATCTTAAGCAGAAAATAATCAATACGACTTGAGTTTGTGGAGTTATCAAATGTAACTTTTCCCATCGGGTCAGATTTGGTCCTACCATTCACTGCATGTAAGTCCCATTCAAGACAAAGACCCAACCATTGCATAACTGCCTCCGTGACTTTTTTAATAGGGGGAACAGACAAAGGGGGAATATTCCAAAGCTGATCAATTTCCCCATATCCCCCACTATCAAGGTTGGGAAACGGTTCGAAACAACAGTTGAAATCACCTGCCACCATGACACAGCTGTCACTACTAATGTCATTCAATAGGGAGTCAAGTTCAGCTACCACTCCCGCAGGCTTCCCACCTGGTATCCCTCTAGCATATATATTAAACAGAAAAAAGTCCTGGTTATTGTTATCTGTTAATTTCAACGCTAGAATGTCATTACCCAAAGTAGGGAGTTCAGTGATGGTGAAGGCTAAGGATTGTCTGATCCAAATGACTAAACCTCCTGAGGGGCGGCCCTTCGGTCCTTTGCTGGCTGGTTTATAGTAATTAAGATAGCCAACCCGATAGATAGCTTCTGTTGACCAACTTTCCTGCAGGATGATTACATCATGTAGATCCACAAAAGAGCCCCAAGCGGCCTCTGACATTTTCCCCTTTAATCCCGCTATATTCCAAGACAAGACTGCAAGGGTGTATGTTGTTTTCTCTGCCATATTGGCAGTTGGGTTAACAATAGCCTTAATAATTATCTGTCTGGGGTTACCTGACAAGAATGTTTCCCTTTTTTCCACCCTCTTAGGTTTTACACTAGGTATGGAAACAGTCTCTACCCCTGAAACACACACATTTTTTGGAGAGCAAGTTCCTACAGCGCTAGCACTCCCAGTATTCAATTGTTCTACATCAAGTCAATCCACGCCTTCTAGACCGGAAAGGGGAGCAAACTGGTTCGCAAGGTGAGGATAAAACATTGGATAAAGCGGGGTGTCGAAATGAAATCTCCCTCTGGGCCTGTCCCTTCTCGAGTGTTGAAACGGAGTGTGGGATCTATTAGCATATAAATCTGGATAAAAATAATGCAATAGTAAGGTTTGTACGTCCCCCACTCTACCAAATCTTGGTTCCCTGCCGATGTATTCGGCAACCCAGGGCTCTCTGAAGCTGACCACCACACAATCCCCCTCAAGGTCTTTCTTACCATAACCTATCCAATCCACCCTCCTTACGTTAAGTATTTCAGGGTTTAGGTTAGGAGGGAGTGGCCGGTTTTTATTAAGCCAAAATGTAACCTTGTTATAAAGATCCTTGTGTGTTTCCCTCTTGCCATGTACAAGCGGAGCCACGCCAGTTAAAACGATTGTATAAGGCACTGACTCCGGTGGAAGGTTCACACACTGTTTCTTTGGGATGGGTTTGGCAATGGGCTGATGGGTAGTGTTTTGGCCCCTGGCTGGTGTTGGATTTTTCTGAACCTGCTGGTTTTTTGTGGGCTTAGGCCTTCCAGGGTTCTCTGTAGAGGCTACTTTCTTGAGAGCGGGTCCAGTTTTTTGCGGGGCCTTTGGTTTAGAAGCTCCTACTTGTGTGTTATTACCCCCCGCTTTATTATTTGCCACAATCATGGGCTTCGGATTGGACGGGACAGGAGGGGACAGACCAGCTCTTGCTAAGCTGGAGAGAATTCGGTCAGAAGTCGCTATATTATCCTTCACTAGCAAATCTAAGGTGTCCATTTTTGTGTTTAACAACCTTGTCCTTTCAAAGAGAGGTAAAAGAAGAGATTTAAATAGCAACTCAATTTTAGCCAAAAATATCTCTTCTGTAATGCTAATCATGGTCATAGTCTCACCCCCCCCTTGTTGGGTAGTAGCGTTAGTATTAGGTGGCTGTAGGGGCGAAACTGAGGCATTTACCACCCCCTCAGTTTGTTCCTCCAGATCTGGTGAGGCAACCCTCTTGCGTTTCCCAGGATTCTGGGTCGGTGTCTGTTCTAATAGGGAAGGGGAATCCATTAGATCATTACTAATGTTAAGTTTTGGAGAGTCTGAAAGACCAGAATTATCCCCGGACTGATCTAAACAAATGGTCCCACTATTGGGTAAGTTCTCATATACAGTATTAAAAACATTTTCCTGGTTAGAATTCGTTATTTCCCCAGTATGAATCTCAGAAACAGGTGCCAACATTACATCTACATTACTATCCGAGTTCAACGTGGAGAGTGGGACAGGGGAGACAGCCTCGCTTATTTTACCTAGTGAAGAGCGCTTGCCAGTAATAATATCAAGCGAAAGGCGTTTTTCAACTAAGGCGATCTCCTTCTCTAATATGGCAGTTGAACGTTTAAAAAATTGATCAATTGTACCAGTAAAGGTACCATTAGAGGTGGAGACCTGAACCTGCCTCTCCTTGCCAGATCTTAGGGTCATTTTTGTTATTCTTTTTAGGGTACAGCAGACAGGAATATTACCAACCTTAATACTCAGTTAGCAAAGCCACTCAGGACACAATGTTAATCTTTCCAAATAAGGGGACTTTAACGTCACTATGAACGCAAAATATAACAGTATAAATATAACCAAGGTACAATTTAAGGAGAGTAGTAAGGAAGGAAAATGTTAATAATGGGGCCCAGCCCGGCCTCCTCCGGCCCCTGACGGCCACAGACGGTCCCGCCCTTGTCCCGGGCTTCTCCCGGGACGCTCCCATGTAGCGGGTAGTTACCTTCACTTAAATAGGAAGTCCATAGGATTAAAGGCGGGGCGTGGTGATGGCCAGGGAGAGCGGCCAGCTGGTCAGAGGCGCGGTGTGCAGGGACTTCTGGGATTGGAAGTCCTGCCCCGCTCGCTCGCAGCCCTGGTCCTCCCACGCAGATGTGTCACAGATTACCCTCGACCTCTGGGGCGCAGCGGGACCCGCGAAGCGGGTTCCGCAAGTCGTGAAGGGCTGACAGGGTCCAAAAAGAGTGTCCGTAGAATGCAGCAACAGGCAGCAAACAACAAGGGTTTCCCACGTGGGAAGGTCAATTACCGCCCTTTAAAGGATTAAAGGCGGGGCGTGGTGATGGCCAGGGAAAGCGGCCAGCTGGTCAGAGGCGCGGTGTGCAGGGACTTCTGGGATTGGAAGTCCTGCCCCGCTCGCTCGCAGCCCTGGTCCTCCCACGCAGATGTGTCACAGATTACCCTCGACCTCTGGGGCGCAGCGGGACCCGCGAAGCGGGTTCCGCAAGTCGTGAAGGGCTGACAGGGTCCAAAAAGAGTGTCCGTAGAATGCAGCAACAGGCAGCAAACAACAAGGGTTTCCCACGTCGGAAGGTCAATTACCGCCCTTTAAAGGATTAAAGGCGGGGCGTGGTGATGGCCAGGGAGAGCGGCCAGCTGGTCAGAGGCGCGGTGTGCAGGGACTTCTGGGATTGGAAGTCCTGCCCCGCTCGCTCGCAGCCCTGGTCCTCCCACGCAGATGTCTCACAGATTACCCTCGACCTCTGGGGCGCAGCGGGACCCGCGAAGCGGGTTCCGCAAGTCGTGAAGGGCTGACAGGGTCCAAAAAGAGTGTCCGTAGAATGCAGCAACAGGCAGCAAACAACAAGGGTTTCCCACGTCGGAAGGTCAATTACCGCCCTTTAAAGGATTAAAGGCGGGGCGTGGTGATGGCCAGGGAGAGCGGCCAGCTGGTCAGAGGCGCGGTGTGCAGGGACTTCTGGGATTGGAAGTCCTGCCCCGCTCGCTCGCAGCCCTGGTCCTCCCACGCAGATGTGTCAGTGATTACCCTCGACCTCTGGGGTGCAGCGGGACCCGCGAAGCGGGTTCCGCAAGTGGTGAAGGGCTGACAGGGTCCAAAAAGAGTGTCCGTAGAATGTGTCAGGATTCTTGCCCTTACTATGCTATGTGCTACTGCTTGTTGCTGCCAATGCTTGTTGCTATGTTAGTGCCACTGCTTGTGCCACTGCTTGTTGCTGCCAATGCTTGTTGCTGGGTGCCAAAGATTGCTGCGCCAACTATTGTTGTCATCAATGTGCCCGCTTGTTATTACTAGATTCTTGCCCTTGCCAATGCTTGTTGCTTGAATCACCTGTGTGCCAATGCTTGTTGTTTCGAATGTTTATCAAAGCGTCTTGCCAATGCTTGTTGCTTTACGCCTCAGAAGTTCCTATTTCGAGTTTTGCTGCCGAGGTCTTTGTTCCCTCTGCAGCCTCCGTACTTCAGCTTGGGACTATAAAGGCGGCCACGCCCAAACCACCGCGCGGATTATTCCTTCCTGATTCCTGAGATCGGAGGTCTCCTGCTTCTGTTCCGGTCTTCGCTTCCAACGCTGAGGTCTTCGCTGGAGTTCCAAGAAATCCTGTTTCCTGTAAAATGGTAGTAAACTACCACGAAAATCCGCTTGCAGAAAACGCAGGTAGGATTTACCCAGTTACTATTTGCCGGCTGGAGGAACTTTCAAGAGGCTTTTAAGGACAAACGCGAGGGGCGTTTCCTTTGTTGTTTTTCTGGACTTGGTTGATCGGATTTGATTTCTGGACTTGGCTTCTGATTGTGAAACTTATAAACACTTTCTACGGCCTCGGTGGAGGGCTTAGGGCATAGATTCTGTTCTGAGTTCTTTGATCTCATCTTGGCTCTTTTGGTATTTGAATGTTTACAATGAAAGAATGTACAATGCTGTGAATTGAACAGTAGTTAGTTCTTGAGACCTATTCATTCTTTGTGTATCAACCTGAGGTTTTGGTGAAGTGACTTAATTTGCGTGAATTACTTTGAAACAAACTTCTATGCATTACATATTGAAAAACACCAGTGTTTGTGTAAATCTTAATGCACCACGTATCGAATAACATTTATGCTATTGTAACCTTTATGAATCTTGACTGAATCTGTGGTACATGTTGATACTTTATGCCTATGCAGATGAACGCCAATTTACGTGCTGAATATCGCTTACTGAATATAAAGATTACAGTTACTTTGTTTCCCTTTCTAGACTGAGTTATTTGTCACATCTAGGGAAAAGGAGAAGTACTAGCTTTTCAGCAGATAATAGATTTTCAGGGTTTTGCTCCTGAGAAACCCTAGGGGGGGCTTAAGAAACCAAGGCCCTGACAGAATAATCCGCCCACGAATTTTGTTTCTCCCGAGCAAACCAAATGAATGCCACCATGGATGATCTATGTGCAATGATTGGGAACTTACAAACCGAACTAACAGTCAGTAGAACTGAAACAGCAGCTTTAGCCAATAAGGTTATTCATTTGCAATCACGTTTGGATTCAGTTCCGTCTACAGCTCAGCATCAAACAAATGCAGCAGTTCCATCACCCTCTGTTTCAGTCACTGTTCCTACTACTGTTCCGTTGGCCCAGCCTGGGAGATTTGGTGGGGAACCAAACAAGTTCCAAACCTTTCTTACGCAGGTTCAGTTACATTTCATGGTCAAACCAGCTTCATTCCCAAATCCTCAGTCACGAACTGCCTTTCTGATTTCCTTTTAGAGTGGTGACGCAGCTATGTGGGCGGTTCCCCTGGTGCAATCCGATGATCCAATATTATATAACTGGCTGCAGTTTAAAAGAGAGTTTGAGAGAATTTTCGATAGAAGAACAATAACAGGATCAGCCGATAGAGAATTACTTGAATTAAGACAGGGAAACAAGGAACTCGTACACTACCTTACTCAATTCAACCGCCTCATTGCTGAAACTGACTGGCCAGAAGCTAAGAGGGCAGCTCTCTATTACCAAGGGCTAAGAGATGAGCTTAAAGACCTTATTGCACCAATAGATCCTCAATCCCAAACATGTGCAGATCTTATAGCACTCAGTCTACGTTTGGACCATCGAGTTGCCGACCGCAAAGGAGATAAGAAACGAACTGATGTTAGAATCTTTTCCAGAACTAAGGATAGATCACTTCCCAGTGCCCAGGAATCCACAGAACCTATGGAGATAGGAAGTTTGAGGAAACCATTAACTTCAGAAGAAAAAGAAACTCGGCGCAAGAATGGTCTATGTCTTTATTGTGGTAAAAAGGGACATTTTGTTAGGGAATGTTCACTCAAGCCTAAGAACTCTTGGCCTCGAGATAGAAAGGAAACGAAGTCGGAAAACTAGAGAACTCGAAATTGGATCAGGAGACTTTTTCGAGTTGGCAGTCCCCTCCTGAACAAACCATTGCAAACACCTTGCAGTTAACTGTGCCTCATCTCACTTTGAATGTTTCTTTCAGACTACCTAAACTCAACCAAATCTTGGTGGCCGCAATGATTGACTCTGGTGCCACCGGAAATTTCATAGATTCCAAGTTCATTGCAAAAACAAGTATACCCATTATAGTAAAGGAGAAGCCTGAAATAGTCTATGCAGTCGATGGTACCCAATTAACTTCAGGAATGATCACCCACTGCACCTCTCCCATAGTAATGGTTTGTGATGTGGGCTCCGAACAACACCAAGAAACAATATCTTTCGATGTGATTGATGCACCCCAATTCGGAGTTATCTTAGGCATCCCCTGGTTAACGATGCATAATCCAACCATCAATTGGACTGAACGTACAATTGACTTCACTTCCTCTTGGTGTAAACAGGGATGCTGTGGGGGTCCGGAAAAAGACTCTAAGAACTCTCCAAGTTCCTTTCTACACACTGCATCTGCCCTTTATGTCTCCACAGCCGCTGAGCAAGACATAGATCTTCCTCCCATCTACGAGGAATATTCAGATGTTTTTTGTGAGCAAAAGGCAGAAACCTTACCACCACATAGAGACTATGATTGTGCCATAGATCTAGTGCCTGGGGCCAAAATACCCTGTAGTAGAATCTATGCCCTGACCGACCTAGAAAATAACCACCTTCGGGAATACCTTGATAAATTTTTGAAAAATGGTTTCATCCGGCCCTCCAAGTCTCCCGCTGCTTCTCCGCTCTTTTTTGTGCCAAAAAGTAATGGAGAATTGCGCATCTGTATCGATTACAGAGCACTTAATAACATCACCATCAAGAATAGATATCCCCTACCATTGATCCCGGTGCTTCTAGATCAAGTGCGCTCTGCCACGATTTTTACGAAGCTCGACTTGCGAGGCGCCTATCACCTGGTCCGTATCAGACCAGGTGATGAATGGAAAACCGCCTTCCGAACTCGTTTTGGCTTGTTTGAGTATTGTGTAATGCCTTTTGGCTTATGCAACGCTCCGGCAGCATTCCAATTTTTTATTAATGATGTCCTTCGGGACTTCTTAGATAGGTTCGTCATAGCCTATATTGACGACCTTTTAATTTTTTCATCCTCAACGGAGGAACACATTAGACATGTGAAGACCATCTTAAACACCTTGAGATCTCATGGTTTGTTCTGCAAGCTGTCTAAATGTGAGTTCCATACCACCAAAGTCGAATTTCTTGGTTTTATTCTTTCTCCATCTGGAATCACCATGGCCCCAAGAAAAATCCAAGCAATCCTGGATTGGCCTACCCCAACTTCAGTGAAAGATATCCAACGTTTTCTTGGGTTTGCCAATTTCTACCGCCGTTTCATCAAAGATTTCTCAACCTTGGCCACACCCTTGACCCAGCTGTTAAGGAAAAATGTTAAATTCACTTGGTCCTCGAACACTGACTCCTCCTTTCAAACCCTTAAAAGAACCTTTACGCAAGCACCCATTTTACGACATCCTGATTCGGACTTGCCTTTTATCGTGGAAGCGGACGCTTCTGACTTTGCAGTAGGAGCCATTCTTTCACAAAGAGACCAAGAAACCAATGAACTGCATCCCATCGCCTTTTTGTCCAGAAAGTTTCTGCCTGCAGAAACTAATTACACCATTGCTGAGAAAGAACTCCTGGCCATTCGTTATGCCTTCAAAGAGTGGCGTCACTATTTGCTAGGAGCAAGACACACAGTAACCGTATACACAGACCATCGGAATCTGCAATTCCTAAGATGTGCAAAAGCCTTAACCCCCAGACAACTCCGTTGGACATTGTTTTTTGCAGAATTCGACTTCATCATAACTTTTAGACCTGGAACCAAGAATAACAAAGCAGATTCCCTGTCACGGTATGATCATAAACCAGATGATTTCCTTTCAAATCCCAGGCCTACTAGTATGCTCTCCGAAAAACAAATCATAGGTGCCACGATGTCCGATGTTTTCTTTCAACAAATCAGACAAGCAATGCCTATACCCAAACTTCTTTCCTGGGTTCAGGATGGGCCCAATCGAACAATCCATCAGAATCTACCCTTTTTCTCCAACCTCTTATTTGTTCCTACGAAGAAACTACAATCTCAAGTTCTACAGTGGTGTCATGTTAGTCAATTGGCTGGTCATCCTGGTATCACTAAAACCAAAGAGTTGCTACAGAGGAATTTCTGGTGGCCAACCTGGAATAGGGATGTTCAAACCTTCATTCAAAACTGCGATGTTTGTGCCCAAGTTAAAACTGAACATGGTAGAAAGAAAGGTCTTCTTCTTCCACTTCCCACCCCATCACAGGTCTGGGAGGACATTGCTATGGATTTTATCACTGATTTGCCTGAAGAGAAAGGTATGAACACTATTCTGGTGGTAGTGGATCGTTTATCAAAGATGGCCCACTTTATCCCTTGCTCTAGGCTTCCTACTTCATCCCAATTGGTCCAATTATCCTGGAAAATGTGGTTCGTCTACACGGCCTTCCCAGATCCATTACTTCAGATCGAGGTCCACAGTTTATCTCGCAGTTCTGGAAGGCTTGGTGTAAGACTCTTCACATTACTTGTAACACTTCCACTAGTTTCCATCCAGAGTCAGACGGGCAAACCGAACGAGTCAACCAGGTCCTGAAACAATATCTGAGATGTTTTCTGTTCAAGAAGCAGGGTTCCTGGTTAACTCTTTTATGGGAAGCTGAGTTTGCTTACAATAACCTACAGAACGCCTCCACGGGTCTGTTACCCTTTTTTGCTGTTTATGGCCGACATCCTCATTTTTCACCCTTGCTACTGGCTCATCACAAAACCCACATACCTTCCTTGGATTCACATTTCAGGGAAATGGAACGCATCACTAAAGCCTTGCAGTCAAATGTTTTGAAAGCCAAAGCCACGTACAAAAAGTTTGCGGACAGGAAGCGTCAAAAGGGTCCAGATCTTCATGTAGGCGATGTGGTTTGGCTTTCTACCAGGAACTTTCAGTTCAGGAAAAGATACAAGTTCCATCCTAAATTCATTGGACCATATAAGATTATTCAGTGTGTGAATCCAGTGACTTACAAATTACTCCTTCCTAACAGTATGAAAATTCACCCTGTATTCCATGTTTCTCTGCTGAAGAGGGCTACTGTCAAACGGCGTCCTCGCCCTCCTGCTGTTCTTGTGAAAGGTCAGGATGAGTACGAGGTACGCTGTGTTAAGGACTGTAAGCGTGTTAGGGGGAAGCTTTGGTACCTGCTCTCCTGGAAAGGCTATGGACCTGAGGAGGACTCATGGGTCTCTGAGGCCAATGTTCATGCTCCTCGTTTGGTGCGATCTTTTCATGCCCGGCACCCGATCTCTCAATTTTGAGGTCCTGGGGGGGGGGGGTGTCTTCATTTTTGTTGGGGGGCACTGTCAGGATTCTTGCCCTTACTATGCTATGTGCTACTGCTTGTTGCTGCCAATGCTTGTTGCTATGTTAGTGCCACTGCTTGTGCCACTGCTTGTTGCTGCCAATGCTTGTTGCTGGGTGCCAACGATTGCTGCGCCAACTATTGTTGTCATCAATGTGCCCGCTTGTTATTACTAGATTCTTGCCCTTGCCAATGCTTGTTGCTTGAATCACCTGTGTGCCAATGCTTGTTGTTTCGAATGTTTATCAAAGCGTCTTGCCAATGCTTGTTGCTTTACACCTCAGAAGTTCCTATTTCGAGTTTTGCTGCCGAGGTCTTTGTTCCCTCTGCAGCCTCCGTACTTCAGCTTGGGACTATAAAGGCGGCCACGCCCAAACCACCGCGCGGATTATTCCTTCCTGATTCCTGAGATCGGAGGTCTCCTGCTTCTGTTCCGGTCTTCGCTTCCAACGCTGAGGTCTTCGCTGGAGTTCCAAGCAATCCTGTTTCCTGTAAAATGGTAGTAAACTACCACGAAAATCCGCTTGCAGAAAACGCAGGTAGGATTTACCCAGTTACTATTTGCCGGCTGGAGGAACTTTCAAGAGGCTTTTAAGGACAAACGCGAGGGGCGTTTCCTTTGTTGTTTTTCTGGACTTGGTTGATCGGATTTGATTTCTGGACTTGGCTTCTGATTGTGAAACTTATAAACACTTTCTACGGCCTCGGTGGAGGGCTTAGGGCATAGATTCTGTTCTGAGTTCCTTGATCTCATCTTGGCTCTTTTGGTATTTGAATGTTTACAATGAAAGAATGTACAATGCTGTGAATTGAACAGTAGTTAGTTCTTGAGACCTATTCATTCTTTGTGTATCAACCTGAGGTTTTGGTGAAGTGACTTAATTTGCGTGAATTACTTTGAAACAAACTTCTATGCATTACATATTGAAAAACACCAGTGTTTGTGTAAATCTTAATGCACCACGTATCGAATAACATTTATGCTATTGTAACCTTTATGAATCTTGACTGAATCTGTGGTACATGTTGATACTTTATGCCTATGCAGATAAACGCCAATTTACGTGCTGAATATCGCTTACTGAATATAAAGATTACAGTTACTTTGTTTCCCTTTCTAGACTGAGTTATTTGTCACATCTAGGGAAAAGGAGAAGTACTAGCTTTTCAGCAGATAATAGATTTTCAGGGTTTTGCTCCTGAGAAACCCTAGGGGGGGCTTAAGAAACCAAGGCCCTGACAGAATGCAGCAACAGGCAGCAAACAACAAGGGTGCATATTAGTTATTCACAAAGCCTTTGTAATAACTTCGTTAGTGAGTTAACGAGTGGATTGCATCCGAGCAAGTCTCTTTTCCGCGAAACTTTGCTCCATCAAGTGCTTGGAGAGTACAGCTAAATTGCATTATGGAACTAAGTTGGATCTGACCATGAAATAATGTAGACACATCACTTTGCACATTATCAATGACAGACAAAAAGATATGATCCAAACCATAAGTATGAGATGGCAAATTATTTATACTGGTGTCTATCACAGCAAGGACATTATCCAAATTATCTTGATTAATTTGGGGTAAACATACTGCAGCTTCCATTTGCAATCATTTTCACATTTTATTATAAGCAGCATAAACAAATCTTTTAGAACAGGGGGTTTAGGACTCAAAATGAAATCAGATAGATTCATGTCTTCAGATAGGAAGGAAAGATTTTGCTTGACTGCAGACAATGTGGAATGTTCTAAACATTGTTGGCATAATGTAGCTATAAAATAGATAGTCACAGTGCTATGTTCCATGGATTGTGAATATCGGGGATCAAGTCTATTTGATTTGAACCCAGATGTGGAATTTAAAACGAGCATGACAAACACTAGTGTCCACTGGCCATATCAACTAACCTCCTGGAGCCATAACTGCAGAATTAAATGTACCATTTTGTATAATGCCTTTTAATTAAGTTTCACTATAATTTGTATAAATATGGCCAATCATCGAAAACGGCAAGGGATGGAATAGTTAGAGTATTCAACTCTTTAGTTTTTGCCAGTCCCATAAAAGTAGTTTGTTGGACCGTATCATTTGGAAAGATTATTTGTGAAGGTATGACACATGCACAAAATAAACATTCTGTACCTTGGACCTGCCAGTACTTAGTGCCCCAAATTGATTTCAAGTCGATACTGTCTTTCCAAAATTCATAGACTGTTAGACTAGGTCTGTTAATGCTTACACAGTGCCTTGTAAAAGTTAGCATTCGCTGCACCATTTTATGTTCAGACGCCATTTTAAAGGCAATCAAAATTAATCCTTGCTATTTTTGAGAAATGCCCTCTGCTGAGTTTCGTTTCTGCAAAGAAGAATTGTTATTGCCAGCCTATAGCTTTACCATTGGATAGAGGCCCTCTCCCACGTGTCTGGTAGCCTTATCGCAGTACCGGGTGCAATGGCCTTGGACTCTGCTGGGTTTTGAGAGCAAAAACCCTTTCTTTTTAGTATTTTACTATCCAGTTGCATCTGCCTGGAAAATTCCACTATGGGTGTTTTCTCAACTACTAATGAAATGTACATAATCTTCAGATCCCACTGTACCACTACTAGAGACTGTGCAGACAGGGCTCTACTCTGAGCGTGTACAAATAAACAGTTGAGAGTGTATATTCATCACTGTTCCTCCGACTCTTCATTGGGTATGGAAGGCTAAGAGGTGTTCTACTAGTGACCCGGATTACCCCAAATGGGTCATTTCCTTCAGCTGGCACCCGAACAGGGACTCCTTTGGGTTAATGACCCACTAATTTCCGTGGACGGCCAGGATGACGTGGACATCATCAGGTCTGACTGACTGATCAGGGATCTCTGCAGGAAAAGTTTCTGTTACTTGCAGTGGCTGCCTCTGTCCCACCGTAGGGTGCCTCGCCCAGTGGTCATCCCGACTGGGGTCCTGCAAGGCGAATCCTGATCTGACTGAAGATTTGGCAGTGCAGAACTGGTTTCTTTGTACTTCCGATATGAGGTGAGTCTGTTTTGGTTCTATGTGCCTGTGGTACCCGTGTGATTTGGTTCCTGAGGGCAGTCCTAATTATGATATTACGTGAAACATAGCATTGCCCTATTATGTTTAGTACATTGTGTCACAAATATACGAGGGACAATGTTGAGTTACAGTGGCCTTTTGACCAGCTCTTTTGATAAACAAAAGATAGGATTTCTACAGTAACAGTTGTTTAAAAGATGTAATTGTCTATGTTTGATTTCCTTTGTACCTAGCAAAAAGAGGCCAGACAGAGGCGATTGAAAACCGAGAGAGATGCTAGAAAAGGAAAGATGCAAACACTTACAAAAAAGGTTGTAGCTTATGATAAAGAAAAGCAAGAGAGAAGGAATGGAACGTGAAGATAGAAGGTTTTGGTTGCACATTGATAAATCCTATGTGGCTAAGGAGGATGAGGATACTGTCATGGATGCTTTGTTAGATACTCGACCCGACTCAATATGTCCTGGAAAGGGTTTATCCCGTTGTTCCCCATCAGCAACAACAGGCACTGGATACATCTGCCCTTGCAGCTGTTACACCTACTGCTCCAGTTAGTGTGCCCCCTGCTCCTCCTTCTCTGCTACCTTCTTTAACTGTTGCAATACCTACTACTCATGCTCCAGTAATTTACCCACCGTCTGCCTTAATTACTGACACACCAGTGCGTGGCTAGGGAGAAAGAGATCTCACTGGACTCAGAGAATGGTTAGGTCCCCTAAAGCGATCCTCGTGGGAGATAGAGAGAAAAATTAAGTAGTGAATCAGGCGATAAAATGTGCTCGTAACCCAATTTAGAGTCTTACAGATGTTTGGCAGTTAATGCAAGACTATTCACTTTCTGCAACAACATGCTCTCAAACATGTGTCCTCCTACTTAATAGACCTTTGGCAACTACACATTGAAATGGAAGGACCCAGAATATTCTTTGATAATAATGAAGGTGCTTATGTACATAGTTTGGAGCTGACCCTCTTGTATAGAAAAATTTCCATACTGTTGACCTCCAGAGTGAGTTTGCATGATAGGAGCCAAAACCAAAATAGCTCAATTCCCAATGCGAGAATTTTACCATTTGGAAATTCCCGCAATAACAGATCAGCATGGGACGTTTACTACACGGGCTGTGCCTGCTCGTTTTCAAGAACAATGGGTTTATAGTCCATGGAAAAGAAGTGAGGTTCTGCCCCTCAAGGCTATGTTACCCGACCCAAGAAAAAATCCTACTGCTTACTATAAAGAATTGACGGAGGCGGCTTCCTCTACTGAAATGACCCATGCTGACATTGAGATATTTTTTGGTTTACTAGTCCCTGTCGATATTTGGCAGCAAGTACATTCCCAAGATCACGTTGCCGCATTAGGTGGTATGTGGGACGCGATTAAAGTTTGGGACAGAGATAGGAAGCCAGGAGATAAACCATGCGCTAAGTTACTTGATTTGCCCTGCGGTATAATACAATACATGCATACTCTTATTCCGACAAAGACATTTATTTGGAATAGACTGACTGCTTGTTGGCAGAAGAAAGATGAGAGTGTGTCTGATTTCTTCACTAGGTTTGAGGAAAAGTTTTTGGGATTACAGTGTGCAGGATATGACTACAGGAGGATTTCATTTATGTGTTGATAGGTTTGTCATTATCTCCTCCCTGAAATAATGTCCAGACCTGAGGCGTCTGAGAGCACTTGGTTTACGTCTTCCCCTCTGTGATCCTAAATATGGCCCAATATTATGAGCATAGGGATAATGAAGAGAAAGATAGAAGTGATAAAAAGCATAAGGATTTGAAGACCAAGTGCAATGCCGCTGGCCGCGCGACACGAAGGGGAGGTAACGCGAGACAGCGTCCTAGTGACACATGCCTCGCGAGCATAACATCAGCAGCGCGCCGGAGGGCGCCGCCCCTTTAGAAGTGGCCAATGTAAGGCGAGCGTGCGAGGGGGGGCGGACCCAGGGCCTTTATCTAGGGCTGCGTGGCTGTGTCCTTCCTCTTTCCGCCGCGTTTCCGTCCCGACTGCTCTGCGTTTTCGTCGTGGGATTCTTTGCCCGAGGTATGCGTGCTACCGGCCTCCCCCCGGCCCCGTCCCTGGGCATGACCAGGTTGATAGGGCCCAGTGGCTTGTCCACGGGGGGGGTTGCGTAGTACCTAGACGGCCGGGTTAGGGTTAGTCCTGGAGGGAGCGCGGGAATATGGCGGCGGGTAGAGTCCGGGCGGATGGGGAGAGCATCGTAGGTTCGTGGCCCGGTTATGTGTGCGAGCCGATGGTGAGAGCGTTTGGTTTGGCTGTTGGCGGCGCAGCCGCGTGTAGGCCGGATGCCCGGGGCTATGTGTGAGAGCCGGTGGGGAGAGCGTTTTGTTTTGGGTCGGCGGCGCAGCTGTGTGTAGGCCGGATGCCTGGGGCCCGGTGGGTGAGTGTGAGTGGGCAGAGCGGGAGGCTACGCCGGTAAGATGGCGTTTTTCCTTGGTTTTAAAATGGATTATGGGGAGCGCGTTGCTCGTTTCCACCCCACGCCCGCCATGTATAACGTTCGAAGAGAGTCTGGTTGCCCGCCATGTGTTCGCGGAAACAAATGGAGGCTGTGCTAGTCAGGCGACGGGCCGCGTTTACTACACTGAGTTGCATTTGCCAGAGAGTGTCTAGCGCTGTGAGGACCTGCACTGGACACAGTGTAGCCATTTCCCAAATGATCTGTTTGAGAGTTTTCGAACTTTAAAAAGGTACCTCACAGTTATGGCGTCCGTAGTATACTTTTTTATCCAATATTGTGTCCTATTTCTAACTCATTGTCTTCAATGCATCATTCCAACTCTTTTAGGCTCTTTCTTCTAGCAGGTAAGCCGTTGTCGTAATGTGCGTTTTCCTAACGAGTTTGCAAACTGTGTTATCTTCCTGACTAGCAAGGCAGTTTAAGCTACGAATTGGCAAGTTCTAGGCGAATGCGTTGCTCGTTTCCACCCCACGCCCGCCATGTATAAATCTTCGAAGAGAGTCTGGTTGCCCGCCATGTGTTCGCGGAAACAAATGGAGGCTGTGCTAGTCAGGCGATGGGCCGCGTTTACTACACTGAGCTGCATTTGCCAGAGAGTGTCTAGGCTAGCGCTGCGAGGACCTACACTGGGCACAGCGTATCCATTTCCCAAATGATCTGTTTGAGAGTTTTCGAACTTTAAAAAGGTACCTCACAGTTATGGCGTCCGTAGTATACTTTTTATCCAATATTGTGTCCTATTTCTAACTCATTGTCTTCAAGGCATCATTCCAATTCTTTTAGGCTCTTTCTTCTAGCAGGTAAGCCGTTGTCGTAATGTGCGTTTTTCCTAACGAGTTTGCTATCTGTGTTATCTTCCTGACTGGGCCGCTGCCAGGCATCGTTACACCCCAGAGATTTTAAAGCCTGAAGTTATTTTTTGTGAGAATATTTGTATTCCTTTCTCTGTTTCTCCCCCCTCAAGCTTAAAAGCGCGCGGCCTCGCTGGTCAGTTGTACTCACAGCCGAGAACCGATTACGCAAAGGATGCGTGTCTGCAGGTCAAGGTGTAATATGATGTTTTTAAACGTAGGATACATGCGAGCGGCGCAGGCAACAGGCTATTCAATGCAGGCCCGGATAGCTATGGATGAAAGGGTTACAAGCATTTCGCAGCCCCTGGCTAAACGTTATTCGAGCGGGAACAAACGCCGCCAATTTTATCCCTTTCTCCTTGATTGCCGATACGGAGGAAAAGCGGGAAAGTTCGCTTTTCCTCCGTATCGGCAAACCTCCCATTTCACAGGTTTCCAGTTGACGGCTAGCTGTTAAATGTCTAATTCCTAAGTTTTTAGACGTGATATAGACTTTTCATCAAGGGTTTAGGCTAACGCTGAGCATAGGAAGAGTTGACAAACCCTGCATGAAATGATGAATCTCCAGCTTCTTAAATTCATGTATATTCATGTGCGTTGTGCCTTCTTTCCCGCAGGTGTATGAGTGTACAGATTCACTGTTCAATTTAGCATATCAAGAACGCTTTTTAAGGGCCCATACGTACTGTTCTAATAACCTGTCTGCATTCTCCTCCATCTTGTTCGTTGTCAGGGGGACCAGTCGAGTTTAGTCCGGCGCGGGCAGGGGTCGGCAGCAGCGACTGCGCAAGGCATTCAGGTAAGACGGGGCGCCCATGCAACGGTGCGGCGTCCGCGTAAGAGCTTTATCCCAACAGGGCAGGAAGGAGCCGGGTGCAGTCGGTTAACGCAAAGTATTTTACAGTTTTTTCAGATACGCCAGGATTGCGGGCAGTGACCGGGGGCCATAGTGAAGAACGCCAGGTAATATAGTCGGTAAATGTGTGGTAATACGTGCCAGCGGGAACGCGGGTTCGCGGCCAAGTATAGAAACGGCAACAACATGCACCATGGGGCTGCTTCAAGATACATTCTCAAAGCCGAAGATATTTTGTCCAATATGTAAGCCTCAGCCAGGGGTCTTGCCCCTGATATATTAAGTTTATGGTCCCATCAGCATTCCATGGCACAAGACCGAGCTATAAATAACAGAATGGCGGCTTTGAGCAGGGACGTTGGCGGGGAGGCGGCCGGAGAGGATTATAGGTGGAGTAACCCGTGCTGTTTTACAGGTTTGGCCCGGCGTGTGCGGATTTCGGAAGGGGCAACAGCGGACGTTCGCAAAAAGCTTCAGGTAACAATCACGTCGATGCACGACACCGGGGTAGATACAAGTCTACGGGTATAGCAGCTGGAAAGACACCGTCACGCTAGGATCATATTTACTACGTTCTCCAGGGCGTTAGGTTACAATCCCGCCACGGTGGGGGCATGTGGGGACGTGGGGAGTAACTCGACCTAGGGATTGCATGTAGAAGGTCTGGCTGATGCAGTGCTTGATATGTACTTTTCAATCGTAGGGTTACCGAGAGGCAGGAACAGTCGCAATGAGCTCCCGGGGCGATGCGTTGCCGCAGGATGGACTATGGGCTGAGTTCCTGGCGGTCGCACAGGCGAAGGGGCCGGCCTGGGCGCAGGGCTTTATCGAAGCACACCGCTTGGAGGAGGCGGGCAGACAGGGTGCTTGCGATGATGCACCGGGTACATCTGGGGAGGGGACGCGTCGGTCCACCCGCAAAAGAAAAGGCACTCGGAAGGACTTCCCAGCCTCACCGCCACGTAGGATCGAAGCAGCGACACCAACGCCGCCGGTGGAGGTTTCGGTCAACACAGCAAACACGGCAGCAGTACCCATAGCGGTGCCTGTGGCGGAGATGAATGACTTGTCCCAACTGGGTAAGACAATGGAGGACATGATGGGTTTGATGGCTATGTTTCAGAAGCGTTTAGACTCCATGACTGCAGCACATGAGAAGTTGGCTCCTTTGTTGGGGGCAGCAGCTTCTGATCCAGTGAGCCAGGTATGGGCTCAGGCAGGACCGCCAACGTCAGCGGGGCCGTCAGCAATGGGCGGCATACCGATGTCAATGCCCGCCTGTTTGGGTGCCAACTCTCAGGCGGGGCAAAGTTCCTTACCGGCCAGTCGACCGGGCGCTGTCAACAATGTCCCATTTGCGGGGCCCAACACTTTCTCGGGCGCTCCACAGATTATTAATGCTATCAACTCACAAAGTGTATCGGCCGTCGCGCAGCAGATCAGTGCGCCTACGGCCCAGCCGAGCATGGGTCACGTGTTCCCTCCGAATGGAGCCCCGCAGATTGTCAACGCACTCAACGCACAGAGTGTGTCAGCAGCGAACCATCTAGGTGTGGCCCCCAGTGTCCCTCAGAGTGGACCTTCTAGTGCACCTGGGTGTACCCCCACGGCTGTGCCTCTACCTGGCGTCACCTCAGGTACTCATGCTGCAGGTAGGGCAACGGCCACAGAAGGGTTATCAGGTGCAGGCTTGTGTGCAGGTGGGGCGGTGGGCAGGACAGCCCCAAGTCCCGCAGGTGTGGGTCAGCCAACAGGCACGGGGAAACCGGGCTTTAAATCTAAAGGTGTTTGTTCATTGGCAAGGCAAGTGCCGCAGGCAGCAAAGGAGGGCATATGGAGGAGGGAGTACATAGACATCCTGACATTGCTTATGCATGACAATGCGGGGGCTGACACTAGGAGGATGGGTAAGAAAAAGGAAGATAAGGTAAGGTTCCAGCGCTGGCCAGAAAAGACCATTGAGAATTGGACAGAGGCCTTCAACATTTTGGCAGCCATAATTGTACAGAAGGACCCGGATCAAAGCGAGGCCTTGATGGAATATGCCAATTCCATCCAGCAAGGGCCAAGAGAGTCTGGGGGGATGGGATGGTTTTCTTACGACCAGGAGTTCAGGAAGACCATGGCTAGCTGCCCAGACATAGGGTGGGACCACACCGACATACAGCTTTGGTTCAAGCATATGTGCAGGACAGGGAATGGTAAAAGGGATGCGGCTCACAGGTCGCAGAGCGAGGGCCACGAGGCTAAGCGGTGGGATCAAGATAGGAAGTGGGAGCAATACCCGAGGCGGTCCTTTCAGCAGCCCTTTCGGGGGGGTCGAGGGAGGGGCTATGGAGCAGGACCAAGGCGATTCAACTCAGGGACCTGTAGGTTGTTCAACAATGGCGCTTGCACATGGGGGAGGGCATGTAAGTTCGCACACGAGTGCAGCAAGTGTGGGTCTCAGCACGCAGCAATCTCTTGCACCACTGTCCAGAACCCAGCCACTACCACAACACAGGGTTCAGATGGGGCCAGACAATGAGGTGATCGTAGGGCAGACAGGACGTTTATTATGTGATGACTTAGCTTTTGAACATGATTTGGTAATCCCCCAGCTGGGTGGGGGGATGGTGCATTCCAAGGGTCCTTCCCCCATAATACTGCTGAACATGCTGCCTTTGCTCAGGGTATACCCGCTTAGAAAGGAGCGCGAGCTACTGACCGAGGGCTTTGTGGATGGTTTCAGGATTCCATATAAGGGCCCTTTGGGCCACAGGGATGCGCTGAACTTGAGATCAGCTAGGGACCTACCTCAAGTGGTTACCGAGAAAATAAAGAAGGAGGTTGACTTGGGGAGGGTGGCCGGGCCATACTCTTCTCCACCTCTCCCGAACTTTTTAGTTTCCCCGCTACGTGTAGTCCCGAAAAAACAGCAGGGCTCCTACAGACTGATCCACCATCTTTCATACCCAGAGGGCAACTCAGTTAACCATTGGCTAGATGAGGGGGCGTGTACGGTTTCTTATTGCTCTCTAGACATGGCCATCGATTTGATCAGGAGGACAGGTAAGGGAGCTTGGTTTGCAAAAGCAGATATAGAATCAGCATTCCGCCTCTTGCCAGTGCACCCTGATAGTCAGCACCTGCTAGGTTTCAGCTGGGGAGGGGCACTGTACTTTGACCGTTGCATGCCAATGGGTTGCGCGGTATTGTGCGCCCTTTTTGAGACCTTTAGCTCTTTCCTACAGTGGGCACTCAAGCACAGGCACGGTATTTCACAGGTCACTCACTACCTGGACGACTTTCTCTTTTTTGGCAGAGATGGTTCCCAGGAGTGCGAGGAAGCCTTGCGAGCTTTTGAGGGCTTGTCTAAGCATTTGGGGGTCCCCCTGGCCCCAGGGAAGACTGAGGGCCCCGCCCAGGTGCTAACATTTCTGGGTATTGAGCTAGATACGGTCAAAGGGCAATCCAGACTACCGGCAGACAAAGTGGATGACCTGAGACAGGAGATTGGTGCAATGTTGGGTAAGGGTAGCGCAACACTGGAACAGGTGCAGAGTTTGTTGGGCAAGCTGAATTTTGCTGCAAGAGTTATCCCGGCTGGCAAGGTGTTCTCCCGCAGGTTGGCTAAGGCGACGGCAGGGATGGTGAAAAAACATCACTTAGTGCGTCTGGGAGCGGGCTTGAGAGCGGACCTATCATGTGGGACGAATTCCTGAGAAATTTCAATGGTACAATAATCTGGAGGGCCCCCTGGGAGAGCAGCCAAGGCATATGTTTATTTTCTGATGCATCAGGGAGAGTAGGCTTTGGAGTAATATTTCGTGAACAATGGTGCGCCATGAAATGGCCTGACGCATGGCGCAAGAAAGGGGTGACGGCGAATATCACTGTCCTCGAGCTTTTTCCCATCGTGGTGGCTTTGCATTTATGGCCGGCTGGACTGGGCGACAGGAAGGTGGTGTTCTGGTCTGACAACCTTGCTGTGGTTCAGGCAATTAACGGCTTGAGTGCAAACTGCCCGTTGGTTCTGAGCCTGCTGCGAGAGTTAGTCAGGGCTGGGTTGCGGTACAACATTGAGTTTAAAGCTAGACATGTAGAGGGTGTCAAGAATGTGGCAGCTGACGCTCTCTCTCGCTTTCAGCTGTCACGTTTCCGGGAGGCATGGCCGCAGGCGAGCGCAGAGATGACACCGTTCCCGGCAGAGTATTGGCGACTCCTTCGGTGGGGGAGCGCTTGAAACAGATGGGCCAGCGTTCCCTGGCACAATCTACGAGGAGGAGATATGCGTCCCAGCTGGACACCTTCCGAGCAGTGACAAAGTACCTCGGTGCAACAGAAGGGGGCTTGAGGGGGCAAGTTGAGGGGTTTGTGGTGTGGCCGCACTAAGGCACGAAACCAGGCTGAATGGTGAAGAAGACCCTACGGGAGCTTTTAGGATTAGGGCGGCTCTGAAGGGTTGGGCGCGGGATGAGGTCAGGAGTCCTGATAAGAGAGCCGGGATAGAGTTCTCTGCCCTGAAATGCATGGTGGACACAGTGCCAGCGGTGGCTAGCTCGGCCTTCGAGGCCCAACTTTTTGCAACAGCGTTCTGCCTGGCCTTCTTTGGAGCCTTCCGGGTTAGCGAGCTAGTGGTAAGGTCCAAAAACGACAGGTCCGGGAGAGCACTGGACATGTTAGATGTGAATGCTAGGGATTCCCTGGTCCTATGGTTGCGCAAATCCAAAACTGATCAGGCCGGGAAGGGAGTGGCCATAACCTTACATGCTTTCGAGGACCCGAGATACTGCCCGGTGACTTTGGTACGGGAGTACTTGAAAATTAGACCCCTGTTGGCGGGACCTTTCCTGATCCACGCAGACGGCATGCCACTGACTAGGTTTCAATTTGAGAGGGTGATGGAGAAGGTATTGGCGAAGGCTGGATTGACAGCTGATGAGGTTGGCAAGAAATTTTCCAGCCATTCTTTCAGAATAGGGGCAGCCACAGCAGCATTCAGGGCGGGCCTGGGGGAAGAAGGGGTCAAAAGAGTGGGGAGATGGTCATCAGCATGTTACCAAAGATATGTACGCCCGTGAAGATAAGGGGCATGAGAATGTGAAGGGAGGCATTTTACTACGCAGCCGGGGCAGTGCCAGTTATTTTAAGGTGTGGGTGGCTGAATAAAGGGGTGAAACCATTTGCTTGTCAATGCAATGCCGATTCTGATCCGTTTTCCTTGGGTGCATTTGAGTTTTGAAAAACAACTTTGGAGTGCTAATATTGATTTCGTTTGCTGTGCAGTAATTTGGGATAAAGGGGTGAAACCATTTGCTTGTTAATGCAATGCCGATTCTGATCCGTTTCCCGTTGGGACATGGGAGTTTGGAAAAACAACTTTGGAGTGCTATCATTTGATTTCGTTTGCTGTGCGGTATTTTGAATAAAAGTTTGATGCCAACGGTGTCTTTTCTTGCAGTTGACTGCTGCGTGTGGGTGATGGGACATTCGTACGTCTCCAGACTCGAACAATGGGCGTCACACAGGAAATGGGAGTTGGCCTTTGCAAAGACACGGATAATATGGATGGGCTCACCGGGAATGAGATGGGGTCAGCTGAAGCGCAGGCTGGAGCAGGGCGTGGCAGCCTTGGGGGGACCTCCCAACATTCTAGTGATACACTTGGGTGGTAATGACCTGGTAACCATGGGGAGGCGAGCCTTAGTGGAGGCCATGCAGCAGGAGTTCACGGCGATAACAAACGAGCTGGGGATCACTGAATTGGTATGGTCAGAGATTATTCCACGCAGGACATGGAGGGGAGCACGGTCACCCCTTGCTATTGAGCAAGGCAGGAGAAGGGTGAACAGGGCTATGCAAAAATTCATGGAGAAGAGGGGCCTGGGGTTTATTAGGCACGCACTAATACAGGAAAGGACTGTGGGTTACTACGAAAAGGATGGGGTTCACTTGTCCGGGATTGGTATGGATGTTTTTCTCCTTGACTTACAGGAAGCGTTGGCGGCAGCAGGGTGCGTTTGATATGAGGGTGCTAGGTATAAAGTACAAAGTGGCTAGGTGGTGGGGGGCTCTGTCTTCGTCGGGGGCCTCATCCAGAGCTGTGGCGGAGTACAGGGCGATCTGGAAGCAGATGGACAGTAAGGGTACCTCTGCGGCAGAAGGAGACAGCAATACCTCTGCCTGGCACAGTAGGGGTGCCCGAGCCAAGAACCTGGAGCCGAGGGGGTTCCAGGAAACAACGTCGGCGCCCCGTTAGTCCTTCGGGCGGTCGGGGGGCCTGAACCGACCGGGGGTGAGCCTCATCGCTCCGCCCTGACAGGGGGGGCGGGAGTAAACGAGTTAACTATCAAAGGATTGCACCGTCAAGAGCATCGACTTACCGTGCAAATTGGCTAAATTAGGCATGCGGGTCAGCGAGGGGCTGCCGCTTTGGATCGCCTGTAAGATGACCCACCTATCTGCTACTTGTATGCAATAAACCTGCACCACCGTTTTTCCCACAATTATGTCTCATGAGTCTTCTTGGTTGTAAGTGCATGGTATGGGCGCAATGTGGAGCGAGCGATGGCGGTGTGTACACTATGCCGCTGGCCGCGCGACACGAAGGGGAGGTAACGCGAGACAGCGTCCTAGTGACACATGCCTCGCGAGCATAACATCAGCAGCGCGCCGGAGGGCGCCGCCCCTTTAGAAGTGGCCAATGTAAGGCGAGCGTGCGAGGGGGGGCGGACCCAGGGCCTTTATCTAGGGCTGCGTGGCTGTGTCCTTCCTCTTTCCGCCGCGTTTCCGTCCCGATTGCTCTGCGCTTTTCCCACCCTGGCCCTGACCCAGCAGCAGAGCAGCAGGTTGGTGTGAGCAATTAATGGTCTGTTTTGTGTTGCAGGCGGAGTCACAGGGCGATCTGGAAGCAGATGGACAGTAAGGGTACCTCTGCGGCAGAAGGAGACAGCAATACCTCTGCCTGGCACAGTAGGGGTGCCCGAGCCAAGAACCTGGAGCCGAGGGGGTTCCAGGAAACAACGTCGGCGCCCCGTTAGTCCTTCGGGCGGTCGGGGGGCCTGAACCGACCGGGGGTGAGCCTCATCGCTCCGCCCTGACAGGGGGGGCGGGAGTAAACGAGTTAACTATCAAAGGATTGCACCGTCAAGAGCATCGACTTACCGTGCAAATTGGCTAAATTAGGCATGCGGGTCAGCGAGGGGCTGCCGCTTTGGATCGCCTGTAAGATGACCCACCTATCTGCTACTTGTATGCAATAAACCTTCACCACCGTTTTTCCCACAATTATGTCTCATGAGTCTTCTTGGTTGTAAGTGCATGGTATGGGCGCAATGTGGAGCGAGCGATGGCGGTGTGTACACTATAGGTAAATCAAGGTAACATCAGGGGACAGGGACCCCAACAACAGCTTCCTCGTACTAGTTACACCTTTGGGGTAAAATACATGTTTTTGTATTGTAACAAGGAAGGTCAGTGGCGCAGCCAGTGCCCCGTACTTTTGCAAAAAGTCTGGTCCACTCCTGGGAGAGATTCCAGAAACAGGGGGCGTGGGACCAATAGGTGGCAATGTACTTCTGCCCCTGTACATCATTCTGACAATTATTATGATGACCCTAGAGACAGGCAGTACTACAATGATGATTATGATATTGATGATGTCTTGGGGATGTCCTACAGGTAGTACAGCCAGGGACAGGGTGCAGGACCAGTTCAGATATCTGTAGATCAATGTGGCCTTATGTCAAGGTAGATCAGAAAGGATCTCATAAGGAGTTCCTGGTTGAATTGGGTGCCACTATAAGCTCTATTGCCCGATACCTGGTCCCTGGGGCATCCCTGTCTGGCCAGAATGATAATTCTGTCGTTTTTTCAGTAGTACCGATTGTTAGCCTCATCTCATGCCCCCTTGCTCTTACTATTATTCCTTGTACTATGGATTCTTCATTTCTTTTAACATCCAATTGTGGTTGATAATTTCATGGGTTTGGAATTACAAAGAGATTGCATGCTACGATTTACTTTACACTAAACGGAGTCTATATTACACTGGGCCCAGACGTAGGTACTAAACAGTGTCTATCTAAAGATGCCCCACTTCCACCTGAATTTGCTCAAGTACCCCCTACATTGTTGGCCATTGGTGATACTGATGTAGGTCTATTGTATATACCCCCAGTCTCCATACAGGTTAAGGACAATGCTGTATTGTCCCGCATTCCCCAGAATAAAATACCACAGGCAGGAGAACAAGCCAATTTGATCAGACAGTTGGCTGGACTCATACTTGATACTAATCTCACAGTTATGATACTGCATGCTGTGGATGCTCTTTTGAACAAAACAAGGCCACAGCACCTCACCAGTGCACGTCTTACTGGTTATGAACAACTAACATTATTTGCTAAGCATATTATGAGTAAATAATGTGCCACTCTGAATCCAGCCACGTGCAATTCAACTCCCTTCTGAAAGTGATGGAGAACTATATGTAGATGGCTCTTGTTTCAAATTTCAAGATGGGACAACTACTGCAGCTTATGCTATTACTACTTTGCGCACGGTGGTGGAAACAACAAAAGTCCCTTATTAGTCCACCCAGGCAGCAGAACTTGTGGCTATTATACGAGCTTGTGAACTGATCGAGGGTTTGATTGTCAATATCAACACAGACAGCTAATACCCATTCGGGGTCGCACATAATTTCAGACGATTGTGGGTCAAGAGAGGGTTCCTTACTTCTCATAGCACCAAGATCCAACACGGACCCCTTATACTAAGATTATTATCTGCTTTAGCACTCCCAAGAAGATGGCAATTATCAAGTGCAACACACAGAAAGGTGACGGATGATGTAGGTAGAGGGAATGCATTTGCAGATCAGACAGCAAAGGAAACTGCTTGAAGCAAGATGAAGAGGATGTTTGTTGCAGGTGCCGCTAGATGGATTCCTGAGAACAGTATGTTTGAAAATATGGTAGAGAGTGGTTAAGAGATACAGAGTGAGGCAAAGGTAGAAGAACTAGTGATATGGTAGGAAAGTTCAGCACAGTTAAATGACAAATGGGTGTTGGATTGACAAGTCTGGAGAACAGAAATGGATGTTGCTGAATGCATATGTACCACCTGTGGTTACTATGGCTCATGGTCTGGTTCATATTAGTGCAAAAGGCATTTGTAAATTATTGGCTCCAGTTTGGTGCAATAATAATATTTCTAGAAGGGCTACACATTTAGTTAATAATGTTATGATTTGTATGATGCACAATCCAGGGAAGGGTACCCCTACATAACACAAGAGAAACCGTTGGTCTGTTAGAAAAAAGACTTAGGCAACAACAAACTAAACTGATTAGGTTAAAGGAGTCCTTTTAAAGAGGAAGGAGTACCATCACCCACCAAGGTGGTATGCTTCATCATTTGGGATCTCCTCTTAGCTGCAAACCCTAGTGCAACCAAGGGCTGCAACCTTCTCAACAGTAGAATGAAGCTCACAGATGTTCTATTCAGTGGCCTAAGATGGAATCCACTATGATCCCAAAACGAGGAGCTGAAATTCTAGTTTCGAGGGGTGATGATTGCAGTGCATGTGACTTAGTACGTGTAAAAAAAGTGATGTTAAAATTGACTACCAGGATACTGAACAACTTTAATAAACGCTATACTAGTGTCTAAACTAAAACAGTGTGTGTACAGTTAAAAAAAAATAACTGTAAGAAGTCCACAAGGATGACAGGTCTACATGTTTCAGCCTATTGATTCTCTGATCCAGGCTTTCATCAGGACCTTTAAAGATGGAATTGCTACTGCAAAATAGTGCGCTCAATGTGCAAACAATAAGTAAAAAGTCTCAATGGAAAGAGGTTGGTTCAATACAACCTACAATCACCTAAGATTCCTGAATATAGTTGATTGTCACAGGAGTATTGGACACATTCCTAAAAAACTAAAATTGTGTTTTACTACATAATCCTAAAACCAAAGAGAATATTGTTGTTGTCAAAGAAACATCATCTCCACATTTCTATTTTGATAATATTAGATATTCTATAGATATTTCATATACCTGTAGGACTATGTACTGCAGAAAAGATTAGAAAAAAGTTGTTGCACTTACCCGTCCTTATGTGTGAGTACTCCTCACCTCACCTGGCATCCGCTCAGTTAAAGAAGCACCGCTCTGTATTGAAGGTACAAACAGAAAAAACACATTCAGAGTCAAAGTACTCCGAAAAACGGCTACCTATTATATTCGTAAAAGCTGTTACGCAAATCAAAGACCACCAGCGAGATCCACGTGCCCCTGGCTACCAAGTGGGAAAATTATCTATGCGCCTAGTAAATAAATCAAACTATTAATCAAAGACCCAGCCCAATGCTAACTGGCATTCGCAATGGTTGAGTGAGCGAGAAAGCACGGTAAGGAAAATACTCTACGTGTTCAGTCGTCCCATTCAAAATAGTGCAACTATTCTAGTATACATTTGCATATTTATAGCTGGCTTTACCAGTATACCATGTGATCTCTGTATTCTCATGCATCCACCCGAAAGGAACACTGTCAACCAATCAAAGCTATAAACAGGAGAAAGGAACATCCAAGGAAAAATCCTTTTGAATGCTAGAAACCCGACCTCAATAATTCTCAGATCACCAAGTCCTCACGAGAGTGAGGAGCCCAATCGTGGTCACACTCATACAAGTAACCCACTACATAGTTGAGAAAATAGCTGTTTAAGAGCACCCATGAAGATCACACCTTACCTGTCCGTCAGTTCCCCTGACTGGACTAAGCTGGTAGGGGAGGTAACCAAACAGGCAGGCATCATTGTTTAAATACCGGACAGTCACCGCCTTTGATGATTACCGCAAACACATAGTCTGCATCATCTGCGTGTGTACGCGGCACTGGAAACAAGTCATCACGCTTCCTGCGCGGCGCCCGCGAGAGGTGTCATTCCGCTAGTTGAAAAGACACCTGTGGACATGTGGGGGATGTAATTCACTACTCTGCATCCTCTCCGTGTGTGTGCAATGCTAGACTAAAACGTCCTCACGCTCACTGCGCGGCGCACCCAGAAGATGTCATCACACTTACTGAGTACGCTTAGGTGGATTTACGAGAAATGTAGTTTATTCATAACCCTGATCTTGTACAGAAGATTCCCAACCTTCAAAACCTGTTATAACTCGTATTGTATATGGATAACTGTATGCAAGTTAAACCTACAGTCATTCCAGAACAGACTAATCAATAAGGAAAAGCTGGCTGCTTATTAACGCCAGTAAAGTTGTACAGGAGTATGACCCATAGACCTAGTCGGGATCAGGGTGAGAAGGTAAACCAAAGAACAATATCCCAACAGGTAATATTTGGTTGACAAATACATATGTATGCTAAAAGCATTATAAGAACGGAAATAAACGAGACTGTTACTCAATTGGTCTTGTGCTGTTATTCATATTATATTTTGAAAAGAATTGTTGTGCAGGGTCATATTTATACAGTTAAAGCAGCACCGTATTAGACAAATCATATGACAACCAGATATGCACTTGGTGCTCAAAGGTGTACAAGTGAACAGTGGCGACGCAAGTGGTAGGGTGGACAGCGTGAACTGGGCAATGTGAACGTAGGTGAAAGTATCATACAGTGGGTGGCTGGGTGAAGGGAACAAATCAAGTGACTTATGTGTTCAATTCACGATTAAGCAACAGCCACAGTACAGAATGCGCCAATTACTGTGCAGTAGAGTCAACGGCGTTTCGATCCTCAATTGTTTGGGATCGTCATCAGGACATGGTTGTCTTTAGTAGTAGTGCTGCGGGCGAAAAGGACAAGTCGGGGGAGCGAAAGGAGAGAGAAAGGAATCTAGGCGAGGAGGGGGCGTGGGGCAACAACAAAAGGGCATGGTGGAAAGCATGCTAGGCTGTGTGGTGGCGGAGGACCGAGGTAGGCTAGGAGTCCATGGATCTAAAAGGGTAAGTGCCCTAAGGACCAAGTGTCGGTCACGGCTCGGGGGCGAGGAACGGGAGAGCTTTATTTGGTAAGGGTAGACAGGGGGGAAAGAAGGAGGTGGAGGGCGGGGTAGTGAAGGAAAGGGATGAGTGTGTGTATCTACGCGTGGGTCAGGGGTGGAAGGAGGGTCAGGAGACGGTGGCAGAAGTCAGGGGGGGTACCAAAAATATGGCCATGTATGAGGGAGCGAGGACTGGATTGCATCTAAACTGGCCAAGAAACAGGAGCAAGGCGTGTAAGGAGGGCAGGAAGGTTGGCAGGTAGTGAGGATGGTGTGATTTAAGTTGCTTTTTTTCCCTTTTTTTTTCCTCATTTACCATAATGAGCATTCTTGATGGGAAACAACAACCTCTCTCCACTGGCCAACCTATTCCAGCCCTGATGTTTGGGACCTGTGCAGAGAGAGAAATGTATATCCCTCAACCAGCTACTGCTTTCTTAATCCACTCCATTTCGCACTACTGTGGAAACCCTGTATTACTTTGGAGGAAAAGAGCCAACAGTGCCCGGGCAAAATCATTGGAACACCATTACCTGTTACCCCAAGCCACAAGGGCTGCCCAGATCTTATCATAACTTGTACTGTCACGTGCGATGTCAGATTCACTTGTGAGGATTATATGCTTCAGACACTCTGTAAAGGTCGGGGCATTTACATCCTTCCAGGCCCTGCATATCTCGTGCCTTGCCAGAATAATACCATAGAAGAAAAATTTGGAGGGCAGGTCATTAAGATGGTAATCAGTACTAAGTCTGAAAAGAATAGTTCCCGGGGTAACCTCCAGTTGTTGGTGGAGCACATCTTCCAAAAATTTGTGTACTTTGATCCAATAATTTATTATCAATGGGCAATCCACAAACATATGGAAGTCATCGAAAGCCGTATGTTTACACATAGGGCAATGATACTCTAGGCCAGTGATCCTGACTAATTTTGTTGGTGATATATATACTCTATGCATGGTGTAAAGATGGTTTCTTTTGAGTGGAGCAGGTTTAACAACTGCCTGAAGCATGGTAAAAGAATACCCCCACAGGCCCTTAATGTTGTTAGAATTTAGTCTGATAACATTACCCCAAAGTTTTTGAAGTTCAGGTTCTGTCACCTCACGCTTCCATCTACCCCTCCTTGATACTGAGTCAAACTTTGAATTCGATACGTCAAAGTCCCAGGATTTAGTTGCCCACCATCCTGACAGCTGATAATATTTAAACCTTGTAGGGGTCCCACTTGTCATGTTAGAGAGGGACTCCCAACTCAGAAGCTGCAAGTCTTTCTGCAGGTCCCGCAAACACATTAAACCTGCCACTTTAACAGGACGGTATAATTGATCATTAAGACAATCTGGCATACCTGGAGAGTCCCAAATCGGGGTCTGGGGTGCATAATACGGAATTTTTAAACTTTTTCTAATATATAGCCAGTTCTTCAAGGCAGTACCCAGGATCTTAAGCCTGACCTTTTTATAAAACTTTGGATTTCCGTATTTAAAGAGGAAATACTCTTGCCCTTGGGGTATGCCTTGCAATAAGGCTTGGAACAATAGACCTAGAGAGGATGCATCTGTCTTATCAGCCAATATTCTAAAAATTTTAAACTGAAATGAGTGACAGTAGATAAGTAAATCTGGTAGGGCTAACCCTCCTGTTCTTAAACTTCTCCTTAGCTTTTTCCAGGAGATTCTTGACGACTTAGTATTCCAAATAAAGGAGCCAATTTTCCCTTGGCATTTTGATCAAATTCACCCTCCCAAAGATGTTTAAAGGGAGGCCTGACCACCGCTGCAGCAAACCACAAACGTCCTTATAGACTCTAGTCAAATTTGATAAACCAGATATATCCCCAGATACCTCATTCATGGCTTGGCCCCTAGTGTCTTCACCTCCTGGTTCCATTCAATGATCTCGGTTTTATCTTTATTTATTCTGTACCCCGAGATTTCCCCAAATGAGTCTGCCTGATCGATTAATCTGCGGATGGCTTCAACTGGATTGGAGGTAAACATAAGAAGATCGTCTGCATATAGGGCAAATTTTAATTCAAGATCTGCAATTTTAAAAGGTGTAATCATTGGATCGGACCTAAGCTGGCAGTCAAACGGTTCAATATATAAGTGAAAAAAAGGGGTGATAAGGGACACCCTTGCCTAGTGCCACATGAGATTGTGATCCAATCTGTAAGGTGTCCATTCACTAAGATTTTTGCTTGGGGCTAAAATAGAGAGAGCGGATTGCTGACACAAAATTGCCAGGAAATCCAAACCTAGATAGAGCCATCCATAGATACGACCAGTTCACTTGGTCGAAAGCCTTAGCGGCATCGATGGCTACAAGGGTCAATGGAAGCTTCTTATCTATTGCAACATCTATTGCTGCAATAGCTTGAAAAGTTAGCTCATTTAACTGCCTATCCGGAATAAAGCCCCTCTGATCCTTATGTACAATTGTTTTAATAACCCTTGCCATTCTCGCTGCCTGAACCCCTGCAAAGATTTTGTAGTGAGAGTATTAGGCTTCAGGATCAGGGTAACTGTGGCTTCGGACCATGTTTTAGGAATAGTCTCACCCAACGGGTAAATTCTATTAAACAGAATCGTTAAAACAGAGACAACTTTTTTTAGCCCTATCAAGTATTGCTCTATTGGGAGCCCATCTGGTCCAGCTGCCTTACCCTTAGCAATTTTTCTGAGTTCGGACTTCACCTTCTTTTATAGTTGAGCACAAAAATGCCCTATCTGTCTCCGATATCTGAGGTAGCCCTAGCTGATTCAGCCAATCTTCTGCTCTCTGAGATGTAAAACAGGTATCTTCTTTATATAGATCTGGCATGAATAGTTTGGCCTCCTCCCGAATCTGGCCAACATCATGTGTAATACCTCCTGTGCTACGCAGAGATAAGCTTTTAATCTGGTTCCTGGCCCTATCAGTCCTGGTTTCCCAGGCGAGAATACTTGCGCTGTTGTCCTGCAGCCAATTAATTGATTGACAGGCCGCGGTTACCCCTATTGCAGTAAATCTGAGTTTCTGTCAGACCATGTGCCTTATCGTACGTGTATTTAACCACATTATCCAAATGTTTGCACTCTCCTTCCTGCAACCCTTCCTTGGCTAACAGGCGCCTTTATATTCAGGGGCTCTTTGTGTTCTATTTTTTCCGATAATGTTTAGGCCCCTCCCTGCATTAAAACCTTAGCTCACACTGCCTCTGGGCCTCGATCCATCGGCTCATACGTCACTCGACCCACCCACTCATCACATCTCTGCCCATTCCCTCACGTCATAACCTGCTTCCACCAATCGCATCACTGTGACAAAGGCGGTAGTCTTCTCCAGCTCGCCTCGCTGCTGAGAGCACCCACGGGATTCATTCCACCAGTGACCGCGATTTTTCCAGGTATTCTTCTCAATTTTTCCATCTTATTGGTCCATATCCAGCCCGCCTCTGTTCCCCCTGTTACCCCACTCCCCCTTTCTTTCCCATAGGTCCTGCTTACGATACGAACTACCCGACTGCCCAGACACCGGGAGACGTCCGAAATCGGCGCTCCGTTCAGCTTCATACAAGTTAGTAATCCTTCTACCATCTGTTCGTATCTCCAGCAGACCCACCGCACTTTTGTTCCAATCTGAATCAAATACTATTTTTTCCAGATTATACCAGGAAGACGCCTGCTCGCTTCCCCACCTCTAGGATCTACTTTGCCGATCCTTTGTCTCGCTCCACACAAGTTAGTAACCCTTCCTCCTTCTACTTGCACTTCCCTGACCCACCGCACTTACGATCAGATCTGAGACAATCACTAATTTCCTTCCAGATAGTGCCAGGAAGACGCCTGCTTACTTCCCCACCTCAAGGATCATCTTCATTGATCCTTGTTTTGCTCCAAATTCAGGTACCCTATTCCCACTGCCCATTCCTTGCTTGCTGCCTCCCGCACTCTGACTAATCCCCCTAAACCCGCCCGACCCCCTTCACTTCCATTTTGCGACTAGCAACTTCATTCAGACCCTCCTCACTACCCACCAACCTTCCCGCCCGCCTTACACGCCTTGCTCTCGTTTCTTGGCCAGTTTAGATGCGATCCAGTCCTCTCTCCCGCATCCATGGCCATATTTTTGGCACCCCCCCTGACTTCTGCCACCGCTCCCGACCCTCCTTCCACCCTTGACCCACGCGCAGATAAGCACACTCATCCCTTTCCTTCACTACCCCACCCTCCGCCTCCTTCTTTTCACCCTGTCTACCCTTACCGAATACAGCTCTCCCGTTTCTCGACCCCTGCTGTGACCAACACTTGGTCCTTGGGGCACTTACCCTTTTAAATCCATGGATTTCTAGCCTACCTCGGTCCTCCGCCACCACACAGCCTAGGATGCTTCCCACCGTTCCCTTTTGTCGTTGCCCCACGCCCCCTCCTCGCCTAGATGCATTTCTCCCTCTTTTGCTCCCCTGACTTGTCCTTTTTGCCCCGCAGCACTACTACTAAAGACAACCATGTCCTGATGACAATCCCAAACAATTGAAGATCAAAACGCCACCGACTCTCCAGCCCAATAATTGGTGCATTTTCTACTGTGACTGTTGCTTAATCGTGAATTGAACACATAGGTCACTTGATTTGTTCCCTTCACCCAGCCACCCACTGTATGATACTTTCACCTATGTTGACATTCCGCCGCTCACGCTGTCCACCCTACCACTTGCGTCGCCACTGTTCACTTGTACACCTTTGAGCACCAAGTGCATATCTGGTTGCCATATGATTTTTCTAATACGGTGCTGCTTTAACTGTATAAATATGACCCTGCACAACAATTCTTTTCAAAATATAATATGAATAACAGCACAAGACCAATTGAGTAACAGTCTCCTTTATTTCCGTTTATGTAATGCTTTCAACATATATATATATGTATTTCTCTACCAAATATTACCTGTTGGGATATTGTTATTTGTTTTTCTTATTAACGCCAGCATTCGCTTTTGTACAGACTGGAGTGATGTTATACTCATACAGTCATAGGTTAATGGCAGAATTTTCTTTTTTTTCATGCCTCATTCCCTGAGCGGATGTCAGGTGAGGCGAGGAGCATAAAGATGGATAAGTGCAACAACTTTTTTCTAATCTTTTCTGCAGTATATACACTTACAGGTATATGATATATCTATAGAAAAACCAATATTATCAAAATAGAAATGCAAAAATTATGTTTCTTTGACAACAACAATATTCTGTTTGATTTTAGGATTATATAGTAAAACACAATGTTTGTTGTTTAGGAATGTGTTTAATACTCTTGTGACAATCAACCATATTCAGGATTCACAGGTGATCGTAGCTCTTACCGTATCAAGGTGACACCTCTTCCATGACACCTATTTAGATGCACCTATGGGGACAGCATATTGATGAAGCAGTGCCAGCTGGAGTATTAAGTTTGGTGCAGCGGTCTGGACATTGTGTCTTCGCGTTTGCAAGAAAAAACAACTAGAACGCCATCCTAGTCAAAGTGGCAGTTTACAATGGGACATTCCTCTTGTTCCATTGGAGAATACGGTCGGTGCCCCGGGAAAGTTTTGGAGGACGGTCCCAGTCCATATTTACAAAAATTACCTTATAGTATGGGAAGTCTATTAGATGTAGCAGGACAGATTCTTTGAGAGTGATGTTTTGTAGTGAAAGAATTAGAATACAGTTGATGGTGTATACAGAAAAGCTGGGAGGATGGTCCCTGGCCGTATTTAAAGGGTTGCTTTGTAACTTGGGATACCTACGTGAGTAATTATGGCGGGGTGTACCGCTAAGTTGTCTCTTCCAAAAGATATAGATGGACACATTTTCCTTTGTGTTTATTTTCCTTTATTTCATTCAAATCTCGAAACAGGCACCAGTCAATGCATTTCGTTCAATTGGCACTGAACTTCATCAGAGCTGAAGGTGACAATATAAAAGACATATATAAAAAAACACAAAAAAGACATAACAGTACTTAAAACAACTTAAAAGACATGTTTCATGGTTAAAAACACAACACGTTATGACAACAACAGAAAGACAGGCTGGCAGGAATAACAGAACTAACAATGACACATGAACGGTACATTCTCAAAAACAGATATTTAGTGCTACAAATAAATATTTACATCACCAGTCCACAACACCTAAGCTGTGGATAAACAATTAAGGAAGGGGCCTAGTTTCTACCACATAATCACTGATTACAGATGGTTATAAGGCGACAACACAAGAGCCCCATGGGGCCACAGGCTGTAGTCATGCCTGAGGCAAGATCATGACGCCGTCAGGTTAGTAACTTTAATTTGACAGGCTTATGTTGGCTCGCTTATGGATTACAAAGAAAAGGAACATAAAATGTATTAGAATTTCAACCATTTTTGCATACAGTATTCTAGTTCGATGTTTTTGGAACATTATTAGTTGTACTGTGTAAAATGCTGTGTTCATGAGCAAGCCGGTTTGGGACCAACCACCCGCCGTGGTGCAAAGATATATACTGACAATAGTGATGAAAGCATATCTTAACAATTCAGATGATAAATGGTCCATTTATGGGGTGGCAAGAGTTGTAGGTAAGTACAAGCACACAAAACCCACACGGTTACCCCCAAGTTCCATGTGTGGGATCCATCGTTTAAGAAGATAAAGACTGTAGGCGTTTCATGTTGGGGCTCCCAAATATGGGCTCGAAAGCAATGCCTAAACATCAAGAAATGAATGAAGATTAGGGACCACAAATGTAGACACAAGGAATCAACAACAACAAAAAAGGCATGATATACTAAGCATCTCATAATATCTGCATTATAAGAGCTTAGACTGAACTGTCTGGTGTTGCAAAGGATTGGCTACATGAGTTTGAGTACATACCCATGTATAACACAACATAGATTGCAACTGGTAATAAGAGGTGAGCAAGCAGGAACAGAAATGGAACACTAAATAAAGCAATAAGAAAAGGCAAGGGACATAATATGGACAATGAGTTCCATTATATTCTGAGATAGACATACACACTGTGGACACTCCTTGATGTCATATATTGGATTGATTATATTACTGCTTTTATCGCAGTTTCTGCTAATGCCCATTAATATCAACTTTCCCTAGACTTTGGAGGGATCCTTGCACTTGAGCATATATTCTTGCTCGGTGGGCTCCGTTTCACGGTTATTGTGCAGCCTGGCTAGTGTACCATTTGTAGAGAGTAGGCCTCTATATTGTATTGTATTGTACTTCGTTCTAATATAGCGCAAACTGTCACCCTACGGGTATCCTGGCGCTTTAACCTAGATAGATGGAATCAACAGAGATGGAACTGATTGTTAGTGGGGGGTGTTGCTCTCATTCCTGGGAAATAGCCAGGTCTTCAGGCTCTTTCTAAAGCATAACAGAGAGCTATCTTGTCTGATGCTCTGAGGTAGCTCATTCCAGAGGCGTGATGCTACTGTGCCAAAGGCCCTGCCTCCCATCCGAGATTTCTTAAATCTGATAGTTATTACCAGATTTGCGCTTGAAGAGCGAAGATGTCTGGTAGGCCTGTACCAGGTGAATCTCTCTTGCATGGATAGTGGGCCAGTACTGTACACTGCTCTGTATACAATGCATAGAGATTTGAAGCTAACTCTATCTCTAATGGGCAGCCAGAGGAGATCTCGCAGAGCCATTGTGGTAGCTGAGCTACATTGTCTGTTACGTGCCGGCTTTGCAGCAATAGACTGGACTCTTTGCAACCTGTCTGATCAACCATATTTGCTCCCGGACAGATGGCCAGTCTCATATTGCATGTTGATTCCTATATAAGTTCCACTTGCCTCTGCTATCTCACTGCACATTTTTATCGGGCTCTGCCTAAGGGTATCAATACAACCTTGCAGTCTGCATATCCTCCCTTCCTCATTTTGGGTTTGTGTATTTTTGATTTCCTTCTGGATATGACTGGCCTTTAGTACTTACGGGGTTCAGTGTTATTACCCTGGGCATCCCTGCGTCATTGCGCATTATATTATTATCATCTTTGTGACCAGTGTGTCTTACCTTACTTATCTACAAGCATTATTTTACACACATCGTTTCACTTCCAATTCAGCCATTCATGCTTGCAGTATTGATGGTTCTTTCACAAAATCACATTGAGCTCATGTGCTCAATTTCCTATTCCTAGTGGCACACCTTGCCATTTGTATCCCTGTTTTGTTTTGGCCTTGTGTATTTTTGATTTTTTTTCTGTGTATGACTGGTAGTGATTACTCACGGGGTTCAGTTTTTATTACCCTGGGTATCCCTTCGTCATCGTGCATTACAAATTAGGCATCATCATGACCGTAGTTTTACAATTTACTTTTCCTCTAGTATTGTCTTACACACATCGTTTCACTTCTATCTCGACAAATCGTGCTTGTAGTATTGATGGTCTACCACACCATCACATTGAACTCATGTGCTCAAATAAAATACTTTTTATTTCTAGCGGCGTACTAGTCAACCTTTACTTCCATATAAATTGCTTATCAGGCTAACGGCACAGATGGTCATATTTACCGTCATATTGGGCCCGATTCACAGAATGAACTTAAGACTCAATCCTAAATTTACTACTATTTTGGTATTCACAGAATGCACTTACTACTTTTGGCATTCACAGAATGCACTTACTACTTTTGGCATTCACAGAATGAACTTACTACTTTTGGTATTCACAGAAGTTAGGATTTTGTCTTAAGTTTGTCTTAAGACAGACTTAAGACAGACTTAAGACAAACTTAAGACAGACTTAAGACAGACTTAAGACAAAATCCTAACTTCTGTGAATACCAAAAGTAGTAAGTTCATTCTGTGGATACCAAAAGTAGTAAGTGCATTCTGTGAATGCCAAAAGTAGTAAGTGCATTCTGTGAATACCAATATAGTAGTAAGTTTAGGATTAAGTCTTAAGTTCATTCTGTGAATCGGGCCCAACGATCGTATGAGCACAGTTTTTAATGTAAGTGGCGCACTACTATGCTCCACATGCGGGATTAGGCCATTACTTCATCTATGTTAAACAATGGCTGCATGACCCTTTGGCTTGTTTAACTGTAAACATAGGTTTCAATACGGACGCAGAGAGAAGAGCAATTTCAATCTACTGAAGCTGCTCCCCCCATAATATTGAGTCAGCTAAATCCCTCAGAATCACACCAGACATGCACTTAAATATAAAGAACCATAACAGCAATGCACCTAAGGGAGCTAAACATCAGTTGAGCATGCTAAGGAATCTCGAACCATTCCTTCCACAGAAATACTTCAAACTTGAGGTACAGGCTCTAGTTTTGCCAAGACTAGACTATGGTAGTTCCACACTCTGTGGCCTCCCCAAAAAAGAGCCTGGCCCTCACTAAGGGCTTCCATTAATACTGCAGCTGGATTGATTACTAGAACAAAAAGAAAAGATCACATATCCCCAGCCCTAAAATACCTAAATTGGTTACCATACGAGACAAGAATACAGTTAAAAATTGCCTGCATGATGCACGAAGCACTTCATTTCAAGACCCCCATCTTTCTGGATCAAAAACTAGAATTATCAATGGGTGCAGAGAGTCACGAAGTGCAAGGTAAATGGTCCTGAAAACACAGATTTGCCACAAAAAGAGATCAAGTAACAGAGCCTTCTCAGGCATTGCCCCGAAGATTTGGAACTCTATTCCTCCACTTTAAAAAGTAAGTGAAAAAAATCCCTCACGTTCTGGTTCCTGCCCTAATAGGCTTTGGTTTCTAGACTTCATTACTGCCCCCTATTTGGTTGTCTTGATTGACTTTTACATGCTTATGTACCTGGGAATAACATTGGTAGCATGCGTTGTACATTCATGTGTTCGAATGTCTTGATTGACTTTTACATGGTTATATACCTGAAAATAACTTTAATAGCATGTGTTGTACATTCATGTGTTTGAATGTTCCCCACCTATTACTGTAAATGTTTTGCTTCCCAATACTCTATCCCTCTTACCCAAAATTGTGAAGCTCTCTGATACCCATAAGGGTACTTTTGCGCTATACAAAACTTTATAAATAAAAAATAAAAATACATGTGTCCGCTTATACTGTATACGGCTATATATTTTTGTTTATGTGTGTTACGTGTATGCATATTCTCTGACCATGTATTGCCAGTGTCTGTATTGTTATGTTTATGCATCTAAACGCACAACAACATACAGCAATTTCCAAAAAGAGCCCAACCACCTAGAAAAATCCCTATTCACTTTACCAAAGCAATGCTTGTTTTCATATTTGACACAACTGTAAAATCGTGTTTGCTAGCGCATACTTAATGCAAGCAATACTTCACAGCTCCTGTGTCTTCCCTGCTAGACGCTCTCTCATTCTCAGACTTTCAACAAATACTCACGTCTTCATGGAGACTTTCTGTCTCCTTGATTGATAGAGGCGTTCCAGCCTTTCGAGTATTGTCCAGCCAGGAAGTCGTTGCAGCTAATGGCCGTGGAGGGCGGGACCGCCTTCTGGCCCTGCGCTCACACCTGCACACATTGTCGGTTGAGTTCATCTGCTGGTGCCATAAAAAGACAGACCGACAAGCAGTAGCCTATTCCTTGCCAATTAAGAATACATTTCATTTACGTGTCAAGTTCGGACATGAATGTCTAGGGAGAAGAGCAAGGGCTGAATCAGTAGAATCCTCCATTCGTGTTTTAAGGGTTCACGGGTTAGTGTGCATTTGAAGCTTCCTATCCTAGCGGTGCAGCCGGCAAAAGATTCCCCAGGCATAATAAACTGCAAATCTGTTTCGCCCTGGAATTTAATGTGCCCCTTACTCAAACGCTGGGAACTGGGATCTGCGCCAAACGGTTGGGTAAATGACCGTGCCGTGTCTCTGCGTCGCTTGACAAAGAGAGGCAATGATCGGTTAAAATATGCAAAAAAAAGTATTGGACCCCTGTTATGAGCAATTAAAAAGCAAGATTGTGTGCGTAACTGCCTGGAGAGCTTCAATTCTCGCAATGGTATGCAGTGATAAAAAAAGTTCTTTGTCGTTTTTAGAAGAAAGTTCATAACATCGACCATTTAGAAGCACCATCTAGTTTTCTACGGCTAATGTTTCACTCCATATTAACTTAGCCATGCAGCATAAAACTTAACCGTCGTATTCGAATAGTTTCCCAAGTTCCAAATTGAGCACTTCAACTATTCTTGTTTACAAGTTACATTATTTGGAATCTTCTATGCGGACATAATTGGAACAAATGAGAATTAGAGTGCAAACACTGCATATAAGCAATGTGATTTTAACATATAATAAAATTATTGACAAAAAACATTTAGGGGTCACGTAAATTGAATCAGGATTATTGGTCCAGCTCAGGAAAAACGTAAAGTAGGAGTGGCAGGCATTTGTAGGCTTTACCACCAAGGGGGGACCCGGGGGAGCTGAGAGCAAACCGCATACATGCCAACATTTCAGAACAGCAAAGAGGGAGATAAAAAAAAAAAAATCGGGAGAATGGGGCCTTAAATCGGGTTACTGGCATGTATGGGCTTTGGAAGTGTGCTGCTTCAGGATTTGACATTTGAAACACAAATGCACGTTTTTTTTTTATACCTTTCAGAAGCATGGAGCGCAATGGCAGGCAGAGAGAGGTTGATGAAAGTGTTGTGCACTGGCCTGGAAGGTTGCTCGCAGTGCATGCTCCCGCTCCCCCACCCCCGTGTGACAGCCTGGGCTAAAACAGCTTCCTGTACACACACACAGTCCACCTTCCCCCTCAATACTTCACAGGTCTTTAAAAGACCATTCCCTTGTTAATGACGCATTGTTGGTTTTTCACCCCTTCTAGAGCCCCTGCATGGCCACTCTGACTATTGCTGGAAGAATTGGCACTTTACACAATACCAAGCCCTGTCAGCTGAAACCCCGAGGAATCGGGTTTTTGCTTGCAGGAATCGGGAGGCTGGAGACTAGCCTTGAAATCGGTAGTCTCACGCCTGAAACCGGTCTCCCCCTGGGTAGGTTTGCACAATCGGAGCGGCCACCAGGTGCGATTAGGGGCAATCAGAGAGGCAGTGGGCGTGCGGGAAAGTTTATATATTGAAGTCCGGTAGGGGCGGGAATTCACTGGCCGGAGGGTGCTGGGAGGAGAGGCATTTTGTATGTGGAGCGCTCCGAGGTTGTGCTGGTGTTTTAGAGCAGGTCGAGGCTGTTGACCAGGAGGAGCCTCTCGACCCTCCCGCATCAGCCCCCGCTGCCTCCCAGGTACGTGCTGGAGCTCGTGTAGTTGTGAGCGTGCAGCGCCCTACGGGGGCAGTCTGCGGGCAGCGCCGGGAGGCAGGGGGCCAGGGGCCGAACTTCACCAAAAGAAAAGCCAGGCATTAAAGGGAGGAGGGCGAAGAGTGCCGCACAGCTGTGGGACTCGGACTCCGCTCCGGTGGCAGCACATGCTGGTCTTTTATTGCCCAAGGGAGCTCAGCTGCTTCAGGTACATGGGCGGAATTTTTATTTCTTTATTTATTTAATGCATTTTTTATATAGCGCAGACTTTACCCGAAGGTGTCAGAGAGCTTCCCAATAGGACCATTACTGCTACATAGGAGAAAATTAAAAGTGTACTAATTACAAAAGCAAACGTTAAGTTACATGAGGCAAAGGTGAAAATCGTGAGCAAACAAACACAAGAGGTAGCAAACGGTACAATACAGGAGAAAAAAGTGACATGTGTGCAGGTTACAAAAGCGTACAGTATAATTAGAGGTATAGTACTGGAATAAAAGGCAGACACTCAAACACAAGAACAAACGTTACGCAGGCAATGGTGGCACTTGTATGTTTTGAATTTTGCCACAGTCTAACAAGGAAGTATGCCAATACTGATATATTTATTTAACACACCTCATGGCAACCAAAGAAGAAAAGAAATTCAAAAATGGGAATTGCTATTTAATTAGCTATTAAATAGCAAATCCCATTTTTGAATTTCTTTTCATCTTTGGTTGCCATGAGGTGTGTTAAATAAATATATCAGTATTGGCATACTTCCTTGTTAGACTGTTTAATAGGCTCAGCCTTACTGATTAGAACCAGCCCTTCTTTGTTAGCACTTGAGTTTTGCTACAGCATTACATTCTGTATACCCCTCACCTTTGTCCAGGGAGGCTCACTTGGTGGGGCCTGCAGGGATAGTAACACAAGGAGGTGTCAATTTTAATGCAAGTGTTTTTGTAACATGTCAGGCCCCCAGCAGTGGGGAGGTTTTGAGACAAACATGTTTGCAGGACTGTGTAGAGTTATTACTGCTGCTACTGCTGCTTACCTAGTCAAGCTATCCAGGCTGAAGAAGGCTGATAGCCAGAAACCAGTCCTTGGATGATTGATTCCGGTCTGGGAAAGACATGGCTTGGTAGTTCGTACTGGACTGTTCCCATGAGGCACAGGGTCAGAGCTGATTTGCATATGGCCAGTGTCTAACCCAGGGTGGTGTGGAGTGCAAAAAAACGATGGATTTAGGCCCAGATCCTTGTACTGGGGTGAATGTATGACATTGTTCTACATTCTGTCCATCAACTGTGTTTTTTGCAATTTTCACCCCGAGTGTGCTGGGTATACTCAGACGTGAGTCCCAGGCTCTCCACACCACTGGAGTCAAGCTATCCAGGCTGAAGAAGGCTGATAGCCAGAAACCGGTCCTTGGATGCTTGATTCCGGTCTGCGAAAGATATGGCTTAGTATTTCGGACTGGACTGTTCCCATGAGGCACAGGGTCAGAGCTGATTTGCATATGGCCAGTGTCTAACCCAGGGTGGTGTGGAGTGCAGAAAAGACGATGGATTTAGGCCTAGATCCTTGTACTGGTGTGAATGTATGACATTGTTCTACATTCTGTCCATCAACTGTGTTTTTTGCAATTTTCACCCCGAGTGTGCTGGGTATACTCAGACGTGAGTCCCAGGCTCTCCACACCACTGGAGTCAAGCTATCCAGGCTGAAGAAGGCTGATAGCCAGAAACCGGTCCTTGGATGCTTGATTCCGGTCGGGAAAGACATGGCTTGGTAGTTCGGACTGGACTGTTGCCATGAGGCACAGGGTCAGAGCTGATTTGCATATGGCCAGTGTCTAACCCAGGGTGGTGTGGAGTGCAAAAAAACGATGGATTTAGGCCCAGATCATTGTACTGGGGTGAATGTATGACATTGTTCTACATTCTGTCTATCAACTGTGTTTTTTGCTTACCTGGTCACAGCAGTTAGGTGACGCAGGTCCCCCGGTTCCCTGAGAGTTTTGGCGCATGTCAGGAAATTAGGCAGTTATCCCGCAGTTATCCCTATGGTGGTTGGGCATCAGGGACTGACCCAAGGGGGGCCATTTCAAAACGTTGCTCAGGACCCCAAGGGTGGTCAATGGGTATGGGTGGGTAGTAGTGGCTTGTCTGGATGAGGAACGTGAGGCCAGGCCTATGAGCATTGGGGGTATATCCGGTGTTAAGGAACAGTCACGTCTGAGCGGCTTGAAAGCCAAGGTGCCAGTTTCATTGAAGGGGAAAGCGACTGGCGAGAGTCTGTTACGTACAGAGCACGCTGCGGCTCCGTCAAGGTGGCTATTGGATGAAGGGAGATCTGGAGCGGATTTTCTTTCTCATTCCGACATATCAACCGCTGGGAAAAATTTCAGTGGAAGTTTTATGATGCTGGGGTTGGAGATGGGGAAATGGAGCAATTTTTGGGGGGATGTGAATACTCTTTGGTACTGGATGCAGACAGTGATGACCTCGAAGAAGGTGACTTGAGAGAAGGGGATTGTGGAGAAAGTGGGGTGAAGTTTATGAATCCAACGGGGGACAAGAGGGGTGTCGCAAGGTGAAACAGTGCTCTTAGTCTTTTGCAGAAGTCAAATGTGGACCATCGAAAAACGTGAATTGAGAGAAGGGGATTGTGGGGACAGTGGGGTTAAGTTTATGAATCCAAAGGAGGACAAGAGGATTGTCGCGGGCGAAACAGTATTCTTAGACTTTGCAGAAGTCTACTGCGGACCATCAAAGAAGGTGAATTGAGAGAAGGGGATTGTGGGGAAAGTGGGGTGAAGTTTATGAATCCAACGGGGGACAAGAGGGGTGTCGCGGGGCGAAACAGTGTTCTTAGTCTTTTGCAGAAGTCAAGTGCAGACCGAGCAATTGTACGAGAAGCTACGCATGTTAGCCAGCATCAGGATGACTCTCAGGAATTTCTCAAGCGGACGTCCCAGTTGTCAAAAGGTAAGGCGGACTGGTCGAAGGTCTGGCAACAAGGAGGGCGAGCACAGAAATCAACCAGATCAATTGGGGTAGGGGGGGAGGTGGTTGTGGGTAAGGTTCTTCCTGGGGCTGGGCACATTGGTACTTTACAGGAGGAGGTATTGGTGGGAGGTGCCTCTGCCAAGGGTGTTCAGGAGGCCAAGGAGGTGGCAGAAGACGCTAAAGAGACGGTAGAGGAAGATAAGACTATTCACAAAAACTTCCTTACATGGGGATTGGTATGCCATTAGGTTCCCATTTATCTGACAAGACCTAGAGCAGAATTTGGCGTCATGAGTTTGTGAATATTTTTATGCTTTTCCATAGTGATATGCAGATGAAAGAAGGCTCAGAGGAAGAGGAAGGGGAATAGGGTCCCCAAAACAATTGGGTACTGGACATCTGCGTTTCTTATCCACGCTAGCATATACTGAGAAACCTATCAGGATAGAGCAGTAGCGATGTTCATGGATATCATAAGGAAGGCTCAGAGTTATTTTGGTGTTTATGCTTGGTTGTCATATGATGAGGAGTTTAGAGCACGCATGAGTGTATTTAATGACAGGCCCTGGGTTGATGTGGCCTCGGAGTTGTGGTTACAACGGATGGCGTCTTCTCGGCCCATCCCCTCACTCAATGTTTTGTGGGCCAGAGACTTGGCGATCAAGGAAGGGGGCAGAGGGGTAGAGGTCAGTGTGAGAAGTTGGCCCGATATGCAACGTTCGCTATTCTAGCGACCGCTATGTATCGTTCCAACGACCCTTATGGTGTTTAGTTGTAAGTCAACCTATAGACCAGCTATCCTAGTAGCGTGGATACGAGCAGTCTAAGGCTAAAGACTCGAGAGGGCGTGTTAAGCCAGCTGTTATACCACATATACCCCTTGAACACCAAGTGAAAGGACACCACACAAGTGTTATGAAAATAAACAGTTATTTATTAAGAATCACAACAGCCCTGTACTCTTTATGAGGACAGGGTACTAAGCACAAACCAAATCTCTTAGGAAAATACTTCAAGTGCACAATTAAAACAAGTGTCCGAGGACACGGAAAGTTTAGTGGTCTCGGGCGGACCCGATAAGGCAAGTCGGAAGCGAGGGACTCAGGACCCTAGAGTAAGGAGGCTATGCAGGCACCGAAATGCCGAGTTACCTAGCCACGAGGGCTGTGGCTGCACAAGTCTTACAGGCGTCGGGGTCTTCGCTGACGAGCCAGGAGCCGGAAGAAAAGGAGTTGCTGGCCGGCGACCAGTGATGAATAGTTCGTAGAGATCCAAGCCTGGATCGGAGATCGATGACACCTGAAAGCAGAGGGGACCAAGTTCGTACTACTAGCCAGTAGTCAGAGGGTACCAGGAGGGCACCGGTTGGCCGTCACCTCGACCAGGTGAGTGGGCGACGCTAGGCTCTGCAGTCTCACGGACCAGGAGGCGTTGTCGGCGACCAGGATGGAGGTGCGAGCTGCCCCACGAAGGATGATGCTGTCGGCGTCGCTGGGCCCAGGATTGGGGCAACAAGCCTTGGCAGATCTCAGGGCCACATGGTGGGCCTAAGATGGCGTCTTGAATGGACCAGGAGGGTCCGGGGTGCTCCTCTCGGAAAAGGGAGCAAGGGCCGGTCTGGAGCAACCAGACCAGCAGCGTTGATTGTCGGATGTCGTCACAGAAGGGCACAAGCCAGCGGCTAGTGACCAGACAACGTGCTGAGCAGCGAGCAGAAGGGCCCCACGCAGATCGTGGAGATGCTGGGAGACTGCACTTCGGTGCTGGAGCGGCTCAGGGTCGGGGCTTCTCAGACCCCAGAGCACTCACCAGAGAATGGCTTCGATGGTCGTGCTGGTTAAGAAAGCGTGCAGGTTTTGATGATGGCCGGTCCCTCGAGGTCTCGTCGCACCCACAGATCACAGCTGAGCTGATGACGTGGGTAGAGGTCAGAGGTGCCAGGGAAGCCGGTTCTCGTCGAGCTGGGCCGTCGGATCCTCGAGGAAGGACTTGCAGCAAACCGCAGAGTTCTTAGATGGTGCCCGCTGATGCAGGGTGACTACTCCTTAGTCACAAGGGAGAAATCTTGAGAAGAGTCTCGAATGTCCTTTCGTAGAAAGTAGTTCTTGATTCAAAGATGATCTAATTTGGAAGGGTCCCCGCTCCGGCCTTTATTCTAAAGAAAGGGGTGGGTACATGACTAGGTCCTGCCCTAAGGGTGGGACCAGGAAGGGGGGTAGTTACACCCCTCTCCCCTGCCGGACTTTCCCCAGGCCAGGGCTGGCGCCCCTGGAACTGGTTCTGACCGGCAGATGCGTAGTGAGCACCGGGGTGCCACTCCGCAGTCACCTTCTCGCAGAAGCCCTACCTACCCAGAATACACAAACCCTGTCTGGGACGGTGCGAACACCGCCCTCGACAGGAAACCCTTTGTCCAAGCGCCCCTCGCTGGAAGGACTCCCAGCAGCAGGAGGTCAGACTCGTGTCTGTGGTGGCAACATCCATTTGGTGGAGCTGAGGCTTTAGTTAACTTTAACCGGGGTTCACAGTTACGTACATGTCGTGTCCCTCTAGAAGGGCGGAATGCTAACCTCGTCGCCAGAATTGGTGAGAGGGCAGCATCCCGATTCGTATGACACCTTACTCGACATGCCTTGATAATGCGATACCGAAGTTACCGATGTGGTACGCGTTATCATGGAACAGCCATTGGGTCTTGATTCCGCAAGCTGCAACCAGGCTCGGCTCGGGCCCGAACCTAGTTCACACGAGCCCACGCACTCTGCCTTCAGGATTGTCAAGGCCTGCCATAGGAGTGACTGATAGGAACTCGGGCGTCCATTGTACGGTTAGATATAGGGCTACTATACCTAAAGCAAAGGGTGGTTACACGGCTTTGCCCCAGCTGTCATGCAGCCAGTTGTGTCAAATTTAGGAGGCCAACCAGGGGTGGCATAATACATGCTGCAGCCCCTGGCGGCCCTGGGTACACCTATGCCCTGCGTTACGGGGTCTGATAAGGTGGCCCAGTACCAATTGGAAATGTACCTAGGGTACATGGAATCCATTTTAAAGAGAGAGCAGTAGGCCTGGGGTCCTGATTGGCAGGGTCCCAGGTCGACTATGTCCAAAACCAGCTAAAACACAGGGCAAAAAGTTGGGGGCAACCATAGTCAGGAGGTACCTTCCTACACAACCCCCCCCCCCCAAACGAAAGGAGATAAGGCTATCCTTGTCCAGGTAAGCCTCTATTACCTAAGTGGCCATATAAGGAAGGACCAGCTCTGGCTTGGTTTCCCCCTGTGTCATGGTCCACTAGGCAACCCCTCACCCTAAGGGTATCTGAGGGCCTCCACCATAGGGAATCTCTGTCTCTGGTGTGTCTTGGGAAAGAAGAAGGCTGATGTTGGGATGGAGTACTGAAGTGAGGCTCCTCTACCTTTGGGCTCAACTTCCTCCAATCACCATTCATCATGCGTGCCTTTCTTTCTTTAGCTGAGATGCACTGAGCTCTCAGGGTCAGCCTCTGGCTACCTAAAGCTGGAGGCTGAGTCCCTCTGTTTGGCTTACTGGAGGGACAGGTCAGGTTTGGGGTTTTTAGGCCCCATGTTTGGCTGTGCCCAACAGTGTCCAGCTGTGGGAGGTCCCTAACTACTTTTAAGGGGGATCCCTCAGGAGTCTGTTCTATTTTCACTTGGCTAGGTTTACCAGCTTCAGTGGTCCTAATCTTCTGATTAAGGGGTTCTTTTGGACAGGGGGCCCTTTGGGGTCCACCACTGGCCTCCCTGACCTCCACAGCCCTGGGCTGACTGAGGCAGGGTAGAGAGGTGCAGGTTACCTGCTCCAGACTGGGTCCCACCTGGGAAGGGTCCACTGCCATCAGGGGCTCTGCCAGGCTAGGCCTGACTACCTCTGGGGCAGTTCCTTCAACAGGGGTAGAGTCAGTTCCCTGAGGAGGCTGGCTCTCACCTAGTGTCTGGGAGGGGGAAGACTCTTCTTCCTCCTCAATGCTCTCTGTTTGAGTGGAGTGGTCCATTGTTTCAGGCTTCACAACCTCACTATCTGTCTGAGTAGAGGCTGAGACCATTTCAACCTTGCCAACCTTTTCAGGAGGGCACTCAGTCTGTGTTTGGGCTGTGACTGTCACAGCCCTCCTATCCTGTTCTGGAAAATCTGTCTGAGCCTGGGCAGTGGCTACCACTGCCCTTCCAACCTTTTCAGGGAGGACTGGTGCTTGGACTGGGGCTGTAGCTATTACTGCCCCACTAACCTGTCTGGATAGGCCTATCATTCTGGAATGAGTTTCTTGTTCCACCTCAGCCCATGCTGAGAGTTCCAGGTCATTCCCCAGTAAGCTATCTACAGGTAGGTTATCTGTCACTGCCACTCTCATGGGCCCTGTGACATTACCCCAGCTGAGCTTGACTACTGCCATGGGATGCCTTCTCTTCACTCCATGAATGTCTGTCACCTGATAAGTAAAACCAGGGGTCAGTTGAGCAGAGGGGACCAGATGGTCACTCACCATGGTGAGGCTGGCCCCTGTGTCTCTGAATGCCTCAACTTTCTGACCATTCACTAAAACGTCTTGTCTATACTTTCCCAAAATGTGGGGTCCAGTAGTGAAGTTGGCAAACCCCATGCCAGTCTCACAGACAAGAGTGTGGTCAGGGAACCTGGCTAGGCCATAGTCCTCCTGATTACCCAAAGTAATGCCCACCACATTCTTGGGGGCACTCCCACCACCTGGGGGATTACCACTAGTGGTAACAGGAGGTCTGGGAGTGTTACTTGGGGGTATGTTTTCCTTATTGCTATTTTTAGGGCACTTGGCATCACTTTTGTAATGGCCCACCTGTTTACAGGTATGGCAATAAGGTTTCTTCTGTTCTGAAGGAGTGTTCCGGGACCCACCACCCTTGTTGGAGTTTTGGGGCCCTTGGGAAGTCTTCTCTGTGGATTTATCCCCACCCTTCTCTTGAGGCTTGGTTGATTCCTTTTTCTGGTCACCACCCTGGTTTTTAGGCCTAACCCTGGTTCTGACCCATTTGTCTGCCCTCTTACCCAATTCCTGTGGAGAGGTCAACTCAGAGTCTACCAGGTGCTGATGTAATAGCTGGTTCTGACAATTATTTAAGATTTGCTCCCTCATAATCAGATTATACAATCCTTTAAATTCAGTAACCTTACTACCCAGTAGCCAGCCTTCAAAAGCCTTAGTGGCACAATCAACAAAGTCAGTCCAATCTTGAGACTGAGTTTTCTGGGTGTCTCTGAACAGCATCCTGTATTGTTCAGTGGTTAAACCAAACCCATCAACCAGTGTATTCTTCAAGATTTGGTAATTGTTAGCATCCTCCACCCTTGTGGTGAAGAGCTTATCTCTACCTTTACCATCAAAGGAGAGCCACAAGATAGCTGCCCACTGACTTGGGGGAACACCCTGCACAGTGCAGGCTCTCTCCAAAGCAGTAATCCATTTGTGGATGTCATCCCCTTCTTTAAAGGGGGGCACTATCTTATTCAGGTGCTTTTTATCAAAACTCCTTTTGTCGTAATTGGCCCGTCCGTGTTAGCGATTAGCTGAACCTACACGTTGTCCTCCTTAACTTGACTACATACGATGAACGCCATTTTGAATGTTGCGGCGGCCATCTTAGCTCATGAGCGGCCTCGTGGTCGACGTGCCCTTTAGTCCTTTGTCCGTTCCGCTGACCACTCACATCTGCCCAGCAACAGGCTATTTTTAGTATCGGTCAAACCACACATGCGCAGTTCTCACTGACCCGTAAACCTTCAGGAATGTGTCCCAAACTGACCAGTGGGTTTGAAACCCTCCAATAAGCTGGCAGTATTCCAAAACATGACCATATATGTCTCTAAAACTGCGTCTTAGCTTGTGCCGCCTGTCTTTTATTGCCCCAAAAGTGTATATAAAACGGGGTCACACCGGTGTTCGGTGTGATACCTCTTGCAATACCGAAGGGTGCTGTTTGAGTGTACCACCACCCCATGGGGTTTTAATAAACTTGTTCTTTGCCTTTTACAGCTTCCGTGCCAACAGTTCTTTTGTGTATGTGGGTAATCTCTGGAGCGTGTAGGCCTTGGGAACCCCGAAATACTTCAATTGGCGACCACGAAGGGACTCATCGGCGACTCGGATGCCCGAAGGAGAGGTCGTGACGAAGGCTTGGAAACTCGCCATGGACGCGCACTGCCACGAGTGACCCGAGTCTTGGCTGCCAAGGTGTCTTTTCCTTTCCTTCCGATCTGACCTTCCAGGTGGCGCCGGTCTCCGACTGAGTTTTCGAGTGTCCGCTTCACTGAGAAAGTGCCGTTTGGCTGATTTGGCTTACAAGACCTTGGCAGTTGGAATCTGGACTTTTGAGAATTGGTAAGCTTTGTGTTCGGTAAGGTAGTCTTCGGACGCTTACTGAAGTCCTGAGATTTGTGTTCGGTAAGGTAGTCTTCGGACGCTTACTGAAGTCCTGAGATTTGTGATCGGTGAGGTAGTCTTCGGACGCTCGCCGAATTTTGTGAACTTTGATCTGAGTTAGCTAACATTTTGAATTTGTGACCTTTGAACTTATATGTGTAGTGCACTTCACATAGGCAGGCATGTAGAGATGTTTCTCTAACCTTGTTTTTTTCCTTTGAGCGGCACAATCGTGTGAAGAACTGTAAGTGCCATTTGGTCTGGTGTCACGCTTTCGTGATACTTTTTGAACATGCCTGTTTTCAGCAAACTCCGGGGAATGTGTTGCTTAGGAGATGATGCATCAATTAGGTTAGCGGAATCACAGCCGGCTCCCCCAGAGGGAACACCAAATAGGGAAATGTATATCAAGCACGGCCTTCCACCTATTATGTACAGTAAATTATGGCATAAGTATACTAAGGCCGATCCCGAATTGCAATGGCCCCTACACGGGTCATACGATTTGAGTAAAATCCAATTTGTCGAGCAATGTATGTTTCAACGTAGGTCCAGACAAAATATGTTTGATTGCGTGCGAATGTGGGAGAAAGCGGCGCGTGAACGAATGAAGCGTGAGGTTGCCTTGGCGGACAAAGAGCAGCGCAAGGCTGCTCGGGATAAGGCTTTACAGCTTGAGGAGAAGGAGGCTCAGGAGAAGAAAGAGAGGGAGGAACGGGAACGTAAATTGCAAACGACTGGTCAGTTTCCTATTCGCCGACCGCTTTATCCTGTCCTTAATAATGAAATTGATGATTTTTCTTTGTCAGATCGGTCACCGCCTCCGTACGTTTCACCGACGGCTCCGGCTGCGGATCCTGAGGATGATGGGCAGATTCAAGTGAGCCAGAAAGGGGTATCGGCACTCAGGTTTACTGCGGAGAGGTCCGCTCATTTGCGCAGTTGGGCTCGTAAAGTGAATAAGCATTGTGTTACTCAGGAACAGTTGGTAACAGAGAAACAGGGGTGGTCGGATCTTGAATTAATGTATTTCTTGTCCACTTTAGCGGATGAAGTTGTCAATGCATATCGTGAAGTTTCTGAAACGTTAGAGCCTAAAGTTTTGTCGGTATATCGTGAGAATTTAGCTAAAGGTGATTTTGATCTTACAGATGTGGATGACCTGTTCAAACAGTTGATCGCGCTGCGGGATGAGACAACGTATTTGCGACAGGAACTGAAACGGAGGAAAAAGGAGTCCGAGCCGGGAAACGACGGGGCGGTTAAGGAGTGTTCTCTTCGTGGTTCAGATAAGAGCTCTGCGTTGCATGTTATGCCTATGCGTGAAGCCGCGCCTTTGTATGTTCCACCAAAAGGGGAAGGTACGGATGACGATAAATTGTCAAAGGATGCGAAGGGATATTTTGTGTATAATTGGGTGTATACACCATGGAATAGAGCAGATGTCATGGCACTTAAAAATTCTTTACCTGATCTCCGAAAGAATCCAGCGGCATTTTATGAGGGGGTGGAGGGGGCTATATCGTCTTGTGTGATGACTCTTGTAGATATAGATTTGTTTTTTGGGTTGATATTACCACCTGACATGTGGCGGCAGATTCGTAAAAATAATGATGAGACAATATTGGGAGGGACATGGAAAGAAATAAATGCTGCAGATTTAGATAGGGAACCAGCATGTAAGCCTTGTCAGCTAATCCTAGAACTCCCGGCCGCTATTTTGCGTAAATTGAAAACGCTTGTTCCCGCCAAAAAGATTGATTGGACCATGTTAACGTCGTGCAAGCAGAAACATGATGAAACGGTTTCAGATTTCTTTACGCGCTTCGAGGAGGCCTTTCATGATTACAGTGGTCAATCTTTAACAGACGATACGGGTCGGCATCTGTTTGTAGATAAGTACGTAGCTAATCTCCTACTGGAGATTGCTAAGCGATTGAAATCGAGCGAAAGTTCCTGGGCCACGGCGACCCCTGCGTCTTTGTTAACTATGGCTCAGTACTATGAGCGGCAGGAGGTGGAAGCTAAAGAAAGTGTGGAGAGAAAGGCGAAGGAATTGAAAACGAAGGTGATGTTGGCGCAGGTTCGGGGAACACAGAGCAGAGGGAATGATAGAGGTAGACGAGGTGGAGGAAATGCGTCGTATGGTCGTACGGACATTGCGGAGGATCAGTGTGCTTATTGTAAGGAGTTTGGGCATTGGGCCGACGATTGTCCGGTACTTCGTGAGCAGCGTAGTCAGCGTGGTCGAGGCAGTGGAAGGTCAAGAGGAGGTTATACGGGAGCGAGAGGTGGCGGAGGTGATCGTAGACAGGTTGAGGAGAGGGGCCGTGGCCAGGGCGAACGAAACACGTTTGATAGACGGAATCAATATCAGATTTCGGAAGGAGAGAATGTGGAACACCAGGATTATGTGCATGCATAGGATTGCGTAGGATGGGGTAAGGAATCAGTTGAAGTGCGGGTAGATCAGCAAGGTCCATATGTAACAGCGGGTATTTTGGGCTCTACTGATAAATTTTTAGTCGACACAGGAGCTACTCGTAGCGCTCTGTCGAAAAACTTGGTTCCGAGGGCTCCCCTGTCTGGCGAAATGATTACGTGTGTAGGGTTCGATGGCACACCCTCCCCCAGCCCATTGTCCAAGCCCCTTGCACTATGCATTGACAAATATTTTAGCTTTGGCCAATTTTTGTTATCACCTCATACCCCAGACAATATCCTGGGCATTGATTTGCTTAAATATTTTCGAGCAACAATACGTTGCGCTCCAGAGGGAGTGCGGGTTATCTTGAATGACAACTACCCTGACCCTGATGATTGTATTGAGCCCGACAGATTTTATGCCATATTGGATATCCCTGCTTTGGCCTCCCTGCCGCACACATTGTGGGCGACATCGGATACAGATGTGGGAGAGATGCGCATTCCACCAATACGCATTACTGTTAAGGAAGGGGCCCCTCTACCACGAGTGCCACAGTACAAGATCTCAAAGGAAGGTGAAATTGCACTGACACACATTGTTCACGACTTGATTTCTGCAGGGGTGGTGGAGGAGGTCCCTTATAATGTTTGTAATAGCCCTATTCTACCGATTCTAAAAAGAGATTCAGATGGCAAGATCTATCGATTTATTATTGATTTGCGTGAAGTCAACAAAATTGTCATTCCCCAATATCCAGTGGTGTCCGATATTACGACCTTGCTCACTTTGGTTCCCCCGACGGCCACCACTTTTACTGTTATTGATCTAAAGAATGCGTTCTTTTCTATCCCTGTTCATCCAGATAGTAGATATCTGTTTGGTTTTACGCTCAATAATAAATCATATAGATTTTGTCGTGTTCCTCAAGGATATACTGAGAGCCCTAGCATCTACAGCCAGGCTTTGAAACGACAACTAGATTCCTTTGAATTGCAGTCTGGCGTTGCGCTCATCCAGTACGTGGATGACCTTTTGCTTGCCGCCGACACCTATGCACAATGCGAACAGAGTACACTTGCATTACTTTCCTTTTTGGCACAGAACAATCACAAGGTTTCCAAGAAAAAGCTTCAATATTGTAGACCCCAGGTGACCTACCTTGGTCATCTGTTGTCTAAGGAGGGGCGGGCATTAACATCTGATCGAATTCAGGCGATTTTAGATACACCAGTCCCCCGCACGCAGAGAGATGTGCGTGCCTTTATAGGGTTGACATCCTTTTGTAGGCAATGGATCATGGGTTTCTCACACATCATAAAACCTTTGCTAGTATTATTGTCAAAGACCACACCAATGCCTCTTGAGTGGACAGATGAATGTCAGAAAGCTTTCGAACAGTTAAGACAGGCCCTTTGTTCCGCACCCGTGTTGGGAACACCAGACTACACAAAACTTTTCACATTATATGTACATGAGAATGATGGGTGTGCATTGTCAGTGTTAGTGCAGTTACACGGGGATAAGCAGAGACCATGTGCATACTTCTCTGCCATTTTGGACCCTGTGGCACGAGGGCTGCCTGGGTGTTTTCGAGCAGTAGCGGCAACAGCAGTAGCCATACGACAGAGTGAGGGCATAGTGCTGTCACACAAATTGCTGGTGTTAGTCCCCCACGCAGTAGATGCCCTGCTAAACCAAACTAAGACCCAATATCTTACGAGTGCACGACTCACAGGATATGAGCTGACACTCTTAGCGCCACATATAACGTTAAAAAGATGCGCTACTTTGAACCCTGCCACCTTGTTGCCTGATCCGGCCGAGGAGGGTCAGGAAGAAAAACATCATGACTGTGTTTTCCTGACTGAGGAACAGACAAAGGGTCGTGTTGACTTACAGGATGTGCCATTTCCCGATGTGGATGGGGAGCTGTGGGTTGATGGATCGTGTATACGGCTGCCAGATGGTACGACTTCCGCAGCATATGCGATCACGACTCTTAAAACGGTGGTAGAAACAGCTAGGATACCACAGAAATCGGCTCAGGCAGCAGAGCTGATAGCTTTAACAAGAGCCTGCGAATTGAGTGCTGGCCTATGTGTGAACATATACACGGACAGCCGGTACGCCTTTGGAGTGGCCCATGACTTCGGCCGTCTTTGGAGGGAACGTGGGTTTCTGACATCACACGGGGAGCATATTATGCACGGAGAGTTAGTGCGTGATCTCCTAAATGCGTTGCTTGGCCCTAAAAAAGTAGCGATAGTGAAGTGCAGTGCCCATAAGAAAGTTACGGATAAGGTGGGCCAAGGAAATGCCTTTGCAGACAGCATAGCAAGGCAAACGGCTATGTCCCGAACTAGCTCCCCCATGTACGTGGTACAATCACAGGCTGAACGATGGAGTGATGCTAGAGCAGAGATACGGGATATACAAAATTCAGCTACAGAATCAGAGCTTGCGGCTTGGGCAGCAGATGGGGTACTAGATGACGAGGGGTGTTGGAGAAGCAAAGACATGGAGAAGTGGAAATTGCCTGCGGCTTACTTACAGGCGATGGTCCAGATGACACATGGACTGGCTCATGTTGGAGCTCTTGCAATCACTCGGCTTTTAACACGAGTTTGGGAACATTCCGAGATTGCAAACACTGCAAAGAGAGTAGTGCAGACCTGCCTGGTATGTTTGCAACACAATCCTGGAAAGGGGTCCTATACTCCGAAAGGAGGGTTCGTTCCACCTTCTGCACCGTTTGAAGTCCTTCAAATGGATTACATCCAACTCGAGCGCTGCAATAACCTGAAGTACGTCTTAGTGGTGGTGTGTGCTTTTAGCAAATGGGTTGAGGCCTACCCCACGAAAGACAATACGGCTCTGACAACAGCTAAGGTGTTGCTTAAGGAATTCTTTCCTCGCTTTGGAGTTTGCAAATTTTTGTGGAGCGATAATGGGCCCCATTTTGTCGGAAAGATTGTGGAGTATGTACTGAAGGGGTTAGGGATTCAGCAAAAGTTCCACGCTGTATTCCACCCTCAGTCAGCAGGTTTGGTCGAGCGGTACAATGCAACGTTGAAGCTTAAGCTGGCCAAAATTGTGGCGTCTACATCATTGAAGTGGCCAGATGCGTTGCCGCTAGCACTACTGTCTCTTAGAATAGTACCCCATTCACGAACTGGCCTTACACCTTATGAGGTGGTGTTTGGCCGCCCCATGAATATCTGGGGAGTGCCCAAGCCGCGATTGATACATGATGTGCCTTGTGTTATGATGAATGATTATTTGGCACGATTAACAAATGATTTGCTCTCCATTCATCAACAGGTTCGAGAAGCGCTCCCTGACAACTCTACTGGAGAAGGCCACGATCTTCGTCCTGGGGATCATGTGATGATCCGTTCGTTTGAAAGAGCAAGCAGTTTGGAGCCCAGGTGGAAGGGCCCCGAGCAGGTCCTTCTGGCAACCCGCACCGCCGTACGAGTGACCAACAGGAAGCGGTGGGTGCATTCGACTCACTGTCGTCGAGTCTCTCCGGATCTGGTGACTCCTGCTGTGCTTACTGATTATAAAGAGATCTTGGAGAAAGAAAAGAGCCCAGCTGTGACGTCGGCCGAAGTAGAGGGAGCCTTCCCGGACCAATCTGCTACTGGAAGAGAGCGCTACAATCTACGACCGCGATAAAAGAAGATTTTTGTTCCTTTTTGAACTGGTTGGTAACCGCTCCAGGTTTGTGAAACGGAAACCGGGAATTCCAAGGGGGGGGGATCAGTTCTGCCAGAGTAGCGACACCCGTCTTGGCCCGGAGAAGAAAACAACGGCTACCTCGGAGTTCAGCACCGCATTTTTCTTTTTTTTAGGTATACACGTACGTGTATCAGAGACCACTTGTGAGAAACTGTGAACAATTTGTGTCATTTGAGACTTTGCACAGAACTTTCTTGAACTATGGCATCAACGGCATCGCGTGATAAGAAAATACTGGGTGCCTTTCTTTTTGTTTTCACGATTGTGGTGATAGCTGTTATAGCCTGGGTAGTCGAACTCGTAGTGCCTGTACGTGAACATTTGCTGCCGACTACCCCGGCACCGTCTGAACATTTCCATTTTACATTGCCTTTTCATGAAGAGCGCCACCGTCAAACGTACTTAAATAACAGCTTCATTCAGATTCTTCACCACACACATAATATGACCAATACCTCTAATTGCTGGGTGTGTGGAATGTTGCCTGGGCACCAGAAGAGAGGGGGCACCCCACTTATTCCACTCCCGTTTTCGCATAATGGGTCTTGCAACGCCTGGTACACCCTCCTCTTTACCTTGAGATGGCCAACCAAAGGGGGGGTGCTTTTCCGCCTCAATAAAGAATGTCCCCATGACAAGGATGGGTTTCCACGGGCTGAGGGTACACGTTTTGAATGGGAAGAGTATAAGCCCGACAATGTGTCTGCTCCACGAATATACAGCAATCAGAGAAATGTGAATGTATCAAGTGCTCATGTTATAAATGTCATTGCTACAAAAGCTGATTTATGTATCCGAAATAAGGGCACGATTGCAGTGGGGAAAAGTGAATGTAACGTTACTCTCACGTTCGATAGCCCGAATGGCATTTCATTTGTTGCATCCAGAAACACCTACTTCATCTGTGGAACAAAGGGGTACCATCAGCTTCCGGTGGGGTGGTTGGGCACCTGTTATGTATCATTTGTGCTACCTCCTGTATTCATTGCCCCACCGATGTATCACAACGACTATACTCTGTACCACGATTTTGTTTTGAACAGAGTTAAGCGAACTGTTGCTTTAGAGGACATTGATCAAACGGACACTGCGTTGCAACAATATGTGGACTTTAATCTGGGACTGTTCTCCTTTGTGGGGGCTGCATTGAACAGTCGAAAAATCAGACGGCTGACTCGCGTTGTCGAGGCTGTTGCGAATGACACTGCTATTGCCTTAGGAAATATCACCGAAGAACTGCAGATTTCTAGAATTGTCACCCTCCAAAACCGGATGGTGTTGGATGTTGTTTTGGCTGATCGTGGGGGGGCATGTAGAATTATCGGAAGCAGCTGTTGTGTTTACGTGCCTGATAACTCTCCATCTGTGTATGATGCGATTTCCAAGCTGCACAAAATAGCTGCCGAAATACACCCGGACAATGGAACTTGGACATTTTCTGGATGGTTCTGGTCCATGATTGCAACTTGGGGCTGGAAACTGCTGACAATTCTCTGTATACTTGTGGGAGCAATGTTTTTTATCTGCTTGTGTATCCAATGTGGTCCTGCATTGTGTTCAATGTGCCTATCGGCCTGTTTGCCATCGAGACGAGCTCTTGCCTACGATAAAATGATGCTACATAAGGAGGTGACACAAATTATGTTAATTGACATCGAGGACGAACATCCGGACTATGTTCACTATGAGGTAGATTCAGCTAAACGCTAAAAGGGTCGTCTGTCGTAATTGGCCCGTCCGTGTTAGCGATTAGCTGAACCTACACGTTGTCCTCCTTAACTTGACTACATACGATGAACGCCATTTTGAATGTTGCGGCGGCCATCTTAGCTCATGAGCGGCCTCGTGGTCGACGTGCCCTTTAGTCCTTTGTCCGTTACGCTGACCACTCACATCTGCCCAGCAACAGGCTATTTTTAGTATTGGTCAAACCACACATGCGCAGTTCTCACTGACCCGTAAACCTTCAGGAATGTGTCCCAAACTGACCAGTGGGTTTGAAACCCTCCAATAAGCTGGCAGTATTCCAAAACATGACCATATATGTCTCTAAAACTGCGTCTTAGCTTGTGCCGCCTGTCTTTTATTGCCCCAAAAGTGTATATAAAACGGGGTCACACCGGTGTTCGGTGTGATACCTCTTGCAATACCGAAGGGTGCTGTTTGAGTGTACCACCACCCCATGGGGTTTTAATAAACTTGTTCTTTGCCTTTTACAGCTTCCGTGCCAACAGTTCTTTTGTGTATGTGGGTAATCTCTGGAGCGTGTAGGCCTTGGGAACCCCGAAATACTTCACTTTCCCTATTGCTAGGTTTATTGCTGCCACCAGTGGGCTGTAGCCCACATAATTCTTGCTCTCTAGCAAGGGCAAGTCTCTCTTTGGCCAGGGAAAGTTCTTCCCTTTCAATCCTCAGTTTGATTGCCCTTTCTTCAGCTTCATACACTCTCCTCTTAGGGGAAGACATCCTTCTGTGAGAAGAGTTGAGAGAGCCATTGGTTCGAAAGGATCTGTTAGAGCCTCTTGATAGAGACCTAGCTCGTCCATTCCCAATGTTAAGCTGACCTGATAGTGGCCCCGGGGGTCCCCCAGTACCACTGTCATGTTTGCTTAAGTTGGACCTGCTTAGTCTAACGACTTCTACCTGTCCCTTATCTGCCTCATCCCCAGAGGGATCCTCATCCTCATCATCCTCCACATCTTCGTTCTCAGTCGAGAGGTGGATGAGGTCAGGATCGCCTCTGGTTCCCTCAAGGGGAGGCATGTCTCCTTCTGGATTAGAAGAGCTAAGAAGGGTCTCAGCTTTTCTGGCATCATAAGTCTCCAAGAGACCAATCAGAAAGGACGTTGTGGGGTTAGACCCCTGCTTGATCTTCCTGGAGTGACACACTTGTCTTAACTCCTTGAAGCTCAGCACAGTATATCTTGAAGGGATGACCTGTGGAGGGTCAACTGACACAAGGGGAGACTCAGAGTTTCCTCCTTTGTCCGACATACTGTTTCTAGTGTGGTGTAAGTGATGCACCTACCTACACTATGTGTTTACCTACTGTTCCCTTGCTAAGAGTTGCAGCCAAGGTGTGCTACGCCTTGAGGAGCTGCAACAGCTGGTTCAGTAGAACTCAGAGTATTCTAAGCTTTAGTTATATGTGCTAACAGTACTTATGCGATCTTTCAACAAGATATTCTTAGGATACGTGTGGTAAAACAACAGCAAGCTCAAATCCCAACCGCTGCTCACCAATGTGAGAAGTTGGCCCGATATGCAACGTTCGCTATTCTAGCGACCGCTATGTATCGTTCCAACGACCCTTATGGTGTTTGGTTGTAAGTCAACCTATAGACCAGCTATCCTAGTAGCGTGGATACGAGCAGTCTAAGGCTAAAGACTCGAGAGGGCGTGTTAAGCCAGCTGTTATAACACATATACCCCTTGAACACCAAGTGAAAGGACACCACACAAGTGTTATGAAAATAAACAGTTATTTATTAAGAATCACAACAGCCCTGTACTCTTTATGAGGACAGGGTACTAAGCACAAACCAAATCTCTTAGGAAAATACTTCAAGTGCACAATTAAAACAAGTGTCCGAGGACACGGAAAGTTTAGTGGTCTCGGGCGGACCCGATAAGGCAAGTCGGAAGCGAGGGACTCAGGACCCTAGAGTAAGGAGGCTATGCAGGCACCGAAATGCCGAGTTACCTAGCCACGAGGGCTGCGGCTGCACAAGTCTTACAGGCGTCGGGGTCTTCGCTGATGAGCCAGGAGCCGGAAGAAAAGGAGTTGCTGGCCGGCGACCAGTGATGAATAGTTCGTAGAGATCCAAGCCTGGATCGGAGATCGATGACACCTGAAAGCAGAGGGGACCAAGTTCGTACTACTAGCCAGTAGTCAGAGGGTACCAGGAGGGCACCGGTTGGCCGTCACCTCGACCAGGTGAGTGGGCGACGCTAGGCTCTGCAGTCTCACGGACCAGGAGGCGTTGTCGGCGACCAGGATGGAGGTGCGAGCTGCCCCACGAAGGATGATGCTGTCGGCGTCGCTGGGCCCAGGATTGGGGCAACAAGCCTTGGCAGATCTCAGGGCCACGTGGTGGGCCTAAGATGGCGTCTTGAATGGACCAGGAGGGTCCGGGGTGCTCCTCTCGGAAAAGGGAGCAAGGGCCGGCCTGGAGCAACCAGACCAGCAGCGTTGATTGTCGGATGTCGTCACAGAAGGGCACAAGCCAGCGGCTAGTGACCAGACAACGTGCTGAGCAGCGAGCAGAAGGGCCCCACGCAGATCGTGGAGATGCTGGGAGACTGCACTTTGGTGCTGGAGCGGCTCAGGGTCGGGGCTTCTCAGACCCCAGAGCACTCACCAGAGAATGACTTCGATGGTCGTGCTGGTTAAGAAAGCGTGCAGGTTTTGATGATGGCCGGTCCCTCGAGGTCTCGTCGCACCCACAGATCACAGCTGAGCTGATGACGTGGGTAGAGGTCAGAGGTGCCAGGGAAGCCGGTTCTCGTCGAGCTGGGCCGTCGGATCCTTGAGGAAGGACTTGCAGCAAACCGCAGAGTTCTTAGATGGTGCCCGCTGATGCAGGGTGACTACTCCTTAGTCACAAGGGAGAAATCTTGAGAAGAGTCTCGAATGTCCTTTCGTAGAAAGTAGTTCTTGATTCAAAGATGATCTAATTTGGAAGGGTCGCCGCTCCGGCCTTTATTCTAAAGAAAGGGGTGGGTACATGACTAGGTCCTGCCCTAAGGGTGGGACCAGGAAGGGGGGTAGTTATACCCCTCTCCCCTGCCGGACTTTCCCCAGGCCAGGTCTGGCGCCCCTGGAACTGGTTCTGACCGGCAGATGCGTAGTGAGCACCGGGGTGCCACTCCGCAGTCACCTTCTCGCAGAAGCCCTACCTACCCAGAATACACAAACCCTGTCTGGGACGGTGCGAACACCGCCCTCGACAGGAAACCCTTTGTCCAAGCGCCCCTCGCTGGAAGGACTCCCAGCAGCAGGAGGTCAGACTCGTGTCTGTGGTGGCAGCATCCATTTGGTGGAGCTGAGGCTTTAGTTAACTTTAACCGGGGTTCACAGTTACGTACATGTCGTGTCCCTCTAGAAGGGCGGAATGCTAACCTCGTCGCCAGAATTGGTGAGAGGGCAGCATCCCGATTCGTATGACACCTTACTCGACATGCCTTGATAACGCGATACCGAAGTTACCGATGTGGTACGCGTTATCATGGAACAGCCATTGGGTCTTGATTCCGCAAGCTGCAACCGGGCTCGGCTCGGGCCCGAACCTAGTTCACACGAGCCCACGCACTCTGCCTTCAGGATTGTCAAGGCCTGCCATAGGAGTGACTGATAGGAACTCGGGCGTCCATTGTACGGTTAGATATAGGGCTACTATACCTAAAGCAAAGGGTGGTTACACGGCTTTGCCCCAGCTGTCATGCAGCCAGTTGTGTCAAATTTAGGAGGCCAACCAGGGGTGGCATAATACATGCTGCAGCCCCTGGCGGCCCTGGGTACACCTATGCCCTGCGTTACGGGGTCTGATAAGGTGGCCCAGTACCAATTGGAAATGTACCTAGGGTACATGGAATCCATTTTAAAGAGAGAGCAGTAGGCCTGGGGTCCTGATTGGCAGGGTCCCAGGTCGACTATGTCCAAAACCAGCTAAAACACAGGGCAAAAAGTTGGGGGCAGCCATAGTCAGGAGGTACCTTCCTACAGTCAGGCATTCCCAATTATATCAAAGGGCGCATCCTCTAATTAAGCTGGAGATTTTGGCAAAATGGCCGGGGGCTTATCCCGACACTGAAGCAGCATCAAAGTTGTTTTTGGGGATTTAAAGACGGTTTCAAGATAGGTTACCAGGGTCCTCGGCTGAGCAGGTGGTCAGATACTTTAAAATCAGCCAAGGAATTTCCACAGGTGTTCAAGGGAAGTTACAGGCTGAGGTAAAGGCAGGAAAATTTGCTGGTCCTTTTGTACGTTGCCCAATGCCCAATTTGATTGTTTCACCCCTTGGAGTGGGACCTAAGAAGAAAGCTGGGGAGTTCAGCTTAATACACCACCTGTCAAGTTCAAGTTCAAAAGACCTTTATTCGAATTTCATAAAATTCATAAAAGTATCGCAGTTAAAAACAACAATTCATTTACATTATACATTATTACAAAGATTTCATAATTAAAATGTCATAATTAAGGGGGCGTGGCTTGGCGGGCGAAGATGGCGGTCGCAGCCTTGTAGAGCTCCCGCCGGCCCGGACTTAATTCGATCATTTATCCTGTCCCCCGAGCCCACTGTTGGTGCCCAGTGATTGCTTTCGATCTGGTGAAGTCTCCTGTCTACTTTGGTGTGCTGATCCTGCAATTCCTCCCTTCCTGTGATCGAAGGGAGGCGGCGGCGGAGTGCGGCCTGGTGGCCGGCCGGAGGCCGGGGTTCTCGAGTTTCGCGACGCCTGGTGGCAGCTGCGACCTGGCGGGTGCGGATGGCATCCGCTACGCCGCCCTTGGCTCATCTCTTCGACCACGATCGCCTGGAGATCGGGACGGTGCCAACAGCTCCTACCCATCGGCTCATCCCCTGAACGACCAACGAGCGGTGGCGGTGAGGCGTGGCCCCGCGACAGTCTGGGGACAGGGTTCCTTGTGCCCGGAGGCGGCCGGGGATGGACTAGTGGCCGGTAGGGGCATTTGATCCGCCTCCCCTGGCTCGGCCCGCTGGATACGGCTGCCCACAGACTGCGGACCCGCAGATTCTTCCTGTTATACCCTGGACGGCTGCTTGTGGGGACAAGTGTGGTTGCGGCCTGTTCTGCCGGGGTGACGCCGGGACCTCGATTTTCGCGACATCCGATCGCGGCGGCCGGCCCGCATCCCTCCCTGGGGCCTCATCTGGGCCGCCCCGCTCAGGATTTGTGACAGTGCCCGAAGGTTCGTAGGTGGTGTCCGCCCTGCCCAGCGCTTGCCATGACCAGGGACAGAGGAGGTGGCCCGCCTAAACATGGCCCCATCGATAAATTCACCGGGCCGAGTGGTGGCGCCGGGGCGGCCGGTGGCAGCGGCGGCCCCGGGCCGGACAATGCAGCTATCCTAGCGGCCATCACCCAATCCCGAGACATGCTCGATGCCAAGATTGGAGCGGTTGGGGCGGATGTCACGCTCCTGCGCCAGGACCTTCGCAACGCGGTGGAGCGGATCGCTGGGGCCGAGACCCGTATCACTGAGACTGAGGCGGACATTAGTGGCCTGAAGAAGCGCCTAGCGGAGGTGGAGAGCGTCCAAAAGACACTGGCGGCCCGCGTGGAAGATGCAGAAGGGCGCGCGCGGCGCAACAACCTCCGCTTCATTGGATTTCCAGAGCGGTGCGAGAAGGACAACATGGAGCGGTTCCTGACCGGGTGGCTGGAGAGCTGGCTCCCCGAAGGGGCACTGTCTACATGCTTCGTGATTGAGAGGGCCCACAGGGCTCTGACCCAGCGGCCACCGGAGGGTTAGCGCCCACGGCCAGTTATCGCTCGCCTGCTGAACTATCATGACCGGGATGTTATCCTGCGGGAGGCGAGGAACAAGGGCTCCCTCACCTTCGAGAATCATACCATCATGATTTTCCCGGACTACACGAAGATGGTGCAGCAGCAGAGGCAATCCTTCATGGACGCTAAGGCTAAGCTTCGGGGCCTCAAGCTCCAATCCTCGCTCCTGTATCCGGCTCGCCTGCGAGTAATATATCAGTCTCGGACCCATTTCTTCGATTCGCCTGAGGAGGTGTTCCGCTGGACCGATGAGGCGGTGCGACTCCGGCCCCATGCCCAGCCGGGGCTGGACCCGGGCAGGTCTCAGGGATCGTCGCCGGAGCGGACGGATCGCCAGCCCAAGAAGGGCCACCATCGGAGTTCTCGCTCCAAGAAAAGATCAGCTTCCGCCTGTGCATCGCAATCGGGTGGTGCCAGAGACTCGGAACACTCCGATGCGGGCAGCTGAACACTGTTGGGCCTACACGCACTTTGTATGCTGCATACTGACTTGCTCTGCTTTGGCTGGTGAGACTGTTTCATTTTGTCCTTGATGTGCCAGCCGGTTCCCATGTGAAGACTTCAGTTATTGTCATGGGACGCAGTGTGGCTCGGAGGGTACCATATGTGGGCCTCAGACCCTCACGGATGTGAGTGTTGTTGGGGGGGTGGTGAGTGTGTGTCATGGTGGGGTTGTGGGGATCCATTGGTATGGCGGGCCCTGGGTCCTCTGTTTTGGGCCCGGGTCTCTCCATGCCGCGACAGGTACTTCAATGTTTTCTGAGGTATTGGGGTGGTGGGTGTGGGGTGTGGGGGGGTGTTTTGGTGTTGCAATTGTTGGGGGGGTTCTGGGTTGGGAAGGGGGCACTGAGTTTGCGGGCTGGGGGGGTGGGTCCACACATGTCGGGGGCTGGGATTCTTGTCGATTTGCGGGTTGCACCTGGGTGGGAGGGTGGGCCAGATTTTGGACTGTATATTGACAATGGCTGATGCTGCGATTGTGTCTCCTTCAAAGACCCTGCGGGTGGTGACATGGAATGTGCGGGGTATCCTGGATAAGATCAAGCGTGGGGCTGTGCTGCGGTGGGGGAAGAGGGAGATGGTGGATGTCCTCCTGCTTCAGGAAACGCACATGCTGGGCTCCAAGGCCCTTAGCCTCCAGAGGTTCGGTTATCACCAGGTCTATCATGCTGGCTTTACGAGGGGATCACGGGGGGTGGCCATATTGATACATCGTAGGGTGGCCTATGTTCATGAGAAGCAATGGATCGACCCTCAGGGCAGGTTTGTCTTTGTTAAGGGCCTACTGGGTTCCGAGCCGGTGGTCTTTGGAAGTGTTTACGCCCCTCCCCCCCTACAATGGGCACTGTCTGAGCGGCTGTTTGCGTTGTGGGATGAAATCCCCGAGGTCCTGACTGTGGTGGGGGGTGATTGGAATGAAGTCATGGATGTGGGCCTGGACCGCCAGCGGCGAGCGCGTGTGGTGTCTGACCCCCCCCCGCGGCTGCCCCCACCCGGTTGTGTGCGACTGTGCGCAGTCTGGGCTGGATCGATGTGTGGCGGCATTTTCATCCCGCAGTGCAGGCCTTCACGTATGTATCGGCGGTGCATGGGTCGTTCTCGAGACTCGATTATTTGTTTGTACCGGGTGCCTGTCTGAACCGTGTCAGGGACGCCACGATACTCCCCAGGGGCCTCTCGGATCATTCCCCTGTCCTAGCCACCTTGACCCTCCCCTCTAAACGACAACCCTTTCGCTGGCGTATGTCCGCCTGGCAGTTGCAGTGGCCAGAGTATGTGGCGCACTTACGCGAAGAGATCGATCACTTCTGGCGCGAGAACTTGGTGGGGGGCGTCGATGCCATTGTTGTGTGGGAGGCGCTGAAGCCCACGATCCGGGGCATTGATATAGCTTGGTGTGCGGCCGCTTGGCGGGAGCGTCGGGTGGCCATTGCGACTGCCGCGGCCCGCGTGGAGGAGCTGGAGCAGCGTGGTCGACTCGGGGGTGACGAGGGCGTCGTGCGACAGCTCCTGCAGGCCCAGCAGACTTATTCCTCGGTCCTGTACGAGGAGGCCCGGCAGGCGTGGCTCGCCACGCGCAGCAGGGTGTATCAGTGGGGCGATAAGTCCTGCACCATGCTACATAGGCTTTGCCAGGCGACTTTCCAGCCCCTTGAGCTACCCGGCCTTACGGCGGGGGATGGCTCAGTTATGACCGACCCGGATCGGTTGGCGGCTAGCTTTGCCCGCTACTACGAGGCACAATACGCTCCTCGTGACCCTTTGGTGGAGGGCGAGATTGCCCCATACTTGGATGACCTACTCCCGCAGGCAGTCCCGGAGGAGACTAGAACGGCCTTAGAGGCCCCGCTTACGTCCGAGGAACTTGGGGAGGCCCTTGGCCAATTGAATACTGGGAAGGCGCCCGGCCCTAGCGGTTATCCTGCCGAATTTTATAAAAAGTTTCATGTCCAGCTGGGACCCCACTTTCGCAATGCCCTAGAGGCAGCGCGGTCTAGAGGCGAGCTGCCACCTGACTGGCGTCATGCTGAGATTGTGGTCTTTTTGAAGCCTGGCAGGGCGCCGGACCGCCACGACTCTTACAGGCCAATCTCCCTCCTCAATATCGAGGCCAAGATCTTGGCGAAAGCCCTGGCGAACCGCCTTCTGCCCCACATCGCCGACCTGGTCCACCCTGACCAGGCCGGGTTCATGCCGCACAGGGCCACCCGACATAATATCCGGCGGGCGCAGGCAGCGATCGACGCCATGGGTGCTAGGGATGAACAGGCCGCACTCCTCCTCGCGGACATGGACCGGGCCTTTGACTCGGTGAGTTGGGCGTATTTGTTCACCTTGTTGGCCCGCCTCAATCTAGGGCCTGTTTTCTTGTCCTATATCCGTCTCCTGTATACCAATGTTACGGCGTCGGTCCGTGTGGCCGGTGCGGTCTCAGGGCGATTCCAAATCGGCCGTGGTACTCGGCAGGGCTGCCCGCTGTCCCCCTATCTGTTTGCCCTGGCCATGGAGCCCCTGGCGTCGCGGATACGAATGGATGCCCATCTGCGTGGCTTTGTCTGGAACGATACCCTTACGGATAGAATTGCACTTTACGCAGACGACGTCCTCCTGTTCCTTACCGACCTGCGGCGCTCGGGCCCTCGAGTTTTGGGGATCATGCGGAGGTTTGGCGAAGTCTCAGGGCTCCGCCTTAACCTGTCTAAGTCGACCCTGTGGGTTTTACGTGGCGGAGTGGTTGCCGACCCTTGGGCCGCCGACCTGCGCGTGGCGACGGACGGCCTGAAATATTTGGGTGTTTTCCTCTCGACTTCGCAAGCCGTGGCCTGGACACGCAGTGTCTTGCCGGTGTGGGAACGGATCCAGGCTGATGTTAAAACATGGTCCAGAATGCCACTTACAATCTTTGGGAGGTCGGCCATCTTTAAGATGGTGGCGCTGCCGAGACTGTTGTACCAACTTCAACATTTCCCGCACCCTATTGGCATGGAGTGGTTCCGTCAGGTGAACTCTGTGCTGAGCCGCTTCCTGTGGGATGGCGGAGCAGCCAGGGTGGCCCTGAGGACGTGCTTTCTGTCCACCTACTGTGGTGGTTTGGCCACATCCGACCTCCTCTCCTACTACCAGGCGTCACATCTTCTTGTCCTCAATGAATGGTGGTACGGGGACAGGAGTGACCCGGCCTATGCCCTGGAGAGACATCTCATGGGTGACCGTACGCTCCACACCGTTCTTTACTCGGCCCGTATACGCCGTGGGTTGCCGTCGGTGACAAAAGTGGTCTTTGCAGTGTGGCGGCAGTCTTTGCGCCGCATGGGTTGGTGGGGCAAATTAACGGCTGAAACGCCGCTGTGGCACAACGGTTTGCTCCCAGAACTGGCGGCCCTGGCCGGGTTCGAGGGTTGGGAGGCTATTGGAATTACACAACTGGGCCAAGTCATGTCAGGCGCAACCCTCAAGTCCTTTGAGGAACTCCGAGTGGAGTTCCAGATGCCTCAGTCCCAGTTCTTCCGGTATTTACAGCTGAGACATGCCCTCGCCCCAAGCATTGCCGGCCTCGACTCCCTACCGGAGTTCAGCCCGATTGAGGCGAAAGTGTTTATGGGAGACTTGGGAGACAAGAAGGTCTCTAGGATTTATCAGTCCCTTGTTATTCACTGCTCATCCACTCTCAGCTCCCTTCGGGAAGCATGGGAGGTAGACGTGGGCGCCTTGGATGAGGACGACTGGAGGGAGGCACTGGAGTCCCCGCGCGGCACCGCTATCGCGGTTCGGCTCCGCCTGATACAATTCAAGTACCTGCATCGTGCCTATTACACACCTGAACGACTGTGGAAGGCTGGTTTGATTGCGTCATCGGAGTGCCTGCGCTGTGGGGAAGTGCCTGGCTCCCTGTTGCATACGGTGTGGTCGTGTGGTCGCCTGGCTGGATTCTGGAGGGGCGTATGGAATTGCCTGGCTGAGGTCCTGGGCTGGGATCTTCCTCGAACCCACCGGCTAGGCCTGCTGCACATCATGGAAGGGGTTGGGGGCAACATATATAAACGTCACCTGTTGCTCCTGGGCCTGGTGGTTGCTAAGCGTGACTTGGCTCGGGCCTGGAAATCTGTGAGGGCCCCCCCCCTGTCTGCGTGGAAGGCTGGGCTGGACTACTTTATGGGTCTTGAGAAACCGGTCTTTGAGGCGCGGGGCTGCCCACGCAAACACTTCAAGATCTGGAAGCGGTGGGCCGACTACCGTGGCCTGTCCTTGGAACCCCCGGTGGAGCAGGAGGAGGACATTTGATCGCAGTGACTTTTCTGGCCCCAATGGCAAGACCCAGGTTGCACTATACCTGCTTCCTCTATGTGAATCGTCTTTGTGTTGCTTCTGTACATGTGTGGCGGGGGGGGGGATGGTGGGTACGGGTGGGGGTGTAGTTGGGGTTGGGATGGGTTGTTAGGGCATTTTTAAAGCTGAGCTTCATTGATACTTGCTTCGTGAATACTATGTATGTCATCATTGCATTGATACTGATGTGGTGATCTTGGTGTGTGAAGATGCCACATTCTTGATACTCTTTTGCTCAATAAAATTGGTTGTGAAAAAAAAAATGTCATAATTAAAATGTAATACAGTTCAACTGTATTGAGGCTAATTTCAGGGATTTTCCATCATTTTGTTATCAGTCTCAGAAAAGTGCTAGTGCGGAAAATTAGTTCGATCTACACACAAGAGGGGAGAGGGCCACAATAGTTTAAACTTCAATACCCCAGGCCCCCTAAGGCAACCAGTTAATCACACACAGGGGGTATATAGAGTACACAACTACAACAAAGGAAAATTCCCCAATTTGGAAAAACTGCCCTCACTCACATACCGAAGTATGTGACATGCTTCATCATAGGGCCTGCTACAAACGCCCTGGTGTAGCCACATCCAGGGCGGAGCATTAGGGAGGGGGAAAAATAATAAATTCCACGTCACAAGACGTACAACACAGTCAGTCAATACGTACAACGAATAACATACATGAGTGATAGAACGTGTAAGTGAACACCTCGTGGATCTGATGTGAGTGCGACGAAAAAAATGCAGTTAGGATGTGATTAAAACTGATTAAGGGTGCCAATAGAAAGTATTACTTTATTAAGCCCAATTTTGATACCCCTATCAGGATTAAAAATAATGAGAAAGGATGGGAAAATGTCTTATTGAGAAAATGAGGTTCCTCAAGACTTCCCTCCTACCACTGCTAGAGTCAACATGTTTTGACCGCTTCAATTGTGCCCCAAGAGGTCACTTTGGTCTTCCTCAGGACTGTCGCAGTCAAATCCACTTGTCACCCTATACCGTAGTTCGGTCACTGGGTTTCCCGAAAGTAGTCGGTCTCATAAATCCATACTAATCCGGGTCTTTCAATCATACAGTGGAGAAGATATCCCCAAAGTAAAGGGGAGAAAATTCACTGGAAAAGAGTAAGGGATAATAAGTAGGGTGCAGATGCTCGCCCCCCATAGTTCTACTCAATTCCTCCCTGAGATTTCTATTTTACTAACTCAGGTATTTCTCCAACTGAAAGGACTGTGCTTTAATAACGTTCCGCAAACAGACTCAAACGTATGTCATTTTAGCCTGGGTTGTCTTATTAGACATTCAAAGAGACTAGCTTAAATTGCTAAGTCTTAGATCAAGACTATAAGCTAGTATAGTCATGTATCAAACAATACACTCACCTGCCCCAAGCCAAGCCCGGGACCCCAATGAGCCCACACACACTCCACCAGAGAGCCACTCATATTTTAGGCACGTGGTTTAAAAACATCAAATGAGGCTTGTGAATTTCAACTGAATAAAACTTACTGAGTTTATGAACTACATAAACTTGAACTGGTGTCTGTCAGGAGGGTCTGCCCGTGAACACAATCTAAGAGGAATAGAGCGTACGAAGTAATTAGCAACAACCCTTTTGCCGGTCCGGTGACGTTAAAATCACTGGTTGAGCGCCGGTCTTTAAAGCCCTCCCCGTTCACCTTACCGTTCAGTTAGGCTGTCCCTGACCAAAGTAATCCTGTATCAAGTGACACCGCGTATTTGGAAGACGCGGTGTCCTTTCCTGCATTTACCGAACCACCATTCCCGATCCACCCCCGCCGTCCGGCGTCAAGGGCGTCATGGCGTCCCGACGTCGACACGGTCAAAAGGCGGGGCAGTCGGAAAATGTAGTATTGACTGGGTTTCTCGTCCAAGTGCAGCAATGGCCACGGGTTGCAGGAGGTGATATGCAACCCAAAACGCTAACAAAAGCGAAAACAAAGACAACAGCAAAACCGATACTCAGAACAATGCGGCTGTTATGTGGTTAGACATGAAAAGCGTGTTTCCCACACAGAGATGATAGAGGAGGGGTCTACCGGCAGTAGATGATAATGGCTGGCCCCGACCTTGGGTATCTATTTATACACAATTAAATGATGATATATGGATCTACTGGCTATAATGGATGGTAGCTAGCCCTGATCATAGATCTCATTGTCCGCATTTGAACCAGTCATGTTCCAGGTTAATGTTGATGTAATAAAGACTCTATTGCAAGATCTCAATGGTTCAAATATTTCGGAAATGTGTGATGTCTGGTGTATGTATATATATCTATCATAATGTTTCACCAGGGCAAGGTAACCGTCCCCAGTATGCGGGTAATAAAGGTTCAAGAGACCCCATAAATTAAGGCGCATCCTTCATAATGCCTCCCTAGGGTAAAATAAACAATGCCACTGTAGTGATGGCTATAGTGACCCCCTAATTAAAGATGTTGGCTGTTCCCTACTCCCAGCTAGAATATCTACCCAACAAATAATAATAGGATTGTATGATTGTGTCCTTTGTGTTGTCCCAAGTGTATTAATATTCTTAGGGAGATGGCCACTAGATGTGAAGATAAGCATAGATGACATGACTGAGTGGGTAATCAGAAGTGACCATGGCCTTATTGGAGGACTAGATTGATTTACAGTTGTCTCCCCAGAGTCTGCCAAAGAATGTCATCATTTAATCCCACTTTGTGGCTTCTTAAGCGATAAACCCATCGTTGTTCTCGCTGCATTAACACTCTTTGGTCATCTATTTGGTGTCTGCTGGGTTTTATTTTCTCTATCACGGTCCATCTAAGATCTTCTGTGCTGTGTCCTTTTTCAGAGAAATGGGTCGTGAGTTTGGTGTTTGTTTTGCCACATCTTATTGTACTCCGATGTTCCGTGATTCTGGTTCGTACTTTTCTACTAGTCATCCCTACATACATTTTTTGGCAGGGACAAATAAGCAGATAAATCACTCCCTGGGAATTACAATTGGTGTGTGATCTCTGTTCCCAGGGAGTGTGGAGTCCTTAAACAATAGAAGTGGAATTCTTCATCAAGTGGCAGACACTGCATGTACCACAACGAGTGTGTCCTGTCAGTATAGGTAAACCTGTTACAGCGGTGTTTTCCTTTACTAGTCCCAGGTCCCTGGGTCTAGTATGTATAAGAAGATCCCTCAAATTCTGGCTACGTCTAAATGAGAACAGGGGTGTCTCAATTTTCAAACCCCCTGTATTGAGTATATTCCAATTCCTCAAGACCAGTTTTTTGATCTGTTGTGATGCCGTATTGAAGGTGGATACAAAAACAGGTTTTTTGGTCTGGGGTCTCATGTTTTTGGACAATAGTGCATCCCGGTTTGCATTGAATCCATGATCACAGTTTAAACAGTCTTTTATAATATTTTGTGTGAGGATGGCAGCGTTGTTCCTCCAAACTCTAATCCAGAAAAGTGCTGGTCTGGCTCTAATAAAGTTGCTTACATATAGAAGATTTATTTCATTATGGCAAATATAATCAGAGGATGAGATTGGAGCGCCCAATATTTTCCTACAAAAACGGCTTTCTTCCAGCTGAATGCATGGGCTACTTCCCAACCCCCAGACCTCGGCTCCATATGAGGCAACAGGTAAGCACTGTAGTCTAAAAAATTTTTAAATAGCTTAAATGGCACCTATTTTCTTCGGGCGGGGCAGGCTCAAGATAGAATTGGTGGCTTTCGAGAACTTGCTCGTGGCGTGGGCCAAGTGCCCACTCCACGAGCTGTTCACAGCGAAAACCAATCCTAAATAAGGAAATGTGGGAACAGATTCGAGTTTATCTGTGTCTATCTGTATGGTATTGAGCTTCCTTTTCCCGGGGCCACATGACATAATGAAAGATTTTTTAAAATTTACCTGCAGATCTAATCCCTCCATAAAGTGAACAAAACTATGAACAAGTAGGCGAAGGGCATTTGGTGTGTGGGCCATAAGCACCGCATCATCTGCGTATAAAAGCACTGGTAAAGGTTTCCCTAGGATTATCGGGACATCACTAGTAACTTTCTTCAGACTACTGGATAGACCATTAATGTAAATAATAAACAGCAGGGGTGCTAAAACGCACCCCTGTCTCATCCCCTGCCTATATCAATAGCTCCAGAAACTTCACCGCCCATCCCAATTCTGACCCGTGCTTTCAGATCAGTGTGGAGATAGGCCAGGAACACGACAAGGGCATCATCTAACCCATTGTTAAGTAGGATTGTCCAGAGTTTGGATCTATTCACTAGATCAAAAGCGGATGAAAGATCCTTAAAAGCAAGGTAGGTGGGGGACGATCGAGCAATATTATACTTATCGATTATCAATTTAAGATTCAAGCATTGCTCCACTGTTCCCACCCCACTCCGGAATCCCATTTGGCACGGGTCCAGTAAGTCTGTGTCTTCAGTCCATTCAAGTACTCTATTATAAATTACTCGTCCCAAAATATTTAGGGTGTTGTCCAGAAGGGAGATCGGGCGGTAGTTAACTGGTTCCGACCTGTCTCCCTTTTTGAAGATTGGGAAGATAATGCTAGTTGCCCAAGTAACGGGCATAGCGCTGTAGGTAAGCTGTTGAAGACATTAAGAAGAATTTGTGCCCATAGGTCCGAATTATACTTAATAATGTCAATGGGCAGGCCATCAGGACCAGGCGCCTTCTTTCCAAGGCTCTCTTTTATAGCTATTTCTACTTCGTGGGCTTCAATCTGTAGGCCGCGCAATTGTCCTGGGGTTGGAGTCAACAACTCCTCAGGCGGTGCTGCATAGATTTTTGAGAAATGGGTCTCCCATACATTGCTGGTTATGTTGCAGCTAATTGGAGTAAGCTTCTTACCCATTTCCCTTGTTTTCCTGACTGCAGACCAAAAAGGTTCGCTGCGCTGGTCACCAGCGGTTCCCACTGTTCAGAAAGTAGTGTAGTCTTTCTTTCTGCTATTTTAGTTTTATACTGTTTCCTGGCTATCTGGACGGTCATTTTGCACCTAGGTTTAGTATTAAGTGCCCTTCTTAGTTCCTTATTTGCTAATGAGCAGGCTGAGTCAAACCACCTTGTTTCTTTGCCTTCCTTAGGTAGCGGGACTGACAAAAGAGTTTTTATAGTTGAGCACAGTTTTTCAAAATCTGCAATTATCCTATGTTGATTGCCGTTCGTGGATGAGCAAGACTTAATCAGGTTCGGGTGTGTAGTTTGTACACTAACCAAAATTGCCCCGCTATCAACCCCCCTCCATTTTAATCGCAGTCCGTCAGTCGAGGGTGTGATATCCCTTGCACCGTTTAGATTCGTGTAAACTGGGCTGGGTGCAAGATTCAAGGTTACTATGAGTGGGTTATGGTCACCGAATGATGTCACCATCACTGTAGACTTTACTATGCAATAAAAATATAGTCAATAGTAGAACTACTGTCCCTACTTGTGAATGTGGGGGCTTGGGGGGGCACTAGGACTATGACCTGTTCTCATAGCGTCACCAAGGGCAAATTCTATTAGTATATTAGCTAATTCGGTACCCCTTCGTTCCGCTTGGTCTAGATAGGTACTATCCTCAATCCCATGATTCTTTGTTAACTTTGCGTTAAACTCGCCCCCAATTAAAATCCCTGACTCTACATCAGTTAATGGGCTGAATTCCAGGTTATGTAGAGCCTTTGACAATACCTGAAAATTCTTATTCGGTACACAATAGAAATCTTTATTATAAAAGTTAATTAAATAAATCCTGGTCTTTGACTTTAACTTATATTCAAGAATTTGAATATTCGGATTCCCACTGGACAAATCTCTGATTGAACCACCAGCCAAAATCTTAATCCCAATGAACAGACCGCCCACTGCTCGGCCAAAACTGGGTTTAGGTGATGTTATGCTAAAACAGTGGTAACCCTCTATGTGCAAATTCCCAACAGCCCATGTTTCCTGAAACATAACAATGTCTATGCCATCAATTATCTTAGCCCATAAGGGGTCTGAAAGCCTAGATTCCAACCCCGCCACATTCCAGATGAGAATTGATAACCCGCAATTACTACGATGTCTGGTGGGCTTGCTCCCAGCACTCCTCGCTGTGTCCTCAGTGGTGTTGACAGCTACTGGGGGGCCGCTATTGGTATAAATATCATCAGCTGGTCTATTCTGGTTTGTTCTTTCTTCAGCTAGTGGTGAAAATCCCTTATTTTCATTACTTGTAGCTCAGCTTCTGGTATTGCTATCAACCATTTTATCCAGTCAGTCCTGCTCATCTAGATTAGAAAAATATTCAAACCGATTATGAGTTGGGATGTTAAATAGTGGCCTGACTTCATTCATCGGTATGTATTGATTTGGAGTGAATGCTGGATATGACCTTTCCCTATGGTCATAGTGGGACATTGTTGGTAATTGGGGATAGTGCAGAGGGTGTGCTGGCATTGGGGCCTGATGACGCCAGGCGGGGCCATACAGGTAATTAAAATCTTGGTTCTGGGAAAAAAGTGGAGGCTTGATCCTAGCACCAAAACTTAGATCCTGGTGTGATGCGGCAAAATTGTTTGCCATATTTGGCTTAGGGGATATCAATGTCTATAAAAATAGCCCAGTGGGAGGAGGGTGGTGTTAAATTCCTATGGTGAGGGTAATGGAGCACTAGCCAATGTTTTTTCTGCCCAATGGGGGGTTCTTAAAATGTATTGTTATACAGTCCCCCTCAAACTTTTTTCTCAGTGGTCCTATCCAGCCCACTCTCTGGGTATGAATAATCTCCCTTGCCCCTTCCATAGGGAAATTTCAATTTGCAATTAACTAATGTAAAGTTTTGTTTTTGAGGGATACAGGGGTTTCTTCTTGATCCTTCCTAAGTTTAGAAACATTAACTAGGACCAACAGGTACGCCCCACATTCAGGTGGCAGGTTAATACGTGGTGGAATCTGCCTCATATTAGTAGTCGTGTTTTGGGTGGGCTGGACCGTAGGAAAATGTTTCCCCATCAAAGAGTGTGTTTTTCAGCAGCCTCTAGGGCCGATTGGTACGTCTGGTTGACTTTCCTGGCAGACTTTAACGGTGTATCTTTGTTTTTTGTGGATGAAGATAGGATTTGGCACATTCAGATTTACTCAAATGCATCTGGTGCTAAAGGTTGTGGCATATTCTGTGAGGGGTGTTGGTGTGCGGAGAGCTGGCCGGTACATTGGCTGCAACAAGGTTGTATTATCGCCTCTTGGGAGTTATTTCCTCTACTAGTGACGTTTTACGTATGGGGTGAGGAATTGCGGAATAGACCAGTCCTTTTCAACGTAGACAATTTAGCTGTGTTAGAGTTGATCAATAAGCAAAAGGCCAAGGATTTGAGAGTTTTGAAGTTGTTACGTGCATTTATGCCTAAGTGTCTGCAGCTTAACATCGTTTTTAAAGCAAGGCATACTCCAGGTGTCAATAATTGTATCGCAGGCACTCTGTCTCGTTTTCAGTGGACCAAAATTCACAGTTTGGCTCCTGAGGCAGGACTCAACATGACGCAAATCCCGCAGTGTGTCTGGGACTTGGGGGAATGAGAATTGTCAAACTGGTTGAACACTCAGTGGCGGCCTCTACGAGAAGAAGCTATTGGCAGGCATGGAACAAGTTATAAAGTTATGGTAACACATTTACTATGCATGGGAAGATGGTTACTGATGAACAGTTTGTATTAGGTTTTGTTTTATATCTGATAGAGGTTTTTTCTCATACTACTATTTCTGGCAAATTGGCAGGAATTTCTTTTTACGGGCATTTGAGGTGGGAGAGGGATCCTGTGGGAGAAGTGTTAGTAAAAAAGCTTCTTAGAGTTTTATGTAGGGAACAGGCTGGTACCAAGCTGTAACGTCAGCCTGTGACATTTGAATTGTTGCAGAGGATGTTACTGCAGTTGCCCTCTTGCTGTTATGACGACTTTGAGTGTTTCAAGTTTCGGATATGTTTTGTATGGTTGTTCTTTGGGGCATTTCGGGCATCTGAGGTATTAGGAGTGCGTAATAGGGCAGGGTTATGGAGCCATTAAGTTTTTGTGGAACAACACAGGTTGAGAATTTGGTCAAGGGTTTCCAAGACGGATCAATTGGGTTGGGGGAAATGGGTGTTTTTGAATAGGCGTGGGGTGAGGGATTGCTGACCTGTAGGGGAATGTGAATAGTTCCAAGACTCAAAAGATTTTTTACACCAGGAAACATATTTTGCCATGCACAGGGACGTCTGATTTCTATTGCCCAGCTATCAGCATTAAAGAGGAAGGTGCTCATTACTGTAGGTGAAAATCCTTTACGTTTTGGCACACACTCCTTCCGGATTGGGGTAGCAACGGAGGTTGCAAGATTGGGGTGGTCTTGGTCAAACATCCGTAGGATTGGGAGATGGAGGTCCAAATGTTGTGAAAAATATGTCAGGAAATAAATTTAGTGCAGTATTTTTCTCTTGTTCATGTTTGTTTTTCTACCTAGGTCATATTCGAGGGCTTGTAAGTTTGAAAAAGACATCCTGGATAGTGAGACACTCCTTCAGAAAGTGGGCTGCTGTTTATGCTGAGCAACAGATTTACAGGAGATCGCTCAGACTTACCAGTGTTAGTCACAAGGTGGTATGGAAGGGGAAAGGGGTAATGCGTTGGGGGGTTATTTCCCACATTGTCTCTGATGTGTTCCAAGAAGGCCCTCCAGATTAACTTGTCATTCATTTTGGGAAAAATAGCAGGGTGGACTTATCTGGCCTGACTCTAATAAGACTCATGAAACTGGTTCTGGCAGTTATCAAATAGAACTGGGAGGGCACCATGATGATTTTGACTGAATTCATAACACAGCTGCATTGGAGAGGGGCAAGATGCTACGCAGCTTTGGAGAGGGCGACTCAAACTTAATAGAGCCATGGAAGTTTTCTGTGGGGACATTGGAATAAAGGTTTTATCTCACAGTCATCAAATATGGAAGGAGGATATATGGTGCTCAGCAAAAAGTCATAATTTTTTTCTCCTTGAGGGGTGGAACAGAAAAACTCTTTTCGTTTTCATGGATGGCAGATTTTAGCTGGGGGTGTGGGCAGTCTTGAGCGGGATGGTCCATCCTCCAAGGGGGGAGGTGGGGTATACAGTTCACAGGGAAAGGAAAAGAAAATGAGGGGATCTCTCAACAGGAGTCAGATCTTCTGGGTTTGCTTGGGGCAACATTTTATTGGGGTTATCTTTTGAAGATAGGTCAAGATGAGTTTGGGGATTGCTTTAGGATTTACCTGTAAGATGTTTTTGAGAAATTTATTATGCACCTGTCTTAATAAAGTGGCCCTTTTTGCTAAACAAAGAAGTGGTGATTCGTGATTTATTGTGCGAGTACTAACCTAGTACTAACCGAAGGCGATGAATGACTCCATTCAAATTTGGCAGTCCAGTGCAGTGGCCGCCTATCTCTAGTAGGAAGATTGTGGTGTTACAAAAAACCCTGACCAGCAATAGAATGGGGTTCTTCAAGAGTCTGTCAGGAGTCCTTTCCATGATGGTGTTTTGCAACAATGAGAGAAGATTTGGTGGGATCATGCAAGCCCATGCCACATCAAGGGCTTACTTCTTATTTTTCATTAGTCTGCTGTAAGTTAAGTAAGTGGGATGGAGATGCTGTTTTAGGCACCTTGGCTGAGATACAATACAGACGATCTAATGGTTTTGGAATGTAGTCAAATATAGGATAAACCTGAATTAGCAGAAAAAGGGGCATGGAAAGGCTAAAGAAAATTTATAGACAACACTATGCAGACATAATGCATGGCAGAGCCCTAAGTAGTGTAAGGGCTGTAGGAATCTAGATTATTATTTGGGGTGTGTGACATCCTGTTACAAGAAATAATTATAACTCTTGTCAGGGTAAAACCCTAAAGGCACTAAATTAACCTAACCGTTACACCCAGGAGCTAAGGCACAGACCAGACAGGACAATGTGTAAAGTATTTATGCAGTACCAAAACAGTAATATGGTCAAAATGCAAAACAATAAAAGTCTCAAACTAAATTAGAAAAAAAGCGAAACATTTAAGAGAAAATGACGCCAAAATGGCAAACATTTAATAAGGGGAAGCAGAGATATGAATTTTAAAAATGTAAGTAGAAATAGTGCAATAAAGCACAAAGCATCAATGACAGTCAATGTCAAAGTGGACTTGGACCTGGGCACAGTTTGAGACTGACCACAATGGAGTCTGGGTTAGGTAAACCAACCAGGTTCAAACTGAGCAAAGATTTTACCTTCTTACATAGTGTTTTAAGCCTCAATCCACCACTGTGGTACTCTTCTAAAGTCCCCCAGGATCTCTGTAGTGGCACTTAGAGGCCCCAATCCACCACTGTGGTACTCTTCTAAAGTCCCCCAGGATCTCTGTAGTGAGTAGACTTATAGGGTTTCCGTCAGAGGCCAACTGCAGGGCCCAGTACAGGTCCAGTTGTCATTGATCAGCTTGGTACTTACAGTAAAGGACCTATTAGCTAGTTGTCTCCCTATACCCACCCAGGAGGTCGTTTAACTGACAGTTGAAGTCCAACTCTTTGTCCTGGGAACAAGAAGGAGCTTGTCCAATGCTTCTGGAGTCCTCTCATGTCACGGGCAGGTCCAGTCCTCTTCAGATCTTCCACAGATCCACAAAGTGGTCTGAAGTGTTTGCCTGGGAATGCCACATTTATGCCTGGATTTAGTTTGTGGATGGGGTAACTCCTGGCTCTTCCTAATCAAAGGGCCAAAAGTTCCCAGTGTCAAACGTAACCCCTTTTCCAGTAGGTCCTGTCCATCTTACTGCAGACAGACCCAAAATGCCATGTGGCAGGGTGTTTTCAAAATGGCAAAATTCTTCTGCCACTTTAAGCTGTAGCTCTGAACTCTGATGCCTGAAGGTGTGAATGGGAAGTGTAGAAAGGTGGAATTTGACTACATGGTTGCCCCCACTTTTCTCCTGGTGTTTTGACAGTTTTTGACTTAGTTTGGCTAATCAGGGCCCCAGTATCTAGTTTCCTCTCTAAAATTATTCCATTTCCTTTAGGTACACTCCAGTTTGATTACTGTGGTACCCTTATAAGTCCCTAGTATATGGTACACCATTTATTTATTGATCTATACAGGATTTATAATGTGCATGGCTGCCTCAGCGATGAGGCGTCCCAGCACAACCAGAAACCAGACGAAAGACAGAGAAACTCACAAGCATCAAATATCAGATAGTGGGGAACAGCCATGTTTTTAGGGACTTCCGAAACGTCAAAAGATTAGGGATGACTCTGATGCTTGCTGGGAGGGAATTCCAAAGTTTGGCCACCAAAAGGCCAAACAAACGACCCCCTGCCCTCGCTTTCCTTACTCTAGGGACACAGACCAGACCATGATTGTCAGAACGCAGAGCGCGCCTGGGCAAATAGGCCTTCAGTAAACCTGATAGCCCCATAGGGGCTTGATGCCTCAACATTTTGTGCGCGATGCACAGCACCTTAAACTGAATGCGGGCTTCAATTGGCAGCCAGTGCAACTTCAAGAGCACCCAGGCCACTGATTGAGATCTTGGGAGTGCCACTGGGTATATGTGCTGCCGCGTTCTGGACCCTCTGCAGGCATTTAATGCTCACTTTATTGGCACCCAGATATAAGGCGTTGCCAGGAGGCCTGCAAGATGGTTTGGCGTACTCTGGGAGGAAAAAAACCAAGAAGGGCCTCAGTCCTCCCAAGAGCCCAAATCAAACAGCGGCGACAGCTCTTGTCTGCTTTTCAAACGTTAGTCCGGTGTCGAACCAGACACCCAAGTTCTTTACTGTCTCCTTCGGTGACGGAGCAGGTTTCAGATGATCAGGCCAACCCTGCTCTGACCAGAGTTTCTGGTCCTTCCCATACAATAGAATCTCGGATTTACTGGCAATTATTTGGAGGCAGTTAGCCTTCATCCAGTCTGACATAATAGACAGATCCTCCTTGAAGTGCTCCAGGTTGGCGTGGCATTTTTTAGAAAAAGCGATCACCAGCTGGGTATCGTCTGCATACAACACCAAGGACAAATCCCTGCCTCTGGCCAACTCCGCCAAAGGTCCCACATACAGATTGAATGAAAGTGGGTTCAAGATGGAACAGGGCATGTTCCTGAGAATGAAAAGGCGGCACTGACACTTGGAATGACCGCCCAGCCAGGAAGGAACAAATCCACTCCAGGGTATCATCCCTGATTCCAACCGTCCAAAGACGTTGAAGTAGGATCGCATGGGACACCGTATCAAAAGCGGCGCTTAGATCTAATAGGACTAAGGCCGCAGAGTCACCTACATCCAGCCGACTTCGTATGGATTCCGTGACAGCAAGAAGAGCTGATTCAGTGCTATGGCGGGGGCAAAACACATGTTGGGAAGGGTCAAAGATGTTATGCACGTCGCTGTATTTAGACAAGATGGAATTTATGTGTGCCTCCAACACTTTCGCCATGAAAGGGAGCTGAGATATGGGGCTGTAGTTGCCAGGGTCGCCCGGGTCAAGTGATGGCTTTTTTAACAGTGGCATGATTTTTGCATGCTTCCACGCCCTTGGGACGGAGGCTGATTTCAGTGAAAGGTTGACCAATTCAAGGGCCACAGGGGAGATAAGTGGTTGGAGCTGGCGAAAGTGAATCGCCGCAACCGGGTCAGCTGGCAAACCACCTTGATTTTTGCACTTAAGATCTCGAACTCCTGGGTCGACAGCAAAGGAAAAGATAACAAGCAATTATTCACCCTAGTGTCTGTCCCTGCCAGCACAGCGTTCTCAATAAGGGTGCTCCCTGTAGAGAGGCCCTGGTAAATCAACTCCACTTTCGTCACAAAGTGGAGTGCTAAAGCCTTGCAATGATGATCTGACGCTACAGGAGAGATACTAGTCATACCTGCACTCTTCATATTTTTAAGCAGCGTGAAGATGGTCTTGGTGGGATTGGATCTAGTCAGGATTTTATTAGCAACAAACTCATTTACTTAGGGCATGGGTACCCCAGAGGGCTTCCAGGGGCTGCAGAATGTATTGTGACACCCCCGGACAGCCTTCCAAAATGACACCACAGGTCTGCTAAAGCAGCCTGTGTAAGGTGGTCTATGCACCCCTTACTTAGATATAGGTTCCCTATATCTACCTTATATCACTAAACATATAAACCTATCAGTCACACCTATGTCAGGCCTTATCAATCCTGAAGGCAGGGTGCCTGGTTTTGTGTGAGAGGGTGCCCATACATGAGCAGGGCCCCTCTGCAGCCTTCGGAATCTATTCTCCGGGGTTGTTCTGTCATGCAGCCAGACCATATACTCTTAAGTGCATTATAACCTCACGGTAAATGCTAACTTTGCAGTGGCTGCAAGAAAACATGTTGTGTTTGGTGTTAAACACTTTCTAATCATAACTCACCACCAGTCCTGGTGGCGGAGGTATGATTCCATCCTTCGAGAGGGAGAGACATGTACACCTGGTACCAGTTTAAAAGAACCCTGGTATCACAAAATGGATGCCACAGCAACAGACACGAGCCTGGCGTCCTGCTGCAGGACGAAACTCCAGCAGGGAAGGCCTGGACAATAGGTTTCCTGTCAAAAGGAGGTGTCACCACCTCCCAGACAGGCTTTAGTGTGTTTTGGCTGGATGGGTGCACTCCAAGAGAGCTTTGAGTCAGCAATGGGGGCACATTTGGTGCCCAAGTGCATAGCCCAGTTCAAACCGGTTACAGGGGCTACCAGCCCCTGCTCTGGCACGTAACTGGACAAAGGAAATTGGTGTAGCCACCCCTCTTTCCAAACCCTCCTATAGGTGGGTCCCCGGAGTTTGTCCCACCCCTTCCTTGGGTATAAGATAGGAACCCCTGGCAACAGGACTTTAGATTGCACCTGGATGAAACTCTGATACTGAAACCTGGAACTTCGATGATCTGCACAATGCTGGATGACTGAAGAATCTCCCTTGGAGCCTCGCAATGATGATTTGATGCTACAGGGGAGATACTAGTCATACCTGCACTCTTCATATTTTTAAGCAACGTGAAGATGGTCTTGGTGGGATTGGAGCTAGTCAGGATTTTATTAGCAACAAACTCATTTACTTAGGGCATAGGTACCCCAGAGGCCTACCAGGGGCTGCAGAATGTATTGTGACACCCCTGGACAGCCTTCCAAAATGACACCTCTGGTCTGCTACAGCAGCCTCTGTAAGGTGGTGTATGCACCCCTTACTTAGATATAGGTTCCCTATATTTACCTTATATCACTAAACATATAAACCTATCAGTCACACCTATGGCAGGCCTTATCAATCCTGAAGGCAGGGTGCTGGACAATAAGTTTCTTGTCAAAAGGAGGCGTCACCACCTCCCAGACAGGCTTTAGTGTATTTTGGCTGGATTGGTGCACTCCAATTGAGCTTTGAGTCAGCAATGGGGGCACATTTGGTGCCCCTGTGCATAGCCCAGTTCAAACCGGTTGCAGGGACTACCAGCCCCTGCTCTGGCACGTAACTGGACAAAGGAAATGGGTGTAGCCACCCCTCTTTCCAAACCTTCCCATAGGTGTGTCCCCAGAGTTTGTCCCACCCCTTCCTTGGGTATAAGATAGGAACACCTGGCAACAGGACTTTAGATTACACCTGGATGAAACTCTGATACTGAAACCTGGAACTTCGATGATCTGCACAATGCTGGATGACTGAAGAATCTCCCTTGGAGTAAAGGAGTTACTTCCCTGCGTGGCAGGCACCTAAGACGCATCTGACCGGTTTGCATCTCCGAAGCTCCCGCCAGACTCCAAAGTATTTGCAACACAGGAGGTGAGTTTCCAGACTTCCCAGAGGCTGCCCGGAGTCACCAGCAAAGCTGGGATCCGTGGCCCACGTGGGTACCGTGGAACCAGAACCCCTGGACACGTACACATTTGCAAGTGCATTCGCTTCTCGACGTCCCTTGAGGCTGTGCATTGGGTTAATTGTAGCCAAAACCCCAGAACCTTTTCCACTGAACACTGCTGGCTTACACTCCACGAGTGTTCAGTGAGCCGACCCTTTGTGTTTTCACTTGAGGTACCTTTGCAATCCCTGGTCAGTCGACTGGTGGGCCCCTGAGAAGGCAACTTTGAATTTCCTTGGGCTTTCCTGGTTGCTCCAGAGGTTCCCTGACTCTTTACCACTTGGGGAGTCCCCTGGAACTTGCTGGTCCACACTGAAACATATTTTCTCTTTCTGCATGGGTTGCTGTTGCCAAGGCTTGTTGGGTCTAATCCAGACACCGACACCATAGCACTCAACATCCTTTATGGGACAGCTCGGATCCAGCTTCTAGTTGTTGTCGACGTCTCCTGGTCTGCAGAGTCAAGCTTCACCTCTTCCAACCTGAATCACCCGACATCAGTGTCTATCAAGCCCCTGGTCTCTGGCAAGGGACCCAGACTCTGTCCCCTCTGCTTTCAGGTTCCTCACATCTTCGATCCAGGCTTGAATCACACCGGACACTTTTCTTCTCCACGGCAGAGGCACTTTCAGAAGATCGCCATTGAAATCAACGACGATTCCCGACACCAAAAGACATCTATGCACCCGGCTTCCCTGGGTGAGGTAACATAATTACTACAGTCCTCCCGTGGGTGTTGGTCCTAGAACCCCTTAAGTCTAAAGGGGTTTGCTCAAAGTCCTCTCCTAAATGTCCTTAATCTTTAAATTTCCAACCGCGACTTTCCCCATAGAAGCTAACATCGTCTCACGGCTGTGTTCTCACACTGCACACGTCCCCCGTGGATCCCCTGTTTCACTACCTTGGGTGGTTCCTTTTGGTCCTAGCAATTCTACAGGCTCTAGGCCTTGTGTCTAGTCAAGTCGTGGTTCTTATGCCACTTTCTTAATATATGGTTTGATCCCCCCTGGGGCCCAGTGTATATTGTGCTATTTATAAAGTTCTGTTGCATTTAAAGTGTGTACTTTGCTCTGTAATCTCATAAAGGTATTACTAGAGAGTGTTTAGAAATAGGTACATATATTTTATATATATACCTTGTGTGGTTTGCATTTCATTTAGACATTCAAGAAGTTATAATCTGATAAACCAAGCTGCTTTACACTTCTTCAAGACTTAGCCTGAAGGCAGCTCTCCATAGCTACCACTAGGATAGCTTGCGATAAAGGTTGTCTTAAACCTATCATCAATGAGGGTTGTTTGGACTGGTGCAAGGTGCCCACTACAATTAGTGGTCAGCATATCCCAGGCCAACTTCTCACAGGAAGTATAGTATGAGAATGTGAGTTCCTTCCCAGGTATAATGCTAAAATCCAGTTTGAGGCCGGCACTGTACCCACAACAAACTCAGAGGCAGAAGTCTGGTAGGGCAAAATCAGTGTCCTACAGCAATCAGAATGGGGATCCAGAAGAAGTGTCTTGACATCCTGTTCTCTCCCTCTTAAGTATGCCCCCATCTTTTACATGTCACTAAACTGACCTGTCAAACAGGAGTGGATTCTGCACTGCCAAAAGGAGTCCAACAGCCCCCACCCTGTATATTCTACTGAACTCTGAGTAATCATCTCTGCCCATTCAAGTAAGCCTAGAGTTGACTCCAGAGAAACATTTCACACCGTTCTCATACCTATTCCACGCTAATTACTGGCTGAGAGCTGGCAAAGGCTCATGCTATTTAGAATTCTGACAGTTCAGGCAGGTAAAGGATAACTTTCTAAAAGCCACTTTTGCTTAATATTAAAATAAATCTGAATTCACATTTGAATATGATATTTTAATACCTATTAAAAAAAGTTGTTTAATTATTTTTCTACCTGGCCCCATTGCAAAGATACAGAATTGGTATTTAACATAATTTTCATGTGTTTCTCTAGGGCCCAGCCAGCCTTCCTACTGTGAAAATAGTTTTTGATTGATAGTCACTATGAGGACATGCTAACTTTAAAAATCTACATGTCTTACTTTTAAATACCATACACCCTGCCCTGTGGTCTGCAAGTGCAATATGGGGATGATCTGGGGTGATCTGTTAATATTTAATACAAAGCTTGTTACTGTTAAAAAATATTATTTTGACAGGTCAATTGCACGTTACATTGCAGTAGTCAGACAACCCAGTATTTGGACAAAATGTCGAGTTCAATTTATCGTGTGGACAAAATATTGTGTCAAAGTCCTGGAATAACCTAACCCTCCACCTCTGATCCTCACTCTCTTATACGGAATTCAGAAAGGGACTCAAGACCTGGCTTTTTGACTGAGCACAGCAATATCTTAGCACCTGGAGACCCTCAAAGTGTTAGAGTCCATGAAGAGCTCTGAAGTCTCAAAATCACTGACACAGGCATTGGTGCTTTCTTCAAAGGAGAGCTCAGACCTAGACGTGGGGCCATTAAAGGTAAATTAACTCATTTGGAATGTCTCCTTGCCTGGTTGGTCATGGTCTGTGTTATGCAGTTCCTTCATTGCTCATACTGCAGCAACTACTACTAACAACACATCTACGAGTACTAGGACTGCTCCTGCTATGATTTCTACCATGGCTGTGGTTACCAGTAAAACGACTAAAGTCAGTTAAATCAGGTTGTTTTCTCTTTTAAGACAAAAATAACAAATTATATTAGTGAGAGACAGCAAAGTGTGGGGAACAATATTATAGTGCTATACAGTATGTTTTAAATAAAGCTATGAGTGTAGAGAGAGCAGCAGTGTGACTGTATAGTTTTCCCTTGTGTCGCTAAATTGTTTACAAGACTTAGAGTTGCCGCAGGGAAGCATGATGTGGAGTTATCATCCGGTTGCAGCTTTGAACATTTGGTAATTACGTTTTCTGTTTATTCCAGATAAAGGGCTTTGCCTCAAAGAGTTTGTAACTTGGTTAGCAATACAATCTGTTTTAATCAGGAGAGCAGTATGCTGTCTCTGTAGTTTTTATTAGTTTTGTATTAAGTGGATTAATATGATGGGGTATTATTTATGAATATGTTATTCAGTCTTTGACAATGATGAATTTGACAAGCACTGCAACACGGACAGCAGTTCTGCTAAACATCTAGTGATTTTATGGCTTAACCAGCATGCCAATTTTCAGAGGAAATATTTCTGGCTTGCAATCAATGAGCCAGATTCACAAACTTTTTCCTGATCTTCCTGGGTTTAAATTGGATCAAAAACATATCTTGTGCATTCACTAACTCTAAAATAGAATTTGCATGTGCACAGATTTGGAATGTGTGTCAGTGCACTGCTTTGTGCAAGCAAATTTCACTGAAATAGCCTTGGCCTGCTGGAAGATAAATCCACATCCATAATTTACAGTGACGCATTAGAATCTGCGTCTAGGACACCTCCCATTTCACTAAGATAGTCCTGAACTAGTTCATTCTAGATCCACAGCAGGGCAGACAAGGGGTAAGGAAAAATGAAAGCAAGAAACAAAAATCCCCCCTGCCAGCATTGCAGATTCCATATGTGCTTCTAATTAAAAGCATCAGCGCTGGAGTACAGAATTATATTGTCACAACTGATGTGGGTGTGGAAATAGTTATAAGCACCGATATGTACAGAGTGGACTTACTATCAGCTTGGCCAAACAAAGGCTGGTACAACCTAACAGGCTAGGAATCCTTGTGATGTAGTGATAAATATATATTACAAAGTACTTATTGGATCAATCAGCTAACATAAGAAAACTTTAACAAAGTATAACTATTGAAAGGAGTGAGCTGAGAATATACTTCAAAGTATTAAAATGATGGCTAGAATAAATCCAACAACTTGCCAAGGTTAGATATACTATGACTATCACAGACAAGAAGTTTTAGAAGTTGCTTTTTTGGTGAACCAAAATCCAGCCGTACAGCAGTCTCTCCTGATTGACCAGCCTTTGACAGGCTGAGTTAAACTGTTTGGATGAGGTGTGAAGTGGCCTGCATAGAGACACAGGACACCTGGTGGGTGGAGATCTGCAACTGCAGAGCAAAAGGCAGGATGTGGGGTGGAGTCACCAAACTGGTCTTTAAAGAGGGAATGCCAGTTAGGACAGGACACAGGCTCACCCCCACATCCTGCACCCCCAGCCAGACAGGAGCACCAGTAATTGAATTAGCAGAGGGACTGGAAGTGGAGTTTTAGGGAAACATAGCCACACCAGTTGGTTAGCTTGCCAGATCTTAAACTCCAAGAGCGAGTTTCTCCATTCTGGATGTTGAAGGACTAGTGTTTTCTGGGAAAAGAATATGCCACACTTTGGATAAGTTTTTCATAACTGAGGGTGGCACCCTGCACCCCAACGGTCAGGAAGGCCCCTCTCCTTGTCACCCAAGAAAACAGGATAAATATGTGAGAGATGCCCAGCAACTCAGATCTCTGACTAAAACTGCATGAAGACGAAGGACTGCCCGACTTAAACCCTGGTCTGCACCAAGAGGTTGAATTCTGAATGACTGCACCTTCTGCGCACTTGGAAAGTGAATGGGTGGGCTCCCTCATAGGAACATGTTGAAAGAGTTTCACCTGCATCCTCTCCAGTGTGAATGTGCTGCATTGAATGCTGGTGTGGTGATGCTGAATGGAATGTTTAAGTGCCTGTGAGGTGAAGTGCGACAGTTTGAGTATGGGCTGAGCAGCAGGCAGGCTGCTCCTGCTGGGGCTGTTCTACATGAACTCACCAAACCTGCAAATAAGACTAAATAAACCTCATAAAATACATCTCTGTTACTGGACTATCTTCATTACATTATTGGCAACGATTTGGAGCTTGAGAAACTGCAAAACAAACAATCATTCTAAGAACTCCTCACATGAAACTACCAGAATCTTTAAGAGTCAAGAAACAAGCTGCAAGACTGAAGCACCTCATATGGAAGCCCCACCAGTGTCCTGTTTTTCGGAGGGCCCCAGTCAAGGCGTGCTTCCTTTATCTACATCATGTGGACGTCATGCTTTTAAGTCAACCAACACCGGTGAATGCTTCCAACCACCAGTATCTTGCTATCTCTTGGTACAGGCCACAGCCAGCGAGTGTCAGTTTATTCAATAAATCACCCCCAGTCATACAAGCAGCATGTTAGAGTTTGTATAATGGTAGACTGGCTTATAAAGGGACATCACAGCGTCTACAGTATTGCATGCGTAGAGCCTGCAGATATGTATATGCAATGATTTTTCAATCCCATATTTGCTGTGAACAAGGTTGTGGGGTCTCTGATAGTCAAGCTTCGCTGTGTATGGATTAAAGTTTTTCTGAAATTCTGGTCAACTGTGTGAAATTTGCTTCTTTCCAAGGCACTGTGTTTAGAATTTAATTATCACCATTACTGCATCACAATGCACAAGGCTTACCCCGTTGATGTCGTCAGTAACCGTGGGTGCTCAGTGTGCATCCATGGCGTGAGATGGTGCAGCCGCAGTCTCCGCGCTGCGTTTCAAGAATGTAGGCTGCTCATCAATGTTTGGTGCACTCACCTGCCGGTAGCCTCCTGGCGTTATGTAAAGTTCGTACCACCATCTTAGATTGCCATCACAGAAGGGAATGACAGTATGACGATCCATAGCGTATACCTGTATCACACATGACTCCCAGTTTTTGTTCACAACAGAGGATTCTAGGTTCAAAAGTTAAAAGTTAAAAAGATGGTCTCTGTCAATTGGATAGTGTTGGACTTGACCCTTTTGGCAGGTTCACCCTTGAACTTTTGCCTTTTAATATGACATAGTGGTAGTGATTTCTGGTCTCTGGGCACTTTAGCACTGTGGCCCAGTGTAAAGTGTGTGCGCTCTCTAAGTGTGTGTGGTGAGATTGGCCTGCCCTCCCATAGGGATGCATGGGGAATATGTGTGTCCATGGCAGTTCCTGATGTGAGAGGTGTGCATGGGCGAGTTTGGTAAGTGCAAACTCGTGAGATAAAATGCTGCGCGCCGATGTGTGCAGATTTATTTATTTATTTGTAATTTTTAATTTTCAGTTCATAGCATAAATATAGCAAATACGAATCATACATAAACCAGTCAATATTCAATGTGCTGCAAAAAAGAGAAAAAGAGAAAACCAAGCATTGCAAAATAAGATGGTTAACCAATAATCAAGAAAAAGTCAAAACAAGAGCGAGGACACTAATCAGGACACGCACTTTCCATATGCTGTATCATAGGCTGCCAGATCTTAATCCCTAATTGCTTTTTCTTCAATCATTCAATACGGTAGAGGTTAAATTCTAGATGAAATACATTATAAAACTTTGCGCTCCACATTCCATACGAGGGCGCCTCAGGTTTCAGCCAAATAGAAGCAATACATAATCGGGCTACTGACATGGCCATAAAAAAGAAAAATCTATATGGATAATACAGCTGAGAAGAGTCTCTATCTTTACACAACCCAAAAAGCATCATCTCTCTAGATGGGAAACACCCATTACATCGATGTTAATACATCGCGGTGCTATCGCACCGTGACTTTAACATCGCATTGTCGTTGGCATCGCAGCCTTTTAGTGCGCATGCTACAACAGCGCCATGGCATTAACATCGCATGCAATTACAATGCATGCGATGTTAACATGCCATTGCAACGCAAGAAAATGCGACTTTCATAAAAACAGAACTTTTGAGGATGCAAACGGAAACGGGCTAACATTTCTGTTACAAGTACAATATTAACAACTATACAACACGGAAACAGTAACAAACGGGCTAATAAATATTATATATACAAAACGGAAAAGGGTGACACAAAACTTTTCAATTACAATAATATACAATTATACTAAACGGAAACAGTAACAATACATAGACAAACGGGCTAATAAATATTATATATACAAAACGTAAAAGGGGTGACACAAAACTTTTAAAAAAAGGAGAACAGAAGCAAATGGCCTTTTACTAAAAACGGGCTAACCTATATCTTCGAATGACCGCATTGATGCCAGTGTGAGGAAGTGGCCTGATGGATAGCTTTGCCGACTTTGGTGTTGTCAACCACAGTTCGAGCCTCCTATCAACTCACCAAAAGTAAAAGTGCAGCGCTACATTACGTTTTTAATACGGGGTGGATGGATGCGTGTATAGGTGGATGGATGAATGGATGGCTGGATGGATGCATGGATGGGTGTATGGGTGGATGGATGCTGTGTGGTGGGTGGATGGATGCATGGATAGGTGCTGGATGGATGCATGGATGCGGAAAAGCCACGCAGCGCAAGATATGTTATAATGGTGCAGATGTCAGATTTAATGAATGGATGGCAGGGTGGATAAATGCATGAATGAAGGCTGGGTGGAAGGATGTGTGTGTGGGTGGGTGGATGGGTGGGTGGATGGGTGGGTGGGTGGATGGGTGGGTGGATGGATGCATGGATGGGTTGATGAATGGATGGTGCATGGATGAATGGATGGCGGATGGATGAATGGATGGCTTATTTACGTTTCCAAGTCGTTTATTTGCTTTATCTGTTTGCACCCAGCATACACCCAAGGATATCCGTCCCCAAGGTCACCATGTGGAATCGTGAGAAAAAACAGAAGCTGTCTTTTTCCTGAGAGAAGATATTGTATCTGCGTTGCGTGTTTATTAATAAACTTTTGTGGCATTTCCCAGGTTGTTCAAGGCAGCACATAAGAATAACCTGTCACAAGTTTAGTAGCATATATGTGATGAATTTCAAGCAGAGCAGAGAACTGGTCAGTGGTCGCTCCAGAATACCATCCTGTCTAGTAAGTCTTCAGAGTTTGGACCAGGTTTTAGCACTACCAGACAAAGCCAAAGGCACTGCTTACACTACACTGCACTGTCCTACAAGGCCACCTGCACTGCTTACCCTGCACTGCACCAAGGTCACCTGCAGTGTTGCAATGCACTACAAGGCCACCTGCACTTCTTACACTACAGTACAAGGACAAATACACTGCTTACACTGCACTGCACTACAAGGCCACCTACACTGTGCTGCACTACAGGGCCACCTGCACTGCTTATACTGCACTGCACTACAAGACTACCTACACTGCTTACAGTGCACTGAACTACAAGGCCACCTACACTGTGCTGCACTACAGGGCCACCTGCACTGCTTATACTGCACTGCACTACAAGACTACCTACACTGATTACAGTGCACTGCACTGCACTACAAGGCCAGCTACACTGTGCTGCACTACAGGGCCACCTGCACTGCTTACACTGCACTGCACTACAAGGCCACCTACACTGCGCTGCACTACAGGGCCACCTGCACTGCTTATACTGCACTGCACTACAAGACTACCTACACTGCTTACAGTGCACTGAACTACAAGGCCACCTACACTGTGCTGCACTACAGGGCCACCTGCACTGCTTATACTGCACTGCACTACAAGACTACCTACACTGCTTACAGTGCACTGCACTGCACTACAAGGCCACCTACACTGTGCTGCACTACAGGGCCACCTGCACTGCTTACACTGCACTGCACTACAAGGCCACCTACACTGTGCTGCACTACAGGGCCACCTGCACTGCTTATACTGCACTGCACTACAAGACTACCTACACTGTTTACAGTGCACTGCACTACAAGGCCACCTACACTGTGCTGCACTACAGGGCCTCCTGCTCTGCAGTACAAGGCCACCTGCACTGCTTACACTGCACTGCACTGCACTACAAGGCCACCCGCACGCTTTCCAGGAACTGGTGAAAATGTTCAAGTCGGTCATTTGGCATATGTTTTGGGAAGGTCCTGTCGTCTGGGAATGGGCATGAGCTTATTTCCAAAGGTTCAACAACTTTTCCACGGAAACAAGGTCCTGTCCGTTGTGATAAATTGTGAGAAGGTCATATTGCCTAGCAATGGACAGGACCTCATTTGCGGCGGTTCAATGAATGTCCCATGGTAATGAGGCGCAGTCAATCATGTTATAATTTAGGAACATACAGTCTCCCGGGAATGGACTCCTTTTCGATGGTTCCGCAAGGGTCCCTTGGTAAAGACCAGTGTGAGATATTACACTAATATTCTCATCTTAACTGCTGCAGCTTCCTTGGGCCAAAGCACACTCATCCTCAGAGATCTTTCTCCTGATTCTGAGTTTCTCTCTGAGAATAGCGTGGAATGCTAAACCCTGGTTGTGGCAAGTGCCACTGAACCTCAAGGAGCACACAGGAGCCAACAGGCGAAGTGAAGCACCGCTATGCATTAAAACAGAAGCAACAATGGGGAGAGAGCAGGCGGCAAATAACAAAAACCGCGTTGTTTTCCACTGCGACGTAATGTTCTGCGGGGTGATGTTCGGGCCGATAGGAATGAATGTAATCGCGTTGCCAAGGTCAGCGATGTGTTGACTCACGATATAATGGTCGGCCCGATGTGATAGATGCGATGTAAGTGCACGCAATGACTGTGGCCGCGATGGAGCGTCATACATCCCTCTCTAGATATCACAACATTGACATTTGTAATATGAGACAAGAATTGTGCAATAGATGAAAAAAAAGGTTCCAACACACTACAAACAAAGCATATATGTGCAATGTCAGCCGCCACAGTTTGACACCTGTAACATTGCCCATTTTAAATATCACCCCACTTCATCATTTTAGCCGGTGTATGGTATAAATGAAATAAGGTTTTATAATGTTGAGCCTGTAGATTGGAAGTCAGAGTAACTTTGCAAGCCATATAAATTGATTATTGAACAAACTGACCAGAGGTACCGAGTCTAGTACTCCATTTTACATCTTGAAACAGCATTGTCTCGCCTCCAGTCACCAAGATTTTCATATTTTGAAGAAGACAAGGTAAATATTAAAAATCAAAATTCTGAACCCCTCAGCCTCCTCTTAAGAGTGGTAGTGTCATATATTTCGAAGCCGCCAGGCCTTCTTACAGCCCCAAATAAACCTATCCGTAACGGATTGTAGCTGCATTAATTGTGCACGTGTCAGCTCCAGGGGTACCGTCCGAAAGTAATAAAGCATCCTGGGAAATATACACATCTTTAGAACATTACGTCGCCCAACCATCGATAGATGAAGGCATTCAAACTTTTCCAACTGCCTCTTAAAAGATCCTAATATATCCGCCCAGTGTACAGCTACTATCTCCTGAGGTGACATCCTAATTTTAATCCCCAGATATCTAGCCTTGTGCGTCACTCGCAGTTCATCAGGGCAAAGCTCAGCATTACAAACTACCTGGGTTTTAGAAATATTTAATTTATAACTCGAGGACTTCCCAAACTCTTGTGTCACATACTCAATTTCACATAATGCTTGTAGTAGATCAGATGTTACTACCGCAATATCAGCATAGGCTAGGACACGTACATGATGATAACCCACTACCATTGAGTGTATACCCTGTGTGGTTTCAAGCATTCGCAACAGTGGTTCGATATAAATAGCAAATAGTAGCGGTGAGCATGGGCATCCTGTGGTAAATAAATTTACCTATGCATTTTTTACCGTATAATTATCAATACAAGACAGCTCATTCAAATGAGAGGCAGAGTCCGTGGTATCTGAGTCATACGGGCTTTAATGAACAATGATCCTCGAGGATGGATATCATGTTCCGTCACCACTAAGGTTCGGGAAGGGACATTCAACATTTAATTAGCATTACACATTATATATAGTAAAGTAGCACAATTGAATCCAATACAGTAGGCGTAACAGGTGAAAAGAGAGAGATAAGAACACATGTGCGTAGTAGGAGGCGTGTAGAAAGGCGTACACATGGGCGTGCACTGTACATGTCAGAGAAACGTAACAAGAAACGTCACATGTGGGTGGATGCATAGAGAAAAGTTGCAGGATCAGCAGAAACCCTTAACCTGGATGCGTGCGCAACTAGCATGACATGCAACTGGGGGCTTTGACTTTAGCACTAGTGGAGGAGACTGGTGTCTGGAGTGTCAGGGCAACCTGTACCTATAGCATATCTGGTATCTCATGTTTGGAGGATGTAGTGTCTGAGGTAAAAGGTCTCTCGGGCAGAGGCCGTACAATACTGAATGCTGATGCGTGCATACGTGTCTTGGTGCAACGTGCGGAGCCAGGGCCTACCATGGTAGCGGGTTCAGTAAATGACTTGCAAGGAGGACAGGAAGGCCGGGCCCTTTGCTCTGCAGCCGGGAATATGTTTACCTATTTCGCTAGACTGGAATGTGTTTTCGAGGAGGCTGAGCAGATAACTGTAGGCAAAACATGAATTTGGCAGGTAGTCCAGGCCGAGCCGGGCACCGCTGCGCTGGCAGGAAGTAAGGCGGGGGTCAGGGACGCGCACAGCTTTCAGAGACAGGAGAGATGAGGCAGAGAGGCCTCGTTTAAGGGCCTTGCTCGACTGGGCCAGGAAACATGGAGAAAACGTGTGCGAAATTCAGAAGTGCACCATGTAAAGACGTTGGCACCGTATGCCTAGAAGTCTAATTAACGGGATTTCTTTGCATGACTGGATAGCTAACATGTTAAGGATGGACGCAAATGTATTTGCGTCGGTCTAGCATGTACAGAGCAGAAGTTACATGACATACATGGAACATGGGTGCATGGATAGGGTGCGAGTGGGGGACACATTGGCTACCTGAAAATTTCTATTACCTCATTCCCTCCTTGGACCCTACTACACCCTTTAGGATATATCTATATTCATGAGACCATCTATCTGTTCATAAAGCATCATTTGTTCATCTTTCTTGATTCGGGAACGGGAATGTGTACTTGGACGGGGAATACAAGCTGTGGCGCACAAGCCGCAAATCGCTGGCCCACATTGCAGACAGAGACAACAACTGAATACTATGACCAATATTATTCCTAGGAATGACAACAACTTCCATCCCCAGGCAGATATTACACTCCAGAACCAACCGGACCAAGTCCAGGAGCCTGGATTCTGGTGGATCAGGTGAGCTATTTCATGAAGCCGAGTTATGGCCTTATACACGGATGGCGCGTTATTTGGAATAAACACGCAACAACTGGATCCGATGACTCTACAAGCCCCGCCCCTATCTGCCAGGATGACGTCAAGGACAAGGCGATTTTGAAGAACAACAAGTCTCATAGCAGACTGTTCCTCGGTCAGGTTTCCTAAAGCAGATGTAGTCTCGTTCACTACTGCTTCCAAGGTTCTAGTTAATTTGCGTATCAATTTACTATTCTGGACAGGACCTACAAAGAAAAAGAATCCTTTATTGAAATCTGTATATTGTTCCCACGTGGTTTCAGTCTGGTCGACAATCGGAGTCTTGATCTCCCTTCTATGTCTTACATGTACAAGATGTGGATTTCTGTGATAATCAGGCGGGGCTAGAAAAACAGGTGGCAATAGGAACGCAATATAGCACGTCCCATCCCAATCCAATGGCAGACGTACATAGGCTGTCTGACCACATATGAAATAAGAATGGCGAGAGGCTCTGAAAGTAGACTTTCCTTTATCACTGAATTCGACAACAGTATTACAATCACTGTGTCCTAGATGTACTGAACCATTCTTTCTGGCACATAATTCACCTTTCACTGGTAAAACTGTAATAAATGGCAAGTCCGAATTAGTCTCAGACTGCACATTCAGGATCATGAGGTTAAGTGTAAAATTACCGAATCCATACACTTCGTTTTCTAGATCGGTTCCTGTCCTTTGGGGAAGACCTTCTTGGTCTGGGAAACATATTCTATTCATGACTGTATTCAGGTTCCCCCATATCCAATTGCCTTGGGAAACCGTGGACTTACTATCTAGGGAAGACATTAAAGTAAACGATGCACCACACGAACCATTATGTGTGAACGGATAAGGAAAGAGGGGCAGAGCTCCCTTGTATTTCTGATAGGGAGGGAGTTGGCCACATACCCAGCAATTAGTGGCATTGCTGGTCTGGTGTGAGTGATGTAACATACGGATGAATGTATTGTTGCGCATGGCTAAACGATAGGATAATTCATGTGGGGGCAGGTCACTAAAAGTGTGCTCCACAGTGTCATTGGAAGAAACATGTGCAAGTGAATTAAGAGGAAAGAAAATGTGTAACATTAGACTAATGCATATAATCGTAAGACTCAGAAGAAACATCGAGATCAAGGCAATTATGCACCTACTGTGCAAAACTTTACAGTACTGTTGTCTTTTCTTGATACGCCTATCTCTCTGACTACTGGGGTCTATTCTATACATGTCAGAAACCTGTCTAACCGCTTCACCCGAGGGGGACTTAAACAATTAAACTGTCTGACTTATTAGACCTCAACTTTGTACGGTACTCCTGTTGCGGAGTTTTCTCTAACAGGGGGAGTTTAGTATCAGTGTCTGGAATGTGGCAGTCCTGGGAAACAGTTTTTGGCGGAAGTCCATAAAATTTCTTCACATGGCTCGAATGGAGCCAGCCCTTTCTTCCCTCAACTTTTATAGCGGTCCTTGTGGTCATCAGAACGATCTTGGGCTCCTTCCAGCGGGGCTCCAGAGGGCTTGATCTGTCAAAATTGCGGACCACGACGATGTCACCCGGAACAAGTTCATGCGGTTTCACCTCGGTGTTGTCTGGGAAGGCTGCCGCAACCTGTGAATGACAAGATTGTAGTGCAGACATCAATGCGGCCAAATAATCTGTCAGCATAGAACTGTCAACATCTGTGATTTTACGGGGCATAGGCGTCCCCCACATATTCGGAGGCCTACCAAAGACCACCTCATACGGGGATAGCCCTGTCCTAGAATGAGCTACCATTCGCATGTAAAAGAGGGCAACTGGCAAAACTACCATCCAATCTACACCTTTATCTGCACACACTTTAGCAAGACGGGTTTTCAGAGTCTGATTGTGTCTCTCCACGAGACCAGCTGCCTCGGGATGTCGGACACAGTGGAACTTCCATTGGTAACCTAACAGGAGTGATACCTGCTTCATAAGCTCGGACGAGAATGGCTGACCATTATCAGAGTACACGACACGGGGCAAACCGTACCGCGGGAAAAACTCATGTACCAGCTGTTTGGCAGTGGTTACAGCAGTGTAATCGGGGACTGGATATGCTTCTGTCCATCGGGAAAGAGCACACACGACTACGAGGACATACTTAAATCCTCGGCATCTGTCCATCTGGATATAATCCATCTGGAGGACTTCAAAAGGATGGTCAGGAGGATGAAATCCACCCTGTTCCACGAGGACACCTTTTCCTGGATTGAACTGACAACAGATCATGCAAGTACGCACTTTCTGTTTTGCGGCTGCTCGTAAATGTTTGTTGTACCAGAGATTCTGTAAACTGTCTAACATAGCTTTCTCTCCTAAGTGTGCTGGACTATGTGCTGTGTTAATAATGACTTGAACCATAGAGTCGGGGAGGAACCATGTGGCTCGTCCCTTCGTCATCCATCCCTGATCTTTCTGGATCCATCCTTGTTCAGTCCACTTCTTGATTTCGTCTGGTGTTGCATGTGTCTGTATGTCGAGTACATCTAGAATGGGATCCTTCACTGTCAGGCAATGTGTCAGTGTAGGTGTGTCAATCTTTGTCATGTCAGTCGGAATGTCTGTCTGAGCTGTGAATTTGGCTGTACGATCTGCCAGGTCGTTACCCTGGGAAATACTGTCAGTGACTTTGGTATGTGCTTTGCACTTCATGATGGCTATGGCTGTAGGCAAGTGTATTGCTACTAACAGGGCTTGAATGAGGGGACCATGCTGGATCTTGGTACTGTGAGAAGTTAAGAAACCTCTCTCTTCCCAAAGGACTCCGAAGTCGTGAACGACTCTGAATGCATACTGTGAATCTGTGTATATATTAACTTTCTTGTTCTTGGCTAGTATACAGGCTAGGGTCAGAGCAATAAGCTCTGCAGCTTGAGCAGATAGGGTGTCAATACGGTGTGTTTCTATGACTTCAGTTTCAGTGGTCACTGCGTAGGCGGCCACTAATTCTCCCGTACTTGTTCTCATACATGAACCATCCACATAAAGTGTCAGGTCTGGGTCGGTCAATGCAATGTCTGTCAAGTCTTGTCGGGGCTTCGTTACTGTATTAATGACCTCTACACAGTCATGTGGTGCTGGATCTGTTGTACTCGAGGGTAACAATGTGGCAGGATTGAGTATGTTGCAGCGTCTGATTTCTATGTGTGGCTGGAACAGTGTCAATTCATAACCTGTCAGTCGTGCTATGGTCAAGTGTTGGGTCTGGGTGCGGTTCAGAAGAACTTCCACGGAATGTGGAACCTGTACTGTCAAGGGATGTCCTAACACTATTGAATCGCTTTGTCTGATAGCTAGAGCTGTTGCTGCAACTGATTTCAAGCACGCAGGCAAGGCCTGGGCTACGGGATCCAATGTAGTAGAAAAATAAGCACAAGGCTTATGGTGTCCTGCTTGATCTTGTGTGAGAACAGATAATGCTGTGCCATCACGTTCTGTGACGAAAAGTGTAAAAGGTTTGCTGTAACATGGTGTCGCTAAAACTGGTGCTTGACATAAAGCTTTCTTCAAGTCATTAAAAGCTTGTGTATGTTCCTGAGTCCAAGGGAGGACAGTCGAAGTCGCTGCCTCCTGTGTTGTCAACTGTATGAGTGGCTTGGCTAGAAATGCATACTGGGGAATCCATTGTCTGCAGTACGAAGTGAGGCCAATAAAGGCCCGTACTTCCTTTTGTGTCTTGGGTTGTGGCAGATGTGCAATTAACTGGATACGATCTGGTGTCAACTGTCTACCCCTCTTGGACAGCAAGTGCCCAAGGTATACCACTTGCTGGGCACAGAATTGGAGCTTCGAAGGGGACACTTTGTGCCCTTTTTCGGCCAGAAAATACAAGACTGTCAGTGACGCGCGCTCGCAGTCACGTTCGGTCCGTGCTGTGATCAGTAGATCATCAACATACTGGAGCAGAGCAGTGTCAGTAGGCATGTGAATACTGTCTAGTTGTCTTTTCAGTGCTTGGCTATAAATACTAGGACTTTCCATGAACCCCTGAGGTGCACGTGCAAATTTGAAGCTTCGGCCATTTAAACAGAATCCAAATAGATATTGGCTATCAGGATGAATGGGGACGCTAAAGAAGGCGTTCTTAAGATCAATTACAGTAAAGAACGCAGCTTCGGAATCAATGGCAGTCAATAGGGACAAAATGTCTGGGACCACTGGGTACTGTGGTACTATACATTTGTTCAGCTCTCGAAGATCGATCACCAAACGATAAACTGGAGGTGCATTTGGGTCAGTTTGTTTAAGAATCGGAATGATAGGAGAATTACATACATTGGAGTCAGTTTCTACAACTACTCCTTGGGCAATGAGTTCGTCAATATTTTGCAGTAAGGCTGCTACAGCCTCGGGGGCAATTTGTATTGTCGGATTCGGGGCAGTACAACACCTTGCTTGAGTGTGACACGATAAGGAGTAATGTGCATACAACCTACATCAGTTGGACCTTGCACCCATAAATGCTGTGGAACATTTTTCAATCTTACATCAAAATCTCTCAACACATAATGACCCTTAAAGTCACGAAGGAATAATCTCACTCCTTCCGGAGAACAACATATAACAGCTCCTAGAGCTTTCAGCGTTTTAATACCAAGCAAGTTTTCAGGACATGATTTCGTAAGCAATAAATCTGTAGTACGGGATAATGGACCAACTGCAAGGGGAACTGGCTTTGATACTTCGTTGACAATAGGCTTTCCTGAAAATCCAAGGGAAACATTCTGTGAGCCTGAGAGGGGTGCCCCTGGGACCTCGTCATGAGTGATGGTAGTTCTGCTCGCCCCCGTGTCAATCAAAAATTTTCTGTCTTTCCCTAATACCTGACTATGTTTATAGGGACCATCTTGATCTACAGGAACCTCGATAAGGGGCAAGCCAACCTCCCTCTCTAGGCTGTTTCATGTGTACTGCTGATAATCGGGATAATCAGACTGTGCATACTGGTACATTTGCTGAGTGACGTGTTGTGTTGCGGCAATGGGTTGGGGTTGGGGTACAGCTACTGTCTGTTGCTGTGCATGCTGTGGAGGAGGTTGCGTATTCTGTGGAATATTCTGTTGAACGTGTTCTGGTCTAGGCGGACGTGGTCTTTCTTTCGTTTTGCCTGTAGCAATATTGTGTCTGAGAACGGCACATTCATTTATAAAATGACCTGGCTGCTTGCAGTAATTGCAATTCCCTTTAACGGGAGCTGCAGAATGACTAGTCTGGGAGTTCTGTGTGTTACCCCTCTTCTGACCATCTGCTGGAACAGACTGGGCAACTAGTACTTTCATTTTCGTGTCTTTCATACGTCTCTGTTCATGATCGTGTTCCTCTCTGATTCTGTTCTGATGGTACTGTAACATCTGTAACATTTGGGAAGGCGTATTAGCTTGCCATGTACTTTCGACTTTTAATACTCTATTCTTAACCTGTGGTAAGGAATTCTGGACTAATTTGGTCACAAAGAGATGTGGAAATGATTCGCTACTTGTTTTCAGGCCACTATTAATAATGAAACATTTCTCAAATCGGGAATAAAAATCACTAGTGTCTTCGTCTTGTTTCTGTTTGCAGGCTGAGATTGCATCCCAGTCTTCCTTTTTAACTGTCAATAATCTGGGCAAAACCTGTACTAATAATCCTGGTAATGCTTTAGTTTTCTCCCCAAGACCTACACCTGGGGTACGTCTATTTTCCTCGTCTTCTAATTCAGTCCAAATAATCTTTTTATCTCCCACCTCCCATTCTTTTTCTTTCAGTTTTTCGTAAATCCCTGCTGGCAACAATACTTTTAGCAATTTAAGAATGTCGGAATACGTGTAATTGCCCATGAGTAACATGTCTTTTAATTCACGGTGGAACCCTGCAGGATCTTTATCGTGACAAGGTACAATTTTCTTCATTTCCAATAATTCCATTTTAGTCAAAGGAGTGTATACGAATACGCGTTCAAGTGTACCTCCTGTACCTATAACTGGGTGAACTTCTCGTAAGGGATTCTGTCTATCTAGGTGATATGGCTGTCTTACTGGGGGTGGAACGGAAACAAGATGTGGAGTTAGGAAAGTTCTGTATTTGTGACGTTGTTCTAGAATGATGTCAATTAAGTCGGTACCTAGGCCTCTCCATCTTCTCAGGAGTAAGTCTTGCAATAAATTATACAATGGACCTGGATCGGATTGCTGGTTTTCATATAGTGTAATGAGATGTTGGATCATGTATATACCAGCTAGTCGCTGTTCTTCTGGAGTAAGGCTCAAAAATGTTTGCACTACTAAATCATCTTTATATATACTGTCATCCCCGGCCCATTGGACTGCTGACCGGGCTAGTTCCTGATCACGTAAGGTATTAAGTTCATGATAACCTATTCTTTCTTTCAGTATTTTATCAGTAACTTGGAATATATGTTCAAGAGAACATTGCTCTGGTATCGGGGAAAGGAAACGTTTCTTGTTTTCCAGACGAATGGGTCTGTCAAAAGGTCTATCAAAAGAATACTGTTTAGGGAGTTTCACTCTACCTACGTACGCTATTTTATTCTCTGTCACGGCTGGACTTTCTACTTCTTCCTCCTCCTCCGAGGAGTCATTCTTGTCTGACTCGGCTTCTTTTTCAGCTTTCCGTCTGTTATGTACCGCTACTATTTCTTTACGGATCTTTCTGGACATGGCATCTATACAAGTCTGTTTATCATGTTTACAATCTGCAATATTCTGACCCCATTTTATCAGGACATCCATCTCCTCTTGAACAACACCTGGCTGATCTTGTTCCCTTATCAAACAATTAATTAAGAATCGTAATAGTAGACCCTGTGTCTCCACTTTCTGATATGCCATGGCTTCACGAACACATTCAGGTTTTTCCCCTGTCACAACAAAATGATTATTTTGTCTAGATAGTCTGTCATTCCTGGTAACGTCACCAAATAATCTGTAACACATCGTAGACGTAACGAGGCTAACATCATGTCTCCTTTCTTACCAGGTACTGGATCATATCTACAATCTGTGAGATACTGTCTAAGCTTTTCATATGTCATTGCTTTCGGAGTACGCTGTGTTGCTAATTCTCTCATAGTCACTCGTTGTAACTGTGGCGGGGTGTGAAAGTGACCTCCTGAAGCACCTCCTGAAGCAGAAGCGTGGGCATGACCTGACATCATGGCGGGTGGGAAAGGTACATGTAACGGGGACTGACTCTGGGTTGTATCTGACGCAAAAGGATTGTGACGACCAATAATAGGGGGACCAGTAGCCGCATCAGTAGGGGAAGTGACAACCGGTGCAGGAAGCGAGTCTTGGCGTGGAGGGGTCGTGGCTTGATCAGCCGGAACATGCTGCGGTACATTATTAGCAGGTTGTACGGGTACATTGGTATATGCTGGAGCTACGTCTCTAAATAGGAAGAAAGAAAAATGTCTGCTACTGTCTGTTTGTGACGGAGTTTAGTCGGAACCAATGGTGGTGGCAAGTTACGGGGTACTTCCGGGGTCGCTTTGGGCAGGCCCTCGGCAAGAACTGGATACATGCCTGTAATGAGTGCATTTCTTTGGCGGTCTACCTGTTCTAATCTGACCTGTTCTCCTTCTTCTAGTAACTCTTTTTCTCTAGCTTTTTCGGATTCTTCTCTACTTTTTTCTGCTTTTCTGATTGCCTTTTCTGTTCTTCTATGCCATTCTTTACGCCACAATTCTATGGCATCTTTCTGAGATTGTCTGGCTTTCTTTTTCCATAACGCTTCTTCTACTCTCATGATGCATTCTGCATCCCATGTCCCTGAGACAGGCCATCTAAACTTCTCTTCAAGATTCTTAGTGTAATCTACCCATAAGTCTAAATACAACACAGCATCTAAGCCATGTTTGTGGTACATAAAATATCCTGGAGTGTCCCTAGGCGGGACAGGAACTGCTTCTTCGAGTATCCCTTTCCTAGTACCTATCTGACGTAATTTTGAAAACAGCGGCATGACTAGAGTGATTCGGACGTGAACACAATAAACACAGTAAGAAACAGTAAACAATCATTCACCCCACAACATTGAAACACATTAAAACATGTCGGACTATAATTACCTGGAACACAGAAAACAAACTCTCAGTATTAAAATGAAATAACTAGATGCACTGCTAAAACAGTACAGACCGGTCTCATAAAGAGACACGTCGGACCGTATCCACCTAAGTGAACACGTCAGGACCAGAATTGTCTACCCAACTCTGTCTTTACCGGGCACAAATTAATGAACCCGTCTAGATGCGTTCCCAACAACGGTACTCACCGGGAAGCAAGAAACTGAAGGCCTCGGAAACTGGACTGGACTGGACTGCTACGACATCTGACTGGCACGCATCACTCTACCATGCATGCGCTTCGGAACAGGTGGGCCTTCGGACACCTCGGACCTTGCTCTCTCGGCTAGGGCTCTGGTCGGGATCCTCCGCATTCCTCACCGCCTCGTCTGGACGCCGGACCGCAGTCTCCGTCTCCCCGTGGGCCCGAGGGAAGAATAGCAGGAAAACCCGCAAACGTGCACGGTTTCCGTCGGGGCAGTAGAAGGGGCAAAAGCCGCATGACTTCACCGGCGAGTGGGGAAAGGGGGGTCCCTATTCGGGCGCCAAATTATGTGGTAAATAAATTTACCTATGCATTTTTTACCGTATAATTATCAATACAAGACAGCTCATTCAAATGAGAGGCAGAGTCCGTGGTATCTGAGTCATACGGGCTTTAATGAACAATGATCCTCGAGGATGGATATCATGTTCCGTCACCACTAAGGTTCGGGAAGGGACATTCAACATTTAATTAGCATTACACATTATATATAGTAAAGTAGCACAATTGAATCCAATACAGTAGGCGTAACAGGTGAAAAGAGAGAGATAAGAACACATGTGCGTAGTAGGAGGCGTGTAGAAAGGCGTACACATGGGCGTGCACTGTACATGTCAGAGAAACGTAACAAGAAACGTCACATGCGGGTGGATGCATAGAGAAAAGTTGCAGGATCAGCAGAAACCCTTAACCTGGATGCGCGCGCAACTAGCATGACGTGCAACTGGGGGCTTTGACTTTAGCACTAGTGGAGGAGACTGGTGTCTGGAGTGTCAGGGCAACCTGTACCTATAGCATATCTGGTATCTCATGTTTGGAGGATGTAGTGTCTGAGGTAAAAGGTCTCTCGGGCAGAGGCCGTACAATACTGAATGCTGATGCGTGCATACGTGTCTTGGTGCAACGTGTATTGTTGCGCATGGCTAAACGATAGGATAATTCATGTGGGGGCAGGTCACTAAAAGTGTGCTCCACAGTGTCATTGGAAGAAACATGTGCAAGTGAATTAAGAGGAAAGAAAATGTGTAACATTAGACTAATGCATATAATCGTAAGACTCAGAAGAAACATCGAGATCAAGGCAATTATGCACCTACTGTGCAAAACTTTACAGTACTGTTGTCTTTTCTTGATACGCCTATCTCTCTGACTACTGGGGTCTATTCTATACATGTCAGAAACCTGTCTAACCGCTTCACCCGAGGGGGACTTAAACAATTAAACTGTCTGACTTATTAGACCTCAACTTTGTACGGTACTCCTGTTGCGGAGTTTTCTCTAACAGGGGGAGTTTAGTATCAGTGTCTGGAATGTGGCAGTCCTGGGAAACAGTTTTTGGCGGAAGTCCATAAAATTTCTTCACATGGCTCGAATGGAGCCAGCCCTTTCTTCCCTCAACTTTTATAGCGGTCCTTGTGGTCATCAGAACGATCTTGGGCTCCTTCCAGCGGGGCTCCAGAGGGCTTGATCTGTCAAAATTGCGGACCACAACGATGTCACCCGGAACAAGTTCATGCGGTTTCACCTCGGTGTTGTCTGGGAAGGCTGCCGCAACCTGTGAATGACAAGATTGTAGTGCAGACATCAATGCGGCCAAATAATCTGTCAGCATAGAACTGTCAACATCTGTGATTTTACGGGGCATAGGCGTCCCCCACATATTCGGAGGCCTACCAAAGACCACCTCATACGGGGATAGCCCTGTCCTAGAATGAGCTACCATTCGCATGTAAAAGAGGGCAACTGGCAAAACTACCATCCAATCTACACCTTTATCTGCACACACTTTAGCAAGACGGGTTTTCAGAGTCTGATTGTGTCTCTCCACGAGACCAGCTGCCTCGGGATGTCGGACACAGTGGAACTTCCATTGGTAACCTAACAGGAGTGATACCTGCTTCATAAGCTCGGACGAGAATGGCTGACCATTATCAGAGTACACGACACGGGGCAAACCGTACCGCGGGAAAAACTCATGTACCAGCTGTTTGGCAGTGGTTACAGCAGTGTAATCGGGGACTGGATATGCTTCTGTCCATCGGGAAAGAGCACACACGACTACGAGGACATACTTAAATCCTCGGCATCTGTCCATCTGGATATAATCCATCTGGAGGACTTCAAAAGGATGGTCAGGAGGATGAAATCCACCCTGTTCCACGAGGACACCTTTTCCTGGATTGAACTGACAACAGATCATGCAAGTACGCACTTTCTGTTTTGCGGCTGCTCGTAAATGTTTGTTGTACCAGAGATTCTGTAAACTGTCTAACATAGCTTTCTCTCCTAAGTGTGCTGGACTATGTGCTGTGTTAATAATGACTTGAACCATAGAGTCGGGGAGGAACCATGTGGCTCGTCCCTTCGTCATCCATCCCTGATCTTTCTGGATCCATCCTTGTTCAGTCCACTTCTTGATTTCGTCTGGTGTTGCATGTGTCTGTATGTCGAGTACATCTAGAATGGGATCCTTCACTGTCAGGCAATGTGTCAGTGTAGGTGTGTCAATCTTTGTCATGTCAGTCGGAATGTCTGTCTGAGCTGTGAATTTGGCTGTACGATCTGCCAGGTCGTTACCCTGGGAAATACTGTCAGTGACTTTGGTATGTGCTTTGCACTTCATGATGGCTATGGCTGTAGGCAAGTGTATTGCTACTAACAGGGCTTGAATGAGGGGACCATGCTGGATCTTGGTACTGTGAGAAGTTAAGAAACCTCTCTCTTCCCAAAGGACTCCGAAGTCGTGAACGACTCTGAATGCATACTGTGAATCTGTGTATATATTAACTTTCTTGTTCTTGGCTAGTATACAGGCTAGGGTCAGAGCAATAAGCTCTGCAGCTTGAGCAGATAGGGTGTCAATACGGTGTGTTTCTATGACTTCAGTTTCAGTGGTCACTGCGTAGGCGGCCACTAATTCTCCCGTACTTGTTCTCATACATGAACCATCCACATAAAGTGTCAGGTCTGGGTCGGTCAATGCAATGTCTGTCAAGTCTTGTCGGGGCTTCGTTACTGTATTAATGACCTCTACACAGTCATGTGGTGCTGGATCTGTTGTACTCGAGGGTAACAATGTGGCAGGATTGAGTATGTTGCAGCGTCTGATTTCTATGTGTGGCTGGAACAGTGTCAATTCATAACCTGTCAGTCGTGCTATGGTCAAGTGTTGGGTCTGGGTGCGGTTCAGAAGAACTTCCACGGAATGTGGAACCTGTACTGTCAAGGGATGTCCTAACACTATTGAATCGCTTTGTCTGATAGCTAGAGCTGTTGCTGCAACTGATTTCAAGCACGCAGGCAAGGCCTGGGCTACGGGATCCAATGTAGTAGAAAAATAAGCACAAGGCTTATGGTGTCCTGCTTGATCTTGTGTGAGAACAGATAATGCTGTGCCATCACGTTCTGTGACGAAAAGTGTAAAAGGTTTGCTGTAACATGGTGTCGCTAAAACTGGTGCTTGACATAAAGCTTTCTTCAAGTCATTAAAAGCTTGTGTATGTTCCTGAGTCCAAGGGAGGACAGTCGAAGTCGCTGCCTCCTGTGTTGTCAACTGTATGAGTGGCTTGGCTAGAAATGCATACTGGGGAATCCATTGTCTGCAGTACGAAGTGAGGCCAATAAAGGCCCGTACTTCCTTTTGTGTCTTGGGTTGTGGCAGATGTGCAATTAACTGGATACGATCTGGTGTCAACTGTCTACCCCTCTTGGACAGCAAGTGCCCAAGGTATACCACTTGCTGGGCACAGAATTGGAGCTTCGAAGGGGACACTTTGTGCCCTTTTTCGGCCAGAAAATACAAGACTGTCAGTGACGCGCGCTCGCAGTCACGTTCGGTCCGTGCTGTGATCAGTAGATCATCAACATACTGGAGCAGAGCAGTGTCAGTAGGCATGTGAATACTGTTTAGTTGTCTTTTCAGTGCTTGGCTATAAATACTAGGACTTTCCATGAACCCCTGAGGTGCACGTGCAAATTTGAAGCTTCGGCCATTTAAACAGAATCCGAATAGATATTGGCTATCAGGATGAATGGGGACGCTAAAGAAGGCGTTCTTAAGATCAATTACAGTAAAGAACGCAGCTTCGGAATCAATGGCAGTCAATAGGGACGAAATGTCTGGGACCACTGGGTACTGTGGTACTATACATTTGTTCAGCTCTCGAAGATCGATCACCAAACGATAAACTGGAGGTGCATTTGGGTCAGTTTGTTTAAGAATCGGAATGATAGGAGAATTACATACATTGGAGTCAGTTTCTACAACTACTCCTTGGGCAATGAGTTCGTCAATATTTTGCAGTAAGGCTGCTACAGCCTCGGGGGCAATTTGTATTGTCGGATTCGGGGCAGTACAACACCTTGCTTGAGTGTGACACGATAAGGAGTAATGTGCATACAACCTACATCAGTTGGACCTTGCACCCATAAATGCTGTGGAACATTTTTCAATCTTACATCAAAATCTCTCAACACATAATGACCCTTAAAGTCACGAAGGAATAATCTCACTCCTTCCGGAGAACAACATATAACAGCTCCTAGAGCTTTCAGCGTTTTAATACCAAGCAAGTTTTCAGGACATGATTTCGTAAGCAATAAATCTGTAGTACGGGATAATGGACCAACTGCAAGGGGAACTGGCTTTGATACTTCGTTGACAATAGGCTTTCCTGAAAATCCAAGGGAAACATTCTGTGAGCCTGAGAGGGGTGCCCCTGGGACCTCGTCATGAGTAATGGTAGTTCTGCTCGCCCCCGTGTCAATCAAAAATTTTCTGTCTTTCCCTAATACCTGACTATGTTTATAGGGACCATCTTGATCTACAGGAACCTCGATAAGGGGCAAGCCAACCTCCCTCTCTAGGCTGTTTCATGTGTACTGCTGATAATCGGGATAATCAGACTGTGCATACTGGTACATTTGCTGAGTGACGTGTTGTGTTGCGGCAATGGGTTGGGGTTGGGGTACAGCTACTGTCTGTTGCTGTGCATGCTGTGGAGGAGGTTGCGTATTCTGTGGAATATTCTGTTGAACGTGTTCTGGTCTAGGCGGACGTGGTCTTTCTTTCGTTTTGCCTGTAGCAATATTGTGTCTGAGAACGGCACATTCATTTATAAAATGACCTGGCTGCTTGCAGTAATTGCAATTCCCTTTAACGGGAGCTGCAGAATGACTAGTCTGGGAGTTCTGTGTGTTACCCCTCTTCTGACCATCTGCTGGAACAGACTGGGCAACTAGTACTTTCATTTTCGTGTCTTTCATACGTCTCTGTTCATGATCGTGTTCCTCTCTGATTCTGTTCTGATGGTACTGTAACATCTGTAACATTTGGGAAGGCGTATTAGCTTGCCATGTACTTTCGACTTTTAATACTCTATTCTTAACCTGTGGTAAGGAATTCTGGACTAATTTGGTCACAAAGAGATGTGGAAATGATTCGCTACTTGTTTTCAGGCCACTATTAATAATGAAACATTTCTCAAATCGGGAATAAAAATCACTAGTGTCTTCGTCTTGTTTCTGTTTGCAGGCTGAGATTGCATCCCAGTCTTCCTTTTTAACTGTCAATAATCTGGGCAAAACCTGTACTAATAATCCTGGTAATGCTTTAGTTTTCTCCCCAAGACCTACACCTGGGGTACGTCTATTTTCCTCGTCTTCTAATTCAGTCCAAATAATCTTTTTATCTCCCACCTCCCATTCTTTTTCTTTCAGTTTTTCGTAAATCCCTGCTGGCAACAATACTTTTAGCAATTTAAGAATGTCGGAATACGTGTAATTGCCCATGAGTAACATGTCTTTTAATTCACGGTGGAACCCTGCAGGATCTTTATCGTGACAAGGTACAATTTTCTTCATTTCCAATAATTCCATTTTAGTCAAAGGAGTGTATACGAATACGCGTTCAAGTGTACCTCCTGTACCTATAACTGGGTGAACTTCTCGTAAGGGATTCTGTCTATCTAGGTGATATGGCTGTCTTACTGGGGGTGGAACGGAAACAAGATGTGGAGTTAGGAAAGTTCTGTATTTGTGACGTTGTTCTAGAATGATGTCAATTAAGTCGGTACCTAGGCCTCTCCATCTTCTCAGGAGTAAGTCTTGCAATAAATTATACAATGGACCTGGATCGGATTGCTGGTTTTCATATAGTGTAATGAGATGTTGGATCATGTATATACCAGCTAGTCGCTGTTCTTCTGGAGTAAGGCTCAAAAATGTTTGCACTACTAAATCATCTTTATATATACTGTCATCCCCGGCCCATTGGACTGCTGACCGGGCTAGTTCCTGATCACGTAAGGTATTAAGTTCATGATAACCTATTCTTTCTTTCAGTATTTTATTAGTAACTTGGAATATATGTTCAAGAGAACATTGCTCTGGTATCGGGGAAAGGAAACGTTTCTTGTTTTCCAGACGAATGGGTCTGTCAAAAGGTCTATCAAAAGAATACTGTTTAGGGAGTTTCACTCTACCTACGTACGCTATTTTATTCTCTGTCACGGCTGGACTTTCTACTTCTTCCTCCTCCTCCGAGGAGTCATTCTTGTCTGACTCGGCTTCTTTTTCAGCTTTCCGTCTGTTATGTACCGCTACTATTTCTTTACGGATCTTTCTGGACATGGCATCTATACAAGTCTGTTTATCATGTTTACAATCTGCAATATTCTGACCCCATTTTATCAGGACATCCATCTCCTCTTGAACAACACCTGGCTGATCTTGTTCCCTTATCAAACAATTAATTAAGAATCGTAATAGTAGACCCTGTGTCTCCACTTTCTGATATGCCATGGCTTCACGAACACATTCAGGTTTTTCCCCTGTCACAACAAAATGATTATTTTGTCTAGATAGTCTGTCATTCCTGGTAACGTCACCAAATAATCTGTAACACATCGTAGACGTAACGAGGCTAACATCATGTCTCCTTTCTTACCAGGTACTGGATCATATCTACAATCTGTGAGATACTGTCTAAGCTTTTCATATGTCATTGCTTTCGGAGTACGCTGTGTTGCTAATTCTCTCATAGTCACTCGTTGTAACTGTGGCGGGGTGTGAAAGTGACCTCCTGAAGCACCTCCTGAAGCAGAAGCGTGGGCATGACCTGACATCATGGCGGGTGGGAAAGGTACATGTAACGGGGACTGACTCTGGGTTGTATCTGACGCAAAAGGATTGTGAGGACCAATAATAGGGGGACCAGTAGCCGCATCAGTAGGGGAAGTGACAACCGGTGCAGGAAGCGAGTCTTGGCGTGGAGGGGTCGTGGCTTGATCAGCCGGAACATGCTGCGGTACATTATTAGCAGGTTGTACGGGTACATTGGTATATGCTGGAGCTACGTCTCTAAATAGGAAGAAAGAAAAATGTCTGCTACTGTCTGTTTGTGACGGAGTTTAGTCGGAACCAATGGTGGTGGCAAGTTACGGGGTACTTCCGGGGTCGCTTTGGGCAGGCCCTCGGCAAGAACTGGATACATGCCTGTAATGAGTGCATTTCTTTGGCGGTCTACCTGTTCTAATCTGACCTGTTCTCCTTCTTCTAGTAACTCTTTTTCTCTAGCTTTTTCGGATTCTTCTCTACTTTTTTCTGCTTTTCTGATTGCGTTTTCTGTTCTTCTATGCCATTCTTTACGCCACAATTCTATGGCATCTTTCTGAGATTGTCTGGCTTTCTTTTTCCATAACGCTTCTTCTACTCTCATGATGCATTCTGCATCCCATGTCCCTGAGACAGGCCATCTAAACTTCTCTTCAAGATTCTTAGTGTACCCATAAGTCTAAATACAACACAGCATCTAAGCCATGTTTGTGGTACATAAAATATCCTGGAGTGTCCCTAGGCGGGACAGGAACTGCTTCTTCGAGTATCCCTTTCCTAGTACCTATCTGACGTAATTTTGAAAACAGCGGCATGACTAGAGTGATTCGGACGTGAACACAATAAACACAGTAAGAAACAGTAAACAATCATTCACCCCACAACATTGAAACACATTAAAACATGTCGGACTATAATTACCTGGAACACAGAAAACAAACTCTCAGTATTAAAATGAAATAACTAGATGCACTGCTAAAACAGTACAGACCGGTCTCATAAAGAGACACGTCGGACCGTATCCACCTAAGTGAACACGTCAGGACCAGAATTGTCTACCCAACTCTGTCTTTACCGGGCACAAATTAATGAACCCGTCTAGATGCGTTCCCAACAACGGTACTCACCGGGAAGCAAGAAACTGAAGGCCTCGGAAACTGGACTGGACTGGACTGCTACGACATCTGACTGGCACGCATCACTCTACCATGCATGCGCTTCGGAACAGGTGGGCCTTCGGACACCTCGGACCTTGCTCTCTCGGCTAGGGCTCTGGTCGGGATCCTCCGCATTCCTCACCGCCTCGTCTGGACGCCGGACCGCAGTCTCCGTCTCCCCGTGGGCCCGAGGGAAGAATAGCAGGAAAACCCGCAAACGTGCACGTTTTCCGTCGGGGCAGTAGAAGGGGCAAAAGCCGCATGACTTCACCGGCGAGTGGGGAAAGGGGGGTCCCTATTCGGGAGCCAAATTATGTGGTAAATAAATTTACCTATGCATTTTTTACCGTATAATTATCAATACAAGACAGCTCATTCAAATGAGAGGCAGAGTCCGTGGTATCTGAGTCATACGGGCTTTAATGAACAATGATCCTCGAGGATGGATATCATGTTCCGTCACCACTAAGGTTCGGGAAGGGACATTCAACATTTAATTAGCATTACACATTATATATAGTAAAGTAGCACAATTGAATCCAATACAGTAGGCGTAACAGGTGAAAAGAGAGAGATAAGAACACATGTGCGTAGTAGGAGGCGTGTAGAAAGGCGTACACATGGGCGTGCACTGTACATGTCAGAGAAACGTAACAAGAAACGTCACATGCGGGTGGATGCATAGAGAAAAGTTGCAGGATCAGCAGAAACCCTTAACCTGGATGCGCGCGCAACTAGCATGACGTGCAACTGGGGGCTTTGACTTTAGCACTAGTGGAGGAGACTGGTGTCTGGAGTGTCAGGGCAACCTGTACCTATAGCATATCTGGTATCTCATGTTTGGAGGATGTAGTGTCTGAGGTAAAAGGTCTCTCGGGCAGAGGCCGTACAATACTGAATGCTGATGCGTGCATACGTGTCTTGGTGCAACGTGCGGAGCCAGGGGCCTACCATGGTAGCGGATTCAGTAAATCACTTGCAAGGAGGACAGGAAGGCCGGGCCCTTTGCTCTGCAGCCGGGAATATGTTTACCTATTTCGCTAGACTGGAATGTGTTTTCGAGGAGGCTGAGCAGATAACTGTAGGCAAAACATGAATTTGGCAGGTAGTCCAGGCCGAGCCGGGCACCGCTGCGCTGGCAGGAAGTAAGGCGGGGGTCAGGGATGCGCACAGCTTTCGGAGACAGGAGAGATGAGGCAGAGAGGCCTCGTTTAAGGGCCTTGCTCGACTGGGCCAGGAAACATGGAGAAAACGTGTGCGAAATTCAGAAGTGCACCATGTAAAGACGTTGGCACCGTATGCCTAGAAGTCTAATTAACGGGATTTCTTTGCATGACTGGATAGCTAACATGTTAAGGATGGACGCAAATGTATTTGCGTCGGTCTAGCATGTACAGAGCAGAAGGTACACGACATACATGGAACATGGGTGCATGGATAGGGTGCGAGTGGGGGACACATTGGCTACCTGAAAATTTCTATTACCTCAATCCTTGCCTTGTACCCCAGGAAATATAGACAAAAGCTGACTCTTGCCCGATCGCACAAAATTTAGCCCTTGGTTGATTATACATGGTCTGTAGAGCAAGCAAGAACTGGGGTCCAAACCCCATTTTATACATTACAGACCAAAGGAATGCCCATGCCACACGCCTGGAATGCCCATGCTTTTTCAGTGTCTAAAAATATGAAACCAATATTTTTGTGATATACAGCGGCATAATCCAACACTGTTATGACCCTGCGCAAGTGATTAACTGTACTTCTACCGAGAAGGAACCCATGCTGATGACAAGATACCAATGATGGAACAATTTGAACTAAGCGAGTTGCAAGTATTTTGAAGTATATCTTGGCGTCTGCATTTAATAATGATATAGGTCTATATGACCCAGGGAGTTTAGGGGGCTTGTCTTTCTTCTTAAAGACCACAATATTTGCATCATCCCACGATGGAGGGGGGTTTCCGGACTGAGCAGCAATAAAAGTGGCTAACATATCATCCTTTATAATTGGAATAAGCATTCGATAGACCTCTAGGAGAAGTTTATCCGGGCTGGCTTTTTTCCCGAGCACCAAGTCATCCAGTGCTGACTGTAATTCTAGCATAGATATTGGGGCGTCTAGTTCTTCTCTTACAAGGAGCCCTACCTCAGGTAGATCAAATCTTGACAAAAATTGGTCAATCTGATCTTGAGGTACACAATCATGGGTATATAATTCTTTATAATATTGTTGGAATACCTCCATTATACCCTCCAAAGTCTCAACCAGACAGCCCTGATTGTTCTCCACTGCCTCTATTCTTTGAGATGCTTGCCGACCACAAAGTCTTTGGGCTAGGCATCTGCCAGTGGTTTCACCATACTCATATCTCTCGGTTTTATTTATTTTATACTGAATTGCTATTTCCTGCCTCCAAACGCCATTAATATTCGCCTTGCAGCAAGCCACCTTGGTCTGGGCAGTTTGGCTCTCCCTACGTGCTCTAATTGCCAAGATAAGCTCATGCTCAGCCTCTTTCAAGTCTAAAAGCAGATTCTCTATTAAAACATTCCGTTGCCTCTGTGGAGCCCACCCATAGCTACAAGTTTCGCCTCTTATCCCAGCCTTAAAACAGTCCCAAACCATTGGTTGAATAGCTGTACCTCTATTATACTCTAAGAAACGCTTAGCCCATACTTGGATATGACATATATATTCTTCATCAGTTATCAACTTTTTACTGAATGTAAATGAACGTTGTTCTTGAATGATGTTAAAAGGAGGCAGGTACATAACAACGGGGCCATGATCCGACGTAATTCGTGGCATTACCTGTATTTTTGGCTCAATAGTTAAAAATCTAGGTACAAAAATGTACTTATTATGTGGAGAGGAGAAAAACGGGTACCCAGGATCACCCTGATTCGCCAATGGCCATCCATCAACCAGACCATGCTGAGACAATAATTGACGTAGTGCTCTTAATACTTTCGGCTTACGGCCACTATAACTAGTAGATTGGGGATCCCAAGTATAAGATTTGCCATGTATATTGAAATCCCCTAACAATAACAAGGGGGTAAACCTCAATGCAAGCTCAACATTCAATAGCTCCAGAGTCTGTTTCATCTAAATTAGAACCATATACAGTACATACTGTAGTCTTAACGCCCCCTATAATGCATTCTACTTTGCCCACCGCCCAAAATTATCCACCCTCTCTTTACCTGTAGCGATTATCATTCGACGACCCAAAATTGCCACCCCTCAATTTATTGTAGCCTGCCTAGACGCCGCTGATAGTGTAAATCCCAATTCGGTCAATATCGACGGTGTGCACAAATTTAATGTGACTAGTGTAGAAGTGCCACTTTTAGAAGTTGGCATTTCTGTGTGCAGTGAATGTGAATTGACTGTTTGGCTTGTGATTGACAGGATCTGGCTGGTGTGTTTGGCTCCAGGAGTCAGGATGGGTCTGCCCGGTGGTGAATAGGGAGATCTGCATGTTGATGGGAGGGAGGAGTTGCACCTGGGACCTGAATAGGGCTGGGCCTTCCCTCCACAATGCTGGCTCCACCCCCTGTGGTGCGTCTGATGTCCCTGGCCTGTCCTGTGAATAGAGAGCGGAGCAGAGTAAAACAAAGTGCTCCAGAACCAGTTGCATCTGGTTCTCCCCTTGCCTGCACCTTTGGAGACAAAGGAAATGTGTGTATAAAAAGGGGCTGTGACCCCATGCAAAATGTTCTTGCTTCATACTCGAATGTACCAGGGACGTGCTGCTGCTGGGGCCCAGGGGAAGGCTTGCATCCCTGGGCCCTGCCCTGCCCCTGGATTCCTGATGGACTCTGTGGACCAGTTGCCTCTTTATTGTTGCTTTAACCAAGGCTTGCTACAGCCTTCCAGCTCCTGAGGAGCGCTTTATTCTGCTCTTGAAGCGTCCCCCAGCGAGGGAGATCCTGGGGGCTGAGCAGTGTGGTGCTGGGGCCCTTACCGAGGGAATCCTCCATGTAGGGATTCCCTCTCCTTGTGGGCTTAAGCAGGTGCCCATCCTGCATCTTCATTTCTGCTTATTTTCGATACGGATGCCACCTGCTTATTTAATTATTTAGGCACAGGTGCCCACCCCGTTTGTGTGCCAGTGGTTCAGCAGGAGCCCACCCTGCTTTATGTTCTTAGTTCTGAGGGAGCCTACCCCTCCTTTACCGTTGCCAAAATTTGCACTGTAGTCCCGCCACGGCCGCCCCAGAAGTAAGCCAAGTCTGCCTTTGACGGGGTGGGGCCACAGCAGGACCAGAAAATGAAGGAGGCAGCCTGAAGCCTCGCTGGCTCCGGAGTCCATGCTGAAGCCCCGGTCATGAGATGGGGTCCGGGTGAAACCTGGCGCCTTGTGAAGGCGGGGCTCTCGTGAGGAGAGAGAGCCCCTCAAGCGCCTCCTGTTGTTCTGCGGAGGGGCGTTGGCGCACCCTGTTTTGATACCTCTAAAATATGGTTTATGATTATGAGGTTGTTTTACCTATCTTGGTTTGTGTTAGGGTGATTATACTTCCCTGTGTGCTTTATGCCCCTAGTGTAATCTTTACTTAGGTGGTTAGGGTCCTGAAATGGGTGACAGGGTGAAACCTGGAGCCTTGTGAAGGCGGGGCTCTTGTGAGGAGAGAGCCCCACAAGCCCCGCCGCCTGTTGTCCTTCAGAGGGGGGCGTGAGGCACAATGCCGGTGCCTGCCCCCTACCGCATTGTGAGAGGAGCCCACGGTGGAGGAGGAGACCAGTCCTGCTGCAAAAGGCAGGTGAGCAGGGCTCATGTTCGAGGGTGCCTGGCAGAGGCCCCCAGTTAAAGCGGCCCAGTTTGTGCAGCGGGCCACTCCAAATTGGAAATAGTTGTTTAGAGGCCCCCCTGTGGGGGTCCCGAGGTCCCCGCATCTGGGGCCACATTGAGGCGCATTGTCGGCGCCCGGGTGGCTCTGCTTGTGAGAGGGCCGCCCCAACGGCAGGGGGCATGGTTTGTTTAAAGAGCCTGTGTGGCTCTAACCCGGCCATATTTGTTTAAAGGGCCAGGGGGTCCTCAGGGGTCCATGCTACCCCAGTTGGCGCAAAAGGAGTCAAGGAGCCAGAGTGCTCCAGGGGACATCTGTATCTTTAGAGCCTAAAGGGCTCCAACATTTGGCACCGTTTGTTGTCCAGGCTACTGAGAGCCCATGCTGCATTTGTAACTCTTACAGCTGCCCAGCAAGTAGTGGGCAGCTGGTCCGTTTAGGTGCAATTCTTTAGGAAAGTTCCTGAAAAGGACAGAAGTGGCACAGGGGTGCCAGGACTTCCACAGCTGCGCAGCACTTAGTGCCAGCTGCAGTGTTTAGACCCCATGTTATTGTTCTCAGCTGCCCAGAAAGTAGTGTGCAGCTGCAACGTTTAGGTTTTATGCAATGGCGCACCCTGGACCTTTGCTGTTTAGGCAGCAGCCCTGACATTTGGACATAGGGCATTTGAGCCCCCTTTATAGATGGCCCATTACCCAGGAGGTTTACTACATTTATAGGGTGCCAGGCCCTAATGTGATTTGTGTGCTAATGCTTTTGGATGCTAGGAAATGTATTGTGTATATTATGTTTTGCGCACCCTGTTTTGATACCTCTAAAATATGGTTTATGACTATGAGGTCGTTTTACCTATCTTGGTTTGTGTTAGGGTGATTATACTTCCCTGTGTGATTTATGCCCCTAGTGTAATCTTTACTTAGGTGGTTAGGGTCTACTGTATTTAGACTTGTGGGACACTGGGCCTGTTATGATTTATATTACAGGTTCACTATTAGTATAGTGTCTGCCAGTGATTACTGGCTATGTTCTAAGTTCACGTATATTCTTTCACTATTTCTTTAAAAATTTCATTCTGTGATAATTCTGACAGCGGCCCACGTGGCCCTGTCATGTGTAAATAACCCCTTGTAAAAATTTCCTGTGCCTGTTGCCACAATGTATATGAGCGAATACTATCTGATGTGTTTTGAGAATACAAAGGCTATTTTTGATGTAACCTTGTGTGGAGTTCCTTTTGTGGGAGGCCTGGGATGTTGTTGCTGGTGGGTGCGTGCGCAAATGCTTTACACATTGCCTCTGGAATAAGCCTTACTGCTTGTGCCATGCTACCAGGGGAGAGATCAGGGGTTTTCTTTGGAGTGTAACTCCCTTGCCCTAACTAGAGTGGTTGCCTCTGCCTGGCTTTTGCTTAAGCATCAGCCAACCAGAGATTCCATTTCTAACAGGTGGTTTTCAATTTGGCCAGCTGCTATGATACTAAGCAATCAGGCGGTAAAACCGGCGTCATGTTCAAGCAGAAATTTCCTGCAGCTTTGGATCATTTGGCAATGTTGAAATCTTGCAGTAATTTGAAGGTTTTCAGGATGGAGAATTATCTTTGTACATTTCTTTAGAGATCCACCAGACTTTTTGGATCGGAGGGGTGATGTCTTTCCCTGGACTTTTTTTTCAGATCAGAGGTGCACACAATACATTGTTTTGGGCAGTGTTCAGTACACGGGTTTGAGGTCGCTCACCGGCATTTTCAAAGTCTGTTTGTTTACCCTTACATGACGGATGGAAATGGGTGTAGTCCTTTTTCTACAGTTTACACTTTAGACCCAATGTGTTCTAGTCCTATAAATGCAGATCAGGTTTTATACCCTGTTGGATTTGGCCCTTTTTGCAGGGTCATCCCTGAACTTTTGCCATCTTCCGGTAGTATTTTTCTTACCTGTTGTTGAATTTTCTTTTGACTCTGGGCATTTCACCACTGCTGATCAATGCTAAAGTGCATATGCTCTCTATTGTAAATTGGTGTATTGATTAGTGACTCCTTCATTGGGTTATTTGATTTACTTGTCAGACCTTGGTACAGTGCACCATATGTGCCCAGGGCTTGCACATCAAATGCTGCTGGTGGGCTTACAGCACTGGTTGTGCCACCCACAGAAGCAGCTTGTAAATTGTGTTTCAGGTATGACATTGCAGAGCCTATGTGCAGTCTAGTGCCATGTCGACTTGGTAAGTGCACCCACTTGCCAGTCCCTAAACCTTCCTTTTTCTTCATATCAGACACCACTAAGGTACGCCCAAGGGCAGGGTGCATTGTAAGTATAAGGTAGGACATACCCTGATGTGTGAGGCATGTCCTATTAGTGAATTACAGCCATTTTCGTTTTTCACTATTGCAAGGCTACCTGTTACCCCTAGGACAAAATGGGCAGTTTGATTATAACATCCTTTAATCCTAACTGATCTAGGGAACATAGTAGAAATACGAATTTAGTATGCCTGAACTCAGAATGATAAAATACATATTTTAGTGAAGTTGGTTTTAACATTCTGTGTTTGAAAATACCACTTTTAGAAAGTAGATATTTTCTTGCCTAACTATCCAAACCTGCCTCTGCTAGGTTGTATATTCCTTGTCTGGAGTTTGAGTGACAGGGGCTGGGGGATTCAAGGAGACAGGGTGAGTCTGCATAAGGCTGAATTGCGCTATCTGTATGTAGATGGGTGGGAGGAGTTCCACCTGGCCCCTGAATAGGGCTGTGCCGGACGTCCACAATGCTGGCTCCACCTCCTGTGGTGCAGCTGATGTCCCTGGCCCACACTGTCAAAGGAAAGAAGGAGTCTTGTCAAAAAAGTGCTCCAGGACTGCACAGAACTGGTTTGAACTGGGCACAGGACCCTCTGCCTTCAGAGGAGAAAGGATTTTCTAATATAAATATTGTGGCCCAGACCCCAATACTTTATATCACTTCTGAGAAAAAGACAAACCTTTTGCCAAGGAGAAGAACCAAGGAAGCTGCAGGGGTTTTGTATGGCTCTCTGCCAGCGTTCTGTTTGCTGGGTTGGCCTGCAGTGGTCCCTTCATTGCCAAGGGAAAGAGAAGGAACTTTTAAAGAACTTTCATCATCCTGCAAAATATCACTCCAATGGCTTAATTTGAGCTTGCCTCCTGACCGAAGTCTTAGGGAAGTCTTAGGGACCAGACTTCACCCCCTTCTGTGTGCCTGCATCTGGAACTTACTGTTCTAGTGCTACGGAAGGAATTTGCATTACCGACGTTGGTGAGCGATGCCGTAATCTGCAAAGAAGTCGTGAGCGCTGCACCGACCTGCAACGTATACCCGACACCGGCCACCGTGCCACATCGACGCCAGTGAATGATATCGTAAGCCTGCCACTTGAGACGCTGGCCAAACGCCTGCTGCTGTGCCGCATCGACTCCGTAGCCGACATCAGCGGGGAGCCTATCGTCACCGGGGGTGGTCAAGATTCCATCGGCATCGTGAAATTGTACGGAACCATGGTTTCGGCGCCATCGTGACATCACCTCCTCTCCGCATCATCTCCCCAAAGTAAGGAACCAACGCCACAACGTGCCAATGATGTGGCACCTCCCTGATGCCATGACTGTCTTTGTTTTTGCTTTTCCAAGGTACTGTTCTTTGTGGGTCTGTTTTGACTCCGGGCTGACCTTGTTGTCGTGATAACTCCAGTTCGGGTTATCTGTTGCTAAAGACTGTTTTTAAGTGAATAACCTATTTTTGAACTATTTCTACCATTTTGAAGAATTCTTATTAAGTACAGTATTGTGGATTTTTGTCGTTTATGGTCTTGTACTTAGTCTATATAAAAGAATACTTATTTTTATAAAACCTATGTGGTGTCCATCTTTAGTGTTTTCACTGTATTACTTTGTGTATTCACAAATGCTTAACACACTGCCTCCGAGATAAGCCTGTCTGCTCATGCCAAACTACCAAGGAGGTGAGCTGGGGTTATCCAGTAGTTAATATCAAAAGAAAGGAGTCTTGGGCTATTACTGCTCAATCTGGAGCAGAAGGTCCACACACGACGTGCCCAAACTACATGAAATACAAAGGATGTCGTGTTGTTCCTAATGAAAAAGAAAGGAGTTGGTGAAGTCTGTAATGCAAGCGGATCAGAACAGGGTGACCTGATGGTCACCCTGGGAATCCATTTTGTTGGATTTAATGCCCTCACACACCCTTTCAGGTGTCATGCTTCATCATTTGGGCTTGCTCCTCGTTGGGTCGGCGGTGCAATACCCAACGGGCAACACCTCATAGAGGGGCTCTTTGGCGGAGATCTTTTTCCAACTGCCGTATAGATGAAGTGCGGGTATGGGACCAGGATTCAGGGTAGACGTTGCTATGTGAAGTAAAATAAAGCTAGTAGTACCAGAGTCAATTTTATTCAGGAGGGCTACTGCTTTAGTTAAAAACGGTATCCTAGAGGAGAGTAGTGGAAAGTGATGTTTCCTACTCTTTTCTGGAGTGTGTTAAAGTCCGGTCAACATGTTTCTCGCTGCTCTAAAATTTACTGAGCGATTCTTCAGGACCACGGGGACTAGTTAGAAAGTGTCTACGAGTATATGTAACTGTCTACACTATTGCCACTTGGTATGTTGTATGTATGCTCGTTTGGCTACCATCCTAGTGGGAGAACAGGTGAATATTACCCTTCTTCAAGTTGCGATTGTTAATACCTGTTGGAGGCAAAAAATGGGGAAGGGGTAAAAAACAAATCGCAAACAAACAATACCGCGTTGCATAAATGACTGTGATACTTGTGTGTAACGCATGCTGTGATTCATGCGTGTCATTGTAACACAAGTATATCAAGCACTCTCAACAGTGGGGTTTCGTGGGAGTGATATGTGAAGATAAAAACCATGTGTTTAAAAAGAAAATACCAGATTGGTATTATAGCACGCAGTTACTCATGACTCACCTAAAGTTAAAAACAATCAGACAACAACAGTATCCAGCGCTTAAAGCTTCAGGAGATCTTCCACCATGATGCTATATAGAGGGAAAGATCTCAGTAATATTTACAAAGAAAATCAATACATTTTGATTTTTACACTCTAGAGTCAAAGGGATCCATAAGTGAATATAGACTACACTAAAGTTGTATTTCCAAGTTTGTGTACTGATGAAATTAAACTTATGTTTCTCACTCGCTAGGTTCAAAATATGGGATAAGAGTTCTTAGGTAAGGTGTGTACAGTATGTGAAGTTATAGGTCGTTAATATAAATACCTGTATTGTATATATGTGGTTTTGTTCTGTATAATTGATAAATACAGGAGTATCTAGGTGGAAAGGTAGAGGTATTTAAATTCTTATAATTGGGACAAATTAAGTCCGTTTCGATCATTATTATGGTATGACTCTGTCTATTGTTGTGTTTACTGTTCCAAAACTCCTTTGTGCGTCCAGATAATAATGCCATAGGGTATTGTCAAGCATGTGTTCCCCAAGTCACTCCTGTTGATTGATTCGGCATGAAGTGCACTTTTTCTTAAACCCATGTAAGTCGTCAAATGCAAGTGATAATTGTATCACGAACATGCCCATGTAAGTTACTGTTTTCTTTTCGGGCAGCGGAGTGTTTAAAATGCAGGGCAGAGACCCATTTTAGTTTTTCCGGCAAATGTAAAGTCCCGCTTGGGCCCCCCTGAACAGAGACATGCTGTGTAATTTATATACGAAAATATCGGAGGGGCGCTTGTTAAAAGTGCATTCTATTAGCTAGACTGTTGGTTACATTGCCGTTAAAACGCTCGTATAAGCACGTCGCTAACCTCAGTGTCCAAGCGGTGCTCGGCAAATGTGAAATCCCGCTCGGGCACACCCATAACCGGAAACTTGTCTTGTAGCTTTTACACGCATATTCCTGTGTGGCGCTTGTCAAAAGCGCGTTTGAATCGCTTGACTGTTCAGTGGGAAACGTACGGTTCTACCGCTTGTGTATGTACGCCGCGTGTGAGTAGTGCTTGTCGTCCTATTGACATAAGGAGGTCGGCAGTCACGGGGTCACAGCGCGCATATATTAAGATGCGTGTATTGTAAAACTATAAGGAGTATGCAAAATAAGCATGCTTGGTTATAATTGTACATTATTGTTTGCATATTTCACTTACTTGGTGAATGCCTGAGCTTCGTTTATGTGCACCTACCCATCACCGCTGGAACCGGGTGGAGGCAGTGGGAAGGGTTGGGTTTGTTTATAAAGGAAGTGACTGATGATTCCATTGGTTAGTGGTAATGGCAGCCATATTGTAGTGGTTATTGGTGGTCACATTCATGTATTTACAACCAATATTAATCTGCTCTGCCAAAGAGCCTATATTTATGAATTGTAAGGGGTAAACTCGGATAGAGTGATACTTCAGGTTGATGTAATAAGTAGTTATTAGAGCTCTAGTCAGTGCAGAAGATCATGTTAATCATATGCTTTTATTAGCGTATTTTACAGATATAGTCAGGGGAGTTATATTTTCTCTCCACTACCTAATATTCGCATATAATTCCAAAAAATTGATTTTAATATCCATCTAGTACAGGTGGTATATATCGGATTTGAGTTGGTAACACATGTTCTTATCTCTCGGGCAGGAATTGGTTCGGCCATTTTGTAACGGTGTTGAACTAATTCTTAGTCCAAAATCCACTGTTAGGTTATGTGTCTTAGAGATGCCTTTTTTAAGGGTTCTATAGATTGTTCCCTTAAATCAGTAAAACAATAAAATAATAAACGTGACTGGAGTCTGCAAAAAATGTTGGTTGCAGAACTTATATCCAATTTCTTAGGGAGTGTTTTGGTATTGACTGGTATAGTAGCGTTGGTATAGTCAGTCTGGTGTTTATTTCAGAGACTTGCCCAGGGAATGTCTTCATTCAGGCCCTTACTGTTGGATGCCAATCTATGAATCCAACGTTGTTCTTTGTAGAACAACCCTTCCTTGGATGTTTGTGGATTAGCTTCCAGGATAAGCCATTGTAGAGAGTCTGGTGTATGTTGCATTTCTAAGAAATGCCTGCACATTTTGGTGTTGCTTTTTTTGCACCTGAAGTTGCTTCGGTGTTCAGATATCCTGGTCTTTGCATTGCGTGTTGTCATACCTATATAGTATAGGTTGCACGGACATATTATTAGATAAATGCAGTTTGAGCTGTTACAATTTGTGTGGCCTCTCATTTCCCACCTGAAGTTGTCAGATAAGGTGATGTGCTTGTATTTTTTAGTGAGAGGGCACGCAGCGCAGCTCCCACAGGGGTAGTGTCCGCTGACTGGTGGCAGACCCCACAATGTTGCCTGTCGGTTGGGTTCATTTTTTCATTATCCAGTAGTGCAATCCCCTTTCCCTGATTTAGAAGCAAGGGTCCCTATTTGGTCAAAGATGTATACCATTGCCAACTTGAGACCCCCAGTTCCGACATACCCTCACACGAGGAAGGATTGGATGGTGTGGAAGTCACCCTCTGCTACATGTTTTGTTTAACGGTATGTAAGTCACCATGTGCTACACGTTTTCTTTGATGGTGTGTAAGTCACCTTGTGCTGCACGTTTTCTTTTATGGTGTGTAAGTCATCTTGTGCTACAATTTCGGTTTGTTGCCCTTTGCTGAGGAGCAGCTGTATGGCTTTTAGTCATCCATTACTTTTATGTAATACATGTGTCTACCTAGCGTTTCATACAGGTAGTTCACGCCGTGATTTGTTGTGCCTCCTCTAATGCCTGTCTGACCAGTGGGTGTGGTTTGTTGCAGTCATAGGTGCAAATGTGTTGTTTATCTAACATTTTATTTCTCTGCCATATTTCCGTGCCATATTTTATGAAATTCATAAAGCAGGAGGATGTGTGATATATTATTCTGTATATTTATCAATGCCTCTTCTCAATTTTCTTAATTTTTCCTGTATCTATAGCTGTGCATCTTCTTCATCTTATCAGGTACTTTTATGTTTTGCATCTACTTCACTTTCTCTCATATATTTTCCTATGCGTCTTCTTGAAATGTCTTCAATGCTATATTCCTGTTCTTTCTTCCTATCTGTCTTCTTTATATTTTTCTCCAATGCTTACTGTGTTTTTTCATTATATATGTATTATGGCTCTTTCAGGTTTATGCTTTATTCCTTCTTGCATTTTTGTAATTTCTCTTTTTGTGATTATTCTTGTTAAATCCTCATTCAGGTTTGCAGTTTTATTTTTGTGATATATTAAGGTGGAGGATGTGTAGAATCCTGTATATGTATTAATACTGTTCCTTTCTCTCTAGCTAATCAGCCAGTGTGAATGTGCTGCATGGAATGTTGGTGGGGTGTGGTGATGCTGACTGGAATGTTCGGGTGCCTGTGAGGTTAAGTGTGACAGTTGTAGTATGGGCTGAGCAGCAGGCAGGCAGCTCCTATTGAGGCTTTTTTACATAAAGTTAACCTGCAACTAAGGCTAAATAAACCACTTAAAATACTTCTCGGCTACTGGACTATCTTTATTACAAATACCTCATAAAGAATACAATGAGTTAGACTGGGCAGATATTCTATAATCTCATGACAGAGTATTCAGCTGGGCTAAAATTAAATTTCTCGATTTAAGATTATATTCTCCATTCAGGGTATTGGTCACCTGCAAATCTGCAAAGGACAAACATATTTATCAGCAATTTATTCTAGAGGTGCCGTGATATCCTACCTAGGATGATTGTTAGCGCTTTATAAATAAATTAAATACAAATACAAATAAATTTATTGCATGACAATGTGACATAGTGCACATTTTGTAACACTGCACTCTTCCCCATTTTTTATTTATTGTATTTAATAGGTTTTATATAGCGTTAGCTAGACCCAAGGGCATCAAAGCACTTTAATGATTGAAAAGAACACAGTATAATCAATGATGCGAGACATATTACATTTTAGAAACACACATAAAAATATACAAAGAACACAAAGAACATCATTAGGCAATGAGCGTGGATTACCATATGAGGCAATAAGAACAGTTAAGGGAGAGAATGACCTAATAGACAGCAGAACCAAACAAACAACCGACTTTAACCGAGGGTCTAGATCTGTAAAGAAAGATAATAAAAGTTCAGTATGCTTAAGTGTTAAAGTATTTGTTGAGGAGGAAGAGTTTCAGGTCTCTTTTGAAGCAAGATAAGGAGTGGTTGCATTGTAGTCCTCTAGGTAAAGAGTTTCATTTGCTGGGTGCATTTCCAGAAAAAGAGTGAGTCTGGGTTAAGTTCCTGTTTAATTTGGGAGGTACGAGAAGAAGTGAGTTGGAGTTTCTTAAGTTTCTGGTTCTTCCAGATTTTGTGAGCTTGTTGTTTAAGTAGTTGGGGGTATGTGAATTAAGAGCTTTGTGGGTGATGCAGGCAGTCTTGAAAGTACATCTTCATTCAATGGGAAAACAATTGAGAATCTAGAGGGTTGGTGTGATGTGTTCAAACCATTTAACATGTGTTATGAGCTGGGCCGCCATGTTTAGAACTGATCTAAGGGGAGCGAGTTCAGTTTTAAGCGTCCATGTGAGGCATTTCCGTAGTCCAGATTGGAGAGGCTGAGAGATTGGAAAAACATCTTGAAATCATCAGAAGGAATGAATGGTTTAATTTTCTTGAGGTGTTTTAGTGTGTAAAGCGCTGCTTTGGCTGAGTTTTTGAAGTGATCCTTCATTGACCTGTTATTTTCCAGAATGAGGCCTAGGGACTTAGCGGAGTTGGACAGAATTTATTTAATGCATTCAGGTTACTGAGCCATTCGTGGATTGGTAGGTGGTTGCTTTTAGGGGAAAACAGAATGAAGTTAGTTTTGTTGGGGTTTAGCATTAAGTGGTTAGAGTTGAAAAAAGCTTGTATCTTGCTCAAAGTGGCGTTGAGATGTAGGGTGTTACTAGGTGATTTGATTTTGTGATAGAGCTGGGTGCCATCAGCATATAAGTGATATTTGATCCCTGCTTGCTTCAGGATGGTGGTAAGGGGTTCCATGAAGAGGTTGACAAGGGGAGAGAATTGAGCCCTGAGGCACACCAAGTTTGGCCTGTGTGGGATTTGATAGGCAGGAATTGTTTTTGATTTGCTGTGATCATTGTTGTAGGTATGATGTGAATCATTTTAAGACTGTACCATTGATACCAGAGCGGACCTTCAGTGATTCAAGTAAGGCTGGGTATCAAAAGCTGTTAAGTCAAGTAGGATAAGTAGACATGAATCACCGTTGTCAAAGGATCTGTGGATGTCATCTGAGATATTAAGCATGGCAGTTTCAGTGCTGCAGTCTTTCCTGAACCTTATTGAAAGGAGTCATGGAGGTTGAATTCGATAATGTGATGGTTAAGTTGTTGTAAGAAACATTTTTCCATAGCTTTGGCAAGGAAAGGGGGGTTGGAGATAGGTCTGAGGTTGTTGAGATCATTTGGGTCAGCCTTGGGGTTTTTGCAAATAGGTGTGATTTGTCCTAGTTGGAGGGAGTCAGGGACAAAGCCTGAGGCGAGAGATGAATTGATGATTTTTGTACAGTACAGGGCAATGATGTGGTTGAGATTTTGTACAATCGTGGATGAGATGGAATCCTTCACATCTAAAGTGGCTTTAATTTTTGCGATTATATTGAAGACTTAAATTTCTGTCATCGGTTTGAGGTCAGACCAGTTGGCATTGTTTTTAAGTTGGGTGTGATTATAGTTGCTGTAAGTTCCTTTTGGTGCCATTTAGTCATTGATAAGTTCTGGGGGTGGAGCTGCCATGGAGGGAAATTGAAATTGAAATTGAGTGGTATTTATATAGCGCATGGCTACCCGGAGGCATCCCAGCGCATTACAGAGACAGAGGCAGATGAAACAGAGCGAGTTAGGGGAACAGCAATGTCTTTAGCGATTTGCGAAAAGAGAGATGATTGGGTTCGCCTCGAAGGTCGAGCGGGAGCGAGTTCCAGAGTTTGGCAGTGTGCAGGGAAAATTGACGGCCTCCACTTCTGGCTTTTTTGATTTTAGGGATGGATGCCAGGTTTAGGGATTTGGATCGGAGGGCTCTGTTGGGCTCATACCGCTGAATGATGTTGTTGAGAATGGAGGGGCCTAAACTTTGGAATGATTTATGGGCAATGCACAGAGATTTAAATCTGATTCTTTCCCAGATGGGAAGCCAGTGGAGGGATTTCAGGGCAGGTCTGGCAGATTGCAATCTGGGAATTTTGAGCAGCAATCGTGCGGCCTGATTCTGGGCAGTCTGTAGCCTGGAGATAGTAGCTATCAGGGATCCCAAATACAGCACATTAGCGTAGTCCAACCTGGACAGGATCAGGGCCTGTACCATGATCTTTCTGGCCCCGAATGGCAAGATAGGAAAGATTTTACGAGAGACTTGGAGAAGGCCGTAGCATGTAGCGGCGGTCTTCCGTGCCTGAGACTTGAAGGACAGGTCCTGGTCCAATCAAAAGCCCAGACTCTTTAGCTGCATTTTAGGGGTGGGGGGCGGGCCCAGGACAGTTGGACAGATTTCTCTCATGTCAAGTGGGGCGCGATTTCCCAAGACCATGATCTCGCTCTTGTCCCCATTTAGTTTTAAAACGGAGTCCCTCATCCTGGAAGCTATCTCTTGAAGACAAGTGTATAAGCCTAGGAGGTTACTGTCCTTTTTGTTGAGTCCGATCACTAGCTGTGTCTCAACCGCATAGGTGAGTATTTGGACTCCGAAGGGAAGAACTGCTTCTGCGAGGGTGCAGGTATTTACGTAAAAAAGAGTAGGGCTTAAGGAGGAGCCCTGAGGAACTCCGTAATGGAGGGGAGTTTTTTTGGAAGTTACCTCATTGTGAAACACTTGGAAAGATCTGTTATCAAGAAACGACTGGAGTCAAGCCAGTGCGGTTCCGGAGATACCTATTTTACTAAGCCTATGGATAAGGATGTGGTGGTTCATGGTATCAATTGCCGCACTGAGATCAAGGAGCAGGACTTCCGCTGTACCACCCGAATCAACTATCTTTCTGTCTTCTTCCACTACAGAGATCAAGGCTCTCTCTGTTCCCTGGAGTGGGCGGAAACCCGTCTGTGTCTGATGAAGGAGATTGCGGGTCTCTAGAAAAGAAGAAAGTATTGTATTTAAGTGTCAGGAAGGGATTTACAAAAGTTCAGAGAGGGCCCAGGAGGTCGGTAGAATGCCTGAGAGAGTGAGGGCAGGGCTGAATTCGATGGAAAATGCAACATTCTCGCAATCTGTGGCAGGGTTGCCCAGTATTCGGCAGGTTAGTTCGTGTTTTTAAATAATTGCGATCCCACCCCCTTTACCCACCGGGCGGTCCATCCTCGTGATCGCATAGCCTGTAAGCAAGGTCTGGACAAGGTTGAGTACAAATGATAATGACTGCGGTACACTCAGAGCGCACCTCTGACTGAGGGAGGTGGGTTGGTGAGTATGGTTAGGATGGAGGGTAGATAAGTGAGTTGTAAGGATTGCTCAATGTGTGTGCCTTTGGGGCATATGTACAAGGACTTAACGCCTCTGTAGAGTCCATTTTTTGACATTATGGCTGCTTTTTTTTATCGCCCTATTTACAACTTTTCCGCAGAAAACGTGAATTTTCAAGATCGCCACTTTTGTTAGCGGGACTTAATGAAAATGAGATGCATGGAAGGCATTTCAGTGTAAACACTGCCGCTAACCCCACTTTGCAATATTTGCAAGGAATTCTTTGTATGGAGGACAACCCAAAAAACAGCCTCTAACTCCAGGAGAAGCAGTTTTTTAAGACCAGAATATAGCTGGTCTTAAAAATTGTGCAAACGCTTTGGGCTTCATTTCTAGAAGGTGTTGGTGTTGGACTGCATTGCAAGGATTGTTGCTGCGCTGCCCTGTGACAAAAGAACAGGATAAGAATGTGTACCATCAGTAAAATAGGGTGCATTCCTGGGCCTCATTCATGAAAAGTGACACCATGGATGCGCTGTGTTCACTGTATGGCGCTCCATGTCACATTTTATGACACCTGCTCACAACCCTACCCTCAACTGTGTATTCAAGGTGATAAAGGTCCAGAGCCGTGATCAAAAGTTCCTCCGACTACGCTAGGGATTCATAACCAGTACCAGGATCTCTGGGCTGTTCACTTTTCTCTCAACTTGTTTTCAAATGTTACTTTAGTTTATTTACATATAAACATTCTTTTTGTTCCATGTGGTACTTGCGAAACTGTTTAAATTGTACAGCACTTTGATAATGGAATTCATATTTTAAAATTGGACTGCACACCTTTTTTATGGGATCACATTTTGCTTGATTTTAAGGCACCTCACTAGTCGTCTGTGATGCTCTGTGAATCTTCTGCGTGGTACATTATGGTATCCATGGAATATGGTCATGTTTTCATGATTCGTGCAGTGAAAGCAGTGCTACAACTGGTCTGAAAGGAGCCATCGTTATGAGACTCAGATTAAAACAGAGATCCCTTGTTTTAACAAATCACACCTATTTCATTTTTATTCAACAGCACAGACGGTTATGATATGGGTATCTCTGCCCGACTGCATCCAAATTTCCAGGACTTCCTAGGTGTGCCTTGCATACAAGAATCAAACATTCGTGACAAGTATTTTCAATTCTATTAAGGACATGGAGGCTCCGATTATACTTCTCATTTCTTTACTGTTTATTCCCAGCAGCCAATAAAAAGAAAAGTTATAAACACTACATTACCTATGAACACCTCAAAGTTGCATGACTAACCATAGAGTATAACCCTATATAAACTCCGACTCAGGTAACAGTGTCCTCTTTCTTTGAAAAAAAAAACCTGATCCCGTAGATCCAGCCTTTACAATAGAAGAACCTCCCTGTGAAGAGACAACTTGTAGCCCAATGGGCCTCAACTTCTGAACCTGGTTCCTGAACCAACGAAGTGCGGTACCCTCTTTGACCAAAGCAACATATTCTCACCACGGACAGCAGAACGAAGACATTTCAGCGTTGAACTCCATCACGCTCCACTTGCTATCAGCGCCTGAAATTGTAAAGGATAAACAGTAACTCTTTGTCTCCATATCAGACCCATAATCATAACAATCAGCAAGGCAATAAAACATAGGAGCTACTTTTGCAGTATAAAAATACAATGCAAATAGTACCATGCAAATACAATGCAAATACATATAGCTTGGGTGGGATAATCCTCACCTCCGTGTCCTTAACAGAATTGAAAATTCTTCTCACAAATGTTTGCAAATTTTTAATTCTATGTCAGGACTGGAGACTCCGATTATGATTGTTCAAAGCGTATTTTTCATTTTTATTTTTTTATTTTTTACAACAAGACCTTTATTGACTTGATGCATAGTTGACACAGCAAGGTACCTACATCACATCGGGCCGGCACTGCGTCTCAATCAAGTTCATGGCACAGAGGGCAGGGGAAGAAGCACAGCAAGCCGCCTACAATCCATTTAGTCGGCCGCGTAAGGAGATCATGCATGTTATTCAGTCATCCACACAGGTCTCTGCCAAACATAAAGGTCTCAACAACAGAAGAAAAATAACAAAATACACTCCAAATGTCTTGTCAGCCAGTTTTATCCGAATTAACTTCCCCTACCTCAGTCCCCTGTTCTGTCTCCACCACCCGCATCATCCCTGCCCGGCCAACCGTGCAGTGTCCTGCGGTAAATATAACGATTCCCCTAGCAAGTCATGATGCTACCTCTCCCACATGTCCTGCAGCATCCCTTCCATCCGCCTCCCCCGGAACCCGGCCAGGGTGTGCGTCATCAGCGTCTGCATGTTTTAGGAGGTAAGTTTGCAGAGGGTCCCAAATGTCCCTTGGGCGTGATGCAGGTGGCATGAGTTCTGATTAGTATGTAGCTGATCTTGAAAGTGTGTGAGATCATTCATCCACTCTTTAAATTTAGGAGCCCTTCCTCTACCCCAACGGCAAGCAATCCTTCTTTTTGCCAACAAAAGGGCCAGCAATGCGTATTGACGAATCTTAGCAGGCAGTTGTTCCATTTAACCCAAGAGTACAGCAAGGGGGGTATGAGGCACGTGTGTCCCTGTCATCTCATCCAATGCGCTTAGGACCTTCCTCCAAAACGTCCCGATCTGTGGGCATTCCCAGGCCAGGTGTCCCAATCCCGCTCCCTCCGCCCCACATCGATCACACCGGTCATTATCTTGCAATTGAAGCCGCTGCATTAGGACCGGCGTGTAATAAAGTTGGTGCAAGTTTTTAAAATGTATGAGTCACAATCTGCTATTCGCGGAGATGTCCCCAGTCTGTCAAATGACCATTGTTCGTCCGTGAGGGTGTGTTCCATGTCCCCCTCCCATCGGACCTGGGCCTGGGCGGGATTCCTCTCCCATTCCCTCTGTGTGGTGGAGTATAGCCGTGAAACTACATGTTCTGGGGTTTCTTGCTGTAACAGCACATGCAGGGGGGTCATGATAGGCGGTTCGAGTGGGAAGTCAGGCATAAGGGCCCGAACGTATTGCCGAAGTCGTACATGGTAAAAGCATTTCAGCGGGGTGGGGGAGACGGCGCCAAAGAATTCATCACTGGTGCAAAAAGTCCCCTGTGTATACAATTGACCCCAAGTGAGTCGAGAGAACTTCTGCAGCATCTTGCAGCACCCTCCGTCTCGTGTAACAGGGATATTGTTACATCCCCATAAAGGCGCCAAAGGTCAGTATATTAGAGGGCACTGAAGCCGCCGCGCGAGGTCCCGCCATTGAACGGTAGTAGAAGCCAGGTGTCTAGGCACCGCAGGAGCGCTGAAATATGCAGAAGAAGGAGTGGGTGTCATATGTCCATCCTCCACAGCCAGATGGGGCATGTACGGGGGGATGTATCCAGTAAACCGCAAGGTGAGCCTGGGCGCAGTTAAAATATAGTTCGACGTCCGGGACTTCCAGGCCGAGCTAGTCTGGGTTGTTTACCGCCCCATGTTAATCTGTCAGCTGTGACTTGATTCCGTTAAAAAAATGCCTGGTCGGGGCGTAAGGAATGTTCGTGAATAAATAAAGAAGCTTTGGTAATATCACCATTTTAACCAATGATACTCTGGCGGCCATGGATAAGGGCATCGCAATCCATCTGGTTATTTTATCCGTCAATTGATCCTGTACCCGGCCATAGTTGTCTCTCACACTTTCCCCCCGGCATCGGGAGACAAGGATACCTAAGTATGTAACTGAGTCTGCGCACCAAGTCAGTGGGTATTCAGGCTCGAATCGCGGAGAGGATTCCGTTAGAGGGAATATCTGGGACTTCCCCAGTTCACCTTTATTCCCGACAGCCAACCAAACAATATTAATATCCGAAGGATTGGGTTAAGGCTTATATCGGGGTCTCTCAAATATAACGTCAGGTCATCCGCATATAGTGATATCAATATTTGCCTCTCCGGATAGACCAGGGCGTGCTCTCGATGATGTTGTCTGATTTTGGCCGCAAACGGTTCAATGGCAATAGCACCCTGTCGAGTGCCTCTGGTGATCCTGAAAGGAGCCGACTGTACGCCGTTAATGAGGACCCGTGCCTGCAGTCCTGAGTACAATAGCTGAATTCAGGTCAGAAAGGGGGGGGGGGAATCCCATGCGTTGTAACACGTAGGCCAGATAGTCCCATTCCAGTGTATCAAACGCCTTTGTGGCGTCCAAGAAAATTGCTTCAGCGTTTGTCTCCGGGTCTACATCTTGCAAAAGCGCAAATAATGTGCGCAAATTGTGGGATGTGCCTCTGGTGTGTACAAATCCCGATTGGTCCGGAAGGACCAAGACGGTCATCAGAGGGCTTATACGCTTAGCCACTAATTTAGCTAGGAACTTTGCATCCACGTTTATTAGGGAGAGGGGCCTATACGAATCACAATATTTGGCGTCTTTGCCTGGTTAGGGTATGGAGATAATGTGCGCTTCTCACATAGAGGGGGGGAGGATTCCAGATTCCCTTGCCTCTTCGAATACATGTCGCATGATCTGAATGAGTAGATGATGAAAGGTTTTATAAAATTCTGCCAAGAGGCCATCCGGTCCGGGCGCCTTTCCAGATGCTAACTGCATAATAGCAGTAACGATTTAGTCATCCTCATGATGCCGTAAAAGAAATTTCCTTTGGCCCTCTCCCAGCCATGCTATCGCTGTGTCTTCAAAAAAGGCATCATACTCAGCAGAGTGATCTCTTTGAGTCTTGTATAAGTGTTAATAAAAGCTATGAAAGGCTGTCACTATATCCGCCGTGTCCCTATGGGTACAGCCATCCTCATCTTCCACCTGTACGACCGTATTCGAGAACCGTTGAGGTCGGATTAACGATGCCAGTGCTCTGCCCGGTCTATCTCCTTTCCCGTATTGTCTCGCCCGAAAGTATTTGCCCCGGAACTGGCATTTGCTCTCAGCAGTTTCCTGATACTCATTCAGTGTATCCCTAAATTGTGCCTGCAGATCTAGCATTGGGGTCGTCTGTAAACCCGTTTCGATACGTTTGAGGTCGCCTTCCAGTCAATTCAGTCTGGCTCTGATATCTCTTAGGATCCCCCCGCTCTTGGCAATGCATACGGCAGGGATGGTGACTTTGAATGCCTCCCATTTCGTAGCGTAGTGCACCACCGAGTTTTCATTCCATGGGAAGAAGTCTGTGATCTCCTGTTCAAGCTCTTGTTTAAAAACTGGATTGAGCAGAGACAGTGGATTAAGCCGCCAGGACAAGTAACGAGAATTTTCATGCAGAGGGGTGAGAGTGATGACCACCGGGGAGTGGTCAGAGTAAGTTCGAGGGAGGTGAAGTGCGCATGACAGCCATGGTATGAGTCCTTTAGTGATCAACCGCATGTCTATTCTCGACCAGGAGGCCCGAGCCGTGGTGAAGCAGGTTCCCTCCCTTTTCTGCAAGTGTTTATATCGCCATGCATCTATAATCCCATGGTCTTCTATAATCTCTTTCAATACGGATCGGGATGTGGACCAGTGGCGTGGTTGCAGGTGTGAGCGGTAGAGAGAGGGCTCAATGGTGACATTTAGGTCCCCTCCCCATAGTGGATGTGTGGAGTCTATTTCCAGGATTTTACCCGAGAGTACTCTAAAAAATTCTGGGTCATCGGAGTTGGGTCCATACCAGGAGACAAATGTGAAGGTCTGTGTAGCCAATCTGCCCCATGTGATAGAATATCGGCCCTGTTTGTCAGCTAAAGACCCCATGGGGGTATATGGGAGATTTTTCCTAACAAGAATACACGACCCCCGGGCATAAGATGAGTAGGAAGAGAAGCAGGTATATCCGGTCCACCGATATGCAAATGTGGGGGTGACAGTGGAACTAAAGTGTGTTTCCTGAAGCATCGCACAATGTATATTATAGCGTTCCAGATAGGCTAGAATGTGTCACCGTTTCCGCGGGTCACCCAACCCCCGCACATTCCATGTGAGGAATAGCTAAGTTGGATGAATCGGGGGATCAGTCACTGCGGCAGGCATTGTATTCCATAAATTTCAACAGGTTGGGTGGGGTGGTAGTCGCAGTGTAGTGGCCCAGTCAGGTGCCACTGACCATTGTCGCATGACAAGACAATAAGATAAAGAATTTCATAACATCCATGAACTTCCCCTGTCCCCCCCTCCCACATCAGCAGACCAATCCTGCCGTGGTCCCCGTTCCTCTCCCTCCCGGTCTTCTCTCATCTCGAAAAACATTATATCTTCTTTTCAAAGAGCGCAATTTAGAGAAAACATCAAACGTTCCCAACTTGTCCTCCCAAATTAACATTTCCCAACAACAGTGAGGGTTCTCCCTAATGGGTGGGCTCTCGAGGGCATCCAATACCACCGCGCAGTAGCGAGGGCATTCAGGCATCAAAGTGGGGTCATCTTGTCATATAGATATATATAGCCTGTATGCTGTGTTAAGTTAGCATGAGCTTTTTAAGAATTTACACGCCATTTTTCCTTTCTGCTGTTTTTACACACAACACATAGCTGTTGCTTTAGCTTTGAGCCTAGTAGAATGTTTTTGATTCATGCAAGAATAATATGTTGTTGCTCTGATATCAGCCTTGCTTGGCGAGCTGTGTCTGTACAGTGTGTGCAGAAACCTTTAAGTATATCTCAAAACAGTGGTTGTTGTGAGCACTGATTATCGCACGTTCCTAGACATAACATACATGCAGCTGCAGCCTAGTTCTGGCTTTAGGTGTGTTTTATATTGCTTTGCAAAAGAGCATACAAACACACTTGATGGTGCTTCGCATGCAGAGAGCTGGTGGCTGATGATGTGATCCCTTACCACTATGATCTTGAGGTATGGGGCCGCTCTGCTAAAACCCAAAGAGACCTTCTTAGATATAATATAATATACTAGCTAGGGAGGGTGAGAATTAAGTTTTGTTAAACCCTATTCATTTTAGCATAATACCATGCTTTCACCGTTTGTGTTCAATGGACTAGTGACTATGCTGATTACTTTGTTTCTTATAATATGTTTGCTTGTATTAGCTAAGATACTGCATTTGAGAACACTGCTTTAGTGAATAAACATTTCACATATGCACGTGTCCTCTTTTACTCCTTGTTCTGGATTGAAATGATTGTATAACGAAAGAGAGTTCATGTGTTCCACGTTACCTGAGGTGTACTAAGTCCATGTTCTGGTTTGTCTAAGCATTGGGAGTTTGTGATAACCAATGAGACACTGTAGCTAGTCTGGTAGGGGATTTTTGGGTACTAAGGTGAGTTTTGCAACACCCTAATTCACTGAGGTTCCAAGCCTCTATGCACAGTTCTGTCTGAGCACGGAATCCTGGAGACATGGCGCCCAATCGTTGGTGGTCTTATAGCATGATACTTGAGTAGTGCAACATTCAGTCCTTAACCCCTTAACTATTGTTTCCGGTTAACGGTAGTGTCGGACAAACCTAACTGTGTTCGTATAGGTCCTTTCAAGCTTGAATTTTACTAAAACGGTTTCATTGAGTTACTACCCAGTTGTGGTACAAAGTTTCCTTTGTACCTTTTTTCTTTCTGTGTCACTATGGCTGCGGTGGACATTGCGCAACACAGCCGCATTGGGGTGCGCAATCATTTGCAGACTTATAATGTCCCTGAAGATGGTATGGCCATGATCTTGGTAGTGAGTGCAGAGGTGGCTTACCCGTATGAGATTTTCTACTCATGGGTGATCTTCCCGGCTTTGAATGCAAATACTTGTGTGTTTGACACGTATACTACCACGGCTGTGCCAGCAGAATATGCACTTTATAGGGCACAGGAGATTCCTATTAATACTTGGCAGCATAGAGTTTGGTTTAATGGCGCCCTACCCCATTCATTATCAGCTCCGAGGTTAGGTCCTTTGTCCATTCCAGGCGCAACTTGGCCTGTTTTGGCTGGATTTACGCCTCATCCTCAGCACGGAGCATGTAACGTGGCTTAGTTAAGAGGACTACATGTGGTCGCAATTAGCGTGATTAGGTCGTTAGTGCAATAAATAACCCGCAATCTCCCGGGCGGGGCCCCGGGTGGTGCGGCGCTTCCTGCCAGCCAGGGCGGAATGAAGCTCATTACCATTATGGTCAACTCTGTGATGGGCAAGCGCCCCCGAGAAAAGGATAATTTTCCTTTCTGGCTTGCTGAGAAGTTTGACCAGCTGGAGACAGTATTTCCTAACACGTCTCCTGGTGAAAAACACAGGATTCTGACAATTAGCTTACCAAAGGACTTGACCCCCGAAGTCAGTGACTGTGAGACCTGGAGAAAGACATTTGCGGCGGTCTATACGAGGTGTTACGGCACTCCGTCCATGACTGTCCTGCCGACGGTCTTTAAGCATGTTCAACATGAGCACGGACCAGAGGCTGCGGTTAAATTGGGTATGCGTCTCTGTGGCACCTTTGATGTGGTTTCAGATCTTGTTCTTGCTATAGTGAAGGGGGATGCAGTGAACTTTCAGGTTGCCAATGCTTTGCAGGCAATTCCCGATGCCGAAAAACCCCGGCAGTAGGCGAGGATTATTGTGGCGGCTTATAAAACAGTGGGCTGCAATAGTAGGGGTCTCAAGCCTTTTTCAACTATCGAGAAAAAACAACCCTAAGGGCAGAAGTCGGAAACCGACGACCAGCCCAAGACCAAAAAACAAAATTGGCCTAAAAAACAAAAACAGGGAAAACAACTACAACAACAGAAACAGAAGTCTTGTCCTGCGTCTCTATTGCCTGCGCCCACAGAACGTGTTTATGACTTGCGCAATCGCTCAATGATAAAATCACCTGATCGTTTTCAGGTTTCTGACCAACGCTCTCCTCGTTCTTTTCAGGAGTCATCGGCTTTTTTCTCCGGTGGTGGAGGAGGCGGCAGGGGTCGGGGTGGTCAACAAGGACGTGACCAGCCCCGCCCGAAAGACGGTAAAGGCAAGCTGGATGACTCTAGACCGAAGAGACCCCAGTTTCAGAAAAAGAAAGTCGCTGCTTTAACTGCACACAGATATGCCACAGATAGTGAGAACCCAGCTTCGGAATCTGACATGGGTTCTGACCTTGCTGGACAGTGCGGTGGAGATTACCATAGTGCGAGAGGTCCTGCGTCCACTACTGAAGGTGACAGCGACTGACCGTTATATTGTTGTGGTGACAGCTGACACTAGAGTAGCTCCCCCTGACAGACTCTATGAAATAGTCTTATTCATTGAAGGTGACATTCAATGTACCATTGAGGGGGGTATTTTAGGAAAATCTTACGACTACCTATGACATTTTGTTAGCAGAGGCTGACTGGCCCCCACCTTTTGTGCTCGCAGCTCCGAGAGGGGAGAAGGTAATCCTCCCTAGTTTCGCGCACACGGTCTCGAAGGAGCATGCCCTGAATTTTGCAGAAGAGTGGGCTAAAGCACTTGCGCCGGCTCTGTACTATACACACTGTGGATAGGATAAATTTTCCCCGCACCACGAGATTCCTTTGCGGTCTAAGCCTCAGCCTCAAACTCAATATCCCATAAAGCGCAAAGCAAAGGCTTCCGTTGCTGAAATACTTGAACAATTAGAATATTAGGGTGTTATTGAAACTTGTGTGTCACCAATGAATAACCCTCTTTTTACTGTAACCAAGCCTGACGGTTCATATCGGTTGGTATTGGATTACCGGCATTTAAACTCGCATTGTCGTACCTGTGCAGTACAGAATACTCACAGCTCTGCTTTAGTGGATAGTCTTGTGCGTAAGCGGTTTAAAACCACGCTTGACATTTCCAACGGTTTTTATGCCCACCATTTGGATGGTCTGAATTCCCAATGGACCTCCTTTGCTTGCGGCGGTGTCCAAAAACATTTCCAGCGTTTACCGATGGGCAAAGAATAGTCCTGGAGGGATGTACCATGTTACAACGCATACCATTACAACTACCTACTGTTACAACGCGACCATTACTACGCATACCATTACAACGCATAGCGCTTTGAGGTGCTGGATAGTGGTAAGTATAATTTACTATTCTAACTCCAGTCCCCGTGGACCCTAGGGAAGGTGTTGGATAGTAAATTATACTTATTCCCTATCCTAGAGCGCCCCCAGCGCAATGCGTTGTAATGGTATGTGTTGTAAAAGTCGCGTTGTAACAGTAGTGCGTTGTAACAAATGCGTTGTAACAGGTGTATACCGTCCTGGAGTGTTTGCTGCCCGCATAGTCTCTCTCTTGGAGAGAGGTGACCCAGATGCTTGTGCATATGTGGACGACATTTATCTCACAGATGATGAACTGTGGGAGCATCTGTGTCGAGTTGACCGCTTAATTTGTAGCTTTGCGGCCATCGGTTACAAATTTAACTTTGCAAAATCGCACATTGCAGAGTACACAGTGTTGTTCCTGGGCTGCAAGCTCAACAATGAAGGTCGAGGATTAGCTTCTTGGAGAAATGCGCACAATTGCGCGCTCCGACAACCCTGAAAAAATTACAGTCTTTGCTGGGATTTTTTAATTTAGGGAGAACATACATACCTGAATATGCCCAGCGTATCAAGCCCTTTTATGCTTTGCTACAACCAAATTTTACAAAATCAAACTGGCTGCCTGAGCACTCGGCTATACTGCAATCTTTGCAGGCTGATCTGCTCGCTTCTAAATACTTATTGACACGTGATAATCACACCAACCTGGTGAAAAGAATTATCCCTGGGACGGTGGGTTTCACATACCTTACTTTTAATGAAGGAGATACAGTATCTATTGCTGACAAGTCACACTTGTACACTTCGGCTGAAATGCGATTTTCCTCTGTTGAGAATGTTTTGACAGCTGTACAGATGGCGATTCTGAAGGAACACGCTCTGTCACAGGGAAAACGCATGTTGGTTGTTACCCCGTGTCCTGCTTTGGAGGCAGTTACGAAAGCCAGTCTACCTAATTCTAAAGCTTTGCACCCTCGGTGGATAAAATGGGCTGCATCATTGACGTCTCTGGATGTCACGTTCATTGTTTATGCCTCCTTATGGTCGCAGGAGTTTTTGCAATATGAGTTTGTTCATCCTGCACCTTTGACTATGCAGCAGTTGGAGGGTTTCCATTGCATCATATACACTGATGGTTCGGCGCAGGTTGCGCATGGTTCTAAGCACGCCTACGTTTCCGCTTGCGCCATTGTGGTAGGTGCCATGGTTAATGATAAGTTCAAGTCCAGAGTCGTGCACACGCAGACTCTACGGGACTGCACCGCACAATTAGTAGAGCTTCGTGCTTTGATGCTTGCATTGGAGTACGCTGATCCTAGTCTGTAAACATTTATCGTTAGTGATTCTTACTACTGTGTCCAGTCTTACAATGAGATCTTGTTCTTTTGGATTCAGAATGATTTTCGTGATTCCAACGGTAGCACAATAAAACATAAAATGATCTGGGTCCGAGTGGCTGAGCTTAAAGAGCAGTTGCCACTTGTGTTTGTAATTCATACTCTCGGTCACGCTGTCGGCAACTCGCTTGCTGATGAAGCAGCAAAATCAGAGGTATCAACATATTTAGTTGCAGCAGTCACACAGTCCAAAAGTAAGATTGATGATGATATCTTGGCGGCTGTTGCTGCCACTGTGAAGGGAGGTAAATATCCTACGGGGTTCCCTTCGAAGTACACATTCCACTTAAGTCCCGATAAGGTTCCTTCTGTGAAAATTCCTGAAGTTGGGGAGAGGTTGATTCCCAACTTGGATCGCAGAAATACTCTGATCACAGCGGCCCATGAAGGTCTTGTGTCTGCGCATGCGGGCGTTTCAGCCACTGTGTCTCAATTAAAACAAAGTTTTTGGTGGTGGGGACTGTACAAACAGACGTTAGACTATGTCCTTCAATGTGACATTTGCAAGCAGATTAAGCCTTCAACTGCTACGCGTCCGCCCCAAACACAGTTGTTCATTTCTAATAAGCCATTAGGTTGTGTTTATTTAGATCACTGCGGTCCTTTTTCTTCTGATACTACGTATGATGACATCTTAGTGGCAGTTGATTCATGCACACGCTTTGTATGGGTCTGGCCTCATTGCAGCGCTGATTCACGGACTGCCATCAGGAATTTGCGAGTCTTTGTAGGGATTTTTGCCTGTGGTACCTTCCATTCAGATCAGGGTCCTGATTTCGCCTTTAAGGCGTATAGGGATGCCATGGCTTCGATGGGGGTCCAAGTCAAGTTTTCGTCTCCATACCGACCTGAGGGTAATAGTGTTGTGGAACAAATTAACTGTGACGTAAAGCAATCACTGACAGCTCGAGTTATAGGCACTGGCAGAAACTGGCTGGCCCATCTTAATGGCATGCAGCGTGCTCTTAATAATCTCCCTAGAAGGTCTCTGGGTGGGCGGACCCCATACAAAATGCACTTTGGAATCAAGATGTGTGTCCCGGACCTTGACCCTCTAGACATGGTTGGTTCGGCTGCTTCCTTTGACGTAGATAAACATTGCAATGTTTTACAGACTCTACAAGAGACGAGAGACAGTCTTGAAAAGGAACATTTGCCCCCCACCTCGGATGATGCGTTGCAGATCCCGGTAGTTGGCTGGCTACCCCAAGTTGGAGAACTGGTTCAGGAGAAGATCGATAAAAAGAAGGAATTTGGTCCCTCATACGTGCTCTGGTTCCCATGCTTGGAGTGAAGGGCACAAGAACAGTCATTTTACCACCACTTCTAGGTCATAAAGAGAACAGGTATATCTCCATTGACAATGTCAAAATACACAGAATGGCGATTCTTCTTAGCATGACACCGGCAGTCTCATGTCCTTCGATGGTGAGAAATTCTGTATTGGCCTATGCTTTGGATCTTGCACCAGAGGTGGCCCATGAGATGCCTGCAGTTTCAAGTCCTTTATTGAGTGCTTTGCCTGGTACTCGCCTTGATGATACAGACTACACCTACCCAACTTACTTATCGATGCCTGATTTACAAACTTGTTAAGCCACAGAATTCCGATTTTCATTTGACACTATTTCACATACTTCAGGGAAGCCCACGAGGTTAAGGGTCTACCTGACTTTGTTTAAAAAATATTTTTTGATTCTCCCTTGGACTTATATTTGGCTGGGGCTTTTTGCTCTTTATCTTTTTATGTCAATTGGTTTTGTGTTTTATTTTTTCCGATTCATCAATGGACATTATGTCAAGGAGAGAACATGTTTTACACCTCTGAATGGAACATTGGCTCCCCACTGCTCATCACATTCAGCCCACAGATTGAAAAGAGACTTGGCCTTTGTTAAAATCACTGCGTGGCCTGTCCTGGATGGAATAGTCTGGGATGCGGTAAAATTTCAAATCCATGGCCCGACTGAAGTTATTAATGTTCCTAATGTTCTTAGAATTAACATGGGGGATGTGGTTCAACAAAACATACGTTCTGATGATTGGGATGTTCAGGCCGTAGAGGCTTTGTTTGCTGATTTGAAATATTATGCTGCCTTTGATGCTGAGGATTTATATTTAGAATCCGCTAATTATGGTGATTTGTTTTTCTTCCAACATTTTGGCAATCACTACTTACATAAAACTAATTCTAGGAGAAGTACTGTGAATTATTTCCAGTGGGAACATTGCCCGGCTCCTTTAAGAGGCAGCTCCAATACATTTTTGAAAAAGTACACTTATTTTACTGACTTTAATCAGTCCAATCCTACTTCCTTTTATTTTAAAATGACAGATAAATCCATGTCCAAAGTTAGACTTACCGATAATAAGTTATTGTATTCGAAGTCCTTTCTAGACCAGCTAGCTGTTTGTGGCTAAGAGTTGTGAGGAAACAATTGACCCTAAATCAGTTTGGGGTTCTAAAAGTTGGCAGGTACAAGGCACTGAGGCTTTGCACTGTGCATGTTTCATCCCAAATCTTATGTTGTTTTTGAATTCTACTATCTCACAGACAACATGCTTTGAATTGGCTACTTCTAAAAAATTATATGCTCCTTCCTTCCCTGATTTGGAAGAATATTCGGGTTGGGAAAATTGAACTAAATTTTCGATTAGAGAGTTGCAAACCCTATTGCTAAATTCATCCTTTAATATATCCAGTTTGGATCTCAAGGGTTGGTTGATGTGGCACCAAAGTGCAGATTCGTGCCAACATCATTTTTTGGGCCTGGCTGGGTTTTTTACACAGGTCAGAGTAGAGCCCCGTTTTGAGAGTGACCATTCTGTAACCACTTATTCTGTAGGCAAATTGTGTCAGAATTGGCTCTAATACTCTACCTTGGCGTCAGTAAAATTGCATTTATCTAAACTGACTGACGAGGTTGACTTGAATGACTTCATAAAGGTAGATCTAAAAGGTGGATCTATGCCGTTTATAATGAACTCTGGAAAACATCACAGATTGAAGCGGCTACCCGCCTTAGGGCTATTGATAAAGCTAATTTGGAAAAAGTGCTTGCAGTAGTGGATAACAACATTAACACCCTTTCCACCCACATTTACACATTGGATAATATTGGGTAATCTGTTGTTGAAATTGTACAGGATGAGGTGTCTGTTTTATACCATGGTCAAAATCAAATACGTTCTATTATGCAGTTTGCGTGGACCCTGCAGACGCTGAAAACAGAAAAGTGCCTTGGAATTACATTAATTTCTCATCTCTGTTTGTCCCTTTTAATTTGACTGAAAAACAACGTTTGCTTTCAATGAGAGATGCTTCTTTTTCCATGTTACACATTGAACGCTTGGAGTCTTTACCCTTTTCAGTGGCAGAGGCCACTGCTGCTACGTGGCTTTTCCATGGGTTAATAACTTTACCTTTTGCGTTTTTCCAGTTTACAAATTGCATGAAATATTTTGCCATTGGTAGATACGAGCCACTTGGTAGCTCCTATTTACCTGAAGCCTGGTCACTCCCTTTCACTTACAGATGCCTTAGGGACGGAAAGGAGGTTTATCTGAAAGGGGAGGAGTGTACGGAAACACCAGATCACTCATTAATGTGTAGACACATACAATTGCATGGCTCTTGTAATCAGGAACGCCATAATTTAGCATGTGTTTTAAAAGGTACACCTGTGCCCGCTATTGTCCCGACTTTTACTTTATTAGCAAACGGGAGTTATTTACTTTTAAATAATGAAGATTGTTGTGGGTTATTGAAAGGCATAATGTAGTAATATGTGTCTTTTCTCCACTTAGGCTTCTGTAGTTAGAATGTTGAGTCAGGATTCTTGTGTGGAATGTTAAGCATGTAATTGACAGTTATTGCCTGACTGGGTGGGGATCCTCCTGCTGTTTGCTGCATATCTCTTGAGTACAAATAAACTGCACTTGAAGTCAATAAGTGTGGAGTACTTACTACAATTGTGTTGGTGACGATCCTCAAGAGATAGAAGAACCCACAAGGAGCCTCGAGGACGCAAGGAAAAACGTGGATATAAAGACGAAAGAGGACACGTAGAGAATAACTTGTCCGGGTACAGATCAGTGAGCGCTGGCAATCAGAAAGCACGATCAGCGTTTAAAACAAAAATTTAGTCGATATTAAGGACTAAAACGAAAAAGAATTGTTGTAACGCGATCGCGTGAAGCACTTGCGCGAGCTTGTTGTCAGTGTACGTTTGTAGCGTGCTGCCATTTTTACGTGGTTAGCAACGTTACGCGACGTAAAAGCAGCTGCCATTTTGAAGCAAATAAAAGTATGTGGTTGGTGACGTTACATGATGCAAACGTAGCGGCCATTTTGAAGCAAAGGAAACGTGGTTGGCAAAAATGGCGGCAGTTTACTGTATTTACAGCACAAACGAACAGTTGTTATTGGCAAATGAACATCAGACTTCGATTAGCAGCAACGAGAAGAGGATGTCGGCCATTAAAAGGAATAGTAGGTATTGAACATTGATTTATACAACTAATATAAGGTAATCACTTTTATATATATTTATTTTTTTGAGAAGTTTACAATACCAATATAAGCATGCAGACTGTATCACCACCACCTCCTTTTCTAGAAACACTAGGAAATCCACCAATTTCATGGAAAAAGTAGTTTGATGCCTTCGAAACCTACCGTGCAGAAAGAAACATTTTTTTGCTTTTGCATTCTTTGGGTTTCGAAGGGAAACAGGTTTACAAACATCTACCTGCTTTGGTAAGGAACATTGCAGAACATGAAAACATTGATGAGTATACAGAAGCGAAGAGGAAGCTGGAGTTACGTTTTGATATTAAACCTAGTCTTGTTGTGATTCGGCATACATTTTTCAAAAGAGATCAGTTACCTGGTGACGACGTCGAAACGTATGACAGTTGAGTGCTGAATGTGAATTTGAGATGTTTAGGGAGCAGTTAATTTGGGATCAATATATTTGTAAGTGCCTAGACAAAACGATTCAACAGAAACTACTTACTTTGGGGAATCCTACATTGGAAGAAACTATTCGTATTGCTAAAAGCATTGAGTTATCAAAGAAAGAAGTAAAAGAACTTGAGAAAAAGAATAATGAAGCTGTTGCAGTTGTGAGACCTAAGAAGAATAGGAGTGTGAACACTAATGTCCATTTGCATTTGCTATAGATGCGGAAATATGTCACACAATAAGGGGAACAAGTTCTGCCCTGCGAGAAACTCTACCTGTCGCAATTGTGGAAGATGTTGACATTTTGCTAAGATTGTCAGTCAAATAAGCAGTTTAGTGTTGGAGTACAGACTAAAACTCCCAGTAATGGGAACTCAAGTGGGGTGGGAAATGTTTCTGAATTTGTCGGAAAAGAGTTTGACACTATCAAAAGTATTCAGGATGATCTTAAGGCTATGGTCATGGTGGTTCATGCTGATGAAATCATCATTGGTGACCCGAATGAATGTGTTGATCTGTATACAGAGATTGGTGTGGGTGACAAGGTTCTTTTAGTACTTGTAGATTCAGGTGCAAGAATAACGATGATCACCCAAGAACTATTTGGGGAAACATGTCCTGGTAGAGTGTTAGAACCACCTGATAGGGCACCTGTCTCGTACGAAGGGCGCAAAATAGATTTAGCTGGGTATTTTGAGGATGTTTTGCAGTTTAAAGGAAGGAAAATTCTCAGGAAAGTCTATGTTGCCACTAATGGGTTGAATATTTTTGGATGGTTTCATCAACGGTTGTTCCAAATGGTTTTGAGACCAGGCACCAAAGAGCAAGTAAGCGTTATTGATTCCAATGACTACACGTGAAATTTGAGTATGAAATTTCCTGTTGTTTTTGGAAAAGGCCTTGGTATGATCAAGGATTTTACACATAAGATTGAGTGAAAGATGGAGCTATTCCTATCAAGCACAAGGTGAGAAGTGTTCCGTCTACTGTAAGAGACAGTCTGGAGAGAGAATTGAATGAGTTGTGCTCGAAAGGTATTATCGAACCAATAGAGTCTTCACTATGGTTGTCTCCTCTTGTTGTGCACGCAAAAAAATTGTGATTTGCGTGTTTGCGTGGATTTACGCAGCTTGAACAAGAATATCTGGGTTGATTCGTTCCCCTTGCCAAAAATTACAGAATTGTTGTCACTAATCAGAGGTGCGAAATGGTTTTCGAAGTTGGATCTAGCCTCAGCTTACCACCAGGTTGTCTTGGATCCTTCCTCAAGACATTTAACAGCTTTCGTGTCTCCTTTTGGCAGCTATCAGTACTGCAGAATGCCATTCGGCCTAGCGTCGGCGGCGGCTGTTTTTCAGAGGCTTATGAGTCAGATGTTGTAAGACACTCCAGGTGTGATTGTGTTTCAAGACAATGTGTGGATTTTTGGGGAGACTAAGGTTGAACATGACAGGAAGTTGAATGGAGTGTTGGAAATCATGCAGGAGAAAGGGGTTGTATTAAAAGGTGAGAAATGTGAATTTGGCAAGGAAAAATTGAATTTTTAGGACATGTAGTTTCACATGAAGGAGTTGAACCTAGGCCTGGGTTAGTGAAGGCAATTGTTGATGCGAGTCCACCTACTGGCAAGTCTGGTTTAAAGTCATTCGTTGGACTTAGTGAGTTCTTTTCTAGGTTCATTAAGGACTATGCCTCAAAGGTACAACCTTTAACAAACATGTTAAAAAATAATGTTTTGTTTGAATGGGACAAAGGGTGCAAAGACATTTTTGACTGGATCAAGTTGCAGTTGGTTAGTGATAGGGTTTTGAAACCTTTTGACCCAAATAAGAAATACACTATCACTGTTGACGCTAGTGGTTTGGGACTTGGGGCGGTCCTTACACAAGGAAATGGACATATGGATAATACAATAGGATATACTTCCAGGGTTTTGAGAGGTACAGAAAAGAACTTCTCGGTTATAGAGAAGGAACTGTTAGCATCAGGGAATCTAAAATGGCCCAAACCCAGATTTGCCAATCGCCGAACACGGAACCTTAAAGATATACTTGTCCACACTCGCCCGAAGAAGCAATTTACAAGTGGACATTTAATGAATCCGGCAATGGCCATCATAACAGGACACTACCCTTGCGGGACCTGCCTTGCCTGTAATTTGACAACCACAACCAAAACACTGCAGTTGACAGAGACATTACTCTGGACCCAGAGACAACATACTAACTGCAACTCGACACATGTTATCTATATGATTACATGTTCCTGTAAAAAACAATACATTGGAATGACTTGCAGAAAGGTTAAGTTAAGAATTGGGGAACATAAGAGTAGAATAAGGCTGAAGAAAAACAACACAAAACTCTGCACCCATTTTGTTGAAACAGGCCATAAAGCAGAAGATTTGAAATGGACAGTAATTGAAATGCTAAAGGATAAGACAGGTAATGCAGAGAAAATCATATATGAAAAAAAACAAAGATGGGTAAATCGACTCAAAACCCACCAATGTGGACTCAATGACAATGTCCCGTGGCACCAATTTGCATAAGAGCTTATTACACGTGACTCAGCACTTGTTTGAATACATCACCATACCACACCAAGTATGCATTTCCATTAGGTTGTGGGGGCTTTAAGTTTATAATGTACTACTGTTCCCCAATCAACAACTGTGCCATCACATCAAAACCTATAACAAAATACTAACATGGCGACTTTCCTCTAACTTCAAAACTATTGACGAATGTCCGTTTTCTATGCCTGATCAAACAACGAGCAATAATAAAATACTAATATGGCGACTTTCCTTTTACTTCAAAACTACTGACTAATGTCTGTTTTCTATGCCTGATCACACGCCGAGCTAAGACTAGCGTCCGCTTTCTATCACTACTAAATCGGAGAATAGAAAAACTCGACACTGATGGCACTTCCGCTTCCGGGGCAGCGCCAGCACCAGACGCGGAACACGCCTTCCTTTGTGGGTGAGGAGAGAAACGCGGCAAACTACAAGATCGCAATCAGCCGTTTGAATGTCTTTAGGATGGCATCTACATAACGGTAACATTTTTTACCCCTTTTTCACAGCCTGGGACCCAAATTTCCATTCCCGGAGGTCATAAAAAATTGCTACCGACAAGGTAATGTCTTCACCAAAGACGCATATTCTTTTATCTGTAGTAGTCATGGGTAACAACGCCATGAACTCCATCGTGATATAATGCGGATATCCTCTCCATGACATAATGAGAGCGAGTATTTAACATCCGCCATTATTTCTGTACATAACACTGTGAAATATCATGAATTGCCTGAAAATGTTTAATTCGACTCTAAACATGAACAACTCTATAGACGTATGAATGAATACCAACATTGTTTACTGTCTTTTATCAAATTGTGCCTGATTGTTCTCACGATTAGATTCCCAAATGTGATTCGCCAATTAGTCTCCCCTCAAATGAGAACACTGTGAAAAATAGCACGGGCAAATAATGCCCGCACTGAGAAATTAGCAAACAGTGTGAAATAATTAATGATGTACATGCAGAGGTACACCAGGAATATATTAAAAAATGCCAAAAGTTGATTTTGTGATTTTTATTTCAGGTAAATTGAGCCTTCAATATAAACTACAGTGGGTACAATTACAACTCCTGACATACTGCATAAAAGGTGTGAGTATCATTTCAATCTGTTTTGTCCTGACGAATGCTCCAAAGACCCGGCTGGGCGATAGGGAGCAGAAACATGTTGACTGTATGTTTTAAGTGATATACGAGGATCCAGTTGCTTGATCCAACACTATACCCCAGTGTTATTTTTAATAACAAATCACATCCAAGTAATCGCCTGGATGTGGGTTTGTTTTTTAATATTAACCTTTTTTAATATTAACCTTTTTTAAAAATATTAACCTTCTTGTGTGGTGGTACCTATACATATCTCTGGACACTGCTACGCTACTCCAGAGTTGACCTCAGGCTTGAGGCTGGCATGTAGCACAATAGATCACCCGATGATAAATGCCACAATGTCTATGTGGGGCGGAGAACCAAGATAAACCGCACAGCACAAAACATAGCGTTTATGAGGGTTATCTATGCAATCTTGTGTAACGTAGTTACAAGTGTCCTAGTCCATTTCTGATAAACGTATCTACCCTGGGGAACAGACTAGACACCTATTCCTCCTCCCTATTTTCGATTAAGAAAGGATGATATTGATTGTCTTGCTAGAAGGAATGTTAAAAGGGCTCAAGCAAAGCAAAAATAATATTTTGATAATAGGAGAAAGGCAATTCCGCACAGCATTTGCATTGGGGATGTTGTACGCATCAAAAGTCCTGTTCATACGACCAAGGGGTTAAGGAAGTTTTCCGAACCTTGTCTTGTTGATAAAATTTGTGGCAATGCTGTCAGAGTTAACAACAAACACAGGTGGAATATTTCCAGAATTGTTAGAGAGAAAAGTGAGAGTTCTACCACAAGTAATGATGTGTCAACTGGTATACAGAAAGTGAATGATATTGACAACGTACCTTTTCTTCGTAGGAGCATGAGAGTTCATAAAGTTCCTCTGAGGTTTAGATGAATCTTTTATTTTTTACGATTTTATCACAGCACTGTTGTTCGGTTTATTTACCTTGTATTTACCTGTTATTGTTTTTTATATTTTTTTATTTTAGTCTGTTGTCTTCTCTTCTTTTCTCATTTCTTGTTCTGTCTTCTCTTTCTTTATTTTGTTTGTTGGGAAGGAAGAGATAATGTAGTATTCTGTGTCTTTTCTCCACTTAGGCTTCTGTAGTTAGAATGTTGAGTCAGGATTCTTGTGTGGAATGTTAAGCATGTAGTTGACAGTTATTGCCTGACTGGACGGCGATCGTCCTGCTGTTTGCTGCATATCTCTTGAGTACGAATAAACTACACTTGAAGTCAATAAGTGTGGAGTACTTACTACACATAGCTTATGTTGTAACAGTCAGTGAGCGTGTGGTTTGCTGTAAAAATGTGTTGTATCCACCCACGCATGGGAACCTGGATGTTTCCATCTGGCTGAGAATTCCAACCTTAAAGTCAGAGTTCAATAAGATGAGCAGAATAAGAGCCTTATTGTCACAAAAAGAAGTTGCCCTGACATCTGCTCGCGAAACATTTGCCCTTCACGTAGCTAAAACCCGCACAGAAGTGCATGCTTTATTAAATACTGACCTTCCTTTACATTTCGGTGAGCTGATTCATACAATCGTTAACGCGCCCTCCACTTCGAGGCTGGCTCATTTTTTAAAAGTAGTGAGCAGTGGTCTAGTGACTTCTTTCCAAAAGATATTTGGAGTCATTCCTACTTTCCTCCATTCGATCTTTTCCAGCTTATTTGGTGGATATCCCGTTTTACTGGCGCTGGCTGTTGGCTTTTTGTTGCTATTTTGTTCTATTCAAAATGGATGCCTGTCCTGTGTTCGCAGGCGAGCTGGCGCGGTTAGCACTGTTTCGCAACAGGATGCTTGAATACTATGGTGCGCTGCCCCTTGCCACCTTAAGTGCAGCATATGGATTATCATTTCGATTTTCCGATTTCACCTGTGTCCAGCCTGTCTTTCATTGCCTGAGCTGCGATTTCGACTGGGCCCCGGATTTGTGTCTCTGCAATACGGTGTCTCCTGAAGTGGATTTTAATCATCTCATGAGTCCCTTAGTTACTCATGAATTGCTTTGTTCTGACGGAGGGATTATGGCCTTTGCAGCGATGCATGGAATACTAGGTCGTTGGAATATATTCGCAGCGGCGCAAGATTTCTTGGCACACAGCTTCATTGAAAACCCACTGAGTTGTCCTCTGATGGCACTAGAGGCTCCGGTAATTGAAGAGCATGTACGTTCTTTCTCACTATTGATTTGGATGGCTGAGTTATTTTCAGATGATAACAGTGACTTCCTTTTGGAAGCTGTTGCTGCTTATTTCGCATACTCAGTTTTAGGCTGACTCCTATTGAGGCCTTAGATGTCATAATTTTTTCTCTCTCTCGAAATTTTTTTCATTTCAGAATTATGATGGACAATTTTTTATATCAGACCTATTGGCTTTAATAACAGTGGACATTACATTGTCATGCTGGTGAGATTTTGGTTTTTGGGCGGACTCAATTATTTTTTCATCACCTACTCAATTTCGAACTGAATATTTTATTGACCTCTGTTTAAAACATTGAGTCCCTTTTCTTATCTTATCTTATCTTATCTGATATGTGCTCGGATCAAGGGGGGTTGTCTTATAGATATATGTAGCCTGTTTGCTGTGTTAAGTTAGCATGAGCTTTTTAGGAGTTTAAATGCCATTTTACCTTTCTGCTGCTTTTGCACACGACACGTAGCTGTTGCTTTAGCTTTGAGCCTAGTAGAATGTTTTTGATTCATGCGAGAATAATATGTTGTTGCTCTGATATCAGCCTTGCTTGGCGAGCTGTGTCTGTACAGTGTGTGCAGAAACCTTCAAGGATATCTCAACACATTGGTTGTTGTGAGCACTGATCTTCGCACGTTCCTAGACATAACATACATGCAGCTGCAGCCAAGTTCTGGCTTTAGGAGCGTTTTATATTGCTTTGCACAAGAGCATACAAACACACTTGATGGTGCTTCGCATGCAGAGAGCTGGTGGCTGATGATGTGATCCCTTACCACTAGGATCTTGAGGTATGGGGCCGCTCTGCTAAAACTATTCAGGGGCACACAATCTACACGTGCGGTTTGACAGGTATATGATATCCACAGACCTTCTTCCTCTAGTGACACACTTACTATATGGATCGCACCCACTCCGATCACAACCCACACATATTAAAAATAGCGTGGACACGCCCACACCCGCCCGTGCACACCTGGAGGCTGCAGCCGGCCCTACTCCTAGATGCCCCCTTCCGCGACTATATACAGAAACAACTTGAGAGGGACCTGACGCGCATAGAGTCTGACCTACTCCGACGGGAACAGGAGGCGATTGGTGGCGCAGATGCACCACGGCACGCACTGAGCACGAGAGGTTACTGGAGTGGCTACACCATGTCAATTACGCAGCCCACTCGGCGTGCACGCACCATTTTAGTAATAAGCCCGATAAATTATTGGCCTGACTCATCAGACAAGATGACCGCTCGGCGCCTGTATCCGCAATATATACGGATGGAGTCGAGGTGGTGTACACGCAAAGCAAAATACACAAGGCCTTCACAGGCCACTACCAAGCTCTATACAGCTCCCAGCTCCGAGTCCCTGCCCGGGATATTGCGGACTATCTCCTGGGTATACAGCTGCCGAGAGCAACTTCTGCACAGCAGGACGACCTGTGCACGCCGCTCATGTCCGACGAACTGCGCGTCACCATTTTTGCCTTATCGAACGGTAAGTCCCCAGGTCCAGATGGGTTGCCGGCCGAATACTATAAGGCTTGCTCAGATATCCTGATCCCAGAACTGCTGAAGATTTTAATTTAAATTAATAACGATTTGTAGAGCGCCTGGTGACCCAAGGCATCCCCGCGCTGTAGGAGATGTAATCCAGTTGAGGGAGAGGAAGGGGGGAGAGACGATTAATTAGGGAATAAGTTTTTTTTCAACTTTTTGTGAAAAACCAGGTAGTTGGGTTCAAGTCTGAGGGAACGAGGTAGGGCGTTCCATCCAGTGGCTGCTTGGACAGAGAACTGTCGTCCTCCTGTGCGTGTCCTTTTAAATTTAGGAATGTTGACCAGGTGCTCATTCTCCGATCGTAGGGATCTGGGTGCTTTGTAGGGAGTGATCATGCTGCTGAGGATCGCGGGACCAGATCCGTTGATCAGCTTATGTGTCGTGCACATAGCTTTGAAATGCACCCTTTGGCGCACAGGGAGCCAGTGTAGAGCCTTGAGGGCAGGTCTGGCGGACACTCTAGGGGGAAGGTTGGTGATCAGACGTGCTGCAGCGTTCTGTGTCCGCTGCAGTTTCGTCAGGGTGGCCTCAGGGGCTCCCAGGTAGACCATGTTGCTATAGTCCAGGCGGGACAGTACTAGTCCCTGGATGAGTAGTTTCCTGGAAGCAAGTGGCAGTAAGGGGAGAATCTTGAGGGTCGTGCGCATGAGCCCGCAACAGGTGCCCGAGGTTTTGGCTGCTTGTGTCTTCATGGAAAGCTCTGGTTCGAGCCATACGCCGAGGGTCTTGATTTCACGCTTAGGGGGGGGGATTTCTCCGAACACGTCAGGCCAGATCGCTGGGGGGATGGTCGTCCATTGTTTCCCCAGGAGCATCACTTCCGTCTTTGACCCATTTAATTTTAGTGATGAGTCACTCATCCAGCTGTGGATTTCTGTGAGGCAGTTGGTCAGGTTCTCTGGGTGGTCGACTAGTTGGGATAAGGAGACGACCAGTTGAGTGTCATCAGCGTAGCTTACCATTTTTATGTCAAATGGTGTCACCACGTCCTCAAGGGGGGCCATATATGCATTCAAAAGCGTCGGGCTCAGGGAAGAACCCTGAGGGACCCCGCTTGTGAGGGGGAGGGTGGACGAGTGGTGATTGTCGTCCCATACCTGGAACGTACACCCGGTGAGGAAGGATTCAATCCAGCTGAGTGCCGTCCCGGTGAGCCCTGCTGCCGCCAGCCGATGGAGAAGGACACGATGGTTAACTGTGTCGAAGGCTGCGCTGAGATCCAGGAGGATCACTGCCACTGACCCTCCTGAATCCAGGATGCGCCTTGCCTCCTCGATAACAGCAAGAAGGGCGGTGTCTGTGCCATGGCCCGGGCGGAATCCAGTCTGGGATTGCCGTAGTACGTTGTTGGTCTCAAAGAACTGAGATAATTGTTCGTTGACCAATTTCTCGGCTACCTTGCTGATTCCGGGGAGAAGTGATATTGGTCGATAGTTTGACATGTCCGCTGGGTCAAGCTGGGGTTTTTTTAGAAGTGCCTTTACCACCGCACTTTTCCAGCTGTCAGGGACAGATCCCTGGGCAAGCGAGCTGTTGATAAGCTTCATGACCGTGGGAACGATGACAGGGGCCACGGTTTTGAGGAATCTGATGGGTGCCGGGTCCAGAGTGGATCCGCTTTTCATTTTAGTCAGGGTTCGTTCTACCTCTGTGCAGGTTACTGGCCGGAATGTCGCAAGTATGGGGCGTAGATTGCTTTCGGTCAGGCCGGGGGATGGGCTGCTGGCCAGGTGGCTGGGGGGGCCGGGCAGAGGGAGGGAGGCCAGGATGCGGGAGATTTTGTCGTTGAAATATGAGGCTAGTTCATTACTTCGGTCGACCCGGGGGGTGATGGAGGGAGGGGTGTTAGGTACTTTAAGCAGCTCCTTAACAATTAAGAAGGATTCCCTGGCGGAGTTGGAGGATTCTTTTATCCGTGCGTCGTAGTGGGAAGCTTTGGCATGCCTGATGGCCTCTTTGTAGAGTCTGACTGTGTTATGGTATGCTTCCTTGCTGGCGTGCTGCCAGTCTTTCCTCCAAAGCCGCTCGGCTTTTTTGCAGTTTTTGCGAAGTAGCCGGAGGTCCGCGGTGTACCACGGGGCAGAACCGGGTTTACCGTGTTTGTCCTCCCTAGTTCTAAGTGGGAGCACTGTGTTCAGGGAGGTGGTGATCCACTCTCTAAATTTTATGTCGGCGACAGTCGGGTCTTCCGTGCATGCAGGGGTGGTTGTTTTTAGGATCCTGGCCCATTCTTCGGTGGGGAGTCTGGACCAGGTCCTGTCCCTGATGTAAGTAGGCGGTTTTTGTGGTTTCCTGAATGTTCCTGGTAGTCGGAAGGAGACTAGGAAGTGATCTGTCCAAGGAAGGGGAAGGGCCTCCTTCACTTGTACCGAAGGGGAGCTGGTGAACACTGGGTCCAGTAGGTGACCCTTGATGTGAGTCGCTCCGGTGTTAAGGAGGCGGATGTCAAGTGCGGCCAGATCAGAGATCAGGTCGGTAGCTACCGGGTCTGCAGGGTCATCGAGATGGATGTTCAGGTCACCTACTATCATGAAATTTGATAGGGAGTGGGCTTGAGTTGTTACAGTGTCCAGGAGGGAACTAGCGAAAGGGCCTGGTGGGCCGGGGGAACGATATACAAGGACTCCTGTAAGTGAGTTGGTCGGGTCTAGTTTAATAGTGAACTGAAAGCTTTCAGAGTCGGGGATCTGCGCATCACTAGTTTTGCAGTGAAGATAGTCCCGGTGAATAATGGCGACACCACCACCTCTGCCTAAGGGGCGGGGTAGGGACTGGATGAGGAAGCCCGGTGGGGTTGCTAGTGCCATATCTGATTGCGAATGTGGGGAGAGCCAAGTTTCCGTGAGGAAGAGGATGTCTATCTCCAGGTCCTCTATAAGATGGTTGATCTGTGTCGCATGTTTAGGAAGCGAGCGACAGTTTAGCGATGAGAGTTTGAGGGAGGCGGGTTTGTGGGGTTTTATGGGGAGTTTGAGCTGGACTGGCTTGCAAAGGGAGCAGTGAATAAAAGGTCCATTTAGATCATGGATATATTCACAGGAGGAAGCTGGGGGTCTGAGGCTTAGTAGCTCTCCACGAGAGTAGCTTACCTTTGGGTCAGTTGTGTTCGGCAGGGGTTCTGGCCCTAGGCCCGGTCGTGCGCGGACGGGCGCAGACGGGCTTGCCTTAGGCGCTCCCGCTGCGCTCGTCCACTGCGCTGGTATGGCCGGCACATTTGTACTCGTTAGAGGTGGGCGTGGCCTCGCAGTGGGCGTGACTACCGCCTTTGGGCGTTTCCCTGTTTCAGCGCTGGGGTCGCTGTATCAGGGGTGGTCGAGGAGGGCTGCGAGAGCACGTTAAGATCGGCGCTTCACAACAGGTGAGCTCAGAGGTTTTAAAATTCAATAACAAGATGTATGCAGCGGCCGCTGACGATTCCGCTCTCCCTCCCACGCTCAACGAGGCCACGCTCATTTCCCTCCTAAAACCCGGCAGAGACAGCATGCGTATGGGCTCTTATCGTCCGCTGGCCCTGCTAAATACTGACTACAAAATACTTGCCTCTACTCTAGCTCAACGTCTAGCCCTCTTAGTCCCAACCCTTGTACACCATGACCAGAATGGCTTTGTGCCTACACACAATACTTCCCGCAACATCTGTAGACTGTTCAAAGTACAAACCTATGCCACCCACAACTGGCCCCGATCAGGATGCCTCGTCTTAGACCTTGAGAAGGCCTTTGACTCTGTTGAGTGGCCCTACATCAGGGCGATGCTGGAGAAGTATGAACTTGCGGACGACTATATTGACATGGTGAGACTACTCTACCAAAGGCTGACTGTATGTGTGCACACGGGCGGGCTGTTTGTCTGACGTTATTCGGTCAAAAAGAGGGATCAGACAGGGCTGTCCCTGTCCCCGTTGCTTTTTTCAATGGCAATGGAACCTCTTGCAGCGTTATTACAAGAGCAGGGAGAGGAGTGGGGGATCCCACTGGTGGATGGCTTACATACAGTCTCGCTTTACGCAGATGATTTGCTCCTGTATGTTAGAGACCTGACTCGACTCCCGCCGTCCTTGTTGGATACCTTTTGGACCTTTGAGTCCATGTAGGGACTCAAAGTCAACTGGGCAAAGTCCGGAGCATACTCCTTAAGCCCAGACACACAAGAGTGTGACATCTGCATAAATGGCGGGAGACTCACCTGGCACCCCACGACATTCAGGTATCTTGGCATATATATCTACAGAGCCCCGCCTGACATACTGGAGGGAAACCTGATCAGAGTTATCTCCTCCCTACAAGCACAGATGACATTCTGGAAGACCCTCCCCTTAAACGTGCCCAGCCGAGTCGCACTGACAAAAATTATAGTCTTGCCAAGACTATTATACTACTTTGCTAATACCTCAGTATATGTTCCGACACTGATATTTCAGGAACTAGAGACACTGATTCAGAACCTCATCTGGAACACAGGAAGACCCCGTGTGGCATTGAGAAAACTCTATGTGCCCACGGAGGCTGTTGGCCTTGCGGTTCCCAACTTGGAATTGTATTACCTGGCGGCTCAGCTGCAATGGGTGACGGGATGGTTGAGTGGCAGGAACCTAGATGGTGGGGGGGGGGGCATCTGTGTGAAATTCAGCATGGTGGCCAACCTGTCTGGGGTCGGCACCGATACCTTGTCAGGAAGCTAAAAATCTTGGTATCTGGCTTGATACTGACCTGACATTCAGGCCTCAGATTAACAGAGTGGTATGGATGTACTTTGGTGTCCTGAAGGGCCTGCGGAAGGTTCTTGAGCTCCAACCCACGGAGGCCCGAAGGACACTGGTGCATGCCCTGGTAACAGCACGATTGGACTATGGCAATCTCCTCTATCTGGGGGCCACAGAAAGGGGCCTTGACCACCTTCTGGTGCTACAGAACGCCGCAGCCCACCTGGACTTGAGATTGCCTAGTAGATCCGCCTCGAAGGCAGCGCTCCGAGCTCTTCATTGGCTGCCTCTGAGGAGCAGAATTGAGTTCAAAACTCTGTGTACATGCCACCGCATCATGGGCGGTAAGGCACCGGTGCCATTACAGGACCTTGTTACCCGCTATGAGCCGCCCTGAGCATTCAGATCTACTGGCTCTGGGTTACTGAAGATCCCCAGAGTGAGAAAGGCTCGCAAGGGGGGCAGGTCCTTCAGGTTCTTGGCTGCAAAAAGCTGGAATAAACTCCAGCTGGAACTGCGCCTAGAACCTTCAGAGTCTAGATTTAGAAGCAGACTTAAAACTCATCTTTTTTTTCAGTAGACTGGGGCTGTGTCAAGTTGCGAGGGTTCTGCTACTACCACCCACCATAGCGCGGGGACATGCCGTTGAGCGTAACCAGGCACTTTATAAACCTGCCTATTATTATTATTATTATTATTATTAGATGACACCGCCACAGATGCTGTAACCTGGACACACACGCAGTTGTGCACGCTGTTCCACCCTTTGACTAGGACTCCGCTTCCGACGCAGATTCACGTGACCGTGGCTCGCAGATGCTTCCTGTGTTGCTTGAAATTGACATGTGGGGTGAAGCCCTATGCCTCAGCGCTTCTGTTCCTGGGCACACCCAGAGATGATGCAGTAATAACAGAGGCAATTTTGGACGGGTGGGTGTACGCTGGAGTGGAGACACTGGGTTATCTATATGCTGATGGCGCCCTACTTCCCTTTTGGACTCTGGCTGGGGACACTGGACTGCCGGCCTGGCAGTTTCTCCTTCACGCGTCTATTGCACGCACACTGGCACACCCCTGGGGAGACTTGACTGAAGAGCCGCAGATGCACCACTTTATGCAATACCTCCATGTCATGGGCAACGGATCCCACGTGGTCCACTGGCTGACACAGGCCCTCCTAATGCACACACAGCGATCAACACAACAGCTCCGAGATAAGTGAAGGGCAGGGAAGGACAAGGAGTGGGCTGTCGTGCTGTCTAGCCCGGTCAAAGTCCCACGCAACTCATGCTTTAAAATCATACAATTTTATATACTACACCGCGCAAATTTGTCGCCTGATAAGATTAACAAATATTTCTCGGTTACCACCTCTGCGTGCCCCAGATGCTCCCTGGTAGGCGCGGATCTCCTACACATGCTCTGGGCCTGTCCCACCATATTAACATATTGGAACACCCTACTGAAGCAGAGTACCGGTGACGATCTGCCGCACTCATTGGAAGCCTGTCTCTTGGGACTGTACAAAAGGACCAAACTCAATAAGGTACCGACCAGTTTCTGGGACCTGGGACTCATCACAGCCAAACGCTTGCTCACTAAGTGGTGGAAAAAGGATGAACCCCACAAGCCAAACATTGGTACACCTCCTTCGACAATTGGGCGAGAGCGGAGGGTGTCATACTACACAGGGAGGAGATGGCGGGACTGAGAAAATTCCCCATCGCACAACTCTGGGATGAAACCCTGAAATCCTTCCAGCAGGCGAGCCAGGATCAGGGAGTTAGTTAATGGTGCCCCTCTCTGGGCCGGCCCCTGATGATGGCCAGTACGAAACATATCATGCTCCCACTGAAACCTTACTGCCATTGTCAAACGACAGACACAACACATACCTGGGTGATGAGATGCTGCTGCGGAGCTGTGACGTGACAACAACCTAGAATCCCCACTGCTTTGACACTGACGCTCTGATGGTAGGGTGTTGAAATATCGTTTACAAAAATATAGTTGACATAAATACAGTTGTAAAAATATCGTTTACAAAAATATCGACACCCTATACCTAAACGGGTAAGTACATAAATATCTACTCAAAAATATCATTGTAAAACATATAGATGTAAAAAATATCGACTTTTTACATTAATTAAAATTACATTAAATAATAAATAAATATAAGTACTATTAACAAAATACATTACATTACTTTTATTTTTTAACTATTTAAAACAAATTAACTACACTTTTTCATTATAAACTTAATAAATGTGTACATATACATATATTTAACACATTACTTTATATAACAACAATAATACATACATATAATTAAAATATACAATATATTATTAGTTAAAACATTTGATAGCGTAGGTATAAAAATTACTATTCCCACTCCAGAGGGTGCAACAGTAGGGAAAGCGTTGGATAGCGTAGAGGTAAAAATTACTATTCCCACTCCAGAGGGTGCAACAGTAGGGAAAGCGTTGGATAGCGTAGGAGTAAACATTACTATTCCCACTCCAGAGGGTGCAACAGTAGGGAAAGCGTTGGATAGCGTAGGAGTAAAAATTACTATTCCCACCCCAGAGGGTGCAACAGTAGGGAAAGCGTTGGATAGCGTAGGGGTACAAATTACTATTCCCACTCCAGAGGGTGCAGCAGTAGGGAAAGCGTTGGATAGCGTAGGGGTAAAAATTACTATTCCCACTCCAGAGGGTGCAACAGTACGGAAAGCGTTGGATAGTGTAGGTGTAAAAATTACTAAATGTATTTACTCATTTATAAATTAACAAATCTTTATTTTTATTTCATTAATCAATAATTAAATAATTTTTCAATTAAAATGTAATTAATTCACTACATTTTCACTAAAAAGTTCCAGTACACACACCTAAAATTAATTAAACAATTAACATAATTAATTTACATAATTATTAATCAATTAACTAATTGAAATTAATTAACTATTATTTATTACACTATTTATATTCATTTAAAACATTAATTAATCTATTATTTTATTATATTTAAATTACTTCCCACCCTACTCCCCTATAAAACCACACCCCGCTACGGAACTATTAACACTAAATTCAACATAAAATACATTATTAACTAATTAAGTACTACAAAAAATACTACTTTGCAGCCAATACTCATTAAAAACACTACATTACTTATAATTATTTAAAAAACAATATTTCTGTAAACTATGTTTTTGTAAACAATATTTATTACAACTATATTAATGTTATCGATATTACTTACCTGTCTGTCGATATTCTGGTCAAACTATATTTTTGTCATCGATATTTCTTCCTGTAGATATTTCTGCGGCGATATTTAGGTTAGTTGATATTTTTACGACGATATTCCCGCTCTGTACCGCTCTGATGCCCATCGGGCAATGTCGGACCGCTTCCCCTCCTTCACCTCCCCCATGGGGTCAACTCGCCCTCCTCACGACCATAATCACCCTGAGCCACTGTCGTACCACTGACTCATTACCTCAACAGAAATACATTCACACTCCTCCCACTACACTGTCCTTTCATCCTCATCCTTCCCCTTTAGGATTTGTCCCCCCTTTCTTTCTATTCTTCCACCCCCCAGTTCAGTTCGGGGGTCATGACAGTTTCCCCCCAACACATTTGTTATAATGTTGAGAATATGGTATTAGTTACATGCAACTGTTTACTCCGTACCAAACACATGGTGACCTCGCGATGAGGGATGTATCACATACTATTTGACGGAAGGGACCAGGGGTAGACGCACGGACACAAGAACATGCCGTCCCATACCATATCCCTATGCCTCGGCCCACAATGTGCTTAACACCATGCAACAACACACTTGCTAAAGATTCCAGTATCTATCACGCAATCCATCGACTGTATTGAAGTACTGTGGTGTGTCAAAAACTCATTTTCTACTATCATTGAATTGCATAGTCGTTATGGTGTGAAGCAAATTATGTATAACATTTTCGTTTATCCAATGCCTTAAATGTGTATTGTATTGACAATAATTATTGGAAAACTAATAAAACATATTCAAACAAAAAAAATAAAAATGGGGCCTCTCTGCTAAAACCCAAGGAGACCTTCTTAGATATAATATAATATACTAGCTAGTGAGGATGCGAATTAGATTTTGTTAAACCCTATTCATTTTAGCACAATACCATGCTTTCACCATTTGTGTTCTATGGACTAGTGACTATGCTGATTACTTTGTTTCTTATAATATGTTTGCTTGTATTAGCTAAGTTACTGCGTTTGAGAACACTGCATTAGTGAATAAACATTTCAAATATGCAAGTGTCCTCTTTTACTCCTTGTTCTGGATTGAAATGATTGTATAACGAAAAAGTGTTCCTGTGTTCCACGTTACCTGATGTGTTCCAAATCCATGTTCTGGTTTGTCTAAGCATTGGGAGTTAGTGATAACCAATGAGACACTGTAGCTAGTCTGATAAGGGATTTTTGGGTACTAAGGTGAGTTTTGGCACACCCTAATTCACTGAGGTTCCAAGCCTCTATGCACAGTTCTGTCTGAGCACGGAATTCCTGCGACAATCTCACACCAATTTACTACATAACACTATAGCTTATTGGGTGACCATTACAGTTATATAACAAAAAGAAAGGTACAGGATCAAGTCATTACCGGCTTGCAGGTCACAATATGAATTCTGAGATCTTACCGGTTCCATCCCCTCCAGGGAATGATGTCCTTCGGCACCGCCGATCTAGGGGGAAGTCGATCAGCAGACATCCATACATACCACACGATCTGCGACTATATCGTAGTGCTTCCCCACGGCACCCCTCGGTTCCAAAAAAAGGGAGGAAGGGTGGAGCAGCAAGGCCTCGCTCATCTTCTAGTGAACAGCGCAGGGCCTGTTCAGCATATCTTTCCTCTACATCCGAAGCGCCGCCCTCGTCCTCCTGGGGGTTGGAATGAGAGGTCTGGGCCCCCGACTGTTTTGACAAGTTCCTGAGAAACTCCTGCGCCTGCTGTGGGGTATTGAAAAACTTCTGTTTCCCTTAGTGTGTAATTTTAGGTCGAGCTGGGAAAAGCATGGCGTAAGGCAATTTGAGTTCCTGCAATTTCTTTTTGACTGGAATAAATTTCCTCCTCTGCTCCTGCACTGCCATAGCAAAATCGGGTTAGAGGGAGATCTCCATACCCTCAAAGCAGAGTCGCCCCTGCTCCCTGGACAGGCTAAAAAACCTAATAAATCCTCATACTCCTTCTCAGGGGTCTTACCAATAAGTAATCCATTCAAAAGTGGCAAAGAAATCAACAGAGAATCTGAAATATGAAAATACATCTTTATTACAATTAATTGTGAGGCTACGTCCCTCAGTCACACCTAAAGCAACTGGATGAGGCAGTCTGCTTTAATGGTCTCCGCACAGACCTTTTATACAATTTATTATGCCCTAGGCACACATTCTTTCTTTGAAGTAAATTATTGTCGGTCACTCCCAGGACGTGCACACAAAGCACTGTATGATGACAAACCCACTTTCAAGATAAGTCCAGGCCATAAACAATGTCCACATAATGCGTACATTATCTAGCTGACAAGGCCAGATAAACCCAAAACATTAAGAACACAGCCCATGTCATAAATAGCTTGTGGAGGCAGGAACAGGAACCGCTGGAAGTAAGATAGACACGTTTGTGTGTAGTAAATCTTTACAATGTCCTGTGCTCTGATCTATAATCTTGATCAGCTAAAGGGCAGGAACTGGCTTGGCAAGGTTAGCCTCAAGCAACAGGGTCAGCTTTCGTCAGGTCATGCAGAAGTCAGCACAAACCCATGCTAAGGTTATGTCCTTAAATACTTGATCTCCCGTGGTGAGAGCCTACTGTAAGGGCAATACACAAAATGGCTGCTATTCACAAGATGGAACCCAAGGGTAAAAACAGAACCTTCAAATACACCGTGAATCCATTGGTGTAACATGATGAAAACACTCATGCATACCGCATTCGTCATTTGCGGTTCGCTGATACCAAATTCATAACAGAATCATGATATTTTAAATCACAGGTTCAGAATTTTCAGAACCACAGACCATTCTTTTGCCCTTACATAGGCAATAACCTATACTCATGCTAATCTGAGTCCAGGTCTATATTCATCACTAACTGGTGTTGGTGTAAGAGCTGAACAAATTAATTATTGACAAACTCCAATCTTCTAGCAGACAAGTGTTCAGGCAGAGGGTGAAAAGAATGCGTGAAAACAGTAGGAGGAGGTATGGGCTATGTAGTGGGTACAGATGTCACTTGAAAAGTAAAGTAAACATAACCTATTAAAAGCATCATCACACTACACAACAAAAAAATGCATATTATTAAAAATCGTTTTATCCACCATCACAGTGCATATTCTGCTTTCAAAGTTCGTTGGTCTAGCAGGTCTCTCCATCCTGGGAAACTCCATCCTCTAAGTTGCTGCCCGCGGTGGGAGATTGATTCTGCTCAGGAGTGCCTCTGCTAAACCCAGGAAGGCTGCCTCGGGCCAACAGAACCCTCGACCTAGTGTCTCAGGCTTGCACTCCCAAGACTGTGGCAACCGCGACCCTAGCAGCAGGACCGGATGGCGGTTCGAAAAACAAAAATGAGCACGTTTCGTGGATGAGAGAGCTGCACAATCAAAAAAGAAAAAAACTTCTTGGCCTACAAATCCGTTTCCATTGTTTTCTTCCGCGTTGAGCCTCTTCAATTCAGGCTTTTTCATGAGAAAACAATACTGTTTAGTTGGAGTGCCCTCCTGGCAAAACACCCACAGCTCACTCGAAAGTCTCAATGTCTCAAAACAAATGCACCAGTGTCTCTTCTTTGTGGCAGACACTACAAATGATGTGCTCTTCATTGATCAAGGGCACAAAGCATCTTGTGCAGATCCAAGCACTACTGAGAGACAACCTTTCAAGATCAGCAGCACTTTCAGACTCCAACACTCATTATTTAGTGTCAGAGGACGCTCAAGCTGCTTTCCCATGGACACCAAAATGTAGTGCCTTTTCCAAACGTGGATCCTTGGGTGCACTGCCTTTCCGCTGGAGCAAAGCAAAAGAGGTGTGTGTGGCAAAAACTCGGGCCAAGGGCTCAAGGGACTGTACACTGACAGAGGTTTCCAGCACATAACAGGTACAAAGCCCAAACTAACAGAAGCTTCCATTCTGTGGCAAACAAAGAACCAGCTCCTCCTTTTTTCTGCAACGCCTTTGTTGAAGCAAATGCCTTGCTTGGGAGGTACCACTGATGTCGCGCTGATGATCGCTGTCCAGCTTCGCGACTTTCTTGTTGCAGGAATTGTAGAGCCAAGAAATCTATCATTCATCTGTAGCAGTCACTGATGGGAAGTGGGCTTAGTCTTGATCACAGGTCTGCATGGAATCACTCTTCCTTTGACTCTGGAAGATCCAGCAGAACCTAGTGATGTAGGAAATGTAACACAATTGTTAGTTTCCCTCAAATCAAGCACAAAAAACAGTTCATGTGTTTTAACAAGGGGACTGCAAACAGGTGGCCTGCAATCTGCAAGGGAGTGGCAATACGTCATAGGAACCTAAATGGGTGTCCTCACACAGTGGCATTGTCTAATGGGGTAAATACATATTTCCCTCAATTATTAAGCCTAGGTGTTCCTAAATTCCTTATCTTAGAACATCTCAAAATAGAAAAATTACATAATACAGATTATCAAGGACATGAAGAAAAGTCCCTTTAAAAAATGTGCATCAGGTGCACTATGCAATACAAAGGCTAATGATCAAATGTGCAGACAAAGGACAAGCACTAAAAAGTCCTGGTATTTGCATGATTAGAACACATCTGATCCCACCAAAAATTAAAGCAGCAGGAACAAAAGAGAACTGAAAAATTAAAAATAGACGTTGAAAATTCGTCATGTTCAAAAGGGTAAACTTAAGGTATCTCCTATTGAGATGGAAAACTTGTCTTACTATAATATTGGGTCAGTTAACCAGCCTATCACTACCCTGACAGTCAGTCTGAAAAAACATTTTGAAGTAGGCCTAAGGAAGATTCTTGCAAACCAGTCTGGTCATACAAAAGGAAATTATACATAACATGGGGGGGTCCCTGATACATCACTGCTGTCTAGAAGTGTGCACATAAACAATACACCCATAATAAATGGGCTGACAGCATAATGCAACATTGGTCAGGGAAGAAGCAACAAAAGAAAAATCTATAGGAAGAACAAGAGTTTGCTTAGGTGCCTCAGGCATGTGACACAGCACCAAGAGTACGGGGATACAAAAAAAAACAAAAAACAAAGTTACACAAATTCTAATTCTACCTCTGGCAACTACACCATATACGGTAATCCTGACTAATGTTCCCGTTCTCTCTTCAGGAGAGAAAACATTAAACCTGGTTTCCTTTCAAGGGACAAAGCCATATGCTATTTGGGAAACAAAACATGATTAAATAATGCAATATAGAAATGAGGTCACCTTGAGTCACAGATCTATACTTCCATCCTTAGGTCCAATCAAGGATACATAACAATTTAGGGCTGCCTATTCCATTAAGGGAATGTGCAGTGAGTGACTTACATCAGGTGATACACTTTGAACCTGTATATCTTTTTAGTTTTCTTCAATATCATTATAGCCAAATTTAGGCATGCACTGGTAAAAGTGCTGCCTGTCTTCCTCACAGTATGAAAACCATATCTGTGAAATTTATCATTATACCAAATTCATCCAATTATTGTGTAACGATACGTATCGTCATACGGACCCCTTCACAACACAGGAGAACTTGTAATAGTAACAACATAAAAGAAAACATACAAAAAAAATAGAAAATGCACATGTCAAGCCATCAGATATACTTGTTGGCCGTGCCACACAGCACCATAGCATATATACTTTATGCACTGTAAACCTGCAGCCAGAAACCCAATATTTGGGCCTGTACCATCCTTTTGGCAGTAGAACACAACATAGTTGGAGTCTACTGTCAAGTATAACTTTACTGTCTCTCTCCTAACATACAGGACCAATTAAAATATTTCACGATAGGGCCAAATACACAAACATAAACATGAACATTTTTTTTCAAAGAAATTACGCAAAAAACACATCTCTGTTCAATTAACCAAATTCACGTGTCTTGTCTGCTTTAGAACAATCCATGAATAATCTGTTGACAGAAGCAGAAAAATACACAGCACAAAAAAACCATTGTAACATACACAAAAATAAAGTTACATTACTGAACTGTTACTCTCTTGTCAGTTCACCTCGCAACTTCAAGCCATCTTATGTTTACCGTTCTAAAAGGAATGGTTATACTAACACTCCATATTAATTTGGTACCTAGAATGTGCACTGAAAAATAATATCTAATGAGCACATCGTTTTTTTCACTGAGGCCCGTAGCCTGTAGCCTGCAAAATTTGGAAAAGGGCTGCATCTTATTTTCTATCTAAGACTGAATGCAACACTTCATTCTCTGTAAAATAAACGCAGCTAGCAAACATTATTTTCCTTAGCGTGGAGATACAAATGTATCAGTTCTGCAGATTATTTAACACATGTTCGGGACCTTTAGAGAAACCCCTATTTATTTTCCCTTTTAAATTAAGTTCTTTCATTTTATTGATGTTCTCATGGAGAAACCAGAAACCTCACCTCTAGAGGCCCGTTCAGAGAGGTCATTCTGCATTCCTCAGAGGCAAAGTCCTAATTAAAGGGTCACAAATGTCAACATGACAGCCTTCTCCATTGTTTACAGGAAACCAAAAGATAACATCTCAGCAGCGCAGTTAGAGCCAGCCTCTGCAAATTCTCCTGGCCCCCGGCCTCTGCCACATTGAAGCTGACAAAGCCAGTAGGCTCTATCTAACCCACAATAATTCACTCTATTTTAAAAAATAATTTCTCTTTTTTTAGGCGCTAAAATTATCTCTATTTCCAGATCATTAAACTACATTAACTGTCAATGTTTCTCAAAACCTAAAGACACACAGACCATTTTTTTAGAGTAAATGCTTTTTGCAATCCTATGGTACACACTTCATCAGCCTTAAATAAACAACCTTTCCGTAGGCCTAGCTGAAGCTAGAACCTTCAACCCTGATATTAAAACAAGCCTGTGTACTGACACATTAATCCACTGAATCATAAGAAGGCACAACCTGCAAATATATATCAAAACCTAAATGTATGCATTTGCATAAGCCTGAGCCACTTTAAAAAAAAGCACTCTGAATGAAAATAAAATGCAGTTTAAACAGTGCTTTTACTCAAAATCGACTTTCAGGTTTTGGGCATTAAAAAATGAATATCCTACAATTTTCTTGCATAATATGCATTACTAGAATGTCTATTACATAACCCATGAGTCAGACATTTGAAAATAATAACTTATACTTTATAAAAATGAGCTTGCTTGCGCTTATGGCAAGGGGAAATTATACACACGAATACTTGTCATTTTAGTGATGTATAGTAACTTAAATCAAATTTTAACGCTAGGAGGTCCTAGTATGAGTGTTAAGCTTTATAAATATTAAAAAACGATTTTTGTAGCACTCATTTTTAATAATTATTTTTTCATAATTAATAATTGTATTCTTCTAAAAAAAAACAATTATTCCTTTTTGTGATTGTTGTACATGTAAGAGTCCGCTGCATCCCATGCCTATAATTTAGATGCATTAACTCACAAACCTAAGCGCATATGCCTAACTTTAAAACACGTCACAATCCTGCGTCACATTTCTGCGCCACATTTAAAAAGACGGTTATGCAAAATTCCACCCGTGTTTAACTGAAAAAGTGCTGGCTGAATGAACATTCCAATCAAATATACTGCAGCTGAAAGGTTTGCCTGTGAACATCTAATACAGTGCATCTAAGGAAAAATGATGTAAATTTATTTATTTTTGCAAAAATAGGTAATTTCGTTGTTGTTTGGGTCCTTATTTATATCTATTAAATGTGACCTATGCAAACATTGAGCTCATTTCAGACATAAACAGAAAGTGTTGAAACATTCAGGGCACACAATACAGGGCTTTCATAAATTGTGCGAACGCTATGTACATACCAAAGTTACACTAATGAGTAAAACCACATAAACATTTAAACACACATTTAAACCCACAAATCAACACTCAGGACGAAAACAGGACAGTCCAGACTGTACGTAGCTGTAAGTCATATTTACAAGAAACACTTCTCAATAGTGTTCAAAAAGACTGTATAAACAGCCCAACAGCACTAGCTGTATGTGCAGGAAAACGAAAATACACTCAGTCAGTCAGTCAAAAATTCTTTATTCGATAACATTAATATCATAAAAGACATGGTACAATTATACAAAAAGTTACAATCTGATTAACAAGGTACAGTGCAATACATCAGTGTTAAAAATAAAATACATATTATAAAGAGAAATTTCTAACATTAAAAGTTTTAAAAATATATACCATTTAAAATCTATCAGTACTACAGCCTTACTACACAAGTAGAATACATATTTACACGAAAGAAACATTACTCAAAACAGCTTTGGATCTGCGGTAGGCTGATGGTATTTTTCCTTATGCGAATGGCTGCCGTCAGAAAACTAGCCACACAGAACATAGTATAAGGGTTACCCAATTGCATTAGGCATATTAGAGCGAGCCTCACCTGAATAAAGCCTGCCTTCTTCAGGAGTGGTAACAAATATTTCCGTCTACATGGTTCATAATGAGTGCAAAACATGACAAAATGGAGTGTATCTTATAATGAAAAGCAATCACAAGTGCAGGGATCCGCCTTGTCAGGTGCGCACCAGGTACGGAAAACTCCTAAAGAGTAATGGATCAGGTTTAGGCAGAATCTTGTCAGAAGAAATCTGTGGTGTCGATTATTCACCACTATTAAATATGGTTCCGGTCCTGGGCAACTAACCAGCCCATAGTTTAGTCTAACAAGAGGCTTTCTCAGCTCCGTCTCCTCCCGATCTAATGTAAAATAGTCCCTTAGGGCCTTTTTTGTTGGAAAAATATATTATTTAGTTATTAGTGTGGGAGAATAAAACATGTCTGAGCAACCTATTTTTTGCAGACCATTTTTAATATAATTCAGCCATACAATTTTATCAGCCCTCTCTAAATGCAGGCAGTCTTTAATAATAGAGTGGTTTAAAGTAATTTCTTTGTTAAGCCAGATTTTTAGCCAATACAGAAGGGGTGCTATTTGGATATGGTCTGAGATATATCCGATCCCCACTTCCGTATGTGTTGTAAAAGTGGGAGTAGACTGAGGGACTGAGAGGAGCCCCCTCAGAAATTTATTTTCTACCAGTTGGATTTTTTTGGGTGTGGTATAACCCCATATTTGGCATCCATAGGAGGCCACTGCCAAGCGTTTTGCTTTGTAGACCTTAATGATGGCTTCAACCGGTCTACCTCCTAGTTTTTTAGCAAAGCTCATAAGGCCCGAAACACTTCTACTAAAAACCATGCTACGACTTGTATTTTGTGGACCCCAGGTACCCTTTTCATCGAACAATACCCCCAAGCAGGGAAAGGAAGACACCCTACATACCACTTCATTGTTACAATAGAAATGTTTTAATTTCCCCTTATTTCTGCCCTTCCCTGCTATTAGAACCTGAGATGATTTTTTGGCATTAACCTTGAGATCAAGGTTACTCATAAAGGTGCCAAAGGCGTTCAGCAGTTTTTGGAGGCTCACCCCAGTACGGGCCATAAGTACGGCATCATCCGCGTACAGGAGAACAGGTATTACCTGCTCCCCTATACGCGGAATATCCTGAGAGACCTCCCACAGCTCAGCCTCCAGGGCATTAATATAGAGTGTAAACAACAGAGGCACCAAGATGCACCCCTGTCTTACCCCTTTTTCAGATCTGAATGGCCTTGTACATCGTCCATCCATACCCACTCTTACTTTTGCAGATACATTTGTATGGAGGTTCCCCATAAAGTGCACTAGGGGAGGGTCCAAACCTAGCTCAAGGAGACCCATCCAAAGCTTCAACCTATTAACTAGGTCGAATGCTGAGGATAGGTCCATAAAACCCATATATAGATTGCCCTCTTTAGCCACAGTATACTTGCTGACCAATAAATGCAGATTTAAACATTGGTCAATGGTTCCTCTATTTGACCTAAAACCATATTGCATATTAGAAAGGATCCCTTTCTCCATCAGCCAATCACTTAATCTATGCAGGACCACCCTTCCCAGGACCTTTACAGATAAAAACACACTCAATTCACTAGCTTTAGCTGGCAGAACACCAAAAATCATTCTGCATATCATAATACATAAAAGTGCACAGGGCAAAGGATCCTTGTTTTGTATCATGTCATATTTAATTCCCTGGGGATACAAAATCACCAAGGAAGAAATATGTTTGTAAACCGGCTAATCCAAACGTATACAAAGTTGGCCAACACAAATCTTCAAATTTGCTAAGATCCGGCATCTTATAGCTCACTAATCTAGCTTCAAACTTCAAGGGGCTATCTCTATCGATACACTTGTAAATATACAAAACCCTTAGTTATTGAAAATTGCAATCTTCAAATAATACTAAGGACTAAACAAACCAAGCAAAGAACCACAAAACAAAGGACTGGAAGCGACCCACTTATTACTTCAACTAAAGCAGATAGAGAAAAAAATCCCTTCCTTACCTGCCTATACAAATTGCAATTCGCATATAAAAACCTATACAAACCTTGTCCAAATTCTAACTGCCAAGTTCTAACTGCACTAACAGTCTCTTTCTTAAAAAACGTACGCCAAAAAAAAAAGGTTGCTCAGTCAGGAGTGACATCTTTTGGAGAATTTTAAGTCAGAAAAATCCAAAATATACTGAGCCGCAAAGACAGAGAATCCCCCAGAACCTCCGTGCACAGAGTACCTCTTTTAGTAGATTTCTGTCTTGCCTTCCCCAGTAGATTTCTGTCCTCTGACAAGATTACTCCTCCAGGTAGTCACTTCTTGATGAGGCCCACAGTTGGTTGCGCCATCTGAAAAACCTAATAACTCCTCATACTCCTTCTCAGGGGTCTTACCAATAAGTAATCCATTCAAAAGTGGCAAAGAAATCAACAGAGAATCTGAAATATGAAAAGACATCTTTATTACAATTAATTGTGAGGCTACCTCGCCCAGTCACACCTAAAGCAACTGGATGAGGCAGTCTGCTTTAATGGTCTCCGCACAGACCTTTTATACAATTTATTATGCCCTAGGCACACATTCTTTCTTTGAAGTAAATTATTGTTGGTCACTCCCAGGACGTGCACACAAAGCACTGTATGATGACAAACCCACTTTCAAGATTAGTCCAGGCCATAAACAATGTCCACATAATGCGTACATTCTCTAGCTGACAAGGCCGGATAAACCCAAAACATTAAGAACACAGCCCATGTTATAAATAGCTCGTGGAGGCAGGAACAGGAACAGATGGAAGTAAGATAGGCACGTTTGTGTGTAGTAAATCTTTACAATGTCCTGTGCTCTGATCTATAATCTTGATCAGCTAAAGGGCAGGAACTGGCTTGGCAAAGTTAGCCTCAAGCAGCAGGGTCAGCTTTCGTCAGGTCATGCAGAAGTCAGCACAAACCCATGCAAAGGTTATGTCCTTAAATACTTGTTCTCCCATGGTGAGAGCCTACTGTAAGGGCAATACACAAAATGGCTGCTATTCACAAGATGGAACCCAAGGGTAAAAACAGAACCTTCAAATACACAGTGAATCCATTGGTGTAACATGATGAAAACACTCATGCATACCGCATTCGTCATTTGCGGTTCGCTGATACCAAATTCATAACAGAATCATGATATGTTAAAACACAGGTTCAGAATTTTCAGAACCGCAAGGCAGAGGGCAGTGTCCCGGTAATTTAGGATCCTTGCTATTATTGGACGGGGATCGAAGTAAGGAGAGATTGTGACAGGTCTGGCCGCAGTGCTCCCGGGTCCCAATGCAGTCTGCCGGCTCGAGATCAGCCACAAATTGACCTCTGATTCGCGGGATGGGCTGGGAGGGATACCCTCAATCGGCTCCCGCCGGCAGCCGCAGTAGTCGTCCAGCCCACGTGCCGCCTGGGGACAGGTCCTCAGTCGCCCGAGCGGCACGCCTGCAGCGCAACCAGGGAGGCCCCCCTAACACAGCAGGTCAGCCCGGAGACCAAAAGTGTTGGGTGTTCTGCCCGCCGGCAGCGCACAAGCTCTCCTCCTTCGGAGCTCCGCGCCGCACGCGCCTCGCTCTCTTCCAGGCAAGCCGGCAGCGTGATAAGAGGCTGTCTGGGCTCCAAGCCCACCAGGGATTAAAGCACCACAGCTCGCCTCCACTACTTCCTACCAGGCGCCGGGTTTCTCTCAGTACTCCCTCCGTAACAGCCTCCGTGCCCAGCCACAGCTTCTCTCACCGCGGGGTCCTCCGGCCAGCACAGAATTCGGCCAGCATCAGCATAGCACTGGAATTTCCCCCGCCATCCAGGTGGAGACTGTGTCCGGTACCGCCCTCCAATCTCCTCAGCGCCATCCAGTAGTAGCTCCCCGGGATGAACGGCCTAAGCCGCCGCTATTTTCCAGCCTGCAGTTGCAGGATCCGATGGTGGATTCACAGGTATCCGCAGCGTTTTCAGTCTCCGCGATGGTCGTCTCCCTGCGCTGCGCTGTTTTGCAGGTCACATCAGTAGCCAATATCTCTTTAGGGCATGAGATGGCGATGAGTTTAATCAGATATTGGCCCGAACAGCAGGAGCCTCACACATGTGCAGCCATCTTTCTTGGCGCCCTCTAGCACCCCCCCCTATGATTGTTCAAAGCTTAGCCACCACCACAGATGCCACATCAAGAAAAGGTTTACCGTAGAATGATTTAAAAGTAGTCTCTGTGGAACAATCAGCTGCATTCATAAGGTCTTTAAATGCTGTGAGCCGCAGGCATCGTGCTCTGTAATCACTTGATTAATGTGGATCTGGCATGCATGAACGATACAGCAGTACAAAATGAGATTGACACGCCAACCTAAAGTAATGTGCGCAAGCTAAGAATCCCAATGTGCACAAGCCAAGTATCCTATTACAGTGCTGTTTGTGACAGTCAGTTCCATAGGTATTTTCTACCATGAAGACTTCTTTGACATGTCACCTTTAACTTTCATAAATCACTTGCACACGTGGGTTTGAATCCCATCCTCATCTCTAAAATGGAGTGATGAAGTTCCATGCGTAGAGGTGATGAAGCAAGCGTAGCTGAGTAGTGTCTTTGTAAGTTATTTATTATATCCATAACATCAGTGGTAAGAGCACCACAAGGAGCAGCCTTCCTGCTGCTCAGCCCATCTTCAACTGTCAACACACACCAGGCAGCCAAGCATTCCACTGATGTCCATTACACCAACATTTCATAAGGAACACTCACACAGGCTAAGCAGCTAGGAACCAGATATCTGGCAAGTGTATAAACACAACAACGGGATATTACAAAAAACGTTAGAAATTCAATTTAAAAAACAAAGGTTACAAGGAAGGTACAGTTAGGCTCAGATTCACTCATACAAAACTAGTGAAATTCAGCAGTTATAGTTACCTGAGCTAACTATAACTTACGCCCCGGCAATGCAGTGCTTACTGCCTCACATATTATATCACTCATGACGTAGTTAGTGACATAGCTGATGGCATCTCAAATGACATAATTGATTACATCATCCATATAACCCCTCACACACCTATTTTTACCCCATACATCCTATTCTATGCCCACTCACACCCCCCTACAACCATTCACATATAGGATAGGATAGAATAGGAGGTGAATTTATAAAGCGCGAATTGCTGCCCGGAGGCGTCCAAGCGCTAGGAATACCGGGTCCAACCATGGGGAACACAGGGGGGAAGGTGAGGAAGTTTAGACTGGGTGAAATAGGAATGTTTTTAATTGTTTACGGAAGGCCGTAAGGTTGGGGTTGGATCTTAAGTGCAATGGAAGGGCATTCCAAGCCCTAGCAGCATTGTGGGAGAACGACCTACCTCCAGATCTGGATCTTCTTACTTTCTAGGGGTAATTGCTAGGAAGGTCAGGTTAGATCTTAGGTTCCTGTTGGGCCTGTAATGATAGATTAGGTCCTGTGTGATCCTGGGGCCAGCGTTCCAGAAGGACTGGTGGGCTATGCACATGGCTTTGAACATAACTCTTTGGCGCACCGGTAGCCAGTGGAGAGTGACTAGCCCGGACCTTACTGACTGTTTGCGGGAGAGGTCGAGTAACATACGTGTGGCGCAGTTCTGCACAGTCTGCAGCCTTCTCAAGGTGGATTCCGGGGCGCCGAGGTTAAGAACATAACCATTCACAGACTGATTCCAGTGCTCACATACCCACTCATGCCTCTACAGAGTGATACACACACTCACTCACATCCTTGTACAGCCAGTCCCACAACCATTCACTCATCCACACATCGACTTATACAACCAGTCACTCACCCATACAGCCAGTCACTTAGCCACTCACTCAACCATACAGCCTCCCAATACAGCCACTCACTCAACCATTCAAGTGTTCATACACTCAATCACAAACCCACACTACCACTTACTTACCCATTCATACATCCATCCAACAACTCACACATCTGCTCACTAACCAATACAGCCTTTCACAGAGTCACTTACTCTCCAATACAGCCACTCACACTCTAACTCACTTAACCAAACACTCACTCAAACACTCACTTACCTTTACAGCCAATTAAAACACCAAGTCACTTACTCATAAAGCCATTCAGACACCAGTCACCCATACAACTACTGACACACCAACTCACTCATCAATACAACCACTGACACAGAATCTCACTCACCCACACAGCTACTCGCACATCCACTTATACACCCATATAGCCACTTACACATACATATACACAATGATATATTCTGTCACACATCCACTCACATAGTACATATTAGAAGTAGTATCACGTAGTAGTACTGCAATTAGAATACTAATTTAACTTTTGCAGTTGGTTAGTATATATGTTTACACACACTAACCTCAGCATTGTTGCTGAGGGTGGGACCCAGAGGAGCGGGGCCAAAGGGCGAGCCAGCCTCCACTATCTCATGAATACACAAAAGTGGGCTGCCCCTTGAATCAATTCCTATGTTTATCCACAGAGTTCTGTAGAGATGCACTACCAGTGGGGGCTTCTCATAAAAAGTTATGGACTGGCCTCACACACGGCCTGGTGTCATGCTTCATCGTGTGAGTACACGTTTCACCTGCCACGTGTCTCATAAAGACCACTTCACACCACCACGCGCACTATAGGTATGATGCAGGATGGATGATGTTTATAAACTATTTATTTACATATTCACACGGTTTGGTTTGTATGTTTTGTCTTTGTTTTTCTTTCTCTACAGAGTTACTCTCAGTGGTACTATACCAAGAGGGAAATATCCATCTACATAGTGCTTTAAACTTCTCCCCTGATCTAGTGACAGGATTTTCCTTCCATTTTTCACTAGTTAAAAGGAAGTGGACACTTAGGGTATACACCCCCTCCCCCCCCCCCTTTTTTTAGGTCCTGAAGAATGCTACGTACACTTCGGGGACACCTCGGGAGAACCATGTCGACCGCATTTCATACAGTGAAGGGAGAAAAATATCACTTACCACCTTTCACTTTGTTTTTAACCACCATACATTTACCATTTGAATAAAGCATATCACATGGTCTAAAGTAATGGTTTTTAAATCACTTATCACTCCCCCTCGGCCATCACTTAGATTCAGAAGTGCATCCCTGTCTCCAGGTGTATGCCCGCCCTCTATCAGACCAAGTTTTTAAAGGGCGAGGACAGCCGATGATGAAGCATGACACCGGGCGGTGTGTGAGGCCAATCTGTAACTTTTTATGAGATGCCCCCACTGGTAGTGCATCTCTACGGAACTCTGTAGACCAACATAGGCATTGATTCAAGGGGCAGCCCACTTTTCTGTATTCATAGTATATATGTTTAACACCCTTACACTCTTCAAAACACTTACACTCTCTCGATGATGTCATCAATGAAGTCATTTGAGATGTCATCACCGATGTCTTCAGTGATGTCTCTGACCATGTCATGAGTGATGTAATGTGTGAGGTTATGTAAATGTCACCTAGAATATGTGCATTATGTGATTCAATTCACTACTATGTCATGACATTCTTTGTTTCTAATCATTGGAATGAGGCATCTTTCATTTATTCATTTTTGCACGGTATTTAAATGACACCTGATGCCTCATCAATACTAAGTATTGTTTCGAAAGGAGTAGTGCCTCTGCACATGTGAGGCTTTGTATTTCAATTATACTTTCCATCAAAGTATCTTCCTGACAGAAGTATTTCCATACCAATACCTTTTTGTGAACTGCAATTCACGAGCAGTACACTTTTCACCCAGGGAGCACTCGGTTTCTCCATCATTCAAGACAGCCCTTAGCGGCTGTCTGTGTAACTTAGCGCATGCATGTTCCAGGCTTGGAAAGCTGGTATTTAGACAGAACATGCCCAGTGCCCTGTTTGCAAGGCAGTAAACAGAGGTTTTTTTATGTGGAGGTAGGTTTGCTCTTCCCCCTCTTTTGAATGCACCATGGAACTTTAGACTTTAGTCTATTTTTATGTTGGTGGAGAGGCAAATTACTCTCTATTTTACTTTTTCCATAGATAAAATAAGCATCTTGAATTAACTTTACCCTACCTACAAAATAAATAGAATTAAGCCTACAAGCGGAGTAAGTGCATTATTATCTTTTTAAATCGTAACGCTAATAATGATGAGCTGTTTAATTAAATTACATGCCCGCTCTTTCACGCATCACTGATGGCTTGATAAATCCTATTTCTGACTCGCATTAGGAATCCCTCTGTCCTTGGAGCCCACGGACCCTAAGTGACCATTTTTCCACCGCAGACACTGGGTGACACAGGGTAATTTCTTATATGCAATGATTGTTGGCAATTAATGTTACAATTTCTTTTTTCTGTCACCTAATTCACTAAAGGTCATTTGAATCACTCTTAGGTGCCCCACAGAGTCCTGATGAAGACCATCCTGTAAGGATTTAAGTTTCCCCACACTACCATTGGGTCAACACGTCGACAGCTCCACTCTGTGAGCCAAATGTGGACAACAGTGATAACTTCACTGAGCCAAACTTAACATTATGGTTTTGTAAATAGTTTTGTAGACTTGGTTAAGGCTGGTGAGGCCATTCATGTTTTTTTTATGTAAATATTGTCACTGCCCCCTTTCTCACTTTTCTTCACTTTTGCACATTGCAGCCCCATTCCCGCCCTTCCCTTTTTCTGGGGCACCGTTGTACAATTTTACTGAGGCATGTGCTGTGTTTTGAACATGCCAACATGTGTTCAAGATGATTAAATATGTTCAACATGCAAAGGATTGTTAGTAATTAATTTAACAGGTGCATTTAATTCAAAGTTTAATTTTGTTTCTTCTGGAAAGGGAGTGGTCAAAAATTCTGTTATTCGTGTTGGTGGTGAAGCCCTAGAGAGGGTGCAGAGTTTTGATTACCTAGGGGTAGAATTAATAGAGAACTTTAAATGGTCAGGACAACTTAGTAAAAGCATGCTGCTAATTGAACACAGATAGAACGCTAATATTAGCTTGCATAAGTACATAAGATCTCTATCGGTCTCAACGGCCCCCAAAGTATATCTTGCTAAGTCACAAGGTTAGGACTTTATGGTGCTAAGATCCGGGGCTCCACCCATGTTCCTTCACTATAAACTGCTGAAAATAAATGTGCACGCCAGCTAGTGTCTGTTCCAATTAGTTCCCCTCGTACTCCACTTTATTTCAATCTAGGACTAAAAGGAATTGCAGATTTTGCTGCACGTAGATCTCTTGTATATTTGGGTCCGCCTATGGCTTACACCAGAGATAAGAGACTATAGAGATTATCTTGCAGATCTATTGAATGTTGTGGGTGACAAGACAGAACCATGGGTAACATTTGTTTGTAACTTGATGAGAAATCTGGGATTGCAAAGGCTATTGTTTGACCCGAATACTATTTGTAAAGCTGATCTCAAAGTCCTGAAAACAAGTTATTCAGAATATATTTACAACGGCTATGTGAACAATAAGTTAAATGAATCCCTGACCAAAAGGTTTTTAGACTTTAAATTCTTTCCAGTCTTTGAGCAAATTTTAGACCCAGTTTCTCCACCCTTAGACAAAAGTTTGTAAGGGTTCTGTGACTGGCAGTTATCCTGAGGCTGGTGTGGGAGCTCCATATGTATCTGCATTCCCTTATACTAATAAAGGTAGAGTTCAACCATTCCAGTATGGAGGCAACCACTTTAAAATTGTGTACTACACTCAATGGACAGCCCTTCCAAGTAAAAAAGATGATATGGCCTATTTGTGGCATTATTATTTTATGTGAAAATTAGAGAAATATTTACATTAATATAAATTTTCACAGCCTCTCATGGTTTTCTAAGATTCTGAATCAAATTGATGTTTGTAATTTACTGCTAAAGTTCTCAGCTGTTCCATGCCTAAATTAATTAATGTTTTCTTTCAAAGCTTGCAAAGAACAGGTTCATAACCCCATTGACATTTGCGCTGTGTCATGTCTACTTAGCTGATTCTTCTGAAAACGAAAAGAATGTCCTTGGGCTGAAAATAAGCTGTTTATTATTTTGTCCAAGTTTCAATTTGTACCTTAGTAACCTCATGTAGTTTCCTCAGGGTTGCGGAATAACTGTGGAATAAAAATGTGAATTTGATTTGCAGTTAAAAATTTCATTTACAAGTATGTCTAAGTGCATGAAAATATAAATGACATAGTAGCTCAATCACATTCCTTGCAATCTAAAGTAAAACGAAGCAATGGCTAATCAATAGTTAATTTATTTCAGGTACATGGAACTTATGATTGTGTTTTTACTTATCCTAGGATTTGCGATAGACAGTTCTACAATTTTTTTCTGATGTGGGAAGGGTTGTGAGCAGGTATTCCTCCTTTCCAAAGAAATATTATGGTCAAACGGTAATTCCTTGTTCAAGTAACACACATTAATCCATGTTGGTTTGAGTGAAAAAAGTTATTTTTATTCGCGACATGTGTATCGCCCTATGTGGCTGAAAGAGCCAGGGCTTTCTCAATGCTAGTCTTTACATTCTAACATCATGGTATTAGCTATGAGTCTGGACATTATAATTAAAATCCTAATTTTGGTGGCCCTAGGAATAGTAGTCTCTCTTCGGGTCCTTGGATAATTCCTCGAAGAACTATTTTCACTCAAACCAACCTGGATTAATGTCTGTTACTTGAACAAGGAATTACCCTTTGGCCATAATATTTCTTTGGAAAGGAGGAACACCTGCTCACAACCCTTCCCTCAACTATTTATTCAAGGCTGTAAAGGTCCAGAGCCTTGAGCAAAAGTCCCTCCGACTAGGCTAGGGATTCATAACCAGTACCAGGATCTTTGGGCCATTCACTTTTTTCTCAACTTGTAATCAGATGTCACTTTAGTTTATTTACGTATAAACATTGATTCTGTTTCCTTGTGGTTCTTGCGAAACTGTTTAAATTGTACAGCACTTTGATAATGGAATTCAGATTTTAAACTTGAATTGCACACCTTTTTCATGGGATCACATTTCGCTTGACTTTAAAGCACCTTACTAGTCGTCTGTGACACTCTGTGAATCTCCGGCATGGTACATTATAATATCCATGGAATATGTTCATATTTTCATAAATCGTGCAATGAAAGCAAAGCTACATCTGGTCTAAAAGGTGCCATCGTTATGAGTCTCAGATAAAAATGGAGATCTCTTGTTTTAAAAAATCACACCTATTTAGTTTTTCTTTCTCAGCACAAACTGTTATGATATGGGTATCTCTGCCCGACTGCATCCAAATTTCCAGGAGTTACCAGGTGTGCTTCCATACAGGAATCAAATAAAAATGTGCAATCATTTGTGACAAGAATTTTCAATTCTATTAAGGACATGGAAGCTTTAATTATACTTCTCATTTCTTTACTGTTTATTCACAGCAACCAATAAAAAGAAAAGTTATTAACACTACATTACCCATGAACACCTTAATGTCACAAGACTAACCACAGAGTATAACCCTATATAAACTCCGACTCAGGTAACAGTGTCCTCTTTCTTTGAATGGACATCCAAGTCAATAAAACATAAAGAACTTGATCCCGTAGATTCAGCCTTTATGATAGAAGAACCTCCTTGTGAAGAGACAACTTGTAGCCCAATGGGGCTCAACTGCTGGACCTGTTTCCTGAACCAACGAAGTGCAGTAGCCACTTTGAGCAGAGCAACATATTCTCACCACCGACTGCAGAACGAAGACATTACATCGTTGAACTCCATCACGCTCTTTTTGCTATCAGCGCCTGAAATTGTAAAGGATAAACAGTAACTCCGGTCTCCATATCTGAGCCGTAATCATAACAATCAGCAAGGGAAGGGAACATAGGAACAATGTATGCAGTATAAAATTCAATGCAAATAGTACCAAAATTCTTTTCACAAATGTTTGTGAATTTTGAAATCTATGTCAGGACCAAAGGCTCCGATTATGATTGCTCAAAGTTTAGCCACCACCACAGATGCCACATCAACAATAGGCTTATCCTAGAATGATTTAACCCCTTCACTTCTAGGCCTTTTCCCCTCCTGTGCTAAGCCTTTATTTGGCTATTTGGGGTAGTGCATGCTTAGGGCCCTGTAACTTTGTGACCACATAAGGGATCCACGTCATTTTTGCGTCCTTTTCTTGCAACATCATGGGGATTCCAAAGGTAACCAGGGTTTGTGGATTCCCTTGGAGGGGTCCCAGAAATTAGGCAAAATACAGTGACATTTTTGTTTTTTTCTTGAAAAAGTTGGAAGAACGTGCTGCAAAGGAAGGCCTCTGAGTTTTTCCCTGCAAATGGCATCAAAAAAGGGTTTGTGGGGATGAAATTACAATTTCCCCAGATTTTAGGGAATGGACGTCTTTTGTCAGTGAACAAACATTTTTCACACAGTTTTGGTATTTTTCTGGGACATAGCCTATTTTTTCTATTTTTAGTGCTTCCAACCTCCTTCTAGTTAATGGTACAAATGAGTATGAAAGCAATAATGGATACTGGAAAGCTATACATTTAATTAAAGTACACAACATTTTTAATTCAGAATTGGGTCATTTTTCTAAATCCATGAAGGTTTCTTTATAGAAATTAGCAGTTAAATATTAGAAAAAATTAAAATTAGTTGAAAAAAACAGTTTTTTGTGTCAACGTTTTCACCTGTAACTTGATATAATTATAACTGCTCTTTGCAAGCAATATACCGTTCATTTTCTGGACATTCCTGGTTGTGGGGATATATAGGACTTGTAGGTTTACCAAGAACCTGACAAATCCAGAGCCAAAAACTGTGCAGCAACTTGCAATGTAATTTTATTATGTACCGGGTTTAGAGCAATTATTCTTCGAAAATGTAAACATGGAAAAATAGGTATGAAAAACACCAATGTATTTCTGAAATGGGTATGAATGATAGAGTTTAGAAACAGTACATATTTGCACATTTTCAAAATTGGGAATACTCATACTAGCATGAGAAATATTGGTCATATTTCAAAATGACTTATTTTTTACACAATGTCTTTCATTTGGAAGGCAGAAATGCATCAAAACTAAACTGGAAATAACAGTAACTTTACAAACCTGAATTACCCTGTCTTCCGATATAAATGGTACCTCACGTGTGTGGGTTGGCCTTCTTCCTGCAACAGGAAACGGCGCAAAACACAAAGTGGACACACCTCAATTTTCACAGTAAAAAAATAACCCTTTTTTGACAGAGTGCCTACCTGTCGTTTTTGAATGCTACCTCTGCCGGCACCTAGGGAAACCTAGCAAACCTATACATTTTTGAAAACTAGATAACCAGGGAAATTCAGGATGGGGTGACTTGACTGCCTCCCACCAGGTTCTGTTACCCAGAATCCCTTGCAAATTAAAAAAATTGGAAACAAAAGATGCATTTTCCTCACATTTCTGTGGTGGAAAGTTCTGGAATCTGTGTGGATCAACACATTTCCACCTACTCCACGTTTCCCAAAATCTTCTGAGAAAAATGGTACCTCACTTGCGTGGGTCTGCCTAGTGTCTGCGTCAGGAAATGGAGCAAAACGCAACATGGTCGCACCTCAATTTCACAGTGAAAAATGGGCCTTTTTTGGCAAAGTGCCTACCTGTAGTTTTTTAACCCTAGCTCTGGCGGCATCTAGGGAAACGTAGCAAACCTATACATTTTTTAAAACTAGACAAACAGGGAAAATCAGGATTGGGTGACTTGACTGCCTCCCACCAGGTTCTGTTACCCAGAATCCCTTGCAAATTTAAAAAATTGGAAACAAAATATGCATTTTTCTCACATTTCTGTGGTGGAAAGTTCTGGAATCTGTGTGGATTAACAGATTTCCACCTACTCCACGTTCCCCAAAGTCTTCTGAGAAAAATGGTACCTCACTTGCGTGGGTCTGCCTAGTGCCTGCATCCAGAAATGCTGCAAAACGCATCGTGGTCGTGCCTCAATTTTGCGGTGAAAAATGGGCCTTTTTTGGCAAAGTGCCTACCTGTCGTTTTTTAACCCTAGCTCTGCCGGCACCTAGGGAAACCTAGCAAACCTATACATTTTTAAAAACTAGACACCCATGAGAAATTAAGATGGGGAGACTCGACTGCCTCCCACCAGGTTCTGTTACCCAGAATCCCTTGCAAAGTTAAAAAGTTGAAAAACAAAACGCATTTTCCTCATATTTCTGTGGTGGAAAGTCCTGGAATCTGCGTGGATCAACAAATGTCCACCCACCCCACGTTCCCCAAAGTCTTCTGAGAAAAATGGTACCTCACTTGCATTGGTCTGCCTTGTGCCTGCATCAGGAAACGGCACTAAACGCAACGTGTTTGCACCTTATTTTTGCAGTGAAAAATGGGCCTTTTTTGGCAAAGTGCCTACCTGTCGTTTTTTAACCCTAGCTCTGCCGGCACCTAGGGAAACCTAGCAAACCTATACATTTTTGAAAACTAAAAACCAATGGAAATTCAGGATGGGGTGACTCGACTGCCTCCCACCAGGTTCTGTTACCCAGAATTCCTTGCAAATTAAAAAAATTGGAAACAAAATATGCATTTTCCTCATATTTCTGTGGTGGAAAGTTCTGGAATCTGTGTGGATCAACCAATTTCCACCTACTCCACGTTCCCCAAAGTTTTCTGAGAAAAATGGTACCTCACTTGTGTGGGTCTGCCTACTGCCTGTATCCAGAAACTGTGAAAAACGCATTGTGTTCGCGCCTCAATTACGCAGTGAAAAATGGGCCTTTTTTGGCAAAGTGGCTACCAGTTGTTTTTTAACCCTAGCTCTGCCGGTACCTAAGGAAACCTAGCAAACCTATACATTTTTAAAAAATAGACACCCAGGGAAATTCAGGATGGGGTGACTCGACTGCCTCCCACCAGGTTCTGTTACCCAGAATCCCTTGAAAAGTTAAAAAATTGGAGTAAAAATGCATTTTCCTCACATTTCTGTGGTGGAAAGTTCTGGAATCTGCGTGTATCAACAAATGTCCACCCACCACGGGTTCCCCAAAGTCTTCTGAGAAAAATGGTACCTCACTTGCGTGGGTCTGCCTAGTGCCTCCATCCAGAAAGGGTGCAAAACGCAACCTGGTCGCTCCTCAATTTCGCAGTGAAAAATCTGCCTTTTTTTGGCAAAGTGCCTACTTGTCGTTTTTGAACCCTAGCTCTGCCGGCACCTAGGGATACCTAGTAAACCTATACATTTTTGAAAACAAGACACCCAAGGAAAATCAGGATGGGGTGACTCGACTGCCTTCCACTACGTTCTGTTACCCAGAATCCCTTGGAAATTTAAAGAATCAGGAAAAAAAACAAATTTTCCTCACATTTCTGTGGTGGAAAGTTCTGGAATCTGCGTGGATCAACAAATGTCCACCCACCCAGCGTTCCCCCAGGTCTTCCGATAAAAATAGTACCTCACTTGTGTGGCGGGCTCAAGGACCCGCAACAGGCAAGGGCCCAAAACCTAATGAGGCGACATCAAAATTACCTATCACAAAGCAACCTGATATTGCAAGGGGGTTCCCACGAGTTTTTGGCCCTTGGCTCGGCGGCCAACTAGGGAAACCTACCAAACCCACACATTTCTGCAAAGTACAAACCCGGGGGCTTCCAAGGAGTGAAGGCTAGTGTGGACCCTCCAACGTTGGGAACCCACATATGCCATACCTCGCTGGACTTCCCCGGGTGTCTAGTTTTCAGAAGTGTTTGGGTTTGGTAGTTTCCCAAGATGGCCGCTGAGCACGGGGCAAAACACTCAGGTGACCCCTCTCAAAAAATATAGTTGTTTTGCTATAGGTAATTTTTAAGTCTCCACCGTACGATTTGGGCCTTTTTTAGTTGCAGCCACTATGCCTACCCACGCAAGTGAGGTACCATTTTTATCGAGAGACCTGAGGAAACGCTGGGTGGGAGGAAATTTGAGGATCCACAACTTTACCACACTGAAATCTGAGAAAAAAGCGCTTTTTATTTTTTTGCAAATTTGAGATTTGCAGTGGATTCTTAGTAGGAGAATGATGAGGGACCCATGCAAGCCATACCTCGCTGGACTCCCCCTGAGGTAATATGAATTTTTATGGTCAATTGTGTCCCCTATCATAGACCCCAACGACTCCATGTACGTGCTTTTAGTACATGTATGTTCCCTCCACTTCCAGCTATGAAGACGCAAATACATTTGCGTCCAACGTTAACATGTCCTCTTTCAGATCCACCATGAATGGGTCAGATATTCCGCTCCTAAGTGTGCCTTGCCAACGTCTTTACATGGTGCACTTTTCATGTTTTCTAGCCCTGGCGAGTTAGGCCCTGATTCCTGCCATCGAGCCCTTTCTGCCTCCTGTTCCTGAAAGCTGCAGTCTGCTGCTTCCTGACCTCTGCCTTACTCCCTGTGCGGCGAGCGGTGCTTGGCTCGGCCTGTTCGCCTGCCAAGACTGTATTCAGCCTTCAAGTTATCTGCTCCGCTCCTCGAAAATACATTCCTGTCTAGTAGTTTAGGAAAACATCTTCCCAGCTGCAGAGCAAAGGGCCCGGCCTCACTGTCTCCATGCAAGTAATTCATAGCTCCCGTTACCATGGTAGGCCCATGGCCCCCTTGCTTTACACGTAGACACGTAGACGCATATGCACGCACTAGCAGTCAGTATAGAATAGCCTCTGCCCGAGAGACCTTTCCTTCTAGATAATACAGTTCCTCAAACACCAGATATTAGATATGATTTGGGATTAGGTTGTTCTGACACCCCAGACTTCTGTCTCCTCATTCATGTAGGGCTATATGTCAAGTCCCCTTCACCCTCCAGTTCTGCGTCAATTACACGTCATGCTGCTGCGCGCGCATCCCTGCCACATATTTCTGCTGACACTGCAGGATTCTTCTAGGGATCCACCCACTTGTGATACGTTTCAAGTGACGTTTCTAGCACACACCTTCGTGTACGCCCTCATGCACGCCTTCTGTTACGCACATATGTCTTTATCTCGTTTTTCTCAGCTGTTACGCCTCCTGCATCTATCTCTACTGTAATGCATTGACTATATATATGATGTTCTGTTATTAAAGTATTGTACATGTCCATTGCAATTCCCTTCCTGAACCCTTGTGGTGATGGATCATGATACCTGGCTCGAGCCAATTCAGCCAATTCCACCAATTCCTTTTTAAGGAATAAAACCCCTTTTAAAACCTCAAATACCACGGATTCTGTCTCTTATTTTTGACTGAGTTATTCTTATTGAACTTTACCGCATAAATTAAGTATAGGTAATTTAAATTTACCACATAATTGGCGCCCGAACAGGGACTCCTCCCCCACCCCACGCGCCGGCGGTGCGTTGCAGGCACGGTCCCCTGCCACAGCCGGACGGACAACTACGCGTACCCGCAGGATTTTCTGTATCTCCCTCAGGCCAACGGAGGTGACTGAGGCTGCGATCGACACCCAGACGAGGCGGTGAGGAGTGCGAAGGATCCCGACCAGAGCCTAGCTGAGAGAGCAAAGTCCGAGGTATTCAGAGGCCCACCAGTTCCGAAGTTCCGAAGTATCTACGTCACGAGTCGAGTCGAGTCCGGTCCAGTCCAGTATCAAGTTACCGAGGCCTTCTGTTCCGTGCTTCCCGGTGAGTACCGTTGCTGGGGACGCATCTAGACGAGTGCATTGGTTTGTGCTCGGTCAAGATGGGTTTGGGTACACAGACCCGGTCTGCATTGTTTTAGCGGTGTATCTGTACTGTTTAGCAGTATATCCGGTCTGCACTGTTTAGCGGTGTATCTGTACTGTTTAGCAGTATATCGAGTATGCAGGTAGCTAGTTTTATTCTAGTTATTGTTGTTCGTTTTCAAAATGTTTCAATGTGTTTTAATGTCGTGGTATGAGTGATTGTTCGATCTACATTATTGTGTATATTGTATTAATTGTGTCCAAGTCTGAGTAAGTATCAAGTACCAAGTAGCACGGCTGAAACATGCCGCTGTTCTCCAAACTAAAACAGATAGGAACTAGAAAAGGGATACTAGAGGAAGCTGTTCCCATTCCACCTAGGGACACTCCAGGGTACTTTATGTACCACAAACACGGCCTAGATGCTGTATTATATCTTGATTTATGGGTGGACTACACCAAAGATTTAGCAGAGAATCAGAGATGGCCCGCTGCTGGGACATGGGATGCCGATTGCATCATGAGAGTAGAAGAAGCATTATGGAAAAAGAAAGCCAGACAGTCACAGAAAGATGCCATTGAGTTATGGCAGAAAGAATCACACAGACGGACAGAGAAAGCACTCAGAAAAGCAGAGAAAAGTAGAGAGGATTCAGACAAAGCCCGAGAAAACGTATTAGTAGAGAAGGGGATACGAGTAAAAGCAGAACAAGTAGACTGACAACGAAACACTCTTATGAATGGTATGTATCCTCTTCTGGCTGAGGGTTTATCTAAGGCCACTCCGGAAAAACCGAAGAATCTGCCCCCTCCGTTGCTTCCGACTAAAGTACGTCACAAGACCACAAAAGATATATTCCTTTCTTCCTATTTAGACGATGTAGCCCCCGAATATGTTAATATTCCGCCGCCACGCACACCACCTGCTGACGGCACTCTACCCCGAGATAATCTACCCCCACTTCCGCAACAACAGACTCCTCCTCCCGTTCCACTTCTCCCAGCTCTTCCGGCACCTATTCTCCCTATTATTAACCCACTAAACCCTTTTGGACCTGGCACCTCGGGAGGTGCAGCAGGAGGTTTTCAAACACCGCCACAAGCACATCGATTAACTTATAGGGATCTAGCACAACAACGTACACCTCAAACAGCGAATTATGACATACTTAAGGAACCTCTTACAGATTGTAGATATGATCCAGTACCCGGGAAAGACGACAGAATGATGTTATCATCAGTACGTCTACGACGAGTTGCAAACTGTTTAATGTTACTACCAGGAATGATTGATCACCTGGACAGAATATATCATTTTGTCCAAACGGGGGAAGGCCCTGAAAGTATTGGCGAGGCCATGGCATACCAGAAAGTTGACACTCAAAAATTGATATTACGTTTCTTCATAAACTGCTTGATAAGAGACCAAGATAGGCCTGGCGTAGACCAGGAAGAAATGAAAGCACTTAACAAATGGGGTCAGAATATAGCAGACGGAAAACATGATAAACAGAGTAGTATAGAAAATATGTACCGAAGGATCCGAAAAGCAGTAGAACAAATACATGAAAGGAGACAGCCTGAAAGAGAAATAGATACAGACAAGACTGAATCCTTGGGGGAGGAGGAACAACTAGAAACGACTACGGGAACATTGCAATTACCAGCTAGAGAAACGATAGCCTATGTAGGTAAGGGAAGACCTTTTAATAATTCAATACGTCCGGTACGTCCAGAAAGTAAGAGACTTTTTCAAGCCGCCATGTCAAACCCGAAATCCCCTGAACATCTATTTCAGGCTACGGATAAAATACTTCAAGAACGAATGGGGTACCATGTACTCGATTCCATGGATGAACAAGAATTAGCCAGGTCAGCAGTACAATGGGCTGACAGTTCTGATAAATATAGTGAAGACGCATTAGCACAAACGTTTTTGAATCTCTCCCCTGATGAACAGAAATTAGTTGGAATATACATGATTCAGCATCTCATTACGTTGTTCAAAGGCCAACATTCTGATCCAGGCCCAATAGAGCTACTCTCGAATAGATGGAGAGGTCTAGGTACTGACTTAATTAAAGTAATTCTAGAACATCGACACAGGTATAGTGTTTTTCTGAATACACAGTTTGTTCCAGCTCCACCCCCAGAAAGAAAAATGTATTACATAGACAGACAGAATCCCTTGCGAGAAGTACATCCAGTTAGGAATGATGATAATACCTTTAGACGCGTGTTTGTGTACATGCCCATAACTAAAATGGAACTGTTAGAAATGAAGAAACTAGTGCCCAGTCACGATAAAGACCCTGCAGGTTTCCACCGTGAAATAAAAGACATGTTACTCATGGGTGATTATACCTATCCCGACATTATGAAAATCCTGAAAGTATTACTGCCTGCCGGTATTTACGAGAAACTAAAAGAAAAAGAATGGGAGGTGGGAGATGCAAAGATTTATTGGGCTGCATTAGAGGACGAAGAAAATACTCGTACCCCAGGCCTAGGGCTTGGGGACAAAACTAAAGCATTACCAGGATTGTTAGTACAAGTATTGCCACGTTTGTTAGCAACGAAAAAGGAGGACTGGGATGCAATCTCAGCCTGTAAACAGAAACCCGATGAAGACACTAGTGATTTTTATTCCCGATTTGAGAAATGTTTTGTTATTAATAGTGGCCTGAAACCAAGTAGTGAGTCATACCCACACCTTTTTGTATCCAAATTGGTCGAAAATTCCTTGCCCCAGGTTAAGAATCGTGTTCTGAAAGTCGAGAGCACATGGCAAGCTAACACGCCTTCCCAAATGTTACAAATGTTACAGTACCACCAGAACAGAATTAGAGAAGAACATGATCACGAACAAAGACGTATGAAAGACACGAAAATGAAAATGTTAGTTGCTCAGTCAATTCCGGCTGACGGTCAGAAAAAGGGCATGACACAGTCCAATAATTCAGCAGCTCCTGTTAAAGGGATATGCAACTATTGTAAACAGCCAGGTCACTATATAAACGATTGTGCAGTTTTGAAACATAACATAGCTACAGGTAAAACTAAAGAAAGACCGCGTCCTCCTAGACAGGACCAAGTCCAACAACAAGTAGCACAGAATATCCAGCCTATGCAAGCTTCACAACAGACAGTACAGACCGTAGCGGTACCACAGCCACAGCCCATTGCCGCAAAACAACATGCAACGCAACAGATGTACCAGTATGCACAAACAGATTACCCCGATTATCAGCGATACACATGAAATAGCCTAGAGAGGGAAGTTGGCTTGCCCCTTATTGAGGTTCCTGTAGATCAAGAGGGTCCTTACGTACATAGTCAAGTGTTAGGAAAAGATAGAAAGTTTTTGATTGATACAGGGGCAAGCAGAACAACTATAAGTCATGACGAGGTTCCAGGGGCACCCCTCTCAGGCTCACAGAATGTTTCCCTTGGATTTTCAGGCAAACCTATTGTAAATGAAGTATCGCAACCACTTCCCCTTGCAGTTGGTCCATTGACTCGTACTACAGATTTGTTATTAACGAAATCATGTCCAGAAAACGTGTTAGGTATCAAGACACTGAAAGCTCTAGGAGCTGTTATCTGCTGTTCTCGGAAGGAGTAAGACTGTTTTTACGTGACTTTAAGGGTCACTATGTATTGAGAGATATTGATCCCAGATTACAGAATGTTCCTGCACATTTATGGGCGCAAGGCCCCACTGATGTAGGTTGTATGCACATTACACCATATCGAGTCACACTCAGACCAGGAGTAGTCTTGCCACGAATCCGACAATACAAGTTACCTCCAGATGCTGTAGCGGCTTTACTGAAAATCATTGACGAGCTCATTGCACAAGGAGTGGTTGTAGAAACGACTCGAATCTTTGTAACTCCCCCATCATTCCGATTCTTAAACGTACTGATCCAAATGCACCCCCAGTTTATCGATTAGTTATCGATTTGCGCGAATTGAATTAATGCATTGTACCACAATACCCTGTGGTCCCAGATATCTCATCTTTATTGACTGCCATTGATTCCGAAGCAACGTTCTTTACTGTAATTGATCTGAAGAACGCCTTCTTTAGCGTCCCCATTGATTCGGAAAGCCAATACCTTTTCGGATTCTGTTTAAATGGTCGAAGCTTCAAATTTGCACGCGCACCTCAAGGATTCACAGAAAGCCCCAGCATCTACAGCCAAGCACTGAAAAGACAACTTGACAGTATACACATGCCTGACAACACTGCCCTACTACAGTACGTCGATGATCTACTGATCACCGCCCGCAGCGAACCTGAATGTGAGCAAGCGTCACTGACGGTTTTGCATTTCCTGGCTGACAAGGGACACAAGGTGTCCCCTTCGAAGCTGCAATTCTGTGTTCAGCAAGTCGTTTACCTTGGGCACTTGCTGTCCAAAGGGGGGAGACAGCTAACACCTGACCGCATCCAGTTAATTGTAAACATGTCACAACCCAAGACACAAAAGGAGGTACGAGCCTTTATAGGCCTCACTTCTTACTGTAGACAATAGATCCCTCAGTATGCATTTCTAGCCAAGCCACTCATACAGTTGACAACCCAGGAGGCAGCGTCTTCGACTGTCCTCCCTTGGACTCAGGAACACACACAAGCTTTTGACGACTTAAAGAAAGCCTTATGTCAAGCACCAGTTTTAGCGACACCATGTTACAGCAAGCCTTTTACACTTTTTGTCACAGAACGTGAAGGTACTGCATTGTCAGTACTCACTCAAGATCAAGCAGGTTCACACAAACCGTGTGCTTATTTTTCTAGTACATTGGATCCAGTGGCCCAGGCTCTGCCTGCGTGTTTGAAATCAGTAGCAGCAACAGCTCTAGCAATCCGATAAAGTGATTCCATAGTGTTAGGACACCAATTGACAGTACAAGTTCCGCATTCTGTAGAAGTTCTTTTAAACCGAACACAGACCTAGCACTTGACTATAGCACCACTGACAGGTTATGAATTGACATTGTTTCAGCCACACATAGAAATCAGACGTTGCAATACATTGAACCCTGCTACACTTTTGCCATTAAGTGAGACAGACCCATTGGCACATGATTGTATTGAAGTCATTACCATTACGACGAAACCCAGACAAGACTTGACAGATACTGCATTACCAGATCCAGACCTGACACTTTATGTGGATGGTTCATGCATGAGAACAAGTACAGGAGAATTAGTGGCCGCCTACGCAGTCACGACAGAAACTGAAGTCATAGAAACAAATTGTATAGACACCCTGTCAGCTCAAGCAGCAGAGCTCATCGCTCTGACTCAAGCCTGTATTCGAGCAAAGAATAAGAGAGTCAACATATACACAGATTCACGCTATGCATTCGGAGTCGTACACGACTTCGGTGTCCTGTGGCGAGAGAGAGGGTTTTTGACCTCTCATGGAGCCAAAATTCAACACGGTCCCCTCATTCAAACTCTGTTAGATGCAATACATCTGCCTACAGCAATATCCATCATGAAGTGCAAGGCACATACAAAGGTTACAGATACAATTTCCCAGGGTAACGACCTGGCAGACCGAACAGCCAAGCATACAGCTCAGACTCAGACTCACACAACTGATCTGACAAAGACAATAGTCCAGACACCGACACCTTGCATGACAGTTAAGGATCCCACCCTAGATGTAATTGATATACAGACACATGCTACACCAGACGAAATAAAGAAATGGATTGAACTAGGAGGGGTCCAGACAGATCAAGGATGGATGACGAAGGGAAAATCTACATGGTTTCTCCCTGACTCTATGGTCCAAGTAATCATTAATACAGTACATAGTCCTGCACATTTAGGAGAAAAAGCCATGTTAGACAGTATTCAAACCCTCTGGTTCAATAAACATTTACGAGCAGCAGCCAAACAGAAAGTGCGTACTTGCATGATATGTTGTCAGTTTAATCCAGGTAAAAGCATTCCCGTAGAGCAAGGTGGATTTCATCCTCCCGATCACCCTTTTGAAGTCCTCCAGATGGATTATATCCAGATGGAACGTTGTCGAGGATTTAAATATGTCCTCGTAGTTGTATGTGCACTCTCCCGTTGGACCGAAGCATATCCAGTCCCAGATTACACTGCTCCGACCACTGCCAAGCAGCTGGTTCGTGATTTTTTCCCCAGATATGGTTTGCCCCGCATCGTATACTCCGATAACGGTCAGCCATTCTCGTCCAAGTTGATGAAACAGGTATCTTTCCTGCTCGGCTACCAGTGGAAGTTCCATTGTGTCCGACATCCCGAGGCAGCAGGCCTCGTGGAACGCCATAATCAGACTCTGAAAATTCGTCTTGCCAAACTTTGTAGAGAGAAAGGAGTCAACTGGATAGTAGCTTTGCCAGTCGCACTCTTTTACATGAGAATGGTTGCACACTCCAGAACTGGGCTATCCCCGTACGAGGTGGTCTTTGGTAGGCCACCGAATATGTGGGGGACGCCTCTGCCAAGAAAGATTACTGATGTTGACTGTAATATGCTGACAGATTACCTTGCTTCCTTGATGTCTGCAGTACAATCATGTCGTTCACAGGTTGCTGCCGCCTTTCCCGACAACACCGAGGTGAAGCCCCATGAAGTGGTTCCGGGAGACCTCGTCTACATTAGAAATTTCGACAGGAGAAGTCTGCTGGAGCCCCGCTGGCAAGCACCAAGACTAGTACTTTTGACCACAAGGACAGCTATAAAAGTGGAGGGCCGCAAGGGCTGGCTTCACTCGAGTCATATCAAAAAGTTTCATGGACTGCCGCCAGCTCTAGCCTCCCAGCCCGGCCCTCCTCCACAGACTGACTCAAAACTCCCCTTGGTCGAGAAAACTTCTTCTCAGAACTATAAATTAAAATTGAGGTCTAGCAAGTCAGACAGTTTAATTGTTTAAGTCCTCCCCTAGGTGAATCGGTTAAACGAGTTTCTGACATGTATCCCCTAGACCCCAAGAGAGAGAGAGATAGACAGAAACAGCTCAAGAAACATGAATATTGTAAATCTCTTCGCAGTCACTGCATTGTGACACTATTGATTATGTTTTTTCTAAGTCTTTTAATTATTGCTGCAAGTATATTGTTGCATGCATACTACCCTATTTTCAAGCGTGCACGTTCTTCTTTCAATATCACTGCCGAGCACTCTTTCAGTGAACTGCCCCCGCATGAATTGTCTTACAAACTTGCGCTGCGCAACAACACATTCATTAGTATGTTACATCATTCCCATCAGACCAGCAATGCTACAAATTGTTGGATATGTGGCCGACTTAGATTCTGATTCCGTAGTTTACCAGGGTAACTGGGTATGGGGAAATCTGAACACGGTTCTGCATAAAGTATGTTTCCCTGACAAGGAGGGTCTTCCAAAAAGGACAGGGACTGACTTAGAAAATGAAGTATATGGATTAGGTAACTTTACACTTAACCTCATGATTCTGAATGTTGAATCCGAAACGAAACCCGTCTTACCTGCTATGTCCGTACTACCAGTCAAAGGTGAATTATGTGTCAGAAAGAATGGTTCAGTACACCTGGGTCATAGTAAATGTACTACTGTGATCGAATTCAGTGATAAAGGCAAGTCTACATTTAAAGCTTCACGTCATTCTTACTTCGTTTGTGGTCATACCGCATATATACGCTTACCTCTAGATTGGGATGGCACCTGTTACATTGCATTCCTTCTGCCACCTGTTTTTCTAGCCCCTCCTGATTATCATAGGGATACCCACCTAGTACACAATAGACCACAGAGAGATCTCCCGATTGTCGACTACACTGAAACGGCATGGGAGCAATACACAGACTTCAATAAAGGTTTCTTTCCCTACTTAGGTACTGTTTCCAATAGTAAACTGATACGAAAATTAACTAGAACCCTTGAAGCAGTGGTGCATGAAACTACTTCCGCCCTAGGCAACTTAACAGAGGAGCAGTCTGCTATGCGGATTGTTGTTCTTCAAAATTGTCTCGTCCTTGACGTCATCCTGGCCGATAGGGGCGGAGCATGTAGAGTCATCAGATCGAGCTGCTGTGTTTTCATTCCAGAAAACGCGCCATCAGTATATAGAGCCATAACCCGTCTTCATAAGATTGCAAGTCAGATACACCAGAATCCAGGCACCTGGACTTGGTCCGGTTGATTCTGGGGCGTGTTGTCAGCCTGGGGATGGAAGGTCCTATCCTTCCTAGGTATTGCCCTTCTCATAGTATTCAGTTGTTGCCTATGTCTGCAATGTGGCCAGCGATTTGCGGCTTGTGCGCCACATCATGTATTCCTCATTCAAGTCCTCATTCAAAACACCGTAAGAAGAAAGAAGAGCAAATGATGTTACATGAACAGATTGATAGATTAATGAGGATTGATATATCATGAAGGGTCCGTAGGGGACAAGGAGGGAATGAGGTAATATGAATTTTTATGGTCAATTGTGTCCCCTATCGTAGACCCCAACGACTCCATGTACGTGCTTTAAGTACATGTATGTTCTCTCCACTTCCAGCTATGAAGACGCAAATACATTTGCGTCCAACGTTAACATGTCCTCTTTCAGATCCACCATGAATGGGTCAGATATTCCGCTCCTAAGTGTGCCTTGCCAACGTCTTTACATGGTGCACTTTTCATGTTTTCTAGCCCTGGCGAGTTAGGCCCTGATTCCTGCCATCGAGCCCTTTCTGCCTCCTGTTCCTGAAAGCTGCAGTCTGCTGCTTCCTGACCTCTGCCTTACTCCCTGTGCGGTAAGCGGTGCTTGGCTCGGCCTGTTCGCCTGCCAAGACTGTATTCAGCCTTCAAGTTATCTGCTCCGCTCCTCGAAAATACATTCCTGTCTAGTAGTTTAGGAAAACATCTTCCCAGCTGCAGAGCAAAGGGCCCGGCCTCACTGTCTCCATGCAAGTAATTCATAGCTCCCGTTACCATGGTAGGCCCATGGCCCCCTTGCTTTACACGTAGACATGTAGACGCAGTCAGTATAGAATAGCCTCTGCCCGAGAGACCTTTCCTTCTAGATAATACAGTTCCTCAAACACCAGATATTAGATATGATTTGGGATTAGGTTGTTCTGACACCCCAGACTTCTGTCTCCTCATGTAGGGCTAAATGTCAAGTCCCCTTCACCCTCCAGTTCTGCGTCAATTACACGTCATGCTGCTGCGCGTGCATCCCTGCCACATATTTCTGCTGACACTGCAGGATTCTTCTAGGGATCCACCCACTTGTGATACGTTTCAAGTGACGTTTCTAGCACACACCTTCGTGTACGCCCTCATGCACGCCTTCTGTTACGCACATATGTCTTTATCTCGTTTTTCTCAGCTGTTACGCCTCCTGCATCTATCTCTACTGTAATGCATTGACTATATATATGATGTTCTGTTATTAAAGTATTGTACATGTCCATTGCAATTCCCTTCCTGAACCCTTGTGGTGATGGATCATGATACCTGGCTCGAGCCAATTCAGCCAATTCCACCAATTCCTTTTTAAGGAATAAATCCCCTTTTAAAACCTCAAATACCACGGATTCTGTCTCTTATTTTTGACTGAGTTATTCTTATTGAACTTTACCGCATAAATTAAGTATAGGTAATTTAAATTTACCGGGTGTCTAGTTTCCAGAAATGTGTAGGTTAGGTAGGTTTCCCTAGATGGCCGCCGAGCCCCGGGCCAAAAATTCATGGGAACCCCCTTGCAAAACTAGGTTGGTTTCTGATAGGTAATTTTGATGTCGCCTCATTAGGTTTTGGGCCTTTGCCTGTTGAGGGTCCTTCAGCCACCCACGCAAGTGAGGTGCCATTTTTATCGGGAGACCTGGAGGAACGCTGGGTGGGAGGAAATGTGTGTGATCCCAGTGATGCCAGGCAAGCCATAGCTCCTTGGAAGCCCCTGGGTGTTTACTTTGCAGAAATGTGTAGGTTTGGTAGGATTCCCTGGATGGCCGCCGAGCAGCGTGCCAAAAACTTGTGGGAACCCCCTTGCAAAACAAGTTGGTTTGTGATAGGTTATTTTGATGTCGCCTCATTAGGTTTTGGGCCTTTGCCTGTTGCGGGTCCTTGAGGCACCCACACAATTGAGGTATCATTTTTATCGGGAGACCTGGGGTAACGCTGGGTAGGAGGAAATTTGTGAAAGCTATCCTGGCTGAAGACGGCTGATAGCCAGAAACCGGTCCTAGGATGCTTGATTCCAGTCCAGGGAAGACATGGCTTGGCAGTTTGGGCTGGACTGTTCCCATAAGGCACAGGGTCAAGGCAGATTTGCATATGGTCATGTCTGAACTATGGTGGTGTGATGAGCAAAAAAACGATGGATTTAGGCCCAGATCTCTGTACTGGGGTGAATGTTTGACATTGTTCTGCAATCTGTCCATTAACTGTTATTTTTGTAAGAACGATACAGCAGTACAAAATGATATTGACACACTAACCTGTAGTAATGTGCGCAAGCCAAGAATCTTGTTACAGTGCTGTTTCCGACTGTCACTTATAGGTTCTTTTCATCATGTCAGTTTTAACTTTCATAAATCACTTGCACACGTGGGTTCGAATCCCATCCACATTGCCAAAATGGAGTGATGAAGTTCCATGCCTAGAGGTGATGAGGCAAACGTAGCCAAGTGGAATCTCTGAATTATTTATTATATCCATAACCTCAGTGGTAGCAGGACCACAAGGAGCAGCCTCCCTGCTGCTCAGCCCATCTTCAACTGTCAACACACACACCAGGCAGCCCAGAATTCCACTGATGTCCATCACACCAACACTCCATTCAGAACACTCACACTGGCTGAGCAGCTAGGAACCGGATATATGGCAAGTGTATAATCACAACGGGATATTACAAAAAACCTTAGAAATTCAATTTAAAAAACAAAGGTTACAGGGAAGGTATAGTTAGGCTCAGATTCACTCATTCAAAACCAGTGAAATTCAGCAGTTATAGTTACCTGAGCTAACTATAACTAACGTCCCTGCATTGCACTGCTTATGACCTGACATATTATATCACTCGTGACATGGTCAGTGACATAGCTGATGGCATCTTAAATGATATCATTGATTACATCATCCATAGAACAACTTAGACACCTATTTATACCCCCATACATCCTCTTCTATGCCCACTCACACACCCCTACAACCACTCACATATCCATTCACAGACCCATTCCAGTACTCACATACCCATTCATGCCTCTACAGAGGCAGTCACACACACACACACACATCCTTGTACAGCCAGTCACACAACCATTCACTCATGCACACATCCACTTATACAACCAGTCACTCACCCATACAGACAGTCAGTCAGCCACACACTCAACCATTCAGCTACTCACACACCCACTTATTTATCTACACAGTCACTCACACACCCACTCACTCACCCATTCAGCCTCCCGATACAGCCACTAACCCACCCATACAAGTACTCATACACTCAATCACAAACCCACACTACCACGTACGCACCCATTCATACATACATCCAACAACTCACACATCTGCTCACTAACCCACACAGCCATTCACATAGACACTTACTCTCCAATACAACCACTCACACGCTAACTTACTTAACCAAACACCCACTCAGCCACTCACTTACCCTTACAGCCAATTAAAACGCCCAGTCACTTACTCATAGAGCCATTCTGACACCCATGTATTCAACCATACAACCCCTGACAGACCAACTCACTCATCAATGAGTAACTCACACAGCATCTCACTCACCCACCCACGCGGCTACTCACGTATCCACTTATACAGCCATGTAGCCACTTACACACCCATATACAAAACAATACATTCAGTCACACAGCCACTCACTTAGTATATGTTAGAAGTAGTATCACTCAGTAGTAGTGCAATTAGAATACTAATTTATCTTTTGCAGTTGGTTTGTATATATGTTGAACACCCATAGACTCTTCAGACACTTACACTCACTTGATGATGTCATCAATGATGTCATTTGAGATGTCATCACCGATGTCTTCAGTGATGTCTCTGACCATGTCATGGGTGATGTAATCTGTGAGGTTATGTAAATGTCACTTGGAATATGGACAATATGTGATTCAATTCACTACTATGTCATGACATACTTTGTTTTTAATCATTGGAACGAGACTTCTTTCATTTATTCATTTTTGCACAATATGTAAATGACACCTGATGCCTCATCAATACTAAGTATTGTTTCAAAGGGAGTCACACCTCTGCACATGTGAGGTTTTGTTTTCCAGTTATAATTTCCATCAAACTATCTTCCTTAGAGAATTATTTATGTGCCAATGCCTTCTTGGCCGAACCGCAATCCACGAGCAGTCCACTTTTCACCTGGGGAGCACTCGGTTTCTCCACTAGTTGAAACAGCACTTAGCAGCTGTCTGCGTAATGTAGTGCTTGCACGTTCCAGGCTTGGAAAGCTGGTATTTAGACAGAACGTGCCCAGTGCCCTGTTTGCAAGTCAGCGAACAGACATCTTTTCAACGTGGATGTAGGTTTGCTCTCCCCTTAATTTTGAATGCACCATGGAACTTTAGACTTTAGTCTATTTTTATGTTGGTGGAGAGGCTAATTTCTCCCTTTTTTACTTTTTACTATAGATAAAAGGAACATCTTGCATGAACTTTTCCCTAAGTACAAAAGAAATAGAATTAAGCCTACAAGTGGAGTTAGTGCATTTTTTCTCTTTAAATGGGAACGCTAGTAATGATGAGCAGTTTAATTAAATTACACGACTGCTCTTTCACACATCATTGATGGCTTGATAATTCTTCAATCAGACTCCCATTAGGAATCCCTCTCTGTCCTTGCTGCCCACAGGCCCTGAGTGACCATTTTTCCACCGCAGACACTGGGGGACACAGGGTAATTTCATATACCCAACAACTTGTAGCAATTAATGTTGAAATCGGTTTTTCTGTCGCCTAAATACACTAAAGGTAATTTTAATTACTCTTAGGTGCCCCCACACAGTCCTGATGAAGACCATCCTGTAAGGATTTAAGTATCCCTACACTACCAATCAGTCAAAACGTCAACAGCTCCACTCTGTGGACAACAGAGATATTTTGTAAATAGTTTTGTAGCCTTGGTTAAGGCTGGAGAGGCCATTCATATTTTTTATGTATATATTGTCACTGACCCCCTTTCTCACTTACCCTCACTTTTGCACCGTTGCACAATTTTACTGAGACATATGCAGTGTTTTGAACATGCTAACAAGTGTTCAAGACGATTAAATGTGTTCAACATGCAAAGGATTGTTAGTAATATTTTAACAGGTGCATTTAAATGAAATATTTTAACTTTGTTTCTTGTGGAAAGAGAGTGGTCAAAAGTTCTGTTATGCGTGTTAGTGGTGAAGCCCTAGAGAGGGTGCAGAGTTTTGATTACCTAGGGGTAGAATTAATAGCGAACTTTAAATGGTCAGGACAACTTAGTAAAAGCACGCTGCTAATTGAACACAGATAAAATGCTATTATTAGATTGCATAAGCATACAAGCTTGCGTTTGGTCTCACCGGTTCTCAAGGTATACCGTGCTAAGGCACAAGGTGGTGCACTTTATGGTGCTGAGATCTGGGGCTGCACCGATGTTCCTTTACTATAAAATGCTGAAAATAAATTTGCAAGGCAGCTAGTCTTTGTCCAATTAGTTCCCCACGTACTCCACTTTATTTAAACCTAGGACTAAAAAGAATTCCAGATTTGGCCGCACATAGGGGCATATTATCAAGCATGTGCGCTAAAATTATCGCCGCTTTATCGGCCGAAAACGGCCGATAAAGCGGCGATAATGGGCTTGATAATATGCTCTGTGGAATTCCAATCGAAGCCCATGTTAGATGTCTTCACATCTAACATGTGCTTCGATTGGAATTCCATAGAGCATATTATCAAGCCCATTATCGCCGCTTTATCGGCCGTTTTCAGCCGCTAAAGCGGCGATAATTTTAGCGCACATGCTTGATAATATGCCCCTCAGATCTCTTGTATATTTTGATCTGCCTATGGCTTACACCGGAGATAAGAGACTATAGAGATTTTCTCGCAGATCTGTTAAATGTTGCGGGTGCCAAGACACAACCCTTGGTTACATTTGTTTCTAAGTGGATGAGAAGGCTGGGATTGCAAAGGCTATTGGTTGACCCGAATCCTATTTGTAAAGCTGATCTCAAAGTCCTGAAAACATGTTCTTCAGAATATATTCATGACGGCTATGTGAACAATAAGTTAAATGAATCCCTGACCAACAGGTTTTTAGACTTTAAATTCTTTCTAGTCTTTGAGCAAATGTTAGACCCGGTTCCTCCGCCCTTAGCCAAAAGTTTGTATATCCGCTTTCCACTTGGTATCCTTCTATTAGGATCATTTACTAATAAATGGAATAAGGATCCAGTTTCTAATTCTTGCCCGGCCTGTGGCTTGGATATTGAAAATGAGACATACATAATGTTCTTCTGCCCATAGTATTATGGACCCACTCAATATGTCAGGAAATGAGTTTAACAAGATACCTTGTGGCACCCAGAATTATAAAGAGTGATACCTCTCCCATAATTGTGTTTGCTATTAGTAAATTTCTACAGGCGGTCTGGTATAAGCGAAGTAAAATTATAGTAGTAGTAGTTTAGCAAACAAGATATATTCTGATCACCATCTAAATTAAATTAATACACAATTTTTAGTCTTTTTAAACTTTTATGACATTTGCGAAGAATCATTTTATTTTTTCTGCTTTTTTGCACATAGCCTTCAGCTTTTTTTGCAGTGATTTTATGTAGGAATGGATTTGTATTAGTAATGATTGTATTTAATGGGATTGTTGATGTAGTAAAATTCATTTGGATATTTGCTGTTTTTTACTTGTATTTTAAAAATTCATCACATTGCTATCCTACTGTGTACGTATACTTTGATGGTGCAAGGAAAAACCGAAAAATGTACTACTACTACTACATTTCCATAACCTTTGATTTTCTTTGTGAATTTTTACTTTTGTTAAATTGTATTTCCTAACTGTAACCTGTAACCTTTGGTAGAGAGTGGGAGTGACTATATATGTTGGTAACTGTGTGGGTGAGTGACTGTGTGGGTGGGTGAATGGGTTTACAGTTGTGTGAGTGGGTGTGTGAGTGGCTATCTGAGTTGGTAGGTGGAAACAGTTGGAACAATGCTGGCTCTGTCATGGATGTCCAAACAGTGCAAGTCTGACCACGAGTGGTAAGGCAGTGCACAGTCTAGGTGCTGGAAGGCCAGGCCCAGGAAGAGGAAGGATCGGGAGAGGAGGCAGTGAGGTAAGTGGGGCTGGGGCGGGGGGGTGGTTTTCAGGGCTGCGCGGGAGCCTGCGCATGCACATTTCTCAGCAGGAATGCGCATGCGCAGGCTCCCGATCATGCGCAGTTTCAAGAAGAAGGCGCGATAAACCAGGATGGCTGTGATCATGGGGATTACACTTACCTAGTAAGGCTTAACCATGCATACATATTTCACATACATGCCTTTACAATGTATATTTAGTTGTAAACGCATGCATGATAAAGGCATAGGTTGGTTAAGAATTGCATGGTTAGGACAGTGTGGAACCAACATGTGTGGTAATCGCATGCCTGATTTCATCATACTCTATTGGTGAGTGGGTGTGTGGGTGACTGTATGGGTCTGTGAGTGCCTGTATGGGTGTGTGAGTAGCTGTATAGTTCTGTGAATGGGTGTGTGATTGGCTGTATGGGTCTGTGAATGGGTTTGTAAGTAGCCCTATGAATCTGTAAGTGGGTGTTTGAGTGGCTGCATGGGTATGTTAGTGAATGTGTGAGTGGTTTTCTGGATGTATGACTCGGTGTATGGGTCTCTGTCTGGATGTGTGGGTGTTTATGTGGTGTTTTGATCAATGAGAAAGGATCACTTGTCCTGCATACCATGGGGTATGCATGGATGGTTCGTACTATTCCCAAGTAAAAAACCCTCATGCACGTGTTGGTTACATTTCGATCTTATAGCGGTATATCTTCTTTCTCCGCTGTCCCTAACACGTGTTCGCATAATCACGGGGTTTGATAGTGTATGCGACCTCCAACCAGGAGGTATTACCCTTGTTAGAACAGTAGTGATCAGAAATCGTGAATGTGAAGTGATAAGGTGAAAATATAAAGGAACTAAAGATTGTTCTCTCTGGCAGACAATACATTTTAATAGTTCTGATTTTTAGAGAACAATATTAAAATAAGAGTGAGTGAAATTAGAGCGATTATGACTCTTTCACATTTGGTGTGTGGTATAGGTCGACATGTTTCAGCCCTCTCATCGCCAATAGGTCTGTGGGGCTTTCATCAGGACCACGGTGCTCAAGTGAATCGAGACTTACTCATGTCTCTATTGGTTCAAAGAATTCAAATAGAACATCACGTTGCGTAGTTCTATGGCAAGATCAATTCGTACCTGTGAAGATTAAAATGAAAAAATCTAGACAAGGGGAATGGTAAAGGGAATAACATTTAAAAATCATTGACTAGTATGGAAATATCAGACATTAATAGCACTTTGGCACTATTAATCGAAAATGACAATACTTTTAAACTGAACACTTTTACACCCCAGACTGGGTCAACTCTCTCATAGTTGGCGTTTTTTAAGATGCGGACTTTGTACATAAAGGTGGTTCTGTCTTATTCTTTATGGTTATGTATAAATAAACAAGCACTCATACGTCTCGCGCATGCTTCTTCTTGTACCATCATATACAAGTCACATACGTTTTACTGAATCTTTGTAGTTTATCCACATCGGGAACGTAGAAAATGTGTTACGAATATATTCTACGGCCTGTGTAAATGCAAAGTAGATAGTGAACAGTTATGAAAACCTTTACGTGATTGTCTACTTAGTATTGAAGGGAACCAATGCGTTTAACAGATCTTCGTATAACATTCACACAATTGGCATTTAAAACATACCTTGTCATTCGGTTATAATAAACCTCAGCGGGACCCAGCCGGGTCAAGGAGGTTTTCTATAAGAACAGGTAGTGAATTAAGATTTAAACAAAACAAAGCAAAGCAGCGAGATACGTTACGGTATTAAGCGTTCTCCCCGCTACCTCATTCACTCCATTACACTGCTTGTGCTGACTTTGCCGATGCTGGTCCCGTAACCTGGGAGTTCTTCCGGGGACTGCTTTTATTTTGTCGGCATTGGAAGTAAAGACAGACTTAAATCCAAAACAGTGTTTAGTGAGCTATACCGGGCAGATTGTATATTAGACTCAGGTTGTTTTAAACAGTGATTTTTTCAATTTTTGGTAAACCGATTTGGACAACAAAAATGGTGATGTTAAATCTGAAAGAATTCAGTTATTTCACATTGCCCATTATTTACCAAAAGTCGGTCGGCCACATAATGATGAAGCAAGGTAAGGCAATGTGTGATGTCTAACTTACATTATGTGAATATAATTTCCCCAATTATGCCACATTGAAGTCGTCAGAATTTTGGAAGATATTTGTATATCTGTAATATCCATTTCGACACGATGGCACTATGGATTGGGTGGGGAGTGGTTTTTGATCAGGTTCTTTTTAGTACATCATCTATAGATGTTTCCCCATGGAATATTATCATTTAATCCATTTTGGTCAGTGCCAAGTCTATGAACCCACCTCTGTTCCTTTTCGAAAAGAATCTTCTCGGCATTATGATCTTTATGTAGTAATGTTTCCAGGACTACCCACTTCAGGTCGTTCACTGTGTGTTGTGCCTCCAGGTAATGATTCAACATTTTGGTTGTTGTTTTCTTACATTTAACGTTGCTTCTATGTTCGCACAAATGTTGTTTGATCTTCCTGCAAGTCATTCCTATATAACGTTTATCCCAAGGACAAGTGATCATATAAATGACGTGACTTGTGTTACAATTTAAGTGATGTACGAGTTTCCATTTGAAGTTAGGTAGGAGTTGTATCTCTTTTGTAGTCTTTGTAAGAGGGCAAACTGAGCATGATCCGCATGTAAAATGGCCTTGTACTGGACTTGTATCCCAGGGTGAATTTGTGATTGCCAGTGGTTTTTTAGGTGATGGCCTAGTGTGAACTAGTATATCTTTCAGATTGCGGGTTCGTTTGTTCGCAAATCTTGGTTTTGTCCACTGTATATTAGCTGAAGTTAGTATTTTCCAGTTTTTATTCACAATCTTTTTCAGTCTGTTACTTGCTGGGCCAAAAGTCGTTACACAAGTGATGACATCTTGGTTTTGGTCTCGTATTGTGGTTTCTAGGAGACAGTCTCTCTGCTGATTGTGAGCTCTCTTTTTGCATTTATCAACAATTTTTTTGGGATAATGCCTTGCTTCTAATTTTTCGCTGAGGTCATCCGCTTGTTGTTTAAATTCTGCCAGTTTGCTGCAATTCCTGCGAAGCCTCAGGAATTGGCTCTAAGGAAGGTTCTCTCTAAGTGGTCTTGGATGATAGCTTTGAAAAGAGAGTAAACTGTTTTTAGACGTCGGTTTGTAGTATGTTTTGGTGTGTAGTGTCTGTCCTTCTGCATAGATTGTAATGTCCAGAAAATCTAGCTGTTTGTTATTAGCAGTATAGGTGAATTTTAACCACTCGTCACAGGTGTTGATCCAGGTATGAAAGGTAGTCAGGGTTTCAAGATCACCTTTCCAAATTAAGATGACGTCATCAATGTAATGACGCCAAAAAAGTATCTGTTCTTGGAAGGGATTGATGGGGTTGTTGATGTAATTTTCTTCAAAGACACTCACATAAAGTCCTGCTACGCTCGGCGCGAACGTACTTCCCATGGAAGTTCCATGGCATTGTTGGAACATGGTGTCGTTGTACTTAAAGAAATTCTCAGTAAGGGCCATCCTACAGCATTCTAACACAAAGTGTCTGGGTGTTTTGTGTTCCCAGTTGATGTTATAGATTAGTGTCTCAAGAGTCTCTAATGTCTTTTCTTGGGGCAAACTCGTTTAGAGACTCTCTACGTCGAGTCCTACTAGAAGCATATCTTTATCGGAGTAGTTGAAATCCTTCAGAAGATTTAAAAGATCCCTTGTGTCCTTCAAGTAGGTGGGGGTTAGCTGGACCAACGGTTTAAGGTACTGGTCTGCAAATTGGGACAAGGGTTCTAACACCGAACCAATCCCCAACACTATCGGCCTTCCAGGAGGAGGTATGCGGGGCTTGTGTATTTTGGGAAGGGAGTAAAAAGCTGGTTTTCTCGGGTTCGGTGTTTCAAGGAATTCTGATTCCTTCTTAGAGATCCAATCATTCATCTCTGCCTCATTCACCATCAGTGAGATTGTTTTTTGTAATCTGGGTGTAGGATCAATGCTGATTTCTTTGTAGAATTTTTGGTCTGATAATAGGTCTAGGCATTGTTGATTATAGCCGTCTTTGGTAAGAATGACCACCCATCCCACTTTGTCTGCTTGTTTGATGACGATATTGTCATCATTTTTCAATTCATTCAATGCTGTTCGTTCTGCTCTTGACAAATTCTGAAAAGGTTTTCTGGTGTTGTCTTTGAGACCGTCAATCTCTTTCATGATTGCATTTTCAAAAGTCAGTATCTCAATAGGTACTTGAGTATTGAGAGGACAGAAAGTTGACTTTTTTCTTAATGTCGTATCCCCATCCTGTGGTTGAAGAGTCTGGTCACTGAAAAAGGCCTTTAATTTCAATTTTCTACAGAATTCAGCAACCTCACATTTCATTTTGAAAGTGTCTAAGTTAGGAGTGGGGACATAGCCTAGGCCTTTATTTAAGACTTCTTCTTGGTCTTTGGTTAGTACTTATTCAGTCAGGTTCACGACGAGGGTGTTATGTTCGTTCCTGTTTTGCCTTTGGTCACACTCCTGGTTTGTACCTGGCGTGCTTGATCTTGCCAGGTTACGCCTCTTTGTTTTGGGCCTCGACTGTTCTGGCCTCTCCCTAAAAAAGGCTGGGGACCTTGTTGGTAATTGCTTCCCATTGGTTGTTGCATCTGATGATTCATCTGTGGTGGACCTTGGAAGTAGGGGTCTACCCAGCCATGGAAATGAGGATTGAAGGGTGGAAATGGGAACATAGGTGGATTTATATGATATTGAGGCGTCCGCCAGTAGCCGCGGCCTCGACGGTTCCCTCGTCTATTGCGGTTCCTTCCCCTCTGGTTGTTTGTGAAGTCATCTCCACTCCAGTCGGATCCGTCTGTGGATGACCCGCTATTTGAACCGTCATTAGAAATGTTATCTTTTGGATCAAACTCTTTATGAGTGTAGGGGTGTATCTTCTCTAGAGAAAACTTTTTAAGTTCTTTCCCTAGTTTCTGAAATTTTTGTTGTGTTAGGCATTCTTGAGATTCACTCATTTCTTTATTAATTTCATCCAGTCGTTGTTTGTAAACAGTTATGTGGACCATGTTGTTCAATTTCGTTTCAATGATTTGGATCTTAATGGTCAGCTCATCTGTAATTTTAGTAGCTGTTTATGTGGTGTGCCAGTTGGTGTGTGAGAGGCTGTATTGATCTGTGAATCCATGCATGGCAAGAGATTGGCTGTAGGACTTCAACCCTAAGCTGGGCACTGATTTTGGCTCCCGGGGCCAAATTAAATTACAAATTTGGAAAGGGACTCTGCAGCCCACCTCCCCAATCTTCACTTTCCGTGAGGGTGCCATTCCTTGGGGCCAGATTCAAGTAAAAAAGGGAATGGGGCAGCTGGTCCCACATCCTAGAGCTACATTTGACCCTGGTGACTCCCACCCCCCTTGCCAAATTTTATTTTAAAGTTGAGGGGGTCGCACTGCCTCCCCCAAGCCCTCAAAGGCCCGAAAGGCCCCATCTCCAGGGCAATATTTTATTATTAAAAAGGGGAGAGGGACTGCATGGCCCCCACTCAATCCTTTATTGGCCCTGGAGACCTGTTTCAGTGGGGCTGTACTTTATTTTAAATGGCTGGGGGGACTCCCTGGGCTAATTATAGCCCCAGGACTCTGTCCCCTGGGGACTACCTTCAAAATAGGTGTGTGCGCCAGTGCCTACCTGGGACACCCATAAACAGCACATTGAGGGATGAGGGAGGAGTCCAAGGGCCCCCACAGCTCCAACTGTCTCCCCCAAAGTACAAGAGCCGGTATTGCTCCTGAATCGAGGGAGCGACTAATTATGCCTGCTCCCTCCAGGTGGAAGCAATATGTAGTTCTGTTTCCCTACCTAAATCAGTGCGGGCTGGGAAACAGATGACATGTCTGCACCTTTTTGGTGTGAGATTTGAAAATGCTCCCACCAGATGGTAGTAAACACATTTTCCAGCCAGCACTCATGCAGGTGGGACAAAGAAAATGAGACAGCCCGGGGATGGGGTCCTGAGATGGCTGCCACCACTTCTTGGTTATGTGGTGGCAGCCAATTATAACTCATGCCCTGAGGTAACTATAACTCATGCCCTCACTGTGCAGTTTTCTCATCAATAATTTAATTATGGATCTTGCAGTGGAAGATGTAATGAGTGCTGTAATATGTCGGGGGATTAGCAGTGCTTGGTGAGGGCGTAAGTTATAGTTACCTTAGGCCATGAGCTATAATTATTTGAGATAACCATATCTGCTGAATTTCAGTAGATTTTAGAGTTTAAAATGTTACGGCGTTGCTGAACATTTCACCTAACTATAGCGTTACCTTAACCTATGATTTTTCAGTGAATTCATCCCCTAGGCAGACAACCCTATACTGTAAGGTTGGTCGCAGGGCCTGGACTGTGTCCAGACCTGTGGCCAGTCACCCAGATGCACTCAACTCCACACTGCACGCTGCATTTGGCCATGCATGTTGAGAGGTTTGCCTCAGGACCTCAAACGCATGCTGTTCACAGCTTTCGGGGTACCCGGCAGGGTGTTTGCCACAGGGCCTGGCCTGATTCTAAGCCCTGTGGCCAAGTCATCCGAAGGAACCCAACCCCAACCTGCACACAGCCTTTGGTCATGTGCAGTAGGGCGTTGCACAATCTCCTGCAGGCTGTCAACCCCACTCCACGCATAGCCTTGGGCGATCACTGCCTGGGGTTGGCCTTTATCCCTCAGGTGTTGTGTAGCATTTTAGGATCCAAGCGTAATTTACCGATCCATGCCCTTATATAGGTATAATTCACGTTGTCCTTATATAGACATAGAACTCATTCCCATATTTAGACATAGCCCATCCAGTCCAAATACCGGCATGGCTACTTCCACTAGTTCCAAAAAGCCACAACGATTTCTTAGAAAACTCGGCTTCAACAGTCAGTGACATCCCCTTGCTTGAATATTGATTTGTCCTAGAAATCATGGAGTTTTCAAAGAACTACCATTCCCTTAGGGTTCTTTGATGACTTTATTATGTCCGACTTTACGTCCAACTAGGCACCTTCAAGGTATAAATATGCCTACACTTGCCCTAGCAAACACTCAGTGTTTCGGAGCAGCTCAACTATCTACTTGCCTGATGCAGCTCCCTACAGCAAGTGCCGAAGGAAGCCGACCCTCCAGCTGACGCACTGATCGAGAAGCTGTCCTTTCTCTCAGTGAGAATACAGCTCCAATGTTTCCAAGCTCCCCTTGCGGGGTGTTGGGAAATCGAGTCCCGAGACAGAGAAACCAGACGTCCTTTATTCTAAAACCAAGGTACGGAGCTGATTAGACCCTAAGACAAATCTTGGTTAGATTCTTGGCAAAGAAAAACTAAACCTATGCTACACCTCACTTACCTCTTTCCCCGTACTAGACTTAGGTTGGGTACATTGGAGTAGGCGTATTTTAGAAGCACCAGTTGAGTAGTTTTTAGCTTTGTTATGTATATATGTATTTATCTATGGTTTAGAAACCATACAATGCTTTTACAGTATTATTTTATACTACTCTTCTTACTGTATGCATTATATTTTGCAACCAGTATTACGATTGTAGCAGTTCACTTTACTTGCATTAGAAAGAAGACTGTCAATAAATCCTTTTATTGAAAACGCCGTCTCTCTATTTCTCTGCACCTCTGATGAAACGAAGCATGCACGATTGACTGAGTAAAATATCTATTGTTTCCACAACTCTGAAGATCTGTTTTATTCTTGGGGAAACAAAGTTGTCATGTTTATGCGGTTGTCACACTAATCCCTTCTTTTTTATTTGAGAAAGTTTCTAGTGGCCTCTGAGCTAGCTGGCACTCACAATTAAGTCTACTATATTCTACCCAAGTCCTACGTCAAATCTATAGGATATATTATTCCAATGCACAGCACCTATTGGGAATATAGGAACTACACTACACAGGGACCTACCCTTCAGGTCCAAAACATATAGGAAGGTATTCCGAGGGCCTTTAAAGGGTCAGGGTAGGTTAGTGGTTTCCAAACTGTGCACTGCAGCGACCTGGTGTACTGTTATAAGTAGCCAGGGGTGCCCTACATGATGCGGGAAAGATAGCGTCTGGCCGTGTGAAGGCAGAACACATTATGTGTATCTTTTTGAGGCCCTACCAGGGCCTGAATGCAGGATGAACGTATTGCAGCTCAGCTGGCGCAAGATATGCAAAGTACAGGAGAGTTACAAATGCCTCCTGCTTAATGCGGGTACAATGGTTTGGCCCAAGAGCGTACGTTCATGCATATGTACGTGTTTTCAGAGACGTAGCCTCCGCGCCATTACTGGCATATGCAGCTCACCCGCCCTGGTCTGCCGTGCCTCGTGGGAACCTCTTCAGAAGTTACAAATAGGTATGTGCGGTCATAATATGTGTGTTAATACAGTTAATTCCTCTTCGACCCTAGCCTTCCTCTGTCTGACCAAAGAGACCACGTTTTAACGTCCAGGCACTTCCGTCATCATATACTGCTAACATGCTGAATGTGCGGCCTCCCCCCTTCATGAACTCCTACCTACGTGCCTCTTCTCTGAGAGCCCCTGCCAAGTGCTTTGACTTTTAGACTTTAGGCCCCCTGTGCAGCGATGTTATAAGTGCAGAGCACGAGAACGCCAGAGTAATATTGCGCTGTAAAAACAAACAAACACATGATCACACATACACTCATGCATGAATAAACACACAAACGATGCGCGCAGGCTTCATTTCTAACAAGCCAAGTCCCATTTTTCTTCTTTTCCTACATGTGGAGACCGGAATCAATCAGGAGTCAGAAACATGAGGAATTACCTATTATTGAAGTCGACACATCTCCTCATCTGAGCAGAAGAAAGATTATATAATTCTGTTTTATTCGAAGGGCCTTCAATGTTGTAGGTAGACCAGTAAAAGTCATATTGTCAGGCGTGCAAATGAAAAAATTGTACTGCGTGTTTTTGGGATACGTCACAAAATATCTAGAGAAAACGATATATAGCAGATATGAAGGTAAAAAAACTGAGGAAAGACAGAGAATGAGAGTGAAGGGGGGAGCTTGAAATGAGGGGTAAACGACAGAGAAAATGCAAGAAAGAGTGGAGGAATGACAGAGAGGACACAGGAGAGTGAAAGGGGGAGATTGAGATGAGGGTAGAAAACGGAGGAAAGACACAGAAGGGGAGTGAAGGAGGGAGCTTGAAATGAGGGGAAACAACAGAAAAACTGCAAGAAAGAGTGGAGGAAAGACACAGAGGACACAGGAGAGTGAAAGAGGGAGATTGATATGAGGGTAAAAAACGGAGAAAAGACACAGAAGGAGAGTGAAGGGGGAGCTTGAAATGAGGGGAAACAACAGAAAAAGTGCAAGTAAGAATGGAGGAAAGACACAGAAGGGGAATGAAGGGGGAGCTTGAAATGAGGGGGAAACAACAGAAAAAGTGCAAGTAAGAGTGGAGGAAAGACACAGAGGACAAAGGAGAGTGAAAGGGGGAGATTGAGATGAGGGTAAAATACAAGTGAAAACGGAGGAAAGACACAGAAGGGGAATGAAGGGGGAGCTCGAAATGATTGGGAAACAACAGAACAAGTGCAAGAAAGATTGAAGGAATGACACAGAGGACACATAAGAGTGAAAGGCTGAGATTGAGATGAGGGTAAAAAACGGAGGAAAGACACGGAAGGAGAGTGAAGGGGGAGCTTGAAATCAGGGAAAAACGACAGACAAAGTGCAAGAAAGAGAGGAGGAAAGACACAGAGGACACAAGAAAGTGAAAGGGGGAGCTTGAAATGATTGGCAAACATCAGACAAAGTGCAAGAAAGATTTTAGGCCAGTTTTCGCTTATATCCCGCACACTGGTAAAAAAATGGTGGGGAGCCACGGCCAACTGCCAATTAGGTTAAAAAAGTTTGGGAACCACTGGGGTAGGGGACCACACACCCCATCTCTTCATATAATTATGCTGGAATGGAGTTCTGGGGCCATGTGCCCCTCTTCCTTATTGTTTGCCTTGGCCAATGGGAAAGGGGATCTTTTGGCCTCTTTATATTTTACAAAGCCTTTAGCACATGCAAGAGTGTAAACAAAAGTGATGTAATCAATCTTCAATTGTCCTTTTCAATCTTGATAGTTATAAATACTTTATTGTCTTCAATATTTTCAGTTTAGTCAACATGTATTTCGTCATATTTACAACTTCATCAGGGATAAAATTCCAAACAAAACAACATAACAGAATACCCTCACTGTTTTACTCCCAATAATATATTCTGTACACAGAAAAGATTAACCTGACTTCAAACATGACTTTCATGTTACATACAGAAGCAGTGCACGTTATGTGGAAGCACATTTTGTGGAAGAGCAATACCATAAACCTTATCTCAAAACTCCCTCTAAAGGGGAAAAGTTCAAGATTGTGCCACAAAATTCATTTTCCAGTATTACATGTGAAAAAGGACAATGTAAAGGATCTTCAATTATATTTGCAAGAAACAAGTGATAGCTGCAAGTGCATGGTAAACGCCCATACAGCACATTCAAAGTGCTACCCAGTATTTCATGAATACCTGCCAAACTGCCCCATCATCACAAGGTCAACACCATTAATTTTTATCACATCCCCTATCTTTTAAATTTAAAAACCACACCAGAGGAGCATGTGTCATATGTGCAATTACATGCCAAAACGAAATACCTGCTGTATCTTTGAAAAACATTCAAAGTTCTGCAAACAAACTTACAATAAACTAACTCAGTAATAGGTCCAGGTCATTGCATAAAATCGATATATTTTTCACCAATTGCCTTACCAGTCTTCCGGATATTAGTTCATTCTCCAGTCAGTTCAATCAAAATTGTAAGTGGTTCTGCAAAAACAATAACATATCAGCTTAACTATCCAATATCTCCTAATCCCTGAGCCCATGCCACACCAAATATCTCTTTAACTTACCAAAACGATCCCACACAGGCCTACTGCGGTAAAAGTTATCGCTCGACACACATATATTAACATACAAAACACTTTAAAAAAAAGCTGTGTGGAGGTTGGAAGAAGCGGGAGTTTGACTCTACTGATATATATATATCACGTCTGAGGCATCACCCTTTCATTTTTTGCATAAGTCACAAATATTGGCAACAGCTAAATTCCGAGTCCGTGGTCCTGTTTGTGCATGCATGCACGGGGATGCTGCTAGCGGATATAAATATTTTCCACCAAAATGCCCCTGCGTTTAGGAACACACTCTTCTAGCCAGTGATTTTTCCAAACCTTTATTTTCAAAAAGAGCAGGAATTGCTACTACAATAAATACTGTCCTCCTGCCTGACGCGTTTCAGAGCATGGCGCTCTTTCATCAGAGGCATTTTGAAAACACATATAATTCAGGCTCCCACAGTTTCCTGCGTATTTCTGCAATTTATAGGCCTCCACTGTGCCTTTCTTATTGAATGTCATTATGATGCACACTGGAACTTGTGGTGTAACTCCTGCCATTTTCTTCCCTCCAGCGGGTTGTGTGTAGTTCAATCATAACAAGGACCGATAGCTGCCCTCCAGTGGTCCTCAGAGTGCCATTCCCTGTTTAAAAAATTACGAGCTAGCTGCACCGTCATTGCATCCCCAAATAATTCAGGAAAAACAATTAAATTTGATTTTAGAAGGGGGGTTCGTCTTCCTCGCGGCTGGACCTCCCTCGCATAAATATTGCATAAAAATACCCCTGCATTTAGGAACGCAATCCTCCAGCCAGTGATTTTTCCAAACCTTTATTTTCAAAAAGAAATAAATGCTGTCCTCCTGCCTGATGCATTTCAGAACATCATGCTCTTTCATCAGAGGCATTTTGCAAACACACATAATTCAGAGTTAAACCACAAGTTCCAGTGTGCATTATAACGGCTCTGACAGCATTTATCGGAGGGGACCCAGACCCCAGAGAATTAGATCACTTTTGGGAAACAAGAAGAAAACTTTGCTGAGGAGTGGAACTAGAGAGACTGAGGAGAGACTATCCCTAAGCTGAAGTGCTGCTTGGGGTATTGGCCTGCAGTGGTTGCCTGAATGCCAAAGAAAGGAGAGAGGAACTTTATGTATTTTTATCAACTTGTAAGGATCTCCAAGGGCTTGAGAACAGAGCTTGCCTCTTGCTGAAGTCTCAGGGACAACAGACTTCACCCACCAGTTCCCCAAGAGTTCTTTGGAAGTGCCTGCAGTGGCGCAAGACTTTTTGATGAACTGTGTGTCGCAACGAGCTGGAAATACGACCCACGAGCAAGAAGCATGACACCGAACTGCTGCTGCCGCTTCACAACACAAGAGCGCCTCGCATCGCCGGAGAAGAGGATTGACGTTGCAGCAGACTCCACCGCATCACTGGGAAGCGTGCCACAGGGCCTGTTGCAGCTCGCATCATTGTCAACCTGCCCTGCATCATCAGAGAAGAGGATCGACATTGCAGCAGACGCCGCTGCATCACCGAGAAGCATGCCGCAGAGCCTGTGGTGGTCCCCATCGTGTCGCCTCAAAAAGAAGACACCCTCTTTGTTTCCTCGCATCGGATGGTCATTGCATCATGGTGTTGCGAGCCACATCGTCAAGGAAGCGCAGTAAGAAACTGATGCATCTCTGTTCCCTATGCAGCAGTAGGGAACCGACGTATCACCTTCCCTGCAACACTTAAGTTGTCTTGCGTTATACATTTTAAGGTACATTGACTCAAAGTCTTGCATTATACTGATCTATTAATCATCGGCAAATCCCCCTCTGCCTGGTCACACATGTGGTGGCCGGCGGAACTGGGCAATTTTCCCTCCCCCGTGGACTCTGTCAGAAACCTGGGAGTAATGCTTGACTCCGATCTCTCTTTCAGATCTCAGGTCAATAAAGTCACTGGAAGGTGCTTCAGCACATTAAAAACCCTCCGCAAAGTCCTTGACCTTCTCCCCATTAATGCCAGAAAAACACTAGTCCATGCCCTAGTCACACCCCATCTTGACTACGGCAATGTCCTGCTCCTAGGTCTAAGCAAAAAATGCTTACACCAACTGCAGTGCGTGCAAAACGCTGCTGCCCGCCCAGTACTCAACTTGCCTCGCAGAGTATCTGGGAAGAATGCCCTAGCAAAGCTTCACTGGCTCCCAGGTCAAAGATTGCACCAAATTCAAAGCCTTATGCTTTACGCACCACATCGCCCAGGGCAAAGGCCCAAGCTATTTGCAAAAGCTCCTCACAATTCACCGCCCCACCAAAAACCTGAGATCGGCCGGAGCTATGCTATTCAAACCCCCTCGCACCCGCAGAGCTAAGATGGGTGGCCGCTCTTTCAGACTTCTGGCCCCTAAACACTGGAATGAACTACCTCTGGATATTCGGATGGAACCCTCAGAAACAAGATTCCGAGCCAAACTCAAGACTCATCTGTATCCAAGCACCTAACTCCCCCCTCTTCCTCTCACCCCCTCTCCCCTCCCTCGCCTTCTGTTTCCTGAGATGTAGTAGAATTCTAGCGCGGGGACACACTATTTTTAGTGCAGCCAGGCGCTCTAAAAATGGCTTTATTATTAATATTATTATTAATATTATAAGATCTAATGAGAACTAAGCTAATTCGACCATTTTAAGTACAGTAGTGTGGATTTTTGTCGTTTGTGGTCTTGTGTTAAATCTATATAAAGAATACTTATTTTTAATATACAACTGTGTGGTGTCCATCTGTAGTGTTACTGTATGTGTTCAAAAATGCTTTACTCACTGCCTCTGAGATGAACCTGTCTGCTTGTGCCAAGCTACCAAGGGGTGAGTAGGGGTTGTTTTAGGAGTGTACCCCCTTACCCTGACTAGACGCAAGGGTCCCTATTTGTCACAGGTACCCACCTATGCCAACTAGAGAACCCCAAATCTAACATCACTCATGACATGGTCAGTGACATCACTCATGACATCACTCATGACATCTCAAATGACAACATCACTGATGACATCATCCACAGCATCTCTGACGGACCCACCCACACTCCTAAAAAATATGTTATACACCCACTGCCACTGCCATACAACCATTCACAACCCCATTCACAGAGCCATAGCACCACTTACACACCCAACCACTGATTCATTGATCTACACACACATCCACTTGCTCACTCATACTGCCACTAATAGACCCACTCACATATTAATACAGCCATTGGCATATTCACACATACACCAATACAGGCACTCACACACTGAGTAAGTCACCCATAGAACCTCTCACACACCTAGACACCTACCCATACAGTCAATCACACAGACACTTACTAATACAGTCACACACACACACAATTGTTACTCATACAAATAGTAACACATACTCACTCAGCTATACATTCACTGACAGACGCATGTGCTCATCCATATTGCCACTCACACATTCACTCACTCACACGTACAGTCACTCATATACCCTTCACTCTTCTATACTGCCTTTCACTTACATACAGACACTCACTCACCGATACAACTTTTCACCCATGCAACATTACCCCATATCGCCACTGACTCACCCTCTCACTCATCTATATAGGCAGTCGCACACCTCCTCACCCACAAACACATACACCCAGACAACCATAGAGGTAGTCAGACAACCAATCAATCACCCATATAGCCATTCACATAACCATAAACACACTCATACACCGACTTAGACAAGAACAGACACACAGATAACACATTCACAGAACCATTCACTCATCCATACATTCACTGAGATACATAATCACTCACTTAAACAGTCAGTCACACACCCACTGAGCCATCCATATAGTCACCCATGCATCCACTGATTCACCAATACACCTTGGTATATATCTTTAACACTCATAAACTTTTTAAAAACACTCACAGTCACTGGATGATGTCATTTGTGATGTCGTGAGTGATGTCACTGACCATGTCATGAGTGATGTAATATGTGAGGTCAGTGCATTGTGGGGCATGAGTTAGTTTAACTCAGCTAACTATAACAGCTGAATTTCTCTGGTTTTGTATGAGAAAAATCTGATCCTAACAATAATGTCCCTGTAACCTTTGTTTTTTCTTTGCTGAATTTCTAAGGATTTTTCAATGTTATTTGCTAAATATAACATGCTTGTAACCTTTGGTTTTTTTAGTGAATTTCTAAGGTTTTTTAAATTGTATTTGCTAACTATAACATCCCTGTTACTTTTTTTTGTGAAAAAACATATTTACATATATTCACTAAAAAACAAAGGGTACAGGGATGTTATAGTTAGGTACACATATTACATACACAAAATCATAGAAATTGATCAATTATGGTTAGAGTTATCTTAAGTAACTATAAATCGTGCCTTAAGGTAACTATAACTTGCACCTCCACTATGCACAGTTTTCTCTTAAATATTGCAGAGATATTGTCAATGATGTTATAGAAGATGTTATGAGTGTTGTAATATGTGGTGTAATTGTAATTAGCAGTGCATGGCAAGGATGCGAGTTATAGTTACCTTAAGGCACGAGTTACACTGTAAGCCACCCTCATGACGTATTTGGACATCAGCCGTGCAAAGTTGGCCAGGTGCTGCAACCAACCCCCCTCACAGAAACCAACTTAATGCGGTGCACAGAAAGTTTAGAGGTGATTTTTCAAGCAGGGCCGAGAATAAATGGGGGTCCCATACACATTTACCCTTGCAAATTGCCTTAGGGATTTTAGACACATCTACAGCCCAAACCTCTAATCAGAATTACAACAAATTCAGCAGAAATATAGATCTTGGTCCAGAAAGAGTACTTTTTGTAGTTTGGTATATACTTGGTGTAAGTTTGACAATGCTAAGGCTTCAGTGATATTTACCAAGCTGCGTAAGGGCTGATTTGCATGGCCTTGAGTGGCTTTGTAAATATATTTAAAACAAAACAGCTGCTTGCACTGTGTAACATTACATTTCAAATTGGGACACATTCAGTGGGTGGAGGAGGTACCCACCCATGGATTTTTCCCCGCTGAGTACATGTGTCCAAGAGTAAGCAACGAGCGAATCAGCATGTTATAGATGTGTTCTTTGCTGGTGTTTCAGGTGTCTAACTAGAGCCAGACAGAGCACCAAGTGTGTTTTGTGTCTCTTTTGTGTTGTGTTCCGGCAATTGTTATGTCACTTCATCCTTTCTTCCTGTCCCATGGCCCAATGGGGGCTGTTGCCAAAAGGAGGAGGAAGTGGTGATATTTTTGTGGCAGCTGCAGCAGACCCCACAGGAGGAGGAGTTTTGGAAGACAAGACTCAGAAAGATATGATGAGTTTCAGTTTATTTAGAAGAATAAAACAACCCTTGGTCTTCTCCTGATCCTTCTCCGTCAACTGTCTCCAACCACCCTCCAAGATTCCAGAACAGGCTCCAGAGTCAAAGTACACATTGCCAGGATATAAAAATAGCATTCTGTTAAAGATTGCAGGGATTTGTTATCATGAGCTGTAAGCCATGTTTGTACTTGGCAGCCATTGTAGTTAGCCATGTGCTCTCCATGTGCTGTTTCCCTCTTCAGCACCTTGCACATGGTCAAAAGAGCCTAGCTGGTAGAATGTACCTGCTCCTCTTATATAGCAGTCAGGCTATGTGTACTGATGTATGGAGAAGTAACTCTCCTCCCACTTTGTTGAGGAAGCAGATCTTGCATGCCCATGTTAGGCATTTTGCATGCTTACATGTGCCAGGACCTCCCCTTGGTCTTATGCTGACTATGTAACCCTAAGCATATATAAGGCTTCTGTTTTCTGTACTCCTTAGACACCTCATACAGTTTCTGAGAGTACTGTGTGATGTAGTCTCCCTCATCTGAGGTTAATAAATGAATTATTTTCATATTTCAGCTTCTGTGCCAATTTCTTCTTTGTTGGTTTAAAAGGACCAGGTGTCTGTGAGACCCCTAAGAAGGTTAGTATTTTTCTTGAAATGGCGCTCCAAAGTGGACCTCATCAGAGAAGTGGCTATTCAAGGGAGTGATCTTGACAGGAGACAGGAATCTACTGAGGAGGATAGAACAGAATTCTACTAAGGAGGTACTCTGTGCACGGAGATTCTGGGGATTCTCTGTCTCTGCAACCCGGTATATTTCTGGTCTTCCTGATTTCGATCCTCCACATGTTTACCGCTCCTGACTGAGAACCTTTTTGGTGTGAGTATTCTAAAAAAATGACTGTTAGGTGATTCAGAACTTGGCAGTTAGAATCTGGACACCAAGTGCTTGGTAAGCGTTGTTTTGATGCAACACTTGCTGTTAGTTTGATGCCTGGAATTGGTAAGCTTGTTTTGCGATGCTTGCTGTGGCTTTGGAATCGTGTTGGCCAACTTGGATTTGTATGTGATTGATATATAATTTGCAATTTATATAGGCAGGTAATGAGGGGAATTTTCGCTGTTTTGAATTGATTTGAACGGCACACAGTACAAGAGTACCTTAAGTGCTACTTTGGTTATGATACTGCATAGTCTACACTATATTTGGCATGCCTGTTTCAAGCACACATCGAAGGATGTGTTGCTTTTTGGATGTACCATAGTTAGATGTGAAGTGAGTTAGCTGGCTCCCCTAGAGGGAATACCTAAATAGGTTTTGGTATAAAAACATATTTATTCCTTGGTGATTTTGTACGCCATGGAATTCAAACATGAACATAAAACAAACAAGGATCCTAATCTGCGCACTTTTAAAAATGGAGATATGCGGAGCGATTTTTTGGTGTTCTGCCAGCCAACGCTAGTGAATTAAGTGTATTTTGGCTTCTTGAAAATAGAACAGTCTGTTGGGCTGTTTTGTGCTGTCTTTTGGAATACTATTGAGACGCTCTTCTTGTAAATATGACTTACAACTAGTATTTACAAATGGTTTGGTTTAAGTACAGTCTGTGGGCTGTCCTTTGTTTCTGTCCTAAGTGTTGATCTGTGGGTTAATCGTGTGTTTAAATGTCTATGTGGTTTGTGGGTTCACATTGGTACTTCTGTGAGTAAATAGCAATTGCGCTCTTTGTGAAAGAATGGCTAGCCTTAACCGCGCTATATTGTGTGTTCTGAGTGTATGACCCCTTCTGTATATTTCTGGAATGAGCTCAATCTGTGTGTTTGTGTTTTTTTTACTGTCATCAGTCTGTTATGCAAAATGTCATTTAATTAATATAAAATACAAATAAAATAAAAGTCCAGAAATTAACCATATGATATGCTAAATAACTAAATGTTACTATTGAATTGATAGAGTAAGCAATTATGCACATATATAAACGGGCACAATGCTAAAAAGATTAAATTAGAATTCACATTCAATAGGAATAAAATAGGCCTCAAAAACGAAATGATGTGTTTCGCAATAAATAAACAATTATAAAATGTTACAGCATTTTCCTTAGATACATTGTGTTAGATATAAACAGGCAAACATATCACCTGAGTAAATGGGATGTTGCTGACCTAAACACACACTATAGACAGATAAATTGAAATGCCTCAGTTTTAAATAGACTGTCACCATGCTTACATTTCAACACTAAAAAAAGCTTCCCAACAGCTGTGTTTTAACTGCCGCTGAGAAACAGCTGTCGTTTTGATTGTAGGCCACGGAGAGACAGGGATGTTGACTCAGCTAGGATTTTGTCAGTTCAAACACGGTGTAAAATCCTACATTTCAGACTGCTGTTTCAAAATATTACAAAAATCAGGTTCACTATTTTGCATAACAGGAAAACATTTAAAGTAGGGATTTCCTTTCTTTAAGCCTTTTTACATAAGCACATACTTGGTTCTGATGTTAAATAATGACTGTCCTTTTAAAAAGTGGCGCAAAATGTTTCTTGTTTCAAGTCAGGCTACTGTGATTATACTTATGAATGAATACGTTTAAATATGATAGGCAAGAAATGCAGCTTGCTTTTCATATGTGGAATTATCAAAATGATTGGTTTTATTTTAAAAAATTATGAAAAAAAATTATTAAAAAAATAAGTGCTTTTAAATTTGTTTTTTAATATGTATAAAGCTTAATAATCATACTGTGACCTCCTAGCATTAACATTAAATTTAAGTTTTGTTGTACCGCATCATGGAAAAACTTGCATGTAAAATATCACTCTGCGCAGGTATAAAAAACTCATTTTTATAAGGGTATACATGAGATATTTCTGATGCCCAATCTTTGGAATGTGTAGAGAACATTCTGAGGATGACTATAATGCAAAAAAAGTATAGGATATTAATTTTTAAGTGCCCCAAATATCTGAGTTGAAATTGGGCAAATGTCACTATTTAAAAAGCAATTCTGCCATTCATAGCAGCTTTTAAACTGCCTTAGGCTTCAGTAAATGCACATGTGTTATGTTATGTTATGTTAAATTTAATTTCTATAGCGCACGGCTACTCCAACAGAGTGTCCCGGCGCTTTATATTGGCAGCTCATAGAAAGAAAACATAACAGATGAAGACATTCAAAAACAGCAAGATAACATAACTAGAGGGTAAAAAGCCAAGTTTTTAGGCCTTTCCTAAAAGACAGCAGATTAGAGGTACTGCGTAAGGCCAGTGGCAGAGTGTAGGTATAATACAAACAGCTGACTTCTATATTGCTAGACAAGTATACTGCACACTGCTTACAATTGAACATATGCATAAAACACAAGCTGAAGTTATTCTCTTAACTCTAAACTGACAAACAGGGGATATGTGCTTTCCAGCTTTGTCTCTAGGGTGACTTTGAATTGGGAAAGCCGCATGGAAACCCTTGCACGCAGAATAGGACAGCTGGGAAGGGTTAAATGTCAGTTCTATATTTAGAAGCCTAACATGGCTCCCAGAGCAAAGTTTGCTTTGACATTTTGACCCTTGAAACTTTTAGAAAGGTGAAAGGGTAAGAAAAGGAAAAGATTTACTTACTTTTATTTGGCAAAAGCAAGCACTTTATGTACTCATATGATGAAAAAAACTATATAATGGTATATGTGAACTTTGATTAACAGATACGCTTTGCCATATATATATATACAGCACTAATGCTTTTAGTCTGAGGATTACTGTACAAAAGCTGAGGCAATTAAATTTAGTTTGGCTTCTTGTGCCCTCATGTTACACTTGTACATTTGTTAAAAGGATTGGCGGTTAATTATTCATGTTCTTTAACTCTCTTAAATTTGCTATGTACCTCCTATAACTTTGTTTATTCCCAGTTGCAACAAATTGAGGTTGATAGTATTGACAGAAGTGTAACCTGTTTCAGGTTTCCTACGGTCTAAGTGGGGGAAGGAGGCTGGCTCCTCCACAAACTAAGGGTAGGTAAAATATATGTTTCTCTCTCTTTTTCTCAATTTTTTTTAGCTGTCTAAGCTGTCTGTGAAATAGCAATGAGACATTTAATTGGCTATTCAGTAATATTGTTTTAAACATTGTTAGCATTAATAAAATTAATAAGTATATATGTTATGTTACTGGCCATCCTGTTTGATAACATTATGACAAGATGATTAGTTTAGATTGTTGTTCCCTTATTTTTACCTTTAAGGGGAACTAGATTTGGGTAGTTTGCGTTCTAAAATCCTTAGGTGATAACATCATTAGTGTATGTTATTCTCATGCAACATAGTTTTGCAAGGACATTGCTAGTTTTTATTAGCTAATCTGTATAAATAAACTGACAGTCCTTATTAGAGCCGATACTGCATACTTTGGATCATGAAAAGTAGAACGCAGGGAAGATGCCCATGTGATCCTTGGCATTTTGAAGAAAATATTGTTTTATGGATAAGAACTCCTGTTAAATTAGCAGTTTTAGATTTTACTGTTGCTCCTATAACAAGAGCGTGGTCCTAAGCGTACAATGTAGGTGCTTTTGTTAAGAGAAATCATTTTAGAAGTGTCTGCAGTCCTATTCAAGTAATGTAAAGTTTATGTTCAGTTCAGTTCATGAATCTTTATTCGAACTCCAAGAATTCATAAAAGCACATACACAAGTTACACAATTATTATAAAATCCATATAAAATTAATTAAGGCATAGAAACATCAGACAAATTTTACAATTAATATTCAGAGAAAAACTCAGGCGTTGTCCATCATTTTGCTGGCTTGGACGGCTATTCTCTAGAAAGTGCTAGTGTGACAAATTATTTCTTCATTATCCAAGGAAAGCAACAGTTGATAGGATTCCCCCAAAGTAATTGGTCTATATTTTTTTAAAAGGGAGTTAAAAGCCATTTAACATATTTTAGGTACAATTTACAAATAAAGAAAAAGTGCAAGTTAGTTTGTGTGCTTACCCCGTCACAAGGACATCCGATATTTCGGAAGTTGGCAGATAGCCCAGAGGAAAATTTAACTAGAATCTTACAGTTCCAGCTTCCAGTTGAAACAGAAGACTTCTTTCCCAATTTATCATTGGCAGAGGTATATATTATAAAAAATGTATATCTATATGATTCACTGCCCATGTAGGTAAGGACTGTGGTTTTCTTAGATTCTTCCCTGACTCTGTCTGTGTTATAAAGTGCATAGAGTGCTTTCTTCAAATCATTCTTGTGTACCAAGTTAACTTTACTTGGGTCGGTGAAGATGCTACCTTTGTCAATACTACACAGACTTTTATAAACCCCAGAGAGCCAAGGAATATCCATTCCTCTTTCGCATTTTAGACAATCGGTTATAATTTCTTGGGTCAGGGTAGCTGATTTATTCCCCCAGACAGAATGCCAAAATAACGGGGGTCGAGCGCTAATAGAATCAGATATAAAATGTAGGTTTAATTCCTTGTGGCAGATGGATTGGGAGGCGGAAATCAGGGCTCCCAGCAGCTTTCTACAGAACCGATTTTCTTCCTGCTGGATACACTGGTTCTTCGCCAAGCCCCATACCTCTGCCCCATAGGTAGCTACGGGGACACATTGTAGTTTAAAATCTTTGCAATTACTTCAATGGCACCTGTTTTCTTAGGTTGGGGGATGCTTAAAATAGAATTGATAGCCTTTGAGAATTTGCTCGTGGAGTGGGCCAAATGCCCAGTCCACGAGCCATTCGCAGCAAAGACCATCCCCAAATATGGGAAATTGTGAGTAGAGGTAAGTCTTTCGTCCCCTACCAATATAGAGTTAAGTTGACGTTTCCCTGGGCCGCATGACATAGTAAATGACTTTTTAAAATTCACCCGTAGATCCAGTCCACCCATATATTCCGTAAAGCTTTTGACTAGGATACGCAAGGAGTTTGGAGTGCGGCCCATTAGGACCGCATCGTCAGCGTAAAGAAGTAAAGGCAATAATTTTCCATTAATTATAGGGACATCTGAAGTAGACCGTTCCAAATGGTTACTCAATCCATTAATATAAATAATAAAAAGCAGGGGTGGGAAGATGCACCCCTGTCTTACCCCCCTTCCTACCTTAATTGGTCCTGATAATTCTCCTCTCATTGCTATTCTTACTCGCCCCTTAAGATCAGTGTGTAAGAAGGCTAAAAAGTGGACCAATAAATGGTCCAAACCATAATTCAATAAAATAGGCCAAAGTTTGGACCTGTTAACTAAATCAAAAGCGGATGACAGGTCCATAAACGTTAAATAAATGGGGGCAGAACGAGCAATGGTATATTTATTTATAACCAAATTAAGATTTAAACATTGTTCAAGTGAGCCAACCCTATTTCTAAAACCCAGTTGGCACGGAGATAAAATGCCACTTTCCTATATCCAGTCTAAAATCCTGTTATAAATAACACAACCCAGAATCTTTAGGGTGTTGTCAAGTAAGGAGATCGGTCTGTAATTATCGGGGTCTGATCTATCACCCTTTTTATATATTGGGACAATTACACTAGTTCCCCATGTGTCAGGCATGGGTGCTTGTGGTTGACTAATGAAGACATTCACAAGGACTGGGGCCCATAATTCTGGTTTTCATTTTATAATATCTATTGAAAACCCATCGGGTCCTGGGGCCTTGTTTCCAAGGCTCTGTGTAATCTCCTCTTCTACCTCCACCAATGTTATCTGTACGTTGCCCAGGTGGCCCTTACATAATCATCCGAGCTATGTGATGGGAAGGCATACATTTTTAGAAAAGAGGTTTTCTCAAAAACTGCTAGTAATGGTGCAACTAACAGGTGTTAACTGTTGGCCCATCTTACGTAAATCTCTTACTGCGGACCAGAATAAATTTCCAGTCTTCCCTCCTGCTGTTTCTGCGAGGGCTTTCCATGGCTCACTCAGAAGGATGCCCTTCCGCTAATTTATTTATTGTAATTTTGTAAACTTCCCTAGCTGCACTAACATCTGCCCTACATTTTGGTTTGGCTGTTAGGGCCTTACACAGTTTCCTATTGGCCTCAGAGCAGTTATGATCAAACTATCTTGGGTCTTTTAGACCCTGAGAGAATGGCACTGATAGAAGGCCAATATTTGGTAAAATCTTGAATTATTTGGGACATGGTGCTGTCGTCGATAGACGGGAATTAAGTAAAGCCCTATGCCCTGTTAATAGAGACTCAGTTATTTCCCTGCTATCTATCCCTTTCCATTTTAATCTTAGTTTATCTGTTGAAGGGGTTATATCCCTTGCCCTTTGAGCAGTAGCATACACGGGACGTGGAAGTAATCTTAAGGCCACCGTCAAAGGGTTGTGATCCCCAACATCTGTTGCAAAAAGCTCTTTGGCAGGTAGGCAGTCCACCAGGCAGGCAGAGACAACGATGAAATCAATAGTTGAAACACTATCCCTGCCTCAATATGTCGGCACCAGCTGGGTTATAGGGGATAGGCCTAAATCCATTGCGTTACTAAGAATGTGTTCACTAAGAAAAGAATTTAGTTCTAATACCCTCCGCACAGCTGGATCGGCCTCTCGTATGCCTATATTTCGGGTGTCTTTTGGGAGCTTAGCATTAAAATCCCCCCCAAAGGATCCCCATGCCTTCACCTAAGCCCTGGATTTTCTCTAGTTTGGAAATAAATTTAAAAAGCGCAATGAAATTCTTATTTGGGATAGAATAAAAATCATTATTATAAAAATGTAATAAATAAAAAGGAACTCTGCGCTTATATTCTATCACTTGTATATTAGGATTGTTTGTGTTTATTATCTTGAAACTCCCATCAGCTGCTATACTGATCCTAATAAAAAAGCCCCCCTACTGCATGGCCAAAGTTTGGCTTAGGCGCCACTACACTAAAGCAGTGAAATCCTTCTATGTACAAGTCACGAGTTGCCCTTGTTTCTCAAAACATTATTATATCCTGAAAGGATGAAATATGTAGCCACTCTGTATCAGCAAGTCTTGGCTCGAGGCCAGCAACATTCCAACTTAAAATTCTACGGTCAGAGTCATTATTGCTTGTGTTATTATTCTGAGACGCCTTAACTAATGACCCCCCACCAGTTTAACATGTCTGGTGCCATCCTCTGCCTGCCCCTGATAGTCAGTCAAAATAACTGCCTGCGTGTTACATATTTCCAGGGGTTCGTGTTCTTTGCTAATAGCAGGTGAATCGATACATAGAGGGTGCCTTGGTATATTGTCATTTGACGTCCTATCTAGCAGTCAGTCTTGTGCATCTAAGTTGGAAAAAGCTAAATCAAACCGGTTAAATGTTGGTACATTGTACTCATACCTCCCCTGGTTGTGAGCACTAGTTAGTGGTTGGCATCTGTGCATGGGTAAAAGAGGGGGTATCTGATAGAAGTAACCTAGAGGTAAAATGTGTATTCCTTCCCTTCCCATGTGCCTTGTCCCTGCTCGCTCCAGGATGTTTTGTACTACCTCTATTGAAACGAAATTCAGTATTATGCAGTCACCTCTGCTAGGTTTGATCGATTTACCTATCCATGGGTCCCTTCTGACCATTTTAAAGTCCTGAAACAAGCACCTGCCCAGTCCCGTCTTAGTATCCTATAGGTGGAGTGCCCTATTTCTTGGATAACTCCAATGTTCCACTGTGTTGGAAGCAAAAGGTGGTACATTGGAGCAGACAATAAAATAGGGTGCGCACGCGGGGAGTAAATTAAAATGATCCTTGCTATGAGCAGTTTGTACAATGATTGAGCTGTTCCCATTCAGGCCTCTATTGTTCCCCTCACTAATTGATCCCTTCCTTTGTTTAGGATTGCGTGGCGTGGGATTTGCCCTATTGTTGCGTGATATAGGGGCATGTGTGCCCACTTTAGTGGGATCATTATTTAAAGTAGATGGTTGATTAAGGACGGGTGGCAAGCATGCACTAGGCCCCCCACTAAACCCCCCTGGTGCTACTGAAGTTCCATTTAATGACTAGCTAGGCTGAGTGGGTAATTTTTGCTCGATTATATTTAGTCTTATATTGATATCGGCAAGTTTATTTAGCAGTGGATTTAGCAATACCACAAATTTATCTACTAGCTTGGATAGTAATACATCTCATAAATCGATTTCGGGCTGCTTGCAGAGACAATGACATCCAAGAGTACGCGGATCAGTGGGGCTAATTATGGTGACCTCATCAAGGAGGCCCGTCTTCCCCCGGGCAGAGTCCTTTCTTTTAGCTGCCTTGTTAGTCTGTTGGGTTGTAGCAGGTAAATCCCTCGCCTTCCTTTCACGTGTTGTAGTTAAAACTGTATTTCCCCCACCCTGTAACTGACATTTGGATCGTGTGACGATTTGAGGAGGGTGTAAGAGGGGAGAGGGAGGCATGTCTATGGCTGTGATGGGTAAATCTACGTCTGCCGTCTCGGGCTCAGAAGGCCCAATGGCTGGTTGGTGAATACTATCAAGGCTGCATTCAACTAGATTTGATGAATTAGAGAAAGGACCGCCTATAGATGTTTCAGTGGGAGCACAACGTGTCTCCATTGATAGTCTTTTCTGCGTGAACTCGATCTCTTTGTTTGGAAATGATTCGGCCCGAATAAAAAAGGCATCAAGGGTACCCACAGCCCCATTGCCTCCAACCCTGTTGCGAGTACTCATTATTTGGCAAGAAAGTAATAGGCGGAAAAACTGAATATAGCTAGCAGTGAATAGCAATAAACCAAATATTATAAAAGTCACTGACCACATTAACAAAGTCCAAATAGTAAGTCCAATGTTCTGTTGCAATGAGGATGGCCCTGCCCTGCCTTGTCCTGCCTCTGACGGCCTCAGACGGCCCGCACTATGCCCGGGCTTAGCGCGGCTTCTCACGCGCGCGTCCCGCAATGCGGGGGCTCTCCTTGATTTTTATGCGCTTCCGGGCGCGGAACAGGCTTGTGCAGCTTCCTGCCGCTGGGGACACTGGGTAATGTAGTCCCCCCCTCATTGCGGCCGTGCCGAGATTGCAGGAGGCTGCAGCAACGGGGGAGACCGGCGTCAGGGGAAAGGATCAGGGAGCCAAGAACCACAAGGAACTGCAGCAAGAAATGGTGGAAAGTCCAAATGTTCGAATAGTTTATGAGCAAAAGTGTACAACATTTCCTTTCTTCTTGAGGGTTTTCAGATTAGTACACAGGAATACACCAATGTAAGGATTTAGGGTATGTCTGTGTTATTTTTCTCCTTTTCTAAGAATTTAGTAAATGAACACAGACTTCCTTGGCTGCTTGGGATTGAGTGATGTATTACTCTTGCCAGTTCACCAAAGAGTTGTTTTGATATTTGCCAATAGGTCCAGGCTGTTGTTTTGTTTACTCTCACATAGATGAAGTGGTTCTTGGGTGCCTTACTAATATATGAGGCGTCACATGACTAGGAAGTATTCTGCGACTATCCTCTCTGTTGATAGACTATTTCTGTGCCTTGTCTAAAGACCTTTTATTCTGCCCACCAATAGATATTTGCTGTCTTACAACCATTTCCAGAGGGACCCAGACATCAGATCCAGCTTGAGGAATCAGCACCATTCAAGCTGGAAGCCAAGGTGAACGTAACCAGCACAGGCATTGCTGGCAACTAAGACCTCAGTGAAGGTGGAAGCCCTGGGATGAAGTGTGTACCTCTGCCACTGCTGTCTGTGGTGAAAGACAGGGTCACAAACCAGAAAGAAGAAATTGTGGATCAAGTTTTTGATGCCCAGCTGAGAGTCACAGACCAACCAGAACGGCAAGGAAGCTTTGCTTGAGGTGACCCATTTTTGAAACAAGGGTTGCTTCAGAGATCCTAGCATCAGGCCTCTGAATCCTGGTCCTAAAGTGATTGCAAGTTTGCTCCTTTGTTTGTTGGTCAAGAGGTGCCTGAGCACACTGGATGCAAATATGTGGCCCTGACGAATGAGCAGTGCGCCAGCAGAGCAATACATGAGTTAGGGAAGGACTTGAGTTTAGGGTACAGGTGCTGTGTCTCTGGTGCCTGTTAGATTAAAATGAAGAAAACTGGTGCACTGCCTGAGACACTGGATAGGATCGCTGAGAGCATTTACCCTGGTGGGTGACTGCCCTATCCTGAAAGAAGAAACTTTTTCCTTGAAACTGGGCTGTGATTCTTGAGTTGCGAGTTGTGAAGCTCCACCGTGGAAACAACAAGAGCCTGCCTGTGAGGCTCAAACGGATACAGGGAAAATACTCCTCTCTGGCTTGGTTGTACAGCGGCTTCAGTTTCCCCAAGGACTTCTTCTTTTTCTTGTTAATAATGTACCCCTTTAGTCGTCCCTTTTTTGAGGAGGAGTAGCCCTTTGCAGCTCTTCGTCCTAATTCCTATGGCCCTGTGTGGTCCTCCTGGTCCCAAATATGATTAATGATCTAGACCTCATAAAAGGAAAATGTAAAAGTCAATTGGAAAGGTTTTTATTAGAATTGTGCTGTTGACTATTCTGAAATTGAAATGAATGGTCACTGAAATGCATAGGAGCCCTGAAAATTGTTTTACTAGATGGTTATAGGATTTGCTCAGCACTAGAGAACTGATAATTCTGTTTGTGATAATAGTCATTACTCTCTCCTGCTATCTGTATGTTAATTATGACCTGATGCTTTGCTCCCTTTTTATTCGTGCTTATACCTCATATGTACCCGCTTAATGAAATTTTTAGAAGGGAAAATGCCCACCTAGCAATGAATTAGGATATTGATCAATTTATGAAAATGAATGTGCAAATATTTTCTATGTTCCTACTGGATCATAGGAATGTCTTTAGCTCAAGCTAAAAGGACTATCTGTTAAATATTGCAGGGATTTGTTAGCATGAGCTGAAAGCCATTTTTGTACTTGCCAGCCATTTTAGTTAGCGTGTGCTCGCCATGTGCTGTTTCTCTCTTCAGAGCCTTGCACCTGCTCAGAAGGGCCTAGCTAGTAGAATGCACCTCCTCCTCTTACATGCTCAGACGTGAGTCCTTTGCTCACTTGGCCACAGGATTCAAGATAGCCTGGCTGATGAGGATTATGAATCCGAAACCGGTCCCAGGATGCTTGTTTCCGGTCCAGGGAAGACATGGCTTGGCAGTTCGGGCTGGACTGTTCCCATGAGGCACAGGGTCAGGCTGATTTGCATATGGCCATGTCTGAACATGGGTGGCTGAGTGAGATAAAGAATGGCGATGGATTAAACCCAGATCAGTTGACTGGGGGTCAGTGTTTTTGATTTGCTCAAACGCTCCGTCCATCATCCCCTTTTGTATCGCTTTGTTCGCCCTATCTTGGCAGGCTATGCTCAAACGTGAGTCCCTTGCTCACTTGGCCACTGGATTCAAGATAGCCTGGCTGATGAGGATTATGAATCCAAAACCAGTCCCAGGATGCTTGTTTCCGGTCCAGGGAAGACATGGCTTGGCAGTTAGGCCTGGACTGTTCCCATGAGGCACAGGGTCAGACTGATTTGCATATGGCCATGTCTGAACTGGGGTGGCTAAGTGAGCTAAAGAATGGTGATGGGATTAAACCCATATCAGTTGACTGGGGGTGAGTGTTTGATTTGCTCAAACGCTTTGTCAATCATCCCCTTTTGTATCGCTTTGTTCGCCCTAAGTTGGCAGGGTATGCTCAGACGTGAGTCCCTTGTTCACTGGATTCAAGATAGCCTGGCTGATGAGGATTATGAATCCGAAACTAGTCCCAGGAGGCTTGTTTCTGGTCCAGGGAAGACATGGCTTGGCAGTTCGGGCTGGACTGTTCCAATGAGGCACAGGGTCAGGCTCATTTACATATGGTCATGTCTGAACTGGGGTGGCGGAGTGAGCTAAAGAATGGTGTTGGATTTAACCCAGATCACTTGACTGGGGGTGAGTGTTTCATTTGCTCAAACGCTCCGTCCATCATTCCCTTTTGTATCGCCTCTTATATAACTGTCAGGCTATTTTTACTGGTGTATTGAGAAGTAACTCTTCTCCCACTTTGTTGAGCAAGCAGATCTTGCACTCCCATGTTAGGCATGTTGCATGCTTACATGTGTCAGGACCTCCCCTTGGTCTTATGCTGACTATGTAACCCTAAGCATATATAAGGCCTCTGTTTTCTTTAGTCCTTAGACTGCCTCATACAGTTTCTGAGGGTACTGCGTGACGTAGTCTCCCTCATCTGAGGTTAATAAATGCATTCTTTCTATATTTCAGCTTCTGCACCAATTTTTTCTTTGTTGGTTTAAAAAGACCAGGTATCAGTGAGACCCCTGAGAAGGTTTCTGTTTTTCTTCAACTCCAACACACACTAAGAAAGAACAGAACATATGTATTTACAATTCAAGAATATAACAAGGAGCGGCTGGAGTGTAAGCATTTCTTGAAGTTGCATGAAACACATACTGATAATATGGGTAAGGTAAAGTCCACTTTTTGTTAAGTCTCACTATACAGCTCCATAGAAGGTAGTACTGTCAAGCTTACACTTAACCTTTATGTGACCTGTCTGCAATATGTCAGCTAATGTATGACCTTTCCGCGTCTTTGCTTGAGACATTGTGATGCTTTATTGCTTCTAGTGCCATGGATTTTCACCCCTAAAATGTTTTCTCAGTGAAAACTACCGGTGGACGGAACACAAGAAATCTGGCAGGGTTTATATGTAAGTCCGTAGAATTCCACAAATGAAAACTCAGCAAGTTCTGACAACCCCTAAGAAATATCCAAAATGTTCTTTGTTATTTTTTCTTCTATTCTTCAGCACATGTAGAAAGAGAAATGCCTCTAAGGGTTGTTTTTGTGCACATACTCCCTTGTACTATGGTGCAAGGCTGCCTGCGTTGGCACTAGGCTGCACACAGGACACTAGAGCAAGGACAGAGCAGAAATGCTCCATATGTTTGATAATATGAAGGATTTGTGCTCTCTCCCTTTCACACAGTACAGCAGAGGAACTTCTTTGTGTGAAAGTTTAGTAAATGTGCCTCAAACTATTTGTAAATCGTGGCTCTGGTTTGTGAATTGGGGGCTTATTTATGAGCCCTTGCGTCACATTTATGCCACCGAAGCATCACTTTTTGGGTCGCTGCAGTAGCGTAAATAGTGGACCACTTTGCTCCATATTTACGAAGTGACGCATCTAGGAAGCTGCGTCACTTCGTAAACCCCTGCGCTACATTATACCTGCGTCAGGTATAATGCATACAGGATGGACGTACCCCCACATCAAAGCCTTCAAGAAGTGGCGCATTGAAAGCTATAATATTTCAGTGCACCACTTCTAGGATAGGATGCTATTGCATTAAAATCTTATGCTTGCAAGGGTGACATAGGCAAGCCCCATGTGAAAGGATACATTGCTGGAGTTGAGTCTGTTTTAACCTCATCCTTGCTGCCCCGATTTACCGCTGGTGCTGGGCCCTAATGAAAACGGGCGTGGTCATGACGGAACGGTTCCGTCATGAGCACAGCTCGACCGATGCTCATGACGGAACCGTTCCGTCATGAGCATCGAAAGGGTTAAGACACACCCCAGCAATGCGCCACTTTTGCACATACAGATACATCAGTAATGCTGATGTATCTGTAACTCCTTGCGCAATGATGCGTCATACAGTAAATATGACGCATCAATGGTGTCGAGGGCTTATTTATGAGAAGTGTCGCAATGCTGCTTTGGCGCAGCAGCGATGCAACACTTCTCATAAATAAGCCCCCTGGGGCATTCCAAAATGCGTTGTGAATCAGGCCTGAATATTCACAATTAATTCACATTTAAGACAGGAGAAAAGGAACAAATATATTTGTCTCCTCTCTGTATGCCTTTTTCAGAAAATTGATTTGCAATCTTTCAATAACTATAGGGCATATTAGCAAGAATCCCGTTAAAATTATCGCTGTTTTAGCGGCAGGAAACTGCCTCTAAAACGGCGATCATGGGCTTGCTAATATGCGTTATAGAATTCCAATAGAAGCCCATGATAGATGTGCAAGACATCTAACCTGAGCTTCTGTTGGAATTCTATCACGCATATTAGCAAGCCCATTATCGCAGTTTTAGCTGCAGTTTTCTGCCGCTAAAACGGCGATAATTTAAACGAGGTTCTTGATAATATGCCTCTATGTCTCTAGCGCATTATCAAAGGAATAACAATAAAGGAAGGAATGTTATTCAATAATTATATCAGCTGCTCAGGACCTATAATAAAAATAATAATGCATGTCTGCCTTTATATCGATCGTTGGATTTTCATTTCTTTACTGAGAAAACAGCGACCTAAAGTACTGTACAAAATTGTTCCCTAAATAACTACGAAGGAAACTAAGAATTCATTTTAAATAACAATTTCAAAAAAATTCTTAGACCATTCCTGTGCAGAGATGTAAACTCCCACACGATGGCAGTATTGTATAATAAATACAAAAAATATATTGTTAGCGATGTCATCATTTAAATTATGGAACAATCACAAACATTTGTCAAGGCGGTAGATGTACGCTGATAGATTCTGTAAATCAAAAGATTATATTTGTGGACTTCCATAAGCAATCTGCAGTAAACACATGGCAGCGTTTGATACGCAGGAGCTGGAATAGTTTTAATTCCCTTAGTAAAAAACATGCAATTGCTTTTCGTGCAGATTGCAATCCAAGTATCACTTGAATGATGATCTTGAGGTCACACGGTGAGGGCAGAAATACAGAAAGCAGCTCTTGCCTCATGTAGGATGCATAACCACTCACAGGCTTAAAGCTGGTAAACAGCGCTCGTTCTGTGTATTTAATAAAGGTGTTCACAGCCTGTGCACAAAAAGCCTCAGATTTACTAAAGCTTTCAGCACAAAGCGATGCCGAGCAAAACAAAAAGGCAGATTTACCAACATTTTGCACTATTTTTGCGTCACTAAAGTGACTTAAATCAATAAAAAGGGGCACATTTATCTAGGTTTTGTGTCTTCCTTGAGCCACACAAGGGGGCGGAAGGGTGACACTAAACCTAAGTTAGAATTATCAAGCCGTGCAAGGCCACCCTGCGTGGCCCTGTATGTCTTGATAAATGTAGAGTAACTCGAGCCAGTGCAAATTACTGCCTTGCGTTACTCTGCAACAGGGAGGTGTTCCATGGGCAGGGGCGTAGGAGACACTAAAATTCTAGGGGGACAGGGACAACCTTGTGGACTTTCCATTGACCCTATTCAAATCACCACCCGTTAAACAAATACATTCGCATCGTTTTGAAGTGAAATATTGAGAAAAGCAGGCATGTAGTCACAGTTTGCATGTATGCTTTATTGTTGTTTACATTCACATAGTAATCAGACTAAATGTTAAAAAAAAAAGTATATGAATCTTGCATCTTCATGCACCAAGCCAAAATGGATGCTGACTTCGGGTGAAGGCGTCATGGTTGTAAGTGCATTAGGGTTTGAAAAGTACCTGCTGCTGCATTCCTGGGGCCTCATTTATGAAAAGTGACGCATCGCTGCGTGAAAACAGCGATGCGTCACTTTTCACTGCGCACTCCTTGCGACACCAATGATGCGTCATATTTAATGTATGACGCATCATTTCGCAAGGACTTACAGATACGTCAGTATTTCTGACGTATCTGTAAGCGCAAAAGTGACGCATTGCTGGAGTGTGTCACAAAAGTGACGCAACTCCAGCAATGCGTCCTTTCACATAGGGAAAGCCCCATGTGAAAGGGCTTGCGTCAGTCTTACGCCTGCTGTGAGGCAGGCGCAAGATTTTGACGCAACAGCGTCCTAAAAGTGACGCAGTGAAATCTCATAGATTTCACTGCGTCACTATTACGAGGCTTTTTGCGGGGGAACGCCCCCTCTGCATACATTATACCTGACGCAGGTATAATGTGGTGCAGGGGTTTAAAAAGTGACGCATCTACCTAGATGCGTCACTTTTTAAATATGGCGCAACAAGGTGCATGTTTTACACCGCCGATGCGTCACAAAAAGTGACGCATCAGCAGCGCAAAACTGACGCAAGGCCTCATAAATGAGGCCCCTGGTCTCCAGAAATTTTCAGGCAACAATAAAAATGTGAAGATAAGTTCGGTGATTAATGATCTTTATTGAGAGAGATCAGAGGTCTGAGTACTGGAAGTTTTGACTCATGGTAAGGTAGCTACAGTGGGGTAATATGCCCGCTACAAAGATTGTGTACCACGCAGATCACAAAATGCATATAATGTAAATACGTCAGTGAGTTACTGCTTTTGTCTGAGAGATTCTTTTGCTATTTGCAGTTTATAAGTTAAAATCCTAACAGTGAACAGTGAGCTATTAACCGTCGTCAAAGAGCTGTATGAAAACTGCAAGGTATAGATTAGAACGTTATGATTTTTACCCAGTCTTTCATTATCCTAAAGTTTGAAAATGGGTTCATTAGGATGGAAGTCAATTCTGATTATTAACCCCTTCGATGCTGATGACGAGCTCAGCTCGTCATCAGCCACGGGTGACGTGTGCGGATGTCGAGCTGAGCTCGTCATGTAACGCGGTTAATCGAAAACAGCCGCACAGCGCAAAAATAACCGCAGCAGCGATTGGGTTAAAGAGAACCCCCAACCATGGTGTTATGTTTTAAATTCTGGGTTTATGCTTCTCTAGTGTTGCAAAGCCATCTGTGCCCTGGACACTCCCCAACATTTTGCTGACTGGTACTGGTGTACCTGACTCTGACTGACCCTGGCCTCTGACTAACCAGGCCCAGGGCCAGTGCTATGTTGAAAGAGACACTTACAAATACAGTAAAAACACCTACATTCACTAGGGTGCTCTATGGGTTAGGGTACCTCCATGATTGACATGACCTTTCCTATACGGCCCTAGTACATAATAGGGCATGGGGATTGAAACTACCTTTAAGTCCCTAGTATATATTAGGGCATAGTCGTTTAGAGGCCAGAACCCCTTCCTGCTCTTGCATGTGTACCCTGCTGTAGCCTGAGGTCAGTTTAAAAGCAGACCCGTGTTGGAGGACTGCTTTTAAAATGCAAATTGTGCCCAATCTTGACTTTTGTGTTTAGGGCACTTACACATTGATAAACTACAATGTTGGGGCATATTAGGTATCCCGAGGGGTTCCCCTAGGTGTCCTAGGTGTTAGAGGTCAGGTATCTACAAGAAGGGCCCTTATAAAATGAGTGTTATATGCCCTGGGTTTAGTGAAATTGCCCATTTCACTGCCTACATTGTAGTATAGTGCTTCCCAAAATCGGCTTTTGTGTTAGGAGCACTGTGAAGTGAGGATCTGCAATATTTTGATATAATAAGAACCCCTAAAGTCTTTGCTATGTATTCTAGGGGTGGGGGTCCTGTAGGTATAAGGAGGATCCTTATACAGGCCCTGGTTTTGGAGAAATTGGCCAGTTAATTTTTCAATTGCAGATCCCCAGCCCATAGGTTAACATTGCAAGAGGTTATTAATTAATAACTGGAGAAAGGAAATACATACAACTATGATTAACGGACTCAGAAGAGTGTTAATGATAAATGCAACAATGTGGTATTGTTGAATGTATATTAAAATGTACAGACAAGAAGTTATAGGATTTTCTTGTCTGCAAGCCAAATTCAGCCATTAGTGCCCTGCCAGAGGTAAATGGATTGGAATGGCTGTTCGAAGAGGTGATAAATGACCCCTGGTGGTCTGTCTGAGAGTAGAGGTGGCTGGGCATAGGAACGCCAGAGCCAGGGGGAGTGGTAATAAACAATGCTCTTTAATTCCATCTTCCACAGCCCGATGGGGGGATTACGGAGGCATTCCCAGATGTAAGGGGAGTGGACCTAGGTATATGAAGCCATCCTGTAGGCTGGTTGAGTTAGTTCTGCTCCCTCTGCTGGAAAATCAGCCATGATGAATTTTGGAGAAAATATTCTCTTTTTGGGAAAATAATGCCCCACTTTAGAGGATGTGGTCATACCCTGGAGCATTGCCCTGCACCTCATTGGACAGGAGTGTCCATGAATGGTGACTTTTTTAGACAGTCCATGCAATCCATGCTTCTGTACTTTAGTGAAACCTTCAGGATACACAGTCTTTCTCACATAATGAAAAAGCTCTTGGTACCTAGTGGCATCCATTTCTATTTAAAATGAGGATAAACGTAAAAACAAGGTTAAGAGAATATCATCACATGCTCACAGTACATTACAATACCATAAATAACTAAATATGTGAGTGAATACACCAATATTATAGCAGCTGCCCCCCCAGCCCTGACCCCTCACTCTGCTCACAAACTTTAAAGAAGGGACGGCCACGTGGTGCAGCACTTCACAATCACGTCACCTCACATTCAGAGAATAAGTGGTTGCTGTAAATACCCATAAACAGAGGCCACTAGGAAGCCCCAAAGGAAAGGCCGCTTTGATGAAGATGGCAAGTTGTAACTTAGTGTAAACAAGCCACTTCAGCAACAAGGCCTTTGCGTGGCATGGCCAAGTGGTGCAGTGCTTCACAGTCAGCATGGGAGAGATTAAGGGGTCCATGAGGATGGCGGGCCCCGACGTAAAACGGGACCATCTGCCACAATGGCGGCAGTCTAGTGGGGGCAATTAGATGCGCCCACCACACTGGCGGGTGCATGCCGCATTTTTAAAATTGCGGCGGGCGGTGTTAAAAATGCACATTGTGCACTTCAATGCACAACGTGACAGGCACTGTGCGGTGCCTGTCACGTTGTACAGTGAAGTGCAAGGGGTACCATAGGTACACCCCATGTGCACACCCCCGGAGTCCATTGGGGCCCGCAAAGGGCCCCACAAGACATTCCCGCATGCCTTTCGGTGGTGGCGTTGCCGCCACAGAAAAGCATGTCCCCGTCTTCACCCTAATATGGATAGCGATGTCTAACAGACACCTCCATCATATGAAACCCTTTTCCCCCCGGTCAACTCCTTGACCAGGTGGAAAGGCGGCGAACGGTCTTTCCGTCCACCGCGGTCCCCCCACCATAGTAATATGGCGGGTGGGAAATGGGTGGCGGTCAGGGAAGGATGTCGGGCGGATCGCCAACACCCGCATGGTGGTGGCCATCCACCCAAAATCCTAATGGACCCCTAAGTGCCAAAGAGAGATTAAGTGATTTGCAAACACACAGAGGTTGGACTCTGTTTGTAAAATAGTCGGCCCTACACACTGTCGTTATCTCAAGTTGGTGGTACCAGAAGTGCTGACTAGCTTGTCAATTGAATATCAATGATTACCACTAGTACTCTAAGCCTTGAATAAAACCTGCCTTACAAATGAGGACCACAAAACCTTGTCACTCTGGCGCAGCACTTACCAATAAGCCACAGGGAACAGGAGCTGCACCTCTCACCCCTCTTGTCGAAGTTTCAGAACATTCAACTACTTACCAAGCTTTAATTCCTAGGAAAGATGTTTCTACAGAAATAAGACACCACCTTTCTAGCTTCAAAATATGAAATACCTTTTAAGCTACCTTTCTTCACAAATTCAGCACAGAACATAGACCCTTCAAATACTCAATAACGTTCCATATATTTAAAATGAAGGCAGCAGTGGTTATCTTGAAATTCTAAACCAAGACAAGTTAAAGGAGCAGGAAACCGTGCTATAATACACTGCTTCGAGAACGGCCATGTGGTGCTTGGCAAATTAACCCCTTGCATGCTGATGACAGCCCCATCCGTCATGCACTACGGCGCTCATGTGCTGATGACGGCTGGGGGCCGTCATAAATCTGCCCACCTCCGATTTTGCCGCACAGGTGCAGGTGCAAGGGGTTAAATATACGCAGCAAGGTTAAGTAATTTGCATAAAACAAAGGATAGCAAATCAAGTTTAACGTTATTAAAAAACATGGAGAGCGTGCTACAATACAACATTGGCCAATCGATTACCTGAGCATTGCATGGGGAGGAAGCAGCACATGGCGCACTACCTAAATAATGAAAGGCAGCAGGATTAAGTGATTTGCCCAGAAACAGCGGCTACCAAGGCAAGTTATTCGACATACAAAAGCTGGAAACCATGCTAAAATACACTATCGCCCCAAAAATTACTTTTGCAATGCATGGACACATGACGCACTACTTACACGAAAAAACGACATCTCATTAACTTGAACAGCACGTAGCACATTGCTGCGGGAACGGCCATGTGGCGCTTGGTAAATTAAAGAAACGCAGCAGGATTAAGTAATTTGCACAGAACAGAGGATAGCAAATAAAGTTTAACATTTTTAAAAACCATGGAGAGCATGCTAAAATACAACATTGGCCAATCGATAACATGTGCAGTGCATGGGGAAGAAGCAGCACAAGGCGCACTACTTAAATGATGAAAGGCGGCAGGTTTAGGTGATTTGCCCAGAAACAGCAGCTACCAAGGCTAGTTATTCGACATACAAAAGCTGGAAACCGTGCTAAAATACACTATTGCTGAAAACATTACTTTTGCAATGTATGGGGCACGTGACGCACTACTTACACAAGAAAAACGACATTGCATTAACTTGAACAGCACGTAGCACACTGCTGTGGGAACGGACATGTGGCGCTTGTTAATTTAAAGAAACGCAGCAGGATTAAGTGATTTGCACAGAACAAAGGATAGCAAATCAAGTTTAACGTTATTAAAAAACATTGAGAACGTGCTAAAATACAACATTGGCCAATCGATTACATGTGCAGTGCACAGGGAGGACGCAGCACGTGGCGCACTACTTAAAAATTGAAAGGCGGCTGGATTAAGTGATTTGCCCAGAAACAACGGCTACCAAGGCAGATTATTGGACATACAAGAGCTGGAAACCGTGCTAAAATACACTATTGCCAAAAACATTACTTTTGCAAAGCATGGGGCACGTGACAAACTACTTACACGAGAAAAACTACATCGCATTAACTTGAACAGCATGTAGCACACTGCTGCGGGAGTGGCCACGTGGCACTTGGTAAATTAAAGAAACGCAGCAGGATTAAGTGATTTGCACACAAACAAAGGTTACGAAGTCAATTTTAACAATATAAAAAAGCAGGAAAGCGTGCCTAAAAATAGCATTGTCAAATTGAACCAGAATCAACTATTAACACATCTTTGGACAGTCACACACCTCCCATCCAACCACACACACATTCATTTACTATCCCATACAAATACTCACTTAACTAATTAATAACTAATATACACTTTCACATAGCTTGTAACCAACGTATGCAGTAGTTTACACAACAAGAGATAGAGTGATGCAGATATTCACACAGTTCAATCACTATCCCATTTATTTATTGGGACACCTTAAATTCATCACATAGACATACAATCACATTGCTACTACATCCTCCATTCTGACACATACATCCACTCAGCCTTCAGGGTAGATTGCTATCCATACTAATATAATAAAGAGAGAGCCCAAACCTTTGAGGCGGGTAATCTCAGGAACCACAGCACCAATCACAACACCCCATACAGTGTTGGAAAGGGCAGTTGCAGCAGAAGGACATAGGCTATGCAGACGCCCGCCATATACATTTAAAAGGTAAAAGAACCATGCCAGCAAAGTAGTCCCTTGTGGGCGTGTCTGCGTTGTGCTGTGGGCTTGTGCTGGAGGCATGACAAACGCTGGGGGCGTGTGGTATGTTCCGCCCTTCATGCCATGTCTCATATTATGTGCTAATCCCACCCTGCTCCCTTTAAATACCCCTGCACCCCATAATCATAACCCTCCCTTACTCCTTAAAATATCCCAACACCCTTAAACACTAACCCATCTTAACCCTATAAATATACCCTATACCCCAAAACCCAAACCTATCCCTAAACCCTAAAAATGCCCCTGTACCCCAAACCCAAATCCAGCCCTGAACCATATAAATACCCCTGTACATCAAAACCCAAACCTGCACCTGAACCCTATAAATTCCCCTGTACCCCAAAACCCAAACCTAGCCCTGAACCCTAAAATACCACTGTACCCCAAAACCCAAACCTACCCCTGAACCCTAAAATACCCCTGTACCCCAAAACCCAAACCTAGCCCTGCACCCTTAAAATACCCCTGTACCCCAAAACCCAAACCTACCCCTGTACCCTAAAAATACCCCTGTACCCCAAAACCCAAACCTAGCCCTAAACCCTAAAAATAACCCTGTACCCCAAAACCCAAACCTACCCCTAAACCCTAAAACACCACTGTACCCCAAAACCCAAACCTAGCCCTGAACCCTTAAAATATCCCTGTACCTCAAAACCCAAACCTACCCCTGAACCCTAAAAATACCCCTGTACCCCAAAACCCATACCTATCCCTAAACCCTAAAACTACCCCTGTACACCATAAGACAAAACTATATCTGAACCCTTAAAATACCCAAACCCCACAAAACATATACCTCAGTACCCCAAAACATATACCCCTATACCCATACTTACCTTATCCAAACATTAAAACAAAAACATGCTTTTACCATTCATGCATTTACAACGAATTTCGTTGTAAATGTATGCATGGTAAAAGCATATAAAATGTAATGCCATGCGTTATAATGGCATTGCGGAGTCATGGTACTTTTGTAATGAAAGTATGCAGAGTCTTGGTATGCGGAAAGAAAGTTGCGGAATAATGGGTGTTTACCCTCCCCCGGTAAGTACATTGGTGGCACGGCGGCCCACATCTCCAGCAACATACTCATATTTTTTCACCACCAATTTGAAAAATGCACAGGTCTCTGTCATTGATGGCCAGCACCGACATCCTGTGATTCCAGGCAAATCGCTTTGTCTCCCTGTGCCTACCACAAATGAATGTGTTCTTCTGTAATGTAAATTGTGCTCATGTCATGTTGTCGAGTTCGCGCTTTATGATATTGCAAGGAAAAATAAAGTAGGGAAACTCGAGTTCACAAACTACTGAACGCGCACTCTTAAGTGCATCAGCAGTGCACTGTGAATCGGAGCGTTTCACAGGCCTGTAACAGATAAGAAATGCTATCAAAATGAAATCCTACAAAACAATATACTACTGGCCGGCAGCAATTCATACCCGGACAACGTCGGGACAGGCTGCTAGTATATATGTATATATTCACTGAAAAAACCATAGGTTTCAGGCCTTATATAGTTTGGAATTAGCATTTAAAAAACCTTTGAAATTCACTGAAAAAACCATAGGTTTTAGGCCATATATAGTTAGGAATTAGCATTAAAAAAAACTTGCAAATTCACTGAAAAAAACATAGGTTTCAGGCCTTATATAGTTAGGAATTAGCATTTAAAAAACATTTGAAATTCACTGATAAGTTTTCCTAAAATAATAATACATTTAACAGAACTATAAATTAATTTGTTATTACATATTAACAACCAATTAATGAATAAATGAAACATTATTAACCACAATTAACACTATAAAATCTAAATTAAATAAATACTAATAAATAATAAAATATTACTTAAATGTATTATATTTACTTTACTTCCCACCCTATTCCCCTATAAACCTACAACCTGCTCCTAAGCAAATCACACAATTATCACACAATTATCAATTAATTTATTAATAAAAATTAACAACCAATTAATACTTAATTAATAATAAATTATTTACCACAATTAACAATATAAAATCTAAATTAAATAAATACTAATAATTACAAAATATGAATTAATGTGTTATAATTAAACTACTTTCCACCCTATACCCCTCTAAACCCACAACCCGCTAATAAACTAAAAAAAATAAAAATTAAATTAACATAAAATTAATCACTATTAAAAATGTAACACATATATTTACAAACAAAGGCAATACGTATTTAAAAATATTAGTTCAAATACTTTTAAAATACATACTAAAATATATAACCGTAATATAAAAAGCAATATTTTAATAAACAATATTTTTGCAAATGATATTTCTGACTTTGATAGTTTTTTTCCTTAATGTCGACATTCGGTACCCCAATATTCTTGCTGTTGATATTCCTGTATCACAATATTTGCAACTCAACATTTTTGTATATCAATAATAAAAACTCAACATTTTGTCTTTGCACCATTCTGCATTCTGTCCATCGATTGTTCTTTTTGCATTTGTCACCCCGAGGGTGCAGGGTATGCCCAGATGTGGGTCCTGTGCTCTCCATGCCACTGGAGTCAAGCTAGCCTGGCTGATGAGAGGTGAAACCCCAAAACTGGTTCTACGAGGTTTGTTTCCAGTTTAGAGAGGACCTATACTGAAAGTTCAGGCTGGACTGCTTCCATAGGGAGCAGGGTCAAGACTGTTTTGCATATAGCTGGGTTCAAACTGGAAGGACATGAGGAGCAAAAAAACAATGGATTGAGACCCAGATCTCTGTACTGTGGTGAATGTATGACATTGTTCTGCATTGTGTCCATCAATTCTTCTTTTTGAAAATTTCTAAAAGAGACATTTCCAAATTAATAAATTAACATCTGACTTTACCATTAAAGAGGATTTTAAAGTGGATAAAGTATTACTCTAGCTACTGCAGTCTGAAATTATCAGCAGCCAGCTTACTCCTGTGAAAATCATTGTGTGGATACTTCAACATTAGTTTGTACTTGTTCTAATTTTAAATATTTGCACCCTACCTTTATGGACAGTAAGAGATACATATGAGTGACTAATTCGTATTTAAAAGTAAGGTGTAGGGCTATTAAATATGGTATGTTTACGGGTTGAGTTTGCAGTTTAAAACTGCCACAGGTTTGCTTCCGATGTGCAGCAGCTTTGATGCTACACACAACTGTAAAACCTGCATCTGTGAACACAGGCACATCAGATGTGTTCACATGTAACCATCCCTGTGCCCTTACCCTAGCTTCATCGCAGCTGCCTTTTCTTGAAAGGTGAACACTGGTGGTAAACACACACAGTCCAATCACCATACAGTTACTGGTTAAGACTTAGATAGTGAAACTTAACGAGCATAAAGGTCCAAAACCAAAGGTGGTCCAAAGCAAAAAACTTAGCAGATTGAATGGGTGGAACCCATTTTCAACAACGTTGAATCACCAAAATGACAAGGGCAGCGGAAGTCACATCGCACACCCTTTCACTTTATTGATGTCACAGACCGAACATCATGATGATGTTTGACCCTCAACTTTCCTACAAAGTGATGACACTTGTTCTTGATTATATTACAATAATTGACATAGATGAAGTTCCATATTAACTGAATGATTAATATAACACAAATATCTATTTTACATACCACTTATATTAGGGGGCTGAAGAGATAAGCCAGAGGGTTGGAAATCGTGTTACTTGTTGAGGGTGGTGAAATCCCATTCAAGCAGCAGTCACAATTTTTGGCAGGGTGAAGTCACAGGCAACCTCAAATTAAATTGTGCTTAACCCTATTGTAGCTTGACACAAACCAGACAGCCTTAACTTGTAGGCAATGTGTAAATTATGTATGCCACAGTCTAAACAGTAATAAAGTGTAAGCTCAACACAACTCCTACACCAATTTAGAACAATAGATTCAAATGTAATACATTATTTGAGACTAAGACAACAAAAACCCAATCAAAAAGAATGGATATATGCAATTTTAAAGTGGTAAGTGAAAATAGCACCTAAAAGTGCAGTGCGCCACTCACAGCTACCTGGTTGTGCGAGTACATGCAAAATTCACAAGTTCAAGCCAACCACAATGGAGAGCAGGCCAGATGCAGGGAACAGGTTAGTCCTGATGAAAGAGTTACCTTCAAAGTCCAGGGCAAGGAGTTCCGTTTGAGGATGGAAGGGGCTATGAGGAGAAGGGAGAGTGTTGCGAATAGTCGTTGATGCTGTGCAAACAGAAGGCCAGGCTTCTCGGATGGTCATTGCTGTATTTTGAAGATCACCATGGGCGTTGTGGACAGTTGTTACTGGGGCTTCATGTTGACGGTGACTGTAGGTTGTCAATGCTGTAGCGCGAAGTGCAGATCTCATGCTGACTGGTGTAATTTGGGGTCGCTGTGGCGCGAAGAGTCAGGCTCACCAGAACTTCACATTGGAGAGTGGCGCGGGCAGCAAGATCTTGGCGCAAATGAGCCCGTTCACATTTGTGAAGAGCCCAAATCCTCAGGAGAGCTCAATGGATCCAGAATCTGAGGGTCACCATTTAGGGGGTTAGGAACTCATTCCAGTAGAGGCCAGCAGGGCTCATGCAGATCCAGTTGCAGGTTCTCCTAGCAGGCCATCTGGACAGTTGCAGCAAGCCTCTGGAACCTGTTATGTCCCTCTAGTTTAGAACAGAAGGTCAGCCTGGGATAAAGGGTGCAAGTTCAGTCTTCCTTCTCAGCAAGCAGGGCGTCAGGCAGCAGAGTAGCAGAGCAGCAGAGTGGCAGTCCTTCCGACAGAAAAGCAGCACATCAGTCCTTCTTCTGTATCATCCACAAGTCCAGGAGTGTACTCGAGATTTGGGTCTCAGGGTCCAACATTTATACCTGGCGCCCCCTTTAAAGTAGGAGAAGTTTCTAGAGGATTCCCGTTGAAGTCCCTGAAGTGTATTTCCTCCTTTGCCCTGGTTCCAAACTGGCTGCATGAACAATGCAAAGGTGGCAAGTCCTTTGTGTGAAGGCACAGCACAGCCTATTCAACAGCTGTTGGGGCTGTGCCCAGCTCCATCCCCAATCCAGCCACTCGATGACCCATCAAGGCACACCTAATCTCATTATTGTGTGGTTGGAATAAGCAAAGTCCAACTGTCAACTGCTCCCAATCAAGTGACCCAGGAACAGGCTGCAGACACCAAAAGGTTAGGGCAGGAAAATGCCAACTTTCTAAAAGTGGCATTTTCAAAATTGTAATCGGACTTCACCACTAAAGAGGATTTTAAATTACATGTATTTTGAGACCAAGCATGGCATTCCTACTTGTTCGCAATTAAAAGTTATCACTTATTAAATGTAAAAAGGCAACCCAATGTTATCCTACTTGAGAGGCAGGCTTCAAAGTAGTGAACAGTGAATTTAGGATTCTTTACACCACAAGGACATGTAAACGTTAAAAGTACATATCCAACTTTATAAATACACTGCACCCTGACCTGTCGGCTATTAATGTCGATCCTAGGGGTAACTTATATGTATAAAAAGAAGGTGTAGACCTATGAAAAAGTTGTATTATGGTAGGTCGAAACAGCAGTTTAAAGCTGCACACACAGGCTGCAATGGCATGCATGAGACATGCTTTAAAGGGCCACTAAGTGGGTGGCACAACGGGCCCATTAGTAGTATTTAATTTACAGGCCCTGGGTATATGTAGCACCTCTTTACTAGGGACTAACAATTAAAAGCACCACTTGGGTGTAAGCCATTTTTGCCATGTTTAAAGGAGAAAAGACAAGCACTTTATCACTGGTTAGGAGTGGTAAAGTGAGCAGAGTCCACAAATCCAACAAAAATGGGTTACAAGCAGTAGGGTGAAGGCACAAACTTTGGGAATGGCCCTGCAGTAAGTGCCGAGTCCAACACTAGGGGAACATTAATCCTGTTTCTTTGTATTAAACAAAAAAAATATATGTTCATCATTATATGGATATCTAAAGAAACAATATGGACTAGAAAACATATAACAGTACTGGGATCACAAGTTGTTTTAAGGTATTTGTTAGACCTGGCATCTTTTGACGTGTTTCCTCTGTATTTTTGCTTACTCGCCTCCCGGATCTGGCTCTTTTTGCGCTGATTTGGTGTTTCTGCGCACTTCCTCACTGCTTTTCAGTGTTAAAGTGCAAGTGCTCCTGTTGTAAATTGTGTTATGGATTGGTGTTTCCATGATTGGCATATTTGATTTACTAATATGTCCCTGGTAGAGTGTACTAAGAGTGACAGGGCCTGTAAATCAAATGCTGCTGGTGGGCCTGCAGTACTGGTTGTGCCACCCACCCAAGCAGCCCTGAAACAGGGTCTCAGACCTGCCACTGCTGTGTCTGTGCGCAGTTTGTAACTGCCATGTCACCTGTAAGGTAGGCCCAAGGTACCCCTGTGGCAGGGTGCTGTAATGTTAAAGGAAGGACTTGGATTGGTGTGTGACGTGTCCTGGTAGTGAATTACTGTCTATTTCATTTTTTACTATGGTAAGACTAACTGTCTCATAGGATAGAATGGGAGTTTACTTATAACATCTTATAAGCATAAATTCCCATTGGAACAAGATAGGAAAATGGGGTTTAGAGTGCCTGGACTCAGAATGTAAAAATACACCTTTTAGTAAAGTTGATTTTTATGTTCTGCGTTTGAAAATGCCACTTTTAGAAAGTAGGTATTTTCTTACTTAGCCATCCTGTGTGCCTCTGCTCTGTTTGTGGATTGACTGCCTGGCTTTGGAGTGACAGGGGCTGGGGATGTGCATTCTCTTCTGACAGCCACTAGGGGAGTTCAGGTGTGTCCTGCATTTCCTGGATGAGTCAGGGCAAGGTTGAATAGACCTGAGCTGCATTTAGAGTAGTGAGAAGAGATTTCCTTGCACCTGAATGGGCCTGGTATGCTTTAATCAGTGCTGTCTTCACCTCCTGCCTGGATGCTGGGCTGGAGAGGACCAAACTGGCTTTGACTGAGCACAGACACTCTCGGCCTGAATGAACAAAGGAATTTTGGGTAGAAATATTGGGGGCCAGACCCCAGTACTTTAGAACTTGCTGGAATCAAGGAACCTGCTAGGAAGGAGAGCTGGAAGAACTGCCAGGAAGATGTTGCCCGTTTGTTGTGTTCTTGCTTTATTGGATTGGCCTGCAGTTGCTGCTTCTGCCTTGGGCAGTGAAAGGATTGAACTGAACTTTCTTTACTTGTGCTGAGTATCTCCAAGGGCTTGAAGTAGAGCTTGCCTCCTGTTCTGAAGTCTCAGGGCCTGCAAAAACTTCACTAACCTCTGTCTACCGATTCTGGATCTGCGGTTTCAGTCACCACAGATAGTGGAAAAGCAGCCAACTCCATCACCGAGTATGTAGCCAGCTGTGTGTCCTGAAGGTACCGCAGAGGGTGCTGTCGACCGACAATGCAGCCACCGAGCTTCTGCTTGTACCGTGACCTGTGGGCACCGCACACTGCCTAGCTTCACTTCAACCACCCTGGTCTCACCGTCACTGCACGCTAACCGTGACTTCCGTAACTGCCTCGTGGCTTGGGGGCACCACTCGTAAGTCACACGACGCACCACCGTCTCCCACACACCGCAATCCAGAACAACCAAAGCCAGCTTCCCGCAACCGGCTCTGTGGTCTGCATCGTGATCGGTCAGCACCGCATTGAGCACCGCCCTCACTCCGGACCAAACCCCTTGTCTCACCGATGCCGCTGGACGACCATCACCGAGCCACTGCCTGCACTGCGCCTTGAGGGCATCACCTGCTGCATCGCAATGCTCTGTGTCATAACCGCACCGGTTGACACGACCGACTCGCACCACCATGTCAGCAGCAACACAAAAGGTACAGTTTACAAGTCTGTCAACATGCCTGACTGACTGACGCAGTCAGACAGAACTGATGGATTCTGTTGTTTACAGCACCGTGGTAGCATTGGACGGAGCTACCGACTTCAAGGAACTGTGTTTTTAAAGTATTCTTGCAAAGTGCATATTTTTAAAGTACTGTATGCTGGATTTTTGTTGTATTGGTCTTGTTTTGAATATTTAATGATATTAAATATATTTTTTTTAACTGGCGTGGTGTCTTTTTGTCGTTTTTTCACTGTATTACTGTTGGTTATATGCAAATGATTTACACATTGCCACTGAGACAAGCCTGCTCATGCCAAGCTACCAAGGGGGTGAGCAGGCTTATTTTAGAGTTGTAACTCCCTTACTCTGACTAGGAAGAAGGGTCCCTACTTAGACAAAGGTGCAAACTATTGCCAACTAGAGACCCCCATTTCTAACAGTTTTATTCAAAAACACAATTTCATGTACTCACAATAATGAAACTCAGCAATTATTCTTCAAAAAATTAGCATTTTGCCATGGGTTCACCACCGTCATATATGCAACGGGTGACCCCTTAGACCAAAAATTAAGAACCCTATGTCAGTGCCACAATTATGCTATATGTGCTCTCCATATACTATGGGCGATTCTTATGTCAAAAATGACATTGTCAGGGCCAGCGTTTTGGTTGCCTTACCCAGGCCTCAGTACTGTTTAATTCCTATTCTCACAATGTGAAACGTTTTCAATATTATTTACAATAAAATGATTGTTTTTACCAATTAACCTTAAACAGCCAACAACCCCTGACAAAGTTAGATTTGAAAGATTTTAGCTTTCTGTCAGTTGTTGTGGTATATACAGGGATGCACCAACAGAAAGCGCAGACAAGAACCAAAATACCTGTCAGGAGGCACACTATGAAAATCACAGAAATGTAATTTACATGTTTAAGCTATTCCAATAATTACGTAGGAAACGTCCCTTTCAGGTCACCCTTCCCATTTTGTCATCCTACTTAAAGCTTTGGCCTTTTAAACATTTTGGTTCAAATATCGGGCTTTCTATTTTTCACAGTTGTTCAAATATTTAAGCATGTTTACTCTTAGCTTGATTTCGAGTATGCAGAATTTCCGAGACATTTTCTTCTTTGTTTCACATTGTAAATCGACCCATTCATTTTTCTATTTTTTTAAAAGGAAATACATTTTTGTTGGTGGTTTCCTGATTCTCATATCCTTTGTAAGTACTTACACACTGTAAAGTACATGTTGTTTAAGACCGCGGAAGAATCTATTGTTAGATATATATGAAAGGTGCCCTTGCGCTTTAACTTTGAGGAGCACAATTGCCAACCTCAGAAAGGAGGGCATAGATCAATGTCGCAGTTTAAAAATGGATTCAAACTGTTATTATTACTTTGTTGCAACCATAAGAATAATACGACCTTCTTTAACAGTTTCCCAATTAAGGCAAGGTTAATAGCATGGTACGCTAAAATCCATTCGGTAGAGCACAGTGCTTCCAAGGGCAGAGGACTACTCAAATGATTTTTAAGGGGCAGATGTATCAAAATTCCATTTTGCGATTTCTAAATAGCGATTTTTAAGGAATCGCTGCTTAGAAATCACAAAATGGGATGTATGTAAAAAATCGCTATTTTTTAGCGATTTCTTAATCTTCCTTATTTGCGAATTCGCAATTTGCGAATTCGCAATTAAGGAATACTTTCCCATTCATTCGTATTGTCCAGGAGGCCCATAGGAATGATTGTGAAATTAATCTAAATTTGCAATTCGCAATTTGCTAATCGCAAATTGAGAATAATTTCAATGGTGCAGGGGTGTCTCACGGACACCCTGCTGCACCCCTGAAATGTACATGTGTGTGCATATGGCGCACATACATGCCCTATGGGCATGTGTGTGCGTCACATGCCACCTTAAAAAATGCCAACTTGTGCATTTTTAAAAGAATTCGCAAATTAACAACAACTACAAGTTGGTGTTAATTTGCGATTTCCTAACCAAAATTCGCAATTGAAAAATGCTACGTACATAGCATTTAAGGAATCGCAAAGTTGCGATTCCTTAGATGCTATGGCAAAATAAGGAATCGCAAATTTTTACGATTCCTTAATCTGCGAATTTTTGATGCATGCCAAAACATGCAAATAGACCATTTGCGATTTGCGAAGGCCGAAATTCTGCGAATTTCGGCCTTTGCGATTCGCAAATGGCTTGCTACATCTAGGCCTTAATCTTGGGTGCAACATGCATTCCTACGTGGAAAAAAGTTCTGAAAGTGTGATCCTCGCAAACTTTTGACACTTTCTGACTTGAAAGGGACACTCACTTTCCGGTATAGTAGTTTACACTGCAGAATACTCAACCTCACACACCTCCTCCTGTTCAGAGACTTGAAAAATATTGCCTGTGGAGCGTTACAATGTTTCCGCTTTGTGCTAGTTCAGGGATGCGGAAAGGAAGTTTTCATCCGTTTTGGAACAAATCATGCTGACCGTAGTGCAAGACTAAGCTCCAAAACACTCGGTGAATTAGTGCATGCCGTCAGACAGCACACTTCAGAAAATTAACTAGTGGTTGTGTCTCCCTTTTTGTAGGCTGTGACATTAGGTGTAAATGAACTAGCTCACTATGTGGCTGATTCCAAGTTTGGAGGTTCGTAGTGTGCCGCAGTCAGCCGGCGGCCTGACCGCCGTATTCTGATTTTGGTGATCGGATCAGCATTGGGCTATCACAACTGCTGGGGATCCGTGATCCCTCAGTAGTGGCACAGCAGCCAGAGACCATAATATGCTGTGGGTGCAGCTGCTGCACTGCTAAGCATATTATGAGTTTCCTCACTGTTACAATGAAACTTATGGCAATGAGGAAACTAAGGGGGTCAGTACCTCGTGGCCATGGGGGTGCATGCAGTGGCAGTGCTTCCATTGGGGGCGTTTGGGCGTTGCCCCATCAATGCCACGGGCCCACGGCCCCATTTAGACATTGGTCACTCCTGAATGGAATGGAATTAGCATCAGAAGTAGAACGAGTAGGAGGAACGCTGAAGGGGGTGGGGCTGCAGCAGCCCTCAGGGTGAGTGACAGCGCAATGGAGCGCATGTTCATTTTTGGGCAGGTCTTTTTTAATACCAGCCCGAACATGCGCACTAAGCCTCCCCCTCAGGAGAGCGAGGGTTGCTTCATTCGCAGCCCCCGGTCTCCTAATGGGCAGGGACTGACATTGCTTCAGGCCAATCCTGGCGCTGCTGGACTCTGGAGCAGCGTCTGGATTGGCTGATAGCCTGAGAGGGCATGCCAGCCAGTAGCCACTCACGCAGAAGAAGACGACGGACTGTGAAGGAACCAAACGCGGACTCGGCCCAAATCAGACAGCAGAGGTGGCAGACCCGGTCAGGTAAGTTTAAGGTTCTTTGTACTTTATTTTCACCCCCCACCGCACCCCACCCCTGCGTGAGTCCCCCCTTCCCCCCTCGTGACAGACCCCCGCTCGCGACAGAACCCCCCTCCCTCCCTCACGACAGACCCCCCTTCCCCCCTGCAAGAGACCCCCGCGAGTATTGTGAGCCACGACTCTAGTTGGGCAACTTTGAACATCAGCAAATGTATTTATTTTCTGAGTCTCTAGTCATTCATGCCACTACGTTATTTTCATGTAAATTGTGCGGTGTACTGAGAAACCCCTTCCATTCTCTCAGTGAATTTGGCGAAATCCTTTCTCCGTATGGGCCCTACGTCAGAAGGGTAGTCCTCTGGCCAAAGTATTTTCTGAGCCCAGCTCTGCTAAGACCTGCACATAAATGGTTTGTTGGGCTGCTACCATTTTCAAATGCAAGTTAGTTAACACAAATTGTGTTTGTGGATGTGTTTGTGCACTTGTTTGTACACGTGTGTATTGAAGACCGACAGTAGTTTGTGTGTAAGACAAGTGTGTGCTTGTTTGAGCGTGCACACGTGTGTCCACGAATGTGTATGGACTGGAGGGCCGGGAATGGTACTACTTGTCTGTGTAAGACAATTGTTTGCTCGCTAAGTGTGCGCATGTGTTTTCACGTGTGTGTATGAAAGAGAGACAGTAGTGTGTGTCCATGCGTGTAGAGTCATTCATAAATGCTGCTTCTAATGTACTTATATTGTATATATATTTATGTGTGTTCATATGTATGTATCTGAGCAAGACAAATGTTTGTCTGAATGAGTGTAAATGTGCGTGTGTACCCAGATATATGTTTCTGTGTGTAAAAGAGAAATGAGAATGCGCTGATATGTGCATATGTATGTGTGCTGAGAGAAAGAAGCATTTGTGCAGGTTTTATGTGCCCGGTACGAATAAAAATATGCATTTAAAAACCAGGCTGTGAGCGATGAACAATGTCAGCAGATACGTTTGCAGTCCAGTTTCAACTATGAGAGCGTCTGTACTAGAAAGCAAATTGTGCTGTAATTTTCACAGTCAGTGGAAATGTTAAATGTTTTAGCTGGCAGGCATTTATATATAACTTGGCAAAACAGCTGTGACTTCCGCTTCGACTGCACACACTTGGAACATGTGTGATCTGCATCACAGGTCCAGGTCTTGTTGTGTAGATAGCGACCCCTGGGGCCCAGCTGACCTGTAAGTGTGTTTTCAGGCTCTGCTTTCGATGTATATTTTTATTCAGGAATTTATGGTATTTACATAGCAGAAAGAGAAAAATGTGCTGAACGCTCACAAGGTAAAAATTATGTAAAATTGGCAGGCAGCAGCCAGCAGGATCACTGAGTTACACTTCAGGTTGGTCTTGTGTGAAGCATGTGCACAAGTTATATCACCTAATACTTGTAAGGCTAACATATCATTAAGTTTTGTCTTTCTGTGTAGACACATTATTTTCTTTTTAGTTTCCACTTTTATAATCTCGCGTACTCTGTTTTCAGTTCCAAGTGCTATATTTATTTATTTATTTATTTATTTATAAAATTTCTAAAGCGCGCAAATACCTTACGGCGTCTCGGCGCTAATGTCAGCATATTTCAGATTGCGAGGGTTACAGAATGTTACTGGTTAAAGAGCCAGGTTTTAAGATGTTTTCGAAAGGAAAACAACGAGGTGTGTTCCTTAATCTGAGAGGGAACCTGGTTCCATAATTTGGATGCCGCCACTACAAAACGTCTATCCCCCCATGTCACTTTTTTTGTTGGGGGGATTTGGAGCTGTTGGGCCGTCGATGACCGCAGTGTTCGGCTGGGTTTGTAGATTTTAAAAGCGTTTTTAAAGAAGTCAGGCCCATTATTTTTCAGCGCCTTGTAAGTAATGCACATGGCTTTAAACTTTATCCTGCTTCTTATAGGCAGCCAGTGAAGCTCCCGAATTGTGGGAGAGATAGAGGTATATTTTGGAATTCCCATGAGGATCCTTGCAGCGGCATTTTGGACAAGCTGAAGTTTGTTCACCACTTGTTCCTGTGCATTGAGCAGAAGGCCATTGCAATAATCCACCTTGGATAGTACCAAGGAGGACATTAGGGTTTTGCCAGCAGTAGGAGGAAGAAAAGGGAGCAGTTTCTTCACCATTCTCAAAGTGTAGAAAGAGGCCGAAACCACGGCATTGGCGTGACCAAGGAACGTGAGCTTGCTGTCAAAAAGCACGCCCAGGTTTTTCACCTTGATTACTGGCAGTGGAGGCATACCCAATTCCGGAGGCCACCAGACTGGAGACCAAGACGGGGTTAGTTCGCCAAAAACCAGTACCTCCGTCTTGTCGGAATTTAGCTTTAGGCAATTCTGGTTCATCCAGGTGCTGATGGCCTTCATGCCTGCCTGAAAATTAGCTGCCACAGCTTCTCCGTTTTTGTGTATTTCCAGGATCAATTGTGTGTCATCGGCGTACGATGTTAGCCCTATGCCAAATGACTTAATTACCCTCGCCAAGTCCGACTATACACCTAGAAATAGTTATCCAAGCGCTGAACAGAAAAATAGTGAAACCATCTTCTGAAATGAAATTCTTCTGACCCAGTTTTGTCAAAATATCATATAAAAACTATCTTCCAATGTAATCCTCCTCTAAGTACCGCTGGTGACTGAACACCAAGCTTTGTCACCCAAGTATCTTAGTTTCAGTTTCCTTTTTTAAATTCAGAATATATTTTTCACACAACTGTACTACATTTGCAGTTTGCAATTCTGTTTTGGGCATTCACTAATTATGATAACCATATTTGTCCCTTTCACTTTTAGAGGTGAATATGTTTCAGTCAAGCATCTACAGACAATTTGAATTCTAGTGTGTGCTACGTAGACACTAGTAATTTCCTTGAAAATGCACCATTTGTCCACTCTTTTTTTCAAAATTTTCTCAGGGAGAAAACCACCCCGATTGAACCCTCCGTAGGTTGTTCAGGCTTGCTCGCTCGCTGATGTGCAGTAAATAATTACTTTATGCCCACTACTCTCAAATCTCACCAGCCGCCACTGGATGCATGCAGGGGGGCATATCGTGTGCCCCCCTGCTAGCATGCATGCCCAGTTTCCTGACAGCATGGACTTAACAGTCCATGCTGTCCAGGAGCTTGCTTTGGCATTCTCATTGTGGTGCCTTTTTAATAGGCACCTCCATGAGAACGCACAAGGACCACCTGCCAGACAGAGAGGGAACTCCTAATCTGGCAGGCCGCTGGAGGTGAGCTTTGGTGGTGTGGGAGTGGGCGATAGTGTAGCGCCGCACTTCCACATGTCAATCAGGCCCTAAGGTAGCAGTTTCAGGGATGCACTGAAGGCAGTTAAGATTTCTTAATAAAACAATGTTTTGAGTCCCACCTAAATTGAATCCATGGTGTAAAGGGCAGGACTGGGAACAGCCACAGCCGGCAGTGGGAGTACCTGAAGGGTGGTGACGTGGTGAGGGGGTGGCGCGGGGGTAGTAATGTATGGATTACGGAGAATTACAGATAAGTAAACATCTAAATAAATAAAACAAATTTAGTTGCACGAACTGCATCGCATTTGAGGATGCAGTGCACTCAACAACATTCGTTTTATTTATTTAAATGTTTACTTACCTGGGAAGCTCCATAATCCATACATTACTACCCTCCACCTTGCCCCTCCCCCCCCCACGTCACCGCCCTGCAGGTACTCCCACTGCCGGCCGCGGCTGACTGGGAACCAAAACCGGCCGTGGCAAACTACCCGGCCAGCCCTGGTGGGAGAGTGGAGAGGGTGCAGCAGAGCTGTTTCTTAAGGCCGGCTTTGGGCGATTTTGTTACACCGAGCGATATTGCGGGCCCCGGTAACAAAAATGGCCTCCCAGCGGCCCATAACCGCCCCACCCTGGCGGCTCACTGGGGAAATGCCTGGTGCCCGCTATGGCCAGTCCGGGCCCACTGGTGTAGTCCTTGGGACTGTGTTACAGAAGTGTTCCTGGAATCCTGCAGATATGTGTACTCTATATCGTGGCCTGCCTGATCACTTCTGTATTAACAGAGGTGGCTACTTATACTTAAAAAGGCACTTCGGTATAACTCATTGTGCAGGCACGCAAGTAGCACTAGAACAATGTGAAGAAGGTTATTTCTCATTACATGGCTCCATAGTTCCATGCAAATGAGGGCACAACTTTGTTCGTATAATTGTGGCACATTGCAGCTGCAGGCATATGGTAAAAGAGATCATTGTAGGAGCAGATAGTAAGAGGATTCCAGGATCTTCCAAATATCTCTTCACAGGGTAGTGCTGACAAAGACTGCTGCCCACCATGTGCCTTCAAAGACACTCCCGCTTCTAGACAGTTACAGTGACGCAACTTAATCGTTTGATCCTCTACTTTATGTTTCATTGCAGAACTTTCACTAGAGCCTGCACTATGTTGGTGTGTAAGTGCACTGGAGAGTGTGCATTTTTTAAATAATCCTGCACATGGTGTCTGTGTCTTCTTGGTGCTCTTAGAACGGGTGCACTATGAAATGCATAGGACATGTGGACTGTGGGGGAGATGTGAAACAAGGGGTGGATGAAGCAAGTTAGAAATGTCACCTTATCCTCTCCGGTGCTGTCACAGCATTTTTAAGGTTTGACACAACACTGCACACTTGACCAGATGGGATGTTTGGTGGTAGAAATGAAAGTAGGACAACGATCAAGAGAATGCCTTGGAGCATACAGCCCTGCGAGAAGCATCGCAAAGAAAGAGTCTTATTGTTTGCCTGATGCAAATTGAGAACAATCCTAGCTAGCAGTACAAAACTGAGTTTGTCAAGCTTTGCAAATGCGGAAACCTCACACTCTGCTCTGCAGTATGTGTCTACGACCATTTAAATTGACATCTCTGCATTAGGTTTTTGAACTTTAATATCTGTAATTCTAGGTATACTGTTCGAGATTGCAGAAACCGATGTAGTAACATTAATCACAGAGGTGTATTCACTAAAAGCACAATTGTTGTGTATTCCCTTTCTTTCTGTCGAGTAACGCGAATAGCCTTGACACGAACAATATTGTCAGTCAAAACTCGCCTGTGACAAATTAAAAAGAATACGAGGCAGTGGCCTCGGGTAAAGCAATAGTTTTCCCTCATGCCCTTCAAAATGTGACATGCGATGCTTCTACCTTTCTTTGCCCTTTCTGTAAGGATTCTGCTCAGGGGCCTTTACATAAGTTTTTGCATGAGCAGAGATTCACCAGCATGGCAGGCTTTCTTTTTTAACACATCAATCAAGCAAAAAATAAAGATTGAATTGGGTTGTCGGGGGCATGCCGGATCCTGCTGCTTAACTGTTCATATTTTTTTTTACCAGAAATGGCTTTCGCTATGTCCATAAAAGAGATCTGCTTTAGAGATAATATTTTTATAAGCCTAAAAACACGTTTTAAAGGGTGTTTCTGAGCATTTTGATCTTACGTTTTATTTGGAACACAATAACAAAAAGAATTGCTTATTACTTTATTATTTTCCTTAAAGATTGACACTGTGTGGGTTGAATAAAAGATCAAGGGATATCAACCTTTTAGGAAACATTAGTTATGGCGTTTAGAAGTGTGCTACTGTAACTTAGAGCAGTGCTTAATTTGTAAAAAACATAAGTGCCAGGGCTTGCGTCAGGATGCCACTGCAGCTTGAACCACACATTGCCCCTGCCATGCTGCCGAGGATAGTAATAACCCATCAACTCACCATCAAACGCCTAGAAAGATGAAAATTCACACTATTTAAGGCCTCCAAAGTTATAGCAATGGCTTGGGCAGCAGGCACTAATCAGTTTTAACGTATATTAAATTAATAATTAACTGTTGTGGTGGTCCTCTCTACATTAGCCAGACAGCACCACCTTGTGGCAGACTGTCACAAGCCCTGGTATTTACAATTAAGTGCTGACTGGGGGTCAGCACTTAATGACCCCCGGGGTGACCCACTTGTGGGACACCCCCGCGCCGCACGGCCACCAGCTGCTGCGTGTGCCCCTTGCCCTGCTGCCTCGCTGCCGCTGACCACGCCCCCCCGGCGTGCTCCGTGATCGGCTGCCGGCTCTCCTGTTACTGCTGCTAGGTGTTGTCTTTTGCCCTGTTTTTGCCCCCATTTGTGCCTGTTTTCAATAATTTTGCTGTACCTGTGTTTACGTTTTCCTTCCTGGTTGTCCGCCTACCTCGCCGACCTCCGCTCTCCCTTCCCGCCACCGCCGCTTGTCCCCGCCCCTTTTTTCTCTTCTGTACCCTCCCCGCTCCCGCCTCCCAGCTGCTCCGCCCACCCGCGCACTTGGCCTTAAATGGCGACCGTGCGAACGCGCAGCGGTCACGCGCAGCGGGCGCGCCGTTTGTGCGCCGAAGGCGCGCCAAAGGTAAGCCCGTCTGCGCCCGTCCGCGACCGGATCGCGACCAGCGCCAGGACCCCTGGCCCACGAAGACCCCGACCTACCCGCCTGACATACTCCGCCGCCACCCTCATCGCACTCAACACCGGCCGACTCCCAGAATGCCATCAAGCCACTCCACGTCGTACCCACGGACCTTTCAGCTGCCACGCCTGCAAGTTCACCTGCATCCGGACCTGCCTCGCACCAGCACCCACCAAGCCGAACACCAGCAGCACCCACCTCAAGTGCATCCTGCTCAACACCCGCTCCGTCCACAGACACGCCATCGAACTCTGGAACCTTCTAGACGCCACAGCCCCTGACGTTGCCTTCCTCACGGAGACCTGGATGAACGCCTCTTCAGCTCCTGATATCGCCATCGCTATCCCAGAGGGCTACAAGATCGTCCGGAGGGACCGCAACGCCAACCAGATGGGAGGAGGCATCGCCATCATCCACAGGAACACCATCCGTCTCACGACCAGCACCGACAACACCCTGACCAGTGCCGAACACCTGCATTTCCAGATCCACACCAACCCGAACACCACCCTCAGAGGCACCCTGATCTACTGACCCCCTGGACCACGCACACAATTCAGCGAGGACATCGCCGACTTCGTCAGCCCGCATGCCCTCCCCTCCGCTGACTACATCCTCCTGGGGGACCTCAACTTCCATCTGGAGAACAACAACGACCGCAACACCAGCACCCTGCTCGACAACCTCGCCAATCTTGGACTCAAGCAACTGGTGTCCACCCCCACCCACCTCGCCGGACACACACTCGACGCAGTCTTCTCTTCCAGCACAGACATCGACTTCAGCCACGCCACAGAGCTTCAATGGACGGACCACAGCTGCGTCCACTTCACCTTCAAGAGAACAACGACCCACAACCACCAGCAACAGGCCGCCCGCAGAAGCTGGAACAAGATCACAGCAGACCAGCTCGCCACCTCCCTGAGCCAGCACCCTCCTGCCAGCTCAGCGAACCCCAGCCAGGCCGCCGACAACCTCACGAAGTGGATCAGCATCTGCGCGGACGAGCTCGCCCCGCTGAGGACCCCGCCCAGCAGACCCGGCAGCAAGAAAGCCCCGTGGTTCACCGACGAACTCAAGAGCTCCAAGAAGAACTGCCGAGCCCTCGAGAAAGTCTGGAGAAGGGAACCTACACCGGACAACAGGACCTCCTTCAAGCTTGCCACCCGGAAGCACCACCAGCTGATCAGCGCCGCCAAGAAAACAGCATTCAAGGACCGGTTGGACAACAACGCACACAACTGCAAGGAACTCTTCAACATTGTGAAAGAGCTTTCCAACCCCAGCGCAGGAAACAACGACATCACCCCATCGCAAGACCTCTGCAACTCCCTCGCTTCATACTTCCACAACAAGATCGCGGACATACACAACAGCTTCAACAACCAACCAACACACACCATGACCGAACAACCACCCCCCACCACCACCCTCCACGCCTGGACCCCGATCAGCACCGAAGTCACCATCCGCACGATGAACTCCATCCACTCCGGATCACCGACCGACCCCTGCCCTCACCACGTCTTCAACAAGGCCGACGCTGTCATCGCACCCCACCTGCGAGACATCATCAACACATCCTTCGACACCGCCACCTTCCCTGAGAGCTGGAAACACGCCGAACTCAGCGCTCTACTCAAGAAACCAACAGCGGACCCCACCGAACTCAAGAACTACCGCCCCATCTCGCTCCTCCCGTTTCCAGCCAAAGTCATCGAGAAGACCGTCAACAAGCAGATGGCCGCCTTCCTCGAGACGAACGGATCCCTCGACCCCTCACAGTCCGGCTTCCGAGCCAATCACAGCACCGAGACCGCCCTCATCGCCGCCACCGATGACATCCGAGTCCTGATGGACAATGGAGAAACAGCGGCCCTCATCCTCCTGGACCTCTCCGCGGCATTCGACACGGTCTGCCACCGCACCCTAGTACAGCGCCTCAGCAACATCGGAATCCAGGACAAGGCGCTGGAATGGATCATCTCCTTCCTCGACAGAAGAACACAGAGAGTCCGCCTACCACCGTACAAGTCAGAGGCCTCCGAAGTCATCTGCGGCGTCCCTCAAGGATCATCTCTGAGCCCCACCCTCTTCAACGTCTACATGAGCCCCCTCGCGGCCATCGTACGCAAACACAACCTCAGCATAATCTCCTACGCCGACGACACCCAGCTGATCCTCTCCCTGACCAACGACCCCGCCTCCGCCAGAGCCAACCTGCACGAAGGGATGAAAGAGGTAGCCGAGTGTATGACGACCAGCCGCCTGAAACTGAACTCTGACAAGACGGAGGTCCTCATCCTGGGCTCTTCACCCTCCGCCTGGGACGACTCCTGGTGGCCTCCCGCCCTGGGCACCGCACCCAAACCGACAGACCATGCACGCAACCTGGGCTTCATCCTGGACTCCTCCCTCTCCATGACCAGGCAAGTCAACAACGTCTCCTCGGCGCTCTTCAACATCCTACGCATGCTACGGAAGATCTTCTGGTGGATCCCCACCGAGACCAGGAAGACCGTCACCCAGGCCCTCGTCACCAGCCGACTGGACTACGGCAACGCCCTCTACGCTGGTACCACCGCCAAGACCCAGAAGAGACTCCAGCGGATCCAGAACGCCTCAGCCAGACTCATCCTCGACATCCCACGAACCAGCCACATCACCGGACATCTGAGAGACCTTCACTGGCTCCCCGTCAACAAAAGAATCACCTTCCGCCTCCTCACCCACGCACACAAAGCCCTACACGACCAAGGCCCGAGCTACCTCAACAGACGGATCAACGTCTACGCTCCCAAACGCCACCTCCGATCAGCCAACCACGCCCTCGCCGCCGTCCCCCGCATCCGAAGAGCGACTACAGGAGGAAGGTCCTTCTCCTACCTGGCCGCCAAGACCTGGAACTCCCTCCCTCCCGACCTGCGCCTGCTGACCCAAGACCACCTCTCCTTCAGGAAGAAGCTGAAGACCTGGCTGTTCGAGCAGTAGCGGCACCCCCCCCCCCCCCCCCCCCCCCAGCGCCTTGAGACCCTACGGGTATGTAGCGCGCTCTATAAGTGTCACTGATTGATTGATTGATGCCGAGAACCGGAAACCACGGACTCAAATTAAGCACTGTCTTAGAGAATGCTTGGGATCTTAAGCGCTGACCTCCTAGATCAATTGCTTGCTCTGAGCAGAGCAAATAATTACTCCAAGCTCAGATTCTTTGAAAGCTTAGCTAGACTCATAAGCACATTTTTTTAATAAGAAGGTTGGAGAATTATCCACTGTTGGGCAGTGGCAGCTGGCATATATTTTGGGTCGTGGGGTGAGCAGATACCAGTGGCTTTAAGATAATTAAATAAGACACTTGCTTTGCAGACTAGCCACACAACGTCCTCCTCGCTCAAGTGTCATCGCTCCTGGAAGTTCCGGATCAAGAAACTGCACTCTCCAATCCTTGCACATCTCTCAGGATGAGAGATGCACCAGTATTGGAGGTAGCTGACTCTCGCAGCACTTCTAAGAGCACTGGAGGCCTGCGCTTTCTCCAGCCTAGCTGTTTTAGACAGCTAGGTTAGAGACATTTACAATGTGCATGTCGGCTTGACCGGTAAGACGGCCGGCCAAAGAGACGTTCACACTTTAAACATAAGTGCACAACTCCCTGCTGCACTAGCCGCAGCCCGTCCTAACATATGGTTCATGATGGGTTGCTTCAAAAATGAAATGGTAGTACATTTCCTTCACTACCATCCTATTTTTTACCTGCTCTGGGTTTTTTTTTTAGGGGTGTGTTGCTCCTCCACTCTCACGTAGGAGCCGCTCATGCTGTTGGGAACTCAACCCCTCACATACCTGGGAGCTGGGAGATGTTGCTCTAGAATTGATTGTAGGGTCAGCTTCCTAGCCATTAAGACAACAGTCAAGAACAAAAACATAGTCAGGATGGTCAGGGTATTCCACTCAGGAAGTAGTTCTCTAAAGGGCCTTCTCCTTTTCTCCATTGGCAAGAAAAAGAGATGAACTATTCAGCCTAACCTCCAAATGGACACAATCTCTTCACCACAACAAAGGAAAACCTACATTCCTGTGTCCTGGTATATCCTTTAAATGAACATTCTTCAGATATATGAAAACAAGAAACCTTTCCACTTGTCTGATTTTAGGTCAATAAAACAATTAAGTGCCATATAGAACACAAATAGATATTAGCAGATTTTAAAAACAATTTCGCTCATCGTAGATACTTGGAGGTGCAATGCCAATAAAGCGCGACTGACAGCTAGCCTTCTTATTTCGCTAGATACTGCCCAAATCAAACCTTCCCATCCGCTTTCTGAAAAGGATACAAGATATTTTTGTTGGATGGTGAATATTCACTTCTACTTGACTGAGGGGGCGGAATACTAAGATCAACCCCTCTCCTTACACAAAATATATGATGTTGAGACACTGCCCCAAGCCTTGAAGCAATTTCGGCCTCTAACCCTCTCCACCAAAAAACTGTATCACGGGTATAGTAATATAATTGGTAATGGCCCTTGTACCCTCCCCAGCAATATTCTCTAAGAATTCTGGTGCCACTTTTCTTCCTCCAATAATGAACACTATGGTGTATCTTCCTCCAGATTGTTGGGAGTGGTAAAGATCAACCCGAGAACCAACTTTAGCCCATATTGGGGGATACGAAAATTATAGTGGCATGCATCTCTAAATAAAAATGTTCCATGACCCTGAGAAGGGGCAATCTGTCAAACTAGACTCTCCTTTGAATCTTTTCATAACCAACAACATGGCACCATGCAACCAGCTTGACTTGAAATGCTGCTATTGTTCCCCCAAAAGGGGCAACCTCACACAATTGTCCAAGAGACATAAAAAGTTTAGAAAGCAGCTGTTACCACATTTTTCAACCTCAGGCCATTAATGACCGCTAGTCTCAGCCTTGGTGATCATTAACTGGCTTGTTGCATGGCTAAACCATGCCATAAGACCTATACCTTTAGCAGGACTTGTATGTACGCAGTATCTAACACAAATAGTATTATTGATTCACTAAACTCCCAACAAAACGAAATATGCAGACCTGTCACCCTCATATTGGGTAAAGGTTGTCAAGCATTTCCATATTATGTTGCCTGCATCCGGCTATGACATCCTCACTCCCTTAGTCAGTAGGTTGATATTTCTACTTAGATTGAAAACTATGCACACTGTGGCTTCAGTGTATTGTCCGAATCATTTAGCAATAACTCCAATCAGAGTTATCTGTTTGATTTAAATAGTATTTAAAAGTGCAATAAACAGCCTTTAAAATGAATCATTTCTAGGAGAAGCCACATTTTATCACACTTTCTAGGACTTTACATGCCCACGGCATCTGATGTTCTCTACTTTGTTTACTACCGCTGGCAGCACATTTTCATTCTTGAACATACTGATGATTGTAGTAGTCATCCGTCACTTAAAAAAAAACATTTCTGAGTGAGGGGTTTTCCTTGTAAACCTAGAGAGTATGGGAAGACCTAAAATGTATAAATAATGTTACTCTCCAGGGGAATTGTTAGAACTGGGGGTCTCTAGTTGGCACAGGTCGGTACTTGGGACTAATAGGGACTCTCTCCTCTAGTCAGGATAAGGAGATTACACTCTTAAAATAACCCCTGCTCACCCCCTTGGTAGCTTGGCACGAGCAGCAAGGCTTCATCTCAGAGGCGTTGTAAGTTAAGCATTTGTGACCACATACAGTAACCCAGTGACAACACTACAAATGGACAAAACACAAGGTTTTATATAAAAAATAAGTATAATTTAGATAAAGTTACCACAAGACCAATAAACAACAAAAATAATCCACAGTACTATTAGATTTCAAGAGTTCTGGTTAAAAATCTTAGCTCAAGGTTCTGTGCGAGTCGGTAGCCCGGTCCGGCTACAGCGTTGTTGAAATAACACAGAGTCTAGCAAATCCAGCGCACAGCATCGGTACAGGCCCACTCAAATGTCGACAGACTCAGTCACTGTACCTTTTACTTGAGGCGGCCGGCACAGATGTGTGAGCCGGTTCCGGTGTTCATCGCGGTGCAGAAAAGAAGCATTGCAGGACGCGTTGTCCCTCGATGCGGTGCAGGCAGCGGCCCGTTGACAGAGTTGGTGGATCCAAGGCGTGCGTTGCAGGGCGAGATGGTGCTTCGATGCTGTGCTTGCAGTTTGCGGTGCGGCCACAGAGCCGGAGGTCAGGAGCTGGCATCGATCAGTCCTGACAGCGGTGCGAGTCGAACGGTGTATCGCAAAGCGTGCGATGCGGTGCCCAACTCCGGTGCGTTCACAGGACTCAAAGTCAGCAGCAGTGACCGTGTTGGTCAGACCAGTACGAGTCGGTGTAGCGAGGCGTTGCACGTCAGGGTGTCCACCAGTCGCAGTGCAGGCAATGGCTCGGTGACGGCTTCAGGACGGAGTCGGTGAGCTCAGAGCTTGCGTTGTTCGAGGCGGACGTTGCTTGATGCGGTGCTTACAGGACACCTGGCCGGTCATGAGAGTCGGTCACAGCTCCCTGCCTCTGTAGTCATTGAAACAGCGTTTCCAGCAGCAATCCACAAAGGCTGGTGAAGTCTACTGGTCCTGAGACTTCAGTCAGGGGGCAAGCTCTCTTCCAAGCCCTTGGAAATCTTTTCACAAGTTGAAAGTAAAGCCCACAAAGTTCTTTCTCCTCTCTTTGGCAGTCAGGCAACCACTGCGGGCCAATCCCCCAAGCAACATTTCAGCTTGGGAATAGTCTCTCCTCAGTTTCTTCAGGTTCCTCTCCTCAGCAGAGGTTTCGTCTTGTAAGTCCAAGAGTGATCTAATTTCTTGGGATCAGGGTCCCAATATTTATACCTCAAAATCCTTTGTTCTCTGAGGGGAGAGGGGCATGTGCCCAGTCCAAACCAGTTCTGAAGCACACTGTTTACCAGACTTCTCCTTTCCTTTCTCAGTGCAGGGCAGGCACATCAGACGCCCCACAGGAGGTGGAGCCAGCATTGTGGAAGGCAAGTACAGTCCCGGAAAACTTTGTTGACAGTCTTTCTTCTCTTTCAGGGTGCAGGGCAGAGACATCAGACGCACCATAGGGGGTGGAGCCAGCATTGTAGAGGAAGGCCCAGCCCTATTCCGGTCTCAGGTGCAACTCCTCCCTCCCATCTAGATGCACATCTCCCTATTCACCACCAGGCTGCCCCAGCCTGTCTCTTAGAATCCCCCAGCCCTGTCACTCACAAACCCAGACAAAGGAATACACAACCTCACAGAGGCAGGCTCAAATGGTTAGGCAAGCAAAAACCTACTTTCTAAAAGTGGTATGTGCAAACACAGAATATTAAAATAAACGTTACTAAAATATGTTTTTTATCATTCTGAGTCCAGGCATACCAAACTCGAATTTTTACCATCTTCTCTGAGTCAGTTAGGATTATAAAATGTAATAATTCTAACAGCCCATTCTGGCCTATGGAGAATAGACAGCCTTGCAATAGTTAAAAAACGAAAATGGCTGTTATTCACTATTAGGACATGCCACACAAATCAGGGCTTGTCCTACCTTATACTTACAATGCACCCTGCCCTTGGGTCTACTACAGGGGTGACTAATATGAAGAAAATGGAAGGTTTAGGAACTGGACAGTGGATGCACTTGCCCAGTCAGCATGACAGTATCAGACTGCACGCAGGCTCTGCAATGGCAGACCTTAGACACGTTTTACAAGGCCGCTTCTGTGGGTAGCACAACCAGTGCTGCAAGCCCACCAGCAGCATTTGAATTTACACACCCTGGGCACACTCAGTGCACTGTACTAGGGTCTGACAAGTAAACCAAATATCCAATCATGGAATCACCAATCCATACATTCTTTTACAGTAGGGAGAGCATATGCACTTTAGCACTGATCAGCAGTGGTAAAGTGCCCAGATTAAAAAAATACCCAACAACAGGTCAGAAAAAATTTAGGAGGAAGGCAAAAAAGTTCAGGAATGATCCTGCAAAAAGGGCCAAGTCCAATAGGAATGTTTTAAAATGAAAATCTATATGCAATGTTACAATGGTTGGGGTAAATAGTAAATTAAATGCCAGTACCCTAAGTTAGTTGTTACCCGCCAGCTGTGGATATATTTAATTATTTCCAAAGAAAAAACATTCTATATCTTCTTCATTTAGATTGTTTGTTGTTTTTTTCATTTGGCTTTTTTCAATACTTTCCAGAACAGTGCACTTGTTTTCACAGCAATGCACTTTTTTGATGAGTCCTTGAGTAGCAATACTCTAATAGAAACAAAAATGTTTCTTAGAGGAAGCCAAAGTTTAAGTCCTTCAGCTTTAATCAGTGTCTCTGTGAATTTCCCATTGCAATGTTAATATTTTAATAATCCTCCTAGGCGAAGATTCACAGCTCTGCAGCTGTTTGTTGGATAGACTTCTCATGTAAAGTTGATGCGCTTCAGCTCCTTTTATTATTTTCAGTGTCTCTTCAGGATTGTCTCAAGGACCTAGAAATCAAGCACTATCAGTGCTTCTCGTTGTTGTACACAACTATTTCTGGGCTGTTGTATAAGAGCATATTAGTTGTTACTAAGGAGGTGTGACTAAGTTCAGTAAGGACCTAACTGGGCCTGCTAGTTTTTAGTTTGGTGTTGTGACGTGGTTCAACATCGACCAAGCTGGGTGTGGAATCCAGTATGTGAGTAATAAATCTAAGGGACGTGTACATGGTTATCACAATCTCCAAGTCTCCCAGACCCACTCTTGTTCACATGCGGTGAATAAAATGTATGGTCTCTCTGTCCTATGGGCTAAAGTTATATCCTGTATGATATGTGTGCTCTTGCCCATTATTATACCTCATGGTGTGTTACAAGAATCCCTGTCTTGGCATTCTGTGTACAGACAAACCAAACTATACCCATTGACAAACCTATAATATGGATGTACTTCCAAACATTTGCTCTTGTTGGACTTGGCCCTTTTGGGAGGTTCACCCCAAAATTTTTGCATTCTCCTAGGCTTTTTCTGTAAGCTGGTGTTGGTGATTTTAGGTCTCTGAGCACTTTAGCACTGTGGTCCAGTGTTTTTCAACAACCAGCACGGGACAGTGGACCACTTGTACACCTCTAATGCACCAACCCATATATCACCAATAAGTAAATACGAATTTCTTTTAAGTAGTGTGCAATTTCAGATACTCCCTGTCCCAGGAGTATATCCCAGAAACATCCTAGGAAAAAAACAATTTTCAACCAAATTCCGAAAAGCACCACCCAGATAAAGTGGATTGCCACTAGGCTTAATTAGTAAAGTTCATAAGCAAATGGTAGTTCCAGATGAAAAACGCTGAATCCGTGGTTGCAAAAGAGTTCTTTTAATGTGCCAAGAAAAACCAGCCAACGCGTTTCGTTCTGTCAAGCAGAACTTCTTCAGGGCGCTGTAATGGACAAGAAAACGGAGGTATATTCCGATTCAAAGTATCAGTTTTGAAAAAAGGAGCCAAATCCTTCAATGTAGGTGTCCAATAGGCAGGGTTGAGTTCCAATAATATTTCAAACGAGAGCTTCACCTAAGACTGCCTGCAACAAGTGCGTGCCTTATATATTCCAGAGGTGTAATTTTAAACGGGACACTCGATTTACTTCATATAGATTTTTGGCGTATTACGCGCTCCACTGGGCCCAAGTATTGGCCTTCAAGTGGTGTGACGTGCACTTGATTTGTACCGTCGCGTTTTTCAATTCCTGCAGTCCACAATTGGCTCCAAGTATGTAGTCATTTAAAGGTAGTTGCCTTTCGGGGTCGCGTTCATCCCCCCAGTTGGCGTGTCCACGGTCCGCGCGCCAAACCCTTCCCAGCGTGGGAAGGGTTTGGCGCGCGGACCGTGGACACGCCAACTGGGGGGATGAACGCGACCCGAAAGGCAACTACCTTTAAATGACTACATACTTGGAGCCAATTGTGGACTGCAGGAATTGAAAAACGCGACGGAACAAATCAAGTGCACGTCACACCACTTGAAGGCCAATACTTGGGCCCAGTGGAGCGCGTAATACGCCAAAAATCTATATGAAGTAAATCGAGTGTCCCGTTTAAAATTACACCTCTGGAATATATAAGGCACGCACTTGTTGCAGGCAGTCTTAGGTGAAGCTCTCGTTTGAAATATTATTGGAACTCAACCCTGCCTATTGGACACCTACATTGAAGGATTTGGCTCCTTTTTTCAAAACTGATACTTTGAATCGGAATATACCTCCGTTTTCTTGTCCATTACTGCGCCCTGAAGAAGTTCTGCTTGACAGAACGAAACGCGTTGGCTGGTTTTTCTTGGCACATTAAAAGAACTCTTTTGCAACCACGGATTCAGCGTTTTTCATCTGGAACTACCATTTGCTTATGAACTTTACTAATTAAGCCTAGTGGCAATCCACTTTATCTGGGTGGTGCTTTTCGGAATTTGGTTGAAAACTGTGGTCCAGTGTGAAATGCATGCGCTCTCTGTGTACGTTGTGGTGAGATTGGCCTGCTCTCCCATAGGAATGCATTGGGGATGAGTGTATCCGAGGTAATTCCTGGTATGAGAGGAGCGGCAGGGCGAGTTTAGTATGTATGAACTTGTGAGAATAAATGCTGCGCAATGGTGTGCCCAGATTAATGGTGACTGGTGGAGAAATGCCACTTTTAGAAGTTGGCATTTCTGTGTGCTATGTGTCTGCCTGCCTGATGTGAATTGCATGTCTGGCTTGTGAGTGACAGGAGCTGAGAGGTGTAGGTGGCTCCGGGAGGGGCAGGGTGAGTCAGCTCTGAGCTGAATTGGACACCTTGAGTAAGAGTGGTGGGAGAGGGGTAATCCACTGACTCTGAATAGGGTGGTGCTTCCCTAGTTAATGCTGGCTCTGCCTCCGTGTGGTGGATCCTATGGTGAGTCCCCACCTAACAATGGGAAAAGGAGCCCTGTCAACAGAGTGCTCCAAAACCAGTTTCTGCTGGTTCCCCGAGTACTGTGCTGGCAAAGACAAAGGAAAAGGGTGTATAAAAGAAGTACTGTGACCCCATAAGGGGATTCTGTCCCTGATCCAAAATCTGCAGAGGTGTGCTGCTGTTTGGGCCCCGGAGGACCTGCCAAAAGGGCTGCTTCCCTGGGCCCTGCATGGCCCCCTCTGATTTCTAAGGACTTTGTAGTCACCTAGCTCCTGGGAGTGCTTTTATGCAGACTTGACAAGGAGGAGAGCACGTGGGCTCTGCAGCACGGAGCTGCAACATACCTTGAGGGAATCCAGACGTGGGGGATTCCCCCTCCTGAGTGCCTTAGTGGGAGCCCACCTACCCTGCTTTATGAGAATTTAAAACAGCAGGTGCCCACCCCGCAGTAGCGTACTATAATGCAAGCGGGTGCCTACCCCACAATGCCACCACCAGGAAAGGGAGCCACAGCCAGCCGCCACAATGCAACCCGGAAGTCAGGCGAGCTGCCTGACTCTGGGCAGAGCAACGGTTGGAATGAGGAAGTCTTGCGGGGGCCCAAACTGTCTTCCTGGAGTGTGGCCGGAAAAGGAGAGGAGGGAGCCTTGCCGGCTCCATATCCAAGTCCCGGGTCACAGGAGGGGTTCCGGGTGAAGTGTGGAACAGCGGACAAGGCAGTCGATGGCAGCGCGGGGCTCCCATGGATGAGGGAAGCCCCGCGTGCAGAGAAATGCTGGCACTGATCAGCGAGGCTCTCGTGGTGCAGAGAGAGCCCAGCATGTTGCCTACTTGATCGGAGCCAAGCCTTGTGAGCCCGCCGGTGTACAGATTCACCAGCAGAGAGAGAGCGTCGGTGAGTGGGGCTCAGTGTTTAACTTTTGGGTTGGGGGGTGCGAAGGGGCACATTGTCAGTGCCCGTCCACTTACGGTTGCCCTGAGGGCACCAGGTGTGTCCATGCATTATTCCCGGCTGCCCCGTGGGCGTATTTGACTAACAGCTCAGTTGGGCTCACAAGGCACAGTGGTGCCAGGGCTCATTTTTCCCCAGCTGCCCTGTTTTGCAGTGGGCAGCTGCAACGTTGGCGCAATTTGCTGTGAAGAGTCCCAGTGGGGGACTCAGGGCACACTGTTGCCAGCACCATATTTCCTGTGGGGGCACATTTGTTTTTCCACGACCCAGTGGGGACTAAGGGCGCAGGAGTGCCAGTGCCCACATTTTTACTTGTGAAGTTGTGTTTGCGGAATCCGCAGGTACATCCCCGACGAGGCACACCAAAGAATGATCACACAAAAGTGCTTCGTTTCTTTCTAGAATTTTTCACGTTTTATTTTCTTGAAAATTACTTCATTTGAAAGTTGTTTGTAGTTTACTGATATTTAAAGCATATCAAAAGACAACATCATTATACATCCGAACTGTGACATCCTATGCATTTCGGGCTGATGGGCCCTTGGTCACGGATAAGCTGAGGAGGAAGAGTAAAGAGGAACGGGTGTAAGGGATAACGCGTGAATGGTGTATACAAAAGTGCTCTTAGTGCGATTAAAAAAAGGCGGATAATCTGTTGTGAATGACGTGAAAAAGTGATAAAAAACAGATAAAGAAACGTTGCGGGCGCAGTTAATTAATATCTAACATGCGACGATTCCTAATGATAGGGAACATGCAGATCTAGAACAAACACTTTAACTATAAAGCCGGCGTGGGGGTGCTCCGTAAACAAACGGTTGCGTGTTAGTTTAAGGATTACAGGATAGCGCGTTAGCATGCACTTACTTCAGGATGACAAACATAGCGGCGTATAAACGCGTGCTCACTCGACTTAGCGGCCGGTTGTCTAACGTGTCAGGAAATGAAGTGAGTAGATATATGCTTAGAGACTAAAGCATAGAAAGTGAAAACGGACTAACGTGCAGGAGTGGAGTTAAAAAAGTGTGGCAGCCATTTTGAAATGGTGAAATTATCGTGAGAGTCGAAACAAGGTACATACAATGTGTAAGCGGTATCGGAATATACATGGTAGCATAATAAACACTATGTACAAAATTATAAAAAACAACTTAATTCAGTACGATCGTTAAGCCCATTCGGCTTAAGAGTCTGTAACATGTAAATCCATTCAAGTTCTCTCCTGAGTAGGAACTTGGAGTTGTCAGTTCCTTCTTTTTTCAACACCGTTTCAAGAATGATAAATTTCATTTGAGCGATGGTATGGCTAGCCTCAATGAAATGCATAGCAATGTTTGATTTTTCAGATCTCAGTCTAATGTTAGACTTGTGTTCATTGAGCCGTACTTTCATTTTCCGTTCGGTCTTGCCAATGTACAGTTTGCCACACGGGCATTTCAGTGCGTAAATTACATTGGCAGTATCACATGTTGCGTCCACCTTGAGTTTGACATCATGACCTTTCATAGGGTGCTGTATAATGTTTCCTTTGATGGCACTGTTGCAGTGACTGCAGTTACGGCATGGTTGGGTGCCTCGATGTTGTTTGGATGGCTCACTAGATTTGTTTAGGATTTCTTTCATGTTGTTACTTCTCGTGTGAGCGAAAATTGGAGGTTGCTCAAAAATACCCATAAAGTCGGGTTCATTTTTTAACACAGGCCAATGTTTGCAGATGATCTTTTTGAACTGGCAACTAGCTGTTGAATACTTAGACACAAGCACCATACGTTGTTTTGGATCCTTTTTGGACTTGGTCATACTGTCACTTCTAGAGATGGTGGTGACTCGATCTCGTGCTTGTTTCAAGATGTTGTGAGGGTATCCTCGTTCAAGAAATCTGTTTTCCATTTCTGTGATACGTTCTTCTACCAGCTGTTCATTGGACACTATGCGTTTGACGCGTAGCATCTGGGAGAATGGAAGGTGTTTTTTGAGGGAGCCTTGATGAAAGCTAGAGTAGTGTAAGGCATTGTTTCGATCAGTACTTTTCCTATAAAGGTCGGTGACCAATCCTTGTGAGGTGTTTTTTATATGTACATCCAGAAATGCGATATCTGTATCGCTGATGATCCATGATAGTTTGATGCGTGGATCTTTAACATTAATCTCAGTCATTAGGTCGTGTAGAGTTTCCTTGGTATCTGACCACAAAAAGAAAAGGTCATCGATATAACGTGCGTACAGTTTGGCGTGTTTCTGGAAATTCAAATTGGTGTATATGTAGTTCTTTTCGAAGTTTTCCATGTATGTGTTTGCGTATGACGGGGCAGCACAATTCCCCATGGCCATCCCAGAGAGTTGTAGAAACCAGCGATCATGTACTTTAAAGTAGGAATGGTAAAGGGTGAAAATCATTAGTTCAATTAGAAATGTTTGGAGTTTCACGTCAATTCCACTGTTCAGTAATGTTTGTTCAATAGCTTCAATTCCTCCGAGGTGCGGTATAGAGGTATATAATGAACTCACATCAGCTGTGCATAGTATGTAAGATTCGTTTTGAAGATTCGGAATTTTGGAAAGTTTCAGCAAGAAGTCAGTAGTATCCTTGATGTAACTGTGGGATTGAATTACTAGCGGTTGTAAATATTTATCGATGAATTTGCCAGTTCTCTCATGAATAGATTTTTTGGTGGATACTATAGGCCTGAATGGTGGATCCATCAGATTTTTGTGGATTTTAGGGCTCATGTGTATCGTGGGACTTTTAGGACAGTCAATCAACAAATATTTTTTAGTGCGTTCCTCGATGATGCCGTTTTGGAATGCTTTGAGCACGATTTCTTTAAGTAAATCTTGGTACTCATTTGTAGGGTTACAGTTCAGCTCCAAATAGATGGAGGTATCTTCTATGTGCTCTTTAAGTTTGTTTTGATACATTTCACTGTCCAAAATAACTAATGCGCCCCCTTTGTCCGCTTTGGTGATATTAATCTCAGGATTATTGGCCAATGCTTTCAAAGTATCGCGGTCTTTAGTGGTTAAATTCTGGATCTTCCTTGGTGTTTTGAAGTTGATCTTTGAGAGATCCTGGCGGACTAAAGTTTCGAACAGGTCTATGCATTTGTGGCTGGTCGGTGGTAGATATGTGCTTGGTGGTCGTAGTCCTTTAAGTTCATCCTCTTTTGTGGTAGTTACCGGAGGTAGGACATTATCGAAAAAATGTCTAAGTCTCAGTTTGCGGGTGAATTTAAATGTGCTTACTTCAAGTTCCAGAAGGTTAGTGGAAGTGGTTGGGATGAATGAAGTGCCTTTCTCCAATAATTTCATTTGGTAGTCACTGATTTCCGTCTTCGAGATGTTGATTACGAGACTTGTTTCTTTTTGGCTATTGTGCTTCTGGTGGCTGGTGGACTGATGTCTCTGTCTTTTGTTTTTGCTCCGCCTGGGTCGTCGGGAGGAGCTTGGCTTACCTCTAAAAAAGACTGTGTTGATGTAGTTAAATCTTGAGGTTGGTTGGTACTTGATGTGCTAGCTTGTTCTCTATTAGTCGGTTGCCTGGATGGTTGGGGACGTTTTGGTGGAATCCTTGTCGAATCTGAATCAGATGATGAGGTGTCAGTGTTCATGGTTGATGGTTTGTTACGACGTCTTTGGGCATAGACATCAGCCCAAGAGTAAACTTCATCCAGCTTGTAGTCAAGCGTATCGCGTCGAAATTTTCTGACTTTACGCTCTAATATTTCCTTCTGATATTTATCCAAGATGGTTTTGGTGTCTTCAAGCATGGAGGTTAGTTCCTCGTTTGTGAGTAGATTTTTTACTTCTTCTTGTAGTTCTTTCATTTCAGTCTCCATTTCTTTAAGGATGCCTGCTAGTTCCTCGACAATTAACAATATGAGATCTAAGCTGCACTTATTAAGTATTCCATTCCATTTCTCGAGGAAGCTTTTGGAGTTTTTACAGAGTGAGGGTTTTAGTGCAATGCGAAGCCCACGTGGGATCCTGAGTGCCCGGTGATACCGCAGTAGAGTGCTCGCATGGAGCTTCTGATTGATATGTCTTTTCGACAAATAAATTAACTGTCTTACACATTGTTCCTTGTTTCTAGAGGTTGTGGTCGGATTTACATCTTCCTCTATCAGCGCGTAGATTCTGTCTTTCTCTGTATCGTCATATGCCAATGTATGTGCTCTGGCTTCCGTGCTTCTGCTGATGTCTTCAAATTGCATGTTTAGAGAGCGTGCTACCCCTCCGTGGGCGGAAATGGGATATATCAAATACAAGTTTGGGAGGTGCACAGCGAGGTTACTCAAGGGGTTCTTGCAAAAGTTGTTCCGATTTTAGGGTGCTCTCACCGGGTGGTGTTGTCCGTCTGCACACCACTAGATACTACTGAAGTTGTGTTTGCGGAATCCGCAGGTACATCCCCGACGAGGCACACCAAAGAATGATCACACAAAAGTGCTTCGTTTCTTTCTAGAATTTTTCACGTTTTATTTTCTTGAAAATTACTTCATTTGAAAGTTGTTTGTAGTTTACTGATATTTAAAGCATATCAAAAGACAACATCATTATACATCCGAACTGTGACATCCTATGCATTTCGGGCTGATGGGCCCATGGTCACGGATAAGCTGAGGAGGAAGAGTAAAGAGGAACGGGTGTAAGGGATAACGCGTGAATGGTGTATACAAAAGTGCTCTTAGTGCGATTAAAAAAAGGCGGATAATCTGTTGTGAATGACGTGAAAAAGTGATAAAAAACAGATAAAGAAACGTTGCGGGCGCAGTTAATTAATATCTAACATGCGACGATTCCTAATGATAGGGAACATGCAGATCTAGAACAAACACTTTAACTATAAAGCCGGCGTGGGGGTGCTCCGTAAACAAACGGTTGCGTGTTAGTTTAAGGATTACAGGATAGCGCGTTAGCATGCACTTACTTCAGGATGACAAACATAGCGGCGTATAAACGCGTGCTCACTCGACTTAGCGGCCGGTTGTCTAACGTGTCAGGAAATGAAGTGAGTAGATATATGCTTAGAGACTAAAGCATAGAAAGTGAAAACGGACTAACGTGCAGGAGTGGAGTTAAAAAAGTGTGGCAGCCATTTTGAAATGGTGAAATTATCGTGAGAGTCGAAACAAGGTACATACAATGTGTAAGCGGTATCGGAATATACATGGTAGCATAATAAACACTATGTACAAAATTATAAAAAACAACTTAATTCAGTACGATCGTTAAGCCCATTCGGCTTAAGAGTCTGTAACATGTAAATCCATTCAAGTTCTCTCCTGAGTAGGAACTTGGAGTTGTCAGTTCCTTCTTTTTTCAACACCGTTTCAAGAATGATAAATTTCATTTGAGCGATGGTATGGCTAGCCTCAATGAAATGCATAGCAATGTTTGATTTTTCAGATCTCAGTCTAATGTTAGACTTGTGTTCATTGAGCCGTACTTTCATTTTCCGTTCGGTCTTGCCAATGTACAGTTTGCCACACGGGCATTTCAGTGCGTAAATTACATTGGCAGTATCACATGTTGCGTCCACCTTGAGTTTGACATCATGACCTTTCATAGGGTGCTGTATAATGTTTCCTTTGATGGCACTGTTGCAGTGACTGCAGTTACGGCATGGTTGGGTGCCTCGATGTTGTTTGGATGGCTCACTAGATTTGTTTAGGATTTCTTTCATGTTGTTACTTCTCGTGTGAGCGAAAATTGGAGGTTGCTCAAAAATACCCATAAAGTCGGGTTCATTTTTTAACACAGGCCAATGTTTGCAGATGATCTTTTTGAACTGGCAACTAGCTGTTGAATACTTAGACACAAGCACCATACGTTGTTTTGGATCCTTTTTGGACTTGGTCATACTGTCACTTCTAGAGATGGTGGTGACTCGATCTCGTGCTTGTTTCAAGATGTTGTGAGGGTATCCTCGTTCAAGAAATCTGTTTTCCATTTCTGTGATACGTTCTTCTACCAGCTGTTCATTGGACACTATGCGTTTGACGCGTAGCATCTGGGAGAATGGAAGGTGTTTTTTGAGGGAGCCTTGATGAAAGCTAGAGTAGTGTAAGGCATTGTTTCGATCAGTACTTTTCCTATAAAGGTCGGTGACCAATCCTTGTGAGGTGTTTTTTATATGTACATCCAGAAATGCGATATCTGTATCGCTGATGATCCATGATAGTTTGATGCGTGGATCTTTAACATTAATCTCAGTCATTAGGTCGTGTAGAGTTTCCTTGGTATCTGACCACAAAAAGAAAAGGTCATCGATATAACGTGCGTACAGTTTGGCGTGTTTCTGGAAATTCAAATTGGTGTATATGTAGTTCTTTTCGAAGTTTTCCATGTATGTGTTTGCGTATGACGGGGCAGCACAATTCCCCATGGCCATCCCAGAGAGTTGTAGAAACCAGCGATCATGTACTTTAAAGTAGGAATGGTAAAGGGTGAAAATCATTAGTTCAATTAGAAATGTTTGGAGTTTCACGTCAATTCCACTGTTCAGTAATGTTTGTTCAATAGCTTCAATTCCTCCGAGGTGCGGTATAGAGGTATATAATGAACTCACATCAGCTGTGCATAGTATGTAAGATTCGTTTTGAAGATTCGGAATTTTGGAAAGTTTCAGCAAGAAGTCAGTAGTATCCTTGATGTAACTGTGGGATTGAATTACTAGCGGTTGTAAATATTTATCGATGAATTTGCCAGTTCTCTCATGAATAGATTTTTTGGTGGATACTATAGGCCTGAATGGTGGATCCATCAGATTTTTGTGGATTTTAGGGCTCATGTGTATCGTGGGACTTTTAGGACAGTCAATCAACAAATATTTTTTAGTGCGTTCCTCGATGATGCCGTTTTGGAATGCTTTGAGCACGATTTCTTTAAGTAAATCTTGGTACTCATTTGTAGGGTTACAGTTCAGCTCCAAATAGATGGAGGTATCTTCTATGTGCTCTTTAAGTTTGTTTTGATACATTTCACTGTCCAAAATAACTAATGCGCCCCCTTTGTCCGCTTTGGTGATATTAATCTCAGGATTATTGGCCAATGCTTTCAAAGTATCGCGGTCTTTAGTGGTTAAATTCTGGATCTTCCTTGGTGTTTTGAAGTTGATCTTTGAGAGATCCTGGCGGACTAAAGTTTCGAACAGGTCTATGCATTTGTGGCTGGTCGGTGGTAGATATGTGCTTGGTGGTCGTAGTCCTTTAAGTTCATCCTCTTTTGTGGTAGTTACCGGAGGTAGGACATTATCGAAAAAATGTCTAAGTCTCAGTTTGCGGGTGAATTTAAATGTGCTTACTTCAAGTTCCAGAAGGTTAGTGGAAGTGGTTGGGATGAATGAAGTGCCTTTCTCCAATAATTTCATTTGGTAGTCACTGATTTCCGTCTTCGAGATGTTGATTACGAGACTTGTTTCTTTTTGGCTATTGTGCTTCTGGTGGCTGGTGGACTGATGTCTCTGTCTTTTGTTTTTGCTCCGCCTGGGTCGTCGGGAGGAGCTTGGCTTACCTCTAAAAAGCACGCTCTCTAAACATGCAATTTGAAGACATCAGCAGAAGCACGGAAGCCAGAGCACATACATTGGCATATGACGATACAGAGAAAGACAGAATCTACGCGCTGATAGAGGAAGATGTAAATCCGACCACAACCTCTAGAAACAAGGAACAATGTGTAAGACAGTTAATTTATTTGTCGAAAAGACATATCAATCAGAAGCTCCATGCGAGCACTCTACTGCGGTATCACCGGGCACTCAGGATCCCACGTGGGCTTCGCATTGCACTAAAACCCTCACTCTGTAAAAACTCCAAAAGCTTCCTCGAGAAATGGAATGGAATACTTAATAAGTGCAGCTTAGATCTCATATTGTTAATTGTCGAGGAACTAGCAGGCATCCTTAAAGAAATGGAGACTGAAATGAAAGAACTACAAGAAGAAGTAAAAAATCTACTCACAAACGAGGAACTAACCTCCATGCTTGAAGACACCAAAACCATCTTGGATAAATATCAGAAGGAAATATTAGAGCGTAAAGTCAGAAAATTTCGACGCGATACGCTTGACTACAAGCTGGATGAAGTTTACTCTTGGGCTGATGTCTATGCCCAAAGACGTCGTAACAAACCATCAACCATGAACACTGACACCTCATCATCTGATTCAGATTCGACAAGGATTCCACCAAAACGTCCCCAACCATCCAGGCAACCGACTAATAGAGAACAAGCTAGCACATCAAGTACCAACCAACCTCAAGATTTAACTACATCAACACAGTCTTTTTTAGAGGTAAGCCAAGCTCCTCCCGACGACCCAGGCGGAGCAAAAACAAAAGACAGAGACATCAGTCCACCAGCCACCAGAAGCACAATAGCCAAAAAGAAACAAGTCTCGTAATCAACATCTCGAAGACGGAAATCAGTGACTACCAAATGAAATTATTGGAGAAAGGCACTTCATTCTTCCCAACCACTTCCACTAACCTTCTGGAACTTGAAGTAAGCACATTTAAATTCACCCGCAAACTGAGACTTAGACATTTTTTCGATAATGTCCTACCTCCGGTAACTACCACAAAAGAGGATGAACTTAAAGGACTACGACCACCAAGCACATATCTACCACCGACCAGCCACAAATGCATAGACCTGTTCGAAACTTTAGTCCGCCAGGATCTCTCAAAGATCAACTTCAAAACACCAAGGAAGATCCAGAATTTAACCACTAAAGACCGCGATACTTTGAAAGCATTGGCCAATAATCCTGAGATTAATATCACCAAAGCGGACAAAGGGGGCGCATTAGTTATTTTGGACAGTGAAATGTATCAAAACAAACTTAAAGAGCACATAGAAGATACCTCCATCTATTTGGAGCTGAACTGTAACCCTACAAATGAGTACCAAGATTTACTTAAAGAAATCGTGCTCAAAGCATTCCAAAACGGCATCATCGAGGAACGCACTAAAAAATATTTGTTGATTGACTGTCCTAAAAGTCCCACGATACACATGAGCCCTAAAATCCACAAAAATCTGATGGATCCACCATTCAGGCCTATAGTATCCACCAAAAAATCTATTCATGAGAGAACTGGCAAATTCATCGATAAATATTTACAACCGCTAGTAATTCAATCCCACAGTTACATCAAGGATACTACTGACTTCTTGCTGAAACTTTCCAAAATTCCGAATCTTCAAAACGAATCTTACATACTATGCACAGCTGATGTGAGTTCATTATATACCTCTATACCGCACCTCGGAGGAATTGAAGCTATTGAACAAACATTACTGAACAGTGGAATTGACGTGAAACTCCAAACATTTCTAATTGAACTAATGATTTTCACCCTTTACCATTCCTACTTTAAAGTACATGATCGCTGGTTTCTACAACTCTCTGGGATGGCCATGGGGAATTGTGCTGCCCCGTCATACGCAAACACATACATGGAAAACTTCGAAAAGAACTACATATACACTAATTTGAATTTCCAGAAACACGCCAAACTGTACGCACGTTATATCGATGACCTTTTCTTTTTGTGGTCAGATACCAAGGAAACTCTACACGACCTAATGACTGAGATTAATGTTAAAGATCCACGCATCAAACTATCATGGATCATCAGCGATACAGATATCGCATTTCTGGATGTACATATAAAAAACACCTCACAAGGATTGGTCACCGACCTTTATAGGAAAAGTACTGATCGAAACAATGCCTTACACTACTCTAGCTTTCATCAAGGCTCCCTCAAAAAACACCTTCCATTCTCCCAGATGCTACGCGTCAAACGCATAGTGTCCAATGAACAGCTGGTAGAAGAACGTATCACAGAAATGGAAAACAGATTTCTTGAACGAGGATACCCTCACAACATCTTGAAACAAGCACGAGATCGAGTCACCACCATCTCTAGAAGTGACAGTATGACCAAGTCCAAAAAGGATCCAAAACAACGTATGGTGCTTGTGTCTAAGTATTCAACAGCTAGTTGCCAGTTCAAAAAGATCATCTGCAAACATTGGCCTGTGTTAAAAAATGAACCCGACTTTATGGGTATTTTTGAGCAACCTCCAATTTTCGCTCACACGAGAAGTAACAACATGAAAGAAATCCTAAACAAATCTAGTGAGCCATCCAAACAACATCGAGGCACCCAACCATGCCGTAACTGCAGTCACTGCAACAGTGCCATCAAAGGAAACATTATACAGCACCCTATGAAAGGTCATGATGTCAAACTCAAGGTGGACGCAACATGTGATACTGCCAATGTAATTTACGCACTGAAATGCCCGTGTGGCAAACTGTACATTGGCAAGACCGAACGGAAAATGAAAGTACGGCTCAATGAACACAAGTCTAACATTAGACTGAGATCTGAAAAATCAAACATTGCTATGCATTTCATTGAGGCTAGCCATACCATCGCTCAAATGAAATTTATCATTCTTGAAACGGTGTTGAAAAAAGAAGGAACTGACAACTCCAAGTTCCTACTCAGGAGAGAACTTGAATGGATTTACATGTTACAGACTCTTAAGCCGAATGGGCTTAACGATCGTACTGAATTAAGTTGTTTTTTATAATTTTGTACATAGTGTTTATTATGCTACCATGTATATTCCGATACCGCTTACACATTGTATGTACCTTGTTTCGACTCTCACGATAATTTCACCATTTCAAAATGGCTGCCACACTTTTTTAACTCCACTCCTGCACGTTAGTCCGTTTTCACTTTCTATGCTTTAGTCTCTAAGCATATATCTACTCACTTCATTTCCTGACACGTTAGACAACCGGCCGCTAAGTCGAGTGAGCACGCGTTTATACGCCGCTATGTTTGTCATCCTGAAGTAAGTGCATGCTAACGCGCTATCCTGTAATCCTTAAACTAACACGCAACCGTTTGTTTACGGAGCACCCCCACGCCGGCTTTATAGTTAAAGTGTTTGTTCTAGATCTGCATGTTCCCTATCATTAGGAATCGTCGCATGTTAGATATTAATTAACTGCGCCCGCAACGTTTCTTTATCTGTTTTTTATCACTTTTTCACGTCATTCACAACAGATTATCCGCCTTTTTTTAATCGCACTAAGAGCACTTTTGTATACACCATTCACGCGTTATCCCTTACACCCGTTCCTCTTTACTCTTCCTCCTCAGCTTATCCGTGACCAAGGGCCCATCAGCCCGAAATGCATAGGATGTCACAGTTCGGATGTATAATGATGTTGTCTTTTGATATGCTTTAAATATCAGTAAACTACAAACAACTTTCAAATGAAGTAATTTTCAAGAAAATAAAACGTGAAAAATTCTAGAAAGAAACGAAGCACTTTTGTGTGATCATTCTTTGGTGTGCCTCGTCGGGGATGTACCTGCGGATTCCGCAAACACAACTTCAGTAGTATCTAGTGGTGTGCAGACGGACAACACCACCCGGTGAGAGCACCCTAAAATCGGAACAACTTTTGCAAGAACCCCTTGAGTAACCTCGCTGTGCACCTCCCAAACTTGTATTTGATATATCACATTTTTACTTGCACAGCTGCCCAGCAAGTAGTGGGCAGCTGCTACGTTTAGGCCAGTGCATTACACACTTTTTGGAGGTTGCTGCATTTGCAGATAGGCCCTGACATTTCTGGACATAGGACATTTGAGCCCCATTGGAAAGCCAGTTGGCCAGGGGCCAGTTGAGTATTGGTAGGGCGCAAGGCCCTAATGGGATGCCCAATGTGTTTGTGATGGTGCTCATGTTTACAGGTATTGCATAATGTATTTATGTTTGTGATGCCTACTGTGATGTCTATTGCATAATGTGTTATGCTAATGAGTTTTGGGCCTAATGTGCTAATGCATAATATAATGCTATGATGTTTTGGGGTAGTATATGTTTGCGTAATGTGTTTATGCTTATGGGCTTGGTGCCTAATGTGTTTATGCTGGTGAGGCCCATTGAGTAATGTGTTTATGCTGATGAGGTTTGGGCCTAGGGTGGGTTTATGTCCAATGTGGTAATGCTGAGGTTATCATGGTACCAGTAATTACTGGTTGTGTTTTGCATTTACTTACCTGCATTCTGATAGTTCTGACCATGGCCCGATTGGCCTGGTCCTGTAGATAATTCCCCAGTGAATATTGCCTGTGCCAGGTGGCACAGTGTAAATGTGTGATTAAGTTTCTTATGTGTTTATGACAATATAAAGGCTATCCTTTAATATAACCTTATGTTGAGTTTCTCTTGTGATGTGCCTAGTGTGTTGCTGCTGTGTGAATGTGTTGCGCAAACGCTTCACATATTGCCTCTGAGATAAGCCTGACTGCTCGCGCCAAGCTACCAAGGGGGTGAGCAGGGGTTATCCTCAGCGTGTAACTCCCTAGCCCTGAATAGAGTGGTAGTTTATGCCTGGCTTTGGCGCAAGCCTTAGCCACGTCAATACAATAGGAGTCACAGGGGGAAACAAACAGGATACAGCCGCCCCCCACTCACAACATTATAAACAACAAAGGCCTCGCCTCAATTACACCTACTCCTAACAGGAATGACAATCCACAGGTTTTCAATAACTTTCACAATTCCCTTCAGTGGGATAACTTACACTACTCTGATTTTTCACAGTGTGTCTATCTCTACTCTTATAAAAAAACATCGTCCACTCTAAATTCCACCTTCCACCGGGAAAATGTGTGAGGGAAGAGAGAGAGTAACTCACGGTAGCGACACCAAAGGGGTTGCTGTCTGGTACTCGCCGTTTACCCACTTATCGTCATCGGCCACTCTCTCTCTCTTTGTGTGTGGGAAAAACAAAGAAAAATTTATATTCTCCCTTAATCAGAATATAGTGAAAAAGTAATGGTGAGTGCAACAACCGTGCTTGCTATTCAATCTGTGTGCTCATTGAAACCTTGTGAGAACCAGTGAACATAATTCTCGCCTTTAAAACCCGGTAGGGATTGCTGCCCAACCAATTTTATTCCAAGCTGCAAGCCCTCCCAATTAAAAATGGTTACCAATAAACCATAATCAATTCAACATTACCAACATGTTTCGTTGCTACAATTTCTCGCAACTTCATCAGGGCTGATAGGGGTTCAAACTCTCAGTCTTCACTTTAAAATTCTCCCAAAACCTGTGATGGTATTAAAAACAAGTGCCAATCGTGAGTATCCATCTGCCTTCATCAAAGGCATCATGAAATCTAAAGTTTGTTAAAGCACACAATTAACTGCAATTCCTGCACACATTATTTACCTGACGGTTACAAAGTCACTGCATACCTGCACCGTAAGCCATTTGGACACAGTGTCCGATGATCACTTGTCCACAGAAGGACTATCCAATGTCTAGCCCATGTAGGTTTATAACAAAACATAAAGGACATAAGTGATTGTTGGCTTCTGTTGCCGTTATCGCTCTTTTCAAACTTGCCACCATCAACACGAAATATGCGCTTGTGTGAGTCACTCAATCTCCAACATCACTTGTATCACTGTCTTTATCATTTAGTATTATTCCCGGTCCTCAAAACTGTTCTCCTTAAGTTCCTCATTCACTTGAAACAACCACTTAGCATTCTCCGCAGTTTCTGTTATCCATGCCAACACTCAACTCTCACACTGTACGACTGTGTAACCCAAGGCCACCAACCTCCTTACCCGTGCTGAGTCCCACCGGCGTGTTTGAAGCTCCAGCATTGAGCTCACACCGCCGTAGGATTTTACAAAGCTCTTAGCCCTGCCCTGTCCACGCGTCAACTTCCGGCATCAACCCGCTCTTGGTATTTCGGTGGCAGCCATCTTAAAACAGACAAACTGCCAACCGCGCCCCTGAATAAAGTTTTTAAATGAAGATTTTTAATCAGATTGTGGTCCTTTCACGTTCTAATATCATACAATCCAGAAATTATCTCCAGCACAAATCTTTGGCAATACACTGCTGACTCTTGTTGTGTCATGGCACACTTTTTAAAACGAGAATGGGCAATGACATTAGCAGGTGTGTAATTCTACAATCATACAACACAAGGGCATATTAACTAGGAGCTATCGTAGAATTAACTGCACTTTATTGCAGCCAAATTCATGATAAATTTACGCTACCATTCACAAGCAGGGGCTAACAGCCCACAGCACCCCTTTTCCCATGATAGCAGCTGCAAAACACATCGCCACAGAGGAAAGCCAAAACTATTGCTAATGAGATGCAAAGTAGGTGTTTCCCATGACTAAAGTTGCGACAACACCACACCTCAAAATTCAAAACAGCAAGATAGATTGGCGATAAGGACATAAAAACACATGATAAGGTGCGTTAGCAGAAGGAATTTTACACCTGCTCTGACCTGGTGTAAAATCAGATGGCAGCCTGCACCACAATAGGGAGCCCTACCATGGACGTCATCGGAAGGGCAACAGATGCCATGGAGCAACTGAACATGCAGCACGGACACCCAAGAGGGCCACAATTACGCAGACAATTACAGCAGCCCCCCAGGAAATGCACCTACCTCACAGGCACAACATTGGACAATGTCACTGTCAACTACAGGCTGAAAGGGTCACCCATCCTATGCATCCTTGCAATCATCGCCTAACAGGCCTACGGCACCAACACAGTGAACAACCAACATCCCACCCCACACCAAGCTGGTGGCTGTGCTGCACCTACTGGCCCCTGGCACACCCCACACAACATCCTCCAGAGTCAGCAGAGTGTCACAGCCAGCCACATCCAATACCCCAACGCCTGTCCGTCCTGGACATCACCATCATCCTAGCACCCCAGTCCGCATCCTGCCAACCGCTAAAAGACCAAGCAAGGACCACATGACATAGCCGGATGCACGCACATGTTGGGGGATATCCTTTGCACACATGTCCCACCTGTGCAACCTGGTAACACAGCACACAATTTGCACATCAGGAAGCACACATCACACATCAATGTGCAGGCAACATACGAACACCGTGGGACCTTCACCAATGTCGCCTCCAAATACACAGCCAATGTGGGTGATCCCTTCTCCCTCCGAAAGTCCAACAGGAACCAGCCTTCCCAGGATGGCACAAAGAGAAATGCACAGCCCCTTGACAACTTCCCAATTAACACCCCACTCACCTCAACTCCACAGCCATGCAATCTATAACTTTGGCAATGTACATGTCGCAAGTCCACTACAAAGATGCACAACAACATGACCACCCATCAGACATGACAGAACAAATCACTATATTAACCTGGGCAAGCCGTGAACATGACCAATCTATGGCAAGGCACCTCAGCCACACAATAGCCGAATGTTGGGAGAGTTGGCAACCAGGCATATGTGAAGGATTCAGTAGAACCAAGATCGGGAAAGTGCATAATACCAAGAGTGGCAGCGAAGTGCAGAGCAAACCACAGTATGCAGAATACATCCATATCCACGGCGACATATGCCTCTGGTGAATGGAGTGCAGTGGACACAACCATGTCACCCCAGCCAGTGGGGGTCTTTGTGGAAATGCTGCCTGTTACACCCCACCCATAAGCGTGAGCAGAGTGGGATGGGCCGGCATATGCCAGGCTAGCGTAGGGGTGTGAATAAAAAGCACGTATCCCTAGGCGTTGTCGTCTTCCAGAAAGCCCCAAATCTCTGCCAGGGCAGCACCTCCTACCCTGCCATGAGGCTGACGCCGTCCTCGTTATTGGAGTTGCCTGAGATCGTGTGCGCCTGACATACCCCGGCCTGCTGGACCACCAAACAGTCAGGGCTGACCCTACACAGCCAGGCCACACTGATCAGCATCCAACACCGGCGTGTGTCATGGAGGGCCCACCATGTGCCAGTGTAAGCTCCAAGCCCGAGGCCCATGACCCGGCCAGCCTTTCAGATCACCGCTATTCCCCCGACGCTGGCCCACATTACTCCTTTCTCGTTATCATGTCCTAGCGGTGACCTCTGCGGCCAGTGGGTACCATTAGTGAGACTGTGTCCTGGCTCCCGAATGGCAGTGACCCCAAATCTGGGACAGCACCCACAGCACCAAACTCTCTTCGATTAGTGAGGCATAGTCCCATATGCGCATCTTGCAACACATCCTGATACAGCGAGCCGTGCTGCCACAAACCCTGTACAATGCCATCCGGCGAGCTGTGCTGCCACAAACCCTGTCCAATGCCATCTGCCGCACTGCGTATGAGGGGCCAGGACCACCTTGCGGACCAGTAGGTCTCACATCCAGCACCTAGTCGCGAATCACGAATGGCAATGAGGAGTAAGAGGAAGATCCAGCCGAAAGCAGGGTCACAGTCACGGAGGTGACCGAATACGTGGTTCCACTGAACCTGAACTACGCAGGCCGGTGGGGCACCAACCAATGCTGGGGACACTCAGTGAATGGCCCGTGATTTCTGCTGCTTCTGCCCTACACTGCTTTTGGCCTAGGCTGTTCTCAAGTAGGCCACAGATTTGGAACTGAACATCGATTATGCAAAGGCAGATGACACATCATTGCACGCAAGGAGAGGCCTAAGAGGATTTCGCCTTGCAACTTGGCGGAGAGAAAGGAATCATTGTTACGGATGTGTTCGTACTCTAGTGACAACTGCCCTGGTGTCAGTAGCGCTGTGCATTGCGAGCCGAAGACACGTGGCTGTGGGCTACAGCTGACCACTGCCTACGGCCTACACTGCAGTCCAGTAGGTCACAGATTCATGATTCAGCAATGGCAGAGTCCATAACAGTGTACCGGCATCATCGCAGTCAGCATCTCCACTCAGTCCCGGTGCCACTAAATCTGTTCCTTGACATTCATGGACACTCTCAGGTCGGACAGTGGTGGCATCGGAGCCTATGGACGAGGGGTCAGTTTTCACTCCTATGTAGGTGATATGGACTTTGGACTTTGTGGTGGCAACGGGCTGTCACATTCCACTCCTCCATTTGCTGCTACCTGATAAAATCACACCTTCCAGCGTCTAGCCCTGGAGAACACCTTCCACTGTCCTCCCGAAACACTTCGGATAATGATGGTTACCTGCTCAGGTCGCATGGCCCATCTGAAAACAGCGCAAGTCACCATCCCATGGCTGGGTGTCTGCGCAGGCCGCAGTGCATCCGGGCCACTAACTCTGTGCTGGTCTGTCCGGGACCCCTTCTCCAGAGACATAGGCTGGCCCCTGAGGCATTGGGCTCATCAACGCCTTGACTCTGTGGCCTTGCGCTGTACGCAGTCTTCAGGCTTAAATGCATCCCACCAAGGCTCACACACCAAAGCGAGTCCAGACTGGCTCGGACAACTCGTTACAGCAGGAGGCACATGCCACCACTGCAAGGACCACCTCCAAATGCCATCTGCCAGAGTTGAAGCGGTGGTCCTGACAGACCTCGTGGTTGCTCTGGCCTGTTGTGGCTGCCATCATCGGCCTATTACCCTGCTCAGCACTCCAGGTGCCAGTGACTGTGCACCGCAGGCCATTGTCCGTAGCTGGTTGTGTTTTGTGCTGTGGAGCGGTTACGCTGGTATGTCACCTCAAACAATGTGGGGGCCCTGAGATGTTGATAGTGAAGATGATGCAGGTCTGACACACCTCACTGCATCTGCATCACAAATGAATCGTAGGGACACAATCCACAATTTTTTTTGCATATGAGCGCCCTCATCTCTAGTGTCAACAGCCCAGTGCACTGCGACTCATGGGCATTTCAGTTTGCATGTTGGCTGTCCTCTGGAATTTATATGGAGCATCCCATGTTGCTCCTCAGTTGACTTTGTATTGCATGTGTTTTCTGTTTGCGTTGCACTAGTGTCCAATGTCCAGTGGTTGCACATACCAGACATTTCATGCGGAATGGCTCACACTAACCCCACACACATCCAGCACAGGCATCACTGTGCATGTGGCCCTGCCAATAAAGGGGCAGGGTGCACGTGCCTGAAGCCAGTTCAACAAGATGTCTGCGTGTGTCCCTGTGGTCTTGTAGTATGCATGTGGGCCCTGGGCCCTACGACTTTACATTGTGCGGTGTACCATGGATGCAGACATGTCACCGGAGGCAGCGGGTTGGGGCTTGGACATTTGTGAGGGGATTAGCCAGGGCTGTCGTACGCATAGCCAACATGGGTGTGTGACTCCTAATTGCCCACCCCTAGGCGTGATTCTGGGCTGTGCATTTGCATGTGTCCCTATAGCAGTGTGGGTCTGCTTTGTGGGGTGTGGGGGGACCTGTAGGGTGATAGACCCCTACGTATGTGTCCTGGTTTGCATTCCATGGGTTCGGTCCCCTCCTACACCGGTTGGGCCACCTCCTTTTGGCGTGCTGACACATGCCATTGAGTTGCCATGTGTGGGTGTGTAAAGTGTTGTGAGCCAACTGTGCCAGCGGGTGCTTCCTAGTGAGTGGTCTGTTGCAGGCTTGGTGTTCTCCTCTGAGTATCTTGTCTGTCTCCAGGTCCAAGTGGGGCGGTTGCATGGGATATCCATGGGCTGTTGTAGGGCGTCGATGTCGACGGTGTGGTGTTCCTCTCTGGCATCACTGATGCGTTGTATTATGTGCTCTGCTGCAGGTGTTGTGTGCCCCTCTGCGATGTGAAGGGGAGGTGCGTTTTGCCTTTGTGTTGGCATATATGTTGGCGCATTGTGCTAGTTTGCATGCGGACTGTATGGCAGTGTCCATTGTGTCTGATTAGGGGTTGCTGGATTCCTCTCCTTGTGGGTCAGTTGCTGGTAGTGTTCTGTCACCTCCGTGACTCTGGTTTTGTTTTCCTGCTGTCTGTACCCCGTCTTCCTCTTCCTCTTCTCCTTGGCCTTCCGCGACCCCTTTGTTCCTTGCTGGTAGTCTGTGGGGGTTGTGGGGTTCGAGTTGGGCTCTACTCTGGGTGAGGGTGCATCCATGCTGCTACGTGCTTTGGCTTGTCTCTGGTGTATTTTTACCAGGGTTTTTATGGTGCATTGTCCCGCCAGACGCGTGGGATTTGCAGACCTGTGGCCGCTTTTCTCTACTTTTTGTACCGCAGTTGGCCTCATCGCATGTTTTTTTGCATTCGAGTATCGCATATTTGCGGTGTGGCGTTGATTTTCACACGGACATTTGCCGCATTGTCGGGTGTCTACCGCCTTGTTGTGAATTCCACGTTGACACTGGGTTATTTTCCCGCGATGGGCTGCGATGCTGAAAGTTGCTTTATGATGCTCTTGCGGTAGTTATCACACGTTCTTGTGAATATACCCCACAGTGCTTAGATTATCGCGGAGCTCAGCACTGACTGAATTTTAATACCTTCGGTCCATAATGTGCAATTGGGGAGTTGTTTTCTCACTGTATACCATAAAGCTTAGTTGAACCCAAGACAAACATTGAAAATGTGTTTTATTTTTCCTGAAAAAACTAAATTGAAGACATATGCCCACACATCCCTAATCATCATTATTTTCAGACTGGTGAATTAACTTTCAGTGTAGTGCTGGTCATTCTCTCTAACAGACATTAACAAGCAGATTTATTTTACATTACTTTTCAAAAATTCAATAATGCTAATTAGTAAATTCAATCATGCAATTTGAATTCTGCATTTGGCATTTTTATCGGAATATCAAGGGTAAGTAAAATTGCGTAATGTTTTTGAAAAATTTCATTAAAAATGTTGTGAAATGATGCTTTTAGACCTGTATGTACTTTGTCAGTAGCTTGAATTACTATTTTTCACAAGAGTGCGCACTTTGGGTGAAAATGTCTTGTGAGATGCGGGCAGGAGAGTAGTTCAAGCACAAAGCTGTCTCATGACATCATATTTTCTATCTTGCATACCAAATTTATGCAAAATTGGATTATGCCACAATTAGATTAGTTTTGCGTGATGTTATATTTAGCAATTACGAGCATTTGGTCAGAACAATACATTTTTTCCGAGGCTTTAATAAAATTTCTCTTTGATGCACCCATAACAGTTAACTTCTAGATTTGTAATTGCACTGAAACACAAAGGGGCAGATTTACAAGAAAGTGCCTTAGTGCATTCCGCAAGCCATTTGGCTGCTCTGCACTGAGTCACTTTCAAAGCAGAGGGATGCAACATATTTACAACAGTATGTCACATCTCTCTGCTTCATCCTGAGCTGGCGCAAAAACTTCTGCCATGCACCAGCTCAGGCACCCTTGGACCATGGTGCAAGGATGCCTGCGTCGTGGGGAGATTGTTTTTTGTGCAGAAAGGGGCACCTTCCTGCACAAAAACAATCACTACAGGCATTTTCCTCTTTCAATGCATGCTGTAGAATGCAGCACGCATTGAAAGAGGATAAAACTAGGAGAAATGAAAACGCCTTACCTGTCGAGGTGTAGCATTCACAGGCATTTCCAGATTTACGATTTCTTGTTAATTTGGAAATGTGTCTGGTTCCATGGGTGTTGCGTGGGAACACCCACAGCAACACCCATGGAACACCCATTTCACGCAAAATGCTGCGTGTAAAGGTACAATATTTACAAGGACAGGATAAGTCACGCAAGGGGCCTTTTCTTGTCCTTGTAAAAATGGAGCAGTAAATGTGCCACTGGTAAAACACAAAAAGTGAAGTACTGGTGGCGCAGGGGGCTTGTTAATCTGCCCCAAAGGGTTAATAAAGTTTCTGTGAGGCCAGGAGTGAGATCCCATTTTAGATTTTTCATCTTGTCCCGTTCCGGAGACATTTATTCACTTGCAAACAGAGACAGGTGTGCCAACACATGTCTTTCACTCTCAAACCAAGCGATTATTACCTCTCAGGTTAGTATAGTGAAACAAATTACGTTTCGAATTGTACTAAACAGTGAAATTCCACCCAAAGTAAATCTGGTGATGCAGCAAATGTTGTGAGTGACATGAGCGTCAATAGCGAATTACAGGATTACCGCCAAAATGCAGTGATGCTATCTGTCATAAAGAAGCCCAAGGCACGTGCATTTCTTTTTATTAATTTTCAGAACTAATTTACAACTAAAATATTAAATACGTCAGTACATACGACTTTTTGAATAAAGCAATTATACATGTTTTTCATTTATCCTTTAATGTGTGTGTTAAATAGTGTTATGTTATGGTTCCTACATTTTATGTCATTACTCAAAGGACCGTTATAAATAAATCATTACATAGCAATTATCTAAGGAAGGACTGACTGGCAAGGACTAAGTCTAGGTTTGCCCAGAAGATGTGTGAATATTAATTCCGTTTTTACGCAGGGGTAGGTCAAGGGTATTTAATTACTACATAATAAACATGTGAAAAATTATTCCTGTTTTCGTTACTTACATATAACACCCTCTAAAAGTATTGCGCCAATTTAACATTCTACAACGTACAGCAGGAGGGCCAATTCATTACGATCCCAGTTCACTTTCACTCGAACTACTGACAGACAATTGGCCAGTAGAGGGAGCTATGGACTTTCGAAAATCTAGCATTAAATGTGTATTGAAACGCTTTCATTTCAATGAAGAACTTCAGCAAAAGCCCATACTTTTAAAGCATGTATACTCTGAGGCATGCCATTGACCATCAAGGGGTACTGGTCATTATTTTGATCAGACCATATCAACATGTCTAAGCTGCATAGATTCTGATCCAAGATGTGACATATTTGGTTTGTCCTTGGCAGGCATTCTTTAGCAGCATCCTTTCGGTATCTAAATCAACCTAATTCCCCTGTCGATTGTCAGCTGGCATTAGATTGACTTGACAACCTCTGACTGACGGATTAGCAAATTATTCAATGGAATCAAAACTTCCCACTGTGACATACTGCCAGCTCAAACTGAAGGCACAAATATCACAAAGAAAGTGTCACTAATCATTAATTCATAATTATGTACACCTGACAGACACAGTAGATTGGAGAATATAATATGTTAATAGATAATTTAGCCAGGTTAAATGGCAGCACCTGAGCAGTTCCTTTTGTAAATTATTTTTCGCAAGTCAGGTATCACGCAGCATGGTAAAGCTTTAAATCGAGTAACATCATTTGAGCTATTTTTACTTTTATATGTACAAAAGTTGTACTTATTGCAGCACAGTTTTTGGAACCAAGGGCCATACGTGCGACCATTTTTAACTGTTGCAAACAGAGATTCGGGCCATTTGCAACTGCTAAACAAGGTTGTGCCATGCATCAATCCTATTTTGTGACTTGGTATCCTGTTACTGACTTACAAGATAGGGTTTGCGAGTTGCAATTAGGAAGGGGCATGCCAAAGGGCGGCCCAAGGTGAAGTGCAATTTGTTTTGCAACCTGAAAGCGATTGCAAAACAATCGCAGTTTACTGCACACTTCGAATAGGTGGTAAGCCACTCGCAACCGGAAAGGGGAACTCAGGGGAAGCCTTTGTGATTGACAACAAAAACGTTTTTTAAGACCTGGACCACTGCCTCCTCTTAAAAAAATTAAACAGAAACATTTCTTTTTTGTCTTTTTTGCATCCTTAAAGGAAACAGGCTGCATTTAAAAAAAGAAAAGAAATTGCTTTATTTAAAAAGCAAACACAGACATGGGGGGTCTCTGCTGATCCCAGCAGGCTATCATCCCTGTGTTACTGGCCATTGACAATGGATTGCAAATTGCAGCCTGCCTCATGAAATACAGATGAGGCATGTCATTTGCTATTGGGAATCGGAAATGTGTACGAGACACACTACTACATTTCTATTCCAAAAATATTCAAATTGCAAGTCGCAATAGGAAATGGTAGTACATGTTGCGCTAAAACAGCTCATTGTGTATAAATTGTATAAAGACCAGAATAAAAGCTAATACATTTTTTTTGATTAACTGTGTGCTAGATTCGAAATTACATCTATGGTTGTAAAAGTTTGTTTTTCACCTGTAAAGTTTGTGACTTTCGATTTTCACAATTTGCTCTGTTTGCAAATATTTCTGTATTTTCTTTGTGTTGCAATTTTCTTTGTAATTTACATTAAAATTTCTTCTTTGCAATAATGCATTTCGTGGAGTGTTTCAAAGCACAATTAATTGTGGAGTAAATGAACACTTAAACTTGATTACACGTGCCCTAGTAAATTGTGATTACAGCTTAAACACGTAGCTGATTAGGGACTGCAATAAGCCGTGCCATGTTTATAGCTCCTGTTAATTACAGAGTGAGATAAGGTTCCCACCCTCCGTTAAATTTTGACAGGTCAACCAGCCTTTATCCAGCAGAGGATAATGGCTTTTTATTTACTGAGATATGCAGATTGTGGTGCTTATTGCACCAAAACTGCAGGTTATTCCCCATTGAAGGCACAATAATCTTTATAGGTGCAATTTGCTGTCCCAATACATTCTGATCCCCAGGGTGTGAAATTGTATAAAATGTTTGAAATACTACCTATCTCACTAGGACCCTTATCATCAGGTCTTAAGGTCATTATTTTATCTTGATGTTGGTGAAAACAAGAATTTGCAACCATTTCGACGTTATAACTGTTGCCGTAATACCCAAACCGATGGGTGTTTTCCTAAAAAGGTAGCGCCAGGCAAACCTGGGAGCAATAAGTGCAAAGAAACAGTGCATATTACTTGTTAATACACCTCAAAACAGGGTAAAATGGGGTGGGCCGGAGACTGGGGGATCAGTAATTTATTCATTTTTGGGGGAGAGGAGCATGTGTCCTCCTTCCATTAGCCATTTAATGGTACCAGGGACCCCAATCCCCTGGGCATTAACCATTTTCTATTCTTTTTATGAGCAGCGGTGTGTGTGGCCCTCACTAATCAAGTCATCAATGGACCTGGTCACACCTTCCCCAGGGTCTGATGTCAACCAGTGTCCTGGGACCTCATCCCCAGGATCCCCCAGGGCACTGCGTTGTTCCCTGCCCAGAAGAGCGTGGGCAACATAAACAAACCTAACTACCTGTCTGCACTCTTCTGAGCAGGGAACATAGGTTAGCCCCTTTGGGGCGAGAGCATAAACAAAAGCTTCTCTTGCCAGGTGGGATAAAAGGAGTACAGCAGGCTTCATGGTCCTCTCCTACTCCTCCAACAGTTCTGTATGTTGTGGGTATCCCAGGTGGGACTGGAACACCTACTAAAGAGAAAATAGGAATGAAAAGTAAAAATGTCACAGACACAACAGGAGTGAGGTCCCATCACTGCCTTAAAAAAAAGAAAGGTGTTGCCCCAGACAGAACAGGGCACAAAGTAAAAAAACAAATAGGCGTAGCCTCGCTGCTTCGCTCTTTGAAGTGGCGAGTCCACTCATTCTATATTCTCTGCTCACTCCGGGAGGGCCTTAATGCCATGTATGGGCTTTATTTTATATACTCTAGGTGTTATGGTGCCCCAATGAGTTGTAGGGGCACTACACACAATTTAGCAGCCACCAAGAAAACAAAAACACAAAAACACTGTAAGTCTCCTGGGTCATTGAATGCATGCCCCCAGAAGAGGGGTTCTATGCTCTTCTGCTGGAGTACATTATATTGCCACGTTATCCAAAATATTGAGAGGGAAACTTAAAAGGGTGTAGTAAGATCCCTTTATGGGATTTTTAGGAACCAAAAAGCAATACTTCTAAGTTAAGTACCCATTGAATAGTGTTTTGCGGGGCTACAATAACTTTCCTTGCACAATTATCTCTGGTGCATTGAAACATGTTCCCCTGTGTCACGCGTGGGAGCGAAATCACCTCTTGTGGAGTTGCACCAAAGTTGTAACCTATGCAACACTTTGTTCCTGTGCTTCCTCTTCAGGAGTTTTAGCCAAACGTACTTGAAATGATAGAATGTGGCATCATTTTGGGATTTTGTGTGACGTGAACTGCTGGAAATTACATGACATTATGTTGGCTTGACAAAGCATTTGCGTGGTGCAGATGGCCTGTATTTTTCGCCAGCAAAGTAGCAACCCTACGTGAAGTAGAAAATTAGAACTCAATGAACCAAATAATAGGAGTCAATTATTCACTTTCCAGGCAGGGCTTTTACTTGTAGGACACATACTTTATTCTAACACAAACGTTGTACTAAACATATAATATTCAGAGGAGTAGAATATTGGTGCGGAGGTGCCTTGATACTGATCTCTGCAGGAGGAACCTACCTGTTCTGTATAATGCAAAGAGTCAGTGGTCAGTGCCAAAATTGGCCTATGACCCTCAGGGAAAGATGAGAGGTGAGGGGGGACATTTGGCCTTCTTCTTACCGCCCACCCAGGTTCCCACCTACCTCTTCCACAAAGTCACAGAAGTACGATTTTTTCAAGCAACATGTTTATTTTCTTTATTCTCTTTAAACATTCTCCATTCCAATGCAAATTAATGGGGGGGGGGGGAGGCTGAATTGTTCCACTTTGTTCTCTAGATCTCCCTCTGGCGTTGATCAGCCCATTAAATCAAATGGGGGTCATTTTCACTTCTTTTCAGGTATTAGATTAGTCAAAGGAGAGTAAGAATGACACCCTAAAATGACTGTGAGTGAGGGGTTTGAAGTGTTCTCATGAGACTGACACTCAGCTTTTTTGCTAGATGTCCCTAGCCTCAGTCGCAGGGACGGATTTACCTTGAATAGAGGCCATTCTGCCTCCAGAGGAGATGGAGAGTTACACAGCCCATGGTTAAACGTAACTTTATAAAGTACTCATCTGAAGCACACAACTCCCCTGCCTTGAGGGCACTACACTGGTTACCAGTTGCCAGGAGTTCCTCCTTCAAGCTGCGTTGTATCCCAAACAAAATATAACATAGTAAAGAAAAACTCTTCATGAGGATGAAATTCAAAAAATACATATAACAAAGAAATCTACGCTCAAGAAGGGTTCCTCACCTCATAATTCCTACATATACGAAAAAAATACAGGAACATATTTCTCTGATCAAGCAGCTAAACTAGGAAACTCCTTATTCACAAACATAAGAGTCACAGACAATCAACTCCACTGTAGACGATTAGTCAGGAGATGGCTGTTACCCACATAACAACTATGCTCAAAACTCAAAAATGTACCTCAGCAGAATACTCAGACATGACAAACTATACCTATCACTGTATGGAAAACAGCTGTCATTATGCAAGTACACATCATTAAACTTTGAGCTATGCCTCCTCTTATCAGCAGGATGTATTTATATAAGGGGAAATAAACCACAAGATGCATGTGTAAATGAGACCATATCAACAGTGATTTGTCTGTGTACATATAGGTGCATACATAGAGGGTTATGCCTGGTACTAATAACCACAATATGCCATATGTGTATATTTATATATATGTAAGTTAATTACAGTAATTTGAAACCATAAAAATTGTACAGCAAAGAAAGCAGGCCATGTAAATATTGCTGTTTCAATGTACTTATGGCCATATATATATCATCCAAAACCGTTATAAATATTATGAGCTCTCAGACATCCTTCTCAAAATGTCACCGTTCTTTTTTATTTTTTCAAAGGGACAGGATGCACACCATTACTTTTCTTTTTCTCGTACTAAATCCGTCTTTATTCCGTTCTTTTTCTCTGATTGCGTGCAAATTACTTATAGTGCCATGCCTTATGGCTCTGAAGTACTAATGTCAATAGAGTGGGGCGTCATCACGTCCCAAGCAAAATGCACAGCGCGTTGTTGCCACTTGGCAAAAATGTATCTGTTTTTTTAACCTTCATAATCTTATTCTGTCCTCCTCGTTCATCACATATAATTTTCCATGTTGTATGCTTATAATAGATTCCACACGCTTAATGTACATGCTATTTTTCAAGTTTCTACTGTCCCAGCTGGTCTATTACAATGCAAGTCGTTACCACGACTTGCGTTGGGGGTGCGGATTTCGAATAGTATAATTTACTATTCTAACACCATTCCCCTGGACCCTAGGGAAGGTGTTGGGATAGTAAATTAACTATTTTTAAACCTTTAGCGCCCTCCAGCGCAAGTCGAGGTAACGACTTGCGTTGTAAGGGATGCGTGGTAAAGGTACCGCGTTGTGAAAACTTCGTGGTAAACGATGTTTACCGTACTAACACACAAGAAGTCAAGAGCAGAAACATATTGGAATTAGTGCACAAGAAAAAAACAATATTGAACTAACTACTAATATTGGGGTTCCACAGTAGTGTGCTACTCTCTGATAAAAAGTACTTCAATAACTGATCAGGGTTCAGAAGCACTATATAAATACATTTACAGTTACATTTACAAACGGGAAAATACCCCATCCAATGGTGTTACCCTATACTGAGTGTGCGATTGTTTTCCAGGACTGAGAGGGAGTCTGTATAATTTTTTAATGTTGAACACGGTTATATGCAAACTAAATTGCAGTAAAAGTCATGGTTTCAATTGAAATGGCTTAGGTGTTATGCCTTTAAAACTGTGCAAAGTTACAAAGTTTTCATTACCCGTCACAAAGCCCGCAGAAAAAAAACCTCTTCAGCCTCACACACCACTGAGTATTAGACAACACAATTATTATTCTGTCTCTAGCTGGTGCTCCTTTTCTCTGTTTCCCCAGTAGATTAGGGTATGTAAACAACAATCTTGAGCACCCCAACAATATCTAAAGTCCGCATCCACTCCTCTGTGAGTTTTATACTCATATTGTTTATTCACTAATCAACGTCAGCAAATCTTTCTATCCAACACATGTTTCATCTCTGGATATTTGTATCCCTGTTGACTTCATCAGGGCTAGAAGTAAAGTACATTATGTTACAATCTTACTTGAAATAATATGCAGAATTCCTCCACCTTATTCCCAGTGACAAATAGTAAGGTATAAGGTGTTAAATTAAAAATGAATACAATTAAAATAAAAGAGAGAAAATTAGAGGATAGAATTATCCTTTAGAGTAATACATATAGACTTTACAGTCAATAGTATTTACAAATTATTGTATTGCATACGTTTTTACCGTTTTAGGTTGCGAGATGTAATAACAAAAGAACAGTATTATGTATTGTGTGACACACCATATGCGTTTGGCGCCCTCATTGTGAATCTTAAAAAACAAAAAATAAGGAAGACATTTAGCAGATGCACTGCTTGTGTATTAGGTTGACACCTGTATCATTGCTTAGAGTTCACATGAGAGAAGTATTATCACCTTGTGTGGTCATGACGAGGTCAGCTCGTCATGAGGCATGGTGGTGCTGTGCTCATGATGAACTGAGCTTGTCATGAGCACTGCGGCGCTCACACGCAGGGCGAATTCCCCTGCTGTGCTGAACTTTCCACGGAAACGGGCGTGGTCATGACGAGCTCATCTCGTCATGAGCACAGCGCCACCGTGCAGACTGACGAGCCGAGCTTGTCACAAGCACCGTGGCACTGCGCGTGTCCCCCTTCCCCCTACCACCGCGGGGAAATTAGTCCCGCGGCAAAGGGGCTAATCATACCCTATGTTTTAGAAGCAAGCATTCTCCCAGGTGTAACCTCTTCAAATTAATTACAAAACCTTATCGGGATAAGTCACTCGCAGGGGCAGGGCCAGGCCTGCCAAGATGGTAAAAGTGACTTTCTGAGGCACTGTCTGTTGGAACATAAATCAGTACACATCCTGGCCAAGGTGATGGAGCAAGGTTTCATATGTACAGAAACTTGCTTGTATTCAGTACTCCCAAAATAGCATATGACTAGTTAATCAACATGTTTTGTTTACTAATATTTGCATTTACATTATATTTCTATCATCTAGGGGAAGCTTGACTATCTGCTTTTACTAACAGTAACTCGAGTGTTCTAAAATGGCCGCCAAAAACGCGGGAACCTTTCTGTGCATGCATTTGCGACATCTACGTGGTGTGACGCATCTTTGCTTTTGGTGGGAATTTCTTGCATCTGCACACAAGTGCCAAGATGGCAGCTTCATGTCTCACACACTAAAGCACCTGCTATTGCTTTAAGTAAACTTTGTTAGTTCTGCTTAACTATTAATGCTATAGTATAAATAAAGTAATGGCGTTAGAGTAGAGATAAGTGGTATACAGTGCATTTATTTATTTTTGTATTCTAATATGTTTTTCTTTGACTTTGTTACTAGCTCGTATTTTGGCCTAAGGGTGACATGAAGGGCCATGTTAAAAACCAATCTGCGCATGAGCCAAGAACTTTGAGAGACCTCAGGCAATGTCATTGAACTGGTGCCAGTGACTGTCTTTCTGGCAATGTGCTTGGGAACCATGAATACATAACCTGGGAAAGGAAAAGGACTTAAAACGTTGTATATTAAAATGAAATAGTATTGCTGGGTGGAATAAAAATCATGGGAAAGCAAATTATGGGCGGAAACCTGATCAATATAAGTCAATCAAAATTACCTCATCTTGGTATGGTGTGATGACCTCTCCTCATCTTTCTGACCAATCACTGAAGGGGAACACATAGATTTGCAACATTTAGGGGTGGTACATTGACCTGGAAATGGTATAAATAAGGTAGGCTTGGTTAGAGAAATTGTCCTACTTGTCTGATTATATGACCTGCCACTGACCCAACGCATGATATAGGAGATCGAGAGCAGAGCTGCTGGCGGAGCAATCTGTCAGAAGAATTGAGGTTTTGCTGAGGGAGAAGTATTGATTACCCAATTGTGGTATCATAATTTGGCATAGAGAGGGGTGTGACACCGGCTTTACACTAGTGGAGGTTACCTGTCCTGATCTGCACCTGTCCTGTCGGCACTTGATTAGTCGGGAACCCTATCTTTGCCCCAGCCCATGGCCATGGTTGGTCCTCACACCGTTCTAGGTCAATATAATCCATGTGTTATGTCCATGTGCTATTCCCCTTTCTCACCCTTCCCAGTTACCAATGTCTAAAGGGGTTACTGTAATTTCTTGAAAACTTTATGCCAATTGATTATATTCTTAGTTGTAAAGTTTCTGGTCACTCTATTGTGGCCGCTGACTCAACAAAATTTGCATAGATGAAGTGTTTAAAACTTCTGCAGAGTCTGTGGTTATTTCAGGAAAGGTAAAATATTAAATTGCTACCTATTATGCTAACTCCCTTTTCGATCCCTAGGACTTATATCATAGGTTACAAAGGAGTGGTAAGTCATGGCGTACAGGTTTAGGTCCTAAGTAATAAAAAATCCTGATAGGCAGTAAGTAGAAGCAGGATTACCGGTTCAAAGGTGTAAATGTTTATGGGCTCAGGTGAGTATGGTTTATTGAACTGGTGATCCCGAGCGCCATCAGTATTTATTCTGGTAGCAGAGCGACGGTTAGGGTTTAGTTAAAGATAAGTATTTCATTGCATGGAGATTATTGGTTATTGTTTTATTTTTATGTATTAACCAAAACCTGTTTGTATTGTTATTTGTTGTTTGGAAAACCCGGGATATTGAAAAGTGGGTGGTAAATGAAAGCCACACTGCAGTGAGGTTACTTGCCTTGATGGAATAGGTGTGAAAAGTTAGGTAAGACTTGAAGCACTAGTTAGGGATTATTTTCTAGTATAAAGGTGAGAGTGATGGGTAGCAAAGAAGTTCACTGGTGAAACCTTGGTCTTATATCACCTAGAAAGGGTAAGTCTGAAGGAGTAACAGGTTCTCTTTGCTTAAGTGAAGAGTAAGCTGAAGGTTGTTTTACTCGTAGAGTATAAAGAGTACACAGAAAAGGAAGTTTTACTCGTTGTGAAAAAATTATCTTTTCCTTTTAATTTAATCAAGCAGCCACAGTAGCAAATGTTTTCATGTGGTTAATTAATGAAATTTGTAATTAAAATTTGAAAGAAATTAAGTTGTTGTATTACCTTGCAAAGGAGGGAGTCAGTCGCGGGTGCTGCACTGATGTCATGGATAGCTGCGCTGGGATTGGTAGAATCAGCGTGTGTGTAGCCGTGATGAAATTATAAAGGAGGAGTGAGTGCAGAGAGTGAGACTCATGTCACAGAAAAGCCGCACAAGCGTTGGTTAAAGCAGTTTGTAAGTCAAATACTAATTGGTCACTGAAAATAAGAGACGCGCTGGTATTGAAGAAATATTTTTGCAAAGTAAACAAATTAATTTAATCAAATTAATTAGAATTTTGTAGAAAATTAGACAACGGTACATGTGGCATTTATATCCAGTAATCATAGGAAATCGTACAGATAGAAAAAATTTAGGTTTTGCCCAAGAACACAGTATTAGAGGAAGACCATATAACATGTACGGAGAAAAGAGAAAAATGTAGTTTCTACAGAAAATCAAGAATAACTTTTAAAAAGATAAACCAGTGAAAACAAGGGAAGGAATTATTATTCCACCACCAAAAACGTCTGCATCATACATGATAGTTGGCAGTTGAATGAATCTCACCCCAAACCAAGATTAACTCAATATGAAGCCTTAGAAGAGTGGGAGACAGAGGATTTTGAGCAAGATAGATATCGAAGTGACAGACGTTTTAGCAGATTTTATCCCAGATTTCCAAAGGAAACTCGAGATAGGCAAATGAAACAAAGGAGACAGTCTAAGCTAGTGGAAGGATTATATCATGTTTTTAACACAGAAGTAAAAGTACTGACAAAACAAAACATTTAATGACTGGTGGTGGTGATTCAGATGATGATTATTTAGAAGATTTAGTAATGAAAAATCCACCCCCATATCAGGAAGAAACCAATAGAGTTATTCCTAGAGCTCTGTTTTTACAACCACCCTTGGTTCTGCAGGTTATACATTAAACCTCATTATAAAAGGTACTACAAAAAAGAGAAAAGGAAGCATTAAACAAACAGCGTAGTGAGTTAATACAGAAAATAACCCAATTAAATGCCAGTCCTGAAGCCCTGACAATACCAGTAACTTTAGGTCCCGGAGTTCCTTTCTATGGAGATAAGCAATCCTGTCCTAAAACTCCAGTTCTGACTACACCCATTGTACAGCCTAGGAAAGAAAACCTAATTGTTGATGACCAAGCAAGTGAATGCGAGTCAGTAATTTCCTTAATGGATTTACCTATATGAGAAACAGTGAGTGACTCAATCAGGAAAATGACTCCAGATGCTCAAAGGAAGTACAGATCCAGACATCTACAGGAACGAGAAGTGCAACTGTAGTGAGCCCTGACGAATTCGAAAGATGGACCTGAGACACAGAAAAGCCAAAGACAAAGCCAAAGGTATTGTACATATTCAAATTAGGGGGAGAATTAGAAGAAATGGACACCTTTCTTACCGGAGTTTGTTGCTGCCTTCATTGCCCACATCTCGCGGTCCCCGCTCCGTGGGAGCCGCTCGTGCCTAAGCCTGTGGAGAGAGTTGCTTTTAAAGGGCACTGAAACTCGAACCTTGACTCCATCTGTGTGCAGGCTGAGGCGGGACTGCGAGGACCAGCCTGCTGAGCGGCGCCGATCGGCCGCAGCTGGTCCTCTTCCCACCCCCTCCCTGTCCGCTTAACATCTGCCTTTTGGACCTGTATCAGCGGGACACCTTTCTAACCAGAGTTTGTTGCTGCCTTCATTGCCCACATCTCACGGCCCTTTGCTCCGCAGGAGCCGCTCGTGCCTAAGCCTGTGGGGAGAGCTGCTTCTAAAGGGCACACGGAGAGGTGCTGGAACTTGAACCTTGACTCCATCTGTGTGCAGGCTGAGGCGGAACTGCGAGGACCAGCCTCCTGAGGGGCGCCGATCGGCCGCAGCTGGTCCTCTTTCCGCCGCCTTTGACATCGGTGACTATTTCTTCAAGTGGCCTCCACACGCACGCAGGATGCGCGTGGGCGAAGCCTGGGCAAAGGGCGGTCCGTCTGAGGCCGTCCGAGGTCGGTCGAGGTTGGGTTGGGCCACCCCCCTTGTTCTGCTGATCCTGTCTTTTACTATTTTTGTAGGGAGGTATTGTTGTCTACCCTTGGCACTTTTAAAAACAACTCTTGGTCTTTCCTTTTTTGAATCATGCCCTTACGTTCGGGGAAAGAACGATCAGTGCAACTGCAGACTTCTAGCGGGGTGGTAACTGGTCCCCTGGACACTTTTTTAATCAAGGCGACCGGTATATTGGAAAAAGAGATAGCCTTCGCTGAGAAACAGCTATCGCTTGATCTTATTACGGGGAAACGCTCCTCTATAGGTCGCATTGCTTTAGTGGTTAGCCCCCACGCATCCACTATGAGTTCTAACCAGATTTTGGACCCTGTGTTGGTAGATGTTCATCCCGAGGTTGAGAGATCGTTATAGAACTCATCTGATGGTGGCTCAAAATCTGGTGTTTCTATATGTAGTGGGGGTGGGGAAAGTGTGTTAACTGCTAGCCCGATTCAGCTTGACTCTACTAATGGAGAGATCCAAAGGAATATGCCTCGCAAGAGAAAGAGAAGGAAGGGCCCTCAGTAGGGGGGTACTTCTAAAATTCCCAAAACGAATACTAATAGCATACTCCAGCCCATTGCCCCAGAAACAAATACCTGCCCCCAGCCCCCACTGGTTACAAGCATCTCTCTGCCTCCCCATCAAGTACCATATAAGAGTTTAGTTACTAGCCCAGAGTGTAATTGCAAAGATGATGGCCTTTTAAACAAAATGGAAATATTAGTTAAAACACTTATGTTACCCTTATTAGAACGAACTAGACTTATGCACTCGAAATTGGATCTTTTGGAGAATCTTGTTAATGCTAATACTGGCATATTAAATAAGCTAGTAAATGCTCAAGTTACATCCTCCATTCCATCTAGTATATTAAAACCCTTGGGAGCCGTTGTTACATCTAAAAAGCCCCCTTAGGCTTGTGCCAAACAAACTAATACCCGGCCTACTACAAATAATCCTGTAGGCGTAACCTCTAGGGGAGGGAGTTTGAAAGATGATACAACACTTAACACTAAGTCTGCCACTGTTGCTCAAGCTTTGAACTGCATGAAGGGTAGTTCCAAAACGATCCCACAGACTAAGCCAAATAGCAGAGCATCGGGGAGTCACGACAAAAACCCCATCGCCCTAGTTCAGAAGGTTAACAAACAGGGCCCCCCTTGCACCGACTTACCTCCTGAGGCGTCCCCCTATACGATTGTTTTAACAGGTGTCTCATCCATCAGGGAAGATATATCAGAATCTAATGGGAATCTTAAAAATAAAGTTGTTTTCTGGTTAAACAAAAATAGACCCCTTCCACCCTCCTTTGCCACGGAGATACTGAGTGCCAGAAGAGTAAACTGGGTGGGACACTGTCCAAAGGACCTGGAAGGGGACTGTATAATAGTAAATTTCAGGGATCCTTGGGTGGTGAACTTAATACGCAGGGAAGCCAGATTTTGGAGGGTGGGTGATGTGCAGTCATTGGGTCTCAGTTATTTTTATCCTAAAAGAAACAATGCGCCCATTGCCAACCCCCAAATGTCGAGAAGAATGTATGGGAGATTCCCAGCTGACAGGACCCCATACACCCCATTCATTCCCCAACTGAGGGTGGGGTTTCAGGCGGTGCACAGACATAATATCGAGTCCAAAATATCGATTGGAAATAATATCGAGTTGTAAATATAGACTGGACAAAATATCAACAGGACAGAATATAGATAACCAAAATATCATTTTTAAGGTAAGTGATGTAATATCGACTGTTAAAAATATAGAAAGATAAAATATCGAAGTATATAATATAGATAGTTAAAAATATCGATTTTTTAATAATATCTAATTTTTTATAGTGTATTTGTATGTTATAATATGTGTGAAAAGTGTGTATTTATGTTATAATTCATTTTAATTAATGAATTTTGTTTTTATAATTATTGCGTAATTTAATTCTGTAGCGGGTTGTGGGTTTATAGGGGAATAGGGTGGGAAGTAATTTAATTATAATTAATTAAATATGTAAATTTATTTATTGATAGTATTTTTTAATTAATTGTTAATTAATTTATATCTGTTAATTAATTAAATTCTAATTGGTAATTAATTTTAATTAATTGATTAATTGGTAATTATGTAATTTTTACTAATTTATTTTCTGTAGCGGGTTGTGAGTTTATAGGGGAATTGGGTGGGAAGTAATTACATTATAATTAATTAAATATGTAAAAATATTTATTGGTATTTATTTGGAATTAATGATTAATTAAGTATTTATGGTTAATTTTATAAATTGTATTTGCCAATTAATTTAATTTAATTGATTAATTGTTAATTATGTTAATTTTAATGATTTATTTTCTGTATCGGGTTGTGGGTTTATAGGGGAATAGGGTGGGAAGTAATGTATTAATAATTAATTAAATAATTACATTTATTTAAATTTATTTAATTGGAAATAATTGTTAAATAATTTTTAATTATTAAATAATTAATTGTTAATTTTTAATTAATTTGTATTAATAGGTGATCAATTGAAAAAATTATTGTTAATTTGTAATTTTAATATATTAATGATTATATTATATACATTTTTTAATTATTTCTAATTAATTATTAATAGATATTCATGTTTAAATGTTTAAATAATATATGAAGTATTTACTTTCCCTAATGTTGTATTCTCTGGAGTGGGAATAGTAATTTTAACCCTTACGCTATCCAAAGCTTTCCATACTGTTGCACTCTTTGAAGTGGGAATAGTACTTTTAACCCCTACCCTATCCAACATTTTCCCTACTGTTGCACCCACTGGAGTGGGAATAGTAATGTTAACCCCTACGCTATCCAACGCTTTCCCTACTGTTGCACCCACTGGAGTGGGAATAGTCATTTTTAACCCCTACGCTATCCAACGCTTTCCCTACTGTTGCACTCTTTGGAGGGGCAATAGTAATTGTAACCCCGACGCTATCCAACGTTTTCCCTACTGTTGCACCCACTGGGGTGGGAATAGTAATTTTAACCCCTACGCTATCCAACGCTTTCCCTACTGTTGCACCCACTGGAGTGGGAATAGTGAATTTTACCTCTACGCTATCCAACGCTTTCCCTACTGTTGCACCTACTGGAGTGGGAATAGTAATTTTAACCCCTACGCTATCCAACGCTTTCCCTACTTTTGCACCCACTGGAGTGGGAATAGTAATTTTTACCCCTACGCTATCCAACGCTTTCCCTACTGTTGCACCCACTGGAGTGGGAATAGTAAATTTTACCTCTACGCTATTCAACGTTTTCCTTACTGTTGCACCCACTGGAGTGGGAATAGTAATTTTAACCCCTACGCTATACAACGATTTCCCTCCTTTTGCACTCACTGGAGTGGGAATAGTAATTTTAACCCCTACGCTATCCAGCGCTTTCCCTACTGTTGCACCCACTGGAGTGGGTATAGTACATTTTACCTCTACGCTATCCAACGCTTTCCCTACGCTTGCACTCTTTGGAATAGTAATAGTAATTTTTACACTTTTGTTATTGTACGTTAATAATATTGGCTATTATTTAATTATATGTTGTTACTATATATATATATATGTTTTAACAAATATGAATACATTTTTTTTAACTTTCATTAATTAGTTAATTATTATAACTTAATTTAAGTATTTTTAAGTATATTTTAGTAATTAATTTTGTATATTAATTTAATTTAACATTGTTTTTAGTAAAGTCGATATTTTTAAAAACTATATTTTAGTAAACAATATTTTTAACTCGATATTTTTGTACGTACCTGTTTGTAGATTGAAACTCGATATTTTGTCTGTCGATATTTTTTCAATGATATTCTTGATGGTCGATATTCTGTCCCTCGATATTATGTCAGTGATCCGTTTCAGGCCGAGAGCTGAGGGCTTTGAGTCGGAATGCTTTTCTCACTCAGGATATGGTACTTAAAATAGCTTCATGGAACATTGTAGGGCTAAAGGGGCGAATAGGCTCAGATGATTGGGCAGACCTCTAAGATACTTTTGATATTTTAATATTCCAAGAGAGCTGGGCTCCCGAACCAATCTTACGGGCAGGCTTTCTGAACTTCTATAAACCAGCAATCCAGGGTACCAAGGGTAGAGCGTCAGGGGGCTTAGTAATCTGGTTTAGGCAGTCCATTGGCTACAGACCGGTAGAAATTGTAGTGAATAATCCCGACATCTTGGGAATCAAGCTACGTAGGGAAAATCACCAGGACAATATTGTTAATAATATATATGCTTGCAGCCTTCCTGGCGGGCGATGCCCGGCAATTATAGAAGAGTTGGACTCCTACCTTGAATTGATTGGGAGAGATAATCTAATTCTTATAGCTGGGGATTTAAACTGCACCTTCGAACCCCTGATGAGTGAGGGCGAGGACTTGTGGTGTGCGGAAGATGCTGTGTGGACTATACCGAATTTGTCACTGAACCATATCAAAAAGGCTGCCGTTCATTGGTTAGGGCTGTGCTTAGAGTGGGGTTTGAGAGCGGCCAATGGTCGAACGATCTATGATAAAGCTGGTTATCCCACCTTTGACAATTGGGTTAGTAAAAGTAGGATTGACTACATTTTGGTTAAAATGGAGTATTGGTCTCTCCTGGAAGATATGGTAGTCATGGACCGTCCTGAGAGCGACCACAACCCTTTGTCCTTTAGTTTGAAGCTCTTTGATGCTCTTGGTAGGACTCCTGTAGCTATGTGCATTACTGCTGAGGCTATTTTAACCAACGATAGAAGGAGGGTCAAATGGTGCAGGGTCGTGGCGGATTCCGCCTTGTTGGGTGGTATATCTTTGGAAGTCTCTTCCACCCTGAGTGCCATTTACGAACTATCCTCTAATATGGAATCAGTCCACCAGATCAGTGACCTACACAAGCAGTGTTTCAACAATCTGAAGGCCCTCCTAACCCTACCTCTAAAGCAAGGGAAAAAGAAAACAATTGGCACTAGTAAGAAATGGTATAACAAAAAATGCAGGGAGGTGCATAGTGGGCTAATAAAAGCTATCAAATCCAGGGTAACCCTTGAAATTAAACTGGCACTGCAAAATTACAGGAATGTTCAGTGGTAGGCAAAGAGAGAGTGGGATGAGTGTTATTGGTCTGACCTCTATGAGGCCTGCCTATCCTCTAACCAGATTAAGTTCTGGGAAGTTGTGAAATGGGACAGAAACCCAGACTCACAGACTCCAGTAAATCACATCTCTGCGGAAGCTTCGGTGGACTTTTTTTCGTCCCAATTCAATGACCCAGAGTATGAACCCCTCGATGCCCTGGTGATTTTGGAACCTTTGCCTTCTTCTTCCTGTCATTCCTTGGAGTTTACGAACCAGGACACAGAGTCTGCTCTCCATATGGTCCAAGCAGGGAAAGCCCCTGGGATGGACTGTATCCCAGCAGACCTATTTAACACTGACCCCCAACTTTGGGTTTCTTATATTACACAGATTGCTAATGCTATTGCCAAGGGGGCAAGGATCCCAGAGTCATGGAAAGGTGCAGAAATTCTTCCCATTTTTAAAAAGGGGGATCGATCGGTCCCTGGAAACTATCACCCGATCAGTCTCATAGACTCTTTGCAGAAAATTGTCGCAAGAATGGTCCTTGCCAAAGTTCATGGGTGGATGGAGATGGAGAGCATTCTCTCACCGCTGCAGGCTGGATTTAGATCAGGCACCAGCACCATCGACCAGGCTTTCAGATTGACTCTGATATACTGGAAGGTTGTGCTGCTGGGCGGAGGGTCCATTTACGCCGCCTTTGTGGACCTTAAGTCCGCTTTCGACCTTGTGCCCAGGGCAAAGATATGGGCTGTCCTGAATAAGTTAGGATTGCCGCCCAAATTCCTTGAACTCATGGTAAGACTGCATGATGGAAATTTCACTAAAGTGAGGTGGGGGAGACAGGGGCAGGTGACGGACAGCTTTCCTGTAATGTGGGGTGTCCGCCAGGGGTGCGTTTTGGCACCTACTCTTTTCTACTATTTATTAACAAGGTGGTGAAGTTCTTTGAAGACACCCCCACTGATGCACCCACATTGGGCGGGACCAAGTTCCCTCTGCTCATTTTTGCAGATGATACCATAATCCTCTCCAAGACACGTAGGGGTCTTCAAATTAGCGATTAATAGATTTGAGGATTTTTGTAAACTAAATGATCTGCAAATAAATGTGAGCAAGACAAAATTTATGGTTTTAACTTAAAATCGCCCTATCAAAAGCCACGTCAGTATGAATGGAGTCGGTCTTGAACAGGTGGATGTCATGACTTATCTTAGAGTGACCCTAGACTATCGTTTATGCTGGAAGCCCCAGGTTGATGCTCTTCATTTAAGATTTGCACGCCTCACAGGATGCTTAATCCAGGAGCAAAGAATATATTCAACCAAAAGGGTAACTCCTGCACTAAAGATTTATGAAGTAAAAATTAGTTCTTCCATTTTGTACGGGGCTGACTTGTGGGGCTTTATGGACCTAACTCCCTTGGTAAGAATCCAAAATAAATTCTTGCGTAAACTGGTAGGACTACCCCAATCCACACCAATTAAACCCCTTTTTTTGGATATGGGCTGTAAGCCGATAGATGAGATGGCACTTTACCGGTTGGTAGCATTATGGAGACGGATTTGGACGTCGCCGGATCTAAGCCTCTTTGCCAATGAACTTGCGGAAGTGAGATCAATCCTGGGATCTGGTAACATTCCATGGCTCTGAGATGTAAAATTAATTTTGGAAAGTATGGGTCTTAGCCAATTGTGGGCCAACCCGGGGTCTACTGATTTTCCCCCCAAACAAGAATTTAAATTGTTGTATTGGGCATCTGCTAGACAGCAATCTGGACAAAGTCTGGACAAAAAATTATATCACCAGTTTAGAGTTGGGTCTCTGCCTGTAAGGTCCTTTACTAAGAAATTGCATGGCCATTCAAATGAGTACTGTCCCTGGTGTAATGATCAAAAGGAGAACGTGGGTCATTTTTTCTTTGCTTGTCCTGCTTATTCAGCCCCAAGGAGCAAATGGATTAGGCCCATATGTCTCCAGATGAATATTGGAGGGAGTGCAGAGGCACTGTGGTACTTAAGAACAAATACCTCAGAGATTGTGGTTATAGGAGTAGCAAAGTACCTAGGGTGGGCTTGGGTTATCAGAGCTAGACACCTTCATGTATCTTGGTTATCAATTTTAACTATGGGTATTTTCTTAGTCTGCGTCTTTAAAATTACTGTTTAATCTTTTTCTTAACCCCTTCGCTGCTAGGCCTTTTCCCCTCCTGTGCTGAGCCCTTTTTTAGCAATTTGGGGTAGTGCTCGCTTAGGCCCCTGTAACTTTTTGACCACATAAGGTATCCACGCCAAATTTGCGTCCTTTTCTTCCAACATCATTTGGATTCCAAGCGCCCAGGGTTTGTAGATTCCCTTTACAGGGGTCCCAGAAATTAACCAAAATATAGTGAATTTTTAGTTTTTTTCAGAAAAATTGGAAAAACAGGCTGCAAATGAAAGCCTCTGGGTTTTTCCCTGAAAATTGTATCAAAAAAAGGTTTGTGGGGCTGAAATCTCCGCTTTCTCAGCTTTCAGGGAATGACAGTCTTTTGTCAGAGAACAAACATTTTTCACACAGTTTTGGCATTTTTCTGGGACATAGCCTATTTTTGCTATTTTTAGAGCTTTCCACCTCCTTCCAGTTAATGGTAGAAAAGAGTTTGAAAGCAATAATGGATCCTAGAAAGCTGTACATTTTCGAAAAGTAAACAACATTTTAAATTCAGAAAGGGGTCATTTGTCTAAATCCATGAAGGATTCTTTATCGAAACTAACAGTTATATCTTGGAATAATTGAAAATTTGTTGAAAAAAACAGCCTTTTGTCTCAACGTTTTCACCTATAGCTTTTTCTAATCTTGAAAGCTCTTGGAAAGCAATATACCGTTACATCCGTTAGACCTTCCTGGTTGTGGGGATATATAGGACTTGTAGTTTCACCAAGAACCAGACGAACCCAGATCCAAAAACTGAGCAGCAACTTGCAATGGTTTTTTTTCTTTTACTGGGTATAGAGCACTTTGTCTTGGAAAATGTATACATGGAAAAATCTGTATGAAAGACACCTATGTACTTCTGAAAAGGGTACAAAATATAGAGTTCAGAAACAGTATATAATTGCACATTTTCAAAATTGGGAATACTCATACTAGCTTGAGAAATATTGGTCATTTTTCAAAAACATTTTTTTTTTACACAATGTCTGTCATTGAAAGGGAGAAATGCAAGAAAGCTCAATTGGTAATAACAGTTGATTTACAAATCTGACTTACCCGAAGTCTCCCGATAAAAACGGTACCTCACTTGTGTGGGTCGGCCTTGTGCCTGCGATAGGAACCGGCGCAAAATGCAACGTAGTCACACCTCAATTTTGCAGTTACAAATTGACCCTTTTATGGCAAAGTGCCTACCTGTAGTTTTTGCACCCTAGCTCTGCCGGCACCTAGGGAAACCTAGCAAACCTATACATTTTTGAAAAGTAGACACCCAGGGGAATTCAGGATTGAGGTTCCGTGACTGTTCCGTGACGATTTGAACCCGTATTTTCAAGTTTGTCGGAAGTACACAATATTGGTATCAGTGAACCGCAAATGATCCATTTAGCATACCCTGGTGTTTTCGCTACGCTACTAGCAAGAGCACTCCTTTTATTAACACATTTCTGATCTACCCACGGCATCCATCTTAGATCATGGCAGCCATTTTGTGTTTCTTGCCCTCACATACGCAATAACCTCTGACCACTGCATTTCGATTAAGGACACGTAGCCTTAGCCGGAGATTCACCTCTTTCATGACACGTGCACCTTAAACCAGATCACGCTGTAGCTGCATGACTCGACAAAGGCTGCCTCCCCTGCCCGAGGCCAGTCTTACTAAACTGGTCTTCGTGTCCATTGTCCTGATCATGATTAGGCGGCCGAAGCCGGTAGCCTTGCCCATTTACAACCCACAAGCATCTCTTATCCCGCTTTCCTATCTTCCACACCTGGCTCCGTTCCTTTCTTTCTGAATCTTTATTAGGGGGAGGTAACGAAATTTACGATGAGGCGGTCCTGCTCTTGAATGCAATATTGACAAGGGATTGTGATGAACTAGTGGGAACCCCTCTTCGTAAGATGTTTCGTATCAGATTTTATCAACGGTTCCTGTGTACGCCAAATATTTATTGTTTATGACACAAAGGTTTTGGGAATGTACCAACATGTGAAGAATTCGCCTGAAGGCCAAAAACTAGTATATAAGGAGCAACCCACTTTGTACAATTTGAACAGGCTCCTAGATTCTGCCCGTGTGTAGTATCTGTGACTTCTGTGTCCCTGCAGTAATAAACCTTTGGTCTTTGACGCCACCATCGAGAAGCCCGTGTTTCTGTTCATTTGTGCACCAAGGCAGGTGGAACTCCGGGGTCTTTGGGTGTTGTTCCCTGACACCTCTGGACGGAACCAAAAAGTCCAGAACTCCAATTGGCGCCCAACGTGGGGCGACGTCATTCGGTACCGGTCCAAAAGCCTGAAGAGTTCGAGAAGCTTCGTGTGAAGATTCCCGAGGGAGGCGCCCCACTTCATCGATCCCGGCATATCGCAAAAGTGGCCCGAAGTTCTCTTCCACGAGGGTTCCCGTTCAAGACGGCTGCAGTGGGCCGTTGCCTTGACCGTCGCCCTGTCTTGGACCCGAGGTGCAGTCCTTAGTACGGCGAAACGTGACGGGTTTCTCCTTGGTGACGTCTTCAGTGACTCAGTTAAGTATTTAGTGATAGCTAGCTGGTTACTTTGTGAGGATTGTTAAAATCCTTGATTGGTTCGGTTTGGTTTGGTTCTTAGTAGGATTATCACAGGTTGTTCTGGTTACGATAATCTATTTGGTTTAGTTTGGGTATCGATACAACAGTTCGTTTTGGTAGGCCTAAATTCTTGGTTTAAGTGCACACATCTGTTTTGTGTTTTGTTTGTTTTGTGTTCCGGACTGAAAAATGGTAAGTCGGAAAATGTTGTCTTGCTTTGGTTGCAACCGTGACTCACGATTGGAGGACTCCTGTCTGGTTCCTCCGATTGGGACTCCCCTATATGATTTATATTGTAAATTTGGTGTGGGTCCTATATCTTATAATGAGGTATGGGTCCGTTACACTGCGAAGGATGGTGTCCTTAGTTGGCCACTGCATGGTAGTTTTGAACCCGAGATTCTCGACAACTTAGAAGCAAAATTGTTTAGGAAGAAAGCCCGGCCGGCAATGTTTGATTCTTTCCGTTACTGGCGAAAAGAATCCAAACAGAGAGAAATGAAAATGTTGAAGAAAGAACAGAAAGAACAAGACGAGTTGACTCTAGAGCAAGCGGCTAAGCAGTTGCAGGCTAACGAGTGTGAGAAAGCCATAGATGTGGCCATTAGAGAGCATAATTTAGCGATTGACAAGTGCTATCCTGCCTTGCCATCGAAAATGGCTAAGATACTGGAGGATTCCGAAAACGATCCTCTGTTGTCTTATCTGTTACGGTCACCTCCACCGTATGCACAAGGTGCTACAGCTCCACTTGTCCCGAATGTTCAATTGCCGGTTGCTGGACAACCTGGTGTTCTTGCTCCTGTCCCTCCGAATCAAGTTCCCGTACCTCCTGTGATCAATGTAAATGTTCCTACAGCTCCTCCTCTTCCTGAACTGCCAACTTCTATACCTATATCTGTGTCACTTGCACCTACTGTTCCACAAACTATTTTTCTCGATACTCCTACTGTTCCATTATCTATTCCTACCTCTACTGCGTTCTCTACGTCTGCGAGTGTGTTAACTCCACTTTCTGTTCGTCGAAGAATCACTGATTCTGTTACTAATATGCTGTCTCCTTTATATAAAACTTTAATTAAGACTCCTACTCCTGACTCTGTTCAGAGACGTAGTCAGCTTCCAAGTACTGAGGAACGGGGAATTTTAGATTCCACGGCTCTCAGATGGATTTCGAAGAGTAGAAGATATAGTACGAGAGATGTGCTAGATACATTTATGCAGTGGAAGGAACCAACGCAACGGTATGTCTTTGATGAGATGTGCTCGTTGTTACGTGAAGAAATAGAAGAAGATGATGTTGAATCAGATTTGGAAGATTTAATTAAAGTTCAGAAAGAGTTTGCTGCAGGAATGATAGTGGGTGATAATATAAAAGAAGCGATGGAACTTATTTTAAGTTTTAGGAATGATCCATCTCTTCGTTCGCCGAGAGATTTAGAAAGAGGAAAAACGAAGCTAAGTCGCCAATATCCTATGAGGGAGGTTCCTCCAATTTGGCGCGAAGCAGTGGCAGCTGATAATAATGCTGGTATTGCAGCTGTTCCAGCACAGTTCCAAAGAGTGTGGATACACATTCCATGGAAGCGAGCTGAAGTGCTAGCGGTGAAACAGGCCTTGCCAGATCCACGTAAGAATCCTGCTGGATATTACAAGGAATTAACACAGACAGTTGAGGCCTGTATAATGAACTTAGCGGACATTGATATGTTATTTGGCAATGTAGTTCCACAACCAATTTGGGCTAAAATTCGTAGAGAGGATCATCAAGCTGCCTTAGGTGGTGATTGGGCAGCTATCACCACAGCAGATGGTCAGCAAATAGGTGGTGCAAAACCCGAACCCCTAATTGCTAATCTTCCAGGTAGAATAATTGATCTAATGAAGACTCTAATGCCAGCATTACGTGTTAATTGGGACAAGTTGTCAGCATGCAGGCAGAAGAAAGACGAAAGTGTCTCCGACTTCTTCACGAGGTTTGAAGAAACTTTTGTAGATCATAGTGGTCAGGACATGAGCACAGAAGGAGGACAAAGATTGTTTGTCGATAAATTTGTGCATAATTTGTTACCTGAATTATGCAATAAACTAAAAGACTCAGAAAGTGCGTGGGCTGTATCCACAACTGCGCAAATACTTGCGACTGCACAGTACTACGAAAATAGGGATAAAGAAGAAAAGGAGAAATCAGAGAAGAAAACGAAAGATTTAAAAACTAAAGTTCTCTTGCAGTAGGCGTATCCGCCTCGCACGAATCAATCTAATACGCAGCAAGGTTCATACCAAAGGACAGATTATAGTACATCAAGGCCTCAATATCAATGGAATCAGTGCGCGTATTGTAAGAAAGAGGGTCACTATAAAAATGAATGTCCGATCTTAGCGCAAAATAATGCAGCAGCAGCTCAGAGAGGTCGTGGTGGTTTTGTGCAGAATTCTAGAGGTCGAGGACGAGGTGCTATGCCTCCACAAACGAATGATCGTCCCTCCAATCACTTTGATCAACGAAATGGACAATCTACTCAGCAAAATAGATCTCAACAATATCTTGTTGAGGACTATTGTGAAATAGATGAGGGTTTTCAGCAAAATGGGTACTAGGACAGCCATGGACAAAGAGAGGGAGTAGTATCAGTTCCAGTGGATCAGAGTGGGCCTTATGTCGCAGTAGCAACATCAGGTGTAGTCGAACCGTTTCTGTTGGATACTGGTGCCGCAAAAAGTTCTATCATTCATGCGAAACTCCCTGGCGCACCTTTGTCCGGCTCAACAAATGTTTCCGTAGGCTTTTCAGGCGCCCCTGTTTACAACCCGATATCTGGTCCTTTGTCTATTTCTGTTGGACCGTGCCAATTGAAAGCACCCCTGATTTTAACGACAGGTTGTAATGAAAATCTGCTTGGTTTGTATTTGTTAAAACGACTATATGCGACATTGTACTGTTCTCCGGAAGGAGTACAACTCACGTTGGGTAAAAATATCACCTCTCCGATGTACTTGTCAATGGACGCACTCCCGCCAGAGCTACGCTCACTCCCTGATTCTCTTTGGGCGACTGGTCCTAATGATGTAGGTCTCTTAGAAATTCCACCGTATGTGGTAACCTTGAAAGCAAATGTAAAATTTCCAAGAATTCCCCAATATAAAATATCTAGTGAAGGAGAACGTGCACTTTTATTGATTGTGCAAGATTTGATTAAGAAAGATGTGATTGAAGAAACTAGAGGAAATGTCTGTAACAGTCCTGTATTACCGATTTTGAAACGAACTGATCCTACAAAACCTCCAGTGTACAGGTTTGTCATAGACCTTAGAGAAGTTAATAAAATTGTAATTCCGCAGTTTCCTGTGGTTCCGGACATTACTGCCTTGCTAACATTGATTCCTGCTACAGCCACATGGTTCTCAGTTATCGACTTAAAGAATGCCTTTTTCAGCATTCCGATAGCCGAAGAAAGTAGAGATATTTTCGGCTTCTGTTTAGGAGGTCGAAGTTTCAGATTTAAACGAGCTCCACAAGGCTATTGTGAAAGTCCATCTATTTATAGTCAAGCATTAAAAAGCCAGTTAGATTCTTTTGTCCTTCCTCCAGGTTCTGCCCTAGTACAGTACGTAGACGATCTTCTAGTGGCTGCCGATGACAAGGAAACTTGCAAAGCAGCTACAATTTCCTTATTGCATCATTTGTCTAAACTAAATCACAAGGTGTCTCCTTCCAAAATGCAATATTGCTGCCAAGAAGTGACCTACCTAGGTCATCTCTTGTCAAAGGAGGGAAGGAAGTTGACCCCAGAAAGAATAAAAGCAATTACACAGATGAGTGTTCCACGCACACAGAGAGAAGTACGTGCCTTTCTAGGTATTACCTCTTACTGTAGGCAGTGGATCCCAAATTTTTCTCTTTTAGCGAAACCATTGGTAGCCTTGACTGGGAAAAATGTTCCGAGTCCGGTGCCATGGTCTGATGAATGTCAAGAGAGTTTTACTGAATTACGAAAAGCATTGTGTTCAGCTCCTGTATTGGGTACACCTGATTACAGTAAGCCATTCACGCTCTACGTTCACGAGAGAGACGGTTGCGCGTTGAGTGTTCTGACACAGAAGTTTGGTGATAAACAACGCCCTTGTGCGAATTTCTCATCAACATTAGATCCGGTAGCCAGAGCGTTGCCTAGTTGTTTGAGAGCTACAGCGGCAGCTGCGGCTTCCATTCGACAATCTGCTGGTTTGGTGATGAACAACATGCTAGTGGTCATGGTTCCTCATGCAGTGGATACACTCATGAACCGAACGAAGACACAACACCTTACCAGTGCGAGACTATCTGGTTACGAACTGACATTACTAGCGAGTCATATTCAGATCAAAAGATGTAATGTATTGAATCCAGCAACACTGTTGCCGACTGATCAAGAGTCGAGTGATTCCGAGCCACATGATTGCTGTTTTAAAACGGAGGAAGAGACAAAAGGACGTATCGACTTGAAGGATACTCCGTTATCCGATCCGGATGGTACGCTGTATGTGGACGGGTCATGTTTTAAATTGGAGAATGGTGATGTGACTGCTGCTTACGCAGTAACTACTTTGAAGACGATTGTGGAGACTGCAAGAGTGAGTCAGAATTCTGCCCAAGCTGCAGAATTAATAGCTCTAACGAGAGCGTGTGTTTTAGCTGAGGGAAAGAGAGTGAATGTGTTTACAGACAGTCAGTACGCATTTGGCGTGGCCCATAGTTTTGGCCGGTTGTGGAGAGAAAGAGGTTTCATTACGTCCCATGGGACCAAGATCCAACATGGTCAGCTAGTTAACGACTTGTTGGAATCTCTAACCTTGCCGACTGAAGTTGCGATTGTAAAGTGCAGTGCTCATAAAGCAATCACGGATGATGTTGGTCGTGGGAATGCTTTTGCTGATGAAATTGCTAAACAGACAGCTAGAGACACGATGAGCAGAATGTATGTTGCTACGTCTGCAAGATGGATTGCTGAGTCTGGGATGTGCGAGGATACTATGGAAAGTGTGAAAGAGATTCAGAAAGAAGCAACTGAGAAAGAGAAACGTGTATGGAGAGAAAGTACGGGCAAGTTGGACTCGAATGGATGTTGGATTGATTTGACAGAACAGCAGCGTTGGATGTTGCCTGATGCGTATGTGCTTGCAGTAGTGACGATGGCACATGGAGTAGCGCATATAAGTTCTAAAGGAATCTGTAAGATGGTGGCTCCGGTCTGGAAAAATGAGGGAATCAGTAAATGTGCAGAGAGAGTGGTGAAAAATTGCATGGTGTGCTTGATGCATAATCCTGGCAAGGGAACTCCAACTCCAGCTGGTCATTTCGCTCCTCCTTCCTGCCCTTTTGAAGTGATTCAGTTAGACTTTATTCACATGGACCGCTGTAATCATTTAAAATATGTCCTGGTGGTGGTTTGTGCTTTTTCCAGGTGGATAGAAGCATACCCACTAAAGGACAACACTGCCCTATCAACTGCCAAAATTCTTCTCAAAGAATATTTCCCTAGATACGGAATGCCACGGATTGTATGGTCAGATAACGGAAGTGAGTTTATAGGGAAAGTTATGCAGAGTGTGTGTGCCGGCCTAGGGCTGAAACAGAAATTCCACAGTGCGAACCATCCCCAGTCTGCTGGTTTAGTGGAGGGTTACAATGGCACCCTCAAGCTGAAAATAGCTAAAATACAAGCATCCACAGGTTTAGCCTGGCCAGACGCACTTCCTTTGGCCTTGTTATCAACGAGAGCAACTGTACATTCTAGAGTAGGGCTTAGCCCTTATGAGATAGTCTTTGGCCGCCCGGCAAATATCTGGGGTGTGCCAAGGCCTAAGGAATTTTGCTCTTTAGAATATCCTATGTTGACAGACTACCTTTACGACTTGACTGCTAAATTGAGTCTTATTCATCAACAGGTTTTCGATGCTTTACCAAAGCCTCCGGAGAGTCCAGGGCATCAGCTGAAACCAGGAGACCAAGTAGTCATCAGGAACTTCGCGAGGACGAAGAACCTTCAGCCGAGATTCGTCGGCCCCTTCCAAGTCCTGCTTGCAACGAGGACAGCAGTTCGTGTAGCTGGCCGCAAGCACTGGGTGCACGCGTCCCATGTTAAGCGTGTCCCTTTGCCGCTTCCTTACGACGACTGGGTGAAGAAGGGAATTGGTGCCTCCGAATCTGAAAGCACACCGAAGTTCATCCCTTTCAGCGATGCCGAATTGATTACTGACACTCCGAAATCTGACTCTCCTCCTGAAAAGACTCCTTTGAACACTGAACATTTGTCTCCAGCATCAGAAGAAACTTTGCCATCTGCGAACTTAAACACTGCAACAGCTGCTAGTGATACACTATTTGCCGATCAAATAGTACCTGCGAAGCAAAGATATAATTTACGAAACCGTAAAATGGACAAATAAAGCAGGCAACTGCATATATTGTGATTTTGATATATTGAACTTTTGCCCTCAGCCAGGAAGTTTGCTATTGTTTTATTGTTTTTAAAATTGCCTTGCCGTCTGGGTAGCCGTAGGGTCGTGGCTGTGTGCCTAGTTGAATCTGCGGGGGTCTGACACAAGGTCGATCTTTCTGTTAGTTCTGGGAACTCCCAGGGCTGATAGAGGCATTTTCATCTACGTACACATCATCAGTGGTCGCGAGCGGATTGTAGAAGATGGAGCTTCCTGCGCTGCAACGAAAAAATGTGATTTATGTTCGCAGAAACAGACTTCATAGAATTCTTCATAGCAAATGCTTTTTGATGCAATGTGCCATTACATTCTTGATTATTTTAGCAACATTGGTGGGTGGAATCGTCTTTAGTATAAATCTGATTTTTGTGCCAGTTACTACAGTACCTCCCCTTGATCCTGCCATTTCTACTGTTTCTTCTATACACTCTTTCCATTCGTTTCCCGAACATGAGCAAGCTCGACGCTCAGAGTTCATTAACAACACTTTTGTACAGCTCTTGCACCAACACCAACTGGTAGTTAACACTACAGACTGCTGGGTGTGTGGCTTGATACCCCACACTATGGATAAAGGTATTCCCTATCTGGTTTTGCCTTTCAGCTACCATGGATCATTTCAGGCCCTTCAAACCATCTTTGCTTATGCCCTTGAAACCTATCCTCCACGTCCACCACGTTCCACTAAATATAACTCTGCCAACAAAGCCTTAGTCCAGGGAATTATTGACATGGTCAAGGACGTCAATAATACTCCATCATACCCTAGAGACGAATTGCGAGTATATTTAAGTTGGAATACTTCAGAATATCGCCTTAGTTTAGGAGAAAGCAAGCGTAAAAGCTCAACTCCAATCTGGGTCGTACCTCACCGAGGTCAGGTCTGTTTGCAAGGTAATGGGAGAAATCCGAGAGCTCAGCTAGGGAGGAGTGAGTGCGTAGAGACTTATGTGTTTCCGGCTAACTCTTCCCCTGCCTTCCTCACTGCTAGGGGTACCTACTTCATTTGTCGAGACAGAGCTTATACATGGTTGCCTGCCGACTTTTCAGGATCATGTTATATTGCTCGATTGTTGCCTCCGACATACACTGCTTCATCTGATTACCACAGAACCAGAGTAGCGAGAGGTGTCTTCAGCAAGGAAGATACCGCTGGTCAGGAAGCTGGAGACTTCTTCAAAGGCTTCCTTCCGTTCTGGGGGCCTATGGCCAATAGTAGAAATATACGTCAGCTAACACGGGTAGTTGAATCTACTATTACCGAAACTGCTGGTGCCCTTAGCAATCTGACAGCTGAGCTTCAGGCGGATAGACTCATGACGTTGCAGAATCGTATGGTTCTAGACGTTATACTTGCAGATCGAGGTGGGGTATGCAGAATGATCCAATCGAGCTGCTGTGTCTTTATTCCTAATAATGCTCCAACAGTCTATGAGGCGATCTCTAAGCTACACAAGATTTCCGACTCTATTCACGTAGATAAGGGAAACTGGTCCTTCATGGAGTGGTTTTGGACTCTGATCTCAGCGTGGGGATGGAAGGTTCTAATGGTCATTGGTGTCATCCTAGTATTCCTATTCTCATGCTGCCTGATTATCCAGTGTGGTCCTGCTCTGTGTAGTCTTTGTGCTGCAACTTGTCTCAGAAAACCACCTGCGTTTGGAGAAAAGGCACGAGAAAGGATGATGATACAACAACATGTCACTGACCTGATGAGCATAGAACTAGATTCTGACATAGACTGAGTATTTGCCTATGTAAGGGCAAAAGGAGGGTCTGAGGTTCCGTGACGGTTCCGTGACGATTTGAACCCGTGTTTTCAAGTTTGTCGGAAGTACACAATATTGGTATCAGTGAACCGCAAATGATCCATTTAGCATACCCTGGTGTTTTCGCTACGCTACTAGCAAGAGCACTCCTTTTATTAACACATTTCTGATCTACCCACGGCATCCATCTTAGATCATGGCAGCCATTTTGTGTTTCTTGCCCTCACATACGCAATAACCTCTGACCACTGCATTTCGATTAAGGACACGTAGCCTTAGCCGGAGATTCACCTCTTTCATGACACGTGCACCTTAAACCAGATCACGCTGTAGCTGCATGACTCGACAAAGGCTGCCTCCCCTGCCCGAGGCCAGTCTTACTAAACTGGTCTTCGTGTCCATTGTCCTGATCATGATTAGGCGGCCGAAGCCGGTAGCCTTGCCCATTTACAACCCACAAGCATCTCTTATCCCGCTTTCCTATCTTCCACACCTGGCTCCGTTCCTTTCTTTCTGAATCTTTATTAGGGGGAGGTAACGAAATTTACGATGAGGCGGTCCGGCTCTTGAATGCAATATTGACAAGGGATTGTGATGAACTAGTGGGAACCCCTCTTCGTAAGATGTTTCGTATCAGATTTTATCAACGGTTCCTGTGTACGCCAAATATTTATTGTTTATGACACAAAGGTTTTGGGAATGTACCAACATGTGAAGAATTCGCCTGAAGGCCAAAAACTAGTATATAAGGAGCAACCCACTTTGTACAATTTGAACAGGCTCCTAGATTCTGCCCGTGTGTAGTATCTGTGACTTCTGTGTCCCTGCAGAAATAAACCTTTGGTCTTTGACGCCACCATCGAGAAGCCCGTGTTTCTGTTCATTTGTGCACCAAGGCAGGTGGAACTCCGGGGTCTTTGGGTGTTGTTCCCTGACACCTCTGGACGGAACCAAAAAGTCCAGAACTCCAATATGGGGTGACCCGACTGCCTACCACCAAGTTTTGTTACACAGAATCCCTTGCAAAGTTTAGAACTTGACAAAAAAACACATTTTCCTCACATTTCTGTGGTGGAAAGTTCTGGAATCTGCGTGGATCAATACATTTCCACCCACCCAGCGTTCCCCCAGGTCTCCCGAGAGAAATGGTACCTCACTTGCGTGGGTAGGCATAGTGGCTGCGACACGAAACAGCGCAAAACGCAACGTGGTTGCTCCTCAATTTCCCCGTGAAATCTTGTGCTTTTTGAACAATGAGACTACCTTTTGTTTTTGAGTCCTAACTCTGCCAGCACCTAGGGAAACCTAGCAAACCTATACATTTTTGAAAACTAGACACCCAGAGTGATTCAGGATGGGGTGACTCGTCTGCCTACCCCCAGGTTTTGTTACCCAGAATCCCTTGCAAAGCTAAAAATATGACAAAAAAAACATATTTTTCTCACATTTCTGTGGTGGAAAGTTCTGGAATCTGAGTGGATCAACAAATTTCCACCCACAAAACGTTCCCGCAGGTCTCTCGAAAAAAGTGGTACCTCACTTGCGTGGGTAGGCATAGTGGCTGCGACAGGAAACAGCACAAAACGCAACGTGGACGCACCTCAATTTCCCAGTGAAATCTTGTCCATTTTGGAGGAAAAGACTACCTTTTGTTTTTGAGCCCTAGCTCTGCCAGCACCTAGGGAAACCTAGCAAACCTATACATTTTTGAAAACTAGACATCCAGGGAAAATCAGGATGAGGTGACTCGACTGCTTACCCCCAGGTTCTCTTACCCAGAATCCCTTGCAAAGCTAAGAAATTAGAAAAAAAACGCATTTTCCTCACATTTCTGTGGTGGAAAGTTCCGGAATCTGCGTTGATCAACAAATTTTCACCAACCCAGCGTTCCCCCGGGTCTCCTGAAAAAAATGCTACCTCACTTGCCTGGGTCTGAATAGTCCCTGCGACAGGAAACCGCGCAAAACGCAACGTGGTCACAACTAAATTTTGCTGTGAAATTGTGCCCCTTTTGGGCAAAGAGACTACCTTTTGTTTTTGAACCCTAGCTCTACCGGCACCTAGGGAAACCTAGCAAACCTATATATTTTTAAAAGGTAGACACCCAGGGAAATTCAGGATGGGGTGACTCGACTGCCTACCCCCAGGTTCTCTTACCCAGAATCCCTTGCAAAGCTAAGAAATTGAAAAAAAAACGCATTTTCCTCACATTTCTGTGGTGGAAAGTTCCGGAATCTGCGTGGATCAACAAATTTCTACCCACCCAGCGTTCCCCCGGGTCTCCCAAAAAAAATGCTACCTCACTTGCCTGGGTCTGAATAGTGCCTGCGACAGGAAACAGCGCAAAACGCAACGTGGTCACAACTCAGTTTTGCAGTGAAATCATGCCCTTTTTGGGCAAAGAGACTACCTTTTGTTTTTGAACCCTAGCTCTGCCGGCACCTAGGGAAACCTAGCAAACCTATATATTTTTAAAAAGTAGACACCCAGGGGAATTCAGGATGGGGTGACTCGACTGCCTACCCCCAGGTTCTCTTACCCAGAATCCCTTGCAAAGCTAAGAAATTGGAGAAAAAAACGCATTTTCCTCACATTTCTGTGGTGGAAAGTTCCGGAATCTGCGTGGATCAACAAATTTCCACCCACCCAGCGTTCCCCGGGGTCTCCTGAAAAAAATGCTACCTCACTTGCCTGGGTCTGAATAGTGCCTGCGACAGGAAACAGCGCAAAACGCAACGTGGTCACAACTCAATTTTGGAGTGAAATTGTGCCCTTTTTGGGCAAAGAGACTACCTTTTGTTTTTGAACCCTAGCTCTGCCAGCACCTAGGGAAACCTAGCAAACCTATATATTTCTGAGAAGTAGACTCCCAGGGGAATTCAGGATGGGGTGACTCGGCTGCCTACCCCCAGGTTCTCCTACCCAGAATCCCTTGCAAAGCTAAGAAATTGGAGAAAAAAAACGCATTTTCCTCACATTTCTGTGGTGGAAAGTTCCGGAATCCGGGTGCATCAACAAATTTCCTCCGACCTAGCGTTCCCCCAGATCTCCCGATAAAAATGGTACCTCACTTGTGTGGGTAGGCATAGTGGCTGCAAAAGGAAAAGGTCCAAATCGTACTGTGGAGACATTACAATAACCAATAGCAAGATTACCTTCTTTTTTTTGGGGGGCTGAGTTTTTGGCCCAGGGCTCGGTGGTATTCTTTGGAAAGTACCAAACCTAAACAGTTCTGAAACGTAGACCCCCGGGGGAGTCCAGGGAGGCATGGCATGCGTGGGTCCTCCAATGTTTTCCTACCCAGAACACCTTGCAAACCTTAAAATTAGGTAAAATAATCACTTTTCCAAACTTTTTTGCGTGGGATCACCGTGCCGGCAAAAATGTCCTACCACCCAGTGCTCCCCTTGTTCTCCCGAGTAAAAGGATACCTCACTTGTGTGGGTGCCCCAAAGCAGAACAGGCCAAAAATGAATGTTGAAAAATGTAGTATTTAAGTGTTACAAATTAAGCCCCCCTGCCTTAGTCACAGGCCTTTGGCCCACCCACACAAGTGAGGTATCCTTTTACTCGGGAGAACAAGGGGGACGCTGGGTGGTAGGACATTTTTGCAGACACGGCAATCCCATGCAAAAATGTATGGAAAACTTTTTTTATCCTAAATTTATGGTTTGCAAGGATTTCTGGGTAGGAAAACATTAGGGGACCCACGCATGCCATACCTCCCTGGACTCCCCCGGGTGTCTGGTTTTCAGAACTGTTTGGGTTTGGTACTTTCCAAAGATGCCCGCTGAGCCCCGGTCCAAAAACTCAGCCCCCCTCCAAAAAAAAAGAAGGTAATCTTGCTATTGGTTACTGTAATGTCTCCACCGTACGATTTGGACCTTTTCCTGTTGCAGCCACTATGCCTACCCACGCAAGTGAGGTACCATTTTTATTGGGAGACCTGGGGGAACGCTGGGTCAGAGGAAATTTGTGTGAGCCCAGTGACGCCACGCTTTCCCACACAAAAAAGTGTGTAAAAACAGATGTTTCCATCAAAAATTGAGGTTTGCAAGGGATTCTGGGTAAAGAAACGTTGGAGGATCCATACAAGCCATACCTCCATGAAAGCCCCCGGGTGTCTACTTTTCAGAAATGTGTGGGTTTGGTAGGTTTCCCTACATGGCCGTCTCGCACGGGGCCAAAAACCCAGGTAACCCCTCTTGCAAAATCTGGTGGTATTGAATGTCAATACCACCAGCTTTTGCAAGAGGGGTTACCTGGGTTTTTGGCCCTGTGCGAGACGGCCATGTAGGGAAACCTACCAAACCCACACATTTCTGAAAAGTAGACACCCGGGGGCTTCCAAGGAGGTATGGCTTGCGTGGATCCTCCAACGTTCCTTTACCCAGAATCCCTTGCAAACCTCAATTTTTGATGGAAAAATCAGTTTTTACACACTTTTTTTGCGTGGGAAAGCGTGGCGTCACTGGGCTCACACAAATTTCCTCCCACCCAGCGTTCCCCCAGGTCTCCCGATAAAAATGGTACCTCACTTGCGTGGGTAAGCATAGTGGCTGCAACAGGAAAAGGTCCAAATCGTATGGTGGAGACATTACAATAACCAATAGCAAAATTACCTTCTTTTTTTGGGGGGGTCTGAGTTTTTGGCCCGGGGCTCGGTGGTATTCTTTGGAAAGTACAAAACCCAAACAGTTCTGAAAAGTAGACCCCCGGGGGAGTCCAGGGAGGTATGGCATGCGTGGGTCCCCGAACGTTTTCCTACCCAGAACACCTTGCAAACCTTAAAATTAGGTAAAATAATCACTTTTCTAAACTTTTTATCGCTGGAGTTCACCGTACCGGAAAAAATGTCCTACCACCCAGCGCTCCCCTTGTTCTCCCGAGTAAAAGGATACCTCACTTGTGTGGGTGTCCCAAAGCAGAACAGGCAAAAAATGAATATTGAAACATGTAGTATTTAAGTGTTACAAATTAAGCCCCCCTGCCTTAGTCACAGGCCTTTGGCCCACCCACACAAGTGAGGTATCCTTTTACTCGGGAGAACAAGGGGGACGCTGGGTGGTAGGACATTTTTGCAGACACGGCAATCCCATGCAAAAATGTATGGAAAACTTTTTTTATCCTAAATTTATGGTTTGCAAGGATTTCTGGGTAGGAAAACATTAGGGGACCCACGCATGCCATACCTCCCTGGACTCCCCCGGGTGTCTGGTTTTCAGAACTGTTTGGGTTTGGTACTTTCCAAAGATGCCCGCTGAGCCCCGGTCCAAAAACTCAGCCCCCCTCCAAAAAAAAAGAAGGTAATCTTGCTATTGGTTACTGTAATGTCTCCACCGTACGATTTGGACCTTTTCCTGTTGCAGCCACTATGCCTACCCACGCAAGTGAGGTACCATTTTTATTGGGAGACCTGGGGGAACGCTGGGTCAGAGGAAATTTGTGTGAGCCCAGTGACGCCACGCTTTCCCACACAAAAAAGTGTGTAAAAACAGATGTTTCCATCAAAAATTGAGGTTTGCAAGGGATTCTGGGTAAAGAAACGTTGGAGGATCCATACAAGCCATACCTCCATGAAAGCCCCCGGGTGTCTACTTTTCAGAAATGTGTGGGTTTGGTAGGTTTCCCTACATGGCCGTCTCGCACGGGGCCAAAAACCCAGGTAACCCCTCTTGCAAAATCTGGTGGTATTGAATGTCAATACCACCAGCTTTTGCAAGAGGGGTTACCTGGGTTTTTGGCCCTGTGCGAGACGGCCATGTAGGGAAACCTACCAAACCCACACATTTCTGAAAAGTAGACACCCGGGGGCTTCCAAGGAGGTATGGCTTGCGTGGATCCTCCAACGTTCCTTTACCCAGAATCCCTTGCAAACCTCAATTTTTGATGGAAAAATCAGTTTTTACACACTTTTTTTGCGTGGGAAAGCGTGGCGTCACTGGGCTCACACAAATTTCCTCCCACCCAGCGTTCCCCCAGGTCTCCCGATAAAAATGGTACCTCACTTGCGTGGGTAAGCATAGTGGCTGCAACAGGAAAAGGTCCAAATCGTATGGTGGAGACATTACAATAACCAATAGCAAAATTACCTTCTTTTTTTGGGGGGGTCTGAGTTTTTGGCCCGGGGCTCGGTGGTATTCTTTGGAAAGTACAAAACCCAAACAGTTCTGAAAAGTAGACCCCCGGGGGAGTCCAGGGAGGTATGGCATGCGTGGGTCCCCGAACGTTTTCCTACCCAGAACACCTTGCAAACCTTAAAATTAGGTAAAATAATCACTTTTCTAAACTTTTTATCGCTGGAGTTCACCGTACCGGAAAAAATGTCCTACCACCCAGCGCTCCCCTTGTTCTCCCGAGTAAAAGGATACCTCACTTGTGTGGGTGTCCCAAAGCAGAACAGGCAAAAAATGAATATTGAAACATGTAGTATTTAAGTGTTACAAATTAAGCCCCCCTGCCTTAGTCACAGGCCTTTGGCCCACCCACACAAGTGAGGTATCCTTTTACTCGGGAGAACAAGGGGAACGCTGGGTGGTAGAACATTTTTGCCGACAAGGCGATCCCACGCAAAAATGTATGGAAAACTGTTTTTGTAACCTAAATTTATGGTTTGCAAGGATTTCTGGGTAGGAAAACATTGGGGGACCCACGCATGCCATACCTCCCTGGACTCCCCCGGGTGTCTAGTTTTCAGAACTGTTTGGGTTTGGTACTTTCCAAAGATGCCCGCCCGCCGAGCCCCGGTCCAAAAACTCAGCCCCCCCCCCCCCAAAAAAAGAAGGTAATCTTGATATTGGTTATTGCAATGTCTCCACCGTACGATTTGGACCTTTTCCTGTTGCAGCCACTATGCTTACCCACGCAAGTGAGGTACCATTTTTATCGGGAGACCTGGGGGAACGCTGGGTGGGAGGAAATTTGTGTGAGCCCAGTGACGCCACGCTTTCCCACGCAAAAGAAATGTGTAAAAACTGATTTTTCCATCAAAAATTGAGGTTTGCAAGGGATTCTGGGTAAAGAAACGTTGGAGGATCCACGCAAGCCATACCTCCTTGGAAGCCCCCGGATGTCTACTTTTCAGAAATGTGTGGGTTTGGTAGCTTTCCCTACATGGCCGTCTCGCACGGGGCCAAATACCTAGGTAACCCCTCTTGCAAAAGCTGGTGGTGTTGACATTCAATACCACCAGCTTTTGCAAGAGGGGTTACCTGGGTTTTTGGCCCCTTGCGAGACGGCCATGTAGGGAAACCTACCAAACCCACACATTTCTGAAAAGTAGACACCCGGGGGCTTCCAAGGAGGTATGGCTTGCGTGGATCCTCCAACGTTCCTTTACCCAGAATCCCTTGCAAACCTCAATTTTTTATGGAAAAATCAGTTTTTACAAACTTTTTTTGCGTGGGAAAGCGTGGCGTCACTGGGCTCACACAAATTTCCTCCCACCCAGCGTTCCCCCAGGTCTCCCGATAAAAATGGTACCTCACTAGCGTGGGCAGGCATAGTGGCTACAACAGGAAACGGTCCAAATTGTACAGTGCCAAATTAAATTTTCAATTTGAGAGCGTGTGATTCAAGGAAATTGTGACAGACAATATCAAGTTTGCAGGAGATTGTGGAAAAAAATCAATAAAATTCACCAGAAAGACATGACCATATACTTTCATGGTTTAACAATAAAATCTAAATTTAGTAAGTTATTTATAGCTATAATGTACACCGTAACAGAGTTACTCAAAAGTCAACCATTCAAGCACGGCTAACTATTCCTCAAAGACACACACATACAGGTTGGATTTGGCACGAGGGCGAGTGATGGTTCAGTACATAAAATTTTATTAACAAGATATTTCAAAAAATGAAATGCTCTGTCAATAAATAAATGCATAAAAACCGAACCAGTGACTCCTAACTCGTGAGCTGTAAAGCCACGACAAGGCACCAACCGTTTTACAGGCCATTCACGCACCTTTCATACCTGTTACACACCAGACCATTGACACTATCCGGAAGGAAAAGCAACACATTACAACATTCACAAAAAGGGACAAGGTACACCCTACTTCTGAAAGAGAAAACAAAAACAAATATTACTGGACAGCCATCTAAACCGCAAACACACACACATACTGGCTGGATTTGGCACGAGGATGAGTGATGATTCAGTACATACAATTTTATTTGCAAGTAATTTCACAAAAATGAAATACACTGCGTATAATTGAAAGTATGATAAACTGAACCACTGACTCACAGCTCGTGAGCTTTAAAGCCACGTCAAGGCACCAACCTCTTTACAGGCCATTCATACACCTTTCGTACGTGTGACACATACAAAACATTCACACCGCCAGCCGCGGACCCATCACATTACAACACTCACACCAGCAGACACCGCCATTCAAGGGCCCATCACTTTCACACGCCCATATATCTGCCACAGCAACTACACAAAATGATGGACTGCGTAGAGTGTCACTCAACTAGCAGTGTATGTAGTGACCAACAGAAAGTTAGTACTCACACACCGCCAGCCGAGCGCCAGTCCAACCACACCACCATCCAAGCGACAGACCATGCACACCGCCAGCCAAACACCACTCAGCGCGGACCGACAGCCAAGAACCACTCCACACACACCGACAGCCAAGCACGACTCCGTGCACAGACAGCCAAGTACCACTCCACGCACACCATCCAGCCAAGTACCACTCCACACACACCATCCAGCCAAGCGCCACTCCACACACACCGCCAGCCAAGCACCACTCCACGTACACCGCAAGCCAAGCACCACCTCACGCACACCGCAAGCCAAGTGCCACCCCACGCACACCGCAAGCCAAGCGCCACTCCACGCACACCGCGAGCCAAGCACCACTCAACGCACACCGCAAGCCAAGCACCACTCCACACACACCGCCAGCCAAGCACCACTCCGTGCACAGACAGCCAAGTACCACTCCATGCACACCACCAGCCAAGCGCCACTCCACGAACACCACCAGCCAAGCACCACTCCACGCACACCGCAAGCCAAGCGCCACTCCACGCACACCGCAAGCAAAGCGCCACTCCATGCACACCGCAAGCAAAGCGCCACTCCGTGCACAGACAGCCAAGTACCACTCCACGCACACCATCCAGCCAAGCGCCACTCAACACACACCGCCAGCCAAGCACCACTCCGTGCACAGACAGCCAAGTACTACTCCAAGCACACCACCCAGCCATGCGCCACTCCACACACACCGCCAGCCAAGCACCACACCGCAAGCCAAGCACCACTCCACGCACACCGCCAGTCAAGCACCACTCCACACACACCGCCAGACAAGCAGCACTCCGTGCACAGACAGCCAAGAACCACTCCACGCACACCATCCAGCCAAATGCCACTCCACACACACCGCCAGCCAAGCACCACTCCGTGCACAGACAGCCAAGTACCACTCCACGCACACCACCAGCCAAGCGCCACTCCACGCACACCGCAAGCCAAGCGCCACTCCACGCACACCGCCAGCCAAGCACCACTCCACGCACACCGCAAGCAAAGCGCCACTCCACGCACACCGCAAGCAAAGCACCACTCCGTGCACAGACAGCCAAGCACCACTCCACGCACACCATCCAGCCATGCGCCACTCCACATACACACCGCAAGCCAAGCAGCACTCCGTGCGCAGACAGCCAAGTTGCACTCCACGCACACCATCCAGCCAAGCGCCACTCCACACACACCGCCAGCCAAACACCACTCCACACACACCACCAGCCAAGCACCACTCCATGCACAGACAGCCAAGTACCACTCCACCCACACCATTCAGCCAAGCACCACTACACACACACTGCCAGGCAAACACCACTCCGATTTGCCCCAAGGGGGGGCAGAAATTCAAAAACATAATTACTTGCCACCAGGAAGAGACCCTTGCCCAAGGGGTCGCTTCCAAAACATATACATTGCCCCAAAACAGATCCCTGGTGCCAGTGGGGAATTTCTGCCCCACCTGGGGGCAAAACAACTAAAAAAACGGGCCGATTTGCCCCTGGGGGGGGGGGGGGGGGCAGAAAAGCAAAAAGATTATCACAGCCCACCTGGAAGCGACCCTTGCCCAAGGGGTCGCTCCCTAAAAGCTAATTTCAAAATCCCTGGTGCTAGTGGCTATTTTCTGCCCCCCCGGGTCAAAACGGCAAAAAAAACGGCCCTATTTGCCCCAAGGGGGGGACAGAAAATAAACAACAAAATCAAGGCCCCCTGGAAGCGACCCTTACCCAAGGGGTCGCTTCCCAAAACAAACATTGCCCTAATAAACAATCCCTGGTGCCAGTGGTTTATTTCTGCCCCCCCCGGGGGCAAAACGGCCGAAATAGCGGGCCGATTTGCCCCCAGGGGGAGCAGAAAATCGAAAATAAAACGGCTGCCCACCTGGAAGCGACCCTTGCCCAAGGGGTCGCTTCCTAAAAGCTAATTTCAAGATCCCTGGTGCTAGTGGGCATTTCCTGTCCCCCCGGGGGCAAAACAGCAAAAAAAAGGGCCGATTTGCCCCCAGGGGGGACAGAAAATGAACGACAAAAAAAGGCCCCCTGGAAGCGACCCTTACCCAAGGGGTCGCTTCCCAAAACAAACATTGCCCAAACATAAAAATCCCTGGTGCCAGTAGTTTATTTCTGCCCCCCCTGGGGGCAAAACGGCAAAAATAACGGGCCGATTTACCCCCAGGGGGAGCGGAAAATCGTAAAGAAAATAGCTGCCCACCTGGAAGCGACCCTTGCCCAAGGGGTCGCTTCCGAAAAGCTACATTTTCAATCCCTGGTGCTAGTGGGGGCATTTCCGCCGCACGATCGCGACGCTGTGCGCGATCGTGAGGCAGAAATGCCCTGCAAAGAGACATCAGGGGAAAGGAAAATCTCTTTCCTCTCCCCTGATGCCTCTTTGCGGCCCCAAACCCCCACCGGAGTCCAGAAATCTTACCTTGTCCGCCGGCGCTCAGGAAGCAAATGGCTTCCCGAGCGCAGGAAATCCCTGATGATGTCAGCGCGCGCTGTGCGCGCTGACGTCATCAGGGATTCCCATGGGGAGGGGCGGGGGGGCCAGCGGGAACTCTTCCGCTGCCATCCCCGTGCTACATCACAAAATTGCAGACCCTCGGGGAGAGCGCCAGCGCTTCCCCCGAGGGTGGGGCTCATGACGAGCTGGGCTCATCATCAGCACACGACCACTGTGCACCATGACGAGCCCAGCTTGTCATCAGCATCGAAAGGGTTAAACTGACAAACTATTGTAAAGAAATATGGTGGTTTTAATTTTATCTGGTTTTACTGTTTTATGTAGTCTGTCTTTTATGATGTAAAAAATTGAAACTACCAAGCCAATTATTTTACTGGAAAGGAAACAAGCTTCCAGGGACCGGTTTCTGGCATTACAGCCGTCTTCGGCCCGGCTTGCTTGAATCCTGATGGTGCAGTGAGCAAGGGACTCATGTCTGAGCATACCCTTCCACGCTTATGGTGGACAAAACGATTCAGAAAAGGGGGTGGTGATGGACAGAGTATCTGAATTAAGCAGAACACTCGTACCCAGTCAACAGATCAGGGCTTGATCCATCACCGTTTTTTAGCTCACTGCACCATCCGAGCTCAGAACCTGGCTACATGCAAATTAATCTGTCCCTGGCCCAGTGCATCATGGGAACAGGGCAGACCAAACTACCAACCCAATTCTTTTACTGGAAAGGAAACAAGCTTCCGGGGACCGGTTTCTGGCATTACAGCCATCTTTGGCCCGGCTTGCTTGAATCCTGATGGTGCAGTGAGCAAGGGACTCATGTCTGAGCATACCCTTCCACGCTTATGGTGGACAAAACGATTCAGAAAAGGGGGTGGTGATGGACAGAGTATCTGAATTAAGCAGAACACTGGTACCCAGTCAACAGATCAGGGCTTGATCCATCACCGTTTTTTAGCTCACTGCACCATCCCAGCTCAGAACCTGGCTACATGCAAATTAGTCTGTCCCTGGCCCAGTGCATCATGGGAACAGGGCAGACCAAACTACCAAGCCAATTCTTTTACTGGAAAGGAAACAAGCTTCCGGGAACCGGTTTCTGGCATTACAGCAGTCTCGGCCCGGCTTGCTTGAATCCTGATGGTGCAGTGAGCAAGGGACTCATTTCTGAGCATACCCTTCCACGCTTATGGTGGACAAAACGATTCAGAAAAGGGGGTGGTGATAGACAGAGTGTCTGAATTAAGCAGAACACTAGTACCCAGTCAACAGATCAGGGCTTGATCCATCACCGTTTTTAAGCTCACTGCACCATCCCAGATCAGAACCTGGCTACATGCAAATTAGTCTGTCCCTGGCCCAGTGCATCATGGGAACAGGGCAGACCAAACTACCAAGCCAATTCTTTTACTGGAAATGAAACAAGCTTCCGGGGACCGGTTTCTGGCATTACAGCCGTCTTCGGCCCGGCTTGCTTGAATCCTGATGGTGCAGTGAGCAAGGGACTCATGTCTGAGAATACCGTTCCACGCTTATGGTGGACAAAACGATTCAGAAAAGGGGGTGGTGATGGACAGAGTATCTGAATTAATCAGAACAATCGTACCCAGTCAACAGATCAGGGCTTGATCCATCACCGTTTTTTAGCTCACTGCACCATCCCAGCTCAGAACCTGGCTACATGCAAATTAGTCTGTCCCCGGCCCAGTGCATCATGGGAACAGGGCAGACCAAACTACCAAGTCAATTCTTTTACTGGAAAGGAAACGCTTCCGGGGACCGGTTTCTGGCATTACAGCCGTCTTTGGCCCGGCTTGCTTGAATCCTGATGGTGCAGTGAGCAAGGGACTCATGTCTGAGCATACCCTTCCACACTGATGGTGGACAAAACGATTCAGAAAAAAGGGAAGTGATGGACAGAGTATCTGAATTAAGCAGAACACTGGTACCCAGTCAACAGAGCAGGGCTTGCTCCATCACCGTTTTTTTAGCTCACTGCACCATCGGGGATTCCCATGGGGAGGGGCGGGGATGCCAGCAGGAACTCTTCCGCTGCCATCCCCGTGCTACATCACAAAATCGCAGACCCACGGGGAGAGCGCCAGCGCTTCCCCCGAGGGTGGGGCTCATGACGAGCTGGGCTCATCATCAGCACACGACCACTGTGCACCATGACAAGCCCAGCTTGTCATCAGCATCGAAAGGGTTAAACTGACAAACTAATGTAAGGAAATATGGTGGTTTTAATTTTATCTGGTTTTACTGTTTTATGTAGTCTGTCTTTTATGATGTAAAAAATTGAAACTACCAAGCCAATTATTTTACTGGAAAGGAAACAAGCTTCCAGGTACCGGTTTCTGGCATTACAGCCGTCTTCGGCCCGGCTTGCTTGAATCCTGATGGTGCAGTGAGCAAGGGACTCATGTCTGAGCATACCCTTCCACGCTTATGGTGGACAAAACGATTCAGAAAAGGGGGTGGTGATGGACAGAGTATCTGAATTAAGCAGACCACTCGTACCCAGTCAACAGATCAGGGCTTGATCCATCACCGTTTTTTAGCTCACTGCACCATCCGAGCTCAGAACCTGGCTACATGCAAATTAATCTGTCCCTGGCCCAGTGCATCATGGGAACAGGGCAGACCAAACTACCAACCCAATTCTTTTACTGGAAAGGAAACAAGCTTCCGGGGACCGGTTTCTGGCATTACAGCCATCTTTGGCCCGGCTTGCTTGAATCCTGATGGTGCAGTGAGCAAGGGACTCATTTCTGAGCATACCCTTCCACGCTTATGGTGGACAAAACGATTCAGAAAAGGGGGTGGTGATAGACAGAGTGTCTGAATTAAGCAGAACACTAGTACCCAGTCAACAGATCAGGGCTTGATCCATCACCGTTTTTAAGCTCACTGCACCATCCCAGATCAGAACCTGGCTACATGCAAATTAGTCTGTCCCTGGCCCAGTGCATCATGGGAACAGGGCAGACCAAACTACCAAGCCAATTCTTTTACTGGAAATGAAACAAGCTTCTGGGGACCGGTTTCTGGCATTACAGCCGTCTTCGGCCCGGCTTGCTTGAATCCTGATGGTGCAGTGAGCAAGGGACTCATGTCTGAGAATACCGTTCCACGCTTATGGTGGACAAAACGATTCAGAAAAGGGGGTGGTGATGGACAGAGTATCTGAATTAATCAGAACAATCGTACCCAGTCAACAGATCAGGGCTTGATCCATCACCGTTTTTTAGCTCACTGCACCATCCCAGCTCAGAACCTGGCTACATGCAAATTAGTCTGTCCCCGGCCCAGTGCATCATGGGAACAGGGCAGACCAAACTACCAAGTCAATTCTTTTACTGGAAAGGAAACGCTTCCGGGGACCGGTTTCTGGCATTACAGCCGTCTTCGGCCCGGCTTGCTTGAATCCTGATGGTGCAGTGAGCAAGGGACTCATGTCTGAGCATACCCTTCCACACTGATGGTGGACAAAACGATTCAGAAAAAAGGGAAGTGATGGACAGAGTATCTGAATTAAGCAGAACACTGGTACCCAGTCAACAGAGCAGGGCTTGCTCCATCACCGTTTTTTTAGCTCACTGCACCATCCCAGCTCAGAACCTGGCTACATGCAAATTAGTCTGTCCCTGGCCCAGTGCATCATGGGAACAGGGCAGACCAAACTACCAAGCCAATTCTTTTACTGGAAATGAAACAAGCTTCCGGGGACCGGTTTCTGGCATTACAGCCGTCTTCGGCCCGGCTTGCTTGAATCCTGATGGTGCAGTGAGCAAGGGACTCATGTCTGAGCATACCCTTCCACGCTTATGGTGGACAAAACGATTCAGAAAAGGGGGTGGTGATGGACAGAGTATCTGAACTAAGCAGAACACTCGTACCCAGTCAACAGATCAGGGCTTGATCCATCACCGTTTTTAAGCTCACTGCACCATCCCAGCTCAGAACCTGGCTACATGCAAATTAGTCTGTCCCTGGCCCAGTGCATCATGGGAACAGGGCAGACCAAACTACCAAGCCAATTCTTTTACTGGAAATGAAACAAGCTTCCGGGGACCGGTTTCTGGCAATACAGCCGTCTTCGGCTCGGCTTGCTTGAATCCTAATGGTGCAGTGAGCAAGGGACTCAAGTCTGAGAATACCCTTCCACGCTTATGGTGGACAAAACGATTCAGAAAAGGGGGTGGTGATGGACTGAGTATCTGAATTAAGCAGAACAATCGTACCCAGTCAACAGATCAGGGCTTGATCCACCACCGTTTTTTAGCTCACTGCACCATCCCAGCTCAGAACCTGGCTACATGCAAATTAGTCTGTCCCTGGCCCAGTGCATCATGGGAACAGGGCAGACCAAACTACCAAGCCAATTATTTTACTAGAAAGGAAACAAGCTTCCGGGAACCGGTTTCTGGCATTACAGCCGTCTCGGCCTGGCTTGCTTGAATCCTGATGGTGCAGTGAGCAAGGGACTCATGTCTGAGAATACCCTTCCACGCTTATGGTGGACAAAACGATTCAGAAAAGGGGGTGGTGATGGACAGAGTATCTGAATTAATCAGAACAATCGTACCCAGTCAACAGATCAGGGCTTGATCCATCACCGTTTTTTAGCTCACTGTACCATCCCAGCTTAGAACCTGGCTACATGCAAATTAGTCTGTCCCTGGCCCAATGCATCATGGGAACAGGGCAGACCAAACTACCAAGCCAATTCTTTTACTGGAAATGAAACAAGCTTCCGGGGACCGGTTTCTGGCATTACAGCCGTCTTCGGCCCGGCTTGCTTGAATCCTGATGGTGCAGTGAGCAAGGGACTCATGTCTGAGCATACCCTTCCACGCTTATGGTGGACAAAACGATTCAGAAAAGGGGGTGGTGATGGACAGAGTATCTGAACTAAGCAGAACACTCGTACCCAGTCAACAGATCAGGGCTTGATCCATCACCGTTTTTAAGCTCACTGCACCATCCCAGCTCAGAACCTGGCTACATGCAAATTAGTCTGTCCCTGGCCCAGTGCATCATGGGAACAGGGCAGACCAAACTACCAAGCCAATTCTTTTACTGGAAATGAAACAAGCTTCCGGGGACCGGTTTCTGGCAATACAGCCGTCTTCGGCTCGGCTTGCTTGAATCCTGATGGTGCAGTGAGCAAGGGACTCATGTCTGAGAATACCCTTCCACGCTTATGGTGGACAAAACGATTCAGAAAAGGGGGTGGTGATGGACTGAGTATCTGAATTAAGCAGAACAATCGTACCCAGTCAACAGATCAGGGCTTGATCCATCACCGTTTTTTAGCTCACTGCACCATCACAGCTCAGAACCTGGCTACATGCAAATTAGTCTGTCCCTGGCCCAGTGCATCATGGGAACAGGGCAGACCAAACTACCAAGCCAATTATTTTACTAGAAAGGAAACAAGCTTTCGGGAACCGGTTTTTGGCATTACAGCCGTCTCGGCCCGGCTTGCTTGAATCCTGATGGTGCAGTGAGCAAGGGACTCATGTCTGAGCATACCCTTCCACGCTTATGGTGGACAAAACGATTCAGAAAAGGGGGTGGTGATGGACAGAGTATTGAATTAAGCAGAACACTAGTACCCAGTCAACAGATCAGGGCTTGATCCATCACCGTTTTTTAGCTCACTGCACCATCCCAGCTCAGAACCTGGCTACATGCAAATTAGTCTGTCCCTGGCCCAGTGCATCATGGGAACAGGGCAGACCAAAATACCAAGCCAATTCTTTTACTGGAAATGAAACAAGCTTCCGGGGACCGATTTCTGGCATTACAGCCGTCTTCGGCCCGGCTTGCTTGAATCCTGATGGTGCAGTGAGCAAGGGACTCATGTCTGAGCATACCCTTCCACGCTTATGGTGGACAAACGATTCAGAAAAGGGGGTGGTAATGGACTGAGTATCTGAATTAAGCAGACCAATCGTACCCAGTCAACAGATCAGGGCTTGATCCATCACCGTTTTTTAGCTCACTGCACCATCCCAGCTCAGAACCTAGCTACATGCAAACTAGTCTGTCCCTGGCCCAGTGCATCATGGGAACAGGGCAGACCAAACTACCAAGCCAATTATTTTACTAGAAAGGAAACAAGCTTCCGGGAACCGGTTTCTGGCATTACAGCCGTCTCGGCCCGGCTTGCTTGAATCCTGATGGTGCAGTGAGCAAGGGACTCATGTCTGAGCATACCCTTCCACGCTTATGGTGGACAAAACGATTCAGAAAAGGGGGTGGTGATGGACAGAGTATCTGAATTAAGCAGAACACTAGTACCCAGTCAACAGATCAGGGCTTGATCCATCACCGTTTTTTTAGCTCACTGCACCATCCCAGCTCAGAACCTGGCTACATGCAAATTAGTCTGTCCCTGGCCCAGTGCATCATGGGAACAGGGCAGACCAAACTACCAAGCCAATTCTTTTACTGGAAATGAAACAAGCTTCCGGGGACCGGTTTCTGGCATTACAGCCGTCTTCGGCCCGGCTTGCTTGAATCCTGATGGTGCAGTGAGCAAGGGACTCATGTCTGAGAATACCCTTCCACGCTTATGGTGGACAAAACGATTCAGAAAAGGGGGTAATGATGGACAGAGTATCTGAATCAAGCAGAAAAATCATACCCAGTCAACAGATCAGGGCTTGATCCATCACCGTTTTTTAGCTCACTGCACCATCCCAGCTCAGAACCTGGCTACATGCAAATTAGTCTGTCCCTGGCCCAGTGCATCATGGGAACAGGGCAGACCAAACTACCAAGTCAATTCTTTTACTGGAAAGGAAACGCTTCCGGGGACCGGTTTCTGGCATTACAGCCGTCTTCGGCCCGGCTTGCTTGAATCCTGATGGTGCAGTGAGCAAGGGACTCATGTCTGAGCATACCCTTCCACACTGATGGTGGACAAAACGATTCAGAAAAGGGGGTGGTGATGGACAGAGTATCTGAACTAAGCAGAACACTCGTACCCAGTCAACAGATCAGGGCTTGATCCATCACCGTTTTTTAGCTCACTGCACCATCCCAGCTCAGAACCTGGCTACATGCAAATTAGTCTGTCCCTTGCCCAGTGCATCATGGGAACAGGGCAGACCAAACTACCAAGCCAATTCTTTTACTGGAAATGAAACAAGCTTCCGGGGACCGGTTTCTGGCAATACAGCCGTCTTCGGCCCGGCTTGCTTGAATCCTGATGGTGCAGTGAGCAAGGGACTCATGTCTGAGAATACCATTCCACGCTTATGGTGGACAAAACTATTCAGAAAAGGGGGTGGTGATGGACTGAGTATCTGAATTAAGCAGAACAATCGTACCCAGTCAACAGATCAGGCCTTGATCCATCACCGTTTTTTAGCTCACTTCACCATCCCAGCTCAGAACCTGGCTACATGCAAATGAGTCTGTCCCTGGTCCAGTGCATCATGGGAACATGGCAGACCAAACTACCAAGCCAATTCTTTTACTGGAAAGGAAACAAGCTTCCGGGGACCGGTTTCTGGCATTACAGCCGTCTTCGGCCAGGCTTGCTTGAATCCTGATGGTGCAGTGAGCAAGGGACTCATGTCTGAGCATACCCTTCCACGCTTATGGTGGACAAAACGATTCAGAAAAGGGGGTGGTGATGGACAGAGTATCTGAATTAAGCAGAACACTCGTACCCAGTCAACAGATCAGGGCTTGATCCATCTCCGTTTATTAGCTCACTGCATCATCCCAGCTCAGAACCTGGCTACATGCAAATTAGTCTGTCCCTTGCCCAGTGCATCATGGGAACAGGGCAGACCAAACTGCCAAGCCAATTCTTTTACTGGAAAGAAACAAGCATCCGGGGACCGGTTTCTGGCATTACAGCCGTCTTCGGCCCGGATTGCTTGAATCCTGATGGTGCAGTGAGCAAGGGACTCATGTCTGAGCATACCCTTCCACGCGTATGATGGACAAAACGATTCAGAAAAGGGGGTGGTGATGGACAGAGTATCTGAATTAAGCAGAACACTCGTACCCAGTCAACAGATCAGGGCTTGATCCATCACCGATTTTTAGCTCACTGCACCATCCCAGCTCAGAACCTGGCTAAATGCAAATTAGTCTGTCCCTGGCCCAGTGCATCATGGGAACAGGGCAGACCAAACTACCAAGCCAATTCTTTTACTGGAAAGGAAACAAGCTTCCGGGGACCGGTTTCTGGCATTACAGCCGTCTTCGGCCCGCTTGCTTGAATCCTGATGGTGCAGTGAGCAAGGGACTCATGTCTGAGCATACCCTTCCACGCTTATGGTGAACAAAACGATTCAGAAAAGGGGGTGGTGAAGGACAGATTATCTGAATTAAACAGAACACTTGTACCCAGTCAACAGATCAGGGCTTGATCCATCACCGTTTTTTAGCTCACTGCATCATCCGAGCTCAGAACCTGGCTACATGCAAATTAACCTGTCCCTGGCCCAGTGCATCATGGGAACAGGGCAGACCAAACTACCAACCCAATTCTTTTACTGGAAAGGAAACAAGCTTCCGGGGACCGGTTTCTGGCATTACAGCCGTCTTCGGCCCGGCTTGCTTGAATCCTGATGGTGCAGTGAGCAAGGGACTCATGTCTGAGCATACCCTTCCACGCTTATGGTGGACAAAACGATTCAGAAAAGGGGGTGGTGATGGACAGAGTATCTGAATTAAGCAGAACACTTATACCCAGTCAACAGATCAGGGCTTGATCCATCAACGTTTTTTAGCTCACTGCACCATCCCAGCTCAGAACCTGGCTACATGCAAATTAGTCTGTCCCTGGCCCAGTGCACAATGGGAACAGGGCAGGCCAAACTACCAAGCCAATTCTTTCACTGGAAAGGAAACAAGCTTCCGGGGACCGGTTTCTGGCATTACAGCCGTCTTCGGCCCGGCTTGCTTGAATCCTGATGGTGCAGTGAGCAAGGAACTCATGTCTGAGCATACCCTTCCACGCTTATGGTGGACAAAACGATTCAGAAAAGGGGGTGGTGATGGACAGAGTATCTGAATTAAGCAGAACACTCGTACCCAGTCAACAGATCAGGGCTTGATCCATCACTGTTTTTTAGCTCACTGCACCATCCCAGCTCAGACCCTGGCTACATGCAAATTAGTCTGTCCCTGGCCCAGTGCATCATGGGAACAGGGCAGACCAAACTACCAAGCCAATTCTTTTACTGGAAAGGAAACAAGCTTCCGGGGACCGGTTTCTGGCATTACAGTTGTCTTCGGTACGGCTTGCTTGAATCCAGATGGTGCAGTGAGCAAGGGACTTATGTCTGAGCATACCCTTCCACGCTTATGGTGGACAAAACGATTCAGAAAAGGGGGTGGTGATAGACAGAGTATCTGAATTAGGCAGAACACTCGTACCCAGTCAACAGATCAGGCATTGATCCATCACCGTTTTTTAGCTCACTGCACCATCCCAGCTCAGAACCTGGCTACATGCAAATTAGTCTTTCCGTGGCCCAGTGCATCATGGGAACAGGGCAGACCAAACTACCAAGCCAATTCTTTTACTGGAAAGGAAACAAGCTTCCGGGGACCGGTTTCTGGCATTACAGCAGTGTTCGGCCCGGCTTGTTTATTCGGTTGCAGAAACTAATCCCTTCTTGTGAATTCAAAAAAGTGTCTAGTGACCTCTGAGCTAGCTGGCAGTCATAATTAAGTTTAGTATATTCAATAGGGACCTACTGACCTAAGTCCTACATGATATCTATAGGATAAATTATTCCAATGCGCAGAAGCTATTTGGAATACAGGAACTACACTACATGGCACCCAACGTTTGGTAAGTCACTAATTTAACACTAGATACTAAATAAACTCTGTTGTTCTTTTCTCAGAGACCCCTTTTTCCGTAACACTGCAATAGGCGTCTGGAGTTGGTAAAGGGATAATGTCCGCCATAGCTGAGTAAGACGAAAATCCTATCTATTAGCTTTTTGGTTTGTTTAACGTTGAAGGATTCAGTGTTCCAAAATATTGTGTACCTTATCTTTGTTTCCTTGAAACTTGCTTTGCAAACTTTCTGTCAACAAAATGACGGATAGTGACACCAAGAACGGTGGAGCTCCAGCTGCTCCGGTAGCTTTTAACATAACAGGTTTCCAAGAAGCTGATGGGGACGCTATAAGCATACCTCTAAATTTAAGGAAAGTCATCACATAAAAATTATTAAAAATGGAGTATCAGCAAGAGGTGGTAGGGCAGCTTTTGTGATAGAGGCACATGAATATAATCAGACAGAGGTATTCTATTCATAGATGGCCTTCCCTGAAGCAGTTCCAAGAACACATGTGTTTCACTTCTACAAAGAAGATGAACCACCAGCGGAATACATTCTTTTTGAGGATATGAAAATTACACTAACTTACCAGGAGCATGCACTCTGGTTCAAAGGCACCCTAAAACATATGAATCACATTACCAGGCTCGGTCCACTAGGTAGACCAGAATGCAACATAGCCGGTTTTAGCCAGCGATACTCCACATCCTGAAATTAATGATATTTCAGATGTGGAACTACGAGCTCATCTCAAAGAGCTAATCCAAATCTATAGACAATTGGTTCAATATGTCATGCGGACTTTCACAGTCCAACCAGCAATAATGATTATACAGCATCCTCCCACCAGGGGATCACAAATAAAATTACACTACAGACTTTACATTCGGTCGCTGAAAAAACCTGCGAAACAGGAACAAATTCCATTCTGGATAGCTCAAAAAATTACTCAAATCGAGGAAGTATTTCCGAATACTACCGCTCATGAGAAACACAAAATGTTAACAATCTGTTTATCAATGGGGATCGCACCACACCTGGAGGACTGCGACACTTGGGGTACAGTCTTCGGTTCTATCGACACTAAAACACACAGCGTTCCATCTATGGCGGTAATACCAGATGTCCTGAAGTAGATTCAAAATGATTACAGGGCAGAGCCTGCTTTAAATCTAGGCATGAAACTACTGAAAGATTTCAAACAGGTCTCAACAATAATATTAGCTAATATTAAGAGCGAAGCAGCATCCGTGGCGATCCGCAAAAAGTTAAGTGAATTTGATATAACTGAGCAACCACAATAATTAGTCAGAATAATTGAAAACTCCTATGAAGAATTAGGCAGAGACAGTATTGTCGTAATTGGCATGGCCGCGTTAGCGATTAGCTGAACCTACACGTTGTCCTCCTTTAACTTGGCTATATATGAAAACGCCATTTTGAATATTGCGGCGGCCATCTTAGACCATAAGCGGCCTCGTGGCCGGCGTGCCCTTTAGTCCGTTGTCCGTTCCACTGACCACTTCAGTCTGCCCAGCAACAGGCTATTTTTAGTACTGGTCAAGCTGCAAATGCGCAGTTCCAACTGACCAGTAAGCCCTTAGGAATGTGCGCCAAACTGACCAGCGGAGTTGTGCCCCCTCCAATGAGCTGGCAGTATTCCAAAACATGACCATATATGTCCTTAAAATGTGTTCTAAACTTGTGCCGCCTATCTTTTATTGCCCCAAAACTGTATATAAATCGGGGTCACACCGGTGTTCGGTGTGATACCTCTTGCATTACTGAAGGGTGTTGTTTGAGTGTACCACCACCCCATGGGGTCTTAATAAACTTGTTCTTTGCCTTTTACAGTTTCCGTGCCAACAGTTCTTGAGTGTAAGTGGGTTATCTTCGGAGCATGTAGGCCTTGGGAACCCTGATTACTTCAAATTGGCGACCACGAAGGGACTCATCGGCGACTCGGATGCCCGAAGGAGAGGTCGTGACAAAGGCTTGGAAACTCTCCATGGACGCGCGCTGCCACGAGTGACCCGAGTCTTGGCTGCCACGGTGTTTCTTCCTTCCCTTCCGATCTGACCTCCCAGGTGGCGCCGGTCTCCGACTGAGTTTTCGAGTGTCTGCGTTGCTGAGAAAGTGCCGTTTGGCTGATTTGGCTTACAAGACCTTGGCAGTTGGAATCTGGACATTTGAGAATTTGGGTAAGATTTGCGTTCGGTAAGGTAGTCTTCGGACGCTTACTGAAGTCCTATGATTTGTGATCGGTAAGGTAGTCCTCGGACGCTTGCCGAAGTCCTACGATTTACGTTTTGATTTGAGTTAGCTAACATTGTGATTTTGTGATCTTTGAACTTATATGTGTAGTGCACTTCACATAGGCAGGCATGTAGAGATGTTTCTCTAACTTTGTTTTTTTCCTCTGAGCGGCAGAGTTGTGTGAAGTACTGTAAGTGCCATTTTGTACGGTGTCATGCTTTCGTGATACTTTTTGAACATGCCTGTTTTCAGCACACTCCGAGGGATGTGCTGTCTTGGAGAGGGTACCACAATTAGGTTAGCGGAAGCACAGCCGGCTCCCCCAGAGGGGACACCAAATCGTGAGATGTACATCAAACTTGGCCTTCCCCCTATTATGTACAGTAAATTATGGCATAAGTACACAAAGGCCGATCCTGAATTGCAATGGCCTCTACATGGGTCATTCGATTTACGTAAAGTACAGTTTGTAGAGCAATGTTTGTTTCAACGCAGGTCTAGACAAAACATGTTTGATTGCGTGCGAATGTGGGAGAAAGCGGTGCGTGAGCGTATGAAGCGTGAAGTTGCCTTGGCGGACAAAGAGCAGCGCAAGGCTGCTCGGGATAAGGCTTTACAGCTTGAGGAAAAGGAGGCTCAGGAGAAGAAAGAGGGGAGGAACGGGAGCGTAAATTGCAAACGACTGGTCAATTTCCTATTCGCCGACCGCTTTATCCTGTCCTTAATAATGACATTGATGATTTTTCATTGTTAGATCGATCACCGCCCCCGTACGTTTCGCCGACGGCACCAGCTGCAGATTCGGAGGATGATGGACAGGATAAGTCGGAACAGAAGGGGGTATCTGCTCTCAGGTTTACTACGGAGAGGTCCGCACATTTACGCAGTTGGGCTCGTAAAGTGAATAAGAAATGTGTTTCTCAGGATGAGTTGCTTGCGGAGAAAAGGGCGTGGTCGGATCTTGAATTAATGTATTTTCTGTCTAGTTTGGCGGATGAAGTTGTTGCCGCGTATCGCGAACTTTCAGACGTGTTAGAACCTAAATCGTTGTCAGTGTATCGTGAGAATTTGGTTAAAGGTGTATTTGATCTTGCAGATGTTGATGACCTATTCAAGCAACTGATCCAGCTGCGAGACGAGACAACCAGATTGCGGGAGGACCGGAAAAGGAGGCAAAAGGAGTCCGAATCGGAGAATAATGGGCAGATTAAGGAGTGTTCTCTCCGGGGTTCAGATAAGAGTTTTGCATTGCATGTTATGCCTATGCGTGAAGCCGCGCCCTTGTATGTTCCACCGAAAGGGGAAGGTACAGATGATGATAAATTGTCAAAGGATGCGAAAGGGTATTTTGTATATAACTGGGTATACACGCCTTGGAATAGAGCAGATGTTATGGCATTGAAAAATTCTCTACCTGATCTTCGGAAAAATCCGGCGGCATTTTATGAAGGGGTGGAAGGGGCTATTTCGTCTTGTGTGATGACTCTTGTGGATATAGATTTGTTCTTTGGGTTAATTTTACCACCTGATATGTGGAGGCAGATTCGTAAAAATAATGATGAAACAATATTGGGGGGCACATGGAAAGAAATAAATGCTGCCGATTTAGATAGGGAACCGGCATGTAAGCCTTGTCAGTTAATTCTAGATCTTCCGGCAGCTATCTTGATTAAGTTAAAGACGCTTGTTCCCTCTAAAAAGATCGATTGGACTATGCTAACGTCGTGCAAACAGAAACCCGATGAAACGGTCTCAGATTTCTTTACACGTTTTGAGGAGGCATTCCATGATTACAGTGGTCAATCTTTAACAGACGATACGGGTCGGCATCTGTTTGTAGATAAGTATGTGGCTAATCTCCTACCGGAGATTGCAAAACGATTGAAGTCGAGTGAAAGTTCCTGGGCCACGGCGACCCCAGCGTCTTTGTTAACTATGGCTCAGTACTATGATCGGCAGGAATTGGAGGCTAAAGAAAGTGTAGAGAAAAAGGCGAAGGAATTGAAAACGAAGGTGATGTTGGCGCAGGTTCGAGGAACACAGGGTAGAGGGAATGATAGAGGTAGACGAGGTGGAGGGAATACGTCGTATGGTCGTACGGACATAGCGGAGGATCAGTGTGCTTATTGTAAGGAGTTTGGGCATTGGGCCGAAGATTGTCCGGTACTTCGTAAACAGCGTAGTCAGCGTGGTCGAGGAGGCGGAAGGTCGAGAGGAGGTTATACGGGAGCGAGAGGTGGCGGAAGTGATCATGGAAGGGTTGAGGAGAGGGGCCGTGGCCAGGATGAACGAAACACGTTTGATAGGCGGAATCAATATCAGATTTCGGAGGGTGAAAATGTGGAGCATCAGGATTATGTGCATGCATAGGACTGCGTAGGATGGGGTAAGGAATCAGTTGAAGTGCCTGTAGATCAGCAGGGTCCATATGTAACAGCGGGTATTCTGGGTTCTACTGATCAATTTCTAGTTGACACAGGAGCTACACGTAGCGCTTTGTCGAAAAACTTGGTTCCGAGGGCTCCCCTGTCTGGCGAAATGATTACATGTGTAGGGTTTGATGGCACACCCTCCCCCAGCCCATTGTCCAAGCCCCTTGCACTATGTCTTGACAAATACTTTAGTTTTGGCCAATTTTTGTTATCACCCCATACACCGGATAATATCCTGGGTATTGATTTGCTTAAATATTTTCGAGCTACGATACGTTGCGCTCCTGAGGGAGTGCGGGTTATCCTGAATGACAATTATCCTGATCCCGACAGGTTTTACGCCATCTCAGATATTTCAGCTTTGGCCTCTCTGCCGCACACGTTATGGGCGACCTCAGATACGGATGTGGGAGAGATGCGTATTCCACCAATACACATTACTGTTAAGGAGGGGGCCCCTCTACCACGAGTGCCACAGTATAAGATTTCGAGGGAAGGTGAAATTGCATTGACACATATTGTTCAGGATTTAATTTCTGCTGGGGTTGTGGAGGAGGTCCCTTATAATGTTTGCAACAGTCCTATTCTTCCGATTCTTAAGAGAGATACTGACGACAAAGTCTATCGCTTTATTATTGACTTGCGAGAGATCAACAAAATTGTCATTCCCCAATACCCGGTGGTGTCTGATATTACGACCTTGCTTACATTGGTACCACCCACGGCCACCACGTTTACCGTAATTGATTTAAAGAATGCGTTCTTTTCCATCCCTGTTCATCCTGATAGCAGATACCTGTTTGGCTTTACGCTAAATAATAAATCGTATAGATTTTGTCGTGTTCCCCAAGGTTATACTGGAAGCCCTAGCATCTACAGCCAGGCCTTGAAAAGGCAGCTAGATTCCTTTCAGTTGCAGTCTGGCGTTGCTCTCATCCAGTACGTGGATGACCTTCTGCTTGCTGCTGACTCTTATGCACAATGTGAACAAAGTACACTTGCGTTGCTTTCCTTTTTGGCACAGAACAATCATAAGGTTTCAAAGAAAAAGCTTCAATACTGTAGACCTCAGGTGACCTACCTCGGTCATCTGTTGTCTAAGGAGGGGCGTGCATTAACATCTGATCGAATTCAAGCGATTTTAGACACACCAGTCCCCCACACGCAGAGAGATGTACGTGCCTTCATAGGGTTGACGTCCTTTTGCAGACAGTGGATCATGGGTTTTTCTCACATCATAAAACCCTTGCTAGCGTTATTGTCCAAAGCTACACCAATGCCCCTAGAATGGACAGATAAATGTCAGAGGGCTTTTGAACAGTTGAGGCAGGCCCTTTGTTCCGCACCCGTGTTAGGTACACCAGACTACACGAAACTTTTCACATTGTACGTGCACGAGAATGATGGGTGCGCGTTGTCAGTGTTAGTGCAATTACACGGGGATAAGCAGAGACCATGTGCATACTTCTCTGCCATTCTGGATCCTGTAGCGCGAGGATTGCCTGGGTGTTTTCGAGCGGTAGCAGCAACAGCAGTTGCCATACGACAGAGTGAGGGAATAGTGTTATCGCACAAACTGCTGGTGTTAGTTCCTCACGCAGTAGATGCTCTGCTAAACCAAACAAAGACCCAATACCTTACGAGTGCATGGCTAACAGGATATGAGCTGACACTTTTGTCGCCACATATTACATTGAAAAGATGCGCTACTCTGAACCCTGCCACTTTATTGCCCTATCCGGCCGAGGAGGGTCATGAAGAAAAACATCACGATTGTGTTTTCCTGACCGAAGAACAGACAAAGGGTTGTGTCGACTTACAGGATGTGCCACTTCCAGATGTGGATGGGGAACTGTGGGTTGATGGATCGTGTGTAAGGCTGCCAGATGGTACGACTTCCGCAGCCTATGCGATCACGACACTTAAGACAGTGGTAGAAACAGCTAGGATACCACAGAAATCGGCTCAGGCAGCAGAGCTGATAGCTTTAACAAGAGCCTGCGAATTGAGTGTTGGCCTATGTGTGAACATATACACAGACAGCCGATACGCCTTCGGAGTAGCACATGACTTCGGGCTACTCTGGAGAGAGCGTGGGTTTTTGACATCTCACGGAGAACACATTATGCACGGAGAGCTAGTGCGTGATCTCTTAAATGCGTTGCTTGGCCCAAAGAAAGTAGCGATAGTAAAATGCAGTGCTCACAAAAAGATCACGGATAAAGTGGGTCAAGGAAATGCCTTTGCAGACAGCATAGCAAGACAAACGGCTATGTCCCGAACTAGTTCCCCCATGTACGTGATACAATCGCAGGCTGAGCGATGGAGTGATGCTAGAGCAGAAATATTGGATATTCAAAAATCAGCTACTGAATCTGAATTTGCGGCATGGGCAGCAGATGGGGTACTAGATGACGAGGGGTGTTGGAGAAGCAAAGACATGGAGAAGTGGAAATTGCCTGCGGCTTATTTGCAGACGATGGTCCAGATGACACATGGACTGGCGCGTGTCGGAGCTCTTGCAATCACTCGGCTGTTAACACGAGTTTGGGAACATCCTGAGATTGCTAATACTGCGAAGAGAGTAGTGCAGACCTGCCTGGTTTGTTTACAACACAATCCTGGAAAGGGGACCCATACTCCGAAAGGAGGGTTCGTTCCACCTTCTGCACCATTTGAGGTACTCCAAATGGATTACATCCAACTCGAGCGCTGCAACAACCTGAAGTATGTCCTAGTGGTGGTATGTGCCTTTAGCAAATGGGTTGAGGCCTTCCCCACGAAAGACAATACGGCTTTGACAACAGCTAAGGTGTTGCTTAAGGAATTCTTTCCTCGCTTTGGAGTTTGCAAATTTCTGTGGAGCGATAATGGGCCTCATTTTGTTGGAAAGATTGTGGAGTATGTACTGAAGGGGTTAGGGATTCAGCAAAAGTTCCACGCTGTATTCCACCCTCAGTCGGCAGGTCTGGTTGAGCGGTACAATGCTACGTTGAAACTTAAACTGGCCAAGATTGTGGCGTCTACATCGTTGAAGTGGCCAGACGCTTTGCCGCTAGCACTGCTCTCTCTTAGATCAGTACCCCATTCACGAACTGGCCTTACACCCTATGAGGTGGTGTTTGGGCGCCCCATGAACATCTGGGGGGTGCCTAAGCCGCGACTAATACATGATGTGCCTTGTGTTATGATGAACGACTATTTGGCACGATTAACAAATTATTTACTCTCTATTCATCAACAGGTTCGAGAAGCGCTCCCTGACAACTCTACTGGAGAGGGCCATGATCTCCGTCCTGGGGACCACGTCATGATTCGGTCGTTTGAGAGAGCAAGCAGTCTGGAGCCCAGGTGGAAGGTCCCCGAACAGTTCCTCCTTGCAACCCGAACCGCTGTACGAGTGACCAACAGGAAGCGGTGGGTGCATTCGACACACTGCCGCCGTGTCTCTCCGGATTTGGTGACTCCTGCTGTGCTGACCGACTACAAGGAGATTTTGGAGAAAGAAAAGAGCCCAGCTGTGACGTCGGCCGAAGTTGAGGGAGCCTTCCCGGACCACGCTGTTGCCGGACGAGAGCGCTACAACTTGCGTCCTCGATAAGAAGATTTTTTTTGTATTTTTTAATGACTGGTTGGTTACCGCTCCAGGTTTGTGAAACGGAAACCGGGAATTCCAAGGGGGGGGGATCAGTTCTGCCAGTGTAGCGACACCCGTCTTGGCCCGGAGAAGAAAACAACGGCTACCTCGGAGTTCAGCACCGCATTTTTCTTTTTTAGGCATACACGCACGTGTATCTGAGACTCTGTGAACAATTTGTGTTGTTTAAGACTTTGCACGAACATTCCTGAACTATGGCATCAACGGCATCACGAGACAAAAAGTATTGGGTGCCTTTCTCTTTGTCCTGACTATTGTGGTGATAGCTGTAATCGCCTGGGTAGTTGAACTTGTGGTGCCTGTACGTGAACATTTGCTGCCGACTACCCCGGCTCCCTCTGAACATTTTCACTTTACATTACCCTATCACGAAGAACGGCATTGGCAAACTTATCTGAATAACAGCTTTATTCAGATTATGCATCACACACATAATATGACCAATACCTCAAATTGCTGGGTGTGTGGGATGTTGCCAGGGCACCAGAAAAGAGGGGGCACCCCACTTATTCCACTCCCGTTTTCGCACAATGGATCATGCAACGCCTGGTACACCCTCCTCTTTACCTTGAGATGGCCAACCAAAGGGGGGGTGCTTTTCCGTTTGAACAAAGTATGCACCCATGACAAGGATGGGTTTCCGCGGGCTGAGGGTACTCGATTTGAATGGGAGGAGTACAGGCCTGATAATGTGTCTGCCCCACGTGTGTACAGCAACCAGAGAAATGTTAATGTATCCAGCGCACATGTTATTAATGTTATTGCTACTAAAGCCGATTTGTGCATTAGAAACAAGGGTTCGATTGCAGTGGGGAAAAGCGAATGTAACACTACTCTCACGTTTGATAGCCCGAATGGCATCTCATTTGTAGCATCACGGAATACTTATTTTATTTGTGGATCGAAGGGTTACCATCAGCTTCCATTGGGATGGTTGGGCACGTGCTACGTATCGTTTGTGTTACCTCCTGTATTCATTGCCCCACCAATGTATCACAATGATTATACTTTATACCATGATTTTGTTCTGAATAGGGTTAAGCGGACTATTGTTCTGGATGACATTGACCAGACTGATACTGCCTTGCAACAATATGTGGACTTTGATTTGGGACTATTCTCCTTCGTGGGGGCTGCACTGAACAGCCGGAAAATAAGACGACTGACACGTGTTGTTGAGGCTGTAGCGAATGACACTGCCATTGCCTTGGGAAACATCACTGAGGAACTACAGATTTCTAGGATTGTTACGCTCCAAAACAGGATGGTGTTGGATGTAGTTTTGGCTGATCGTGGGGGGGCATGTAGAATCATCGGAAGCAGCTGCTTTGTATACATTCCGGACAATTCTCCATCTGTTTATGATGCCATATCCAAGCTGCACAAGATTGCAGCTGAGATACACCCGGACAATGGGACTTGGACACTTTCAGGATGGTTCTGGTCCATGCTTGCTACCTGGGGTTGGAAACTGTTGACGATTCTATGCATAATTGTGGGAGCAATGTTTTTTATATGCCTATGTATTCAATGTGGCCCAGCCTTATGTTCTATGTGCCTATCAGCTTGCATACCATCAAGACGAGCTCTTGCTCATGACAAAATGATGCTTCATAAAGAAGTAACACAAATCATGTTAATAGACATCGAGGACGAGCATCCTGATTATGTTCACTATGAGGTAGATTCAGCTAAACGCTAAAAGGGTCGTCTGTCATAATTGGCATGGCCGCGTTAGCGATTAGCTGAACCTACACGTTGTCCTCCTTTAACTTGGCTATATATGAAAACGCCATTTTGAATGTTGCGGCGGCCATCTTAGACCATAAGCGGCCTCGTGGCCGGCGTGCCCTTTAGTCCGTTGTCCGTTCCACTGACCACTTCAGTCTGCCCAGCAACAGGCTATTTTTAGTACTGGTCAAGCTGCACATGCGCAGTTCCAACTGACCAGTAAGCCCTTAGGAATGTGCGCCAAACTGACCAGCGGAGTTGTGTCCCCTCCAATGAGCTGGCAGTATTCCAAAACATGACCATATATGTCCTTAAAATGTGTTCTAAACTTGTGCCGCCTATCTTTTATTGCCCCAAAACTGTATATAAATCGGGGTCACACCGGTGTTCGGTGTGATACCTCTTGCATTACCGAAGGGTGTTGTTTGAGTGTACCACCACCCCATGGGGTCTTAATAAACTTGTTCTTTGCCTTTTACAGTTTCCGTGCCAACAGTTCTTGAGTGTAACTGGGTTATCTTCGGAGCATGTAGGCCTTGGGAACCCTGATTACTTCAGTATGGGTGGGAAACCAGTGGAAACCCAACTGTCTGAAAGTCCTGAACAGGTCTTTACTAAAAGCACTCCTACTTCTATTAAAAAGAAGTGGAAAAACACTAAACAAAATTCTAAAGAGAAGCATTCTCAATCCCGGGGTAGGCCTCTTCAAAAGGAGCCCTCTGAAATGAGGTATAACCTCAGGAATAGGGATAATTTGAGAAAACCGGAAAGATATCACGATACTGATACACGTTCCTAAAGTACCTATCAGACTTTGTCACAGAAATCCGAAAGAAGAGGATGGAACACAAGGAAGAACACGTGAAGGCCAAAGACGATCAACACGATCAGAAAAACAAGAAACCTCAATTCACCAAAATGAAAGTAGCAGGTCTAAAAATCAGACATGCCGAGGATCTTGAGGACACAACTCAAGAACGGGGAAGGGGCTCATACAATGTTGGACAACCCAGCAGAAGTCACCAAAGCTCGCAAGAAATCGAAGGATCATCTGGAGACAGTGGACTTGAATGAACCCATTCAAGTTGAAACTGCAGATAACAGGGTTAGTTGTCCACATAAGTTATATGAAATAACACTCCGAATGGAGGGGGACATACCAAGAAAAGTGAGAGCACTCTTTTGGGAGCGACTTTCTAACGGTTATGACATTCTTCTAGCTGAGCAAGACTGGCCACAACAATTTGTCAGGGAGTGCCCACATGGCAAAGACATCATTATGCCAGCCTTCTCCAACCACATTCCAATTCAGTTAAAATATACCTATGGCAGGAAATAGGCAGTAGCCCAGGCTCCTGATTATATAAAAATCATGTAGGATGGGATGAGGACTCTCCTCACCATAAAATCCAGCTACAAAATCAACCAACTGCATAAAGGCAGTACCCAGTTAAGCAAGAAGCTAAAAACAGGTCAGGGAGATATTAGATCAACTTGAATACCACGGGGTGATTGAAACATGCACCTCATCAATAAACAATCCTTTGTTTCCTGTCTACAAACCAGACAATACATACCATCTAGTATTGGATTACAGACACTTAAACTCTTGTTGTAAAACGTCTGCAGTACAAAATGCACATAGTGCAGCATTAAAAAATAACATTGTGCATAACAAATATAAACCCACATTAGATATTTCTAACAGTTTTTTTTGTCAAAACATTGCACCAGAAAGTAGGTATATGAGTGGTTTCTCAATTATGGGGACAATTTTCTTCCTCAGAGATTCAAGAATAGTCCTCCATTATTTTCAGCAAGAGTAACGGAGTTACTACAAACGTATGAAGACGAAGCCTTGTCATATGTCGGTAACATCTATGTGACAGATGATGACTTGGATAGGCATTTGAAAAGGGTGAATACAATCATATTGGGATTCGCCTCTGAGGGTTACAAATTCAATTTTAAAAAATCAAGAATTGCCCAACTCAACTTCCTCTTTCTAGGATATGAATTTTCAAGTGAAGGCAAAAGCCCGGTAGCACACTTTCTAGAGAAATGTGCGCTGCTCCAACCTCCAAAAACACTGAAAAACTTACAGTTGATTAAGGTTTTCCTGAATTTCGGAAGAACATACATTCTAAATTATGCAGAAAGGGTTAAACCTCTCTACGAATTAATCAAATCTGATTTCAAAACAGTAAATTAGACACAAAAACACACAGAAATGTGTGTTCATTGCAAACAGACATGTTAGCAACAAAACATTTACAAACACGCGTAAACGTATGCAACTTAGTGACCTGAATCATTCCAGGACAATGAGAATTCACGTACTTAACTTTTAACAAAGGTGAAAAAGTACCAATAGCTTACAAATCACACTTATACACACAAGCAGAAATAAAATTCACTTCAACAGAAAAAATGCTGACAGCGGTTCAAACTGCAGTAGCAAAAGAGAGAGCCCTCGCATAGGAGAAGTGCATTATGGTCGTTGCACCAGTACCGGCCTTAGAGGCAGTGACAAAAGCGAGCATTATAAATGTCAAAGCTTTACATCCGAGATGGATACAATGGGTTAATTCTCTTGCTGCAGCACCCGTTGAATATATTTTTGATCCTTATTTAAAAACACAAGCATTTCTACAATACGAACAAGAATGTCCTCTGCCTACTGAAATTCGGCCTCTAGATCAGTATGAATGTATGATTTATACTGACGGATCAGCTCAACCCGCTACGGGGGGTAAAACAAACCTATAGTGCGGCGTGCGCAATCGTTAAAGGTCTCTGGCGCAATGGCGAATTCCGACCAATGGTTACTAAAACACAACCTCTAGGAAATTGTACAGCTCAGCGAGCTGCACTACAAGCATTTAAGAGGGCGCTTGAGAATACGGACCACGAATTCCCCACACTCAAAGTGTGCGATTTGTAGTATTGTGTCCAATCTAACAATGAATACTTGAAAAACTGGATTCAAAATGGTTACAAAGATGCAAAAGGTGGCACGATCAAGCATAAAATGATTTGGGAACAAGTAGTTCAGTTACAACAAGGACTACCAAACACTCATATGATACATACGCTGAGTCATCAACGTGATGGCGTTCACGTTGAAGGGAATTCATTGGCTGATGAAGTCACAAAGGCAGCTGTGCAAACGGCTTCCGTAGCTGCAATCACTTGTTTAAAAATGAAAATAGACAACAAAATAATGCAAGCTGTCAATGCTTCAAGCAAAGACAATGGTAAAACAATACTAAAAGGCTTTCCACTCAAATGTTCATATATAACTGATGCGAATAATGTTCCGTTTGCTCGAATCCTTGGAGTGGGAGATAGAGTAATTCCAAACATGGAACATAGATTAGGATTAATTTTAGCAGCACATGAAGGGCTTGTCTCTGTACATGCAGGTGTTTCCACCACAGTATCACTATTAAAACAGAGATACGGGTGGCGGGTAATGAGGAAACAGACCAGAAATTATGTTTTGGAATGTGAAATCTGCCAAAAGATGAAAGTCTCTACAGTGAAACGTCCTGCGCAGACAACCCCTGTTAATTTCAGATAAACCATTAGCTTGCGTTTACCTGGACCACTGCGGTCCCTTACAGAGGGATGGTAACTATAAATATATCATGGTAGCAGTGGATTTGTGTTTAAGATTCATTTGGATGTGGCCTCAGCGCAAACTGTTATAAAAGATTTGCAAGTCTTTATCGGCACATATGCAGTTGTCACGCTACATTCTGACCAGGGTCCTGCGTTTAGTTCTCGAGCTTACAAGGAGACCATGGCCAAATTGGGCATTTCATTGCGGTACTCTCGTCCTTTCCATCCTGAGGGAAATTCGGTAGTGGAGAGAAAAAAACGGGACATAAGGCAATCTATAACAGTTAGGGTATTAGGCTGGGGTGACAGGTGGGTCAAACATCTAATAAGTGTCCAACATAGTCTTAACAATCTTCCAAGAAGTTCTCTAGGGGGAATCACTCCATATGAAGTCCTTTTTGGGAACAGAATGTTAGTGTCGGACCTCTATTGTCAGACTTCAGTGGTAGACCAAAAACCCTTTGATATCAAAGACCGATTGGCTGTTTTACAGGACTTAACTGAAAAAAGAACAAAACAAAGTAACGTGTTCCTGAAGCCAACCACCTATGAAGGGAAACCGACCATCCCAGAAAAGCCTGTCTGGGTTCCTAAGTGTGGGGATCTAGTCAGAGAAAAGATTGCAGACAAGAAGGAATTTGGGCCTCCTTACGAGCAACCAGTACCTGTCCTAGCAATCCATGGATCGAGAACAGTATTACTGCCGCCCCTTGCTGGTAAAAAGGAGAACAGGTTCGTGTCCATTGACCTGGTCAAAACCACATCATGTGGCCGATCATAAGAAGTACGCCAAGTGGACTCTGTCAATGTAGCAGACGCCCTAATCTGGCTACTAACTGAGAGACTCATCACCTTTGAAGAATCTGTAGTAAGAAATAAAGGACTATGCAACAAAGCAATGGAACTTGTACCTCTTGAGACCCAAATAACAGTTTGTCAAGAAACACCTGTCTACAATGAAGTAGCTTCCGACTACACAAATGTAACACGTGATCAAGTGATTTGAACGATTTCAACGAATCCTGATGCTATCCCTACAATTGAAAATACTGGCTCTGGCTATTTCATTAACCTTAATAAGTTTTCAGAGGATCCCAGCAAACCTGAAACAACGCCAGTAAAAAGAACTTTGAAAGAACAAGCAACAGATCTTTTTCATCACCTGGAAAAGACTTATCTGGTTTCACCATGGATTGAACTTTGGAATGTGTTGAGTGTACTTTTTCTTCTACTTTGGTTGACTCCGGTAATACCTTTGGGAATGCTGATAAATTGAAGATTTGTTAAAAAGATCACAGCAAGTAAGAACATCAACTTACTGCTCAAGCCACACAAATCATCTCATCATGAGCAAAGAGACTTGTCATCAGTGAACATCACAGCCGTTCCTTTACCAGGGGGTATAGCTTGAACACGACTGATTATGACATATTTGGCCCGTCGGAGATGTTGAAGATTCCAGGCCAGTTCAAGATTTCCTTGAATTACTTTGTTTCATCTAGTACCTTTTCTGATGATTGGGACTTCAAGACTTTATAATATGATGTCAGACTTAGAAATGTCTGCTGTATTTACAAATCATGAATACTTAGAGGGTTCATCAGATTGTGAACAAATGTATTGTTATAATCACTATGGTCATCATTTCTTGCACAAATCTGCAAATCCTAAAATTGTATTGATGTATAACCAATGGGAACATTGTCCCATGCCACCAAAGGGTAGCTCAAAAATATTTTTGGGATAATTTCTATACTTTTCAAGTTTTAATACTTCCAATCCAGAATCATTTTACTTTACACATGTTAATAAGACAGGAATGAAAAGTATGTTGACAAAAACCAAGCAAATTTATTCTGCAGCTTTTTATGGTCAACTGTCTTCACCAGGTTTTGACTTTTGGAAGGACAGCATTGAGACAAAACTGTCTGGGGCACAAAAAATTGGCAAGTGCAGGGGATAGAAGCTTTATTTAGAGCCTGCATCATCCCAGAGCAAATTATGTTTTTGAATGGCACTGTCCAACAGACATCTTGTCCTGGATTAGCCTAAACAATCCGTCCATACCTACACCTACACCTGATAGCAATAACACTTCAGAGGGGGAGGTTGACGTAATACTATTTTGCATCACAACAGAACAGATCCAGATTGAAAAAAAATGGTTAATTTGGCCCACAGACACAAACAACTATCAAGATAGATTCTTGAAAAAAAAACACGGCGTTCACATTCACTGGGCCAGATCCAAGATATGTTCAGAGACAGAATCCAGGAATAGTAACAGCATACAGTGTAGGGAAGCTGTGCCTTGAATGGCTACATAAATCTAAACTTAAGGATGTAAAACAACACTTATCTTTACTTAAAGATGGCACTGATGTTAGGGAATTCTTGTTAGGACCAGGAATACCGTGTCATAAATGTTTTATATATGCCGGTATCTATGCTGCATATAATGAAGCATGGAAGATTACACAAGCAGAGATTGCAGAAAGAATATGAGAAATTGATAGTATAAACTTAGAGAAAACTCTCTCTGTAGTTGACAATGGCGTAACAACTCTGTCGTCCAGGATATATTCTTTGAACCGCATAGAATCTTCGGCCATAGACATCATGTAACAGGACTTGGTCATGTTGCAACATGGTCAGTCGCAGATACGTTCTATCATTCTATTAGGCTGGATGTTACAAAACCTTCATTCAGGCTATGTGCCTTGACATTTAATGAATACTACGTCACAGTTTTCAGAATTCAATATCACTGATAAACACATCAAACTGGCACAGAGGGGAGCACACTACACAGTGCTGAGCATTGAAAAACTGGAAATATTGCCATTAACTGTCGCTGAAAAGCCAGCCACAGAATGGATTATACACGGAACAATCACTCTGCCTGTTACAATTTTCCATTTTCAATATTGCCTAAAACATATACCTGCAGGCACATATGAAAGGTTGGGTAAAGAATAAATCAAGACATCTTGGGAATTACCATATACACACAGATGTTGAAGTGGGAGGAGAGAGGTGTTTCATAGTGGTTAATATTGTGACAACGCACTATGTGGTTCTATCCTTGGTCGGGGTATCAATTTACACGGGGCCTGGGATGGTTCCTCTAACAACTTATCCTGCCACCTGCAAGATTTACCAGCTGCAGTGATTGATCCAATTTTTGGACAGCTTTCTAATGGAAGTTACCTCATGTTGAACGATCACAGCTGCTGTGGCATGTTGCCAGGTGAACCCTATCTAGTAATTGTGTCAGCCAGGGTCACTTGCTGTATGCAAGTATTGTTTCCAAAAACAAAGACAGACCGGGAGTCGCCGTTATGGCCTTCACTGAACATCTCTTCTATACGAATTGATACTTTAAGCAGAATGAAAGCCATTCTTTTACAGAAAACTGTGCCACTGACCTCGGCCAAAGAGACCTATGGTATGAAAGTCGCAAGGACTTCTGCAGAGATACATGCCCTCTTAACTACAAATTGCCCTATACATTTCTCGGAAATGTTAAGTCGTATCTCAAACATGTCTGATACGAGTGGTATTGTACATGTATTTAAGACAGTTTTTTCGGGACTATTAGCACCTTTTGATGTAGTCCTAGCAATATTTCCAAACTTCGTGCCCTCTGTGTTTGGCGGATTACCTCTCATTTTGGGACTCGCTGCAGGGATACTGGTGCATATTACCAACAAGTAGCGATATTTATCGCTAAATAGGCTTAACGACGATTTTTTTATTGCTGCCTATCGCTGGATATGTTAGCGGAGAAAACATGCTATTAGCAACGTTTTTCTCCATTGTGCTAAAATATCCAGCGATAGCGGCGAAATGTGTGAATATCGCTGAGAAAACAGCGATATTCACGCATTAGCGGCGAAATGCTCTTAGCCATGTTCTCCACCTCCCATTGGATAACATGGATACGACATATTCTGGGCAGGTGTTAGTCTTTGGAGATATTCGCTCTTAGCGCGAATGTTTCCAACACTATGCCTGCCTGGCTAATAGGCGATAGCGACGTTGGCGACTGCTTTCAGTCACCAACTGGTTGGGTACGCCCACTTTGCATGTCATTAGCGATAAACATCGCTGACATGCAAAGCGTGCCCTAAACCGCTCGCTATCGCCTAAAAGCTGTCGCTAACATCAGTTAGTGACAGCTTGCTAATAGGGCGATAGAATTATCGCCGCTTAGCGGCCGAAAACGGCCGCTAAATCAGCGATAATTGCCTATCGCCCCCCTTGGTAATATATCCCACTATTTTTGCTCCTACTGCTACGATATGGCAAGTCAATCCACAAGCGACACCCAGTTCAACATGGAGACAACTCTACTGGCAATGAAGTGTCATGAGCGCATCGTTCAAATTTTGGGACTACCTCATTTAAGAGAATTAAATACCACATGGTTTCTGTCATTCAGACCAATTTAGGAAGATTGCATCTTACCTGTTCTACGCTGCCTGCTATGCGGAGAAGAATGCGTGCTAGACACATGTCTGACAATCCCATCAGCCATGCCAACGGATATTGATACTTTGCTTGAACCAGTAACGGCCCATGCACTGTGTTGTCCCCAGCGGCTACCAATTCTGATGACGGCATTCATTGAGATCTCACAGATGCAAAATGCTGATGGTGAGGTACAAGAGGAACCATGCACACAGATATCATCAACTACAAACATTGCTAATGCGACCAATGCTGACGGCGAAGCTTCACATCTATGTGCGGTTGATCTTCTTAACGAGGTATTCCAACTCTCACCTACAATGGTAGACAAATTCTTTACAGACTTAAAAGATTTCATTTTTTCTCCATATAATAACACTGACTTTTGGTTTGGCACACAGTGTTCTGAGAGACAGAATTCGACCTTCCTTTTTTCAAAACAAGTTTTAACTTTGGAACTCTTTTTTCTATGAATAACTTTTTCTTTTTTCCAAATTTTTATTTTTCAGTTTTTGGTACACAGTAATCTGCTTAAAGAAGAACTATTCATAGAGAACTAGAATTCTTTGAAGAACTTCCAGAGACAATATTTGACCCTGTCCTCATACCAACAGTTATATGTATTATACATGGAATGGTTTTGGCACCTTTTCTTTTCTGTATTCACAAGCCATTTCATAAATGTTTTTTCATGATTCATTCTAACAGCATTTACAAATGTCAACTATATGATTGGAATGAAACGTTCCTTTAAATGCGGACTGCACAAATGATCTTTTCATGTACATCCAGTACTATTGCATTTTTATGTGTTTTGGGTGGGTTTTAACACATCATGTTTAGATATGTGTATCGTGTTTAGAACTTAGTAATGTTGTACATAAGAAAGTGGATTGGGTGTTGTATGGAGTTTTAGATTCCGAATGGATTTTCCAGATTCATGCCCTTATATAGGTACAATTCATGTTGCGCTTATATCAAACCCTTATTTAGGCATAGCCCATGCAACCCAAATACAGGCATGGCTACTTCCATCCGATCACCAAACATCACAACGATTTCTTGGAAAACCAGCTTAAGCTGTTAGGGACTTCCCCTTGCTTGAATATTGATTTCTCCAAGAACTCAGTTAGTTTTACAATGAACATCTATTCCTTAGGGGTTCATTCATGACGTTCATATGCCCGACTTTACATCAAACATGGCATTCCTAAACTCATTCAAGGTATAAATATACCTTCACTTGCTATAGCAAAGCACGGTGGTTCGGAGCAGTTCAATGACTTCCTGGCCCGATGCAGCTCTCTACAGCAAGTGCCGGAGGAAGCAGACTCCCCAGCTGACGCACTGATCAGGAAGCTCCCCTCCTCTGCTGAGAAAACCAGCTCCAGTGTTTCTGATTCCCCTTGAGGGATGTTGGGAAATCAAGTCCCGAAACAGACATACCAGACCTCCTTCATTCTAAGGTATAGAGCTGATTAGAACCTAGAGAAACCTTTGGTAGATTCTTGGCAACAACTACACCTATAGACCATACTTACTTCTTCCCACGTACTAGACTTAGGTCAGGTACATTGGGGTAGGTGTATTTTATAAGCACCAGTTGAGAATTCTAGCCTGTGTTATTTATGTATGTATTTTTATATGGCTTAGAAACCATACAATGCTATTACATTATTAGTTTATAATACTATTCTCACTGTACAAATTATACTTTGCATTCTGCCTAACGAATGTAGCAGTTCACCTCTCTTGCATGAGAAAGAAGACTGTTCAATATACCTTTTTTTTTTAAACACCCATCTCACTGTTTCTCTGCAAACTCTGTAGAAACGAAGCATGCACGATTGATTGAGTGAAATACTTATCTATTGTTTCTACGACTCTGAAGATATTTATTCCAGTCCCAGGGAAACAAAGTTGTCATGTTTATGCTGTTGTCAGAAACTAATCCCTTCTTGTGAATTTGAGGAAAGTTTCTAGTGACCTCTGAGCTAGAAGGCCCTCACAATCAAGTTTAGTATATTCGATAGAGACCTACTGACCTAAGTCCTATGTCATACCTATAGGATTTATTATTCCAATTTGCAGAGCCTATTGGGAATATAGGAACTACACTACAATGCAGTTGTGATTCTGTTTACCAGAACACATACTCGGTACTTAGCTCTTAGTCGGATTACTAAATATGAAAGAATCATTCTTGGTTCAGAGAATGTGACAATAGTCAGTTGTACTGTTCTATATCCGGCAACCCTGTTACCAAATTCACACTCGGAAGAAGTAAGGGAGGAAGTCAAACATGAATATATCCACCTCACTGAATTCAGTACTAAACCACATGCAGACATAGAAGAAGAACCTTTAAAAGACCCAGAACATGAGCTATTTGTAGATGGTTCGTGTGTGAGCCATGAGGAAGGAGGATTGAGCGCTGCTTTTGCTATGTGTACATTATCTGGTATAGTTGAAGCATCCTATTTACCAGGAGTCACGCCTGCACAAGTAGCTGAATTGATTGATTTAATAAAATCATGTACAATTGGTATAAATTGGAGAGCAACCATTTACATTGATATCCAGTATGGTTACAGGGTTGTGCATCACTTTGGCCAACTATGGATGTGAATAACCGGGCTTTTAGAACCCAGCGGCGCCAGGGGCACACACAAAGTCTTCGGATTCACCTGTCTTGGTTTACAGAGACACAGAATACTTCTGGATGGCATCAGAGACCAAGTTTATTAGCTGCAGCCAGTAACAGTGATCCAAGGAATACAGCATGGAAGTATTTCAGGAGACTGCTCAAATTCGTAGAGCAAGACATCTCCTTTTATACACAATATTCAAATCTACGAGCATGTAAATGTAAATGTACAGGAATTTATATAGCGCAAATCACCGAGCGGTTTCTAAGCGCTTGCTTAGGGAACCCATCCTGGTATTCCCCTGTGAGATAAACCCAGCAGGGTATCCGCAAGGTGAAAGCCAGGCATCCCGCCACGAGGGGCCATTGTGGAGATTAAGCAAACTATTGCCCAGAGTCGCAGAGTGTGAACCAGTGAATCGAGTAGGCGCCGGAGCGAGAATTGTCAAGTCCATGGACATTTTAGGACTCAAGACCCCGCCGAGCCGGGAATTGAACCCTGGGCCCGGGCTGACCTATGCTTCCAGGTCTGCTTCCTCTAACCAGTGAGCCACTTTACTGTGCTTTGCTATAGCAAGTGAAGGTATATTTATACCTTCACTTTTAGGTATATTTATACCTTGAATGTGCATACACTGCCATTGCGCAAAAAGTTAACCAATGGGGTACATTCTCAAACAAAGTATCACATGACGAAAAACTCAGTTTGCAACGTCCCAACCCAAAGTTAATCATTGGGAATGTCCCAAATCCAATTTCCACAAGCAGGACAAACCCATAATTGAAAGGCACAATGCATGTAACAAAGAACATAGAAAAGGAAACAATGTCTGATAGTGAGCAAGATAAGGCATATGTAAGGAAACTAAAAGTTAAAGATGTCCTGAACAATGATTGTCAATCTCAGACAATGATCAAACCAGAGAAATTGACTCAGCAGGGTCAGTTTCAGGTGAAGGAATCAAATACTTGTAATTCACCTCGAAGTCAAGAAAGATCCTGTTAATGTATACCAATACATGAAGGCCAGGCCGCTTCGTTCGTTAGACCATACTCGTCGGCCTGCGTGATGGCAAGGCAAAATGGAGGCTTAAACAAAATGGAACCCATGTTCGAGACAAAATCTCCAAATACATGGTGGACTCGCTAGCTAACGTGAAAAATTCACACCACATTAGCCGCATTCGCTAAATACGGTCCGACATCACCAAAATAGTGATGGAACCATGACCTTATGTAACAAGGCCCGTTTTCACAGAACCACAGACGCAAAGGGAGTTCATAACTTCTTCAAGAACTCCTATTAAAAATGGACAGTTTGTTAAAGAATTACTTGAAGCCATTCAATTGCTCAAAGAATTGGCCGTGGTCAAGTGTGCTGCTCACCATTCTAGAAATGACAAACTGACAGCTGGTAATCGTTATACTGACCAAGTGGCCCAACATTGTGCCAGATACAGAATGACAGTAAACAAGAAAATCGATGCATGTGGAATCAGCTGCCAACTTATGCTGCTAAGAGGAATTAATACTTGGGAGGAAGTGAGAGATTTGCAAAACAAAGCAGAACCCAAAGAAAAGGAAGAATGGGAGAAAATAGGGTGTCAGATAAGACCTGAAGATGGTGTGATGATTTATCTAGATGGGAGATCAGTACTACCTGATTGTTTGCTTGCACCAATGGCCAGGATGTACCATGGGGACTCACACATAGGCAGAGATGCAATTATAAGGTTGTTCAGACAGGATTGGTTTAATGCAAGGTTCAAGAACATGGCAGAGAGTCTTTGCCAGAGATGCCTAATTTGTCAACGAATGAACCCTGGTAGAAAAACTGTGGTTTGTCCTGGGAAAATTGGGAAGGCAAAAGTCCCATTTATCAGATTACAACTCGATTTCATTCAGTTTCCTGCCTATTGAGGATTAAAGTATGCTCTTGTAATCGTTTGCTTATTTTCCAAATGGGTAGAAGCATACCCGACCAGAAGGAATGACAGCTTAACTGTAGCCAAACTCTTTTTAAGGGAGCTCATTCCTCTGTTCGGTTTTCCAGTCACGGTTGAATCAGACAGAGGGTCTCATTTTAATAATGAAATAATTCGACTGATTTGTGAAGCATTCAAAATTGAGCAAAAGCTGCACTGTGCATATCACCCAGAGGCTTCTGGAGTGGTAGAACAACTCAACGGCACAATTAAAGCAAGATTGGGAAAGGTTTGTGAATCTATCCAATTGGAATGGCCTGATGCTTTCCCTCTTGTCCTGATGGAACTCAGAAGCATTCCAGACAAGAAAACAGGCTTGAGTGAGGAACAAAGCTTATTTTAAGCTGCCTGATCATTGGTATGGGAGTTGCTATTTTGGAATAGTATTCCCAAAGGTATACTATGTAAAAAGAATCTTTGGAAGCAATGAAAACGATAATGAACTGACACAACATAAAAGAGCTTGTTTTTCAGAAATTGTAGGTGATATATTTAGTGCATTGATACCTTGTGGGAGTCATTCTGAACACTCAAAGAATTTGTAAATTGTCTAGTGGTGGATCGCTTATCGACTGACACTGCTGTAGGATTCTTAATGATCCATACTGAATTAGTTGTGATCAGATAAATGGTTTTACAAAATCGACTTGCTCTTGATATATTATTGGCAAAAGAGGGCGGAGTTTGTAAAATGCTGAAGGTGCGACATTGTTGCACTTACATACCTGGTAAAAGTGTTGAAATTGGAAGGTATGTCAAAAATATTAGTCATTTGGAAGAAGAACTGGAACCACTGGAGGTTGATAGTGCTTGGAAGAGACTAACTGATGGTCTCTCCTAAACAGGTAGTTGGCTTTCTAACGTTGGTAGAAGCATTGTAGGTTAAAGCACTGATGCAAATAATGGGGATATCACTATTAATTTTGGTGATAATGATTTGGTGCAAATGCTGCAGAAACAGAAAAAGGTACGCAGTAAATGAGAAAAGAAAGACATGAAAGATTAATGAAATTCAAATGGAGGAGTTGAAAGGGGATATATATAAAAGAATGAAAGGTTTCCAAAAGAGAAAAGAAAAAAAGACCTCCAAATGAAATAGAAGAAATAGAATTGGGAGAGTGCTAAAGTTGGAATCTGGTTCCATAAGTAGTGATGATATAAAATATCATCAAAGAGGGGATTGAAGGAGCAAGGTTTCATACGTATAGAAACTTGCTTGTACTCAGTCCTCTCGAAATAACATATAACTAATTAATCAACATGTTTTGTTTACTAATATTTGCATGTACACAACATTTCTAGCATCTAGGGGAAGCTTGACTATGTGCTTTTACTAACAGTAACCCGAGTGTCCTTAAATGGCCGCCGAAAACGCAGGAACCTTTCTGGGCATGCGTCTGCCACATGTACGTGGTGTGACACATCTCTGCTTTTGGTGGGAATGTCTTGCATCTGCGCACTAGTGCCAAGATGGCCACTTCATATCTCACACACTAATGCAGCGGCTATTGCTTCAACTAAACTTTGTTCGTTCTGCTTAACTATTAATGCTATAGTATGAATAAAGTAATGGGGTTAGAGTAGAGATAAGTGGTATACAGTGCATTCATTTATTTTTGTATTCTATTATGTTTTTATTTGACTTTGTTACTAGCTTGTATTGGGGCCAAAGGGTGACGTGAACAGCCATATTGAAAACCGCTCTGCGCATGATCCAAGAACTTTGAGAGACCTCAAGCAATGGCATTGAACTTGTGCCAGTGACTGTCTTTCTGGCAGCATGCTTGGGAGCCATGAATACATACCCTGGGAAAGGAAAAGGACTTGAAAATGTGTATATTAAAATGAAATATTATTGCTGGGTGGAATAAAAATCATGAGAAAGTAAATTATGGGCGGGAACTTGATCAATATAAGTCATTGAAAATTACCCCATCTTGGTATGGTGTGATGGCCTCTCCTCGTCGTTCTGACCAATCACTGAAGGGGAACACGTAGATTTGCAACATTTAGGGGTGGTACATTGCCATGGAAATGGTATAACTAAGGTAGGCTTAGTTAGAGAAATTGTCCGACTTATCGGATTATCTGACCTGTCACTGACCCAATGCATACTATAGGAGATCGAGAGCAGAGGTGCTGGCTATGCACTCTGTTAGAACAATCGAGGTTTTGCTGAGTGAGAAGTATTGATTACCCAATCGGGGTATCAGAATTTGGCGTAGAGAGGGGTGTGACGCTGTTGTTGCACTAGTGGAAGTTACCTGTCCTGATCTGCACCTGTCCTGTCCTGTTGGCCCCTGATTAGTCGAGAGCCCTATCTTTGCCCCAGCCTGTGGCCATGGTTGGTCCTCACACCATTCTAGGTAAATGTAAACCATGTGGTATGTCCTTGTGCTATTTCCCATTCTCACCCTTCCCAGGTACCAATGTCTAAAGGTGTTACTGTGATTTCTTGCAAATTTTATGTCTATGTTTATATTACATCTTACCTGTAAAATTTCTGGTCACTCTATTGTGGCCGCTGACTCAACAACATTTGCATAGATAACGTGTTTAAAACGTATCCTGAGTCTGTGGTTATTTCCGGAAAGGTAAATTATTAATTTGCTACCTATTATGCTAACTCCCTATTCGATCCCTAGGACTTATATCATAGGTGACAAAGGATTGGTAAATCATGGCATACAGGTATAGGTCCTAAGTAATAAAAAATCCTGATAGGCAGTAAGTAGAAGCAGGATTACCGGTTCAAAGGTGTAAATGTTTATTGGCCCAGGTGAGTATGGTTTATTGGACTGGTGATCCGGCTCGCCATCAAAGGGACCTGTATCGGGACTGTGGAGGGGCACAGACAACCACTACATCCATCACAGTACCTGCCTATAGCCTTATATAGCTGCCTTTGCTCCCATGGGCCCTTTGGTTGAGTCTAGCAGGCTCTGAGCCTCTGACACTGGGCCGAGTGCTGTGACTATAGGGCTGGATTCTCTCACCCTTACTTTCCCTGGTCCCCTTTCTCCACTCAGAAGCCAGATTCCTTAGAAAATGCACCCTCTGACATGACGATCTCTGTGAGAAGGTCTGCTGAGCGGCTGATCCCCACTGAGCCTAGTGGGGTGCCCCCATCATCTACACGCCACCTGTGCTGATCCACCCACTCCAGCACCAGCATTGAGGAGCACACGAGGTGGTCCTCCAAGAGACCAGACAGCAGGACGGGCCACCGCAGGGAGACTGCTCACTGACTTGAGACTATTTGGCCTTGTGCGGCACACCCAGGCCTGGTTTCGTCTGCGCTGACACCTCCCCAGTCCAGCATCAACATTAAGACACACTTGGGGGCTTTCTATAGACCCATGCCTGCTGCTTTTCACTCCCTAACTGGGCATCCTCTGGCCTTAGAAGCCTTCTCCTCCACTGCTATGCACACACCCTGATTGACCCTGCTCGGGTTCTAATGACAGGCACCTGCAGGGGCCATGCTACCACTGGGCGGTCTTCTGCAGGAGTACCCTCACCCTAGATGGTACCTTCGGAGGGTGGCACTTCTCCTTGCTGTATTGTACCTTCAATGACCCACTTGCCCGGTGCAAAAATCCATGCACAATAGGAGATCCTACTGGAAACCTGGAGCCACAATGCTCCTCGGCCTGAGGCTTACAGCTTACCCCAGAATCACACCAGCTACTCCAGTTCCCGCCATTGGACATTTATGCTCAGCGCTCCCTTTTTTTTCACAACCTGACTATCCCCACTAAGCTTTAGGGATCTTATCGATACTTACCCCACCTCCTCTAGCCAGAGGGATCTGTCCTGCACCGCTTGGCTGAATGCACAAACCAGGGATAAGATTCTGCACTTAGAAACTCCTCTCTGGTGCTGGCATTGAGGTGAGTGGGAGCATACACTTTGTAAACCTTGACCCCTGTGGTCCTGGGGTCAACAGACATCCTCACTTCCATGCTGGCTATGTTGCTGGATGGCCACTGGGGGTAGAGCTGACACAGGACCATAAGACTGCTGTGGAACTTTGCACTACTTGCTCTCTTACCCCCAGCACCTCCCCCACATTTTATCACACACAGTGCAACTACGGCACCCTGGAAGGAACTTTGACTTCATCACCACCTAACGCTTGTGATTGACACACGTCCTGCGGATTGAGAATGACAAGACTTGTTGGTGGTAAACCCCAGGGGCTTCTGTCCATCATACAGCACTGCAACATTGTGCTGCCACAATAGTATAGGACATCCATGTCCATCCCCATTTTTTCTCGCTGCTCCACTGCGAACCTGGGACACATCACAACTCTGATGGGGAGATAACATCACAAGTCTTCAACTTACCTCATCCTGATTGTGGGATGTGCAAGCCCTACTGCTCCTCCTGGATTGTCTTCCTATCATTGTCGCAGATCGGAGGGCATTGTCTCTTTCATGCTACTCAAAATGAGCAGGCTACTCTCTGCCACACTCGCGCCATCTTCGGTTCAGTACCTCAGTGCTCCCTCTTCATGGATCCTCCTTTACTGGGCTCCAACCACCGTTGTTCATGTCTGAAAAGCTGGATATAGTGCTGGCTGCCATAGAACTCTACAGTCTCTATGGTAACAAGGCTAGGTACCCTGGCCACTGAACTGAGCTTCCTATGCAATGATCACCGCAAACTTGCTGATAAAGTTTTGGATGGGGCAAAAGCCCTAGCTAGTCTACACCCACTAGCAACTGACAACCAAAGTGCCATCCTGGACCTGCAGGAAAGAGTCCGCCAACTCGAAGATAGGGCGGAAGACACGGAGGGCCACTCACGGAAAAGCAACATATGTATTTTCGGAATGCTGGAGGGAGTGTAGGGTCAGGACCTCATAGGAATTTTGAAAGAATGGTTCAAGTTCTTTCCTCCAGAATTAGGGGTCACCCCTTCTTCTTTTTGGAGAGGGTGAATCGTGTGCCTGCTCACCACCCTCTCCCAGGGACTCCTCCATACTGGTAAAACCCTTGCACTTCAAAGATTGCAAACCTCTTCTGCGTGCAGCCAGCACTAATAAACCTCCTTCCTGGAGGTTAAACTCCATCTTCAACAGCTTGGAGTGCAATATTCACTGATGTTCCCAGCCTGCCTCCAGATTATGGTTGAAGGAACCTCAACCTTTTTTTACCTATCAAAGGACACCTGGGACTGTGCAGATCAAGAGCACAGAACAACAACACCGGACTGTATTAGACCCACTCCACCTCCTCCCAATCCACATCGGAAATGCTGGAACACATCCCAGCCAGGAACCACTTCACGCTACTCTCCGACATCACCTCTGTACCTTAAGCAAATTATTGAGAACCAGAGGCAGGCAATACTAGCTGCAGCCACCCTGGGCACCAATGTCGCCACCACTGACAATGGGAGAACTCCACAAATCTTTGCAACTGTTGAAGACAATCTTCCCGCTGATTACTTTCACCAGGGCTCTCAAACCCATCTGAGAGTGACACCACAAACAGATGACTATCTCATTTGCCTCCCCTTCCCCTTTAACTTCTCAACTACTTGAACTGTTTTATAAGTGAGAACTGGTGTCAGACTTGATACTGTCCTATCTTCAATACTGTGTTTAGCTATTACTGTTGAGCATGTCACCACCCACACCCTGTCTCCTGACATTATGAACACTAAATCCTACTGTTCCCTCATCGCACACTGCTAGGAAGTAGCATATGGTCTACTCTTATATTATATCTCAACACACACAAATAGTTTTCTTACAGGAGATGCACACAATAGGGTAAGATACTGGAATGATTGCATAAATACTGGAGAGGCCTTCTTCATGCAACTACTTATTCGGCGTACGCATGTGGTTCCATAATCTAGATTTGGCATGGACTCCCCTTTCAGGCAATAAACACGAAAGTGGACAAAGACGGTCAATATGTCTTTCTTGAGGGTCACCTTGATGGCCGGCTAAAACCCCTTGGGAGCATCTATGCCCTACACTCAGACCAGGGGACCTTCTGGGACACTCTTTCTACTGTACTGGCCCATAAAACTGTGTTGCACTGGTATTGGGGGGTGAATACAATTGCGTTTTGGAACTTGATGTAGATAGATCTCACCTCCAGCCATGCTCCTCCCAATATACAAAGGCAACTCACTGCAGAGACTGGGTACAACACTGGTCCCTGCTCAATGTCTGGAGGTCCCAATATCCTAGCACTAAACTCTACTCATTCTACTCAATGCTCTACAGGCTTTATGTGCGCCACAATCGTTTCCTCTGCTCTGCCACCTGGATACCACATGTGCAACATTCGAATTATCTAGGTCACATTCTTTCCGATCATGAACTCCAAACTATGGACCTTTGGTGGGCACCTCCACATCTACCAATGCCCGAATGGCATCTCCAGCGAGGTTGTCCGGAGGTCTCTGTCTTCCGAGAGAAGAAGGGAAATCACATTTCTCACTACTTCACTAAGAACCATAATACATTCTCTACAGAATGCTGGAATAGGATGCTTGCACAGTGGTGATGCGGGCATCTTCATCCAAAAGATAGTGGGTGTCTGCAGTAGGCCTGGATGGTAAGCTGAGCACCACTTGTGGTGTTTGAGGAGTTTCTCCCAGTCTGTGCTCCGTGTAAAATGCGGAGTTGTGATAAACTCCATGGAGTGGTGTGGAGTGGAGTTTCTCCTTTCTCTCAGCTCGCCTATGTTAAATTGGTGAGCTTGAGTGAGGAAAATCTAATGCTAGACCACACCCTGACGAGATTTCTCAATGCAGGCTGTCATGGCAGGTTACTGTCAGTTGTGCTGAGAAACCTGACGCTCGTGTTAAGGAAGCTGCAGCTCCAGGAGAACATCTCCTCTAGTGGCAGAAAGAAGATGGATTCTATTGTGCTGCACTTAGTGCTATTTGCACTGATTTTACACCAAGGGACAAATGGCCAGTTTTAAAAATCAGCACGAGCAGGACCAGCTACCTCACTCCCTCACTTGCAAAACTCAGTGGAGTGCGGCAGAGTTTTGTTGTCATTTCGCGGAGTTCCACATAGCGGAACTTCGCCCAGGCCTAGTCTGCAGGACCTTGGACAGAGAAATGACAAATGCCTTACTAGGCTAGAAAAAGCAGCAGATCATGGCCCCACACTTGCCGCACAATTCACAACCACAAAAACATCCTATGCTGTCTCCTAGAGTGTCTCAGATGCTTTAACTTAACAGCTTATGTGGTAAATGTTTCTAGAGAGGGAGGCAAGTCGGACTGCATCCTGGCCCGGGTTATTAGTCAGGGCCATTTGGTTAGCCCCCTCACTGAGTTGGTCACACCCACTGGTTCACTGTCTGCACACAAGAGGAGATACTGTCGACCGTTTACGATTATTATTGCTCCATTTACTGGGCACCACCAGAGTCCTCAGAGAAGCTCTCCTGCGCGATCTTAACAGGGGTTGAACTGCCCTGCATCATCACCTCCCCTAGACTCTACTTAGACACCAAAAAAATGACCACGGATATAGCAGAGGCAATCCGAGATCTAGCCCAAATAAAAAAACACTGGGGTATGATGGCTTGCTGCTGGAGTACTACAGCACTTTTTCTGCACTCCTGGACTTCTTGAGTTATATGAAGTGGCGCAACTCACTGGAGAGCTTCCCAACTCACTTCCAGAGTCTCTCCTGGTCTCTATTCTCAAACCGTACAGAGACCCTACACAATTATCATCTTGGAGGCCCAAAATCATACTAGGGGCGACATACCAAAATTCTGGGGAAGATCCAAGCTGAGAGATTTGCCTGTGCTCTTCCAGAACATACCCATGCTGACCAAAATGGTTTGTCCCCAGATGAAGTACCTCCCAAAATATCAGTTGCTTCTTTCATATACATATCGCATCTAGTGTAGGTTCTCCCTTGCAGCCTATCTTATATTTGATCTAGAGAAGTCATTTGACATGCTGACATGGCACTGTTTGTTCCTGTTTCTAACTCGTATTAAGGTTGGGCTACAACTCCTTGCTTACACCTGACTACTTTACACCAAGCCAACCTCTTGGATAGGCCTGGGTCATATCATTTTTACCTACACCCTAGTGGACCACAGGACCATGCAAGGGTGTCCACTCTCTCCATTATCCTTGCACTTGCAATGGAGCCCTTGCCAAATACTTGCGAGGGAAGGGCCAGGAGTAGGGATTACACCTGGAGGACAGACCACACACAGTGTCTCTGAATGGGGATGACCTGCTATTGTACACACTAACTGCATTTGCCGTGGCTGCATGGCTCTGAGTCAACTGGGCAAAGTCTGCCAAATATCTACTCTGTCCCGATAAGCCATCACAACTTGTATACCTCCTTGAGACCCCCATTCGCTGGGATGAGGTGGTAATCCACTACCTGGGAATTTGCCATTACCACACTCCATCGAACATGTATGAGGGGAACCTCCCTGCAACCTTGACAAGTATCAGATCTCAAATACATTTCTGGCAATCTTTAACCCTGGCACCCACTGGAAAGATAGCTTTGGTAAAGATGGTAATTTTGCCCTGACTCCTATATTATTTCACCTACCTTCCAGTTATTCCACTGTGTTCCCTTTTTAAAGAATTGGTTTCATATTGAACACCCTCATTTTGGGTAATAAGTGACACCGGGTTGCTCTCCGGAAAATGCAGCTACCGATGGACTGAGAAGGGCGGAGCGCCTCATCTTTGAAGCAGTTTTTTTAGCAGCCCAACTACAATGGCTATTGTGCTGGACTGTCAGGTGATATTTTGGTGAGGGATGCAGTGAACGAGGAATCCTGCCAGTGCCAATGGTCCGAGGCTTTCTCCTTCTAAAGGTCTTGTCCCCCTCCCCCTGCCCCTTTACTTGTGGCAGTGGCCCGTACATGTAAGGTCCATGTCGGGACAGGATGGCCTGTATGACACACTTGTTGCATAGACTGGGTGATCTTTTTGTAAATTGTCAGTTTCTCTGCTTCGACCAGCTGGCTGCAGACTATGGCCTTTCGCGAGGGCAATTACTCCTTCATAGGCAACTTACCAACACATGCCCCGCCCTGTGGAATACCACAGTGGTGGAACCAGCAACACACCCAGAATTGCAAAGCATACTTACCATGATTGGCGGCCATCACTTTATCACCTGGCTCACAAGGCCATTCATGAGCTGAAAATGGCCCCCCTCAATATGCTTCGACAGAAGTGGAAGGACGATTTTTGATGAGTACTCCATGATAAGGAATGGGCAAGGCTTTTGAATTCCCTCAACAGGTATCCCATAACTCCCATTTTAAATATATAGGGCCTCATTTATGAAAAGTGACGCATCGCTGCGTGAAAACAGCGATGCGTCACTTTTCACTGCGCCCTCCTTGCGACACCAATGATGCGTCATATTTACAGTATTACAGTGTGTACAAAAAGTGACACACCAGCGGCGTTAAAGTGACGCACAGCCTCATAAATGAGGCCCATAGTGTTCTATACTTCACAGAGCGCGTCTAACCCCAGCCCAACGAAACCGCTTTTATCCAGATACACGAGTGGGTGGCCCGAGCTGCCAGGATCCAGATGCAGTCCTTGCAAATATTCTATGGTCCTGTCCCTCCCTACATGATTACTGGAAGTCTGTACATAGCACCGTATAGGAGGTCACGGGCCTGCTGGACATACACACCTGGGAGGCATGCTCCTTGGTTATCTTTAAGTGCTGCATGCAGCATAATGTACAAGCCTGCTTTGCATCCCTGGTGCTCCTCCTTGCCAAACGCGTAGTCTCGCTCCAATTGCACGTTGCAACAGCCCCGCCTGTGGAGGCATGGCATGGGTGCTGTGCAAATGGGGGGCAGCCGGTGAGGATCACCTCAGCTATGAGAAATACCGCCACCCACGCAAACTGCCTATCTCCCACTCATGGGATACCCTCCTTTCACAGTTCCTGCAGAGTGGGGAATGACGATCTCCCAACATGATCCATTACGTCTGAGAGGGGGACCTCTGTACTTGAACTTACCCTCTGTCGGCACACCATTGCACCACTTTACCACAGTACTCCCAGCCTTTCTACCTACATACACACCTGTCTCCCCTGCGCAGACGTGACATACTGCTGCCCTTAGTACATTTACACTACTTTCGCCCCAGTTCATGTGTTTGCCCAAAGATCGCATCACCATGGCAATACACTCCCATCCTCTATACTTACTGACTCAATAGCAGAATCTGCATGCACACAGCAAGTTCATGTGTACTAACTCCTGTGTTTTCATTTACTCTGTACTGCTCATGATATACACTGCTAAGTTTTGTAATTCTGAAGGACTCTACCAAATGTAACTGTTGTTCAAATGAAAAACCCCATAAATTGGGATAAATGACTCTAGACTAATAACCTCCATAAAAGTCATCGATCTATATTTAAAAATGAATCACCACCGATTTCTGTGCACCCAGAAAAAATGACAAGCTTATTATGTGGAGAAGTGTGGCTCACTGGTTAGAGGAGGCATACCCAGAAGCAGAGGTCAGACCCGGGACCAGGGTTCAATTCCCGACGCAGAAGGGTCTTGAGCCCAATTGTCCACGGACTCGATAATTCTCGCTTCGGTGCCCACTCTAAGCACGGGTTCTCACTATGCAGCTCTGGGCATTAAGCTTGCTTAATCTCCACAACGCCCCCACCCCCACGGCGGGATGCCTGGCTTTCACCTTGGGGATGCCCAGTACGGGTTATCTCACAATGAAAAAGCCAGGACAGGTTCCTAATGCAAGCGCCGAGATGCCCTGGGGTAAGTCGAGCGCTATATAAGAACATACATACACACATTATTGTTTTGTTAATAAAGTACACAGAGAATTATGGTACAGCCAGATAATCATACACTGTGACTCAAGAAACATCACCTGCAAACTAGTAGCCAGTAACCAAGTTACAAAGTAGGAAACAAAGTATAATTTTCTTCCTATGGGTCCATAGTTGCGAATAGACCTGTGTAGTGTAATAGAGTATTCCTAAGAAGGAGAGGGGATAAGGATAATACGTCAACAAAAGTCAAGACGCATCCCGATAATAATTATATTTCCGAAGTAAGATGGGACAACAGAAAAAACTATAAGGCTATCACTTCATCAGAAACAAAACCAATACAAAAATGGTGACGGGCTGCGAGCAAGAGCTTACCATATAGGAGAGTACTCCAGCGATCCGTAATGGCAGTCCAAATCAGCTCCATATTGATACAGCTTTATGTACCCCATTTGAAAAGTGACTTTTTCATTTATTGCGCTAAATAAAAATTCAAAGCAGATGGAATGAATAAAGCTTCTTTGAATATGGCACCAATTCGGAATGCCAGTATGGATCGACCTAAAACGGTGATTTGAATAATTTAGTCTCTACTATAGACTTAACATTTAATATGTATTACCCTAAAGGAAAATTCTATCCTGTGCTTTGCTCTCTTTTATTTGAATTGTATTTTATTTTCATTTGTGTCTCTGGCAATAAGGTGTATGTATTCTACAAATTATTTGAAGTAATACAATGTACTATATTTCCAGCCCCTATGAAGTCAACTGGGATACGACAATCCAGAGATGAAACACGTGTTGGCTAGTAACATTAGCTGATGCGGACCTTGATTTGCGAATAAAGAATGCAAGACGATACTTTGTGACAGAGTAAATTCAGATTATTGTTGGAATGCATAAGTTTAATATTTATTTTAATGGACATTATCCATGTGAAGAAAATTTGGTGGCTTTTCTTCATCTTTTGAGCACCCAGTGGAAGAACCTGTTAATATCTAATGTACCTGTAATTGGTATATGTTACAATATATATGTGTGTGTGCCCCGATATTACTCAGCTGCCATTTTCTTTCCAGAATAGGGTATGTATTGCTCTTCCACCTACCTTATATGTATTTATTTTGTTCATCATCGATCCAGGAACATCTTGATTCAATGTATATTCATTTAAATCCCGGCATTATAGTGTGTGATTCAAAAACAATTTCAATGCACATGATACCTTGTTTAGACAGTCTTACAATGGATTTTACTAACAATGATAGAAATATTTTGACAACTGCAAGAGGGTGGACACTCTACACGTGACCTCAGCATTTGTAGCACTTTTGCAACAAATTAAGCAAGGTTGTTTAACTTTCTTTTGCTGTGGGTCATTCAGTCACTGTATCAGTTTTTGGTGCATATTTCAAACACTCAGGGCTTTATTAGGATGTCAGCGGACCTCCACCAACAGGCTGCCCGTGGTGATTCACCTGACAGCCAGGGTATCATCCCAACCTCAAGATTATGATGTGGCGGTCGGAAACTAATTCCTACAATGAAGGTGGTGCCCGCAGAGGCACATCTATAAGGGATTAGGATGTCAGTTTCCGACCGCCATGAAAAGGTTGTCGGAAAGTGACTTTGGGTGCCCCTAGCAGGCCCCCATCATCTGTGGGCCTTTGCTATGTGCCCTGGGGGAGCACATGTGTTAAGCCCCCATACATTCATGCACCAGGTGCTAGGCACCACCACCAGTGAATGGATATTTGTAAACATACATTTTACTATTCTGGCTTGTGCTGTGGTCCTTTTTCCGGGCTGCAGCGCAAGCTGGAGTTCTGGACTTTTTGGTTCCGTCCAGAGGTGTCAGGGATAACACCCGAAGACCCCGGAGTTCTACCTGTCTCGGTGCACAAATAAACAGAAACACGGTGTTGTAACTGACGCCTGGTTTCACCCACTCCTTCCGGTTCCCCCTTGCCTCTTTCCCACTTGGTATGGCCCGTGCTGTCACTTGAAGGCAGCAGTAGAATGTTCGGTTGTTACGATCCTGTCAAGCTGGGGGCACCTGTGTTATATAGAACTTAATAAAGGTTCTTGAATTCTACCACGTGTGGATTGTCATCACTACAATTTTGGCGACGGAGGAAACGGAGCTGAGCCAGGGTCAGCGTGGTGCCTCTCCCCTGGAGTGAATTGAGCTTGGACAAGGAAAATATGAGGAAATGAATTTATGACGTACCTTGGGCGTTCTAAGGAAACTGAGTCATTAAAGACAAGTAAGACCCAAGTTGATGAACACTGGAAGAAGCGCAAATCCGTGAGGTGAGCAGATTAAGCTGAGTGAAGAGATTGGTGAACGAATTGTAATCTCTGTCACCGCGTTTTGGAGTTGATGAATTGAGCCTTGTTTGGCCGCATGAGGAGCGTGACCAGTGAATAAAAGTGGACGTTGATTTATCGTGAGAAAACGATAGTTGATTTATGGAAGCGGTGTTACATAATACTGGAAACGGTGCAAGACTTATGTGAAGAGCCTTGGTAAAAAGAAAAACATAGGAGAAGTGAGCGAGGGAGGAGACGTATTGTTCTCTGTTAACGCAATTGTATTGGAAGAGAATCAGCGCAAACGGCGTGTAATGTGAAACTTCTCATCAGATTTTCAGTGTGCAGCCAGAGAAAACGTTAGGGTTTGTGCGTGCGAGGTGAGATTCCCTTCATTCCTACAGGGCAATTCCACTAGCAAACGTTATAACACACTGCCGCCTTGTGGCCAAGTTGACAAAGAGACTAAATGAAAATACTCCAGTAAGGAGGGGAAAAGTCGTATTTAAAACTCAATGGCAAGCGGAGGAAAAGAAAGAGGCAGTGATCAGTAAGATTTATATAAAAGTTGAAGTAAAGTGGAAGGCTAAGAATGAGCAAATAAAAAAAAATATATATATATATATAATCTTGAGCAAAGTCAAGGTATCGCCGACATAGGAGGAGGAGATGTTGACAAATGGTTGAAACTGCGCCACCCCGTTGGCGATGAATCAGGCACTTTAGAGAGCAAAGTGAAATCCTCCACAGCGTTTTTTTTATTGAGCAGTGCATGTCAATTCAGCTGTGTTTTGAGGGAAAGTGTGACTCAGGTAGAGAGACGGAATCCCTCGGAAGTGCAAACTGCCTGAATGTAGAAGGGTGATATTCCTCAACGTGGAGCGCAGAAACCCATCGATACTAAAGTAATAAATCAGCATCAGCACATGTCACATGCTGCTCTAGAGACACTTATTCTGAAGGATTTAATATAAATAATTGGCTTACCTTGAAGCAGCAGTTTCGGGAACGGGAAGCAACACGGACAACAGTTTCCGGAGGTGCTCATTGAGCGTAGCTCTTTCCTCAGCGTGGTGGCGCGAAAGGGAGAGAGGCGCACTTCATGTTAGGGCTCCACCTTACTGAGGACGACTGCAATTGCACTTTCGCACATCAATCCCTGGCAATTATCTATCGAGTGGTTCAGCAAAGGATAATTTAATTAAAGCCAGTTCTGACAAAACAAGAGTGTATAAAATTAGTACCTTCGCGGGTGGAACTCATCAACAGCACTTCAAGGAAAATTTAAATAAATAAATAACAGTGTCTTTGAAAAAAGAAAAAAGAGGTCTACTTCAAAGAAAATTTACCCAAGCAGTGAAAAGTCTGAACACCTACTGCAAATCCAAGTTTCGAGGAAAATAATCTGTATGAGCCAGGGGAGAAAAATATTAACTGCACTAAATCGGGTGAGAAGGAACAACTAGGATAAGTTAATCACCCATAGCCAGCCACATGGAAATCCAAGAGTTCTAAGACTGTATCCCTTATGCTGACCATATATGTAAAACAGAAAGATTTTATTGTGTTGTGAAAGCTTAGAGGAAAACCTATTTGCAGGAGTTTAGGTATTGTGATATCAATATGGATAAGAACATGATGTTTAAATTAATGTCACATGAGCCATTTATGAAAGGAGAAGATGCTGATTCTGCAGAATGGGGAGTGAGGAAGGAAAAATTATACAGTTATATATCCACTTTTTACGTGGAGGATGTACTTTTAAAACCTGATGAAAAGGTAGGAATACTGTTTCGCAGTTTAGGAGCTGGTGGACGGAAAACTTACTGTGACATAGAAAAGAAAATCTTTAGGAGAACAGATAGGAATGCATTTGAAAATGTCATGCTGGTTTTAGATGAACATTATAAGCAAGTAAAGAATGGTGAGGCACAAAGGATCAAAATACACAGAGAAGAAGGAGATCTCAAAATGGTATTGTACAAGAGAGAAATTGAACATGAGTATACCATCAAAATAGAGGGAGTAGATATTGACTTTAACGGTGACTCAGGGTCACAAGGTACGGAAGTTAGCAAAAGAAAATGGAAGAGCGAATTGACTGTAACACTAGGGAATACATTGGAAGAAGCTGACACGTCCTGGGAAACACACACTGGCAAAGGCATTATTTGGAGTGGAAGAAAAGAGATGAATTTGAGTTACAGGGTGAGAAGCACATGGAATAAAGGGTATATTTCAGAAGAGGTGTTCTCCGTACTTGGAGGGGATGAGGAAATGAAATTAAGAGTAACGCAAAGTCCCAAAAGTTCAGAACATATGGGTAGGCGGACTATAATCAAAAGTAGACAAATTACCCAGTGGGAGATGTTGAGTTTGAGAACACCATTATCCAGGGATGGAGTTGGAGGGACTAGGGCTGTTGTGAGGAAGGAGCAGATAGGAGAAGCAGCAGTGGTCAAATTCAAAAGAGATCTAAATAATTCAAGGAGAAAAGATGAGGAAGGAAATATAAGGAAAAGTTTCAAAATAAAAGAACTTGTTAATAAAGGAACTCGGGTGGTAACACGACCCACGAGGACAGAGGAGGACCTTTGTAAGTCCACCTGCCACAAGTCTGAGAAAGCGTGGTGCTCTACTGCACAGGCCGAGTCCAAACCTATGACAAGGGTGATATGTTCTGCTGACATTGACCGTGGTGGTGCTTATGATCAGAGTCGGATTGATCTAAAGTGCAACAAGCAAGGAGAGTACTTGGACTGGTTATATAGCAAAGTGACTGAGATGGAAAGGGAGGAGGCACACAATAACGTACGTTATCCGCACCCCAAAGTACCTTTAGGAGGGAACAGGATGCTTACAGAAGGCGGGAGAGGATATGTGTTCATAGACACAGAAGATTCAGCATCATCCACCAGTAGAACGGGTTTGAAGGAATCGGGGGAAAGACCGGATTTTGAGGAGGCGCGTACCGAAGGATTTACCAGTGGTACTGAGAGCAATAATAGAACTGTGCTTAGACCCGATGCCGATCATTATGATGAGAAGGAAACTGGACATTTGAGTTGGTGTAAACGCAGCGTTACATGGTCCAGGAAATTTCCCAAGAAAAAGGTCTATAAGGGTGGTCACCCGCCAGAGTGGAGAAGGGTACAAGTCATGGCGGACTAGAGCAAAATGGTGAAAGGGACCTCCGTGGCCAGTGACACCCTGAGGAATTCACCCACACCATGAAGTATACTTAAGGGTGCACTGTTGCATTTAGGAATTGCGAGTGAGCACAAGTTCAGTTCATCGTCAGGCCCTTTTGTTTCCTAATTATACGTTCCCTTCCTCGTGGATGGAAGGGACAGACTATGGGAGTGGCCTACACTGATCTAACGAACATGGTTTAAAGTAACCCTCCTTGCTAACTTAAAACGGATGAGAACCATGGTAACCTGAGTCTACATGATTCCTTAATTACAGACAAAAGTACTACTAGTAGCACGTTGTTTACCAGTCAGTTGTTTAGAATTGAGGGGTGGCCGGGGAATACGGGAAGTTGGAGCTTTTTGCCAGGTTTTTTCCCGTCACCATTAGATATGGCTAGGAGGGTGAAGGGGACTTACAGTCAGTTTACTATTGGTAGGAAAGGGGGGCAGAGAACATAGTTTCTCAGGATACTAATCACCCGCCACTGGACCTCACCTCCCTGCCCTGTCATAGACATTGTTATAGTTATCAAGGTGCTCTCTGCCAAGCCTGGTAGAGGCCATGGTTTATCATATTGGGTAGACCCCGGTGTTCCACCGGGGCCAGGGTCCTCCTTGTAGGACCCACCTTTGGTTTTTGCGCACATGATGTTATCTGTCCCTCCTGTGTACACCTGCTTTCCTCTCTCACACTCTTTTTCTCTCTCTCTCCCTTTCTCGCTCTCTCCTTACCCCGCTCTTCCCCATCCTCCACCCCGCACCCATCTCCGTGTCTCCTGCCCAACTCCCTATCCCTCCGTTGTCTCCATAGGGAGGATGATGTGTTGTAACTGACGCCTGGTTTCACCCACTCCTTCCGGTTCCCCCTTGCCTCTTTCCCACTTGGTATGGCCCGTGCTGTCACTTGAAGGCAGCAGTAGAATGTTCGGTTGTTACGATCCTGTCAAGCTGGGGGCACCTGTGTTATATAGAACTTAATAAAGGTTCTTGAATTCTACCACGTGTGGATTGTCATCACTACACACGGGCTTCTCGATGGTGGCGTCAAAGACCAAAGGTTTATTACTGCAGGGACACAGAAGTCACAGAAACTACACACGGGCAGAATCTAGGAGCCTGTTCGAATTGTACAAAGTGGGTTGCTCCTTAAATACTAAATTTTAGGCTTGGGGCAAATTCTTTACATGCTAGTACATTTCTAAACCTTTGTGTCCTAAACAATAAATATTTGGCGTTACACAGGAATCGTCAACAATATCTGATGTCAAAACATTACGAACGAGGGGTTCCCACTATTCCATCATAATCCCATGTCAACTTTTCATTCAAGAGCCGGACTGCCTCATCGTAAATTTCGTTACCTCCCCCTAATAAAGGCCCAGAAGGTAAGGAGCAGAGCCAGGTGCAGGAGATAGAAAAGCAGGATAAGGGATGTTTGTGGGTCGTAAATGGGCAAGGCTACCAGCTTCGGCCGCCTAATCATGATCAGGCCAACGAACACGAGAACCAGTATAGCAGGACTGGCCTCAGGCAGAGGAGGCAGCTTCTGCCGAGTCATGCGGCCATGGCGTTTTCTGTCCTAAGGTACACGTGTCACTAGCAAGGTGAATCGCCGGCTAAAGCTTACGTGTCCTTAAGTAAAAGAGGTCACTGCGTGTCCATTGACTATGTGAGGGCAAGAAATACAAAATGGCTGCCGTAATCTAAGATGGATGCCATGGGTGAATCAGAAATGTGTTCATAACAGGAGTGCTCTTGCTCGTAGCATAGCGAAAACACCAGGGTATGCTAAATGGATCATTTGCAGTTCACTGATACCAAAATTATGAGTTTACGACAATGTTGAAAACACGGGTTCAAATCGTCACGGAACCTCAGACCCTCCTTTTGCCCTTACATAGGCAATTACTTAGTCTATGTCAGAGTCTATCTCGATGTTCATTAGGTCAGTGACATGTTGTTGCATCATCATCCTTTCTCGCACCTTGTCTCCAAACGCAGGTGGTTTTCTAAGACAGGTTGCAGCACAGAGACTACACAAAGCGGGACCACATTGGATAATAAGGCAGCACGAGAACAGGAATACCAGGATGATACCAACGACCATTAGAACCTTCCATCCCCACGCTGATAGTAGAGTCCAAAACCACTCCATTAAGGACCAGTTTCCCTTGTCTACGTGAATAGAGTCGGAAATCTTGTGTAGCTTAGAGATCGCTTCGTATACAGTCGGAGCATTATTTGGAATAAAAACACAGCAGCTCGATTGGATCATTCTGCATACCCCACCTCGATCTGCAAGTATTACGTCTAGAACCATACGGTTCTGCAACGTCATGAGACGATCCGCCTGGAGCTCAGCTGTTAAGTTACTAAGGGCACCAGCAGTTTCTGTAATAGTAGATTCAACTACCCGTGTTAGCTGACGTAGATTTCTACTATTGGCCATAGGCCCCCAGAACGGAAGGAAACCTTTGAAGAAGTCTCCAGCTTCCTGACCAGCGGTATCTTCCTCGCTGAAAACACCTCTTGCTACTCTGGTCTTGTGATAATCTGGGGAAGCAGTGTACGTTGGAGGCAATAGTTGAGCAATATAACATGAACCTGAAAAGTCAGCAGGCAGCCATGTATACGCTCTATCCTGACAAATGAAGTAGGTACCCCTAGCAGTCAGAAAGGCAGGGGAAGAGTTAGACGGATACACGTAAGCCTCAACGCACTCACTCTTCCCTAGCTGAGCTCTTGGATTTCTCCCATTACCTTGCAAACAGACTTGACCTCGGTGAGGTACGACCCAAATTGGAGTGGAGCCCTTACGCTTGCTTTCACCCAAACTAATGCGATACTCCGTAGAATTCCAACTCAGATATACCCGTAATTCATCTCTAGGGTAAGATGGGGTGTTATTGACGTCTTTAATCATGTCAATGATTCCCTTGACTAAAGCTTTATTGGCAGAGTTGTATTTAGTGGAACGTGGTGGACGCGGAGGATAGGTCTCAAGGGCATAGACAAAAATGGTCTGAAAGGCCTGAAATGATCCATTATAGCTAAAAGGCAAGACCAGATAGGGGATGCCTTTATCCATAGTGTGGGGTATCAAACCACACACCCACCAGTCTGTTGTGTTAACTACCAGTTGGTGTTGATGCAAGAGCTGTACAAAAGTGTTATTAATGAATTCTGAGGGTCGAGCTTGTTCGTGTTCAGGAAACGAGTGAAAAGAATGATAAGAAGCAACAGTAGAAGAAACGGGATCAAGGGGAGGTACTGTAGTTGTTACCGGTGTAAAAATTAAATGCATACAAAAGACGATTCCACCCACCAACGTTATTAAAACAATCAAAAACGTAATTGCGCATTGCATTAGAAAACATTTGTTATGAAGAATCTTGTAAAGTCTATTTCTGCGAACATAAATTACATTCTCTCGGTGCAGCTCAGGAAGCTCCATCTTCTACAACCGCTCGCGACCACTGATGATGTGTACGTAGTTGAAAATGCCTCTATCAGCCCTGGGAGTTCCCAGAACTAACAGAAAGGTCGACCTTGTGTCTGACCCCCGCAGATTCAATTAGGCACACAGCCACGACCCTACGGCTACCCAGACAGCAAGGCAATTTAAAAGAACATAACAATACAAAATATTAGCAAACTTCCTGGCTGGAGGCAATGTATCAAAATTCAAATATGTAAAGTAGGCAGTTTCCTGCTTTATTTGTCCTTTGTGTGAGATCGTAAGTTGTATCTCAATTTTCCTGGAGCTGTTTGATCCGGAAACAGTGTATTTTCAGCAGGGGTTGCAATGTTCAAGTTCGCAGATGGCAAATGTTCTTTTGATGCAGAGGACAAATGTTCGGAGTTCAAAGGTGCAGTTTCAGAAGGGGAGTCAGAGTTCGGTGAATCAGTGATCAGTTCTGCATCGCTGAAAGGAACGAATCTGGGGACTTGTTCAGTTTCAGAAGCACCGATTCCTCTTTTCACCCAGTTGTCATAAGGAAGTGGAAGGGGTACACGTTTAGCGTGCGTCGCATGGATCCAGTTCTTTCTGCCAGCCACACGTATAGCAGTCCTCGTCGCCAACAAGACCTGGAATGGTCCGACGAATTTGGGTTGGAGGTTTCTCGTCCGTCCAAAGTTTCTTATGACCACCTGGTCACCGGGTTTCAGCTGATGACCTGGACTCTCCGGTGGCTTTGGCAATGCATCGAAAACCTGTTGGTGAATAAGACTCAATTTAGCAGTCAAGTCGAAAAGGTAATCAATTAACATTGGATATTCCAGCTGCTTAAACTCCTTCGGTCTAGGTACCCCCCAAATATTCGCAGGTCGACCTAATACAATCTCATAAGGACTCAGCCCTACTCGAGAATGTACAGTCGCTCTTGTGGATAACAGAGCCAAAGGTAGTGCATCTGGCCAGGACAAACCCGTGGAGGCCTGTATCTTAGCGAGTTTCAGTTTGAGGGTGCCATTGTAACCCTCAACTAAACCAGCAGACTGGGGGTGATTCGCACTGTGGAACTTCTGTTTTATCCCTAAACCGGCACACACACTCTGCATAACTTTCCCTACAAATTCACTTCCGTTATCTGACCATACAATCCGTGGCATGCCGAATCTGGGGAAGTATTCTTTGAGAAGGATTTTGGCAGTGGACAAGGCAGTATTGTCCTTTAGTGGGTAGGCTTCGATCCATCTAGAAAAAGCACAGACTACCACTAGGACGTACTTTAGATTATTGCAACGATCCATGTGAATGAAATCTAACTGAATCACTTTGAAGGGGCAGGAAGGAGGAGCGAAGTGACCAGCGGGTGTGGGGATTCCCTTGCCAGGATTATGCATCAGGCATATCATGCAATTTCTCACCACTCGTTCTGCACACTTACTAATCCCATCATTCTTCCAGACTGGAGCCAACATCTTACAAATCCCTTTAGAACTGATGTGCGCTGCTCCATGCGCCATCGTTACTACTGCAAGCACGTACGCATCAGGCAACATCCAACGCTGCTGTTCTGACAAATCAATCCAACATCCACTCGAGTCCAAATTACCCGTATTCTCTTTCCATGCAAGCTTTTCCTCCTCAGTCGCCTCTTTCTGAATTTCTTTCACACTTTCCACTGTATCCTCACACATTCCAGACTCAGTAATCCATCTTGCAGACGTTGCAACATACATTCTACTCATCATATTTCTAGCTGTCTGTTTAGCGGTCTCATCAGCAAAAGCATTTCCACGACCAACATCATCCGTGATTGCTCGATGAGCACTGTACTTTACAATCGCAACTTCAGTCGGCAAGGTTAGAGATTCCAACAAGTCATTAACTAGCTGACCATGTTGAATCTTAGTCCCATGGGACGTAATGAAACCTCTCTCTTTCCACAAACGGCCAAAACTATGGGCCACGCCGAACGCGTACTGACTATCCGTGAACACATTCACTCTCTTTCCCTTAGCTAAAACACACGCTCTAGTTAATGCGATCAATTCTGCAGCTTGGGCAGAATTCTGACTCACTCTTGCAGTCTCCACAATTGTACTCAAAGTCGTTACTGCATAAGCAGCTGTCACATCACCATTCTCCAATTTAAAACAAGACCCATCAACATACAACGTGCCATCTGGATCTGGTAATGGAGTGTCTTTAAGATCAATTCGTCCTTTTGTCTCTTTCTCGGTTCTGAAACAACAGTCATGTGGTTCCGAATCACTCGACTCCTGACTAGTCGGCAACAATGTTGCTGGATTCAATACATTGCATCTTTTGATCTGAATATGACTCGCTAGCAGTGTCAGCTCGTAGCCTGATAATCTAGCACTGGTAAGGTGCTGTGTCTTGGTTCGGTTCATGAGTGTGTCCACAGCATGAGGAACCATAACCACTAGCATGTTGTTCATCACCAAACCAGCAGATTGTCGAATGGACGCTGCAGCAGCTGCTGTAGCTCTCAAACAACTAGGCAACGCTCTGGCTACCGGATCTAATGTTGATGAAAAATACGCACAAGGGCGTTGTTTGTCAACAAATCTTTGCGTCAGAACACTCAACGCGCAACCTTCTCTCTCGTGCACATAGAGCGTGAATGGCTTGCTGTAGTCGGGTGTACCCAACACAGGAGCTGAACACAGTGCATTTCGTAACTCAGAAAAACTCTGCTGACATTCGGCAGACCATGGCACCGGACTCGGAACACCTTTTCCAGTCAAGGCCACCAATGGTTTTGCCAAAATAGAAAAATTTGGGATCCATTGCCTACAGTATGAGGTAATACCTAAAAAGGCACGCACTTCTCTCTGTGTGCTAGGAACATTCATCTGCGTAGTTGCTTTTATTCTCTCTGGGGTCAACTTTCTTCCCTCCTTTGACAATAGATGACCTAAGTAGGTCACTTCTTGACAACAGTATTGCATTTTCGAAGGTGACACCTTGTGATTTAAACTAGACAAATGATGCAATAAGGAAATTGTAGCTGCTTTGCAAGTTTCCTTGTCATCGGCAGCCACTAGAAGATCATCGACATATTGCACTAAAGCAGAACCAGTAGGAAGTACAAAGGAATCTAACTGACTTTTTAATGCCTGACTGTAGATGGACGGGCTCTCACAATAGCCTTGTGGAGCACGTTTAAACCTGAAGCTTCGACCTCCTAGAGAGAAGCCGAAAATATCTCTGCTTTCCTCGGCTATCGGAATGCTGAAAAAGGCATTCTTCAAGTCGATAACTGAAAACCATGTGGCTGTAGCAGGAATCAACGTTAACAATGCAGTAATGTCTGGAACCACAGGAAACTGTGGAATCACAATTTTGTTAACCTCTCTAAGATCGATTACAAATCTATAGACTGGAGGCTTTGAAGGATCAGTGCGTTTCAGAATTGGCAAGACAGGACTGTTACAGACATTTCCTCTAGTTTCTTCTACTACGTCTTTCTTGATCAAATCTTGCACGATCAATAAAAGCGCACGTTCACCTTCACTAGAGATTTTGTATTGTGGGATTCGTGGAAATTTGACATTCGCTTTCAAAGTGACTACATATGGTGGAATTTCTAAGAGACCTACATCGTTAGGACCAGTCGCCCAAAGAGTATCAGGGAGAGAACGCAGCTCTGGTGGGAGCGCATCCATCGACAAGTACATTGGAGAGATGATTCTCTTACCCAATGTAAGCTGTACTCCTGCCGGAGAACAGTACAATATCGCGTACCGGTTGTTTTAACAAGTCTAAACCAAGCAGTTTTTCATTACAACCTGTCGTCAAAATCAAGGGTGCTTTCAATTGACGGGGTCCAACAGAAATAGACAAAGGACCAGATACGGGTTTGTAAACAGGGGCGCATGAAAAACCTACAGAAACATTTGTTAAGCCAGACAAAGGTGCGCCAGGGAGTTTCGCATGAATGATAGAACTTTTTGCTGCACCAGTATCCAACAGAAACGGTTCGACTACACCTGATGTTGCTACTGCGACATAAGGCCCACTCTGATCTACTGGAACTGATACTACTCCCTCTCTTTGTCCATGGCTGTCCTAGTACTCATTTTGCTGAAATTCCTCACTAACTTCACAGTAGTCTTCAACGTGGTACTGTTGAGATCTATTTTTGTTGGGCAGACTGTCCATTTCGCTGATCAAAATAATTAGAAGGGCGATCATTTGTTTGTGGAGGCATAGCACCTCGTCCTCGACCTCTAGAATTTTGCGTAGAACCACCACGACCTCTCTGAGCTGCTGCAGCATTATTTTGTGCTAATACTGGACACTCATTTTTATAATGACCTTCTTTCTTGCAGTAAGCACACTGATTCCATTGGTATTGTGGTCTCTGAGAACCATAATCCGTCCATTGATATGACCCTTGCTGTGTGTTAGTCTGATTCGTGCGAGGCGGATATGCTTGTTGCAAAAGAACTTTTGTTTTTAAATCTTTCGTTTTCTTATCTGACTTTTCCTTTTCTTCTTTATCCCTATTTTCATAATACTGGGCAGTTGCAAGTATTTGGGCAGTCGTAGAGAGAGCCCACGCACTTTCAGAATCTTTCAATTTATTACTGAGCTCTGGTAACAGATTGTGCATAAATTTATCAACAAATAGTCTCTGTCCTCCTTCCGTGATCATATCCTGACCACTGTGATCTACGAAAGTTTCTTCAAATCTTGTGAAAAAGTCGGAGACACTTTTGTCCTTCTGCCTGCATGCGGACAACTTGTCCCAGTTAACGCGCAATGCTGGCATCAGAGTCTTCATTAAATCGATTATTCTACCGGGCAAATCAGCAATTAGAGGTTCGGGTTTAGAACCACCTATTTGTTGACCATCTGCCGCTATTATAGCTGCCCAATCACCACCTAGGGCAACTGGATGATTTTCTTTACGAATTTTAGCCCAAATTGGTTGTGGAACTACATTGCCAAATAACATGTCAATGTCCGCTAAATTCATCACACAAGCTTCAACTGTCTGCGCTAACTCTTTGTAGTATCCGGCTGGATTCTTACGAGGATCTGGCAAGGCCTGTTTTACTGCTAGTACTTCGGCTCGCTTCCACGGAATGTGTATCCACACTCTCTGGAATTGGGCCGGAGCGGCTGCAATACCACGGACTGCATCGGCTTGTACAGCTTCGTGCCAAATTGGAGGAACCTCCCTCATAGGATATTGTCGATTCTGCTTCGTACTGCATTTTTCTAACTCTCTCGGTAAACGAAGGGAAGGATCGAATCTAAAATCTAAAAATAATTCCATAGCTTCTTTTATCTCCTGACCAACTATCATACCTGCAGCGAATTTTTGTTGAACCTGGATTAATTCATCTGGTACCTGTTCAGATTCGCTCTCTTCCCATTCTTCACGTAAAAGGGAACACATGACATCAAACACATAACGTTGTGTCGGTTCCTTCCACTGCATAAATGTATCTAATACATCTTTCACACTATATCTTCCAACTTTCGAAATCCACCTAAGGGCAGTGGAGTCTAATATTCCACGTTCTTCACTACTAGGAAGCTGACTACGTCTTTGAACGGAGTCAGAGACAGGACTTCTAATCAAGGTTTTGTAAAATGGAGATAGAATATTAGTACCAGAATCAGTGATTTTCCGACGAACAGAAAGCGGAGTCATATAGCTTGCAGAAGTTTGAAGGAGAATAGTAGTCGGAACAGAAGAGACAGCGACAGTAGGGGTAGCAGGCAAAATAGCTTGTGAAACAACAGCTATGAGCGGTACAGGCACAGGCAAAGACGCTGGCAACCCTGGAAGAGGGGGTGCCGGAGGAACATTAATATTGACCACCGGAGGTACAGGAGCTTGATTCAGGGGAGCAGGAGCAGGAATACCAGGCTGCCCAGCAACCGGTACTTGCACATTCGGTAAAGGTGGAGCCGTAGCACCCTGTGCATACGGTGGGGGTGACCTCAATAAGTAAGACAACAGGGGATCCTTTTCGGGGTCCTCTATTATCTTAGCTGTACTCGATGGCAAGGCAGGATAGCACTTGTCTATCGCTAGATTACGCTCTCTATTGGCCACCTCTATCGCTTTCTCAGATTCATTGAGTTGCAGCAGCTTGGCAGACTGTTCTAAAGTCAACTCTTGCTCTTTCTGTTCTTTCTTTAACTTTTTAATTTCTCTCTGTTTGGATTCTTTTCGCCAATAACGGAAAGAATCAAACATTGCCGGCCGGGCTTTCTTCTTAAATAATTTCATTTCCAAATTATCAAGAATTTCGGGTTCGAAACTACCATGCAGTGGCCAACTAAGGACACCGTCTTTCTCTGTATATCGGATCCATACCTCATTATAAGATATAGGACCTACACCAAACTTACAGTACAGATCATAAAGAGGAGTTCCAATCGGAGGAACCAGACATGAATCCTCCAACCGGGAATCACTGTTGCAACCAAAACACGACAACATACAATTTTTCCGACTTACCATTTTATAATCCGGAACACAGAACAAACACAAACAAAGGTGAGTGCTCGAACTAAGAACTTAGGCCTACCAAAGCGAACAAATGTATCGATACCCAGACTAAACCAAATGATTATCGTAACTAGAACAACCAGTGATAATCTGACAAAACCAAACCAAACCAAGAACTAAAAGGATTATCCAAACAGGAGCAACCCTTACGAAGTAACCAACTAGCAACCACTTAATACTTAACTGAGGCACTGAAGACCTCACCAAGGAGAAACCCGTCACATCTCGCCGTACTAAGGTCTGCACCTCGGGTCCAAGACAGGGCGACAGTCAAGGCAGCGGACCACTGCAGCCGTCCGAACGGGAACCCTCGTGGAAGAGAACGTCGGGCCACTTTTGCGATATGCCGGGATCGATGAAGTGGGGCGCCTCCCTCTGGAATCTTCACACGAAGCTTCTCGAACTCTTCAGGCTTTTGGACCGGTACCGAATGACGTCGCCCGACTTTGGGCGCCAATTGGAGTTCTGGACTTTTTGGTTCCGTCCAGAGGTGTCAGGGATAACACCCGAAGACCCCGGAGTTCTACCTGTCTCGGTGCACAAATAAACAGAAACACGGGCTTCTCGATGGTGGCGTCAAAGACCAAAGGTTTATTACTGCAGGGACACAGAAGTCACAGAAACTACACACTGGCAGAATCTAGGAGCCTGTTCGAATTGTACAAAGTGGGATGCTCCTTAAATACTAAATTTTAGGCTTGGGGCAAATTCTTTATATGCTAGTACATTTCTAAACCTTTGTGTCCTAAACAATAAATATTTGGCGTTACACAGGAATCGTCAACAATATCTGATGTCAAAACATTACGAACGAGGGGTTCCCACTATTCCATCATAATCCCATGTCAACTTTTCATTCAAGAGCCGGACCGTCTCATCGTAAATTTCGTTACCTCCCCCTAATAAAGGCCCAGAAGGAAAGGAGCAGAGGCAGATGCAGGAGATAGAAAAGCAGGATAAGGGATGTTTTTGGGTCGTAAATGGGCAAGGCTACCAGCTTCGGCCGCCTAATCATGATCAGGCCAACGAACACGAGAACCAGTATAGCAGGACTGGCCTCAGGCAGAGGAGGCAGCTTCTGCCGAGTCATGCGGCCATGGCGTTTTCTGTCCTAAGGTACACGTGTCACTAGCAAGGTGAATCGCCGCCTAAAGCTTACGTGTCCTTAAGTAAAAGAGGTCACTGCGTGTCCATTGACTATGTGAGGGCAAGAAATACAAAATGGCTGCCGTAATCTAAGATGGATGCCATGGGTGAATCAGAAATGTGTTCATAACAGGAGTGCTTTTGCTCGTAGCATAGCGAAAACACCAGGGTATGCTAAATGGATCATTTGCGGTTCACTGATACCAAAATTATGAGTTTACGACAATGTTGAAAACACGGGTTCAAATCGTCACGGAACCTCAAAGCAGCAATAGTAAAATACTTGTTTCTGACCGCCTTCATGGCAGCCGTCTTGTAATATGGTGGATGGATTCGCCGACTACATGTCGGGCGGTCTCCATCCCTCAGCAATGGCAGTTGGATGCTCGTCCAACCGACATCATAATAAGGGCCTTAATTCTTTGGGTGGCATTGACAAATGTTTCATTTTGTTTCATGCATTGCTTGCATATTTTAGAGGTGTACTGCGTGTACCTAAATGTCAACACAACAGGTTGTCATCATTTTGGGACGTCTGCTTTTTTAGCCAGGTTAGTACAAATTTTCTGCTTTGTATAGCCAAAATGTTTCTTCTTTTAAATACATTTATTTGCGGAAATATACTTGTCCTGTATTTTACTTGTGGATGCAGGTAACCACCTCAACACAGGACTTGTTGAATTACCAGGGAAAATATTTTTGCTTATTCTTTAGTTGATTTCCCATTGTCCTGTGCATTTTTCTGTACCAATTATTGTTTGGCCCAAACAGCATTAGTTCACAAATATTATTGTATAAAGGTAATTTCATGTTCTTTCATTATGTGACCACAGAAATCAGTTCTAGTCAGAAAATTAAAGATTACCTTTCTAAGCTTTTGCCCACTCTGTGATTATTTTCTTCCCACAATAGAGAGCCACCATATCACCAGCCATTCCACTGTTCTTGGGAAGTCTGACACAATCACACCCATAGTAACCATGGGTGGTGAACTCTGCTCTGCTCGCAGAGTTTGCTGACTTTCTGCTACTCCGCGTTACGTGGAGCTCGCGGAGTCCGGAAAAACTCTTCTTCATGGAGCTGAGTTGTTTTCCTCGCTCGCATTCACCAACGTTAAGTTGGGTAGCGCGAGCATCTAACATAAACCTCCCACCGAGATTTGTCAACGTTGGGGTCAGGTTTCTCATTGCGAGTGGTTGAGTATGCTTGCGACCGCTCTCCTTGAGAAACTGCCCGTTTGCGTTGAAAAACCTGCTGCTCTAGTGAAAATCTACACAAGCGGCAAAAAAGGTAAGCTTGCACTGTGCATGGTGCTGTTCGCAATGATTGCGCAGTGTGGAGAAGCATCTGGCACTGTGCAATCACTACGGATAGCATTTTTCCACCGTACTCCGCCGCTTGCAGAGCTCTGCGTAGTGCAACAAAGTTTTTTTTGCACTTCGCGTAGCTTCGCGTAGTGCATCTCCATGAACTCCGCCCAGGATTAACCCATAGACGAAGAGCACATTGTTACACTACCACTCGTGTGATGTGCAAGAGTGAATCTGTGCACATGAGTGAAAGTGAGTGAGAGGTGACCTAAACACTACAGGATGTTATAGAACAAGGAAACGTACACCACAATTATATGTCATAATATATTGGCAGCAATAGAGACTGACAGAAATACGAAGTCCAAATAATTGTTAAACAGTAGCTTTCCTTGGGATGAATATTCTTGTTAATAACTCCAATGGGGTGGGATTTTTGAAGATGTCATTTTAGGACACAATAATTATGTCAGATGATATTCTGACAACATGTTCTGATACCATATCTATATCACATCATATCAAAGAAGCCCAATTACAAATAATTTAATGGATAAAGAGAAACTGTCCAGAGGGCGAAAAGTAAGCTAGAAATATAGGGTCATATTTACAAGCCCCTTGCAACACTTTTGCGTCCCTTTTCCCATATTAAAAATTGAGCAAAAGAGGAGCAAAGGGCTTGTAATTCTGCCCCATAGTTTTGAAAAAGCTTACATGTTGACACACTGTTATCTTCCTAGAAAAAAAGAGTCTCAAAGATTGCACTGTTGAAAAATGTAAATATTGATTGAGTACAGCTGCTTAAGTAGCTGCTCATTTTCCATTTAATGGTGCATGTTCTTTCAACTGTGAAGGATATATAACCAGGAAAGGTTTTAGTGTTTGTGGCTCCTCCTAATGCAGCTATTTTTGTCCATTTGGGAGCCACCGTCCACTTCAAAATCTAGCCTAGAGGGTCTCTGAAGCAGTGGTAGTCAATGCAGCAAGGACCATGAAGCCTGACTATCTGAGCACAACAGCATCTTCCACCAAGATGGACCCGAAGAGTGGAACGAAAATTGTGTTTCACTCATCATCTTGGTTATCCGTAAATCCCCATTAAGTAATTGGTGGCCACCCTCAACACAACTTCTCGTCAATAGGGCAGCTTTGGCGAAATATCTGCTCTGTGAAGATGTGTAGTGCATGTATATGGTTCTATATCATCCAGTACCATATAAAGAGACATGCAATGGTTTTATAGATGGTGACATGTTTATTGTAACACTGTTCTTCTGTTAGCTGTGCAGCAAAGTGTTGGTAAAGCCCCTGTGCATTGTGGATGTTTAACATGGGGAAAAGGGGCGTGTCCAAGATGGTGACGATGAAGGAGCTTACTCTCCCTGCTCAGTGCCAAGGAAACCGTCCCACACCCGCTGGCCAAGACCCTCGAAGTAGTACTGAGGGCCCCCACTGATACCAGGGAACCCAGTGCGTGCGATTGGTGTGTGGGGGAGGGCATAGCCACAGCCCGCATCATTACAGCTACTGCACCTGCTTTGGGAAGGAGGTGGATTCAGCACACAGCAGGCTGCGATCGGGACTACAGCCGGACTGGAGACTGGGGAGCATGACATTGCGTTACTGAGGGACAATGGAGAGAGGAGTCAGGATCTCGGGCCTGCATGGTGAAACAAGCCCCTGAATTGGAGACTGACTGATACTGGTGAAGACTAGGAGGGTCATGTACCCACCAAAGGATTAGGCCTAAGGCCTTTCTCTGTGCAGCCTCTGAGAAAGTTGCCTCATGTCTGCCCTCGAATGGCCTCAGGGTGATCCCAGCAGCCAACATGGATGCCTGGGTGTCTTGGGAGTGAAGCTGATGAGTGGAGGAGGTACCCATCTGTGGCCTACAGCAGTGTTGTGGAGTTGGAACTGGTTAATAACAGCAAAACCTGGGGTAGGCCCTGGCCCTCGGAGGATCAGAGGGATGGAACCCTGCATTTCTAGTTGCGTGGGGCCGCTTTCTTGGTGTAAGCTGGAGGTGGCATTGTTGGGGCTGACAAGGGCCTGGCTTAGCTGAGCTTGGGCAGAGAGTGGCCGAGCAGAGGTCCCACAGTTTGTTGAGGGGGGTGAGGAGTTACCAAGCAGCGGGCTATGCTATCCATATCGACAGTGTCCTGGCACCCGAGGAAGTACCTGTTTTGGAGGATAGGGCTGGTGCCCCCTTCTGGGCAACTTGAGCTTGTACTCCTTGGCAAACAGATTCACAGACTTCAGTTGGACACGCAGAGACATTGACCGCTGGTTGGTCCTCTGTACACCATGCCATACTCTTGGCTAATTTATCTGGTAGTGGAGCTGTGAGGTGAGCGGGTCCCAGAAGGTGGGAGGAATCACCAGGCTGGCTATGTTTGCACCTGGAGACAGCAATGCCACTGGTTGTACCACATTGAATTGGGCAAGACCGCCTGACACAACAGTTAGCTAACACAGGTGACTGCCTCCAAACACAAGAAGCACACAAATATGAAGGATATCCTCGCTAAGGTGGCAGCAAAAAAAGCAGAGGGAAGTCGAAACATCGATGGTGACTGGGACCGGAGTTGGGAACCCTCACCTAATTGATTGCCACAAAACGTGGGAAGGCGTTCCTTACCTGAACTTTTATGGACTAATTCTTTGGCAGATTGCGCAAAAACATTAGCTGCTCTGTAGGAGTACCTCTCTAAAGACCTAAATAAAGTGAAACATGAACTGTAGGACCTGGGGCAAGGTGTCTGAACATTAGAAACCTTAGGGAGAGGAACTTGAGACACTCAGACAAGAGGTGGTTGAACTCTGTGATCAGAATATTGATCTCCAATGTCATCTGGATGATCTGGAAAACAGGTCCCACAGATCCTGCGTCTACATACGGGGCATCCTCAGTAAGAAAGAAAATGGTGCATTTGAGAACTATGTGAAGAGACTTGTCTATCACATCCTTTCCAGACTCAACCAGGAGGATGTTCATTTGAACCGCACACATAGCGTTGGCAGGCACTCAGAGTCCAGGAGGACTCCTCAAGGTTTACTTATTTGTGTCCATCATTTTAAGCTGAAAGAGGCGATCATGGCAGCAGCCCAGGAAGTTGGAACAATCTCTTCAAGGGGGCCACAATACACCCTCTATCAATACCTCTTTCTCCACACCCTCCTGTGCAGGTGACAGCTGTACCTGGTGATGGCATACATCATGGAGAAAGGTGTGAGATGTCACTGGGGAATCCCATTCAGCCTCATGTTTACCATCTCTGGCACAACACACACAATCTTCACCCTTGCTGAGGCGCACTTGGTCCTGGACCCGACGGAAGTGAGGGGCGGAACAACGTAAAAGGTGATGCTGGCATGCACTACCAACCAAGCCACCCACACATTGTCCATCTCGGGATGAAATACACAGAGAGAAACAGGTGGTCCTAAGTAAACTGCAGACCAACAATGCAATGGAGACGAAGGTGGAATGACAGATGCTATTTTCTATTGACGCAGCATTGGCACTGTGATACTCTGGACAAGTTATAATCCTAATGAACAGAGGCTAGGATGGGTAGTGTGTGGGCATTGGTAAGATGACTGCAAAGACGACAGGCGGAAGAGAGGGAGCATCTGGGTGAAAGATGGAGAATGAGCTTGAACACCGACCCATTAAGCTCTTGTAGACGACCATCTCAAGGGACCAGAGACTCATGTAGAGCGGGGATTGAAATATGTTTATTATTGTTGTATTGTTGGTGATTGGAAATGTTGGTCCACGATTATCAACAGGAGGTACCTTTACCATTTCCACACCTACACCTGCACATGAGAATACACTGCCTCTTAGGTCAGCCAGGGATTGCCAACATACCTATATAGCAAAAAACTCAGTTGATGGACAGAATGCAGAACAATGTCTTACATTCACCCCAGTACAAAGATCTGGGCATAAATCCATCGTTTTTTTGCACTCCACACCACCCTAGGTCAGACAATGGCTATATGCAAAACAGCCTTGACCCTGTGCCTCATAGGAACAGTCCAGCCCAAACTACCAAGCCATGTCTTTCCTAGACCGGAGTCAAGCATCCAAGGACCAGTTTCTGGCTATCAGCCTTTAATCAGCCTGGATAGCTTGACTCCAGTGATGTGGAGAGCCTGGGACTCACGTCTGAGCATACCCAGCCCACTTGGGGTGAAAATTGCAAAAAACACAGTTGATGGACAGAATGCAGAACAATGTCTTACATTCACCCCAGTACAAAGATCTGGGCCTAAATCCATTGTTTTGTTGCACTCCACACCACCCTAGGTCAGACAATGGCTATATGCAAATCAGCCTTGACCCTGTGCCTCTTGGGAACAGTCCAGCCCGAACTACCAAGCCAGTCTTTCCTAGACTGGAATCAAGCATCCAAGGACCGGTTTCTGGCTGTCAGCATTCTTCAGCCTGGATAGCTTGACTCAAGTGATGTGGAGAGCCTGGGACTCACGTCTGGGCATACCCAGCCCACTCGGGGTGAAAATTGCAAAAAACACAGTTGATGGACAGAATGCAGAACAATGTCTTACATTCACCCCAGTACAAAGATCTGGCCCTAAATCCATCGTTTTTTGCACTCCACACCACCCTAGGTCAGACAATGGCTATATGCAAATCAGCCTTGACCCTGTGCCTCATGGGCACAGGGTCAAGGCTGATTTGCATATAGCCAGAGTCTGACCTAGGGTGGTGTGGAGTGCAAAAAAACGATGGATTTAGGCCCAGATCTTTGTACTGAGGTGAATGTAAGACATTGTTATGCATTCTGTCCATCAACTGTGTTTTTTGCAACATACCTATATAATCCTGCAATGGTGAAAATGGTAAGATTTAATGTGGGCTGCCTCAATAATCTGGACAAGCGCATGGCCCTGTTCTTTTTGCATGACATGGATTGTGACATACATTTGTTACATGAAACGCATCTTATCAGATTAAACTGTCCGAGACTATGATCTCAATGGTTTGACAATCAGTTTTTTCTCCTCAGGGACCAGAAGTCGGGTGTAACAATCAAACTGGCTAACAAATTCAAGGACACATTTATAGATACAGTCCTGGACATACTGAACATAGCAGGAATACTACTGGTGTTCTGCATGCTGATTGGGCCCATCACTCTTACATTTGGGCATTTGTGAATGACAAGATGTTTCTTAAATTTCCTCTCACACAAGATCTCGCATCCCCGAATTGGGACGTACTGATTGGAGGGGACCTAAACATAGTTATGGACACAGACCTGGGCAGATCTGCACACACGGTGGGGCAGACTGGGGCATTAATGAAGGGGAGCCTCAAATGGATGAAGGACAAAGGGTTGGTGAAAATATGGATACAGAATCAGCCCACGCAACACAACTACAATTTTTATTCCACCTCCTGGCAGGGGTATGCTCATCGGACTATTTTTTGGGTACCACCCACAAACATTCAAAGACTGTATGCACCAAAAATGTATATATCAGTCATTTCTGATCACTCTCCCATCACATTAGAGCTGCAAATGCCCCATACAGATACTCTCACATAGTTGTGGAGGTTTAATGATAACCTACCGAAACACAATAGAGTGACCAATATGGTTAAACGCAGCCTAACGGATTTCCTCGCAATCAATGATACTCCAGATATGACTGTCCAGACATTGTGGGTTACACTGAAGGCAGTCACCCAAAAGCAATTTGTGTCACATGCTTTTCCACAGGTTGCTATAATACAAGAAGAGAGAGATGGAGGGGAAAGTGGGAGACTAGAAAGTGCACATAAGCAAACAACATCCATATGCATATGGCGCCAACTCACATAAGTTAGAAAACAAATCAGATGCCTAGATAGCGATGAAGGGGAATTGGAACTTTTAAGACTCATAACAAAAACACTATATAGGGGGAAAGAGAGTGGGACAATTGCTGGCTTGCAAACACAGAGCCAAATGACAGAACAGTACCATTGAGATGTTGACCACACAAACTGGGGAGAAAGTGTGAGATACTATTGACATATCAGACATGTTCCACAAGTCTTATGCTGCTCTTTGCACAGCTTACTCTCTCCTCCCCTCTGTTGCCCACTAGTACCTGGGGAGATCCCACTCCCGGTCCTAACACCCGAGTAAACACAATTGCTTGAAGATATCTCCATAGCGGAAGTCATGTTGCCAGCTTCAACCAAGCAATGTCCCCGACCCGATGGTCTCACAATGGCTTTTTATAAGGTGTACTGTTCCATTATTGCCCCAATACTGACACTCAGATTTAACAACTTCGCTACACCTGCCCCTATGGCCCTGTCTCTTAGGAAAGCAGATATGTGCCAGTCATACCAAAGCCCAGGAAGAAATCCAAACAATGTTCCTCATACAGGCCCAGATCATTGCTAAATGTGAAGATCTTCACGGGGATACTGGCCAAACAATGGATGTCCTACATGCAGGGACTGATAGACCTGGACCAGACAGGCTTTATTCCTGAGCTGGGATGTAGTGACAATAACTAACTATTGCTCCACATCCTGGACAATGTGAAATGAACAGGCCACCCCAAATTTCTGATATCCATTGATGCCGAAAAAGGCATTTGATTATGCACACTGTTCATACTTGGTGAAGACACTGGAAAAGGGATATTTTTAGCAGCTACATGGCCACTGTGGCTCACATTAAGGTAAGTGCTCAGCTCTTGCGAGCCTTTGCAGTGGGCAGGAGGACGATACAGGATTGTACTATGTCTCAACCTCTGTTTGCACTATACATGGAGTCACTGGTGAGAGAATATAGCTTAACTGAAACATAAATGGAGTTCAGTTTAGGGGACACTAACACAAAATAGTGCTGTATGTGGAATATGGGCCTGATTACAATCTTGGTGGACAGAGTTACTCCATCACGATATCCCATCCGCCAAACTACAAATCCGTTATATCCTATAGAACTTGCAATTTGGCATACAGAATATTGGTCATGTTTGTGACGGGGTATTCCAGCAGGCAAGATCGTAATCAGGCTCTATGTAATGGTGATGATGACGGACCCTTCAACATCCATTCTGGCATTACTCACCAAATTATCTATATTTAGTAATGCGTATGGTTTCAAAATGAACCCTATCAAATCCCTAATCATGAGTATTAACACAACTCAAGCTCTTACAGACACTCTACCACAGAAGTTCACACTGCTGTGGACAAACACACAAATCCCATGCCATAGACAAGACTGTCACACTTAACTCAAATTATTGACTCATGACAGTCCATTCAGCTGCTCAAAACTGGAGAAACAAGGGAATTGACATGGCTGGGGCATATTCAGGCAGTTAAGATGGCCATGCTCCCGAAAATATTATATGTAATGGAGACAATCCCAATCTCCTCACTGAGGGTAACAGAAGTGTGGCTCAATGGTTAGAGTGGCAGACCCTGATGCAGAGTTCTAGCCCGGGACCAGGGTTCAATTCCCCGCCTCGGTGGGTCTTGGGCTCAAAATTCCACGGACCTGATAATTCTCGCCTCGGTGCCTATTCCAATCATGGAGTCCCACTCTGCAACTATGGTAAAACAATCATGTACAGTCAAGTGAGAAAAAACAGTCGACGCAGCGTTTCGGTGCTTTGTCTGATCTTCACACCTTCTTCAGGAGGTGTGAAGATCAGACAAAGCACCGAAACGCTTCGTCGACTGTTTTTTCTCACTTGACTGTACATGATTGTTTTACTTTTGTTTACATATAAATATATGACTGTGCCACTGTTGGTGGCTTTTATTAATTGTTTTTAATATGTTTTAGATTGTAACCCGTTCGGGAGGAAATAAAATCCATGTTTTAATTTTGATAAATTTCAGTTGCTTAGTGTTATTAATCCTGAGTGATCCTATGGTTTTTGTCTACTTTGCACTTGCTTTTGGTTTTCGAGATTCACTAGCCATTCATTTATTACAAGGTTATAAAGAGTTACTTTAATGTCCAAAGGTAAACCCTATTTAAGAGATACGGTTAATGCATCTAACCAATCGCAATAAAGACATGGACCCTAACAGTTTTTCTAACTTTCAGATCCCCCTCCCTGTCATATACTACAGAGGACCCTCATTCCTTATTGTATAGTAGAAGGCATCTACACCAGAGCACGGACCTCAGATACCAGTAGTTTAGGCAAGGAAATCCTTCTTAAGATTGCACACTACTGTTAGTACACACCAGTACATCCACATAGATGGCTTCCAGCTACCAGCCTCCTCATGATGGAAGACCTGTGTACGAATGGGAACGTTAATACATATCATGTAGAGCTGCCCCAGGGTACCTAAATCCTGGAAGGATGTGCTCAGGAGCATTAACACTATATACAATGCCGAAATGCAATTATTTTCAATCTACGCTGATTTTTGTTACTTACCCTGCCGTGAGGGCAATGGTTTCAGTTCTTTGTGTCTCCAGCTCCAGGGAGACGCCGTGAGGGGAACGGCTGTGCTCTAAATGCCGCAAAACCGCCTGCAGCCACCGTGTCGTAATTGGCATGGCCGCGTTAGCGATTAGCTGAAACTACACGTTGTCCTCTTTAACTTGGCTGAATACGAGAACGCCATTTTGAATACTGCAGCGGCCATCTTAGATCATAAGCGGCCTCGTGGCCGGCGTGCCCTTTAGTCCATTGTCCGTTTCACTGACCACTTCAGTCTGCCCAGCAACAGGCTATTTTTAGTACTGGTCAAGCTTGCACATGCGCAGTCCCAATTGACCAGTAAGCCTTTAGGAATGTGCGCCAAACTGACCAGCGGAGTTGTGCCCCCTCCAATGAGCTGGCGGTGTTCCAAAGCATGACCATATATGTCTCTAAAATGTGTTCTCACTTGTGCCGCCTATCTTTTATTGCCCCAAACTGTATATAAATCGGGGTCACACCGGTGTTCGGTGTGATACCTCTTGCATTACCGAAGGGTGCTGTTTGAGTGTACCACCACCCCATGGGGTCTTAATAAACTTGTTCTTTGCCTTTTACAGTTTCCGTGCCAACAGTTCTTGAGTGTAAGTGGGTTATCTTCGGAGCATGTAGGCCTTGGGAACCCTGATTACTTCAAATTGGCGATCACGAAGGGACTCATCGGCGACTCGGATGCCCGAAGGAGAGGTCGTGACGAAGGCTTGGAAACTCGCCATGGACGCGCGCTGCCACGAGTGACCCGAGTCTTGGCTGCCACGGTGTTTCTTCCTTTCCTTCCGATCTGACCTTCCAGGTGGCGCCGGTCTCCGACTGAGTTTTAGAGTGTCTGCGTTGCTGAGAAAGTGCCGTTTGGCTGATTTGGCTTACAAGACCTTGGCAGTTGGAATCTGGACATTTGAGAATTTGGGTAAGATTTGTGTTCGGTAAGGTAGTCTTTGGACGCTTACTGAAGTTCTATGATTTGTGATCGGTAAGGTAGTCTTCGGACGCTTGCCGAAGTCCTACGATCTACGTTTTGATTTGAGTTAGCTAACATTGTGATTTTGTGATCTTTGAACTTATATGTGTAGTGCACTTCACATAGGCAGGCATGTAGAGATGTTTCTCTAACTTTGTTTTTTCCTCTGAGCGGCACAGTTGTGTGAAGTACTGTAAGTGCCATTTTGTACAGTGTCACGCTTTCGTGATACTTTTTGAACATGCCTGTTTTCAGCACACTCCGAGGGATGTGCTGTCTTGGAGAGGGTACCACAATTAGGTTAGCGGAAGCACAGCCGGCTCCCCCAGAGGGAACACCAAATCGTGAGATGTATATCAAACTAGGCCTTCCCCCTATTATGTACAGCAAATTATGGCATAAGTATACAAAGGCCGATCCCGAATTACAATGGCCTCTACATGGGTCGTTCGATTTACGAAAAGTACAGTTTGTGGAACAATGTTTGTTCCAACGCAGGTCTAGACAAAACATGTTTGACTGTGTGCGAATGTGGGAGAAAGCGGTGCGCGAGCGAATGAAGCGTGAAGTTGCCTTGGCGGACAAAGAGCAGCGCAAGGCTGCTCGGGATAAGGCTTTACAGCTTGAGGAAAAGGAGGCTCAGGAGAAGAGAGAGAGGGAGGAACGGGAACGTAAATTGCAAACGACTGGTCAATTTCCTATTCGCCGACCGCTTTATCCTGTCCTTAATAATGAAATTGATGATTTTTCATTGCTAGATCGGTCACCGCCTCCGTACGTTTCGCCGACGGCACCAGCTGCAGATTCGGAGGACGATGGACAGGATAAGTCGGAACAGAAGGGGGTATCTGCTCTCAGGTTTACTGCGGAGAGGTCCGCACATTTACGTAGTTGGGCTCGTAAAGTGAATAAGAAGTGCGTCTCTCAGGACCAGTTGCTTGCGGAGAAAAGGGCGTGGTCGGATCTTGAATTAATGTATTTTTTATCTAGTTTGGCAGATGAAGTTGTTGCTGCGTATCGTGAACTGTCTGTCACGTTAGAACCTAAATCGTTGTCAGTGTATCGTGAGAATTTGCTTCAAGGTGTATTTGATCTTGCAGATGTTGACGACCTATTCACGCAACTGATCCAGCTGCGAGACGAAACGACGAAATTGCGGGAGGAGCGGAAAAGGAGGCAAAAGGAGTCCAAATTGGAGAATAACGGGCAGGCTTAGGAGTGTTCTCTCCGTGGTTCAGATAAGAGTTCTGCGTTGCATGTTATGCCTATGCGTGAAGCTGCGCCCTTGTATGTTCCACCTAAAGGGGAAGGTACAGATGATGATACATTTTCAAAAGATGCGAAAGGGTATTTTGTATATAACTGGGTATACACGCCTTGGAATCGAGCAGATGTTATGGCATTGAAAAATTCTTTACCTGATCTTCGTAAAAATCCGGCGGCATTTTATGAAGGGGTGGAAGGGGCTATTTCGTCTTGTGTGATGACTCTTGTGGATATAGATTTGTTCTTTGGGCTAATTTTACCACCTGATATGTGGAGGCAAATTCGTAAAAATAATGATGAAACAATATTGGGGGGCACATGGAAGGAAATAAATGCTGCTGATTTAGATAGGGAACCGGCCTGTAAGCCTTGTCAGTTAATTCTAGATCTTCCGGCGGCTATCTTGAATAAATTAAAGACGCTTGTTCCCTCTAAAAAGATTGATTGGACCATGCTAACGTCGTGCAAGCAAAAATCCGATGAAACGGTCTCAGATTTCTTTACACGTTTTGAGGAGGCGTTCCATGATTACAGTGGTCAATCTTTAACAGATGATACGGGTCGGCATCTGTTTGTAGATAAGTATGTGGCTAATCTCCTACCGGAGATTGCAAAATGATTGAAGTTGAGTGAAAGTTCCTGGGCCACGGCGACCCCTGCGTCCTTGTTAACTATGGCTCAGTATTATGAGCGGCAGGAATTGGAGGCTAAAGAAAGTGTTGAGAAAAAGGCGAAGGAATTGAAAACGAAGGTGATGTTGGCGCAGGTTCGGGGAACACAGGGTAGAGGGAATGATAGAGGTAGACGGGGTGGAGGAAATACGTCGTATGGTCGTACGGACATTGCGGAGGATCAGTGCGCCTATTGTAAGGAGTTTGGGCATTGGGCCGAAGATTGTCCGGTACTTCGTGAGCAGCGTAGTCAGCGTGGTCGAGGAGGTGGAAGGTCGAGAGGAGGTTATACGGGAGCAAAAGGTAGCGGAAGTGATCGTGGAAGGGTTGAGGAGAGGGGCCGTGGCCAGGATGAACGAAATACGTTTGATAGGCGGAATCAATATCAGATTTTGGAGGGAGAGAATGTGGAACACCAGGATTATGTGCATGCATAGGACTGCGTAGGATGGGGTAAGGAATCAGATGAAGTGCCGGTAGATCAGCAGGGTCCATATGTAACAGCGGGTATTCTGGGTTCTACTGATCAATTTCTTGTCGACACAGGGGCTACACGTAGCGCTTTGTCGAAAAACTTGGTTCCGAGGGCTCCCCTGTCTGGCGAAATGATTACATGTGTAGGGTTTGATGGCACACCCTCCCCCAGCCCATTGTCCAAGCCCCTTGCACTATGTCTTGACAAATACTTTAGCTTTGGTCAATTCTTGTTATCACCCCATACACCAGACAATATCCTGGGTATTGACTTGCTTAAATATTTTCGAGCAACGATACGTTGTGCCCCTGAGGGAGTGCGGGTTATCCTGAATGATAATTTTCCTGACCCCGATAGGTTTTACGCCATCCTAGATGTTCCAGCTTTGGCCTCTCTACCGCATACGTTATGGGCGACCTCAGATACGGATGTGGGAGAGATGCGTATTCCACCAATACACATTACTGTTAAGGAGGGGGCCCCTCTACCACGAGTGCCACAATATAAGATCTCGAGAGAAGGTGAAATTGCATTGACACGTATTGTTCAGGATTTGATTTCTGCAGGGGTTGTGGAGGAGGTCCGTTATAATGTTTGCAACAGTCCTATTCTTCCGATCCTTAAGAGAGACACTGACGGCAAAATCTATCGCTTTATTATTGATCTGCGAGAGATCAACAAAATTGTCATTCCCCAATACCCGGTGGTGTACGATATTACGACCTTGCTTTCCTTGGTTCCACCAACGGCCACCACGTTTAGCGTCATTGATTTAAAGAATGCGTTCTTTTCCATCCCTGTTCATCCTGATAGCAGATACCTGTTTGGCTTTACGCTAAATAATAAATCGTATAGATTTTGTCGTGTTCCCCAAGGTTATCATGAAAGCCCTAGCATCTACAGCCAGGCTTTGAAAAGGCAGCTGGATTCTTTAAAATTGCAGTCTGGCGTTGCTCTCATCCAGTACGTGGATGACCTTCTGCTTGCTGCTGACTCTTATGCACAATGTGAACAAAGTACACTTGCGTTGCTTTCCTTTTTGGCACAGAACAATCATAAGGTCTCGAAGAAAAAGCTTTAATATTGTAGACCCCAGGTGACCTACTTCGGTCATCTGTTGTCTAAGGAAGGGCGTGCATTAACATCTGATCGAATTCAAGCAATTTTAGACACACCAGTTCCCCGCACGCAGAGAGATGTACGTGCCTTCATAGGGTTGACATCTTTTTGTAGACAATGGATCATGGGGTTTTCACATATCATAAAACCTTTGTTAGCGCTACTGTCCAAAGCTACACCAATGCCTCTTGAGTGGACAGATGAATGTCAGAAGGCTTTTGAACAGTTGAGGCAGGCCCTTTGTTCCGCACCCGTGTTAGGCACACCAGACTACATGAAACTTTTCACATTGTACGTGCACGAGAATGATGGGTGCGCGTTGTCAGTGTTGGTGCAATTACACGGGGATAAGCAGAGACCATGTGCATACTTCTCTGCCATTCTGGATCCTGTAGCACGAGGGTTGCCTGGGTGTTTTCGAGCGGTAGCAGCAACAGCAGTGGCCATACGACAGAGTGAGGGAATAGTGTTATCCCACAAACTGTTGGTGTTAGTTCCTCACGCAGTAGATGCCCTGCCAAACCAAACAAAGACCCAATACCTTACGAGTGCACGGCTAACGGGATATGAGCTGACACTTTTGGCGCCACATATTACACTGAAAAGATGTGCTACTTTGAACCCTGCTACTTTATTGCCCTATCCGGCCGAGGAGGGTCAGGAAGAAAAACATCATGATTGTGTTTTCCTGACCGAGGAACAGACTAAGGGTCGTGTCGATTTACAGGATGTCCCACTTCCAGATGTGGATGGGGAACTGTGGGTTGATGGATCGTGTGTAAGGCTGCCAGATGGTACGACTTCCGCAGCCTATGCGATCACGACACTTAAGACAGTGGTAGAGACAGCTAGGATACCACAAAAATCGGCTCAGGCAGCAGAGCTGATAGCCTTAACAAGAGCCTGCGAATTGAGTACTGGTCTATGTGTGAACATTTACACGGACAGCCGGTATGCCTTCGGAGTGGCACATGACTTCGGGCTACTCTGGAGAGAACGTGGGTTTTTGACATCACATGGAGAGCACATTATGCACGGAGAGCTAGTGCGTGATCTCCTAAATGCGCTGCTTGGCCCAAAGAAAGTAGCGATAGTGAAGTGCAGTGCCCACAAAAAGATCACGGATAAAGTGGGCCAAGGAAATGCCTTTGCAGACAGCATAGCAAGACAAACGGCTATGTCCCGAACTAGCTCCCCCATGTATGTGATACAATCGCAGGCTGAGCGATGGAGTGATGCTAGAGCAGAAATATTGGATATTCAAAAGTCAGCCACTGAATCTGAACTTGCGGCATGGGCAGCAGATGGGGTACTAGATGATGAGGGTTGTTGGAGAAGCAAAGACATGGAGAAGTGGAAATTGCCTGCGGCCTACTTGCAGGCGATGGTCCAGATGACACATGGACTGGCGCATGTCGGAGCTCTTGCAATCACTCGGCTCTTAACACGAGTTTGGGAACATCCTGAGATTGCTAACACTGCGAAGAGAGTAGTGCAGACCTGCCTGGTTTGCTTACAGCACAATCCTGGAAAGGGGACCCATACTCCGAAAGGAGGGTTCGTTCCACCTTCTGCACCATTTGAGGTACTCCAAATGGATTACATCCAACTCGAGCGCTGCAACAACCTGAAGTACGTCTTAGTGGTGGTATGTGCTTTTAGCAAATGGGTTGAGGCCTTCCCCACGAAAGATAATACGGCTTTGACAACAGCTAAGGTGTTGCTTAAGGAATTCTTTCCTCGCTTTGGAGTTTGTAAATTTCTGTGGAGCGATAATGGGCCTCATTTTGTTGGAAAGATTGTGGAATATGTACTGAAGGGGTTAGGGATTCAGCAGAAGTTCCACGCTGTATTCCACCCTCAGTCAGCAGGTCTGGTCGAGCGGTACAATGCCACGTTGAAGCTTAAACTGGCCAAAATTGTGGCGTCTACATCGTTGAAGTGGCCAGACGCTTTGCCGCTAGCACTACTCTCTCTTAGATCAGTACCCCATTCACGAACTGGCCTTACGCCCTATGAGGTGGTGTTTGGGCGCCCCATGAATATCTGGGGGGTGCCTAAGCCGCGACTAATACATGATGTGCCTTGTGTTATGATGAACGACTATTTGGCACGATTAACAAGTGATTTACTCTCTATTCATCAACAGGTTTGAGAAGCGCTCCCTGACAACTCTACTGGAGAGGGCCATGATCTCCGCCCTGGTGACCACGTGATGATTCGGTCGTTTGAGAGAGCAAGCAGTCTGGAGCCCAGGTGGAAGGGCCCCAAGCAGGTCCTCCTTGCAACCCAAACCGCTGTACGAGTGACCAACAGGAAGCGGTGGGTGCATTCGACACACTGCCGCCGTGTCTCTCCGGATCTGGTGACTCCTGCTGTGCTGACCGACTACAAAGAGATCTTGGATAAAGAAAAGAGCCCAGCTGTGACGTCGGCCGAAGTAGAGGGAGCCTTCCCGGACCACGCTGCTGCCGGACGAGAGCGCTACAACTTGCGCCCTCGATAAGAAGATTTTTGTTTTTATGACTGGTTGGTTACCGCTCCAGGTTTGTGAAACGGAAACCGGGAATTCCAAGGGGGGGGATCAGTTCTGCCAGTGTAGCGACACCCGTCTTGGCCCGGAGAAGAAAACAACGGCTACCTCGGAGTTCAGCACCGTATTTTTCTTTTTTAGGTATACACGCACGTGTATCTGAGACTTTGTGAACAATTTGTGCTATTTGAGATTTTGCACGAACATTTCTGAACTATGGCATCAACAACATCACGAGATAAAAAAGTATTGGGTGCCTTTCTTTTTGTCCTGACTATTGTGGTGATAGCTGTTATAGCCTGGGTAGTTGAACTTGTGGTGCCTGTACGTGAACATTTGCTGCCGATTACCCCGGCCCCGTCTGAACATTTTCATTTTACATTACCCTTTCATGAAGAACGTCGTAGGCAAACGTATCTAAATAACAGCTTCATTCAGATTCTTCACCACACACATAACATGACCAATACCTCAAACTGTTGGGTGTGTGGGATGTTGCCAGGGCACCAAAAGAGAGGGGACACCCCACTTATTCCACTCCCGTTTTCACATAATGGATCATGCAACGCCTGGTACACCCTCCTCTTTACTTTGAGATGGCCCACCAAAGGGGGGGTGCTTTTCCGTTTGAATAAAGTATGTTCCCATGACAAGGATGGGTTTCCACGGGCTGAGGGTACCCGATTTGAATGGGAAGAGTACAGGCCCGATAACGTGTCTGCCCCACGTGTGTACAGCAACCAGAGGAATATTAATGTATCCAGTGCACATGTCAGTAATGTCATTGCCACAAAAGCCGATTTATGTATCAGAAATAAGGGTTCGATTGCAGTGGGGAAAAGCGAATGTAATACTACTCTCACTTTTGATTGCCCGAATGGCATCTCATTTGTTGCATCACGGAATACGTATTTTATTTGTGGAACGAAGGGTTACCATCAGCTTCCATTGGGGTGGTTGGGCACATGCTATGTATCGTTTGTACTACCTCCTGTATTCATTGCCCCACCAATGTATCACAATGATTACACGTTATACCATGATTTCGTCTTGAATAGGGTTAAGCGAACTGTTGTTCTGGATGACATCGACCAGACCGACACTGCTTTGCAACAGTATGTGGACTTTAATTTGGGACTATTCTCCTTTGTGGGGGCTGCACTGAATAGCCGGAAAATAAGACGACTGACACGTGTTGTTGAGGCTGTAGCGAATGACACTGCCATTGCCCTGGGAAACATTACCGAGGAACTACAGATTTCTAGGATTGTTACGCTTCAAAACAGGATGGTGTTGGACGTAGTTTTGGCTGATCGTGGGGGGGCATGTAGAATTATCGGAAGCAGCTGTTGTGTATATATTCCAGACAATTCTCCATCTGTTTATGATGCGATATCTAAGCTCCATAAGATCGCAGCTGAGATACATCCGGACAATGGAACTTGGACACTTTCAGGATGGTTCTGGTCCATGCTTGCTACTTGGGGCTGGAAACTGTTGACAATTCTATGTATAATTGTGGGAGCAATGTTTTTTATGTGCCTATGTATTCAATGTGGCCCAGCTTTATGTTCTATGTGCCTATCAGTTTGCATACCATCACGACGAGCTCTTGCCCATGACAAAGTGATGCTTCATAAAGAGGTAACTCAAATAATGTTAATTGACATCGAGGACGAACATCCTGATTATGTTCATTATGAGGTAGATTCAGCTAAACGCTAAAAGGGTCGTCTGTCGTAATTGGCATGGCCACGTTAGCGATTAGCTGAAACTACACGTTGTCCTCTTTAACTTGGCTGAATACGAGAACGCCATTTTGAATACTGCAGCGGCCATCTTAGATCATAAGCAGCCTCGTGGCCGGCGTGCCCTTTAGTCCATTGTCCGTTTCACTGACCACTTCAGTCTGCCCAGCAACAGGCTATTTTTAGTACTGGTCAAGCTTGCACATGCGCAGTCCCAATTGACCAGTAAGCCTTTAGGAATGTGCGCCAAACTGACCAGCGGAGTTGTGCCCCCTCCAATGAGCTGGCGGTGTTCCAAAACATGACCATATATGTCTCTAAAATGTGTTCTCACTTGTGCCGCCTATCTTTTATTGCCCCAAACTGTATATAAATCGGGGTCACACCGGTGTTCGGTGTGATACCTCTTGCATTACCGAAGGGTGCTGTTTGAGTGTACCACCACCCCATGGGGTCTTAATAAACTTGTTCTTTGCCTTTTACAGTTTCCGTGCCAACAGTTCATGAGTGTAAGTGGGTTATCTTCGGAGCATGTAGGCCTTGGGAACCCTGATTACTTCAACCGGGGGGCTGAAACTACACCTCCCAGGTGCCCCGGCGGCCAAGTCGCGTCCCTGACGCCACCTTTGCGCCCGGAGGCGCCTGAAAAGAGAGGAGCGCGCTGTGGAACACTCGTTTTTGTTACTTACCCTGCCGTGAGGGCAACGGCTTCAGTTCCTTGTGTCTCCAGCTCCAGGGAGACGCTGTGAGGGGAACGGCTGTGCTCTAAAGGCCGCAACACCGCCTGCAGCCACCGGGGGGCCGAAACTACACCTCCCAGGTGCCCCGGCGGCCAAGTCGCGTCCCTGACGCCACCTTTGCGCCCGGAGGCGCCTGAAAAGAGAGGAGCACCTAGCGCGCTGTGGGACGCTCATTTTTGTTACTTACCCTGCCGTGAGGGCAACGGCTTCAGTTCCTTGTGTCTCCAGCTCCAGGGAGACGCCGTGAGGGGAACGGCTGTGCTCTAAATGCCGCAACACCGCCTGCAGCCACCAGGGGGCCGAACCTATACCTCCCAGGTGCCCCGGCAGCCAAGTCGTGTCCCTGATGCCACATTTGCGCCCTGAGGCACCTGAAAAGAGAGGAACGCCTCTCGCACCGCGAGTCGCACGCGGGAGCAGCCGGGCAAAGCCCGGGCAAAGGACGGGCCCTCTTAGGCCCTCAGAGGCCCGAGGAGACTGGGCTGGGCCAGAGACCCTGGATGTTAATATATCTTAGGACTACAAAACTGTAAGCAACCCCCCCTCTCTTAATGTATATTTATCCCCTGGAGTCCCTGATACTGTTTAAAAGTATATCTGTTATCTCTAAACTGTGGATTCGTTGGAAGACCGTTTAGTTTGTAAATAACTAATTGTACATATTGGGAATAGATCACTGTGACTGACTATAGCTTCTGTATATCTCACTGATTTTATTTTACATGCTCTAAAAACAGCCCTCTTACAGTATGGCTCTCTCCTACTTTGCAAAACCTGATATCCGCAGCTTATAAACATTACACGTGAAACTAGAAGTAAGGCTGCGGTGGTAGGGACAAAGTTGACGGGAACACTAGACTTCATAGTACGTACAAATACATTGATAGATCAAGGAATTGTGCTTATGGAGAGAAGGGTATCACAAGACCTGGCGTTTGCTAAGAGGTCGTCCATGGGCCATATTGCTGCAGCACGAAGCCCTGAAAATATCCTAAATAAACCCACTTCCATCCAGACACATGTAGAGGTTCATAATATTGCCTGTACTCAGCCTGCTCTTCAAGATTTGACCTCTCATGATTCTCAGGCTCTGGTACCCTCAGGGAATATTATGACCACAGTATTATTAGATACCCAGGATGAGAGTAGTAATAGTAAAATGAGAGGGAAAAGGGAGGGGGCAATCCCAAAAAATAAGCGCATTCACAAGAATAATTGCACTTCTAAGAAGGCAAAAGTAGCAAATGAAGATGGGATTAGTGAGGACAGTAGTAAAGAGACGGTGATGGGAATTACTGGGGATGAGTCAGGGAAAGAAGAGACTGGGTCTAAAACCACCGCCATGACTATTTTTGAGGATACCACCCTAGATGATATATTACCTGACATTTTTGCTAACAGTACCACACCAAATAGCACAGGTACAACAGCAGAAAGGGAAGATCCATTAACATGTACCCTTACGACATTAATCAAATCCTTACTTACTCCCCTTGAAGAGAGGCTCCACGGGATAGAAATCCAACTTCATGAATTACAGAAGGTTATAAAAGCACAGTATACTGGCCAGGCAAAAAGAGTAACACTTGCAACCGTACCGTCTAATAAATCCCAAACACCTAAAAAAAGGGCAGAGGGAGGGAAAAAACCAGCATCTAAAACCCCCTTACTAAATCCCACTCCTTCTGAAGCAAGTAAAGTTTCTGCAAAATCTACTCCATCAATCGAAGCGACCACCAATAAACCAGCTGGTCCTAATGTACCCGCTCATAATCCCGACAAAGCTCAACAAGACAGGACCGAAAAGCGTATAGGCATCAACTTACCACCAGATGCATGCCCCTACGTGGTGGTCCTGACTGGGGTTCCAGAATTGACCTCTCAAATTGTGGAACCATTTTGGGCACTTAGAAACAAGGTGTCTCATTGGTTAAACTCCAACCACCCTTTACCACCAGAAATAACAAGTAAGATCTTAATGGTTCGGAGGGTACAATAGAAAAAGAACTCATGGGGATTGCGTGGTTGTAACCTTTGAAGACCCTCAAATGGTGGATTACATCTGCTCGGGGGAATCAAGAATTCATGGTTCAGCAATTGTGGCCATACCCCTGTCCTACTTCTACACCCCAGTAGAGCAAACAGACAATAGATGGAGCTGGACTAGGGATTCTAACTATCCCAGGGGAGGGAGGGGGCATGTACTGTATAGGGATTCCAACCAAAATAGTTGGGCAGGGGGAGAAGATGGATGGACCTTAATACAACGAAGGGCCGGGAGATCCCTTCATAGTGGGTGTCAGCACAGTGTAGAATGGATGGGCCCACAGTTCGCTCCACCCTTTATCCCTTGTTACAATCGGTTTAGTGACTTGGAGGCTGTCGACTGACGCCTAGAGAGTGAAGTGGCCCTCCAATGCACTCCTTCTTTATCTACTCCCCCAAATCCATCTGATACCAGTTCACAACAGGAAATGTTAGACATGATTGCAAGAAGCTCAAATAATAAATGGGCCCCTCACGGCAATGAAATCATAAATTTGATGAAACCCTTGGTGAGGGAGACTAATATATGCAAAAAGGGATTAGGTCCTAAGAGTGAGGGTAATCAGTTCCCTGACCCCACAAAAACCCATGATAAAAGTAACTTAGAAGAAATTGGGAAGGAAATGGGACATGCCGTCATGGATTTGGCAGCAGTGACTGAGAATAAAGAAATTTGCAGCCTGACGTTTTGGAACGTGGCAGGCCTAAGACAGAAAATGACCAATCCCTCTTGGGAAACCGTCATAGATAGTCATGAATTCTTGGCCCTACAAGAAACTTGGACCGTTGATCCTATACATCTAAATGGTTATAAAACTTACTGTACGCCGGCAGTGGGGGGAGCTTATGGGAGACCTAAGGGTGGTTTAATCACGTACCTCTCAAATTGTTTGACATATGAGAGATTACGATTCTACTCTAAATGTAGTTTTTATCACAAAATGGTGATAGACACTAGGAGGGGAGCTAGTGTCATTATTATACATTTTTATAATAATATCCCAAGTAGCACGATCCAGGATATATTGAAAATGTTAAGTAATCATTTACATTGTGAAATAGATAGTAAGGAGAAGGAAGTAATGATATTGTGGGGGGGGGATTTTAATTGTCCACTTTGTAAAAAGGGCAAAAAAGGCATATGTGGTTTAATGTTAGAGCAGGACATTAATCTCACACATTTTGATCATACCCTAATCGGGGATCTGTCAAAAGAAATATTATTTAATTATGATTAGGGATATGCAAATGAAGTGGCCCATCGACCCACACCATTTGCCCCGACCTTTATTGGTAGGGGACCATCGACCACTATTGATTTTAGCATCTGTTCAAATAGTTATGGTCATAGAATAAGTGGATATAAGATCTTGGATTCACCATTGAGAGATCATCTCCCACAAATACTTGAGATTGATACCCCATTCGTGGTATGGCAAAAAGCCCTGCCCCCTACCCAGGCAGCCCAGGACATGAGGCCGGGGAGGCAAAATGGGTACACACTCAAGTGGAGTAAGGTGGTCCCAGAGGAATTTCTAGCCAAGTTGGTGAATACCTGCACAGATAGTTTTAGAGTTTGCCTAGATGAAGACTCCAAGAGTGAATACATAATAGAACATTTTTATATTATAGCCTCTACTATTAAAGAGAGTCTAAGGGTGGAGTCAAGAAATGGGCCCAAGAATAACAGAAGATGGTTCGATAAGGCATGTACCAAGGCCCTCACTGAGCTTAAACACGCGATTCATTGGGTGCCCCGGGACCCCTCTTTAATAAGAGACCTAAGAAAATGTTATAACCTGGCACTGACAAACAGGAAAAATGCCATAAAGAGAATGGCTTGGGAAGAACTATGTGCAGCCTCACAATCTAAAGACAAATCTGCTTTTTGGAGGGCGGTGAACGCACCCTTCCTCTATGATAATACTAAAGCTCGCATGGAAATTGCGATAAATGAAGATGACTGGGTTGCACATTTTTCCACTCTCTACATTTCTCTAGAGGAAACTACTGTGTTAGGACCCAACACAAAGGGGATGATGTACAAAATTTGATGGTAACTCTCCCCGAAGTTTTAAGGAGTATGAAAGCCACAAAGGGTAGAAAGGCGGCAGGTCCAGATGGGATCCCAGCAGATCTGTATAAAGCGAACAGTGACATCTGGGGTCCCATTCTGGTACAGCTTTTTAATGAAGCCTTAGTGAGGGGTTTGAGCCCGTCATGGTATACATCGATTATTGTTCCTATAAACAAGAAGGGAGATAGGCAAAACTGTGCATGCTATAGGCCAAAATCCCTACTCGATTCATCTATAAAGATCCTTGGCAGAGTTGTTTTAGCAAAATTACAAAATTAGGCAGAGTACAATGAGGTAATAAGTGGCCTACAATTTGGATTCCAAAAGGGCATAGGAACCATTGAGAAGGGCCTACATTTGTTCATCGTTCAGCAGAAATACTTAACGATAAAAATGGAGCCTTTATATTTCACGTTTGTCGATCTCACATCGGCTTTTGATTGTGTTTCTCACAATCAACTATGGGAACTGCTGCTAAGGCTGGGCATTTAATTTTTTGAGGGAATTGTATTCAGGGGCCACTGCTACTGTTCGCTACGGAAAAGGGGGGGAATGTAGTAGATCATTTGGAATAGGGCGTGGTGTACGCCAGGGGTGCATCTTGGCACCTTTTTTATTCCTGATCTACATAAACGGCCTGGAAGCTCATCTCCTTCAAGAGTGCAGGGATATGCCCATGGTTGGTAAAAGATCTATCCCTTCACTCTTGTATGCAGACGATGCTGTTTTAATGACCCGTACCCCCTTGGCCCTGCAAAACCTGTTAACTTCCTTCAATAAGTTTATGCTCAGTTTGGATCTAAATATCAACTGCAGCAAAACTTTCTCCATGAATTGTGGACCACGAACAAAGAAGCAAATGAAAACGATGTTTATAAATAATGCTCCCTTAGAAAATACGTCCACTTTTCCTTATTTAGGCATCCTGTTTCATGAGAACTCTTTTGTTCTCGAAGACAATAATGGCCTTAAAGAGTTTCATGAACAAATTGGGAAAGAAACCAACAAGGGAGATTTTAACTATTTATAATGCAACGTGTCTATCGGTGGCTCTGTATGGATACGGACTGTGGGGGTATGACAACATAAAATCAATTCAACTTGTTGAAAACAAGTTTATGCTGCATATTCTGTCCATACCCGAAAGTATTGCGACCCTCATTTGCCACGTGGAGCTGGGGCAGCCGTATATCCCAGATATAATTAGAACACAGCCCATCCTTCTGTGGCATAGGGTTTAGACTGTAAATGAGTGTGTAGTAAATCGTGCCATACTCCAGGATGTGTTAAAACTTGAACATGTTAATGATTTTAAGTGGCTAAATTATGTCAAAACTTTCCTGACAGAAATTGACTGTTTACAATATTATGAGGACCCATCTACAATGGTACACATATCAAGAAAACTACTGAAAAAACTGTGCATGGAACATCTCAGGGAAAAAAGACTGTCAGAGGAAATAAAGAAAAAGACGGTCTGCTCACATCAGTTGATTTTAACCGGAGAGAAATTACAGCCATACCTAAGCCTCCCTATATCTAATTATGATAGATTCATTTTAACACGTTTTAGACTTAATATTGTTTTTTAGGTTATTGACTTTCCCAGAAATGAACTCTTGGTCAAATGAATTGTGTATGTGCCCATGTGATGAATTGTCTCCGCAATCAGATATTCATATTTTATTTTTTTGTAAATTTTACACTTTGCCTCGTAGAAAATTTATTGTCCCTGCACTCAAAGATATGAATTTAAATAGATGTCGCCCAGCGTTTCTTGAATTACAAAAAATGGACACTGTTTTTATTGTTGCATCATTATTAGAATTTTTTAAACATGTTTTTAAACTGGGAAAATCGATATGTATGGATGAATTTTAATTGTTTTTTAGGGAAAAATTGTGTTTCCTCCTCCTTAGATAAAAACTGTTTTAACATTCACTGTTAATGAAATCTTAACTGGTTGCTTTTATGGTTATTGTCTTTTTAACCGAATAAAGTACTTTTTGACTTTGACTTTGACAATCTACGCTATATTGGGACTACCCAACCCACTATCATAACCGCTAAAAGCCGTCTGGGGTAAGGCTATGACTGTGGCTCTGTGTGCTGCCAGGCAGGTACTTGCCACTCTTTGTGTGTACAGAAAGAGCCCTGGATCACGGTGAGTGGATTCAATGATTGCAGCCTGGTTTATTGAGTGTTGACGTGCCCCATACACCTGAAATTATTACACCTAATGGATGCACCATAGCATTACTAGGGCAGGCCTCTTCTCTACCATTTTATTGACCTGCCAAGTAGTTCAGTTTCAGACCTCACTGTATATAATTATTGAGGACATGAATCTTGAGGGGCAGTGAAAGAGGGTGGATGAGGGAAGGAGGGTCATTGTGTATGGTTGGTAGTGTCTTATTACAGAATGTGTATTGAAGTCGCTCACATCTTATTTTTCTGTACTGATCAACAAGAGACAAGCTATTTGATACATAACTGCTAACTTGTTTGACATACGAAAACACAAAAAACAGATTTAAATGTAAAATGGTCAGGGAATATTTACGCAAGTTGGACTTAAGAGAAAGTGCTGTGCTCTCTTTTCACTATACTAATAGGGAGTTCTACATTTCGGGGATGATCCGGGAAGGCCTTTAGCAGTTCCTAAAGTAGGACCACAGGAGCACTACTTCACATACAAACAAATGCCTTGGTGAATTGCCTCCAATATGGCTAGATGGGAAAAATGACATGAGCCAAAAAAATAGTAGGTTGAATTCTTACCATGCCACTATGCAGAAGAACCGATGCGTCAAATCACTTTATGGCTACATATGCTTCACGAAATATGAGTTCTGTTGGCTTTCTATGGTACGATCGCTTCTTTCTTAACTAGAAATGTTGCTGGAATATGCCCGAAGATGGCGCAGCACAACAGAGGGAGGCTTGAGGAAAGAGTCTTCCTGACTCTCTCCCTTAAAATGTAGAACAATTTTCCCTGGATGACTGATTAAAATAAATAAAAAGAGACAAATTCCTGGCTTTGCTGGGCCTTGTATTCTGCGTTATCAATCAGCATGCAATTTCCAAGGGAAGCCGGGCTGCTCTTGAATGAAAAGGTAAACGGTAAACTCAATAGGGCCTCATTTATGAGGCTGTGCGTCACTTTTACGCCGCCAGTGCGTCACTTTTTGAGACGCAACAGTGGCGTAAAAAATGCGCCTTGGTGCGCCATATTTGCAAAGTGACGCATCTAGGTAGATGCGTCACTTTGTAAACCCCTGCGCCACATTATACCTGCGCCAGGTATAAAGTATGCAAGGGGGGCATTTTGACGCAAGAAAGGGTCATGGAAGTGACGCAGTGAAGTCTATAAGATTTCAGTGCGCCATTTATTGGCCGGTAATGCGTCAAAATTTTACGCCTGCTTCATGGCAGGCATAAGACTGATGCAGGCACTAACAACATGGGACTTGCCCATGTGAAAGTACACATTGCTGGAGTTGCGTCACTTTTGAGAAACACTCCAGCAATGCGTCACTTTTGCGGCTTACAAATACGTCAGAAATACTGACGTACTTGTAACTCCTTGCGACATGATGCGTCATATTATAAATATGACACATCAATCATGACGCAAGGAGTGTGTAATGAGAAGTGATGCATCGCTGCTTTCATGCAGGGATGCGTCATTTCTCATAAATGAGGCCCAATAGTATTTAGATTATTCCTATGTACATATAGCTTTCTGTTTTTGCAACGTTAGCATTTTGGGTATTTATCAAAAACAATACAGCGAACAAAAAGCAGCACTCCGGGGCAACATAGAAGGAACGGCAATCCCACAATTGGAGAACCAGATGGATATCTAATACAAGCATGGCCACCCTGATGTGGCCACAAGGAGAGCTAAGCCTTGGGGGACCCTACCCGCCTATCTCAGTCCGGTGTATTCCTAAAAGAGATCAAGATGGGGGAGCTAGCTACCAGTGACATATTAAAGTACTAGTGGGATGACTGGCTATGGCTGTTGTTGGGGGAGGGGGAGGCTGGATTAGGGAGAACAGGAAGTTTTTTTATGTAGGGGTATACACCTCTACTCTCAGGCAGTGGGTCATGTCGGTCAGCAATCAATTTGCTTAAATAGAAAGACATTAGGTTCACTGGCAGCCATTATTTACCCGTAAGACAGGCTCATGCATGACTATTGGGGAGTCATTACCCCTTCGCAGACCTGTATGTATAATCAGGAAAGGGAAAAGTGGGGGCAGACATTGGAACTACAGTCTGTTTCTCCGGGAAGGCCGCAGTCAGTGGCAACATCCCTAATAGTCTATCCTTCCAGGCCTTTGATAGGGACTGATAGGGATATATTGCAGGGCAGTCACAGCTAGAAGAAAGAAGTGCGAGATGACGGTAGGTAGGCAGGTGGGGTGGGCTGTGGGGTCGATATCATACAGGGTCCAATGGTCGAGGGATGAGGGATGAGGAAGCCTCACAGACCTGTGGCCTGCTGTAGCATGTCTACATGTACACCTTGGTGTCCGAAGTCTCTGTAGGGGCCTAACAAGAAGTTGGGGGAAATCCAGTCTAAAACCCCAGAGGGGAAAGGTGAGTGTTTGAGCCAGTCCGCTCAAGATTTACTCAGTAAAAACTATCAGACGAGGGGTGATACCCCGAAACACGTGTCCATGGATGGCGAAGACAGCGAAGATAGCAGAAGATCGAAAGATGATGCATCGCAAACAAGTTACTACATTGACCAGAGTCCTTAGGGGCGACACCACCGGTGTGTGAGTAGTGTGCGACCCCACCCCCATTTGTAACTTTAAAGCTCCCTTGAGCAGCGGGCTGACGAGCCTGGGATCCCGCACCTACGCGCCTGAGTGGTACTATACCTGGCAGATATTGGCAGCCATCTGCAACCCCATAACACGGCCTATCCCTGCTGCCGAGGGGGGATACCCCGAAAACACGTGTCCAGGGATGGCGAAGACAGCGAAGATAGCAGAAGATCGAAAGATGATGCATAGCGAACACGTTACTACATTGACCAGAGTCCTTAGGGGCGACACCGCCGGTGTGTGAGTAGTGTGCGACCCCACCCCCATTTGTAACTTTAAAGCTCTCTTGAGCAGCGGGCTGACGAGCCTGGGATCCCGCACCTACACGCCTGAGTGGTACTATACCTGGCAGATATTGGCAGCCATCGGCAACCCCATAACACGGCCTATCCCTGCTGACGAGGGGTGATACCCCGAAACACGTGCCCAGGGATGGCGAAGACAGCGAAGATAGCAGAAGATCGAAGGATGATGCATCGCGAACACGTTACTACATTGACCAGAGTCCTTAGGGGCGACACCGCCGGTGTGTGAATAGTGTGCGACCCCACCCCCATTTGTAACTTTAAAGCTCCCTTGAGCAGCGGGCTGACGAGCCTGGGATCCCGCACATACGCGCCCGAGTGGTACTATACCTGGCAGATATTGGCAGCCATCGGCAACCCCATAACATGGCCTATCTCTGCTGACGAAAGTGATACCCCGAAACACTTGTCCAGGGATAGCGAAGACATAGAGGATAGCAGAAGATCGAAAGATGATGCATCGCGAACACGTTACTACATTGACCAGAGTCCTTAGGGGCGACACTGCCGGTGTGTGGGTAGTTTGCGACCCCACCCCCATTTGTAACTTTAAAGCTCCCTTGAGCAGCGGGCTGACGAGCCTGGGATCCCGCACTTACTCGCCTGAGTGGTTCTATAACTGGCAGATATTGGCAGGCATCGGCAACCCCGTCACACGGCCTATCCCTGCTGACGAGCGGTGATACCCGGAAACACGTGTCCAGGGATGGCGAAGACAGCGAAGATAGCAGAAGATCGAAAGATGATGCATCGCGAATACGTTACTACATTGACCAGAGTCCTTAGTGGCGACACCGCCGGTGTGTGAGTAGTGTGCGACCCCACCCCCATTTGTAACTCTAAAGCTCCCTTGAACAGCGGGATGACAAGCCTCGGATCCCGCACCTCTGCGCCTGAGTGGTACTATACCTGGCAGATATTGGCAGCCATCGGCAACCCCATAACACAGCCTATCCCTGCTGACGAGAGTTGATACCCCGAAACACGTGTCCGGGGATGGTGAAGACAGCGAAGATAGCAGAAGATCGAAAGATGAGTCCTTAGGGGCGACACCGCCAGTGTGTGAGTAGTGTGCGACCCCACCCCCATTTGTAACTAAAAACCATCAGAAAAGGGCCCCAGACCCTTCCGTACATTTCCAATTTTCTGTCAGCAGTATGTAAATTTTAGTGCAAGGCCACTCTATAAAGTTCTATGGTCCATTCGATGTGCGTAGGGCCAGTAGGTTGATACCACTGATGGAGGATGCATAGCTTAGCCAATGCTACTGCTGTGGCTATCCACTGGTGCATATGACTGTCTACTTCAGAGGAATCAGTGATGTTGTGGAGGTTTGCCAATTGGGCTGAGGGTTTCACAGTATGTGGGTGAAGTGATTGCATATGCGCCCATATGGCAAAAAGAATAAGGTGATGGACGGAGTGCTGTCACTTTTTCAGACAGTCAACCCCGGTCATGCTAGCCTGGCTGATGAGGGTCTGAACTGGGCTGGCAAAGTGAGCTAAAGAGCAATGATGGATTGGAACCAGATCAGTGACTGGGGTGAGAGTCTGAAAAGTTTCAGTGCTCCATCCATCATCTCCTTGTGTTTGTTTTGTTTGCCATAAGTTGGCAGTGTATGCCCAGAAGTGGGTCCCTTGCTCACTTCACCACTAGATTCAAGCTAGCCTTGACTGATGATGGGTGTTATCCTGGAACTGGTCCCAGGATGCTTGTTTCCGGTCCATTGACGCCCTGGCTTGGCAGGTTGGGCTTGAATTTTCCCATGAGGAACAGGGTCAAGACTGATTTGCATATGGCTGGGTCTGACCAGGGGTGGCCAAGTGAGCTGAACGAGGATGGATTCAACCGAGATCTGTGACTGGGGGTGAGTGTCTGAAAAGTTTCAGCGCTCCGTCCATCATCTCCTTGTGTTTGTTTTATGCGCCCATATGGCCATCCAGTAGGGCTGGATGTCCCGCAGTTCAACAGAATGTGAAATAAGTAGAAGGTGTCCTTTGAGCACCTCCAGCAACTACTGTGTGGCAGTAGTCTGGCTCAGCAGAGTCTCCAGGTGGTCCAGTACCAGCCAAAGAGATTTTGAAGTACATTAATTTAAAGCGCGACTGAGTACTCTGTCATGGCTTTAAAGCCGAGTCATCCATTCTTTCGAATTGTACCCCTTACCCAGACAAACCTGCAATGAAATACAGGACCAGTTAAGGGTATGGTCTGAGTGCACATTTTTTATAAAGACTCAGTAAGGCTGGAGGCAAGATGCTTGTAACCGCCTCATAACCAAAGATAACGGAGAAGAGGTGAGGCTGGGAGTTCTAATGGGGGTCCTGGTACAGAGCAGAGGCAGTATGCCAATTTACTGAGTCTCCAAAAATCAGATGGGGAAAGGGCAAACTCCGTTCTCATGGCCGGGAACAGTTTATTTGTGCCCTCACTAAGAAGATGGGTGATGCGGAGCACACCCTTCACGCTCCAAGTGTTACAATGGATTGGATTACCAGCTATGTGTAGAGCTGCATTTTTAATGGGTCTGTGCAGTTCTTTTACAGGGGTAGTGTCTCCCCCCTGCGCTACTCTCTGTCCCAATGGGGCTCATTCTTATATTGATCCTATTTTCATGAAATTACTCCTCAGTTTTCCTGTGAATTTTTTTTAAGTGTAAGTCACATCAATGAATGTGTGTACAACTTTGAAATACATTCTTGAATTGATCTCTTTGTTATTGTTCATCTATTCAAATTCATAACATTTGAATGCAGTATTCCTTTTGGGTTACATCTTTTCCTGTAATCCCCATGCATTTTGGGACCTTAACAGCTTCGACGGGCTGGAATTCCCCCACTGTGTGGGAGACTTTGACGCGTAAGTGGAACGGACGTCCCCCGGCCGTCCTCCGCACACGCCTACCGTGACGTCGGAAGGCCGGGGGCCATCCGACTCATGGAAGAGGTTATTTGGTCCTTTATCAGGGAGTTTGTTTACTTGAAACTAATATGTTAATCAAATAACTAATAAAAGAAAGGAGCGCACAGGTATTCAATAAACCTTTGGTTACTAGGGATATATTATGCCATACTTGTGCCTTGGTATGGCGGCGCGGGTCGAGCCGTAGAAGTTCATGAGCTGTCTCTCATTTAATGCGCATCACAGGAAGTACATGGTTGTCCCAGCAGTAGGTAACACTGGAAAATCTTATGAAATGTGCCGATAAGGTACTGTTCAATTCACCCCCAAATATATATTGTTCAAGGGTACAAAATAACACTTTGGTCATTGGGCATCATATTTTTATAGGCACAGACTTTGGTAAGCACACCCAAACTGTAGCCATAAACAAGGAATCTACTTAAAAAAGCTGGAATTTTTCAGAAGATCCTGTCGCCATTTAGGGGCTTATTTACAAGCCCAGTCCCTTTTTTTTAAGCTCTGGCTGCGTACTGGGCCTACTCATATCTATGAGGCCATGTAAAGCCACCCTGCATGGTTTTTCATGGCTGCATAGTTATGGTGTGAGGCAACCCAGCACAAGTTGCTGCGTTGCCTCACACTACAATGAGGAGGCGTGCCGTAGGTGTTACAGCGGTTGTTTCCACGTAACATTCATTGCATTTCACACATTCCCATATTCATGACATGATGTACACCTGGGAATGCGTCAAAAGTCTATGACTCCCCAGGGGTGGCTTTAGGGTTTTTTTTTGTGAAGGAAAGTGTCCCTTCCCCCACTAAAACAATCTGATTTCAACACAGACTCCCTTGCATCATGGTGCAAGGATGCCTGCATTGGCACATCGTAACCATTTGTGGCCCAGTGCTGTAAAAGAAGACAGGAATGAGCTCTACCTCATGAATATATCTCATTCATGCCCTTTTCATTTGATGTAGGGCAGAACCACAGGAATGTCTGCGAAGCTGCCCTATGCCAAAATATTATAAATGAGGGCCCTAGTCTTTTCAGATGGGTTCCAAAAACGTATGGCTAGTCAATTTCCCCAGATGTTAATTAGTTAACATATCTTTCTGTTTCCTTTTTTGTTTTATGCAAATATTTTTCCCTTAATTGGCTTTCTTTCCTGGACACACCATGTGAAAATGAGGAATATTGTACCTCTTGCACCTGGGTCACTCATCTGAAATTTAAGAAGTGCAGTTATGTATGAGAAAGCATTACAAATTGAAAAGTCATGACAATGTTGGTGTTCACTTCATTAACTTTGAATGTTCCTGCCCACTCCCTTATGTACCCCCAAATCTATTTCTCCATGTTTAACTCACAACTGCAGATAATGCAGATTTTGTAACTCACAGACAGAACCTCTGGAAGCAGAATTGATTTTGTTTTCTGGATTATTTTACAAAGATGTTTCTTGACATATATGGATCACTTGTGTGCAGAAAAAGCTTTGAGAATCGGGCCTTAATTGTTTACTACTTTGTCACCTTGTAGATATATCTGAATAGTGCTGACACAGTGCACGTTTAGGAAAAAACGACATTAAGCAATTTTATTATTGCACATTTGACACCCGTAATCTTGATTTAGTGGAAAGCTGAGCAAAGGTGCACATCTGTTCTCCACAAAAACGTCTCTGACAATTGATATCCCAAAAGGAAGCAGTGCTTACTGATAGTTATTTTTTCAATTTAAAGTATTTTCTGTTCCTGCAGAGCACACGGAAATTCATCTGCATATATTGCTTTTGATATATTTTTGTGGGAGAACATGTCAAAAATAACGAAGATGGCTCATACGTTTAGGGGCTTAATCACAAACCCCTTAGGCCGCCGTTGCGTCACTTTTTAATTAGGAAAAAGTGACGCACCAGCAGCACAATCTGCTTGCAAATAAGCCCCTAAGGGCTATACGCACACAGAGAAAAAATAGAAATTAAGGGTCAGATTCATGTTGGTAATGGCCCACGTTAGCCTCACCCAACTGCGGCGTAAACGTGGCGCATCCCTACTACCCATTTACAACGTGACGCATCTAGGCAGATGCATCACGTTGTAAAGCCCTGCGCCACTTGTGGGCGTTCCGGCGCAGGGTGGGCGTTCCGGGGCAGGTGCGCCTCGCAAAAGTGGCTGAGTGAAATCTATAAGATTTAACTCAGTCACTTTCAGGCCAATGCTGCGTCAAAACCCTGCGCCTGCTTGAAGCAGGCGTAAGGCTTGACGCAGCATTGGACAGGTAGGGCACCCCCGACCCTTGCTGGAGCTGTGTCGCGCTTGTGACGCAACTCCAGCAATGCGCCACCTTTATGGCACAGATGCGTCACGCATCTGTGCCGTTTTTGCCTCATGGTTCGGCGCATTGTAAATGCGGCGCACCATGGGTGGCTGAGCAGCGGCGCAAAATAACTGGCGCATCCCTGGGGATGCGCCAGTTATCATAAATCTGCCCCTAGAACTTTAAGACTTTGTAAAAAAAACGTCGCAATAGACAAGTGTTAATCATAAATATGGATGATAAGGTGGGAACGTAATGAAAAGGGAGAAAGGCAGTGATGTCAACTGTTTAGAAGTCTTCAATAGGAGTGTCATAGGTCTTGGGGTATTTCTGTAATACTCCTAAGGGATCACAAAACGTAAAAATAGGGCAATTTCTACACAAAATGCGTCAAAATACACTAAGTAACGGACTTACCTAGAAATCCTCTCAGCTTAAATTTGAAATATTTAAATAAAAATTACTTTCACTCATGTTTATTGATTTTACAGCAGCAAGACTGGGATCAGAAAGCAAAGCAAACTCGGAGTTCTCGTGGGGCTTGCCATTGGTTGTGACAGTGCAGCGAGAGTTCCACAGGACTAGAGAAAGAGAAAAAACCAATGAAAACTCATGATAACGCACATTCAATGTCATTTGAGAAGTCATCATTGATGTCATAAATGATGTCATAGAACATGTCATGAGTGAAATCATAAGCGGTGCATAGTGACATTGCAAGTTATAGCTAGCTCTGTTAACTACAACTGGTGAATTTCTGTGTTTTTTTGAGTTCAAAATGTTGCATTGGCACTGAAACTTCAACCTATCCATAATGTTACTTTAACCTTTGTTGCTCTCAGCAAATTTCTAAGTTTTTTTTTAATGTAAATTACAATTTGAATGCAATTCTTAAACATAATGTCACTTTAAGCATTGTTTTTTTCATTGTTTTTCAGAGCTTTTTATGGTAAAGCAGTAGTATACTACCATACGTACGGTCAAACCCCTACCGCACATGACTGGTTTAGCCACTGGCCTGGTCTGTGGTCAATGTCTCACAGGCAGTCAACTCCCTGCTGGGGGATGGGGTCATGCAGCACCCCTTCACAAGCCACTGTTATCCACAGGATCCCATCCTCTGATAAAAAACACATTTATATTGGGGGAGAGGGGCAAACTGCTTCCAATCGGACCCCAAAAGAACTCCAGGTTCACCATCCCCAGGCCCAAACATACCTATATTAAATATGGGGAAACTTGTCCCTCTGTCCCCATGCCTAACGGGCCTCGGGGACCCAATCACCCCAGACAACACAGAAATTATAGGGAATCGGGCATGCTGCCCCCTTCCTGAACCTTAAGAGGCCTGAGGACCCCCATCCACCAGTGCCAAAAACGCTTTTAAGGCGGGGGATGTGTGTCCCCCCATTCCAAGCCCAAAATGGCCTCAGGGTTCTCATCACCGGGGCCAAAGTCTAATTATTTGGAAGAAGGGGCACATGCCCCCTCCCCGAGCCTTAAGAGGCCACAGAGACTCCATTCCCTGAGGCCAAACATATTTATATTAGGGAATGCCATGCAAGGCTTCCCTCCCCAAGACCATTCCCTGGGCTCATTGATTAACAGTAGAGAAGGAGGCATGTGGACCCCTTTCTGAGCCTTAAGAGGCCCAAAGTCCATGTACTCTATGCCAAAAGCAAATATTTAGGGGGGAGGAGGAATTTGGCTGCCCTCTCTGATCCCAAATGGGTCTAAGGGATCCCTTATGCCTGGGGCCAAAGACTAATAATAGGGGACAGGGCATGTTGCCCCCTTCCCTGAGCAATAAGAAGCCTCAAATACCCCATCTTTGGGGACAAAACCAGTTCTTTTTGTGGAGGGAGCATATGGCCACAGAGACTACATGCCCGGAACCACCACTCATACTAGGGAAAGGGCGCATGGCACTCTCCCTGTGCCTCCTTGGGCCCTCAGGGATCCCATCCTGTGGGCTGAATGCATACAGAAAAGGGAAGGGTGGCCAGGTGACCACCAATCTTGAGCCATATTAGGACACAGGGACACCATCCCTGGGCAAATGTGTTAAAAAAGAGAAAGCAGGCCATGCTGCCATTCTCCTCAAGCCTTATTAGATGTCAGGGACTTCATTCCCTGGAGTAAAATTGCAATATTAAGGGGAGGAGGCCTTGTGATTCCTTGTGTCAAGCCTTATTGGGTTCCGGGGACTCCATCCCTGAGGGCCTGGGGTGGCTGGCCAGGTGTCCACCTAGGACACCCACAAACCACTAGTTGGGGGGCAGGGGGTAGGCCCAGGGCCTCTGTGGCACCAGCCAGATTCCTGTCTGGTGTGCAAGCCAGGACTTTTCACACCTGGAGCAAGCAGCTATTTATGCTTGCTTCCTCTGGGTGGGAGCAATGGGAGCATTTCTAAATCTTCAGCCAGATGGGAACATGCATGCCTTCCCTGCCCATAATGCTTCTGGCAGAGAAAGCATGTTTGCTCTCGCCTGGTGGGAAATGTAAAAAGGGTACCACCAGGCAAGTACAAATATATGTTTTCCTGCCCACACTGATGCAGGAAGGGAAACTACTCTGTCATGGGGTGGTCTCACCGGGACAGAGTAATTGAGCCTATCCTGGGGGATAGGTACCTTGGACCATAGGAATCCCATGGAGGGAGGGCCACAAGACCCCTCTCTTTAAAGTTGTGTTTGGGCCCAGGGGATTGTTTCCCCATGGACTAAAAAGGATCAGAGTAGTGTAATGGCCCCATAAGAATGAGCTCCCAGGGTCACCTTTGGCCTGGTGAGGGGGTCTGCATGTCCCTTAATTAAGATATCTGGCCCTGGGAGATGGGGGTTACAGGTGCCACAAATGACCTAAGGGAGGGGGCAATACTCACAACCCATCACCAAATATTTAAAGTAAATGGAGGGCGACCATTTTTATTTTTTTTCTTGCCTCGATCCTGAAGGAGTCCACTGGATACCGGCAAAAACTGTTTTTTATTTTTTATTTTTGCCTTGGGGGGGGGTCTCTCTAGCCCCCCCACAGGGCCTAGTGGAGTAAGTTATGCCAGCCTTTCCCCTTCCATTATTTTTAATTTTGAACTTCAGGAGAGGGGACTAAGTCCACAAGTCCTGTGACGGCCGTCAGCAAACCTTTTCTTCATGTTGCTGGCAGCAAATCAGAGCCTTCATCCAGTGAAAGTCTCACTCTTGTGGAGGCAAGATGGCCCAAGGGAAAAAAAGCCCCTTGGGGAAATCAGAAGGTTCTGTTTTTAAAAATTGAGTTTGAGTGACTCTCATGAGAGTCCCTCAAACCCAATTATCCAGATATACAAATATTTTTGTATCCTAATTTTTCAACCACTACTGAACAGATTTACAACAAATAACATAAGAATCACATTTTCTGGACAAAATCTTGCTTCCTGTCAAATTTGGCTTATTTCCATTGAGAAGGTTTTGTGGTAGAGCTTCTATAAAAAAGTCTATGGAAAATTAATGGGGATATTGTGTTTAGGGGCCCCCATTTGTTCTTGACTCCCACACATAATACATGGTCAAGCCATCACTTTTTCCACAAACCACTTAAAACCTTGAATGCAAAGCTCTTGTATATGAAAGAGCGATAATGTTTGTAAACATGAAGGGTAAAAATATAACCCCGAGTGCAAAATTGAACACATCAAAAACCTGTTAGATATTTGTTGCAAACAGATATTAGAAACAGTTTAATACAAGTCAGTTGTTAAAAAAAGCTGAAATAGCTTGGAATGTGTAAAAACAACATAAATATTCTAGCTTTTCTCTGCCTAATGAGTGCAAGAAATAAATGTATTCTCTCGGCTTGTCATTATAAGCTATTAAATTGAGTAGAAGAAATAAAAGCAACGTTTTTTCATAGCTTTTGAAAGCTGCTTCAATTCTGCTTTATGACTTGACCTACCTTTCACTTGGATGTAGTTGAGTTCTCATGTTTTTTTTGTTGAGTTCTTGTGTGTTTTTTATAAGCGATGACTGGATGTGTTACAAGTCGCTAATTCTAAAGAAATAAGAGGCTGCCATTTATACAGGAATTACAGTATCTCTCGTATTTTACATATATATATATATATATATATATATATATATTGAAGCTCCACTCGCACCTGCCTGTTGCACTCCTTGGCGGGTGCGTGCCAGTCGGGGGTGCACCCGACAACAATGTCTGCTCAATAATCCCTCCCCGCAGTCACACGGGAAAACAGGAAGCAGCACTCCAAGATAGGTTCACAAATGTATTTTAATTCTCAAAGAACGCGCTTTCGGCACTCGGCCTTCCTCAGTAATGAGACGGAGAGCCCCAACAAACACCATCCATTTAAACCTTCTCGTTTCATAAGTGCTAAACATAGTGGTAGGACACAAAGTAAATCAATGTCCGCCATCTTGGAACGGGTCTATATCTTATTAGATACGGCAAGATGTGCATGAAACGCAATTTATCTATATTGCACAATTCATGGAATAGCCACAGTCAGAAATTATAAATAATCATACAATTGATTTGTGTTCTATAAAGCCCTGTATGGGCCATATCATCACATAATGCCAATATCAGACCCAAGCACACCGTTACTCTATCCTGCCCTGAATGGGCATTAATCATTTCAGTGTAGCTATCGTGAAGGTATATACAACACCCGATGATATCAAATATATAGACACATTATACTCAAATGTAACATGAAGTTCAAAATAGAAGGAAACAGAAGCAATGACGTAGTTAATCAATAAATGTCAATACATATCAGTCATCATTCATATTAGATGGACAGCTAAGTCCTCATGCATGTTCAGTCCCATAGGCATTTTACTTTGTAGGTCTATAATGTAACGCGATTCCAGTCGCCTGAGCTTTTGTAGTCTATCCCCACCTCTTACATTGACAGGGACAGAATCTAAACAGAAATAGGCTAACAGATCCCTGTTGCGTGAATGCTCTTTGTCAAAATGTCTGGCCACAGGGTAGCTCACATCTGCATTTTGAATAGCTCTCTGGTGTTCTAAGATTCTTAGTTTCACCGGAATGACGGATTCGTCGTGCTTCCAACATACCTTCTGCCACAAGGACATGTCAGACAATACACAACGTAAGGCGTGGTGCATGTGAGAAATTTTTCTATTCTCTTAGGCTGTTTCACTCCTGGTATGCTATATTGTATGGTGCGTTTGCTCCCTTTACACGCCTTACAGCGTCCACAAGGAAAAAAGCCTTTCATGGGTTCTGACTTGGGTTTGGGTTTTAGTTCTTTGTGATGACTGTGGACTAAATAGTCTCTCAGTGCTCTCGCTTTCCTGAAAGTCACCAAAGGATAAGAGGGTAAGTCCTGTTTGATGACATTATCCGCCATCAGGATGTTCCAGTGCTTGCGCATAATGCGTTTTATATCTGAGGCATTTCTTGAATAGGTAGTTATAAGACGAAACAACCCATCATCAGTTTTCTTGTTCTGTGTTTTGTCTTTGTATATATATATGTATTGGCGGTCGCCAGTAGGTATATATAGTTAGGATTTTTTTGAATAGGGATTTCTGAAAATTCTATGTTGAATAACTTTGGTGTTGATGGACGGAATTGGCTGAAATTCTCAGGAAAATGGCACATTTTGTTTCTGAGCGTCCCCTGAAAGTTTGGGGGGGTTTCGTCAAGCGGGGGCCGAGAAAAAAGGGGGGTCCCAAAACGTGTTTTTAATATTGAGTTTTCCATAGGGCGGTTGGACTCACTTTTAGCTCGAACGGCTGAATGGATTTCCACAAAACTTGGCAAAATTGTAGGGACTGGTAGCCCGATGTGCCTTTGCTATGTCTCAAGATATATGCTCCAGTGGTTTTTACGAAAATTAACTTTGAAAAATATATATTGGGCTACATTGGGCTATATATATGTTAGAGCCCAAATGTAGCCCAATGTAGCCCAATGTAGCCCAATGTAGCCCAATGTAGCCCAAAGATGGCCACCAGAGACAAAAAAGCCAAATGTAGCCCAAATATCAGTCAGATGTAGCCCAACTATAGCCCAGTGACAGAATGTCCCAAAAGTGTTCTAAAGAACAACTAGAGAGCTAACAGTCTTACTTATGACAAAAGTATGGCACACCTGAAGTCATCTTGATTGGAATAAAGTGTTAACACTTAAAACATTTAATTTGCAAAGGAACAAAATGAGGGGGTTCATTTTGCCATAGAAATTATGATTAGTGCTGAAGAAAGAAAAATTAGGGCACATTTTGAGTGACTTCTCAAATCCTCTTATATTTCATTAAAAAAATTCTGATATGCAGTCTCCCAAGATGGCCACCAGAGACAAAAGAGCCCAAATGTAGCCCAAATATCAGCCAGATGTAGCCCAACTATAGCCCAATGACAGAATGTCCCAGAGTGTTCTAAAGAACAACTAGAACGCTAACAGTCTTACTTATGACAAAAGTATGGCACACCTGAAGTCATCTTGATTAGAATAAAGTGGTAACACTTAATACATTTAATTTGGAAAGGAACAAAATGAGGGATTTCATTTTGCCATAGAAATGTTATATATATATATATTACCTACTGGCCGTCGCCAGTAGGTATATATAGTTAGGATTTTTTTGAATAGGGATTTCTGAAAATTCTATGTTGAATAATTTTGGCGTTGATGGACGGAATTGGCTGAAATTTTCAGGAAAATGGCACATTTTGTTTCTGAGCGTCCCCTGAAAGTTTGGGGGGTTTCGTCAAGCGGGGGCCGAGAAAAAAGGGGGTCCCAAAACATGTTTTTAACATTGAGTTTTCCATAGGGCGGTTGGACTCACTTTTAGCTCGAACGGCTGAATGGATTTCAATGAAACTTGGCAAAATTGTAGAGACTGTTTGCACGATGTGCCTTTGCTCGGTCTCAAGATATGTGCTCCAGTGGATTTTGAGAAATTAACGTTCAAAAAAATATATATATCTGTGACAGCGTCCCGGTTAGCGCCCCGGTTCGCGTACCAGACGCGTAACGGAACTTCGCGAGGAGAAGCGGATTGGCTCTCCGGTGACTCTCAACATTCTAAACAGTCTGGAGCGGCCGCCATCTTGTCTCTCGGTAGGATCGAGAGACAAGAGGTGGAAATAAACGAAGGGGGAAATGAATGAAAGGGGGCAAGGTAGACCCCTCCTGACCCCCTAGGATTGATGTGGGGGCTATTAAAGGGCCCCGCAGGGCAAAAAAATAAAATAATTTTTTTTTGATTTTTCGTGGTGGAAGCGCTACCCGGTACGCGAATCGGGTAGCTCACGGGTAGCGTAACGGGAGTCCACCATCTTGTGTTTTGGACGAATTTAGTCACAAGATGGAGGATAAACAATGTTGGGAATGGGTATAAGGAGGCACGGGAGACATATCCTGACCCCCTAGGTTTTCTGAGGGTGGCTGAGGAGGCCCATATATGTAAAAAAAACACATTCTTTTTTCAAATTTTCGCACGGTTAGGGCCCGGTCCGCGCACCGGGTAGCGTTCCGGAAAGCGTAACAAGGGGAAAACCAAGGGAAATAGTTAAATAATATTTTAGAGTGCTTTGAGGTAGGGTAGCTCTGAATAGAGCTGTTGTGTTGTGTGGGTGATGTAAGTACCAACATGTAGGTACCAATGAAGAGTCTAAAATTCAATGTACACCGTCTCCTCTGTAGATATTTTGTATGTTCTAATATGGGTTATTTAATGTAAATGTGTGGAAAAGCACTTCATGCTTTAAAGCAATTGTATTTTCGAACTGATTGTTCTTTCCTCTTAGTCCTCCTCTTTGTTTTTTTTCCCCACACTCTTCTTCAGCATGATAGTTGATAAATGTGTTCCCTCAAAAAATGTATATACATAAAAAAAATTATATTAAATACATATAAAATATATTTTTCCTTTAAAAGAAAAATACATTTTACAGCTTTTGATATTTGCTATTAAAAAACCATTGAAATTCAATGAAAAAACCATAGGTTATAGACCATATACAGTTAGGAATTAGCATTTACAAAACCTTGAAAATTCACTGAAAAAACCATAGGTTATAGACCATATATAGTTAGGAATTAGCATTTATAAAACCTTATTTTACTCACACAAAACCATTGAAATTCGCATATATAGTTAGTTGCACTAACTATATATCGCTCACCCGCAATCCACTGCTGATCATGTCACATATTACATCATTCATGATATGGTCAGTGACATCACTGATGACATCACGGATTTCAAGTTGGGAATGAGTATTGTCGTTCTGTTTTGTTTAGCAGCTTTCTTTTTGCATTTTTCCAAGGTTCGTTCACTGTATCCCCGTGTTCTCAGTCTTTCAGCAGTTTCCTCAATATTCATTTCTGCATCTCTTTCGTTTGAACAGTTTCTTTTCATGCGAATGAATTCTGGTGATAACCACAAATGCACAAAGAAGCCTTCATTTTTTCCTGTTTTTTTTTTTGCTCCAGTTGAGCCGTTTCCAAATCCCTGTTTTTTCTTTTTCCCTATAAAAAATACAAAAAAAATATAAAACTGTTCATAAAAGCCAAAAAAAGTAAAAAATGTTCAAAAAAACAAAACAAACAAATATAAAACAACAAAAAGAATAAAAAAACAGTTCTTTTTAGAACTACCTCCAATTTATAAAAAAAGGCTTCATTTTTTTTGAAGTCTGCCATTCTTTTTTCCCCATGGTACACTCACCGGTGCGCTACCCGGTGCGCGTACCGTGCACTCCCCCCGCGCAAATCGAAAAAAATATATATTTTTATAGCCCCCACATCAAACCAAGGGAGTCAGGGGGGGTCTACTCTGCCCCCTTATGGTCATTTCCCCCTTTGTTTTTGCCACCTCTTGTGTCTCGATTTTACCAAGACACAAGATGGCGGCCGCTCCGGACTGTTTGGAATGTTTACAGACACCTGAGAGCCAATCAGCTTTCCGTGCGCAAGTCGCGGGGCGCGCCCGGTGCGCTCCCCGGTGCGCTCTCCGGTGCGCGTACCGGGGAGCTGCCATAGATATATATATTTTTTTGAACCTAAATTACTCAAAAACCACTGGAGCACATATCTTGAGACATAGCAAAGGCACATCGGGCTACCAGTCCCTACAATTTTGGCAAGTTTGGTGGAAATCCATTCAGTCGTTCGGGCTAAAAGTGAGGTCGACCGCCCTATCGAAATTAACATGGGGAAAACACGTTTTGGGACCCCCTTTTATCTCGGCCCCCGCTTGACGAACCCCCCAAACTTTCAAGGAAGGACCGGAGCTCCGCGAAGCAAATTTGAGGAAATTTTCAGGCAGATTCGTCAACCGGCGCCAAAGTTATTCCAAATAGAATTTTGAGATTTTGCATTGAAAAAAATCCTAACTATAACTACCTACTGGCGACCCCCAGTAGGTAATATATATATATATATATATATATATATATATATAAATATATATATATATATATGGGTTGATTTCTGCTTCCCAGGCTGTAACCGCAGAGAAATACGGACCACCACACGGCTTTCAGAGTGTTCACATCAAACGTTTATTATCCATTGGCAGTTAAGGTAGGCATGACGCGTTTCGGGCAGGAACTGCCCTTGATCACATGGCGGACATGCAGTAATGTTCACTTTAAATAGGGCACACACTCATTTTTTTCTCACAATGACACCACGTGCTCTGGTGATAAACACTAAAGATAGACTCCAAGTGTGGAGTATTTACATGTGCACAGGATTGGTAACATTGCAAAATAGCGTTTTATATACCCAACAGCGTATTATTAAGCACTCATAATGCCGACATTAGTCAGAGTAACGATGGAACATTTATAACCGCATAAATGCGTTAGGTTGTGCAAAATAAGCTAGCAGCATGACACCGTATAATAAGTACATTCAATAGATAATATTTACATCTTTCTGCGGCTGAAAGTGAAGATTTGACCTCCCTGATAGTTGATTTTATCTCTGAGGAATTTCCTCTCTTTTTTGGCCACAATTTCATCTTCGTGCTTGGTCATTTTTTTGGTTATTTCCTCCAATTTCTTGGTAAAGTTTTCGGCTGTATCCTCCTTCATTAGTTCGTCCTTAAGATCCGAGATTTGTTTCAACAGTGTCAGTCTAACTTTCCATGCGTGTTTGATTAAAATATAAAAAAACAACAAAAAAGTGGAGTGCAAAAAAACGATGGATTTGGGCCCAGATCTTTTGACTGGGGGAGTGTGTGACATTGATCCACATTCAGTCCATCACTTGTTGTTTTTGCAATTGCCGCCCCAAGTGCGCTGGGGATGCCCAGACGTGGGTCCCAGGCACTCCACACCACTTGGAGTCAAGCTAGCCGGGCTGATGAGAGGTGTTACCTCGAAACCGGTCCGGTCCTCGGATGCTTGATTCCGTTCTGGGAAGGACATGGCTTTTGTAGTTCGGACTGGACTGTTCCCATGGGGCAACAGGGTCAGAGCTGATTTGCATATCGCCATTGTCTAACCCAGGGTGGTGTGGAGTGCAAAAAAACGATGGATTTGGGCCCAGATCTTTTGACTGGGGGAGTGTGTGACATTGATCCACATTCAGTCCATCACTTGTTGTTTTTGCAATTGCCGCCCCAAGTGCGCTGGGGATGCCCAGACGTGGGTCCCAGGCACTCCACACCACTTGGAGTCAAGCTAGCCGGGCTGATGAGAGGTGTTACCTCGAAACCGGTCCGGTCCTCGGATGCTTGATTCCGTTCTGGGAAGGACATGGCTTTTGTAGTTCGGACTGGACTGTTCCCATGGGGCAACAGGGTCAGAGCTGATTTGCATATCGCCATTGTCTAACCCAGGGTGGTGTGGAGTGCAAAAAAACGATGGATTTGGGCCCAGATCTTTTGACTGGGGGAGTGTGTGACATTGATCCACATTCAGTCCATCACTTGTTGTTTTTGCAATTGCCGCCCCAAGTGCGCTGGGGATGCCCAGACGTGGGTCCCAGGCACTCCACACCATTTGGAGTCAAGCTAGCCGGGCTGATGAGAGGTGTTACCTCGAAACCGGTCCGGTCCTCGGATGCTTGATTCCGTTCTGGGAAGGACATGGCTTTTGTAGTTCGGACTGGACTGTTCCCATGGGGCAACAGGGTCAGAGCTGATTTGCATATCGCCATTGTCTAACCCAGGGTGGTGTGGAGTGCAAAAAAACGATGGATTTGGGCCCAGATCTTTTGACTGGGGGAGTGTGTGACATTGATCCACATTCAGTCCATCACTTGTTGTTTTTGCAATTGCCGCCCCAAGTGCGCTGGGGATGCCCAGACGTGGGTCCCAGGCACTCCACACCACTTGGAGTCAAGCTAGCCGGGCTGATGAGAGGTGTTACCTCGCAACCGGTCCGGTCCTCGGATGCTTGATTCCGTTCTGGGAAGGACATGGCTTTTGTAGTTCGGACTGGACTGTTCCCATGGGGCAACAGGGTCAGAGCTGATTTGCATATCGCCATTGTCTAACCCAGGGTGGTGTGGAGTGCAAAAAAACGATGGATTTGGGCCCAGATCTTTTGACTGGGGGAGTGTGTGACATTGATCCACATTCAGTCCATCACTTGTTGTTTTTGCAATTGCCGCCCCAAGTGCGCTGGGGATGCCCAGACGTGGGTCCCAGGCACTCCACACCACTTGGAGTCAAGCTAGCCGGGCTGATGAGAGGTGTTACCTCGAAACCGGTCCGGTCCTCGGATGCTTGATTCCGTTCTGGGAAGGACATGGCTTTTGTAGTTCGGACTGGACTGTTCCCATGGGGCAACAGGGTCAGAGCTGATTTGCATATCGCCATTGTCTAACCCAGGGTGGTGTGGAGTGCAAAAAAACGATGGATTTGGGCCCAGATCTTTTGACTGGGGGAGTGTGTGACATTGATCCACATTCAGTCCATCACTTGTTGTTTTTGCAATTGCCGCCCCAAGTGCGCTGGGGATGCCCAGACGTGGGTCCCAGGCACTCCACACCACTTGGAGTCAAGCTAGCCGGGCTGATGAGAGGTGTTACCTCGAAACCGGTCCGGTCCTCGGATGCTTGATTCCGTTCTGGGAAGGACATGGCTTTTGTAGTTCGGACTGGACTGTTCCCATGGGGCAACAGGGTCAGAGCTGATTTGCATATCGCCATTGTCTAACCCAGGGTGGTGTGGAGTGCAAAAAAACGATGGATTTGGGCCCAGATCTTTTGACTGGGGGAGTGTGTGACATTGATCCACATTCAGTCCATCACTTGTTGTTTTTGCAATTGCCGCCCCAAGTGCGCTGGGGATGCCCAGACGTGGGTCCCAGGCACTCCACACCACTTGGAGTCAAGCTAGCCGGGCTGATGAGAGGTGTTACCTCGAAACCGGTCCGGTCCTCGGATGTTTGATTCCGTTCTGGGAAGGACATGGCTTTTGTAGTTCGGACTGGACTGTTCCCATGGGGCAACAGGGTCAGAGCTGATTTGCATATCGCCATTGTCTAACCCAGGGTGGTGTGGAGTGCAAAAAAACGATGGATTTGGGCCCAGATCTTTTGACTGGGGGAGTGTGTGACATTGATCCACATTCAGTCCATCACTTGTTGTTTCTGATTAAAATATAAAGCATTCTATTAGAGCAATCCATCAAGTTTTCGGCCCATTCTTCAGCCAGCTCTATATCAGGCTCTTCATGTGAAGGGGCAATCAGAAACCTCAGTCCCCTTGGGATTCTTTTCTCCTCTTGATATTTCTCGAGGGTGATCGCTTCCCACCACCGTGATATCTCCTTCCTGATTAGTTTCTCCAATTTCTGATATTTGTTTAGAATCACTGTCCCAAACGAGAGCTATTCTGTGCTGGCATAGCCACTCGCGGTTTGCACAAACATAGATTGTCCCCTCAGTCTTTTGCGTGCTTCTGAATCGTCATCCATTGCTCCCATTCACAGGGGATGCTCCCCTCCTGCATACACTGCATGCACTGCAACTTATTGCAACCAAAATGGATTACTATATTTTCTGGACTTTATTTTGGAACTCTCACTTGGGAATGTACAATATATCCCGTCAATATGTTTTGTGACAATATAAAAAACATGTAGTAATGCTATTAATTTGAACGTTGCCCACTGGGGAAATGTCATTTTGGTTGCAATAAGTTGGTTATGCTGCGCATGTAATATATTTTACTGCATGACTCGTCTATAGGATACGAGTCAAAACGTCAGGCAAATCCGGTTACTATATGGTATGCTATAGTTTAAATAGACATGGAAGTCGGGAATTGGAAAGTCTTCTGTTGTTATGTGAATAACTCCCCATTTACTAATTACGATTATCATGTAGATTGGTGTAAGTATTCACACTGGTGAATTTAAAAAGCTGGTCGGATGTTAGAAATATAACATTTACCCCACTCAAAGATGGCCGCGAGAATGTGGGCATAGGTCCTCTGTTTATTTTTATTATTTGTCACATGTAACTTTATTTATTGTTTGTGCACATTCACTGAAATTACCCGTGACCAAGGCGAGTGTTTCGCCGAAACGCGTTGGGGTTTTTTCCTTTGCCCGTATTCACTATGCAGCAATTGAAATAATAAACTTATTTGGAAAGCGCAAAGAGTGACTGGAGTGATCTACTTCCTATCGAAGAAGAGTGCATTTGCGTAACGGTGGCTACGCACTGTGAACAGTAATTTAGACACAGGGTTACCTCTGCCCCTTAAATGCACCGCTGTCCTGGTGTCCCGGCGACTGTGCGGAGGATGTGAACTTTATGATATATGTTACGCACTACTGGTCCCATAATGCCTTGGGAGTCAGGCTTGAAATAAATGAGGGATTAAGCCAATGCCTGTGTGGTCTGCCGTCATTTCCAAAGTGCCTATGGAGAAGGATGTTAAATTCGAAACGCGTTGGCAAAGTACAGGGAGTGTGTCTGGCAGCCTGATTGAGAGAGGAGCAGTCCTGTGTGTACCTGCCACATATGGGAAACCTGGATATATATATATATATATATATATATATATATATATATATATATATATATATATATATATATATATATATATATATATATAAATATATATTCAAACACTTTTCCACTCCCAATCCGGGCTGAAAGATGGCAAGCACACAGGTATCCGTTTTCAAGTTGTTTTTATCACAAACCCCTCTCCCCTAACAGACGTGTTTCGCTAAAGAAGCTTAGTCAGTCAAAAAAATAAAAAAATATATACATATATATATGTCTTTAGCAAAAAACCTTCTGTCAAAAAGATGCCGCACACCACTTCGAACGTTTATCTTTGTTCTTTTATTTCCTGTAGGTTCCCCACCTACGTGTTTCGAACTTGAACTGCCCCTGATCACGGTTACAAACAAGTGTCCATCATTTGTTACTAGTATTAATAACAGAAGTCACCACATGGCTTGTAAGGATGCATTCTGGGCTCAGTAGTTTTAAGTTCACTTTTTAACTTATCGTTGCATTGTATGTGACCGGATTGCTACAGTTTATGGCACAGATGGATGTTTGGTTTATATCATGTATTGTTATTTATAATCTGCGCATGTTATGGACAATCAATTAGTTGATAGTCTCAAATGCAAATTTGAGCAATGTTAATATGCGCAATATATCTCTTAACAGGCTAAGTGTCCTGTAATCAGTGATGGCTGAGTGCTTTAATCCAAATGTGTCATTTATGCCGCATCCACAGTCTAACAGTGCCACGAATAATTCATAAAATTACATTTATCTATACCACATGTATTTCATTCGTCTAATGTCGCCACATTATTAGCATGAATTATCAAAGTCCATTTCCTTTCAAGATTGTCATTATATACAGTATTGAATCATAACATTATCATAAACTTCACAGGTGTACATGTAGCTCCTCATCCCCGTTGAGAACCCCACGGGTTTCTCGTTTTGAATATTATTATAAGTTTTGATTCCAGGCGTCTCAGTTTTTGGTACGATCACCTCCTCTTTCATTTTCGCTCACCATGGCGATTCCAGCATATTTCATATCTTTACAGATATTACCTGGGTGAGTTTTTAGATGTTTCGCTGTTGCGTAACTGAACCGGTCCTCGGAAGCTTGTTTCCGGTCCAGGGAAGACATGGCTTGGCAGTTCGGGCTGGACTGTTCCCATGAGGCACAGGGTCAGACTGATTTGCATATAGCCATGTCTGAACAGGGGTGGCAGAGTGGGCAAAGAACGGTGATGGATTAAACCCAGAACTTTTGACTGGGTGTGAGTGTTGGATTGATTCAGATGCTCCGTCCATCACCACCCCCTTTTGTACCGCTTTATAACAGCATTTGTTGTCTGGGTATAGGACATGACAAAATTTCAATTTATTTTTTAAATTTGTCTTTGGATGTGACCCTATCAGATGCCCCATTTCAGATACTATCTGAGTGTTGGTTAGACCAGGAGAGGCAGAAGGTTTTTTGCTAAAGACATTAACTGCGAGGGGGTCCCGAACCTCGCTGCCAGCACCAGCTGTTCAGCAGCTCCTCTCGTCTTGGGACATTTGCTCGTATATATACACTAACACCGAATAAACCACCTTGCACAAAACTTGGGTCCGTGTTCGTGTTTTCAGGACGAGCTGAGCCTGCCTTGCAGCCGGATTATCCTTGGAATATATATATATATATATATATATATATATATATATATATATATATATATATATATATATATATATATATATATATATATATTCACTGAAAAAACCATAGGTTTCACACCAGTTATAGTTAGGAATTAGCATTTAAAAAACCTATTAAATTCACTGAAAAAACCATAGGTTTCACACCAGTTATAGTTAGCTGGAAATTTTACTGATATAAAACCATTGAAATTCCCACGTTATAGTTAGTCGGACTCACTATAACTTGCGCGTGCAATGCACTGCTGATGACATCACATATTACATCACTCATGACATGGTCAGTGACATCACTCATGACATCACTGATGACATCATCCTTGCGACAGAGTGACAGACCTCCTTTTAGTGTAATGTAACCCTTGAAACACATATTCAAAAATAGAAACTAATATTTTCAAAAAAGTGGATATACCCATACCAGTTACAACAACCAATTCAGTAATACCACCATCTAATACACATCCACTCATGTGTATGTATATGGGTTATTAGATATTTTTATTAGTATCAGTATGAGTGTCTATATGGTTTGGTGGGGGTATTACTTAGCACATACATGCATGAGTGACTGACTCTTTGTTTGTATGTGTTTTGAAGACAACATATGTACAGGACTGTATGGGTGGATGAGTGTCTATATGTGTTTGTTAGTGAGTGAATGACTGTCTCACTAGTGTCTTTATCAGTAACTACATATGTTTTAATCTAGTATATATGAATATTGATGTATATAAGTGAGTATATGTGAGAGTAAGAGATTGTAAGAGTTCCTGTTTAAATAAGTATGTGTTTCTATAAGTGATTGTTTAAGAGAATAAATATGTGTAATTTTAAATAGAAGTAAGGTGGAAGTGTGTGTATAACTCTATATTCAAATAAATGGATGTCCAATAGTTTATTTGCACGTGTGAATATGTGTGTGAGTAACTTTTGGATGAATGTCGGTGTGTAACAGGATGTATAGGTGTATCACTTCATATGATGAGTGAGTATATGTATGAGTGACTATATAGAACTATTGGTGAATGAGTGGATGTGTATATAGATAGTGGAATTACTGAATTGCTTGTTGTAACTGATATAGGTATCTCCATTTTTTAAAAAATTTCAGTTTCTATTTTTGAATATGTGTCTCAAGGGTTACATTATAGTGAAAGGAGGTCTGTCACTATGTCACAAGGATGGTGTCATGAGTGATGTCACTGACCATGTCATGAGTGATGTAATATGTGATGTCATCAGCAGTGCATTGCACGCGCAAGTTATAGTGAGTCCGACTAACTATAACGTGGGAATTTCAATGGTTTTATATCAGTAAAATTTCCAGCTAACTATAACTGGTGTGAAACCTATGGTTTTTTCAGTGAATTTAATAGGTTTTTTAAATGCTAATTCCTAACGATAACTGGTGTGAAACCTATGGTTTTTTCAGTGAATTTCATAGGTTTTTTAAATGCTAATTCCTAACTATAACTGGTGTGAAACCTTTGGTTTTTTCAGTGAATTTCATAGGTTTTTTTAATGCTAATTCCTAACTTTTTATACAGACTCATACCTATGTGTTTTTTAGTGAATTGCTAAAGTATGTTTTTGTAAAAATGAACACTATAATGTATATTGAGATAATATTTTTAATTTAAAATATTTTTTTTTATATTTCGCTTTCGGTGCGCGCACCGGTGCGCGTACCGTCAGCGCACTAACAAAAAAAAAGAAAAAAAAATGAAGGAGGGACTGTGTAATAGATAGTAAGACAGATAAAAAGTGTAAAAGGAAGTAACTGAGAAAAGAAAAATGAATAAGGGAGCAAAAGAAAGAAGAAATAGGAAGAAGACTAAAGCAGAGGTTAAGGGAGATTGTAAATGGATGTTGAAAGTAAAAAGAAGGACAGTTAAGTATGGGAATGTCAGGTAGTGACGGAATCAGAGGAAAAGAATAGCAGTGATTGAGGGAAAGTAAATATCAGTGAATATAAGTAAAAAGGGGTGAAAGAGGGTACATGTAAGTGAATAAGGGTAACACATGGGGAGTAATAGAGACAAACAAGAGAGAGAGTAAAAGAAGGACTGTCACAAAGGGACTAAGTGAACCAGTAAAAAAGGTAAGTGAAGGAGTGTGCATAGGCAGAAGTACTGAAAGAAATTGAATGTGGTCGGAAGTAAACATGGAACAAAAGAATAAGTGAGGGAAGCAAAGTAAGGAAATAGGGGTGCGGTAGGGTGACAGAAAAATAGTGAAAATAAAACAAAAGGTGATAACAAAAAAGATTTTGTAAACACACTTACCATATAATCAATGCAAACTTGTATCTATGAAAGATAAAAGAAAAAACACGTTATAGTTTCTTAAAAATATATAATAAAATAGAAACAACAGTTCATGAGGTTTAAAAATCTACAAAAGTTTACTAAGAAATGATGCAATAGTGAAGGATACAAAAACAGAAAGAAAGTAATGTAGAAAGAGAAAAAAAAAGGAAAAAGAAATAGAAAGAGAACAAATTCCTAAAGGTAAATAAGATACTAAAAGAATGTAAGATATCAAATCAAAATCAGTAAAGGTAAGAAAATAAAAGAAAAATGAGTGAAAAGGAGAGAAGTCTGATTGAGAAACTATAAATAAAAAAGAGGAATAGAAGATGATTGAGAGTGAGTGAAGTAAAGTAACAGAGTGAAGGGATGAAAGGAATGAAGTTAGTATAGAACGATGGATAAAACAGGAGTGAGAGAGTAAGTACACAGAAAGACAAAAGGAAGAACTAAGTGAACTACAGTACAATGGATGCGAAAGAAAAAAAAAGGAGAAAAAGAAAGAGAGGGTTAGGAAACTAAAGCAGTGGTACTGTGAGAATATGAAAAAGATAAAAAGTGGTGGAAGGAACAGAGGAAATGCAGACAGTTCCTATTAGATTAAGAAGTTGTGAATGAAGTGCACTAAAGAAACAGCGATGAAAAAAGAGTGTAAATTAGTAAAGAGAGGTAAATAAGGGTGAAAAAGAAAATGAGTATAAGACAATGTGAACACAATATAAATTACACAATGCAAACTACACAATAACTTCTACAATATGTTACATTATTTATTTTTGCTGTTCTCAGAATATATTGAATTTCACTTAAATTAGTGAGATCAAAGTCTTCATCATATAACAGCGGGAAAAAAAAAACACAATCTAAAAGATTGTGTTTAAAAAAACCCATTCAAACATACATCTCATATAAGTACACTAATCTTTGATTCACTTACTTTTCCGTGAGACCAAATTGCAGATAGTGAAGGTCCTTTTGGTGGAAAAAAGTCTGCTGTGCTCTATAACTTCCATTTCATCGACTTCCTATGAAAAAAGATCTAACAACATCATATGTTACACTTTCCTCACGGCCAATTTGTGTCAGATATATCAGTATTTTTTACTTTGAGATCCACTTAAAGTATCTACATGAGATTGCAGATAGTGAAGGTCCTTTTGGTGAAAAAAAGTCTGCTGTGCTCTATAACTTCGATTTCATCAACTTCTAACAACATCATATCTTACATTTTCCTCACGGCCAATTTGTGTCAGATATATCAGTATTTTTTACTTTGAGATCCACTTAAAGTATCTACATGAGATAAATAATTTCAAATATTAGATTAACTAACTAACTAACTAACTTTTATTAACTATTCCCGTCTTCAAAGGCCAATTCCCTTTACTAAAACTTTGGTTTTAAAAACACTAGATAAGAATTTGTAGAGTCATAAGGCAAACGTTGTTTATAAGTTAAATGAGAATCATTGCAGTAACTCCATCCATTTTCAGATTTTAAGTAGCATGTATAATGTCCTGAGGTGGTCGAAGATCCATCATGATAAATAATAGCTTCAGTTGTAAAGGTCCTTCCAGAAATTGATAACTGAGAAGCCACAAAATTTTTGATAGAAGTTGTCAATTTAGTTCCATCAGGTCTACATCGTTGGAAAACTAAAATAATATACTGCCCATACCTTTGTATAAATAATGTGGACAGCATTGTACAGTTACATTGGGTACACACCATATTATGATCTGCTGCTTTAACTAGATTTTTAAAAGACACTGATTTACAGTCTGGTAAAGTCAAATATATAAATCTTTCAGTGTCTATTGTAGTAGTACTTGATAAACTACAATTGTGGCAGTCATGCTGCCATTGATAAGAAAGACTGAAAAGATTATCTACATCTACACCTTCATCTTCCAAAACACCAAACATATACATTAAAAATTCCTGACAATCCTGCTGAATGTTCTGTGAAAATTTATCTTGACCAGAACACAAATCTAAAATATTTCGAATTTCTGTTACACTTTCTATTTGTGCTGTAACACTGCTACATTTCTGAAACACAGAATTCAATAAACCACACAATCTTTGATCCCGATTTTCAACAATCTGTTCTTGTAAACTTTTAAGAAAAAAAACAACATTAACCACTACATTAGCATAGCAGTTGACACCAGAACTGTTTTCAAACTGAAATCCAACAACATTTTCTCCACAATTCTTTTTCTTCCTGTTTTCAATTACAGTTTTCTCTACTTTTTGTCTTTTTGCAACTACCTCACTACAATTATCCTCATTTCTTCTTTTTCGGCCTACCACACGTTTTTCAAACAGAGGATATTGAGGCAAATGTGGAGCATACTCTCTTCTTAACCTATTGTATTCTTTAACACAATCTAGATCGGCAGAAATCTTTGTCTCATCACACGCAATCAAGTACAATCCTGATAAAGTTCTGACTCGAGATAATGCCACATATGCCATACCCTCTTTAAACACAGATCTTCCAATGTTCACCAATGCACTATCTACACTTAAACCTTGAGATTTATGAATTGTCACCGCATACGCCAAACAAACAGGAAACTGTTTTCGGCGAACATATAAGTCTTTTACAAGTAAAAATCTAGCAGAACAACGACTTATTTGTTGTACTTGTTCAATGCCATCAAATTTTATTTTTAAAAATTCAATTCCATCTCTATTTCTGTAATTCACAAAATCAACAACATAACCCATTGCTCCATTTACCAGACCGCTTTCAACATTTAAATTCCTTCTCAAAATGATACGACAATTTAAACACACATTCAGAGTCTTTTCAAAACCAGCTGTTTTTGAAATACTTTTCTCCAATGAATGCAATTTAGTTTTCAAATTTTCTGACAAAACAATTGTTGCACCCATATGCTCTATTTTATCTATTGCTTCCAGTTTCACAATCTCTTCATTTTCTAAGTCTAACATTTTTTGGTTGAAGATGGAACATTCTTGCAGAGTTGGCATCAAACATATCCCAGATTTCTTCTCAGTCATTTTTTTAAAAATATTCTCTGGAAGAATGTTTTCATTTGGATACAAATTTGAAATTAATCGACTATGCAAAGCTTTTTTCCCTTTCTCAGTCATTTTTCCAATTCTTACATCTTGTAGAATATTTTTATAATCTTCATCCTTGGCCTGTCGCATATTTTGAAGCAGTTCAGCATATTTAAAATTTAGCCATATATTAACATTTCCAATGCTTCCAAGGGACTTCCTGGTATCTTCATGCGTGAGCATTTTAAACACTGGTTGTCCTTTTACTGGAGTCAACTGCAATAGATCTCCAAAAACAATAATGTGTTTTCCTCCAAATAACACATCATAGTCTGTTTTAAGAATTTCTTGCATTCTCAAATGCACAAAAGCAAGCATTAGATTTGAGACCATGCTTACTTCATCTATGATAAGAAGTTTCATTTTCTTCAAGACTCTTGAAACTTCAGAACACGCATCTCCAGATAGCTTGTTGTAATGCAATTTATTATCATGTTCAACTGGCAGCATCAATAAACGATGTAGAGTAATCCCTTTAATGTTATGTGCTGCCAGACCAGTTGGAGCAGTTACAACACAAGACAGTGGTGAATCAGTCCTTTTCTGCAGATAACTTGCAACGGCTTTAATTAGAAAACTTTTTCCTGTCCCCGCTTCTCCACTTACATACAGTCGGACAGGGTCAAATAATATACATGAGCACTCTTTTTTCTCATGTCTGAATCCATGTTCAATCTGCTCTGTGACTTCATCATATATCTTTTTCTGCTCAATGTTTAGTTGCGTTACCAAATCTTCTAAGTTAACTCCATCCTGTTGAGCTTGTTCCATAGCTCTTTCCACCTCATCCATGGCAGTGGCAGCTTCATTTTGGATAATTGGTCCTCCTAGTGGATCCTGGCTCAATGAAGTAGAACTCTGACTATCTTGAGAACTGTTTCTAGCTATCTCTTCAGCAATTGTGGTTTCTTGCTCCATTTCTTCATTCAACATTTGCAGATAATTTAGAAAAATAGGACATTCTATGGTATCCTTAGTTGCATTAAAAGAGTCTTCATAACAGAGAAAATCTCCAAGTAGTTCCTCTTCTGTACGCCATGGCTTAAAGAGTTGCAAAAGAGCTAAATAGTAAAATTCTCTTTTGTCTGGAACTTCACAACTCAATTTTCGATGATTAATCAAATGGCCTTTTTTCTGCTTCACTAGACATCCTTCATAGCCAATGAGTGCATATTTTCCATTATTGATATCTTCTGTGATGTTCCTCTTATAACTGTAGTTTTGAAGAACTTCATACAAACATGTGTTCTCAAGGTGAGTACTTCTATTTGGATAGTATGTATCCAACATATTTGTCTTCAAAATATCTGTACTGTTTGGTTCTTTTTCCGCCAAATATGAGCAGCACCTCTCGCTTGATATTCCTTCCTCCAAAAGAAATCCAAAACCTCTCCAAGGGGAGGATTTTTTTTGTTGGTAATAAAAGACATCATAGCTTCAAATCTATGATTAAAATATCTGCAAACATTCACTGGATCTAAAGAACACAGTTCTCCTGGTGTTTTCAATTCTATATTTGGTATGTTTTCATTTGCCTCTCGTAGAAATTGAAGTAAATCGTCCCATGCATACTCAGCACAGCTAAGAGTGAGGAACCATGTAGGAGTTCCTAAGTTTCTTAGCATACATTTCAATTCTCCATGACGACGAAACCAATACTCGTTGGTTCCACGTTGACATGCCATGAGATTGATTAGCTGAGATTCCAAAATACTGTCTTGCAGATTAACTTTCTCCATAAAGTCCCTTGCACATACATTTTGCAAATGAGGTCCACTTTTTAATATATGATTAACTGCATAAGAAAGCCCAGACAAATCACTTTCAAACAGTAGATGAAATAAATATGGAATGCATTGACGAAACCTTGGATCTTCTGCATATAATCTTAGAGTCCGGTATTCAGCTGCAGGAATTTGAACTGGTCGATCATCATATCGTCCACCACAACCTGTTGGAAATAATTGTGGAAAACAACGAGCTTCCAAACTTTCTTCCCATACACTAATGGGACTTCCTTTTGCTGCCTTCATTTGAAACAAGTCAATTGCATTTCCCATTACTTCTTTGGAATGCAAAGGATGAACAGTATAATGTTCATATATTTCTTCAGTTCTAGACACATCAACTTTTTCAATTTGACCAACTGAAGAATCACTATCTTCTTCTGTAGCTGTTTCCTCTACTCCAACACTTACATGTTTGTAGTACTCATTGTTTTTAACTAAATACAACGTTGCCTTCTTGACTTTTTTAACATCCACTAAATCTTGCCAAATTTTCTTACTCTTTGTTGGAACCCCATTAACTAGAATAACTAAAGGATCTTCTTCTACTCTTTCTACACCAATTGTATTAATATTTTTCTTTACATCTAGAGGCAAATAAACAACTCTTCCCTTTAATCCTCTCAGTAAATCTGATGGAGGCAATTTCCCTGTCTTAGGCTCCATGCGTACAATAGCCTGAAAAGGATGGACACATTGAATCAAAATAGATTCATAAGTATTTAGATCCATCAATTCAGAAGGAATATCTATCAACTGAAGATTATTATAAACTGCCCTTGCAGGCATTCTATTTTCATTTAATTTTTTCAAACAATAAGTGCAAATACGCTGATCCAAACTCAAATCAAAAGAATTCTCCACCAACAAATAACTTACAAAATCCTCCCATTCACTATTATTTTCCAATTCACTTTTTGCATATAAATCAACTAACCTAGTCTGAATTTTATAATGAGTCCGTCGACAACACACACAAGTTACATTAGGCCTCTCACTTGATTTCACCTTAAACTTGATAATTTCCTCATCAAACTTTTCAATACTTGAAATTTGTCCATTATCTTCTGCATTACCATCCATTACTATATCTATTTCTACACTGTCCTCTTTATTCCCAAAATAACAAAACTCAATTTCTTCACAAATAGTCTTCACATCCACTTCAGATCCATGCAAAAGAGCACTATTTAACTGTTTAAGCTTAAGTGCAGGACTTTTTGCATAATACAACTTCCTCACTAATTTCCTTACGTTATTATGATGCACTGCTAACATCCTAAAATGATGAAAAACACTCCGACAAACTTTTCTAGAAAGACATGCTAGTGAATGCCCTTGCAAACCTGTGCTTTCTCTCACTCTGCAAGGATCTAACTCTTGCAGGATCTTCATTTTTTGTTTGAGACTTTTTTTACTATATGTACGTAAGAAATTTCGAAGCAAATCAATTGATTCCTGTCGCACACTACAAATACTACTGCATTTCCATGTGTACACTGGACCCTTAGTACGTCTCCCTAAAACTTCATCAGCTAACACCTCTTCTGCATCTCTAGATACAAGTTTCTCTTTTTCCATCACACAACTATCTTTCACCTCATATGCACGACCACTGGTGTCAACCGCATGCACCAAATCATTTTCCTGAAAGTAACTCTCCTCATTAAAAAAAGGCTCAGAACTTGAACTATGCATCCATTCACCAGAAAATACTTCACAAAAATTACTCCGATTAATAATTCTTTTCCATCTACTGTTCGATTTGAAAACATCCATTGCCTTATTAAGTATCCTAATTCTATTGATTATTAAAATAAATAATTTTTTCTTAACTTCAAAAGCCTGATCAACAATCTTTTCTACACTTTTCTTTTTCTTGTAAAAAGCAGCTTTTAGTTTACTTTTCTTTTCATTTTTTAGCAAATTTAAAACTACCCTATTGCGAAACATTCGCCTACGAATGTCCCTAAAAACATTTACCCTTCTATTGCTAACCATTCTCTTCTCTCCTGGTCCAATGGAAACATTTTTTGTGGGCTTCTCTTTCCTTTTTAGATTTGTTGACTTTTTCTGTATATTCACATTAGCAATTTCATTTTTTTTCCTACGACATATGTTACGAAGAAAAGACTTAATTGGCTTACCAGAAGCTTTTCTGGTGTTTTTTGAAGTAGTTGTTGAAGAGGATTCCATAAACTCTGTTGTTGATGTTCTCCTTTTCCGTATGGTATTTTTGATATTTCTTTGCCTTGAAGGCATTTTTGCTTCCTTTTCAGAAGTTGATTTGAATCTGTTGTTCTGTTAAAAAAACACATGAAAGACCACTATTAGCAAACAACAAAGTAATGTTAAAAAGCAAACAATATAAACAATAAATTGCAACATATTTAAGTTTATACAATAGCAACTCATGGCTTTATTTTTAAAGGCCTTGCGCCACCAGTGCGTCACTTATTACCCATGTTTAAACTCAAGCATCAGCTGCACATGGCATTCATAAATAAGGGCCAAATGCAAATACCAATCAATTGCACCCAAAAATCGATTTTTGAATAACATGTAAGAAACACTGTGCAGAACCTATGTACAACCAATCAATATCATCAAACAAAGTCAGAGCCTTATTTATGAAAGCCTTGCGCCACCAGTGCGTCACTTATTACCCATGTTTAAAGTCATGCATCAGCTGCACATGGCAATCATAAATAAGTGCCAAATACATATACCAATCAATTGCACCCAAAAATCGATTTTTGAATAACATGTAAGGAACACTGCACAGAACCTAAGTACAACCACTCAATATCATCAAACAAAGTCAGGCCTTATTTATGAAAGCCTTGCGCCACCAGTGCGTCACTTATTACCCATGTTTAAAGTCATGCATCAGTTGCACATGGCAATCATAAATTAGGGCAAAATACATATACTAATCAATTGCACCCCAAAATCAATTTTACAATAACATGTAAGAAACACGGCGCAGAACCTAAGTACAACCAATCAATATCATCAAACAAAGTCAGGGCCTTATTTATGAAAGCCTTGCGCCACCAGTGCGTCACTTATTACCCATGTTTAAAGTCATGCATCAGCTGCACATGGCATTCATAAATAAGGGCCAAATACATATACCAATCAATTGCACCCAAAAATCGATTTTTGAATAACATGTAAGGAACACTGCACAGAACCTAAGTACAACCACTCAATATCATCAAACAAAGTCAGGCCTTATTTATGAAAGCCTTGCGCCACCAGTGCGTCACTTATTACCCATGTTTAAAGTCATGCATCAGCTGCACATGGCATTCATAAATAAGGGCCAAATACATATACCAATCAATTGCACCCAAAAATCGATTTTTCAATAACATGTAAGAAGCACTGTGCAGAACCTATGTACAACCAATCAATATCATCAAACAAAGTCAGAGCCTTATTTATGAAAGCCTTGCGCCACCAGTGCGTCACTTATTACCCATGTTTAAAGTCATGCATCAGTTGCACATGGCAATCATAAATTAGGGCAAAGTACATATACTAATCAATTGCACCCAAAAATCGATTTTTCAATAACATGTAAGAAACACGGCGCAGAACCTAAGTACAACCAATCAATATCATCAAACAAAGTCAGGGCCTTATTTATGAAAGCCTTGCGCCACCAGTGCGTCACTTATTACCCATGTTTAAAGTCATGCATCAGCTGCACATGGCATTCATAAATAAGGGCCAAATACATATACCAATCAATTGCACCCAAAAATCGATTTTTGAATAACATGTAAGGAACACTGCACAGAACCTAAGTACAACCACTCAATATCATCAAACAAAGTCAGGGCCTTATTTATGAAAGCCTTGCGCCACCAGTGCGTCACTTATTACCCATGTTTAAAGTCATGCATCAGCTGCACATGGCATTCATAAATAAGGGCCAAATACATATACCAATCAATTGCACCCAAAAATCGATTTTTCAATAACATGTAAGAAGCACTGTGCAGAACCTATGTACAACCAATCAATATCATCAAACAAAGTCAGAGCCTTATTTATGAAAGCCTTGCGCCACCAGTGCGTCACTTATTACCCATGTTTAAAGTCATGCATCAGCTGCACATGGCAATCATAAATAAGGGCCAAATACATATACCAATCAATTGCACCCAAAAATCGATTTTTGAATAACATGTAAGGAACACTGCACAGAACCTAAGTACAACCACTCAATATCATCAAACAAAGTCAGGCCTTATTTATGAAAGCCTTGCGCCACCAGTGCGTCACTTATTACCCATGTTTAAAGTCATGCATCAGTTGCACATGGCAATCATAAATTAGGGCAAAGTACATATACTAATCAATTGCACCCAAAAATCGATTTTTCAATAACATGTAAGAAACACGGCGCAGAACCTAAGTACAACCAATCAATATCATCAAACAAAGTCAGGGCCTTATTTATGAAAGCCTTGCGCCACCAGTGCGTCACTTATTACCCATGTTTAAAGTCATGCATCAGCTGCACATGGCATTCATAAATAAGGGCCAAATACATATACCAATCAATTGCACCCAAAAATCGATTTTTCAATAACATGTAAGAAACACGGCGCAGAACCTATGTACAACCAATCAATATCATCAAACAAAGTCAGAGCCTTATTTATGAAAGCCTTGCACCACCAGTGCGTCACTTATTACCCATGTTTAAAGTCATGCATCAGCTGCACATGGCATTCATAAATAAGGGCCAAATACATATACCAATCAATTGCACCCAAAAATCGATTTTTGAATAACATGTAAGGAACACTGCACAGAACCTAAGTACAACCACTCAATATCATCAAACAAAGTCAGGCCTTATTTATGAAAGCCTTGCGCCACCAGTGCGTCACTTATTACCCATGTTTAAAGTCATGCATCAGTTGCACATGGCAATCATAAATTAGGGCAAAATACATATACTAATCAATTGCACCCAAAAATCGATTTTTCAATAACATGTAAGAAACACGGCGCAGAACCTAAGTACAACCAATCAATATCATCAAACAAAGTCAGGGCCTTATTTATGAAAGCCTTGCGCCACCAGTGCGTCACTTATTACCCATGTTTAAAGTCATGCATCAGCTGCACATGGCATTCATAAATAAGGGCCAAATACATATACCAATCAATTGCACCCAAAAATCGATTTTTGAATAACATGTAAGGAACACTGCACAGAACCTAAGTACAACCACTCAATATCATCAAACAAAGTCAGGCCTTATTTATGAAAGCCTTGCGCCACCAGTGCGTCACTTATTACCCATGTTTAAAGTCATGCATCAGTTGCACATGGCAATCATAAATTAGGGCAAAGTACATATACTAATCAATTGCACCCAAAAATCGATTTTTCAATAACATGTAAGAAACACGGCGCAGAACCTAAGTACAACCAATCAATATCATCAAACAAAGTCAGGGCCTTATTTATGAAAGCCTTGCGCCACCAGTGCGTCACTTATTACCCATGTTTAAAGTCATGCATCAGCTGCACATGGCATTCATAAATAAGGGCCAAATACATATACCAATCAATTGCACCCAAAAATCGATTTTTGTTTTACATGTAAGAAGCACAGTGCAGAACCTATGTACAACCAATCAATATCATCAAACAAAGTCAGAGCCTTATTTATGAAAGCCTTGCACCACCAGTGCGTCACTTATTACCCATGTTTAAAGTCATGCATCAGCTGCACATGGCAATCATAAATAAGGGCCAAATACATATACCAATCAATTGCACCCAAAAATCGATTTTTGAATAACATGTAAGGAACACTGCACAGAACCTAAGTACAACCACTCAATATCATCAAACAAAGTCAGGCCTTATTTATGAAAGCCTTGCGCCACCAGTGCGTCACTTATTACCCATGTTTAAAGTCATGCATCAGTTGCACATGGCAATCATAAATTAGGGCAAAATACATATACTAATCAATTGCACCCAAAAATCGATTTTTCAATAACATGTAAGAAACACGGCGCAGAACCTAAGTACAACCAATCAATATCATCAAACAAAGTCAGGGCCTTATTTATGAAAGCCTTGCGCCACCAGTGCGTCACTTATTACCCATGTTTAAAGTCATGCATCAGCTGCACATGGCATTCATAAATAAGGGCCAAATACATATACCAATCAATTGCACCCAAAAATCGATTTTTCAATAACATGTAAAAAACACTGCGCAGGACTTATATACTAACATACAATTTCACTTCTAAAACATAACTATCTGCTTCCAAATATTCTCCATAGAGAAAATAAATCTCTATCTAAATTAAATGAATCATTACTTACCTTTAGAAATGCTTTTGGAGATTGAAAACAGTGTCAGACACACACACCAATTTTTCTTTAGCAGAGGAAAAGGTGTGCTCTCAATACACTGAAACCAAGACTGGCATAGAAAATCTCTATCTTTGTACACATATGCCTTAATTCAACCAATGAAAACTCTTCCCTCACTATTTTCAAACCAACACCCATCCCCCTCTCAAACCTTTCTATCTGTTACCATAGCAACTCCCTCCTAACTGAACTCTAAGGTTCAAAAGTTTATCTTACAATGTTGCAAATTAACTCAGCAAGGATGTTTGACCTGTCAATACAGCAGCCTATACAGGGTATTTTTGCTTTTGGTGACTTTGTTTAAACCATTCAAATTGCTTCTTTCACACAACATAACCATACACCCTAACTTTCAGTTTTCAACTATCTGAATCCACCAATCATTGCTAGTGATTCAAGAGCACAGAAACTCCACAATTATTTTTTTGTGAACTCCTACTGTTCCAACTGCCATTTCATTCCCACACTTCATCTGACTGGACCAGAACCTTCTCACATCATGTACTCTGTTTGGGTTATTGGACATAGCTACATCCACTGGGCTCAAAGGTATGCAGCTAGCAGAAATTTTCTTAACCTTGATTTATCAAATGTGGAAATCAAGTGGATTGGCCACAGAGGATTAAAATGTCACCAATTGATACCATTGGTGAAAACCTTTTTGCATCTGCCAGAACCTGACCTTATAATTGTGCACTGTGGTGGAAACGATCTAGGCACATTAACTGGGGTAGGTCTGGAAATGCTATTAAAGGACACCTTTCATCAATTGATGATACTTTTTCCCCACACTGCCTTGGTATATTCCAATATATGCCAAAGACAGAAATGGAACTGGTCCAACCAATTTGGTCCACAATTTGAGAAAGCACGGAAACATGTAAATAAATCTGTTTCTGCTTACATGAGAGACTATGGAATGGGTTCATTATACAATAATAACTTGCGTTACAACATGCAAGACATCTACAGAGGAGATGGAGTGCACTTCTCAGATGAGGGGAATAGAATATTCCTCCTGAATTTAAGAATGTGTATTGGAACCTACTTGTAGGTACCTAAATCAACCACAGAACCCAAAAGCTCTTTTCAGAGCTACCCTAACTCTGATCATTCAAAGCGTTTATTTTTTTCTAACTTTTTTCACTATTTTTCACCAAAGTACGCGTACGAGTACGCTTAAAGGTGCGCGCACCAGGCGCTACCCCCGCGAAAAATTAAAGAATTTTTTTTTTTTTTTTACGTTTATGAGCCTCCTAAGCCCCCCTCAGAAAACCTAGAGGGTCAAGAAGTCTCTACAGTTCCCCCTTCTATCCATTCCGAACATTGTTTACCCTCCATCTTGTGTCTCGATTGTTCCGAAACACAAAATGGATGACTCCCGTTACGCTGCCCGTGCGCGTACTGGAGCGCGCACTAGTAAGCGCAAAATAAAAAAAGGTGGGAAAGTAATTTACGGAAAACCCAATGGAGACACTTTCATCAAATATAGAATACGCCCTACTACATAGCAGTCCCTACCATTTGCCCAAATTTGGTGAAATTCCATTGAGACATTTAGGCTACAGGCCTGTCTAAATATCCTGAGGTAAATTACATGACAAAAACACACTTGTAATGTTAGAATTTACAACCAATTAAAAAGTATCTCTCATTTTCTACGATTTTTTCCTGTCGTTTGATTGGTTAAGTACAACAATATATATAAAAGAAGAGAGGGAAACACAGCCATTTTGACTACTGCTTCCAGAAGTACACTTGAAAACAAATTTCACTGACAACTTCAACTAATTTCTCTAAGGTAACTTCTAATTATGGAAGTATATTGTACACGTTAAGTTTATTTCTTAAAAAATATTCTGTTAGTGCTTTAATAGTTAGAGATAGAGATAGACTTCTCTGTAATAGTTATGGATTGAGTTAGGCTTCTCTGGTATACTAGCTCTACTAATATAGTTAATTTATATGCAATTTTCAGAAAGAAAATGGAAGGAGAAAATAAGGCAAATGATACTTCTATCAAAGTAAAGGTGGAAAAACCAGAAGATGAAAAAAAAGAAGTTGATTTCATGGATGACTCTTTGGATGAACAGTTTATAGAATGTTTGGAAGAAATTGAATCATGTACATATAATTATGAGGAAATTCCGGACAATATTATGTTAGAAATTTTATTAAATTATGAAAAAGAATCAGAGGAATAAATTTATCTTTAATAATTTCAATTGTTTCAGACAATATTCTTTTTTATCTGTAATTCATGAAGTATTACCAAAAATGTTTAAAATATAAAGTGAGACTTATAGTATACTGTTCAACTATTTTTCTGTTACATAGTAAATTAACTCATAGTTACTACCTTTCTCCCACTATATTATCTCATATGAATATTTTACACCTCATTTTCATAAGGGAGCAGGACAGACTACTCATGATCCCCTAGAAATTCTCAGGGAGTGCTTAAAAGATCTGTTTCTCCTTTCCAGACAGACTATATTATGAATTCCTTATACCACAAAAAATACAATAACAACATGCAAGATGTCTACAAAGAAGATGGTGAACATTAAATTTAAGTCTCTTCATTAGTACCTACATGTAGGTACTTACATAAAATAAACAAATAAAAAAAAAAAACAATTCATAAACATACAATTTTTGAAGTGATTATTTTTCCATAGTACCCTCCCCGATACGCTCCCCCGTGCGCGCACCAGGCGCTTCCCCCGCGAAAATCGAAAAAAAAAAAAAAATTTTGAGGCCCCGCGGGGCCCTTTAATGGCCCCCATATCAAACCTAGGGGGTCAGGGGGGGTCTACCCTGCCCCCTTATGGTCAATTCCACCCTTTGTTTTTGCCACCTCTTATGACTAGATTTTACCGATAGACAAGATGGCGGCCGCTCCGGACTGTTTAGAATGTTTACAGACAACTAAGAGCCAATCAGCTTCCTGCGCGCAAGTCGCGTGTCGCGCCTGGAGCGCACTCCCGTGCGCGCACGGGAGCGCGGCTATAGATATATATATTTTTTTGAACCTAAATTACTCAAAATCCACTGGAGCACATATCTTGAGACATAGCAAAGGCACATCGGGCTACCAGTCCCTACAATTTTGCCAAGTTTGGTGGAAATCCATTCAGCCGTTCGGGCTAAAAGTGAAATCGACCGCCCTATGGAAATTAACATGGGGAAAACGCGTTTTGGGACCCCCCTTTTATCTCGGCCCCCGCTTGACGAATCCCCCCCAAACTTTCAGGGAAGGACCGGACCGCCATGAGACCATTTTCCTGAAAATTTCAGGCAGATTCGTCAACCGGCGCCAAAGTTATTCAAAATAGAATGTTGAGATTTAACATTGAAAATTATCCTAACTATAACTACCTACTGGCGACCGCCAGTAGGTAATATATATATATATATATATATATATATATATATATATATATATATATATATATATATATATATATATATGTATAAATAAATAAATAACCCGGTAGAGGTTGCCACTGGGTATTTATAGATAGGATGGTCTTTCTCCATGAAATGTCATTCTATTATGCTAATAACTTTGGTGCCATTTGACAATCCCCAATGTTCCAAAAAGTTTGTCTTTTTTGCATAGTTTGTGCAAGTACATTTTTGGGGTGATCCATCAAGTGGGGCCTGAGAAAGAGGGGGACTCCCAAAACGCAAAATTGCAAAGTATTTTCCATAGACCTTTTTAGGCAGTGTAACTGCAAAATCTGCTGAACGGAATTATATCTAATTTGGCTGGAAGCTAGATCTTGGTCCAGAAAGCATGTGTTTTATGGTTTGGGGTGAATGTGTTCTGTAGATTTTGAGATCTTAAGGTGAAAAAATACTTCTATATCTTGATGATTCGGTTAGAGGGACTCTCAACAGAGCACCTCAAACTCAATTTTAAAAAATAGAGTGTTCTGATTGGGCCAGGGAGCTTTTTTACCCTGGGCATTTCTTAAGAGATCCTGCAGGACTCACAACTGGATTCCTGAAAAAAAAGTGGTAGCTTGCAATTTTTTATCAATATTTGGGGACCCTATTCCCAAGGCCAAACTTACAACAAAGGAGAGGGGTCTCCCACCAACATTTAGTGGTTCTGTGCACCACATTCCCAGGGTCAACAACTTTATTTTTAGGGGAGGTGTTGACTGCCCCCTCCAGAGCCCAAATGTCCTCTGCAGACTCACACATTTATTACATTTTGCTCCCGCACCTGTGGGAAGAGCAGGAGGAGGCAGGAAGTTAACCAAAATTAAGACCATTTTCCAGGAAGGAGACACGTTGAGGGCTCTCTAACAATATTGTAGAGAGCCCTAGAACATGCGCAACCCTTCAACAGTATATTTTAATTTACATTCTTAACTAACTATAATGTGCCTTTAACCTTTGGATTTCTCTATGTATGTTAGGAAATTCATTGTAATATTATTGATTCTACCTATTCATAATGGTTAATCTTTCCTAAGGAGGAATGCTGCTGTATTTTCGAGGGTTGCACCAGGTGAGGTCCATTCAAGTGCTGGTCACTTAGTTATCCCTTAACTCTCTTCACTGTGTCCACCCACACCCTTGCCCATGGATTTACTGTAGTTAATCTCAGGGCCTGATTCTATTTGAAAACTTTCAATTCCATCTGTAGTTCGGGTAGGGATTCGGAGGGGTTTGTCGAGAAGCATAGAATATCATCCAAAGAAAAGGATCTTGATTTATTTCCCTGCACAGATATTAACGTAAGTTCAGTACTAGTGTTCACCTTTTGAATCACGGGTTCCATTAATAGTGCAAAAATAGATTATGAAAACAGATTATACTGTCTCATGTCCCTAGTAATAGCTAGGGAGTCTGCAATCTTGAATCTTTCAGACACTTTGATTAAGGGCTCTTGGAAACTAGCTACTATAAAAGCTTGGATTGTGCACCAGAATCCACTTTTAGACAGGCTCTTACAGATAAACCGCAGTCTACCTTGCCAAAAAGCCTTTTCCGCGTCAAGTGAGAGAAGCACTAATTGACTGTTTTCTCTAGAGACTCTATCTATCAAATTCAGAGTAGATCTCGCATTATCTCTTGTTGGTCCACCCCAACTGGTAGGGCAAAATTATTTGTGGCCATCTATTTATAATTCTGTTGGTGTGCATATGCATATTAGTCAGTTCAGTTTCATACATCTTTATTTCGATTTTTACATCATAAAAGACAATTTACAAAAGGGGGTTAAAACCAATAATATATACATAAAATTTAACAAGATCTTACTTCATCTAGAATTCATCATTTTAAGACAAGAATTAAACAGTAAGTTTTAAAGACTTAGAATGAAAAAGTAAACCATATTTAAAAGTTATAGTCTATGTACATGAAGGTGTCAAGCTCTAATAACCCAGGCCCACCCTAGATACTTTGCTACTCCTATAACCACAATCTCTGAGGTGTTTGTTCTTAGAGCCCACAACCCCTCTACACTCCCTCCACTATTCAACTGGCGGCAAATGGGCCTAATCCATTTATTCCTAGCGGCTAAATTGGCCGGACAGGAAAAGAAAAAATGACCCACACTCTCCTTTTGGTCATTTGTATTTTTGTATTTGTATTTGTATGTGGATTTATTAAGCGCGATTGATGCCCGGGGGGATTACACCAGGGACAGTACTCAGTTGTATTACCATCCCATTTCTTGGAAAAGGACCTCACTGGCAAAGACCCCACTCTAAATTGATGGAATAATTTTTTGTCCAGGCTCCTAGTAATAACATCCCAATAGTTCTCAAGTAGGGGATCCAATTTGTGCACCAGGAATCGACCGGTTAGGGTGGTGGCATCTGACAGTGCAACAAATTGGATTCTAACAGAAGCCCGGAAAAGCATTTTAAATTATTTTTTAGAAGGAAACACAGTAGACCCCGGGTTAGCCCACAATTAGCTAAGTCCCATACTTTCCAAGATTAATTTCACTTCCCGGAGCCATGGGATATTACCAGAACCCATGATTGATCTCACTTCCGCTAATTCGTTAGCAAAGAGACTAAGATCCGGCAACGTCCAAATCCGTCTCCACAATGCTACGAGCCGATACCGTGCCATCTCATTTATCGGTTTACAACCCATATCCAACAAAAGGGGTTTAATTGGTGTGGATTGGGGTAAGCCTACCAGTTTACGCAAAAATGTATTTTGAGCTCTTACTAAGGGGGTTAGGTCCATATAACCCCATCGGTCGGCCCCATATAAGATTGCAGAGTTAATTTTTGCTTCATAAATCTTTAATGCTGGCAAAACCCTTTTAGTCAAAGACATTCTTTGCTTCTGGATTAGGCAACCCGTTAGGCGTACAGATCTTAAGTGGAGGGCGTCAACTTGTGGGTTCCAACGTAGGCGATAGTCTAAAGTCACTCCTAGATAGGTCATAACATGCACTTGTTCAAGGGCTACTCCATTCATGCTAACATAGCTTTTAATGGGACGATTTTTAGTTAAAACTATAAATTTGGTTTTGCTCACATTTATTTGCAGATCATTTAGTTTGCAAAAATCCTCGAATCTGTTAATCGCCTTTTGGAGACCACTACGTGTCTTAGAGAGGATTAATATATCATCTGCAAAGATGAGCAAAGGGAACTTAGTCCCGCCCAATATGGGCGCATCAGTTGGAGTGTCTGCAAAAAAAATCACCACCTGATTAATAAATAATAAAAAAAGGGTAGGTGCCAAAACACACCCTTGACGGACACCCCTCGTGATGGGAAAACTGTCCGTTACCTGCCCTTGTCTCCCCCACCTAACTTTCGCAAAATTGCCCTCATGCAGTCTTACCAGGATTATAAGGAGTTCGGACGGCAGTCCCAGCTTACCTAGGACAGCCCACAATTTTGCCCTAGGCACAAGATCAAAGGCAGACTTAAGGTCCACAAAGGCGGCATAGATGGTCCCTCCGCCCAACAGCACCACCTTCCAGTATATCAGAACAAATCGAAAGACCTGGTCGATGGTGCTGGTGCCTGATCTGAATCCAGCCTGTAATGGTGTATTTGTATTTGTATTTGTATGTGGATTTGTCGAGCGCGATTGCTGCCCGGGGGCGTCCAAGCGCTAGGAACCAGCAGAGGTGATTGGCGGAAGCAGGAGGGCTAGCAGAGAATTACAGTGGGGAGTTGAAAAGGAATGTTTTGAGTTGTTTCTGGAATGAGGAGAGATTGGGGTTGGCTCTCAGATGAAGGGGTAGGGCATTCCACGTCCTGGAAGCATTATGGGTGAAGGTCCTACCGCCTGATCTGGCCTTATTTATTCTGCGTGCTGTGGCCATAAAGGCCTGGTTTGAGCGGAGGTTTCTGCTTGGTTGGTAATGGGAGACTAGGTTGCGGATGATCAGAGGGCCTGTGTCCCAGAAAGCCTGGTGGGCGATACACATGGCTTTGAAGTGGATTCTTTGGCGTACTGGCAACCAGTGTAGGCTGATCAAGCCAGCTCTTACTGATTGTCGACGAGGGAGCTGAAGTAGTGTGCGAGCTGCACAATTCTGCACTGTTTGAAGTATCCGCAGTGTATAATCTGGAGCAGCAAGGTAGAGGGTGTTGTTAAAGTCCAGGCAGGACTGGATCAGGCCCTGGATGGCTACCTGCTTAGCTTCCATGGGTAAAAGATGAAGAACTTTCTTTAGCATCCTAAGAAGGCCAAAGCAGGTAGCCAAGAGTTTGGTAGCTTGAATGCCAAATGACAGGGATCTGTCCAGCCACACCCCAAGGCTCTTGATGTTATCCTTAGGTGCCGGGGGGTGAGCAAACAGGGTGGCCATAGAGCATTGAAAGAACTAGGATCAGCGGGGCCCAGAAGCATCAGCTCTGTCTTGTCCCCGTTTAGTTTGAGTGATGAGGAGGACATCCAGCTCTTTACCTCCTCTAGACATTTTCTGAGCCCTCCTCCCATTGGCATATTGGCTTCCTGCGTCAATGAGACCACCAGCTGGGTGTCATCAGCGTAGGAAATGATCTTAACTCCAAACGAACGGACAAACTCAGCCAGTGGCCTCATATAAATGTTGAAGAGCGCAGGGCTTAATGAGGAACCTTGTGGGACCCCACATCTTAATGGTCTGCTTGTGGACATTGACTCGCCATGGAATACCCGAAAGGATCTGTCCTTCAAGAAGGACTCGAACCATAGCCATGCCTTGTGTTTGATACCAATACTAGTCAGACGATTCAGCAGAATGTCATGGCTGACCGTGTCAAAGGCCGCACTGAGGTTGAGGAGGATCACTGCCACTGATCCTCCTTGGTCCAGGATGTTTCTGGATTCCTCGGTGACCATGAGAGGGGCGGTTTCAGTTCCATGCTTGGGTCTGAAGCCTGTCTGGGTGGGGTCTAACAGTTGGTTGTTTTCTAGGTAGGCGACCAGTTGGCCGTTGATGTATCTCTCTAAGACTTTACTCAGCCAAGGGAGTAGAGAGATTGGCCGGTAGTTGCTAAAGTCTGAAGGGTCTAAGCTGGGTTTCTTTAGCAGGGCTCGGACCATGGCCCGTTTCCATTCAGGCGGGACCGTGCCTGAGGTGATAGAAGAATTTAGGAGGTCCATTATGATGGGCAAAGTGACCTGGGGTGCTGACATAACAATGTCAGGCGGGGCTGGGTCGTCAGGGGAGCCAGATTTAACTTTCCGAGCCACAGATTCCAGGGACTCAAGGTTTAGAGGGGGAAAGTGGTCCAGTGTGGGAAGAGGCTGAGATGAAGAGTGTGCCAGAGTTGTATTGGTCCGGGCTGGGAGGGGGTAGCCAGTGGGGGGAAGGATTCATAGATGTTATTGACTTTTTGGTGGAAGAAGTCTGCCATCTTGTTACAGTGTTCTGTGGATTTGGTCTCAAGCAGGCTAGGTGGCAACTTTGTAAGATTTTTCACTATCTGGAAAATTTCTCTGGGTTTTGATTTGGCTAAAATAATTTTATTAGAGAAGTGGGCAGCTTGGGTGACTTTGATTTCTTCTTTATACTCTTTGATTAAATTCCGGTATTGAGTTTTTGAGTTGGTGAGAGAATACTCTCCGTCTCCATCCACCCTTGAACCCTGGCAAGAACCATCCTTGTGACAATTTTCTGCATGGAATCTATATGACTTATGGGGCGATAATTACTAGGGACCGATCAATCCCCCTTTTTAAAAATGGGAAGAATTCCCGCTCCCTTCCAAGACTCTGGGATCCTTGCCCCCATGGCAATAGCATTAGCAACCAGAGTGATATAAGCAACTCAGAGTTGGGGGTCAGATTCAAACAAGTCAGCCGGGATGCAATTCATCCCGGGAACTTTCCCTGCTTGAACCGACCCGAGTGCAGACTCAGTGTCATCATTCGTAAACACCAAAGGATGACAGAGAGATGGATGCGATGGGTTCCCAAATCACCGGGGCGTCAAAAAGATCATATTCAGGGTCTTTAAACTGGGATGAAAAAAAGTCCACCCATGCTTCCGCCGAGACATGATTAACTAAGCACTGTGAGTCTGAGTTTCTGCCCCATTTGACAAATTCCCAAAACTTAGTCTGTTTAAAGGAATGGCTAGCCTCATATAGATCAGACCAGTAGCAATCGACCCACTCTCTCCTTGCCTCCCACTGTGCCCTTTTGTACCTTTGTTCCACCAGTTTAATATCAATGGTTACCCTTGATTTAATAGCTTTTTTAAGTCCACTATATGCCTCCCTACATTTTTTGTTATACCATTTCTTACTGGAGCTAAGTATTTTCGCTTTCCCAAGCTTCAGAGGTAGGGTAAGGAGAGCCTTCAATTTATTAATACACTGCTCGTGCAGATCACTAATCTGGTGAACTACTTCCGTATTGGAAGGTAGATCATGTATGGCACTCAAAGTTGGTGAAACTTCCAGAGATATGCCATCTAACATGGCAGGATCCGCCAGGACCCTACACCATCTGACCCTCCTTCTATCGTTTGTTGAAACAGCCTCTGCGGTAACACACGTAGCTGCAGAGGATCTGCCTAAACCACCCAAGAGCTTCAAGCTTAGAAATAACGGGTTACGGTCGCTCTCAGGACGATCCACAACTACCATGTCTTCCAGGAAGGACCAATACTCAATTTGTACCAGAATGCAATCAATTCTACTTTTACTAACCCCGTTATCAAAAGTAGGATGACCAGCTATGTCAGAGACCGTACGACCATTGGCCGCTCTCAAACCCCGCTCTAAGCACAGCCCTAGCCAGTGCATAGCAGCCTCGGAACCCTTGTTGGTATGATTCAGTGTCAGGTTCGGAATGTTCCACATAGCATCTTCCTCAGAACACAAATCCTCTCCCTCACTCCTCAGGGGTTCAAAGGTGCAGTTTAAATCCCCTGCTAAGAGTATTAAATTATCTCTCCCAATCAATTCGAGGTAGGAGTCTAACTCATCTATAATAGCCGATCATCTCCCAACAGGGAAGCCTCATGCATATATATTGATAAGAATAATGTTCTGGTGATTTTCCCTACATAACTTGATCCCCAAAATATCGGGGTTTTTCACTGGGATTTCCACCGGTCTATAGCTGATGGACTGCCTAACCCAAATTACTAAGCCTCCTGATGCTCTACCCTTGGTACCCTTGATGGCCGGTTTGTAAAAATTAAGAAAACCTGCTTGAAAGATTGGTTCAGGAGCCCAGCTCTCTTGAAATAATAAAACATCAAATAACTCGACAAAATCTGCCCAGTCATCTGAGGCTATTCGCCCTTTAAACCCTGCGATGTTCCATGATACTAAGTACCGTATCCTGAGGGGAAGGGGCATCGTGATTCGAAGCCATCGACTCTCGGTCTACATCCCCCCCACCAGTAGACGTAATACGGTCCAGGGAGTTCCTCTTTAAAACTCTCCCAGTAACCTAATCCATCTTTGAATACCACTCTTCCTGACTAGCTAAACAAGTTATACTGAGTGGGTCAGCTACCCCCTGTTCAACGTTGCCAGAATGACTCTCTCCGCCGGTTAAAGGACGGAGTCAATCAATGCCCTCCAAACCAGAGAGTGCTTCAAAGCGATTAAACAAGTGTGGAAAGGTTGGGGTATATGTGTTCCTGTCTGTTGGAAATCTCCCATAAGTTCTTCTGGTCATTAGGGGGTTGGCAAAAGGGATATTATCACTTTTGGGATAGAAATAACTGAGGCCCAATGACTGCACATCCCCATCCTCCCAAATCTAGCTACCCTACGTATAAAGTCCACCACACAAGGATCCCTGAAATTGATAATGATACAATCACCTTCCAGGTCCTTCGGGCAGTGTCCCACCCAGTCTACTCATCTGACACTCAATATCTCCGGGGCAGGGGATGGAGGGAGGGGTCTATTTTTATTAAACCAAAATACAACTTTATTTCTGAGGTCCCCATGGGATTCGGTTGTTCCTTCCCTAAGGGTTGAGACACCTGTTAAAACAATCGTATAAGGAGTAGCCTTAGGAGGTAAGTCAATATAAGGGAAGTCCTGTTTTGTGAACTTTCTGGGCCAAGGCAAAAGGATTTCTGTCTTGGCTCCTCAAAGTTCTGGAACTTGGTTTGGTCATGGTGGTCGATTTAGAACCACCCCTGGCAAGGTTCATGGTTTGGACAACTGTAGAAGACTTGGCATTGTGCGGGGTTTGGACAACAGTGGAAGACTTGGTTTGTGCGGGGTTTGAACAACAGTGGAAGACTTGGTATTGTGCGTTGTATCAGCTTTCATGCTCTCACCCCTACTAGCAGGATTATTTGTTACAGACTGAATGTTGGGTTGTTTAACGGGGGCCTGAAGTGGCCGCTTAGTTATAACAACAGCACCCGGAGGGTTTGGTATACTAGTTGGAATAGGGGGAGTAGGTTGAGCATTTACTAACTTTTTTAAAATACCAGTATTCTCTTTTACAAGATTTTCCAAAAGATCCAGCTTTGAGTTCATAAGTCTGGATCGTTCTAGTAATGGTAACATAAGTGATTTTACTAATAGTTCCATTTTACTTAAGAGACAATCGTCTTTACTAGAACTCTCAGGGCTAATGGCTAAATTTCTCGGTGATATTTGAGAAGGGGACAAGGGACTAGTTGCGACCAGAGAGGGCTGGGAGCTGATAATTGTTTCAGGTGCAGGGATGGGCTGGGGAATACTATTTATTTTTGGTATTTCAGAAGTACCCCCCTTCTGGGGGCCCTTACTTCTCTTCCTCTTGCAGGGCATATTCCGTTGGGGCTCTCCAATATTAGGATCAGGTCGAACAGAACTAACATTTAGTACACTTTCTCCACCACTACTTCCTATTAAAACACTGGATTGTGAGCCACCCTCAGTAGAGTTCGAGAACAAACTCTCCACCTCTGGATGAACATCCACCAACACAGTGTCCAAAGTCCGGATAGGAATCATAGGGAGTACCTGCGGACTAACCACTGTTGCAAGGCAACCTATAGAGGAGCGCTTCCCCGTAATAAGATCTAGCAAAAGGCGTTTCTCTGAAAAGGCTACCTCCTTTTCCAAGAAGCCAGTCGCCCTGGTTATAAAAGCATCAAGGGGACCAGTTACCACCCCACTACTTGTCTGCAATTGCACTAATCTTTCTTTTCCCAAACGTAATGGCATGATTCAAATTAAAAATAACAAGAGAGGCCAACAGGTATTAAAGTGGACAAAAGGTAAACAACAATGCCTCCCTGGGTAAACACAAACAGCTAAGCAAAACAAAACAAAAAGGGGGTGGCCCAACCCAACCTCAACAAAACAAAAAGGGGGTGGCCCAACCCAACCTCAGCCGACCTCGGACGGCCACAGACGCCCTTTGCCCGGGCTTCACCCCGTGCTCCGTCCCACGCGCGTCCCGTGTGCGCGTGGCCCAGAACAACTAAAAGGGGGAGGAGGTGGGGCGGGAAGAGGACCACCTGCGGCAGATTGAGCAACGCACTGCCCGCTGGTCCTTGCAGTCCCGCAGGGGTCTGGAAACAAGTCTCTCCCGCCTCCTTTTCAATCAGGACCAAAGTCACCCCCTCACGAGCGGCTCCTGCAGAGCGGGGGCCGCAAGAAGCAGGTGAAATCCAGGGAGCAGGAACGACAGCAGAACACACCCGCAAGACAAGGGCAGCAACACCCCTCAGCAGAAACCGCAAATCCAAGGAGGTGAGGTCCCACAGCAGTTTTAATGAGCCGGGAGGTGGGGCGGGAAGAGGACCAGCTGCGGCAGATTGAGCAACGCACTGCCCGCTGCTCCTCGCTGTCCCGCAGGGGTCCGGTAACAAGTCTCTCCCGCCTCCTTTTCAATCAGGACCAAAGTCACCCCCTCACGAGCGGCTCCCGCGGAGCAGGGGCCGCAAGAAGCAGGTGAAATCCAGGGAGCAGGAACGACAGCAGAACACACCCGAAAGACAAGGGCAGCAACACCCCTCAGCAGTAATGGAAAATGCATATTTGTATTAATATTGCTTTTAAACAGGCTATTGTGCTGTTGGTTGTGCAGCAGATAGGGTATTTTTTAAGTTTTAAGAAAGAGTGGGCATAAATTGCATAATTCTATGTTGCTGAATCACACAGAATTTCCGAAAAAAGCTGTGAGATTACATAGAAATATGCAAGAAGAACAATTCTTAATTTGATTGCTAAATGTGCGCTTGGAGTAGTATTCTCCCAAATAAGAGCATTAAGAGCATATTGTCCCTTGTGTCCAAAATGAGTTCAATAATGCATTTTGCATTAAGAAATAGCATTAAATGCAAAAGAACATGAATACATGAGCAGCCACTCACATTTGTTAAATATGCTCCCACTGTAGGATTTTTTCCCCCCAAATTACCCTTAACTATGCAAGCATAATTAGGAGTCATTTGTGGGAGCTTAAGTGTGTTATGAGTGGTAATTCCATGTGAAAGAGCAACACAAAATTACTGAAATTGCTCCGATTACTCCGGGGTAACTGAAAGTCTGCTCAGGCCTAGTTTTAAGACAAGCATAAGGACTGATTCCTTCATTGTTAGGTGTAACTGTGCCCAGATTTGCAAACGTAGAAACAGTTTAGTTAGATGGGGAACAACCAGATCCAAAAATGTCTTTTAAAAAGAGTTCAGGCAAGTACCTGGTCCTGGGGCTTTGTTGTTTGGGGGAGTTTTATTGACGAATCATGTTTCTTGTTCTGAAATTTGCTTTTCTAGGTTCTAAACTCAATCTTGAGGGATATCAGGAAATAGGTCCGCCTCTGGATCATAGTCCTGAAAACTGGGGTCAAAGGATTCTATCTGTATAGCTTTCTATATTAGCATGCAAAAACGTCTAGTATTTTCCTATTCGATGTTACAATGTCTCTATCATTTGTTTTTGTAGCCTGGGTGTATTTTCTTGTGGATTTGTGTCCTAGTTCGTATTGTAGAAGGATATCTGCTATGTCTCCTCTCTCATAGTACCCCTATTGGATGCTTAGTAAAAGTAATGGGCTTCATACTGCCAACAACACCACTAGCTTGCCTCTTGAGCATCAAAGTTTTCTATAGCTACTTGCCTTAGCTCTTTCTCTTATCCTTCACCAGCACACCAGTCTTTCTTCCTGGCAGAGTACCCACAGGTTCCAAAGTGTCCTAAAGTGTTGGTGTCTGGGGTCCAGTATTTATATACAGTTGTGCCCTTAAGTGGGAGTGAAAATTCTAAAGGTTTTCCTTTGAAGTCCTTAATTATCCTTCCTTCCGTGTCCTGGCTCCTGACTAACTACATGGGGTATGCAGACCTTTGTGTGGACAGGAACAGACTAATTTGCATACAGCCATGTTCTGAAACTGGGATGGTGCAGTGAGCTAAAAAACGGTGTTGGATCTAGCCCTGATCTCTTGACTGGGTGAGAGCTTTCTGCTTAATTCAGAGACTCTGTCCCTCACCACCCCTTGTTGTAAATATAGACCTTTGTGTGGAGGCAGGACACTGCCTATTTGAGTGTAAGTTGGGCTGTGCTCACCCTTTTATCCTGCCAGTGATGGCCCATCTAGACACACCTAATCTCTTGATTGTGTGTGGCTTTCTGGGACGAATACACAAAGCCCAACTGCCAACTACACCCATTCATGTGGCCCAAGGACAGGCTAGAGGCGCTATATGGCTAAGGCAGGAAAATGATCAACTTTCCAAAAGTTGCATTTTCAAAATTGTTTCATCAAAGGCAGGATGAGAGGGCATTGCTGGGCACAGCACTGCTTACAACTGAATATACTGTGTCCGGCCTCTGCACTAAGGACTACATAACCCTACATAATAAGTTAGTCTGGTGCCTGAGCAGGGGAGGCAGGGAACCTATGCACTTCAAAGGGAAACCTCTCAAAATGGCTTCCACATCAAAGGAGGCACATGTTATGAATATTGGATCTCAAACACCGACTCATTGTTTTAATTACATTAATCCAGGTGATAGAAATTGGGTCCACAGTTGGCAGAGGTTTTGCACCTTTTCCAAGTACCGACAACAATCCTACTCAGGGTAAGCTAGCTCAATCAAGCAATCATATCATTTGTAAAGTACACTACTCACATGTGAGGGTCTCAAGGCGCTGGGTTGGCGTATGCTGCTACTGCTTGAAAAGCCAGGTCTTGAAGAGTTTTCTGAAGGTCAGTAGGTCTTGGGTCTGCTGTAGGTGGGTAGGGAGGGTGTTCCAGGTCTTGGCGGTGAGGTGGGAGAATGATCTGCCGCCAGAGGTCGCTCTTCAGAAGCGGGGGACTGTGCCGACGGCGAGGTCGGCGGAGCGGAACTTGCGGGTGGGGGTGTAGAAGCTGAGTCGTCTGTTGAGGTACGTTGGTCCGGTGTGTGGAGTGACCGGGAGCCAGTGCAGGTCTGTCAGGTGGGGTGTGATGTGGCTGTGATGAGGGATGTCGAGGATCAGGTGTGCAGAGGCGTTCTGGATGCGTTGGAGCCTTCTCAGGAGTTTGGTCGAGGCTCCTGCGTAGAGGGCGTTTCCGTAGTCCAACCTGCTGCTGATGAGGGCCTGGGTGACCATTCTTCTCGTTTCAGTGGGGATCCACTTGTAGATCCAGCAGATCATACGAAGGGTGTTTCAATTAACCTGTGCTCACCCTCTTGTAGCTTGGCACAGAGCAGGCAGGCTTATCTTAAGAGGCAATGTGTAAAGTATTTGCACAACACATACAGACAGAGTAACACAATGCATAAAAGAATCCATGCAGGTTTAGAAAAATAGAGAATATTTCTATAAGTTAAACAAGGCCAGAATGACAAAAATCTGATCAGTAGAAGTTGAGATATAAATTATTAAGGAACTAATGCAAAACCAGTGCTTTGAAGACAATAAAGTTAAAAAGGTTCCTTGAGGTCACGAGGGACCAGGATAAATTCAAAGTTCTGGCAGACTGCAATGGAGGGGAGGCTGGCTATGAGACTCATGGACATCTTGCTGGAAAAGTACGTTGGATGCAGCAAAGTGTCTGAATCAGTACCTGTTCCACAATACTCCACAGGAATCGAATGGCTGAAGAAGACCTCGCTGAATATGTCCTAACTCCCCAATGTCTCTAAACCAGAATTAATCCGATGTTGGAAACAGGGGGGAAAGGGGAATGGGAGAGCTAGAGAGACTGCCACACTGGTGTCTTCACTGGTTGTTCTCAACTCTGTGTATTATCTGCACCTGCAACAATAAGCACAATTTACTACAGTTCCGTACTTTTAAATGAATCCTAGTTCCAAATAAATAATGTACATGTACCTAAATCTGAGTTTTACCTTAACATGTGTGGGAAATAGCTTCTCTCTATTAAATTAATTCTGCAAGTTTTTAAACAATAACTTCCTTAATCTCAGGATCGATATGTCTAATGGCACCTTTCTTTCTTTTCTTCTTCCTCTAGGCAAATACTTCAAAAAGAGTTGCAAATTGCTGATAAAGGTGGTAAGTAATATATATATATATTTGCACGATCTTCAAACCTCCACATGCAGCGGCGAAAGAAGAGACAGACCCCACGCTATACGGGCAAGATGTTATTTATTCCAAATGCCTTTCAAAAATGTATATATATATATATATATATATATATGTATATATATATATATATATATATATATATATATATATATATATATATATATATATATATATATATATATATATATATATATATATATATATATATATATATATATATATATATATATATATATATATATATACATATATATATGTATATATGCCAAACAATTCCCACCACTTCGGACCACTTCCGTGTTCCGGCGAAGAAGGAACTCAGACCACCACAGCAGATCAGGCAAGATGTAAATTTATTTGCGTCGCGTTTCGGGCTTCACGAGCCCTTGATCACATTCAGCTTATTACACGTCACTTTTACTTTTTATACATTCTTTACACACTGTGCACGCCCCCTTGCGTACGTGAAATGCTAGTCATGTGACAATAAAAAGGAACAACAGACTATCGTATTATTTGTATAATACTGACATTCAATGACTGCTAAAATGCATTTAGGTATTCCACATTGAATAGGTGATATCTATATCGTCAAACAAGGTTATTGGTGTTTGGTATTACTCATCATCATCAGACAGGATCAATCCATATTTGATATATTGTACATACCTTCTGTCAGTATCTTTACTATGATATATCAACAACCATGTTTACAACAATGTTTGTTATTTATATGCGATAGTTGTACTGATAGATCCTCCCTGTCCATATGACCAACAAAAGTGCTTAAGTGCAACTTATCTACAACTAGTGCAAATTCTTATAATAAAATGCTTTAATCAATGTCCAACAGTGCAAAGGTAATAAATATAAAGTGTCCTGTGTGCATTCTATATTAACATGGTCGACAATATCATATTTCATAGCAAATCTATTTCACATATCTTCATTGATAAAATGGTTATCTCCAGCCGGATTAAAAACCACTATTAAAAATATATCCGATTTATAAAATGCCATAAAAAAATATTTTATCAACGATGTTATTATAAAATTATACTTTTTGTTTAAAGAGAATAAATAAAGGGAGTATATACAATGCAGGTAAGATGTATGTAAGGGCAATGATAATAAAGTGCACATATAGTATGACAAAAATACATTGCACTATGTACTTAAATTCCCCTGATTTGCATATTGGAGATCGAATGGGAGAGATAGAGAGACTGCCGCACTGGTGTCTTCACTGGTTGTTCTCAACTCTGTGTATTATATATATATTACCTACTGGCGGTTGCCAGTAGGTAGTTATAGTTAGGATTATTTTGAATAGGGAAATCGCAACATTCTATTGGGAATAACTTTGGCGCCGGTTGAGGAATCTGCCTGAAAATTTCCTCAAATTTGCCTCGCGGCGCTCCGGTCCTTCCCTGAAAGTTTAGGGGGGATTCGTCTAGCGGGGGCCGAGATAAAAGGGGGGTCCCAAAACGTGTTTTCCCCATGTTAATTTCCATAGGGCGGTCGACCTCACTTTTAGCCCGAACGGCTGAATGGATTTCCACCAAACTTGGCAAAATTGTAGGGACTGGTAGCCCGATGTGCCTTTGCTATGTCTCAAGATATGTGCTCCAGTGGATTTTGAGTAATTTAGGCTCAAAAAAATATATATATATCTATAAGTGCTCCCCGGTACGCGCACCGGGGCGTCATGAGTGATGTAATATGTGACGTCATCAGCAGTGCATTGCAGGCGCGCAAGTTATAGTGAGTCCAACTAACTATAACGGGGGAATTTCAATGGTTTTATGTCAGTAAAATTGCCAGCTAACTATAACTGTTGTGAAACCTATGTTTTTTTTAGTGAATATATATATATATATATATATATATATGTATATATATATATATATATATATATATATATATATATATATATATATATATATATATATATATATATATATATATATATATATATATATATATATATATATATATCCTACTGGCGGTCGCCAGTAGGTATATATAGTTAGGATTTTTTCTCTATGGGATTTTTGAAAATTCTATGTCTAATAACTTTGGCGTTTGTGGACGGAATTGGCTGAAATTTTCAGGAAAATTGAACATTTTGTTTCTGAGCAGCCCCTGACAATTTGGGGGGGTTTCATCAAGGGGGGGCCGAGAAAAAAGGGGGGTCCCAAAACACGTTTTTCCCATGTTAATTTCCATAGGGCGGTTGGCCTCACTTTTAGCTCGAACGGCTGAATGGATTTGCACGAAACTTGGCAAAATTGTAGGGACTGTTAGCCCGATGTGCCTTTGCTAGGTCTCAATATATGTGCTCCAGTGGATTTTGAGTAATTTAGGTTCAAAAAAAGATATATATCTGGGCGGAGCCTAACCATACATCTGATCTGATTGGCTGTCAGCACTTCATCCAAGAAGTGTTGGCAGCCATCTTGGGACCAATATACATGATAGCACCTCATTAAAAAGCATTGTAGTTAATAGAGGGTTTTAGGACTTTAGTTCCATTATAAATCATTTGTTGATGGTACCATACTCGTTTTAGGAATTGTGGTGGGTTCTAAGGTGATTTTACCATGTGAAAAAACCTTCTGCTGTGATATCATGAATATTGTTTGAAAGAAAACTAATATCTCATGATTTTCCCACAGTGGTTTGGAAGGGGATCTATAAGCTAAACTGAAAGCATATTTTCTGTAAATTCACATTATCTTTCTCAGTCATGTGAAAATGAAGTCTGACATTCTCAGTAAAACATGTACATCCAACAAGGACAGAGACTGTCAGTTGATTCCTTTGTGTTCTACTGCAGCCTCCTAGAGTGTTCTAAAGAACAACTAGAGCGCTAACAGTCCTACTTATTACAAAGGTATGGCACACCTGAAGCCATCTTGATTGGAATAAAGTGGTAACTCTTAAAACATTTAATTTAAAAAGAAACAACATGAGGGGGTATATTTTGCCATAGAAAGTATGATTAGTGCTGCAGAATGAAAAATTAGGGCACATTTTGAGTGACTTCTCAAATCCTTTTCTATTTCATTAAAACATTCTGACATGCAGTCTCCCAAAATGGCCACCAGAGACAAAAGAGCCCAAATGTAGCCCAAATATCACCCAGATGTAGCCCAAGTATAGCCCAATGACAGAATGTCCCAGAGTGTTCTAAAGAACAACTAGAGCGCTAACAGTCCTACTTATTACAAAAGGTATGGCACACCTGAAGCCATCTTGATTGGAATAAAGTGGTAACTCTTAAAACATTTAATTTAAAAAGAAACAACATGAGGGGGTATATTTTGCCATAGAAAGTATGATTAGTGCTGCAGAATGAAAAATTAGGGCACATTTTGAGTGACTTCTCAAATCCTTTTCTATTTCATTAAAACATTCTGACATGCAGTCTCCCAAAATGGCCACCAGAGACAAAAGAGCCCAAATGTAGCCCAAATATCACCCAGATGTAGCCCAAGTATAGCCCAATGACAGAATGTCCCAGAGTGTTCTAAAGAACAACTAGAGCACTAACAGTCCTACTTATTACAAAGGTATAGCACACCTGGAGCCATCGTGATGGGAATAAAGTGGTAACTCTTAAAACATTTAATTTAAAAAGGAAGAAAATGAGGGGGTATATTATGCAATAGAAGGTATTATTAGTGCTGCAGAAAGAAAAATTAGGGCACATTTTGAGTGACTTCTCAAACCCTCTTCAATTTCATTAAAAAACTCTGACATACAGTCTCCCAAGATGGCCACCAGAGACAAAAGAGCCTAAATGTAGCCCAAATATCACCCAGATGTACCCCAAGTATAGCCCAATGACAGAATGTCCCAGAGTGTTCTAAAGAACAACTAGAGCGCTAACAGTCTTACTTATGACAAAAGTATGGCACACCAGAAGCCATCTTGATTGGAATGAAGTGGTAAGTCTGAAAACACTCAATTTAAAAAGGAACAACATGAGGGGGTTAATTTTGCCATAGAAAGTATGATTAGTGCTTCAGAAAGAAAAATTAGGGATCATTTTGAGTGACTTCTCAAATCCTCTTCTATTTCATTAAAAAAAATTCTGACATGCAGACTGAAACATGCACTTTGAATACCAGCAGCAGACGTCCCTGGTGAGCAGTAGCTTTACTACAGTGATCTAATGTGCAACTAGAGTGCTAACATTCAGAATTTATGGCAAATGTGTGACACATCTGAATGCCTTCTTGATGGAACCAAAGTAAACAAGCATTGAAAATGCAATAGATCTCGCCCTCGTTTAAGTTAAAGCCATTCTGTTTGTAATGAGGTGGCTTTTTAGCTTTGCTTTTATTAGTGTTTTTTCAACTTTCATGTAAATAACATGCATCTGTATGCATATAAGTATATGTATGCATGCATTTATGTTTGTATTTATATAGATATACAGATGATCTATGTTTATATATGTATGTATATATATATATATTCACTGAAAAAACCATAGGCTATAGACCATATATAGTTAGGAATTAGCATTTACAAAACCTTGAAAATTCACTGAAAAAACCATAGGTTATAGACCATATATAGTTAGGAATTAGCATTTACAAAACCTTGAAAATTGGAGTTTCTACTTTTTCTTGTTTGAATTATACAGGAGACTGTAGCACAAAAAACTACACGAAAAAAAGGATTACTAGTGAAAATAGAGTGCACCAACGGACATTATTTAAGTTAAATTACTTCATGAACGGCATCATATTACACACTCATTTCCATGATGTCAATTTGCAGGAGACGCAGGATATCCAAACATGCCGTGGCTAATGACTCCCCTACGCAATCCCAGGACAGCTGCAGACCAGCGGTACAACAATGCTCATGGGAAGACCAGGCGGGTGATTGAGCGTACATTTGGACTCCTGAAGAGCAGGTTCAGGTGCCTTAACAAGACAGGCGGAGCACTCCAATACACCCCACTCAAGGTGTGTAACATCTTCATTGTGTGCTGCATGCTACACAACATGGTAGTGGAGAAGGCTGTGCCACTCATCCTAGATCCTGATGAGCTGGAACATCCGCCCGTTGAGGATGAAGGCCTTGCCCAGGATGCAAGTGACGAGGAGGTTGAAGATGATGTCCGGAGTCACCTCATCCGCAACTTTTTTTCATGATTGTGAGTCATAGGTGAATTTTGTCTAAACCTCAACTATAGAGTTGCATGGGTAGCATGCTGTGTATGCAGCTGACTGTATGCAATGTCACTTTGATGTTTGATGTGCAGTGTCACACAGGTGCAGATGTAATGCAACACACATACGTGCTATGTGTGTACTTAGAATGTACAAGTGTACTACAACATCAGGCTACTTAACATGACTATGTCAAAATGACATTCAACAGGACTTGACCCCTTGTGTGCCTCTCATCCCCAGCTCACCCTGCCTGTTGCCCGCTGGTGCCATCTTGGTCAGCCTGCTATTGCTCATTATGATTGCAACATCAGCCGAATCAACGGAGCATGCATGGACATGTGGAAAAGTCTATTTGGGTAAGGACTCATATGAGCCTGTTTAGCGTTGGTATGTTTTCAATAGCGTGGTACATGTTCTTGCGCATGTTGTTTGACCATGCATACATGTAACAACATCATGTTTCCTATTACATGTAGGCCCACTCCCATGACAGGATAGTCACCCCACCTGACAGTCATCTGTAGTTGTTTTATACTCTGATGGAAGCATCAATGTGGGTTGACATTGACACTGAGACATTGCATATACCATGGTTTGACATTGTGTGGGAGGTCACAACCACAGACTCTGTGGGGGATTGCAGCCTCACTGTATGCATTACAATGTATCTAGATCATCACCTCTACCTTGTGGGCCAGTCCAGTTTGGTTCATAGCAACCATGTTGTGTAGGTGTGGCCCAGTGTATGTTCCACATGTTAAAATAACTGTCCTGTGATTCTGTTCGCATGGATGCATTACCCCTTTGTTAGAAGAGCGATCTCAGGGGAGAGCAGATTTTTGCACCTGACCACCCTGGGACCCACCTCTCCTAGGAACACAGCCGAGCACTGGCGGGAGACCCTCAGGGGGAGGATCCCGAATCTAGAATCGTACGCGCTGCACTAGCACCACTCAACAAAGAGACACCACACCGGGGGTTTAAGAGAACATATTCTTTATCTCTTCAAGTAAAAATGGATCTTTATGATCCGCAGTTTCTCAAGTACAGGCTAGCAAGGGCTCAAAGAGTCTTGGTAGGGGTAGGGTAGCGGGACAGTCTCAAAGGTTTAAGTATCCGGCACACAGCTCTCAATCCTCGAGCTGGGGGATACGGGGTGATCTTGGGTCCAGCCATACCAGAATAGTCCCTGAGCTACGATCGAATCAGCAGGGCTCGAGCAAGGAGGTCGTTGTCTTACAGTTTCGGAAAGTCGCGATCGAATCAGCAGGGCTCAAGAGTTCTCCAGGTAGCAAAGGAGCCGCGACAACGTCAGCAGGGCTCGGTGGTCTTCTTCGGTGAAAATGGAGCTGCGACAGCGTCAGCAGGGCTCGGTGATCTTCTCGGTTTCAGAGGAGCCGCGACAGCGTCAGCAGGGCTCAGATAGTTCTTCAGAATGTAGGAGAGCCGCGAAGAAGTCAGCAGGGCTCGGTAGTCTTTTCGGTTGCAAAAAGGAGCCGCGACAAGGTCAGCAGGGCTCACGTAGTCCAGGATACAACTGCCTGATCGTTCCAGAGCCACCCTTGATATAGGACTCCCTTCCTTTGATGTCCGGAGTCCTCTCAGGCGGAGGTCTTAGCACCTGGGGGCTGGCTGTTGGGGGTTCTGCCTCGACGGCTCCTTTCATCCTTTCAAGTTGGGTCTGGAGGGATCCCAGACACTCAGCAGGCCTGGAGCCAGCCCTCAGGGAGGCCGGATGGGTGATCGAAACTCATCTCTCAAGGGGAGGTGGAAGGTGTGACCAAGCTACTCCTCCCTCTCTCGCTCACAGGGAGCGCTCTACCCCCTGGCTGGGGATGGCGCCTTCGGCCGAGGTCGGGCTGGGGCCGGGGCGGCCATCTTAGGTGCAGGGACATGGGCCTCAGCTTTGGTTACCAGGAAAATGGGGGCCGAGGACGGGAAGCCTAGTGTCGGGGATGTATGTCATGGCGGGAAGGGTCGGGTGGTCGAGGGTCTTGGGGAGCTGCCGGGGTCAGGGTTGACCACGCCACGAGGCCGGGTCCAACACGCGTCCCCCCAGCTGAAAGTCGGGGAGAACTACCCATCCTCTTGGGGATTCTCCTCGCTGAGGCGGAAGAACCTGGAGAGGCCGTCAGCGTTGGCGTGGTCGGTACCAGGGCGGTGCTCTACTGTGAAGTCCATCCCCTGGAGGGAGATTGACCGTCGCAGCAGTTAAGGGTTCTCCCCCCTCATCTGCATGAGCCACCGTAAGGGTCGATGATCTGTCTGCACTCGGAAGTGGGATCCCAATAGGTAGGGTCGGAGTTTCTTGAGGACCCAGACTACTGCGAACGCATCTCGTTCGATGGTGCTCCATCTCTGTTCTCGGGGCAGTAGCCTTCTGCTGATGAATGCTACGGGCTGATCTATGCTTTCCTCATTGAGCTGGGATAGTACAGCCCCGATGCCATGTTCGGAGGAGTCGGACTGGACCACAAACTCTTTGGAGTGGTCCGGGGCTTGGAATATGGGGGCAGTACACATTGCGGTCTTCAAGGCTTCGAACGCCTATTGGCAGGAGGGGGTCCAGTGCACGCGCTTGGGCTGCCTTTTTGATGTCAATTCTGTGAGGGGACCCACTATGCTGCCGTAATTCTTTATGAACCTCCGGTAGTAGCCGGTGAGGCCCAGGAAGGCTCGGACCTCGGATTGGGTGGTGGGTGGTTCCCAGGCCAAGATGTCATCGATCTTCGGTTGGAGAGGGGCGACCTGCCCGCTTCCGACCTGGTGGCCTAGGTAGGTTACTGACCCCTGCCCAATCTGGCACTTGCTGGCTTTCACTGTCAAGCCCGCCTGGCGCAGGGCTAGCAACACCCTCTGGAGGTGCCGGAGGTGGTCACTCCATTGGGAACTGAACACCGCAATATCGTCCAAATATGCGGCGCTGAACTCTTCCAGCCCGGCCAGGACTCGGTTCACTAGTCTCTGAAAGGTGGCCGGGGCGTTTTTCATCCTGAACGGCTTCACTCGGAAGCGATAGTGACCGTCCGGGGTGTAGAAGGCGGACCGCTCCTTGGCTCCCTCTGTGAGCGCAATATGAGTCATAAATATTGATGTCAAAAATATCAACATCCTATATTTATAATAGTAAATATAAAAATATGGATTATTTTATATATATGAAAAATATTGTTAAATATAATAAATAAATAAATCAACTTTAAAAAATGTATTTGGATTTAATATACATTTTACGAAATATAAGAAATACATTTAATTTTAAAAAAATGTGGGCAAGTGTTGGTTAGGGGATAGGGTACAAATGATAATTCCCACTCCAGTGAGTGCAACAGTAGGGAAAGTGTTGGTTAGCGGAAGGGTAAATATTACTATTCCCACTCCAGTGAGTGCAACATTAGGGAAAGTGTTGGATAGGAGAGGGGTAAAATTACTATTCCCACTCCAGTGAGTGCAACAGTAGGGAAAGTGTTGGATAGCGGAGGGATAAAAATTACTATTCCCACTTCAGTGAGTGCAATAGTAGGGAAAGTGTTGGAAAGCAGAGAGGTAAAACTCACTATTCCCACTCCAGTGTGTGCAACAGTAAGGAAAGTGTTGGATAGCGGAGGTATAAAAATTATTATTCCCTCTCCAGTGAATGCAACAGTAGAGAAATTGTTGGATAGCGGAGGAGTAAAAATTACTATTCCCACTCTTGTGAGTGCAGGAGTAGGGAAAGTGTTGCATAACAGAGGGGTAAAAATGAATATTCCCTTTGGAGTCAGTTCAAGATTAAAAACAAACAAAATATCAACTACAACACAAAAGATTTTTAAAAACAAAAAAGAAAAGGTATAATAATATAAAACATTTACAAAAGATAAAAAGATATTATAAATGTTAAAAAGATCTAACGAATACCTAGATAGATTTTTTAATTTTAAAATAATTGACAAAGAACTATTTTTAATTGAAATTATTTATGATAAAAAACATTAATTATTACATACATTTATTCTTTTTTATTTCCAGCCCTATAACACCCCACAATTCACTACACACATCTAATGATTTTTTTTAAATAATCTCCATAATTAACATAATTAATTATCATTTAAAGATTTTTTTTATTAAAAAACAAATTAAAACAGATAAAATGTATTTACTACCTAAACGTTACCCATATAAAACTAAAACAAACACACAAAATAAAAACAAACAATTACCATACATATTTATGAACTGATTAATTTATATTAATGATCAACCAATTATTAATTAATTACAAATATATCACTTTCCACCCTCTACCCCAATAAACACCACAACCCACACCTAAAATTAATTAAACAATTTCCAAAACTAATTTAAGATTGATAAATTAACATCAATTAAAAACAACTTATTAATTAATTTAAAATAATTTACTTCACACCCTTTACCACTATAAACCCCACAACTCACATTGTAAATTAATTACACAATTGCCATATTTAAATTGTAATTAATTAATTAGCGATAAATAACAAGAAATGTATTATTAATTATAAATAAATTACTTCCCACCTTATTCACCTAAAAAACCACCACCGCTCCCTACAAAATGACACAATTAACAAAATTAATTAACAAGTAATTAATTAATTAATTATAATTAACACGCAATTTATAAATAATTAATCAAAAATAATTCCCACTGTTAACACTATAAAATATAAAATAAATCAATTTTAATACAAAAAAATATAAATATATTAATTATAATTAAATGACTTCCACCCTATTCCCCTATGAACCCAAAACCCACTGATAAAGAAATGACACAATTAACATAATTACCAATTAACTAATTAATTAATAATAACTAGCAACCAATTAATAAATAATTAATAATACATTGATTCTCACAATTAACACCATAAATTGTAAATTAAAAATAAATATTAACAAAGAATATTACTTTATTTATTATAATTAAATTACTTCCCACCCTATTCTCCTATAAACTCACAACCCACTGCTAAAAAAATGACACAATTGACATATTTATCAATTAATTAACTAATAATACTAAACAAATAATTAATAATTAACTAATAATAAATTAATTTCCTCAATCAACACTCTAAAATCTAAATTAAATAAATAATAATAATAATAAATAAAAAATAATGATAATTTATTATAATTGAATTACTTCTCAACCTTTTTCTGTGCTGTGTAAGTAAAAGGTAGGACATGTAGGTTTTATATTTCCTGTTAGTGACAAACAGCTAAAATTGTTTTTTACTACAGGGAGGCCCACTCCTCTCATAGGCTAGCATTGGGAATTCCTTAAAACACTCTTGAGCTGTATTTCCTGATTAGAATGGAGTATAATGTTTAAATACTCTTTAGTAGTGGCTTTAGATTTTACATTACTATTTTAGAAATGCCACAATTAGAAACGTTGCTCTGTGTGTCTGCAGTCTGTCTACAGTACACGCTGGCCTGGGGGACAGCTACACTTTGTGCATTCCCTCTAGGAAACCACAAACATAGGAATAGTGGGTGTGGTAGAGGACTCATATGCATTCTGATAGCCTTTGTGGGCAGGAAGGGTGAGGGAGAGCTCACACTTACTTCTGAAAAGGCTGTCCCCTGTCCCCACACAAAGGACTGATTACCCCCCACAGATAGCCTGGCAGTCAGGGTTGGGTTTAAAGGGGACCTGTGCAGTTCAAGCAAGTTCTTTGAAGTCACCCCCACTTCAAAGGCACATTTGGGTATAAGCACTGGGGCTCTGACCCTACCAAATAAGTGCACTACTGGACCTGGGAAGAACTCTGCTGGAGTAAAGACTGCTGTTCTGTACTGATTGCCACTTTACCTTGACAGACTGTTTTGAGAAACTGCTTCTCTGCTTTGCTGAGCTGCCCTGCTGTCTGCTGATCTCTGCTCTGCTGACAGCAAGCAGTTGACCCATCTCACCTGAACCCAGAGTGACTGCGAGGGCTTACCTCCTGTTTTCTGATGCTTCAGGGACACAAACGATGTCCTACAATTCTGCTGGTGCTGCTGGACTCTGCCATATGTGAATCCTACCCCTGCCTGAGGTGCCCTCTTAAGGCCTGGGCCCCAGAAGTTGGTTCTGCAGCTGGATTGCTACAAAACCTATGCATCATCACCTTTGTGCAGATCCGAACTGATGCATCACCCTTCGATGCCGACACAGAGGCTGTTCGATGACATGGATTCTACAGCCTGCATGGCCCGACGACAATGCTCTGCATGATTTGACAATCACACATTGCCTCCATCACAATGGAGCTCAATCATGACGCAGTGACCTGACTGAGTGGAAAAGATTGAGGCACTGTGCCCTCAATGTCAATGCTTTGTGTCAGGACTGGTCTAGGAGCAAACAGGCACAAGCGTCCTTGTTATACCTTTAAGGTAAAGCAGGGCTATTCAATTTTTTACTCTCCAGTCAGTTGGAACCAGTTAGTGACAGGTTCCTCTGCATTTTCGTAAAAGCACCGATCTTTGGCATTTAATACTCCCTAACATGGCGGCGCTTTCAACTCAGTCAGCACTCTAGCCTTTGCATTGACGTGTGACAGGGTGATTGTTGTGTGCGCTACTCTGTTTCTCGGCGCACTTCAACTGAAGTTTTCAGCCTGTGTGTCACGAGAATTCCTGTCTGCGCCACAGTATGTTTCCTGCCTGGCAGTATTCCTGAAAAGATTTTGAAGCCAGTCATTTGACATTTACAGACATTCTTCGACGAGCTTATTTCACTTGCATTTCTGTCCGAAAGTGTTTTGAATATTTGGTTTCCTGGAAGCTCGAGTTTATCTCCTTCACTGCAGCATTTTCCGGTGAGGTGTTTAATTTTGTAATTCAAGGAAAAGGTCAAAGAATTTTGAACTCCGTCTGCCAGAGTATCCTTTGCAGCATTTAAAGCGTTTCATGTCTCTTCTCAGCAGAACTGACACACGTTAATTATTTCTGCTGTAGTTTATTAAAGAGACAAGAGACTGTCAGCCATATTCATCAATCTCCCGTTTTGCGAGGCCCTAATAGCGAATTTTAGCGATTCGCTATTAAGGACTCGCAAAACGGGATTCATGTAGGATTAGCAAAAATGTTTGCGATTCCTACTGATTCCTTATTTGCGATTAGCAAATTGCTAATCGCAAATAAGGAAAAACTCCCCATTCATTCCTATGGGCCAAAAGGCCCATAGGAATGAATGGGGAGTATTCCTTATTTGCGAATAGCAATTTGCTAATCGCAAATAAGATTGCGATTTGAAGGGTGCCAGGGGTGTCCAAAGGACACCCTGTAGCACCCCTCAAATGCACATTTGAACAGGTGTTGCGCACACACATGTCCAGAGGACATGTGTGTGTGTAACATGCAATAGAAAAAAATGCAATAAAGTGCTTTTTACTCTTTTTTCGCAATTTACCACGAAGTCAGATTTCGTGGTAAATTGCGACCAAATATTGTGAATTCGCAATTTCAAATAGGGTGATGAATTGGATTTAAGGAATCTCTATTAGAGATTCTTTAAATCCAATTCCTCGCAAATATGCGATTTCGCAAATAGCGATTTTTGCATTTGGGATGATGAATCCCAAATGCAAAAATCGCACTCGCAAATGGCCAGATTCTCAGAATCTGGCCATTTGCGAGCGCAATTCAGGTTGATGAATATGGCTGTGTATTTTTTTGGAATCAATGAATTCAGTGGGTCTAAGACTTTGAAGTTATTTAGTTTCAGGACTTGTAGTTTGGTGCTTACGCCATACTTTTATTTCAGTCTTCTCAGAGACTTTCCAAGACCCCATTTCAGTTTTCAAGTTATATAAAAGATATTTTCATACAGGAAGAACTCAGCAGAACCCTACTTTGAATACATTGATTATTTTTGGTTCTATTTTTGTAAGCAAGTATATATATATATATATATATATATATATATATATATATATATATATATATATATATACATATATATATATATATATATATATACATATATATATACATATATATATATATATATATATTCACTGAAAAAACCATAGGTTATAGACCATATATAGTTAGGAATTCGCATTTACAAAACCTTATTTTACTCACACAAAACCATTGAAATTCCATATATAGTTAGTTGCACTAACTATATATCGCGCACCCGCAATCCACTGCTGATGATGTCACATATTACATCATTCATGACATGGTCAGTGACATCACTGATGACATCACTTATGACATCTCAAATGACATCACTGATGACATCACTGATGACAACATCCAGTGACTGTATGTTTCTGTAAAGTTAAAATATGTCTTACATATTGAAGAATGAGTGGATGTATAAGTGTCTGGATGAAGGATTTAGTAGGTACATGACTGACTGTATGAGTGAGTGATTAAATGTGTCTCACTGAGTGCATGGGTTAGTGACTAAACTGTCTTAATTTGTGCATCATTATGTCTGTTGTTCTGTAAACTGTTGCATGTGTTGATAAGTAGCTATATGAGTAACTATATGGGTTATTGATTGGTTGCCCAAGTATTTGTATGGGAGACTGAGTGTGTGTGTGGGTGGCTGGGAGGTGTATGACTCTGTGCATAGATGTGTGAGCAGTTGATTCACTAGATGTATGGTTTCAAAAGTGCATGTGGAAACAGCTGTATGGGCGGTTGACTGTGTGCATGAGTGTATTGGTGAGTGAATGGATATCTCAGTGCTACATGTCAAAGTAAGTACATATGTAAAACACAGTACATGTGAGAGTTGACATATATAAATAACTGTGCATAAGAGCCAGTGAATGTGTGAGTGGCTGTATGGATCATTGTGAACTTGTATCAGGGATTGTATAAGAGAGTAAATATGTGTTAGTATATGTTTGAATAAGTAAAGTTTGTATAACTGTATAGTTGAGGAAATGGAGGTGTGATTGATTCTTTGCATGACTGACTAGGTGTGTGAGTAACTCCATGGATGAGTGACAGTCTGTGAGTGTCTGTTTACACTGATTGTATCTAAGGTTATATTAGAGTCTGAAGAGGTTCATCGTATTATCACATGAATGATATCATCAGTGATGTGATCAGTAATGTCAAATGAGATGTCATCAGTGATGTCATCAGTGATGTCATTTGAGATGTCATTGGGTACATGTGGAATTTAAAAAGTGACATGGATTTGAAAAGCAATTGAAGATAAAAGTATACATATGAAATAAATATTGGAATACTTTTTCAAAGTGAACACGTCTGAAAAAATCATTTTTACAGAATGAATGTGAGATAGACCTGAAGGTCTCAAGTACAAGTGTGCACAACTCCGCCAAAAGTGGAATTTCTACTTGTTCATGAAGTAATTACATACTGACTAGGGGTGGGCGGCCAGCTACGCTCCGTGCACGGAGTGTGCGTAGTGCCGCCTACTCCGCATTTTGCGGAGCGGGCGTAGCCAGGCGGCACTACGCACGCTCCGCAGACGGAGCGTAGCTGGCCGCCACCCGCCTCCCTCCGGCCCTCCCTAAATACTTTCAATTAAAGGAGTAAAATAATTAAAACGCACTTTCCTTGCCCGCCGCTGCCCGCCGCGTCCCCGGGGCTCGCTATCTTCCGTCTTGTTTACTAATGCGCATGCGCGGGCGGCCGCGCATGCGCATTAGTAAACAAGACGGAAGATAGCGAGCCCCGGGGACGCGGCGGGCAGCGGCGGGCAAGGTAAGTGCGTTTTAATTATTTTACTCCTTTAATTGAAAGTATTTAGGGAGGGCGGGAGGGAGGCGGGTGGCGGGGCTGGCGGCCAGTGGTGTTTGCGTAGTGGGGCTACGCGGAGTGCGGAGGTGGGCGTAGTTTCTCGCCCACTTCGCGTACTTCCGCGAATCCCCACTACGCACACTACGCCCAGGGCTAACTGACATACATGGCTAACAGAGTATACCCACCAACGAGACATGCCCGATGGTTGTGCAGCTGCAGCATCATCTGTGGTATTCTGCTACGCCTCATGATGAATGCATCGTGGCACGATCCTGGAAAACAAGCACAAACATGTGAGATAAGCATGTTGGCAAGACACACCACCAGGGCATTTATCGAGTGGTAGTGTTTCCTGTTGCGGTACGCTTGCTCCTGAGCCTGTCGTGGCACCAGAGTAACATGTGTACCATCAATTGCACCAAGTACATGTGGCATGCGTCCCTGGGCATAGAATTCCCCCTTGACATCTGTCAACTGTTCAGGAGTAGGGAATGTGATGAATTCATCATTGTGCAGCAACATTGCATCCAATACATCACTTAATACCCGGCTGAACATTGTCTGTGACATCCCTCCCACATCAGCTATGGTAAATTGGAAAGTACCTGTGGCAAAGAAATGCAGTGCCGCCATCACCTTTAGCTTGGGTGTCAGCGCAGTTGGAATCCTGTGTCGTGGTTGCAGGTGTCCTTCCAGTCTGTCCGTCAGGTCCTGAATCAACTGTCCTGGGAAGCGGTAACGCCCTGTGCAATCACTTTCCCTTATGGCATCCAAGTCTGGCAACGGCCTTTCAAGAGGGGGTGCCCTGCAAAACATATTCAGGAGAAGAATTGTGTACAACTGTCAGAGAAAGAAAATTACAATGTACATGGCACAAGCAACACTGCTCAACACATCAATACAATTGTGAGTGTGGCGTGGGCTACACACACAGGAAACATGTGACAGCTGGCAGCCACTCCTCCATGAAAGTACAAGACCTGTGGGTTGTGGAATGGATATGACATGCATACAAATGATCTGATGGGAAGGTCTGAGTGAGCAGGACAATGTATCACGTCAGTCACACACGTCACATGATTTGCATTAGGAGGTTGTTTGCACCTCCAGACAGCTGATAGCAATGCACACACCCACATCACATGTGCCATCATTTGCACTGATCAGACATATTCTCTTTGCAGTGTGACATTTCCAATAGTCAAACATGGACATCATCAGACAGCATAAATTTATCTTAGTGACAATTTGTGTATGATGCCATCACACATATGGGCGGATCATTAGCACAAGTGGCATGGTGTGCATACATGGGAAACCCTCTAATCACAGCAAGGACACATCATCTTTGCTCCTACAGCAGATATACTTAACAGTATGAACAAGTTACTTACCTTTTGTAACGAAAAATCTGTAAGAAACAGTAGTCTGTATCAGATTCCTACCTTGGAATACATACCCCAGCAAGACCAATGCCTGTGGTGGGTCTCGAAACCAATAATCACACAAGAAAATCCAGGAGGAGGAAACGGCCAAATAAGACATCCCTCCGGACTTGGCTGTCCAGGCAGTAGTGTTTTCCAAACGTGTGCATTGAGGCCCACGTAGCTGCCTGACCAATGTTCTGCAAGGGGACACCCCGACCCAGGGCATGATTAGCCACCGTGGCCCGAGTGGAATGGGCCCTCAGCCCAACAGGAGTCTACGTATTTGGGAAGGGGTACCAAGCCTTCATACACCAGACAACACACAGAGAGATGGTCTGCTCGTGTACCGGCCTTCACTTTTCAGCAAACACGTGACAGACTAAAAGTTGTTCATCCACCAAGAACTGTTGTGTGCGATCCAGATAGTATGAGAGCACACATTTTGGGTCCAGACGATGTAGATGCTCCATCTCCTTTGGGGGATGCGTAGGCGGAAATAAGGTGGACAAGGTGAAAGAGTGCCCGATGTGGAAGTCCGTGTCAAACTAGTGCTGGAAATAGGGTGTTTTTCTGAAACGCAAACTTGTCCGGATAGACTGAAAGGTTAGAAGGTTATGTAGAAAGAGCCTGGAGCTCACTCACTCTCCTGGCAGAGGTGATGTCAAAGAGAAAAGCAGTCTTCTGAGTAAGAAGGTGGAGAAGAAAATTGTGCAGTTGCTCAAAGGGAGAACACATCAGAAATGTAAGAACCAGGTTGAAGTCCCACTGAGTCATCACATACGGAACATGATGAAACGTGTGTCTGATGCCTTACAGAAAACAAGTCACAATAGGAGACTAGTACAAAGAAGGTTGATCAGTCAGCCTTAGTATGGGTGAAAGGGCAGGAACGTAGCCCTTGATAGTGCCCAGAGCAGAGCCCTGCTGGGCATGAGGAAGAAGGAAGAGATGAAATTCAAGAAGAGGTGCAGAAAGAGGGTCCACAGCCTTTGGTGTGCACCATGCCACAAATCTGGTCCACCTGCAGGCGTATACCAACTTTGTGGAGGGACGCCTGGCAGCATGGATGATATTACAGACTTGAGGATGAAAGTCAAATGGCCTCTACTGTCGCCGCTCAATCTCCAAGCATGGAGGTGGAGACTGTACAGGTACGGGTGGCGGACCGTCATCTCTGCTGCTGCAACATAAGGTCCTCCAGAAGAGGCAGGTGAAACGGCTGGTCAACTGACATACTGAGAACTCGGGATACCAGTACCTACATGTACGTCCGTGGTGAGCTGCTAAGGCCAAAGTGGAGCTGGGAAACTGTAAGTGCTTGTGGCCTAACGTGAACCGCAGGTAGCGCCGGTGGGCCGGCAGGATGGGGATGCAGAAATAAACATCCTGCAAGTCCACTGCTTGGTCCAGGGCAAGTAGGACATGAGCCACTGTCTGCATTTTGAGCGTCTCCTTCCGGAGGAAGCCATTGACGTTCCATGTGTCCAAGATTGTGAGTAGGCCCCCATTGGCAATCTTGAGTAGCAGTAAGTAGTCGGAGTAGCAAACACACCCTATTTTGGGCCCAGGAACGGGCATGATGGCCCCCTTGGCCAAGATGGCTGTAACTCCTGCATGCTGCAGTTGCCAATGATCTCCAGATACGCTTTTGTATTGCGGTGGCATGGCTTCAGTGGTTGCATCAAGGGTGAGGGAATAGCCGCTTGGGATGATTTTCTGCACCCACCTGTCAAATGTGACAGTGCGCCAGTGGTGAAGGTGTTGGCGAACTATGCCCCCCACTGGTGTCACATGGCCCTGAAAGTACAGAGTAGGGGGGTGTGTAGGCAGATGTTGCAGGGGAGGTGTGGAATGACCTCCCCATTGTCCCCGACCGCCGCCATAGCGGTTACCTCCGCCGCCACCGCGTTGGATGTTAGTCAGCGTTGCGTGGCTGCCAGCACATGTGTGTGTGCCACTTCCTTGGCCACAAAAATAGCAAAAGGTACCAGTTTGCTGGTGCAGGGACAACAGGCCCATGGACCTGCCCGTAGTCCTGGAGTCCTAATGTGCTCCAGCGCATGGTCTGCCTTGTTGCCAAAAAGGCAACTAACATCAAACGGCATGTCCATGAGTGTACTCTCGACATCGGGTACAAATTGGTTGGACTTCAACCAGGCTTTGCTACAAATTGCCTCCGTGGTTGCCATCGGCCTGCCCAGTGAGTTGATGCGATCTGGCCCACACCGGATCAAATGCCATGCAGCAGCTTGGCCTTCCACAAGGGCTTGGGCAAGTTTCGCCCGTACCGACAATGGGCAGCAGTTCCGCAACCTTGTCCCGCAAAGAGTGGGTGTAGCGGACAAAGAGGCATGTGATGTTGGAAGACTGCAGTTCCAGACTCAGGGAGGATGATACCATCTTTCCGTACTGCTCGTATCTCTTGGATACCCTGTCCGGCGGAGAAGATGGGAATGCAGTCTGTGAATTGGAGGCCTGGATGCCCAGGCTCTCTGGGGTGGGGTGGGAGGACAGGACACATGGGTCGTCCGGTGGCGGGTGTTGGCATCTGCCCACGTGCCTATCTACAGCCAAACCTGCATTGGGCCTGGACCTAGTGCCCAAAATAGCGTCAGTCAATGCCTCATGACACGGCTGCAGAGGCTCAGCCGAGAAAGACTGCACTTTAAGGATCTCAGTGAGGAGGTTGGTCCTCACGGCCGCGACAGGGAGATGAAGGGGCAAGGCTTTGGCCACCCGCGTCAACACCACACTGTAGGTTGGCCCCTCTTCCGAAGCCACGGTTGGATTTGTGACAAAACCAGTGTCTGACGAGGTGTGCAGACCACTCGCATCCCCCAGTCCACCTGTCCATTCGTCTTGGGACTGGCACTTACGTGTCAGTGGGTCTTCAGACCAATCCCAATACTCCTTATCACCCATTCCATGATTATCAGGGTTGTCGACAGATGTGGCCGGTTCGTCTAATTTATACTCCCCATGCGACATCAAAAGCAGCGTTTGGCTGCGCTGTTCCCACGCCAGAGCCGTTTAGAGTGTGGTATTGGGGACGGCACCACCCGAGGACGGCGCCGAGGGTGAAACCTGGGGGACTGTAGACGGTGAGTGCGTGAGGTCAACCAGCGAGGACCAGAATCAAGTTTTGGTTCCAGTGTGGCCCAGCGGCGCAGGGCCGAATGCGCCGGCGTTGTCTGAGCAAAAGCACCAGTCAGCGTCGGGCCAGAAGCACCAGACCCACTAGGGACCCGAGACGTGTCTACTGGGCCCAAATCCGCGGCATTGCCCGTTGGAGGAGTGAGGGACATCATGGCCATGAGGAAGCGCTCAAACTCATCCTGCGTTGCATGCTGCCCAGGGACCGGAGGTTGTGGGGCAGGCTACGACGCCCGCGACTCTGACAGAGCCGTGTGGGCGGTGTCACACAAATCCCCTGCTGCATTGCACGTGCATCATGGGGATTTAGAAGAGCGATGACCTCTCTGACTTCTTGTGTTTTGCTGACGACTTTGCCACAGAGGAGTGATGTTGACTCCCGGAGCTCTGACGGCTCAAATCCCACGCCCGGTCCCTTGACCTCCATCCAGACCATGACCTCTTGCAGTGAAGGCCAACTGCTTGAGTCGGAGCCGCTTGCGGGACCACTACTGCCTAGCTTCCAAAGTCAGGGCCCAGCAGTCGGAGCAGCTCTTGTTGTCGTGGTTGACGTGGAGACAGTGGAGACACCGACGGTGAGGGTCAGTCACCGACATCAGTCGTTCGCAATCCTCACAGGCTTGACACTGGACATCCCTATTGGCACCGTCCAGAGTCGAAAATTCAAGTAAAATCAACAAAAGTGATTGTACATAGTTTTGAATTTAAATAACTAAGGTGACACTTATACCAGAACTGCGCTGCTGGTGTGAAAAAATCGGACCTGACGTCAGCACACGTAGGCGGCGTCTGAGTACTCAGACAATGTCAGAACGGCGCACACGACGCCGACGACACACGCGGAGCCACAAACGTCGCCTACCGATGCACAAGGGTACTTCTGAGCACAAATTTGCAGATCCAGTCAGACGCTTGTGGATATTGTAAGTGGAGGAATATAATACTGACCTGTTCATTTCATATGCTATCAGCATGCACAATGTCGCACATGGCACACACATGAGGTGGTCACACAGGGTCATGCTGTGCGTCAATTTCACATCTGTGACAGTGGGCATGTCAATGTCATGATGTGACAGTTCCATGTACTGAATGGTGTGCCCTTCCAGTGTTGATTTGCATCACAATATGTTGCAGACGTTACTCAGGTGATAAGTGTTGTATGTATGTGAAACACATGTGCACCATGATCATTGACATGTCTCAACAGCTCTTCACACATCAAGTGAGCCACAAGATGACATTTCCTGTGCTCCATCACTGTCTGCCACACATAGGGCCTGCTGATGGAAGGATGCCATGCTGATGTATACATCCACATGGTCAACATGAGTGTACACTACATCCCTGCCATGTGATTTACTAGGTTCACTCTCCCAATGTTGACATGTATGAAGTCATGGACGCAGCCTTCACAACCATTCACTTGAGCATGTCTGACACACTGTACCCCAATGGTAAGTGCGTGTGTAGGCCTCTTCCTCGTTTCCCCAATGCATTGTAGACATACGCGAGCAGAGCGTACCCCAATGGTACGTGCGTGTGTAGGCCTCGTTTCCCCAATGGATTGTAGCCATACGCGAGCAGAGCATACCACAATCGTACGTGAGTGTGTACGCCTCGTTTCCCCAATGCATTGTAGACATACGTGAGCAGAGCGTACCCCAATGGTACGTGCGTGTGTACGCCTCGTTTCACCATTGAATGAGTTGCATTTGCAGTGGCAATCGCACCGTACTTGTGTGTTCATTCAAAAAAAAATACATACAGAACATCTAGAGGAACAGTGGTAGGATTAGAATGCAGCCAGGTTGTCATGGTTACAGAGATTTGAGAGTGTCCTACAGGTGATCTGGAAAATTCAATTGGGCTAAAGTATACAATGTTGCAAAAGTTGTTGTTCAGCTCTGGCTCACTTTTCAAACCATGCATTTGTGTGTCATGGCCTTATGTGTCATCGGATTGGATGGAACAAAGGATGCACACTATTGTGGCCTATCACACACTACTCCTTGCACTCACAGACCCTCAGCAGCACAGATATAAGGCAGCATGTGGCTGAGGGAGGGCAATTGCCTGCACAAAATTGGATTGGTAAACACAGCTGCTGTCTCTGTATCCTCTGGACCCTGATTAGCTGAGCATGGAGAGGGCACCTGCATTCAGTGATGGTGAGAACAAGGCCCTGCTGGATGCCCTCCTGCCTAACTACAGCAAGCTGTATGGGAGACCAGAGGATCAGGTGAGTGATGTGTGCATTACCTTGGAGTGTGCACCTGTTGTGTGTGTGACACTACAGCCATTGTGTATGTATATTTCAGAGATTGAATGTGGTTTGGAGTGAGTGCCGGTGTATACAGTATTGTCTGAAGAGGGTTATTTGTTTCAGTGGGGTGTGTCACTGCATGTCACGTGCTGCAGTGCACCCTGATGTGGCAGATATTGCTCAGTGAGTGCCATGCTGAATGAGTGGTTTGCACCCCTTATGTCATCTGTAGCCTTTCAATGGCATGTAGTGCATTTCTGTTTGCTCACAGGCCACATAGTCCTGGACAAGGATGCAAGTGTGTTCATCATCCTATGCCCTGTTGTCCTCAAGTGTTTTGTGCATATGTGTGTCTTTGGGACATGGACCAGGTGTACTGATGTTCTTTATCTTCACATTCGTGACAGGTGTCTGCCTATGAGAAGGGTGACATCTGGCTGGACATCGCCAGGGCTGTCAGGAGAGAGGGGGTGCCTTGCAGGAGGCTCAGAAACATCAAGAAGAGGTGGCAGGACATCCGGCACGGGACCCGCCACATCGCTAGAATACAGCTGAAGCTGGAAGCTCCACGCCGGCATGGCGGCACCCGCCACCTCACCCCCCACATGCTCCGGGTCCTGGAAGTGGTGTTCCCAGACCTCCATAGGCAGTTGCAGGGGAGACAGCAGCAAGAAGGGGGTAGGTACATGTCTGTTTGTTGTCATGTGTGTCACATGCTACCTGCAGTGCTCCCAGGCATGCTTACAATCCCACAGTTGGATTGGTGTTGTCAGGCAGCCACTTCATACTTTGGCATGAGAATGGCCATGTTTCAGCAGATGCTTGTTTACATGCCTTGCCCTACTCAACATTTGCCCAGCTCTGTGCCAATACTTTTTCTTTCACAGGTACTCATAAGGTGCTATGTGTTAGTATGCATATTCCTTAGCACATCATCATGTTGGAGGGAGGTCTGTGACACCTGTTGTTACCTTACATGTAGCACCACATGTGCACTGGGTCTGCCCTTCTACACATTTTCGCACTGATCTGGAGTCTTAACATGAATTTTCTAAACGAGTCAGCCTCAGGGGCCTTTGTCCATGGTGTACTTTCTAATTGTCATGTGTTAGCTACAGGAGCACACTGTACATGTATAATAATTTTGTCTTGTGCATACTCACACTGTGCAGTGTGTGTGTGCATATACTCAAAATATGTTGCATGTTGTTAGGAAATCTTATAGATGGTAAACCAGACAATGTGACTTTGGGTGTAGACATCTGTAATGCCAGTGTGAGGTGAAGGTACACTTGGCTCCAGGTCCCAGGATGGCATCATATGGCAGTTCATGAAGGACTTTTAGCATGTGGCACAGGGTCACAGCTTTTCGACCATGACCAGGTCTGGTTTTGTCCGTCAGGGTGGGAAAATGAACAGTGAATGATCATCAGCTATCCGGTTGTCAGGCAGTCGGTCATCAATGTGTCTCTCTCATACAAGTTGTTGCCTTGCCTGTTACTTCTACCCTACTATATGTTAGAGGGTCGATCTCAGGAGAGGAGAAGATTTCGCACCTGACCACCCTGGGACCCACCTCTCTTAGGAATACAGCCGAGCATTGGCGGGAGACCCTCAGGTTGAGGATCTCGAATCTAGAATCGTACGTGCTGCGCTAGCACCACTTCACAGAGAGACACCACACTGGAGGTTTTAAGAGAACCTATTCTTTATCTCTTCAAATAAAAATGGATCTTTATGATCCGCAGATTCTCAAGTACAGGCGAGCCGGGGCTCGAAGGGTCTTGGTAGGGATAGGGTAGCGGGACAGTCTCAAAGTTCAAGGTATCCGGCGCACAGCTCTCAATCCTCGAGCTGGGGGATACGGAGTGATCTTGGGTCCAGCCGGACCAGAGTAGTCTTTCGAGCCGCGATCGAATCAGCAGGGCTCAAGTTCTCAAAGTATCAGGGGAGCCACGACAGCGTCAGCAGGGCTCGGTGATCTTCTCGGTTGCAGAGGAGCCGCAAACAAATCAGCAGGGCTCACATTCTTAAGGTAGCAGGGGAGCCGCAACAGCGTCAGCAGGGCTCGGTGATCTTCTCTGTTGCAGAGGAGTCGCAAACGAATCAGCAGGGCTCAGGGGTCTCGTTGGTTGCAAACGAGGATCCACGACCCGGTCAGCAGGGCTCTCTTAGTCCAGGATACAACTGCCTTATTGTTCCAGAGCCGCCCTTGATATAGGACTCCCTTCCTTTGATGTCCGGAGTCCTCACCCTATAGTAGCTCTCCCCAGTGAGGCAACTGGGGCTGCGAGCTGCATTGATTCCTGACAAATTGTGGTGAATTAATTGCACCTTTTAAAACGGCGAAAAAGCTTTTGTGCATTTTTTAAACTTACTCGTTTTACTGTTTCTATATTCGGGGGGCTTGCCTGTAGTTAAGGGGAAATACTTTGTTAGGCACACTGACACTCTAAAACTCCACATTTCGGCATTGCCGCTTTTCTCGAATACCGGCGACGGTAGGCGCCATCTTGAGGGAGGCAGGGAGAGCGCTCTAGTCGCGCTATACTCCCGCCCCCTTTTCTCCCTATATTATGTGCAAACCGGCCAGACGGCGCAGCGGGCTGGCGCAGCGGGCGCGCCGGATACGCGCCGAAGCTGCGCCTATGCCAAGCCCGTCTGCGCCCGTCCGCGACCGGATCGCGCCGGGCGCAGGGCACGCTGTCGGGCTGAAACCCGCCATCAGGTATGATAATAATTATTTATTGTCCCTACGCCCTCCACCCGCCCCCCACTCTCGTTCCTGCCCCCATATTGACCCCCTTTTCAGCCCCCTGTTATGTCCTTGCTGTGAATGGACTCCCCTTATACCTACAAATGGCGTCGCCGACACGCACGATTCTCCAAAGACCCGCCTCACCCTCTTTAAGGGAGGTCTGGTGAATGCCAGGTCTCTAGCCTGCCATTGCCAAGATGTGCACGATTTAATATTAAACCAAGAGCTTGATGCCTTGTTCATCACTGAAAGTTGGCTCAATGAATCCTCCAAACCTGATCTTGCTATTGCCCTCCCCCCTGGTTTCACCATTTTCAGGAGGGACAGACCCTCAGGTCGAGGTGGTGGGATAGCACTAATTATCAAGGATACATTTCCTTGCCACACATTTGACTTATACCACCTTAAGGACGCTGAAAGCTTGGGTTTCTCAATTAAAATCACTGCCTCGTTCTCCCTCTCGGCTGGACTTCTCTATCGTCCTCCGGGCAACCCTTCCTCATTTCTCAACTCCTTAGATGAGGCCCTCGGCGCACTCATGCTACAATACCCTAATTTCACGCTCCTCGGCGATATGAACTTACACATGGAATCATCCACTGACCCCCACACTATCTCCTTCCTACAGTCCTTGAACATCTTTGGACTCTCCCAGCATATCAACATGGCCACCCACAGTGCTGGACATACCATTGACGGCATCTGTTCTAATATTTCTACCCTTTCCACCTCCCCTCCACTGCCCCTAATCTGGACCGACCATTTTTTCATCCCCTTTGACCTCACGATACCTATTCCTACCCTATTTAGTCCTAGACATACCCAAGCCACCTTCACAGTCAACTGGAAGAAAGTGGCTGAACGTATAAAGCTTGAGTCAAAACCACTGCCCTTACCCCCCACGCTAACTGGAGATGTCGAAGTTGACTCCTGCAACTTCCACATCTGGATGCACCAAATAGTCGCGGCTAACACTGAACCTAAAAACAATCAAGGAAAGGTACCCAAGAAGAAAAAACCCAATGCCCCATGGTACACCAAGACCCTGGCAGATAGCCACCTCCTTTGTCGGAGACTAGAAAGACACTGGAGACAAGCATATGACACGACCTCCAAAACACGCTATGTCCAACAGAGGAAAGTATATCTCTCTGACATTAAAGCAGCTAAAAAAGAATATTTTACCAATCTTATAATGGAAGCGCGCCAAAATCAAAAAACCATCTTCACCATAGTCAAGGCCTTCACTCATCCGAAAGCTCTCATCACTGATGTACCTCCCTCAGAGAGTCTTTGCAACCAAATTGCTGACTACTTCGTTGACAAAATTGTCAACATTCAGAAAGACTTTCCCCCACCCTCGACAACCATCGTAGAAGTAACAGTCAACTACCCTCTTCTCTCTAGTTTTAAACCAGTATCCTTGCAACAGACAAGCAAGGCAATCCGGGCCTGTAAATCAGGAGCACCCACGGATTCCTGTCCCCCAATCATTCTTCACCATCTGATTGACACAGTCAACCCTTACATTAATGGAATCATTAATGAATCCCTTGAATCCGGAATTGTACCTGCCGAATGGAAGAAGGCTACTGTCAAACCCCTGTTGAAAAAACAGAACAAACCATCTACAGATTTGACTAACATGCGCCCCATCTCCTTACTTCCTATTCTGGGCAAAGTCACGGAGCACTTAGTGCACGAGGAGCTTAAAACCTTCACAGAAGCCCATAACATCTTGCACCCCCAACAATCGGGCTTCCGCTCCGGTCACTCCACCGAAACAGCTTTGATCGAACTTGCTGATTCTATCAAATTCCTACAGGATGAGGGCAAGCAAGCTGTCCTCATCCTGCTGGACCTCACAGCAGCATTCGACACTATCTCGCATGTTATCCTAATCAATCGAATGCGAGAGATTGGCGTGACAGACTCAGCCCTGGCCTGGATTTCATCGTTCCTATCAAATAGGTCCCAGACTGTGGCACTAGGACCACACCTATCCTGCGAAAAGCCAATTACATCTGGAGTGCCCCAGGGGTCCATATTGAGCCCTCTATTTTTAAAAATCTACATGGCACCCCTTTTAGCTGTGATAGAATCACATGGGATCCTGGTCACGTCCTACGCTGACGACACTCAATTGGTCGTCACCATTGACAAACAGCGTACTGACGCAGAGCTCCGGTTCAAAAACTGCCTCTCTGACGTCTTTGAGTGGCTAAATACTAATCATCTTAGATGCAATAGCGCAAAGACAGAGATCATCCCAATAGGTAAGAATCCTTCTTTTTCCCCGAAAGATTGGTGGCCCACAGGATCCGAGGCCCCTCCTAGTGCAGTTACATCAGCTAGAAACCTGGGCGTTCAATTTGATTCTTCCCTTACTTTTGACGACCATGTTAAGATCACTGCCGGTCGATGCTTTGGATTAATAAAATCTCTGAGGAAATTTTTTGATTTCCTCCCAATTGCAGCCAGAAAGTCAGTCGCGGTAGCCCTTTTACTTTCCCGACTTGATTACTGCAACGGCCTTATGGCCGGAGTGAAAAAATCTACCCTCAGAAAGTTGCAGAGCTTACAACATGCTGCAGCTCGACTGGTTTTACAACTCTCCAGAAGGTCATCTGCGTCTGCAGCCCTGAATTCACTCCACTGGATGCCACTGCACAAAAGAATCCTTTTCAAACTGCTTCTCACAGTCCTTAAAACCATGCAAAACACAGGACCCCGTTACTTTGTAAACCGTTTCAAGCGCTATAACCCTTCGCGTTGCTTGAGATCCTCTGGGACTAACCTCGTTCAAATTCCCAGATTTAAATATAAGACCAGAGGAGGAAAATCCTTCAATGTTCTGGCAGCTAGAGCCTGGAACACCCTTCCCGCCGACCTTAGAGCCATAGACAATGAGAACAATTTCAGAAAACTCCTCAAGACATGGGTCTACAAACTACCAGACTCCTCTGTCCTGGCTGCCATTTAGTTCTCTCTTCCATCCATTCCACTTTTTCAGTTATTCCTCTGCAGCTCGCCCAGCGCCATGATGCTCCCCTGGGAGCGAACGCCTGCGCTTTACAAATGCCCATAAATATCAAAATATCAAAAATCACAGGCGGAATTCTTCGCACCTGGGGGCTGGTTGTTGGGGGTTCCGCCTCGGCGGCTCCTTTCATCCTTTCAAGTTGGGTCTGGAGGGATCCCAGACACTCAGCAGGCCTGGAGCCAGCCCTCGGGGAGGTCGGAAGGGTGATCGAAACTCATCTCTCGAGGGGAGGTGGAAGGTGTGGCCAAGCTACTCCTCCCTCTCTCGCTCACAGGGAGCGCTCCACCCGCTGGCTGGGGATGGCGCTGTCGGCCGAGGTCGGGCTGGGGCCGGGGCGGCCATTTTAGGTGCAGGAACATGGGCCTTGGGCTCGGATGTCAGGAAAATGGGGGACGAGGACAGGAAGCCCAGGGTCGGGGATGTGTATCATGGCGGGAAGGGTCGGGTGGTTCAGGGTCTTGGGAAGTTGTCTGGTTCAGGGGTGACCACGCCACAAGGCCGGGTCCAACACGCGTCCCCCCCAGCTGAAGGATGGGGAGAACTACCCATCCTCTTGGGGATTCTCCTCGCTGAGGCGGAATAACCTGGAGAGGCCATCAGCGTTGGTGTGGTCGGTACCAGGGCGGTGTTCTACTGTGAAGTCCATCCCCTGGAGGGAGATCAACTAACGCAGCAGTTTGGGGTTCTCCCCTCTCATCTGCATGAGCCACCGTAAGGGTCGATGATCTGTCTGCACTCGAAAGTGGGTTCCGAATAGGTAGGGTCGGAGTTTCTTGAGGGCCCAGACTACTGCGAACGCTTCTCGTTCAATGGTGCTCCATCTCTGTTCTCGGGGCAGTAGCCTTCTGCTGACGAATGCTATGGGCTGATCTATGCCTTCCTCATTGCGCTGGGACAGTATGGCCCCGATGCCATGCTCGGAGGCGTCGGTCTGGACCACAAACTCCTTGGAGTGGTCCGGGGCTTGGAGTATGGGGGCAGTGCACATTGCGGTCTTCATGGCGTCGAACGCCTTTTGGAAGGAGGGGGTCCAGTGCACGCGCTTGGGCTGCCTCTTGGATGTCAATTCTGTGAGGGGACCCATTATGCTGCCGTAGTTCTTTATGAACCTCCGGTAGTAGCCGGTGAGGCCCAGGAAGGCTCGGACCTCGGTTTGGGTGGTGGGTGGTTCCCAGGCCAAGATGGCGTTGATCTTCGGTTGGAGCGGGGCGACCTGCCCGCCTCCGACCTGGTGGCCTAGGTAGGTCACTGACCCCTGCCCAATCTGGCACTTGCTGGCTTTCACCGTCAAGCCCGCCTGGTGCAGGGCTAGCAACACCCTCCGGAGGCGCCGGAGGTGGTCACTCCATTGGAAACTGAACACCACAATATCGTCCAGATATGCGGCGCTGAACTCTTCCAGCCCGACCAGGACTCGGTTCACCAGTCTCTGAAAGGTGGCAGGGGCGTTTTTCATCCCGAACGGCATCACTCGGAAGCGATAGTGCCCGTCCGGGGTGGAGAAGGCGGACCGCTCCTTGGCTCCCTCTGTGAGCGCAATTTGCCAGTAGCCGCAGGTCAGGTCAGAGGTACTCAGATAGCGAGCAGACTCCAGGCGGTCAATGAGTTCATCCGCACGGGGAATGGGATGGGCGTCTGCTCGGGTGACTGCGTTGAACGCCCGGTAGTCCACACAGAACCGAAGTTCGGGGACAGCTCCAGGGGCCGCGGCTTTCGGGACCAGCACCACTGGCTGGCCCAGGGGCTGTCGGAGGGCTCGACCACTACTAGGGTGAGCATTCGTTCGAAACTTCGGCCTGGATGCAGGCCCGGACTCGGTCAGGCACTCGGTAGGCTCGGTGTCGCACCGGCGGGCTGTCTCCAGTGTCCACGTCGTGGACACACCAGTCGGTGATTCAGCGGACGAGGGAGAACAAATCCGAGAACTGCCCCAAGAGCTGGCGGCAGTCCTCACGCTGCTGAGGAGTGAGGGAGGAAGAGAGGTTCACTCTGTCTAAGGAGCCATCTTTCTCTTTGTCACACAGGAGGTCCGGGAGAGGCTCCGTTTCCTCTTCCGCTCCATCGTCGGTAGCCAAGAGCAAGCTCAACTCCGTCCGCACGAAGTGAGGCTTGAGGCGGTTCACGTGGAGGACCCGAAGGGGGTTTCGAGGGGACTGGACGTCCACCAAGTAGGTCACTTGGCTCTTCCTCTCGACAACCTTGAAGGGGCCTGTCCATTTGTCTTGGAGGGTGCAGGGTTTCACCGGGGACATCACCCAGACCTGCTGGCCCGGTTGAAACTCGGCCAGAGTGGGATTCTGGTCGTACCAGCGCTTCATTTCCTCCTGACTTGCTTCGAGGTTGGCTTCAGCCAGCGCTCGGAATTTCCGGGTCTGGTTTCAGAGAGTGAGAATGTAGCGGAACACATCAGGAGGAGGTTCCCGGGGGGCTGCTTCCCATCCCTCCTTGACCAGGCTAAGGGGCCCCCGAACGGGATGCCCGTACAGCAGCTCAAATGGGCTAAACCCCAGGGACTTCTGAGGGACCTCTCGGTACGCGAACAGGAGGCAGGGAAGGAGGACATCCAATTTGCGCCGGCGGGGTTCTTCTAGGCCCATGATCATCCCCTTCAATGTTCGGTTAAACCGCTCCACTAGGCCATTGCCCTGGGGATGATACGGGGTGGTGAATTTGTAGGACACTCCACATTGTTGCCACAGGGACATCATATACTTCGAGATGAAGTTTGTGCCGCGAACACTCACGACCTCGTGGGGGTAGCCTACTCTGGAGAAAATCCCCATCAGCGCCCGGCCCACCACGGGGGCCGTCACGGTGTGGAGGGGAATGGCTTCGGGGTACCTGGTGGCGTGGTCCACCAGGACTAGGATGAATCAGTGACCTTAGGAGGTTCTGGGGTCCAGGAGTCCTACTATGTCGATCCTGACCCGCTCAAAAGGGGTACTGACGACCGGGAAGGGTTGGATGGGAGCCTTGGGCGCGCCTCCACTCTTTCCACTAGCCTGGCACGTGGGGCAGGACTTGCAGTGGGTCTCTACATTTGTTCGCATTTTGGGCCAATATAAGTGACTGACTAGGCGATCGTAGGTCTTATCTTGGCCCAAGTGTCCCGCCAGGGGTAGATCGATGGCCAGACCGAGGAGGAAGTCTCGGAAGCGTAGGGGTACCACGAGCACCCGGCCCGATCCTAGCTCCGCAGACTTCTATTCACTGTACAGGAGGCCATTCTCCCAGTATAAGGAATAGGTTCCAGCCTGGTCACCCGCAGCTTGGGTCATGGCCTGTCGCCGGAGTCCGACCAGGGACGGGAAAGTGGCTTGCTCCTGTCAGAACTCCTCTCGGGAGGGGCCCCCCTCGTGACGCCACTGCGCCAACTCGGGCAGATCATCTAACTCAGGGAGCTGTGCGGCCTCGGGATGCAAGGTCTCATTGTCGGTGACGGGCCCTCCTCCTGGGGAGAGGCCGGTGGGCTCAGCTCGGTCTTCCCTATCTCCTTCTACAGGGAGGGGTTTGGGAGGCTTGACGTCGACCGCCCCGATGGGGGGTAGTCGGGCGGACATGGAGCGGGTTGGAGTTCTGGACTTTTTGGTTCCGTCCAGAGGTGTCAGGGAACAACACCCAAAGACCCCGGAGTTCCACCTGCCTTGGTGCACAAATGAACAGAAACACGGGCTTCTCGATGGTGGCGTCAAAGACCAAAGGTTTATTACTGCAGGGACACAGAAGTCACAGATACTACACACGGGCAGAATCTAGGAGCCTGTTCAAATTGTACAAAGCGGGTTGCTCCTTATATACTAGTTTTTGGCCCTCAGGCGAATTCTTCACATGTTGGTACATTCCAAAAACCTTTGTGTCATAAACAATAAATATTTGGCGTACACAGGAACCGTTGATAAAATCTGATACAAAACATCTACGAAGAGGGGTTCCCACTAGTTCATCACAATCCCTTGTCAATATTGCATTCAAGAGCCGGACCGCCTCATCGTAAAGTTCGTTACCTCCCCCTAATAAAGATTCAAAAAGAAAGAAACTGAGCCAGGTGTGGAAGATAGAAAAGCGGGATAAGAGATGTTTGTGGGTTGTAAATGGGCAAGGCTACCGGCTTCGGCCGCCTAATCATGATCAGGACAATGGACACGAAGACCAGTTTAGCAGGACTGGCCTCGGGCAGAGGAGGCAGCCTTTGTCGAGTCATGCAGCTACAGCGTGATCTGGTTTAAGGTGCATGTGTCATGAAAGAGGTGAATCTCCGGCTAAGGCTACGTGTCCTTAATCGAAATGAAGTGATCAGAGGTTATTGCGTATGTGAGGGCAAGAAACACAAAATGGCTGCCATGATCTAAGATGGATGCCGTGGGTAGATTAGAAATGTGTTGATAAAAGGAGTGCTCTTGCTTGTAGCGTAGCGAAAACACCAGGGTATGCTAAATGGATCATTTGCGGTTCACTGATACCGATATTATGTATTTCTGACAAACTTGAAAACACGGGTTCAAATCGTCACGGAACCGTCACGGAACCTCAGACCCTCCTTTTGCCCTTACATAGGCAATTACTAATTATGTCAGAATCTAGTTCTATGCTCATCAGGTCAGTGACATGCTGTTGTATCATCATCCTTTCTCGTGCCTTTTCTCCAAACGCAGGTGGTTTTCTGAGACATGTTGCAGCACAAAGACTACACAGAGCAGGACCACACTGGATAATCAGGCAGCATGAGAATAGGAATACTAAGATGACACCAATGACCATTAGAACCTTCCATCCCCACGCTGATATCAGAGTCCAAAACCACTCCATGAAGGACCAGTTTCCCTTGTCTACATGTATAGAGTCGGAAATCTTGTGTAGCTTAGAGATCGCCTCATAGACTGTTGGAGCATTATTAGGAATAAAGACACAGCAGCTCGATTGGATCATTCTGCATACCCCACCTCGATCTGCAAGTATAACGTCTAGAACCATACGGTTCTGCAACGTCATGAGTCTATCCGCCTGAAGCTCAGCTGTCAAGTTGCTAAGGGCACCAGCAGTTTCGGTAATAGTAGATTCAACTACCCGTGTTAGCTGACGTATGTTTCTACTATTGGCCATAGGCCCCCAGAACGGAAGGAAGCCTTTGAAGAAGTCTCCACCTTCCTGACCAGCGGTATCTTCCTTGCTGAAGACACCTCTCGCTACTCTGGTTCTGTGGTAATCAGATGAAGCAGTGTATGTCGGAGGCAACAATCGAGCAATATAACATGATCCTGAAAAGTCGGCAGGCAACCATGTATAAGCTCTGTCTCGACAAATGAAGTAGGTACCCCTAGCAGTGAGAAAGGCAGGGGAAGAGTTAGCCGGAAACACATAAGTCTCTACGCACTCACTCCTCCCCAGCTGAGCTCTCGGATTTCTCCCATTACCTTGCAAACAGACCTGACCTCGGTGAGGTACGACCCAGATTGGAGTTGAGCTTTTACGCTTGCTTTCTCCTAAACTAAGGCGATACTCTGAAGTATTCCAACTTAAATATACTCGTAATTCGTCTCTAGGGTAAGATGGAGTATTATTGACGTCCTTGACCATGTCAATAATTCCCTGGACTAAGGCTTTGTTGGCAGAGTTATATTTAGTGGAACGCGGTGGACGTGGAGGATAGGTTTCAAGGGCATAAGCAAAGATGGTTTGGAGGGCCTGAAATGATCCATTGTAGCTGTAAGGCAAAACTAGATAGGGAATACCTTTATCCATAGTGTGGGGTATCAAGCCACACACCCAGCAGTCTGTAGTGTTAACTACCAGTTGGTGTTGGTGCAAGAGCTGTACAAAAGTGTTGTTGGTGAATTCTGAGCGTCGGGCTTGCTCATGTTCCGGAAACGAGTGAAAAGAGTGTATAGAAGAAACAGTAGAAATGGCAGGATCAAGGGGAGGTACTGTAGTAACTGGCGCAAAAATCAAATTTATACTAAAGACGATTCCACCCACCAATGTTGCTAAAATAATCAAGAATGTAATGGCACATTGCATCAAAAAGCATTTGCTATGAAGAATTCTATGAAGTCTGTTTCTGCGAACATAAATCACATTTTCTCGTTGCAGCGCAGGAAGCTCCATCTTCTACAATCCGCTCGCGACCACTGATGATGTGTACGTAGATGAAAATGCCTCTATCAGCCCTGGGAGTTCCCAGAACCAACAGAAAGATCGACCTTGTGTCAGACCCCTGCAGATTCAACTAGGCACACAGCCACGACCCTACGGCTACCCAGACGGCAAGGCAATTTTAAAAACAATAAACAATAGCAAACTTCCTGGCTGAAGGCAAAAGTTCAATATATCAAAATCACAATATGCAGTTGCCTGCTTTATTTGTCCATTTTACGGCTTCTTAAGTTATATCTCTGTTTCGCTGGTACTGTCTGATCGGCAAATAGTGTATCACTAGCAGCTGTTGCAGTGTTTAAGTTCGCAGATGGCAAAGTTTCTTCTGATGCTGGAGACAAATGTTCAGTGTTCAAAAGAGTCTTTTCAGGAGGAGAGTCAGATTTTAGAGTGTCAGTAATCAATTCGGCATCGCTGAAAGAGATGAACTTCGGTGTGCTTTCAGATTCGGAGGCACCAATTCCCTTCTTCACCCAGTCGTCGTAAGGGAGCGGCAAAGGGACGCGCTTAACGTGGGATGCGTGTACCCAGTGCTTGCGGCCAGCTACACGAACTGCTGTCCTCGTTGTAAGTAGGATTTGGAAGGGCCCCACAAATCTCGGCTGAAGGTTCTTCGTCCTCGCGAAGTTTTTGATGACGACGAAGTCTCCCGGTTTCAGCTGATGCCCTGGACTCTCCGGAGGTTTTGGCAAAGCATCGAAAACCTGTTGATGAATAAGACTCAATTTAGCAGTCAAGTCGTAAAGGTAGTCTATCAACATAGGATATTCTATGGAACAAAATTCTTTAGGCCTTGGCACACCCCAGATATTTGCCGGGCGACCAAAGACTATTTCATAAGGGCTAAGCCCTATTCTAGAATGTACCGTTGCTCTCGTTGATAACAAGGCCAAAGGAAGTGCGTCTGGCCAGGCTAAACCTGTGGATGCTTGTATCTTAGCTATTTTCAGCTTGAGGGTGCCATTGTAACCCTCCACTAAACCAGCAGACTGGGGATGGTTTGCACTGTGGAATTTCTGTTTCAGCCCTAGGCCGGCGCACACACTCTGCATAACTTTCCCTATAAACTCACTTCCGTTATCTGACCATACAATCCGTGGCATTCCATATCTAGGGAAATATTCTTTGAGAAGAATTTTGGCAGTTGATAGGGCAGTGTTGTCCTTTAGTGGGTATGCTTCTATCCACCTGGAAAAAGCACAGACCACCACTAGGACATATTTTAAATTATTACAGCGGTCCATGTGAATAAAATCTAACTGAATCACTTCAAAAGGGCAGGAAGGAGGAGCGAAATGACCAGCTGGAGTTGGAGTTCCCTTGCCAGGATTATGCATCAAGCACACCATGCAATTTTTCACCACTCTCTCTGCACACTTATTGATTCCCTCATTCTTCCAGACCGGAGCCAACATCTTACAGATCCCTTTAGAACTTATATGCGCTACTCCATGCGCCATCGTCACTACTGCAAGCACATACGCATCGGGCAACATCCAACGCTGCTGTTCTGTCAAATCAATCCAGCATTCATTCGAGTCCAACTTGCCCGTACTTTCTCTCCATACACGTTTCTCTTCCTCAGTTGCTTCTTTCTGAATCTCTTTTACACTTTCCATAGTATCCTCGCACATTCCAGACTCAGCAATCCATCTTGCAGACGTAGCAACATACATTCTGCTCATCGTGTCTCTAGCTGTCTGTTTAGCAATTTCATCAGCAAAAGCATTCCCACGACCAACATCATCCGTGATTGCTTTATGAGCACTGCACTTCACAATCGCAACTTCAGTCGGCAAGGTTAGAGATTCCAACAAGTCATTAACTAGCTGGCCATGTTGAATCTTAGTCCCATGGGACGTAATGAAACCTCTTTCTCTCCACAACCGGCCAAAACTATGGGCCACACCAAATGCGTACTGACTATCTGTAAACACATTCACTCTCTTTCCCTCAGCTAAAACACACGCTCTCGTTAGAGCTATTAATTCTGCAGCTTGGGCAGAATTCTGACTCACTCTTGCAGTCTCCACAATTGTCTTCAAAGTCGTTACTGCGTAAGCAGCAGTCACATCACCATTCTCCAATTTAAAGCATGACCCGTCCACATACAGCGTACCATCCGGATCGGATAACGGAGTATCCTTCAAATCAATGCGTCCTTTTGTCTCTTCCTCCGTTTTAAAACAGCAATCATGTGGCTCAGAATCACTCGACTCTTGATCAGTCGGCAACAGTGTTGCTGGATTCAATACATTACATCTTTTGATCTGAATATGACTCGCTAGTAATGTCAGCTCGTAACCAGATAATCTCGCACTAGTAAGGTGTTGTGTCTTCGTTCGGTTCATGAGTGTATCCACTGCATGAGGAACCATGACCACTAGCATGTTGTTCATCACCAAACCAGCAGATTGTCGAATGGAAGCCGCAGCTGCCGCTGTAGCTCTCAAACAACTAGGTAACGCTCTGGCTACCGGATCTAATGTTGATGAGAAATACGCACAAGGGCGTTGTTTATCACCAAACTTCTGTGTCAAAACACTCAACGCGCAACCTTCTCTCTCGTGAACGTAGAGCGTGAACGGCTTACTGTAATCAGGTGTACCCAATACAGGAGCTGAACACAATGCTTTTCGTAATTCAGTAAAACTCTCTTGACATTCATCAGACCATGGCACTGGACTCGGAACGTTTTTCCCAGTCAAGGCTACCAATGGTTTCGCTAAAAGAGAAAAATTTGGGATCCACTGCCTACAGTAAGAGGTAATACCTAGAAAGGCACGTACTTCTCTCTGTGTGCGTGGAACACTCATCTGAGTAATTGCTTTTATTCTTTCTGGGGTCAACTTCCTTCCCTCCTTTGACAAGAGATGACCTAGGTAGGTCACTTCTTGGCAGCAGTATTGCATTTTGGAAGGAGACACCTTGTGATTCAAATTAGACAAATGATGCAATAAGGAAATTGTAGCTGCTTTGCAAGTTTCCTTGTCATCGGCAGCCACTAGAAGATCGTCTACGTACTGCACTAGAGCAGAACCTGGAGGAAGGACAAAAGAATCTAACTGGTTTTTTAATGCTTGACTGTAAATAGATGGACTTTCACAATAGCCTTGTGGAGCTCGCTTAAATCTGAAGCTTCGTCCTCCTAAACAGAAGCCAAAAATATCTCTACTTTCTTCGGCTATCGGAATGCTGAAAAAGGCATTCTTTAAGTCAATAACTGAGAACCATGTGGCTGTAGCAGGAATCAATGTTAGCAAGGCAGTAATATCCGGAACCACAGGAAACTGCGGAACCACAATCTTATTAACTTCTCTAAGGTCTATGACAAACCTGTACACTGGAGGTTTTGTAGGATCAGTTCGTTTCAAAATCGGTAGTACAGGGCTATTACAGACATTTCCCCTAGTTTCTTCAATCACATCTTTCTTAATTAAATCTTGCACAATCAATAAAAGTGCACGCTCTCCTTCACTAGATATTTTATATTGGGGAATTCTTGGAAATTTTACATTTGTTTTCAAGGTTACCACATACGGTGGAATTTCTAAGAGACCTACATCATTAGGACCAGTCGCCCAAAGAGAATCAGGGAGTGAGCGTAGCTCTGGCGGAAGTGCGTCCATTGACAAGTACATCGGAGAGGTGATATTTTTACCCAACGTGAGTTGTACTCCTTCCGGAGAACAGTACAATGTCACATATAGTCGTTTTAACAAATCTAAACCAAGCAGATTTTCATTACAACCTGTCGTCAAAATCAGGGGTGCTTTCAACTGGCACGGTCCAACAGAAATAGACAAAGGACCAGATATCGGGTTGTAAACAGGGGTGCCTGAAAAACCTACGGAAACATTTGTTGAGCCGGACAAAGGTGCGCCAGGGAGTTTCGCATGAATGATAGAACTTTTTGCGGCACCAGTATCCAACAGAAACGGTTCGACTACACCTGATGTTGCTACTGCGACATAAGGCCCACTCTGATCCACTGGAACTGATACTACTCCCTCTCTCTGTCCATGGCTGTCCTAGTACCCATTTTGCTGACAACCCTCATCTACTTCACAATAGTCCTCAACAAGATATTGTTGAGATCTATTTTGCTGAATAGATTGTCCATTTCGTTGATCAAAGTGATTGGAAGGACGATCATTTGTTTGTGGAGGCATAGCACCTCGTCCTCGACCTCTAGAATTCTGCACAAAACCACCACGACCTCTCTGAGCTGCTGCATTATTTTGCGCTAAGATCGGACATTCATTTTTATAGTGACCCTCTTTCTTACAGTACGCGCACTGATTCCACTGATATTGAGGTCTTGATGAACTATAATCTGTCCTTTGGTACGAACCTTGCTGTGTATTAGATTGATTCATGCGAGGCGGATACGCCTGCTGCAAAAGAACTTTAGTTTTTAAATCTTTCGTTTTCTTTTCTGATTTCTCCTTTTCCTCTTTATCCCTATTTTCGTAGTACTGCGCAGTCGCAAGTATTTGCGCTGTTGTGGATACAGCCCACGCGCTTTCTGAGTCTTTTAATTTATTGCATAATTCAAGTAACAAATTATGCACAAATTTATCGACAAACAGTCTTTGTCCTCCTTCTGTACTCATGTCCTGACCACTATGATCTACAAAAGTCTCTTCAAACCTTGTGAAGAAGTCGGAGACATTTTCGTCTTTCTTCTGCCTGCATGCTGACAGCTTGTCCCAATTTACACGCAATGCTGGCATCAGAGTCTTCATTAGATCAATTATTCTACCTGGTAGATTAGCAATTAGGGGTTCGGGTTTCGCACCACCTATTTGTTGACCATCTGCTGCAGTGATAGCAGCCCAATCACCACCTAAGGCAGCTTGATGATCCTCTCTACGAATTTTAGCCCACACTGGTTGCGGAACTACATTGCCAAATAACATATCGATGTCGGCTAAGTTCATTATACAAGCCTCAACTGTCTGTGTTAATTCCTTGTAATATCCAGCAGGATTCTTACGTGGATCTGGCAAGGCCTGCTTCACCGCTAGCACTTCAGCTCGCTTCCATGGAATGTGTATCCACACTCTTTGGAACTGTGCTGGAGCACCTGCAATACCAGCATTATCATCACGTGCCACTGCTTCGCGCCAGATTGGAGGAACTTCCCTCATAGGATATTGGCGACTTAGCTTAATTTTTCCTCTTTCTAAATCTCTCGGCGAACGAAGAGATGGATCATTCCTAAAACTTAAAATAAGTTCCATCGCTTCTTTTATATTATCACCCACTATCATTCCAGCAGCAAACTCTTTCTGAACTTTAATTAAATCTTCCAAATCTGATTCAACATCATCTTCTTCTATTTCTTCACGTAACAACGAGCACATCTCATCAAAGACATACCGTTGTGTTGGTTCCTTCCACTGCATAAATGTGTCTAGCACATCTCTCGTACTATATCTCCTACTCTTCGAAATCCATCTGAGAGCTGTGGAATCTAAAATTCCCCGTTCCTCAGTACTTGGAAGCTGACTACGTCTCTGAACTGAATCAGGAGTAGGAGTCTTAATTAAAGTTTTATATAAAGGAGACAGCATATTAGTAACAGAATCAGTGATTCTTCGACGAACAGAAAGTGGAGTTAGCACACTCGCAGACGTGGAGAACGCAGTAGAGGTAGGAATAGATAACGGAACAGTAGCAGTATCGAGAAAAATAGTTTGTGGAATAGTAGGTACAGAAGCTGGCAGTTCAGGAAGAGAAGGAGCTGTAGGAACATTCACATTCATCACAGGAGGTACGGGAACTTGATTCTGGGGGACAGGAACAGGAACACCAGGTTGTCCAGCAACCGGCAATTGAACATTCGGGACAAGTGGAGCCGTAGCACCTTGTGCATACGGTGGAGGTGACCGTAACAGATAAGATAACAGAGGATCGTTTTCGGAATCCTCCAGTATCTTAGCCATTTTCGATGGCAAGGCAGGATAGCACTTGTCAATTGCTAAGTTATGCTCTCTAATGGCTACATCTATGGCCTTCTCACACTCGTTAACCTGCAACTGCTTAGCCGCTTGCTCTAGAGTCAACTCTTCTTGTTCTTTCTGTTCTTTCTTCAACCTTTTCATTTCTCTCTGTTTGGATTCTTTTCGCCAATAACGGAAAGAATCAAACATTGCCGGCCGGGCTTTCTTCCTAAACAATTTCGCTTCTAAGTTGTCGAGAATCTCGGGTTCAAAACTACCATGCAGTGGCCAACTAAGGACACCATCTTTCGCAGTGTAACGGACCCATACCTCATTATAAGATATAGGACCCACACCATGTTTACAATATAAATCATATAGAGGAGTCCCAATCGGAGGAACCAGACAAGAGTCCTCCAATCGTGAGTCACGGTTGCAACCAAAGCAAGACAACATTTTCCGACTTACCATTTTTCAGTCCGGAACACAAAACAAACAAAACACAAAACAGATATGTGCACCTGAACCAAGAATTTAGGCCTACCAAAACGAACTGTTGTATCGATACCCAAACTAAACCAAATAGATTATCTTAACCAGAACAACCTGTGATAATCTTACCAAGAACCAAACCAAACCAAGAACCAATCAAGGATTTTAACAATCCTCACAAAGTAACCAGCTAGCTATCACTAAATACTTAACTGAGTCACTGAAGACGTCACCAAGGAGAAACCCGTCACGTTTCGCCGTACTAAGGACTGCACCTCGGGTCCAAGACAGGGCGACGGTCAAGGCAACGGCCCACTGCAGCCGTCCTGAACGGGAAACCCTCGTGGAAGAGAACTTCGGGCCACTTTTGCGATATGCCGGGATCGATGAAGTGGGGCGCCTCCCTCAGGAATCTTCACACGAAGCTTCTCGAACTCTTCAGGCTTTTGAACCGGTACCGAATGACGTCGCCCTACGTTGGGCGCCAATTGGAGTTCTGGACTTTTTGGTTCCGTCCAGAGGTGTCAGGGAACAACACCCAAAGACCCCGGAGTTCCACCTGCCTTGGTGCACAAATGAACAGAAACACGGGCTTCTCGATGGTGGCGTCAAAGACCAAAGGTTTATTACTGCAGGGACACAGAAGTCACAGATACTACACACGGGCAGAATCTAGGAGCCTGTTCAAATTGTACAAAGCGGGTTGCTCCTTATATACTAGTTTTTGGCCCTCAGGCGAATTCTTCACATGTTGGTACATTCCAAAAACCTTTGTGTCATAAACAATAAATATTTGGCGTACACAGGAACCGTTGATAAAATCTGATACAAAACATCTACGAAGAGGGGTTCCCACTAGTTCATCACAATCCCTTGTCAATATTGCATTCAAGAGCCGGACCGCCTCATCGTAAAGTTCGTTACCTCCCCCTAATAAAGATTCAAAAAGAAAGAAACGGAGCCAGGTGTGGAAGATAGAAAAGCGGGATAAGAGATGTTTGTGGGTTGTAAATGGGCAAGGCTACCGGCTTCGGCCGCCTAATTATGATCAGGACAATGGACACGAAGACCAGTTTAGCAGGACTGGCCTCGGGCAGAGGAGGCAGCCTTTGTCGAGTCATGCAGCTACAGCGTGATCTGGTTTAAGGTGCATGTGTCATGAAAGAGGTGAATCTCCGGCTAAGGCTACGTGTCCTTAATCGAAATGAAGTGATCAGAGGTTATTGCGTATGTGAGGGCAAGAAACACAAAATGGCTGCCATGATTTAAGATGGATGCCTTGGGTAGATTAGAAATGTGTTGATAAAAGGAGTGCTCTTGCTTGTAGCGTAGCGAAAACACCAGGGTATGCTAAATGGATCATTTGCGGTTCACTGATACCGATATTATGTATTTCTGACAAACTTGAAAACACGGGTTCAAATCGTCACGGAACCGTCACGGAACCTCAGGGTGGTGGCTCACACCTACTCCGGTAGGCCAATCATGCCCAGGTGTGTCTTGCGTTCTACTTGTCTCCACGGGGAACTTTCCAGGTCGTTGCCCAGGAGACAGTCTACGGGTTGGGAGGCCCTGACAGCGACTCGTAACTCTCCTGTCACTCCCCCCCATTCGAACGGTACTAGGGACATCTTGCATAGACTCTCAGTGTTGTCAGCGGACAATACGGGGCATAGGACATTTGGAATGATCTGGTCCTCCCTGACTAGGTGACTGAGGATACCTGTGATACTTGCCCCGGTGTCACGAAGAGCCTCCACCCGGTGGCCGTTCACCGTCACTAGTTGTCGGTACTTCTTGGTATTATCGGGTAGGGGGCCCCGGGGATCATCTCTCGGTCTCCTAGGGAGACTAGGGCCATGGCGGCGGGTTCCGACTCTTCGGTGTCCTCCATCTCCTCCCCTTGAGCTACATTGGCTACCTGTCTGGTTGGGGGAGCTGCTGCAGAGGGTCGCGGGGCCATGGGACACAGGGGGTCACTGGCGTAGTGCCCGGTTTGTTGGCATTGGTAACAGGAAATAGCGACCCGGTGCCCACGGTTGCCCGGGGGAGCGGGATTGGCTGGGGCAGTGGCTGGTACGGTCTGGGTTTGGCCTCTGGGGGGACTACGCTGGGGTCCTGGCTGGGAATCCCTCTGTCTACCTTGGTTCCCCCCACCCCTCTGGCGGGGAGATCCCTGACTGCTTCTGGGGGAGTCTACCACGGGCCCCGGGGGACCCGGGTGTTCACCCAGCGATCAGCCTCCACGGCCAGCTTCCTCGGGTCGGCAAGCTTGCTGTCAAGCAGATGCTGGCGGAGTTCCACAAAACAGTTCACGGACAGATGTTCCCAGAGCATGAGGTCAGTTAGCTCTTCCATGGTGGTCACTTTGCTGCCCTTGACCCACCCGTCGAATGCTCTGCTAAAAAAGTTTATGAACTCCACCCAGGTAGTACCAGGAATCTTTTTGCAGTCCCGGAACCGCTGGCGGTACATTTCTGGAGTGAGGCTGTATCTCGTCAGGAGGGCCTCCTTCATGTGGCTGTAGGAAGTCTGCATAGATGATGGTAGGTTGAGCAGGGTGTCTCTCCCCTCGCTCAGGAATCGGCCCCACAGCCCAGCTCCCCAATCTTTATGCGGAACTCAGTGGGAGGTCATGGCGACTTCGTAGGCTTTAAACCATTGCTGGATATCATCGTTCTTATAGTATTCTCTTATCACATCTTTGGGGATGTGGACCTTTGGTTCTATCGGGGGGACCGCTTCCCGGCTCCCCAAGGTGCGATTCTCTTCGCTCCGGGCCTTGAGCTCGATCTCCTTCAGGCCGCGCTCGTGCTCCAGCTGGAGTCTTTTGTCTTCATGTTCTCGTTGGAGCTTCTTTTCCTCCAACTCTCCTTGTACTCGTAGTTGTTCCACCACTAGTCTCTTTTCTGCTAGCTTCAGTTCACACTCAATTTTGAGTTTGGCCAATTCAAGTTCATGATTGCGGGTCCTTTCTCAGTCCGCTAGTTCCCCGGGGGAGAGGCCCCCATCCGGGATGCTGCTCCGTACCGGAGTGCTGCTGCCTCCTCTTGGGTTGAGTTTGGGGTCGATCAGCTGTTCTGTTCCTCCTCCCGACGGGGGAAGGTTTTCTTCGGACTCGACCCAAGTTTGTAGGGCTTTCTGCATATCTTCTTTCGTATTCAGGCCTGTGGTAGCGATTCCTCGTTCCTTGCAGAATTCCTTCAATTCTCTGTGCTGTAATCTTCTAACCGTACCGGAAGGAACATGGTACTTGCATCAGTTTTAGTGGCACCCTTGGTATTTTTCTCTGCCATCTCTGTTCGGTAGTGCATTAGCCGCTTACTGTACGGTATCTAGATTTATGGACTCGGATCCCGTCGCCTGCCACCAATGTTAGAGGGCCGATCTCAGGAGAGGACAGATTTCGCACCTGACCACCCCGGGACCCACCTCTCTTAGGAATACAGCCGAGCACTGGCAGGAGACCCTCAGGTTGAGGATCTCAAATCTAGAATTGTACGCGCTGCGCTAGCACCACTTCACAGAGAGACACCACACTGGAGGTTTAAAGAGAACGTATTCTTTATCTCTTCATATAAAAATGGATCTATATGATCCGCAGATTCTCAAGTACAGGTGAGCCGGGGCTCGAAGGGTCTTGGTAGGGATAGGGTAGCGGGACAGTCTGAAAGTTCAAGGTATCCGGCGCACAGATCTCAATCCTCGAGCTGGGGGATACGGAGTGATCTTGGGTCCAGCCGGACCAGAGTAGTATTTCGAGCCGCGATCGAATCAGCAGGGCTCAAGTTCTCAAGGTATCAGGGGAGCCGCGACAGCGTCAGCAGGGCTCGGTGATCTTCTCGGTTGTAGAGGAGCCACGAATGAATCAGCAGGGCTCAAGTTCTCAAGGTAGCAGGGGAGCCGCGACAGCGTCAGCAGAGCTCGGTGATCTTCTCTGTTGCAGAGGAGCCGCGAATGAATCAGCAGGGCTCAGGGGTCTCGTTGGTTGCAAAGGAGGAGCCGCGACCAGGTCAGCAGGGCTCTCGTAGTCCAGGATACAACTGCCTGATGGTTTCAGAGCCGCCCTTGATATAGGACTCCCTTCCTTTGATGTCCGGTGTCATCGCAGGCGGAGGTCTTCGCACCTGGGGGCTGGTTATTGGGGGTTCCGCCTCGGTGGTTCCTTTCATCCTTTCATGTTGGGTCTGGAGGGATCCCAGACACTCAGCAGGCCTGGAGCCAGCCCTCGGGGAGGCCGGATGGGTGATCGAAACTCATCTCTCGAGGGGAGGTGGAAGGCGTGACCAAGCTACTCCTCCCTCTCTCGCTCACAGGGAGCGCTCTACCCCCTGGCAGGGGATGGCGCCGTCGGCCGAGGTCGGGCTGGGGTTGGGCGGCCATTTTAGGTGCAGGGACATGGGCCTGGGCCTCGGATGTTAGGAAAATGGGGGACGAGGACAGGAAGCCCAGGGTCGGGGATGTGTATCATGGCGGGAAGGGTCGGGTGGTTCAGGGTCTTGGGATGCTGTCTGGTTCAGGGGTGACCACGCCACGAGGCCGGGTCCAACACCTTGCCTGTTACTTCTACCCTACTATACATTGAACGTAGTTTCTCTTCAGATTGCCCAAGACTAGGCTTAGCATTGTGCATAGTTCAGTGGATTGGGACTTATGATGCATGCCATGTTTAGAAATGTTGGCAATTTTTTAGTAGCTGCTTTGTCAGATGTGTACAGATGACTGATATGTTTTTCTTATTCTCCTTGCCAACAGCATCATCACCACAATCTGGAGGAGACACAGACACAGACCACACAGAGGGACCCAGCGACAATGCCACCTGCTTTGAGGAGTCGGAGGGAGCCAGTGGCACGGAGGGTGAGGAGAGTCTGCGGCCGGACCCCATGTGACCAACACCTCCTACAATGCGGACGGCTCAGCATCAGACTCTCAGGAGGAGGAATATTCAGAAATGGCCTCTTCTTCATCTTTGGCTGGCCTCTCCTCCTCCATTACCATCTCCACCCTCCCAGTTGTTTGGGTCCCTAGGGTCCGTGCTAGCCCCCGTGTCTCCTTTGGTCCCGGCACCGCAGCACCTGCCCCTGTCTCCCCTGCTGCCCTCAGTTCTGAGTCTGTGGACCTACTTCGGCAGATTGTAGTAGGTTAGACATTCATGTTGACTGTCCTCCATGGACATACACAACTCATTACACAGTTGGTGTCGTTCATGGATGGCATGTCATATGGCATGTGTGATCTACGTCGGAGTGTGGCTGCCATAGAGTCAACACTGACGGCAGCTCTGTCCACCCAGCAGCATCTGCCCCCCCCATCCTTCTGACCCATCCACCTCAGCCTCTCCCATACCTTCCAAAAGTACACGCAGACGCCACAGGTCGAACACAACAACAGACACACCCAGCACACCCACACAGCAGAAAAAACACAAATCACCACGCACCCAATCTCAAGGGGATGTAGGCACACCCACAGGGAGAGGGGACAGACATCGCACACGCATCCACAGACCCGCGACCACAGACTCACAACCCTCTACCTCCACCCCAAATGTGTCCCCGGGTTCAGGTGGTAGGTTTACAGAACTGGCTGAAGTGTGCAGCCAAGTTTATATTGCTACTTTCTGCAATGCACCGGCCAGTGTGGATGAATCCACACCACCTGCACCCACTACACCTGTCCTTCCCTCTCCTGTCCGGGATTCCACAGATGATGCCACCACTGTTACCACTGCGGATTGAACTCCATGTGCAGGGAAGTTGGGTGTGTCAACATCCATTGTGGCCCAATCTGTTTTTATCACTTGTTTGGACTGGCCATTGGCCTTCAAAGAGCAAGGACTCTTATTTGCATTTTAATTTTGGATCCAGCTGAATAAAGCTATTTATTTTTGTTTCTGTACTTTAGTTTGTCTGATAATGTCTTTGACTGCTGTGTGCCTGGGAGCTAGTGTGATGTAAAAATTTGGGTATAGTAACATGTGTCTATTTCCTGATGGTAATGAGGTTACCAATGGTATGTTCTGGCTTTTACTGATGGGGGTCTTAGCCACACACACACACACACACACTGTTATTCTGGGCACTGGTGGGGGTCTTGGACACACACAAACTGTTATGCTGGGCACTGGTGGGGGTCTTAGCCACACACACACTGTTATGCTGGGCACTGCTGGGCACTGCTGGGGGTCTTAGCCACACACACACTGTTATGCTGGGCACTGCTGGGGGTCTTAGCCACACACACACTGTTATGCTGGGCACTGCTGGGCACTGGTAGGGGTTTAAGCCACACACACTGTTATGCTGGGCACTACTGGGCACTGCTAGGGGTCTTAGCCACACACACACTCTGATGCTGGGCACTGGTGGGGGTCTTAGCCACACGCACACTGTAATGCTGGACACTGCTGGGCACTGGTGGGGGTCTTAGCCACACACACACTCTGATGCTGGGCACTGCCGGGCACTGCTGGGAGTCTTAGCCACACACACACTCTGATACTGGACAATGCTGGGCACTGGTTGGGGTCTTAGCCACTCACACACTGTTATGCTGGGCACTGCTGGGCACTGGTGGGGGTCTTAGCCACACACACACACTGTAATGCTGGGCAATGCTGGGCACTGGTTGGGGTCTTAGCCACACACACATGCTGGGCACTGCTGGGCACTGGTTGGGGTCTTAGCCACAAACACTCACTGTTATGCTGGGCACTGCTGGGCACTGGTTGGGGTCTTAGCCACACACACACTGTTATGGTGGGCACTGCTGGGCACTGGTGGGGGGCTTAGCCACACACACACTCTGATGCTGGGCACTTCTGGGCACAGATGGGGGTCTAAGCCACACACCCTATGCTGCTGGGCACTGCTGTTGGTGTTAGCCACACACACACTGCTATGCTGGGCACTGCTGGGCACTGGTGGGGGTTTTAGCCACACACACACTCTGATGCTGGGCACTGCTGGGCACTGGTGGGGGTCTTAGCCACACACACACTGTAATGCTAGGCACTGCTGTGCACTGGTGGGGGTCTTATCCACACACACACTCTGATGCTGGGCACTGCTGGGCACTGGTTGGGGTTTTAGCCACACACACACTCTGATGCTGGGCACTGCTGGGCACTGGTGGGGGTCTTAGCCACACACACACTCTGATGCTGGGCACTGCTGGGCACTGGTTGGGGTCTTAGCCACACACACACTCTGATGCTGGGCACTGCAGGCACTGCTGGGGGTCTTAGCCACACACACACTCTGATGCTGGGCACTGCTGGGCACTGCTGGGGGTCTTAGCCACACACACACTGTTATGCTGGGCACTGCTGGGCACTGGTGGGGGTCTTAGCCACACACACACTGTTATGCTGGGCACTGCTGGGCACTGGTGGGGGTCTTAGCCACACACACACTGTTATGGTGGGCACTGCTGGGCACTGGTGGGGGTCTTAGCCACACACACACTCTGATGCTGGGCACTGCTGGGCACTGGTTGGGGTCTTAGCCACACACACACTCTGATGCTGGGCACTGCTGGGGGTCTTAGTCACACACCCTATGCTGCTGGGCACTGCTGGGCACTGGTTGGGGTCTTAGTCAAAACACACACTGTTATCGTGGGCACTCCTGGGCACTGGTGGGGGTCTTAGCCACACACACACTCTGATGCTGGGCACTGCTGGGGGTCTTAGCCACACACCCTATGCTGCTGGGCACTGCTGGGCACTGCTGGGGGTCTAAGCTACACACACACTGTTATGCTGGGCACTGGTGGGGGTCTTAGCCACACACACACTGTAATGCTGGGCAAAGCTGGGCACTGGTGGGGGGTCTTAGCCACACACACACTGTTATGCTGGGCACTGCTGGGCACCGCTGGGGGTCTTAGCCACACACTCACTGTTATGCTAGGCACTGGTTGGGGTCTTAGCCACATACACACTGTTATGCTGGGCACTGCTGGGCACTGGTGTGGGTCTTACCCACACACACACTCTGATGCTGGGCACTGCTGGGCACTGCTGGGGGTCTTAGCCACACACCCTATGCTGCTGTGCACTGCTGGGGGTCTTAGCCACACACACACTGTTATGCTGGGCACTACTGGGCACTGGTGGGGTCTTATCCACACGCACACACTGTTATGCTGGGCACTGCTTGGCACTGGTGGGGTCTTAGCCACACACACACTCTGATGCTGGGCACTGCAGGCACTGCTGGGGGTCTTAGCCACACACACTCTGATGCTGGGCACTGCTGGGGGTCTTAGCCACACACACACTCTGATGCTGGGCACTGCTGGGCACTGCTGGGGGTCTTAGCTACACACACACTGTTATGCTGGGCACTGCTGGGCACTGGTGGGGGTCTTAGCCACACACACACTCTGATGCTGGGCACTGCAGGCACTGCTGGGGGTCTTAGCCACACACACACTCTGATGCTGGGCACTGCTGGGCACTGCTGGGGGTCTTAGCCACACACACACTCTGATGCTGGGCACTGCTGGGCACTGCTGGGGGTCTTAGCCACACACACACTGTTATGCTGGGCACTGCTGGGCACTGGTGGGGGTCTTAGCCACACACACACTCTTATGCTGGACACTCTGATGCTGGACACTGCTGGGTATGTTTTCTACACATCACTTACACTTGCACTGAGACTGCAGACTTATGTCCCACACATCTGACTGATCGATTTTGTTGGTGCGGCACGTCTGACTGTGGGAATGGGTAAACACAAGAGGAAGGAGCTTGGAGGGTAGAATTCCGACCAGAGAGCAAAAAACAGTGCCATCCCCCTGTGTACCAGATCGAAGAGAAGTGGACTGTGTGGATAGGGATGGCCACACGTGTAGGAAGGTGGATATCTGACTATGGTTACCCCCAAACTTTTTGCCTGGTGTTTAGCTGGTTTTTGACATAGTTGGCCTGGGATCCTGCTATTCAGGGCCCCAGGCTAATTGCTCTCTCCTTAAAATGGACTCCATGTACCTTAGGGGCATGCACAATTGGAACTGGTTCACCTTATTGGCCCCTGTAACAGTTTACCCTAGGTACCCAGGGCATAGGTGCATCCAAGGCCTACCAGGGGCTGCAGCATGTATTGTGCCACCCCTGGCCTGGCCTCCATATTTGACACAACTGGCTGATCACTCAGCTGGGGTAAGTTGGTGTAATCACCTCTTACTTAGATATAGTATCCCTATATCTAACCCTAAACTGGACACATATGTACCTATCAGCCACTCCTATGGAAGGCCTCATCAATCCTGGAGTCAGAGTGCTTGGAAATATGTGAGATGGTGCTCTAGCATGAGCTGAGCCTGTCTACAGCTGTCGGGAACCACTCCCTAAGCTGTTCCGGGATATTGCCATACCATATACTCTTAAGTGCATTATAATCCTCGCGGTTAAATGCTATCTTTGGTTTGGCTTTATCAAAACATGTCGAGTAAGGTGTCATACGAATTGGAATACTATCCCCTCAACAGTTCTGTCGACGGGGATAGCATTGCACCCTTCTAGAGGGACACGACATGTGTGTAGCCTTAACCCCGGTTAAAGTTAACCAGAGCCTCAGCATCACAAAATGGATGCTGCCACCACAGACAGTCTGGCCCCCTGCTGCTGACCGAAACTCGGCAGATGGTGGCCTGGACAAAGGGTTTCCTGCCTTGGGAGGTGCGAGCACCACCCCAGACAGGGTTTTGTGTATTGGGTAGGACAGGGCTGAATAGAATCAGACATGCCCGGGTCACACAAGGTGTCCCCGTGCATAGGCCAGTCCAAACCGGTCCTGGGACTTTCCAGACCCAGGGCTGGCGAAGAGCTGGACAAAGGAAAGGGGGTGTAACCGCCCCCCTTCCTGGTTCCTCCCAGAGGAGGGACCTAGTAGGTGATCCACCCCTCAGATTTGGAATAAGAGTGGGAGCAGTGCCATTGCACAGCAGATCATCCTGAAATCAACTTTAAACAAAGAAGAAGACTGGACTTCGACATTCTGCTGCTCAGAAGACTGAAGAGAATCTCCCTTGTGGCCTAGGAGTGGCCACCCTGTGAACACAGGCACCAACCAGCAACTCGACGTCTGCTTTGCCGCCGCCTCTCGCCGGAGCCCGAGCCCAGAGCCTGACAAGAACCAGACTTCCAGACCTCCCAGTGCCCGATCCACAGTCCCTACAAAGAAGGGACCCGTGGAGGCACCGAGTGACGTGGGAGCGGACCTCTTGGAAGACACTCGAAAATCTGACTGCGCAGCTTCTGAGGTATCCTCGACATTGTGCTTTGGGGACTGAGAACCCCCACCATCGAGCAGCCCTTGCACCGAAGATCAGCCCCCCAGCATCTCCACGATCTGTGTGGGGCCCTTTTGCATTGTGCCACTGGACGCGCCATCCCGGCCACTAGCCACGTGGTCAGCGGCCATCTTGGCGACGAAACCGACTAACTGCACAGCAGGTCTGGTTGCTCCAGACTTGCCCAAGCTCCTGTGAAAAGGAGCACTCGCTCTGACCTTGCTGGTCCGAGTGTTAAGCATTTTTCGATTCCTGCGTGGCTTGCATTAGCCAAGGCCTGTTTGCTCCGATCAGGTCGCCGACACCGCCAACAGCGACAAGCCTGCGTGGGACAGCTCGTGACCGACTCCTGGACGTCCTCATCCTCCGGTGTCCACGTGGCTGCAGAGAGAAGCTACCCGACAATGCCTGTTTGCACCCGACATCGCCTGGTTCCAATCTGGTTCCACGGTAGTCACTGGCTAGTGACTTTGAACATTGTCCCCTCTGCTTTCAGGTCTTCACATCTTCAGATCCACCCTTGGATCCACGGGAACTCTTCACATCGAGCTGCCTGCAGCATCTTCAGCTCCAAGCACCATCGACCAGCGTGACGAAACCCGACACTACTTCGACCCTGTGCACCCGCTTCCTGTGGGTGAGGTAACTCAGCTCCGCCAGTGTTCCTACACTGGTACACATCTCAAGGGCCTGTGTCTTAATTTTCCGCGTTCTAGGTCACTCGGAAGGTTCCTAACTCTTTAACTTTGTACTTTTTACGCACCATAGACTTTACATTGGAAAGTGCGTGCACTTTGAACATTGCACCCGAGTCCCGCGGGCCTTTCCCGACGTAATCATTGATAGTCTCGAATAGCTCCAGCGATTCCCAAGGCCCTAGGCCTGTTCGCTTTCCTATTGGTATCTCTTATACCACTTTCTTAGTATATGATTTAGGTGGCCCCTAGGGCTCATCCATATTGTGCAACTTTTGTGTATTTTAAACTGTCTTGTGATTTAACGCTTGTGCTTCTGTGCTCATAAAGAGTCCAGGGGATTTTATAGTTAATAAATCAATATATATTTTCAATATATATCTGTGTGGTGTCCCTTTCATTTGGTATTCAAGGGGGTTGTGTATGGTATTACAGCTGGCTTCACATGCCTTTCAGAGTTTAGCCTAAGACTGCTTTGTCCACGTTACCACTAGGATAACTGGTCTACAAGGTTGAATTACAACCAATCATCATAAGGGTTGCTTGGCATGGTACAAAGTGATCACTAGAATTAGTGAGCATTATATACCAGGCCAACTTCTCACATTGGTGAGCAGCGATTGGGATCTGAGCTTGCTGTTGTTTTACCATTACAATCTTTGAGATTATCATTTGAAAGATCATACAGGTACCTGCTAGGTACATATAAAACAAGACTAGTATACTTAAGTTCTACTGAACTTAGTTGTTGTAGAGCAAAGGGAGTAGCACACCCTAGCTACAACTACTAGATAGGTTTAGTAGGTAAACACCAGTGTAGGTAGATTGCAGCACATCCACCCACACTAGAGCAATGTCTGGAGCAGAGGGTTCCACTGGGAACATCCCTGTTGAGAGTGACCCTCCAAGGGCACCATCCAAATTTGCTATGTTTTCCTTTAAGGAATTAAGACAGTTTTGTGTCTTAAGGGGTCTGAAGACAGGGCCTTCCCCTACTACAGACCACCTAAGAGACCTCTTAGACCAGTCTGAGACTCTAAAGCCCTCTAAGGCAAACCCCACAGGGGATGCTGAAGGAGGCCATCCTTCAGAGGATGACACTGTAGACACCCCTGCACCTATCATCCTGGTAGATGAGGAAGCCCCCATCACTGGAGCTCCTCGGGTAGATGAGCAGGAAGAGGAAGAGGAAGAAGAGGAAGAGGGGGGAAGCAGTGAGTCAGATGATGACAGAAATAGTCAGGTGCTGGTCAGTAGACTGAACCAGGCTAACTTAAGCCTACTTAGGAATGAATCTGGTAACAACCCATTCAGACCCCCAGGTGGACTTAACCAGAAGCCTAGGAGGAGAAGGACTCACTCAGGTGACTCTGACAACTCCCATGCTTCTAGAGGCTCTCATGGTCACTCCAGAAGGGAGATGACTAGCCCTCAGAGAAGGGAGCATGAGGCCAAAATGAGAGAGGCTGAGCTTTGGATCCAGAAGCGAGAATTAGAGGTTGCCCTGGTCCAAGAGAGACTTGCTAGAGCAAGACAGCCTAGAGATAGTGGATTAGGATCCACTGGTGGCAGCACTATCCAGAAGGATAAAGACAGGTCCTTTGATACAAGAAACCTGAGTAAGATTGTGCCCCCCTACAAAGCTGGGGATGATATCCACAAATGGATGACTGCACTTGAGAGAGCCTGCATGGTACAGCAGATCCCTCAGGAGCAGTGGGCAGCAATCCTGTGGCTCTCCTTTGAAGGTAGAGGCAGAGACAGACTCCTCACAGTTAGTGATGAGGATTCTAGAAACTACATGGTCCTGAAGAGTGCTCTGATTGATGGGTTAGGCTTAACCACTGAACAGTACAGGTTAATGTTCAGAGACACCCAGAAGACACAGACTCAGGACTGGTCTGAATTTGTTGAATGTGCCACTAAGGCTCTGGAGGGCTGGTTGCTGGGAAGTAAGGTTACTGACTATACAGGATTGTATAATTTAATTATGAGAGAGCAAATCTTAAGTAATTGTCAAAATCAGCTTCTACATCAGCACCTGGTTGACTCTGATCTGACCTCCCCACAAGAATTGGGTAGGAGGGCAGACAAATGGGTCAGAACCAGGATCAGGCCTAAGAACCAGGGTGGTGACCAAAAGAAAGAGACTACCAAGCCTCAAGAGAAGGGTGGGGATAAAAGTAAGGAAAAGACTTCCCCAGGGCCCCAAAACTCCAAGAATGGGGGTGGGTCCCAAGACACTTCTTCAACCCAGAAAAAGCCTTATTGTCATACCTGTAAACAGGTTGGGCATTACAAAACAGACAGCTGTTGTCCCAAGAATGGCAATAAGGAGAATATACCTCCAGGTAAGGCTCCAACACCTCCTGTCACTGTTAGCAGTGGTCCCCCAGGTGGTGGGAGCACCCCCAAGAATTTGGGTGGGTTTACTTTTGGAGGTCAGGTGGAATCTGGCCTAACCAGGTCCCCTAACTCAGATACTCTTGTCTATGAGACTGGCATGGGGTTTGCCAATTTCACTACTTGCCCAAACACTTTGAGCAAGTATAGACAGGAGCCCCTCATCAATGGTTTGAAAGTTGAGGCCTTCAGAGACACAGGGGCTAGCATCACCATGGTGGCTGAATGTCTAGTCCCCTCAAGGCAACTTTTACCTGATGCCAGATATCAGGTGACAAACATTGATGGCATAGAAACCAATCATCCCATGGCAGTAGTCAATCTTAGCTGGGGAGGTGTCACTGGCCCAAAGAGAGTGGCAGTGTCAGCAAACTTGCCTGTAGATTGCCTACTGGGTAATGATTTGGAAATCTCAGCCTGGGCTGAGGTTGAACAACAAACCCATTCTAAAATGGTAAATCTCCATGGAAAGGTTAGTGGGGCTGTGATGGCTACAGCCCCAATCCAAGATGTCCTTCCTGAAAAGGTTGGGAGGGCTGAGCAAACCTCAGCCCCATCTTTAGCTAACTTCCCTCCTGAAAAGAGTAGCAGGGCTGTACTGGTAACAGCCCATACCCAAACTGAGTCTCCTCCTGAAAAGGTTGGTGGGGCTGTGATGGCCACAGCCCAAACTCAAACTGATACATGGGTAGTGAAGCCTGAAATGATGGATCACTCCACCCAAACTGAGAGCATTGAGGAGGAAGAGAAATCTCCCTCCCACCAGACTTTAGGAAAGGATCAGCCTCCTCAGGGAACTGATCTTACCCCTGATGAAGGAACTGTCCCCGAGGTTGTTAGGCCTGGCCTGACAGAGCCTCTGATGGCAGTGGACCCTTCTCAGGTGGGACCCAGTCTGGAGCAGGTAACCTGCCCCTCTCTACCTTGCCTTACTCAGCCCAGGGCTGCAGAGGACAAGAAGGACAGTGAGACCCAAAGGGCCCCCTGTCAAATAAAGCACCCCCATCAACAGATTAGGGGCACCGAAACTAGTAGCCCTAGTGAGGTGCAAACTTTAAAAACTCCTGAGGGATCCCCCTTAAAAGTAGTTAGGGACCTCCCCCAGATGGATATTGTTGGGCACAGCCAAACCTGGGACCCTAAGGGCCCAAACCTGAACTGTCTCTCCAGTAAGCCAAACAGAGGAACCCAGCCTCCAGCTTTAGGTAGCCAGAGGTTGACCCTGAGAGCACAGTGCAACTCAGTCAAAGAAAGAAAGGCACACATGGTGGAGAGTGATTGGAGGAAGCTGAGCCCTATAGAGGAAACTCACTTCAGTACTCCATCTCAACACCAGCCTTTGACTTTGCAAAGACACACCACAGGTAGAGATTCCCTATGGTGGAGACCCTCAGATACCCTTAGGGTGAGGGGTTGCTTAGTGGACCATGAGACAGGGGGTAACCAAGCCAGAGCTGGTACTTCCTTATATGGCCACTTAGGCAATATAGGCTTACCTGGACAAGGATAGCCTTATCTCCTTTCGTTTGGGGGAGGGGGTTATGTAGGAAGGTGGATATCTGACTATGGTTACCCCCAAACTTTTTGCTGGTGTTTAGCTGGTTTTTGACATAGTTGGCCTGGGATCCTGCTATTCAGGGCCCCAGGCTAATTGCTCTCTCCTTAAAATGGACTGCATGTACCTTAGGTGCATACACAATTGGAACTGGTTCACCTTATTGGCCCCTGTAACAGTGTACCCTAGGTACCCAGGGCATAGGTGCATCCAAGGCCTACCAGGGGCTGCAGCATGTATTGTGCCACCCCTGGCCTGGCCTCCATATTTGACACAACTGGCTGATCACTCAGCTGGGGTAAGTTGGTGTAATCACCTCTTACTTAGATATAGTATCCCTATATCTAACCCTAAACTGGACACATATGTTCCTATCAGCCACTCCTATGGAAGGCCTCATCAATCCTGGAGGCAGAGTGCTTGGAAATATGTGAGATGGTGCTCTAGCATGAGCTGAGCCTGTCTGCAGCTGTCGGGAACCACTCCCTAAGCTGTTCCGGGATATTGCCATACCATATACTCTTAAGTGCATTATAATCCTCGCGGTTAAATGCTATCTTTGGTTTGGCTTTATCAAAACATGTCGAGTAAGGTGTCATACGAATTGGAATACTATCCCCTCGACAGTTCTGTCGACGGGGATAGCATTCCACCCTTCTAGAGGGACACGACATGTGTGTAGCCTTAACCCCGGTTAAAGTTAACCAGAGCCTCAGCATCACAAAATGGATGCTGCCACCACAGACACGAGTCTGGCCCCCTGCTGCTGACCGAAACTCGGCAGATGGTGGCCTGGACAAAGGGTTTCCTGCCTTGGGAGGTGCGAGCACCACCCCAGACAGGGTTTTGTGTATTGGGTAGGACAGGGCTGAATAGAATCAGACATGCCTGGGGCACACAAGGTGTCCCCGTGCATAGGCCAGTCCAAACCGGTCCTGGGACTTTCCAGACCCAGGGCTGGCGAGGAGCTGGACAAAGGAAAGGGGGTGTAACCGCCCCCCTTCCTGGTTCCTCCCAGAGGAGGGACCTAGTAGGTGATCCACCCCTCAGATTGGGAATAAGAGTGGGAGCAGTGCCATTGCACAGCAGATCATCCTGAAATCAACTTTAAACAAAGAAGAAGACTGGACTTCGACATTCTGCTGCTCAGAAGACTGAAGAGAATCTCCCTTGTGGCCTAGGAGTGGCCACCCTGTGAACACAGGCACCAACCAGCAACTCGACGTCTGCTTTGCCGCCGCCTCCCGCCGGAGCCCGAGCCCAGAGCCTGACAAGAACCAGACTCCCAGACCTCCCAGAGCCCGATCCGCAGTCCCTGCAAAGAAGGGACCCATGGAGGCACCGAGTGACGTGGGAGCGGACCTCTTGGAAGACACTCGAAAATCTGACTGCGCAGCTTCTGAGGTATCCTCGACGTTGTGCTTTGGGGACTGAGAACCCCCACCATCGAGCAGCCCTTGCACCGAAGATCAGCACCCCAGCATCTCCACGATCTGCGTGGGGCCCTTTTGCATTGTGCCACTCGACGCGCCATCCCGGCCACTAGCCACGTGGTCAGCGGCCATCTTAGCGATGAAACCGACTAACTGCACAGCAGGTCTGGTTGCTCCAGACGTGCCCAAGCTCCTGTGAAAAGGAGCACTCTCTCTGACCTTGCTGGTCCGAGTGTTAAGCATCTTTCGATTCCTGCGTGGCTTGCATTAGCCAAGGCCTGTTTGCTCCGATCAGGTCGCCGACACCGCCAACAGCGACAAGCCTGCGTGGGACAGCTCGTGACCGACTCCTGGACGTCCTAGACCCCCGGTGTCCACGTGGCTGCAGAGAGAAGCAACCTGACAACGCCTGTTTGCACCCGACATCGCCTGGTTCCAATCTGGTTCCACGGTAGTCACTGGCTAGTGACTTTGAACATTGTCCCCTCTGCTTTCAGGTCTTCACATCTTCAGATCCACCCTTGGATCCACCGGAACTCTTCACATCGAGCCGCCTGCAGCATCTTCAGCTCCAAGCACCATCGACCAGCGTGACGAAACCCGACACTACTTCGACCCTGTGCACCCGCTTCCTGTGGGTGAGGTAACTCAGCTCCGCCAGTGTTCCTACACTGGTACACATCTCAAGGGCCTGTGTCTTAAGTTTCAGCATTCTAGGTCACTCGGAAGGTTCCTAACTCTTTAACTTTGTACTTTTTACGCACCATAGACTTTACATTGGAAAGTGCGTGCACTTTGAACATTGCACCCGAGTCCCGCGGGCCTTTCCCGACTTAATCATTGATAGTCTCGAATAGCTCCAGCGATTCCCAAGGCCCTAGGCCTGTTCCCTTTCCTATTGGTATCTCTTATACCACTTTCTTAGTATATGATTTAGGTGGCCCCTAGGGCTCATCCATATTGTGCAACTTTTGTGTATTTTAAACTGTCTTGTGATTTAACGCTTGTGCTTCTGTGCTCATAAAGAGTCCAGGGGATTTTATAGTTAATAAATCAATATATATTTTCAATATATATCTGTGTGGTGTCCCTTTCATTTGGTATTCAAGGGGGTTGTGTATGGTATTACAGCTGGCTTCACATGCCTTTCAGAGTTTAGCCTAAGACTGCTTTGTCCACGTTACCACTAGGATAACTGGTCTACAAGGTTGAATTACAACCAATCATCATAAGGGTTGCTTGCCATGGTACAAAGTGATCACTAGAATTAGTGAGCATTATATACCAGGCCAACTTCTCACAACACGGGGCACCTAAAACCCTCCCAGAATTTAAAAAGACACTCTGAAGAAAAGAGAGTGTAACAGAGGTGACTTTGTTTAGACTTCCTAGGGGGCTATTATGACCTACTTCCGGAGGATGCAGCGGTCCCGCTGTGGCCAATTAAGATGCGACTGCCACCCTGGCGGTTACATGCCGCATATCTAACATTGTGGCGGGCAGTGCTCTGTGCAGTACCCATCACAATGCCAAATATGCCTGTTGTACATTGGCATGCACAAGGTGACAGGCACTGCATGGTGCCTGTCACCTTGTGCATGCCAATGTAGGGGGGTATCATAGGTACCTCCCAAGTACACCCCCCACCCCCCCAACATTATGGGACCCGCAACGGGCCACCAAAGGCAGACACCGCATGCCTTTCTATGGCGGCATCGCCACCATGGGAAGGCCAGACTCCACTGACACCCTGATATGGTGTGCAGTGCCTACCGGGCACCGACACCCTATTATTGCCCAGGACCGCACGGCAGGCAATCATAATGACTGCCTGTCTGTGGTAAAGCAGCGGACGGTCTTTCGGTCCGCCGCTGGGCCCCTGTCATCGTAATAGAGTGGGGGTAATTGGCTTGCCTACGGGGTAAAATGTCGGGCAGATCACCACCGCCGGTCGGATGATGGCTATTCGCCCGACATCATAATGGACCCCTTAGTGTTGTTTATGCTTTTGACCCCATAACAGTCAGTAATACTTATCTAATGTCCATGGGGAGCAAAGGTGCTCCAGTAAAGCACCCCCATCCAAGTGTCAAAAAAGGGGAAAAAATAAGAGAAAAGGGAAATCAACACATGAAGTGCTACAGGTCAACCCTGCCACTACCCTAAATGACTGCTAGAGACTTTTGGACCTAATTATAACTGGACAGACAACCCCTTGCTTCATGGGGGAGGAGTCTATCTGGCGGAAAAGCTCCCACCATATTTATAAATTACTATTTATAAGGTATTGACAGGAACCGCGTCATGGCGGTTCCTTCTAATGCATTTTGCTACTTGGTGCGGGGCTCAATCAGCCAAGATATAAATCGGACCTTTTGGTACGAACACTGCTCTAGGTACTAGAAGGTCCTACAACTACAAATAAAGTTTTACTGAACAATCAACCTTGCTCGGCCAGCCTGTATTTTTTATGAACCACACTGTCTAAAACAAAAAATCAATGGGCTGTGAACGTAGAGAGAGTCACTAACAGGGCCGGAATGATTACCGGGCATTTGGGAATGCTGCCGAGCTGGGGGCTAGTTTCACTGCGGTGGGTGCTGATTTTGTTGATGGAGACCTGTGTGTGGTTCGAAATAATTAAAGCAAAACGATTTTCGTTCAGTACACGCAGGTCCCCATCAACAAAATCAGCCCCGGGCTGAGCAGCATTCCAAAACGCCCGGTAGCCAGTCCGGCCCTGGTCACTAATAAACACATGACTAAATGATCTACAGTAGAAGGAGATGGAAGTTTTGGATTCCCAAATAAGCAAAGTAGGCACCGCCTATGGGCCCCACTCCTCTCAGGGGCCCGCTGCAATGGATCAAAATAATATTGATTTGATCCTAAAAGAAAATTACAATCAAGCTTTCTTAAATTGTTTCCAATTCATTTTTGTTTATTAATAATTGTTAATGTTTAGTTTTGTGTAATAACATTGTTTTACTGAAATGGTTGGTTGTTAAAATTAAAAACTAATTAGGAGATAATTTGGGTGGGGGGCCCTGAAATTTCGAAGGCCTAGAGGCCTTTACAGGCTTTAATACGGTACAGAATGAGCTGAAGAAACAAAGGGGAAAAATAATAGAGGTGGGAGCGAGGGACATGCTCAGGGTAGAATGTTCTAACTACACAGACGAAAGGCCACAATGAAGTGCACACAAAATTTGATTTCAGAATATTTATAATTAGATGATGCTCCGAAGACTGACATCACAAACACTCCATCACAATCCTCGAGGAGGAGCACTCCTCCTTCCTTACTTGACAGAAAAAATGCATCAGCTGGACCTTCCCAGTGAGTAGCATCTAGTATATATGTCCCTGACCCTGGGACTTATGTGCTGAATGTTTTCACAAATGGTTACATTTATGTATGTTATAGACAATCTAAACAAAGTTGAGAACTGGTGCAAATGTAATAATGCATAATATAATTTTGAAACTATTGTGTATGGCATGCAGCAGAACGTAACAAACTGTAAAAAAGAAAGAGTGATTTTAAAAATAAGTATCAAGTTGCTGATTCTGTTGAAATAGATTACAGCGGAGAACAAAGACAGGTTGATAATGAGGTTTCAACATCGAGGTTATTCATGCAAGCCGATAACATATCAATCAGAGTTTTCAGTTTCAGAATCTTTATTCGAATTTCAAAAATTCATAAAAGTATTCTCATATACACAGTGTCATAAAAATCCCCTTTAAAACATTACAGATATTTTTAAAAATCAAAATTAGATGGCAAAATATTATAACAGCTAAGATATACCAGTTATTCAAGGGTTTTCCATCGTTTGATGGGCAGGAATAACAAATCTCAAAAAAGTGCTAGTGTGAAAGACCAGTTCATCAGTGTCCAGGGAGAGCAACATCAGGTTGGACTGCCCCAAGGAAAGGGATCTTCGTTTCCTAAAATACGGAACTGGAAACCATTTGATATATTTTAAGTAAAATTTACAAAAGAAGAAAAAGTGCAAATCATTTTGTGTGCTCACACCATCACAGGGACAAGGCTTGTAATGCGATTTTGAATAATAGCCCATGGGGAAACATAACAAAAATTGTACAGTTCCTGCTCTTAAACGGAAGAGGAGTGATCTTTCCCAGTTGTTCATTGGCAAAATAAGATAAAGTGGGAGTGGACGCCTGCACAGATCATTACACATGTATGCCACAACTGACGATTTAGTAAGTTCCTTTTTTGTCCTTTCTGATTATAACGTGCATAAAGTGCGTGTTTTAACTCGTTCTTATCTTTGGGCTCGGGTCTGGAGGGATCTGAAAAAAGGTGGCCTTTATCCACCCTGCCTAAGCTATTATGGACTCCTGAGAGCCAGGGGATGGCCATTCCTTTTTCACAGTCGAGACAGTCACTTATAATTTCTTGTGTCAGAGTGGCTGATTTGTTCCTCCAGATCGCTAGCCAAAATAACGCTGGTCTGGTTTCAATAAAATCAGATATGAAATGCAAAGTTAATTCCTTATGGGAAATATACTCGGAAGTTGAGATCGGGCGCACAAGATTTTCCTACAGAAGCGGTTTTCTTCTGATTGTATACTAAGCGTTTTTACAAACCCCCAGATCTCCGCCCCATATGTAGCCACTGGGGCACACTGTAGTTTAAAATATTTTTAAATGGCTTTAGTTGCATCTATTTTCTTTGGGCGGGGTAGACTAAGGATGGAATTGATGGCCTTTGAGAACTTGCTCGTGGCATGGACCAAATGTCCACTCCACAAGCCGTTCGCAGCAAAGACAATCCCTAAATATGGGAATGAACTAGTGGAGTTTATTCTCTCCGTCCCTACCAAGATGGAGTTAAGTTGTCTTTTCCCCGGCCCCCATGACATGGTAAAACATTTTTTTTAATTCACACGCAGATTTAAGTCATCCATGTACTGTGTGAAGGTTTTAACAAGGATGCGTAGAGCGTTTGGGGTACGGCCCATAAGGACCGCATAATCTGCGTAAAGAAGTGCTGGTAGTAAATTCCCTTTAATTTTTGGAACGTCTGAGGTCGCCTTCTTTAAAGAGTTACTCAACCCATTAATATAGATAATGAAAAGCAGGGTTGCTAAAACGCACCCCTGTCTAACTCCTCTTCCCACCCTAATAGCCCCAGAATCTCACCACCCATCCCGATCCTTACTTGCGCTTTGAGGTCAGTGTGTAAATATGCCAGAAAGTGTACAAGGGATTCATCTAGTCTGTAATCAAAGAGGATGGACCAGAGCTTAGACCTGTTAACTAAATCAAATGCGGACGATAGGTCCATGAATGCTAAGTAGATTGGTGAGGATCGGGCGATGTTATATTTGCCTATTACTAAATTTAAATTCAGGCATTGCTCGACTGTGCCAACCTTACTTCTAAAGCCGATCTGGGTAGGGTCTAGCAAGCCACTTTCCTCCGTCCATTCCAACACCCCATTATAAAGTACTCACCCCAGAATCTTTAAGGTTATATCTAAGAGCGAGATGGGTCTATAGTTAATTTGGTCCGATCTGTCACCCTTTTTATATATTGGCACAATTGTGCTCATTGACCAAGTATCTGGCGTGGGTGCTAGGGGCAAGCTATTTAAAACATTTAAATAAAATTGGGGCCCAGAGTTCTGATTTCCACTTGATGATTTCTATTTGAAGTCCATCAGGACCTGGTGCCTTGTTGCCAAGGCTCTGTTTGATGGCCAATTCCACCTCATCCTGTCTAATCTGCAGGCAGTATAGTTGTCCTGACACATAGCATACTTCACCCTCTGTAGGAGTTGCATATATTTTAGAAAAATGGTTTTCCCATAGTTCACTTGAAATGGTACAACTAACTGTTGTCAGTTGTTGTCACATGTTTCGCATATTTCTAACTGCAGGCCAGAAGAAAGCTCAATTTTTCCCTGCTGCTGAATTAACTAGTGCCTCCCAATGCTCTGTCAGTAAGGCGGTCTTCCATTCTCCAATTTTTTCTTGCAGCCCTTACCTCTATTGGGCACCTGGGTTTAGATGTGAGGGCTTTACATGGGGCCCTGTTGGCTTCCGAACAATTACGATCAAACCATCTGGGTTCTTTGTCTATTTTATGTATTGGGACTGACAAAAGAGATTTTATTACAGAACACAATTTGGTGAAATCTGCGGTGACCCCTGGGTAATTCCCATCTTTCAAAATACAGGACTTGATTAAATGCTGATGTTCCTTTATCACCGTCTCTCCTATGCTACCACTATCCACTCCCCTCCATTTCAACCTTAAATTAACTATTGAGGGAGTGATATCTCTCGCTCCTTGGGTGATAGCAAACACAGGACTGGAACGTAATCGTAAAACCGCTGTCAGCTGATTATGGTCTCCAAATGTTGTTTCAAGAACTTTAGCCATTATAAGGCAATCAGCTAAGCCTGGAGACATGAAAATGTAATCAATGGTCGAAGCGCAATCTCGGCCTAGGTAGGAGCGTGTTCATTCCTAGGGGTATAACCCATATCCATTATGTTACTAAGGATGTGATCACTGACAAAACTATCTAATTCTAGGCCCCTTCTTACTGCTTGGTCATTTTGTGCTTTATCCATGGCCTGATAAGCCTTTGGAATTTTAGGGTTAAAGTCCCCCCCTAGGAGGATCCTTTTGCCATCATCAGTAACTTGGTGTTGAGCCAAATCTGACACGACTTTAAAAAGCTCAATAAAATTCTTATTTGGGATTGAATAAAAATCATTATTATAAAAATTCATCAGGTAAAATGGGACCCGTCTTCTATATTCTGTTACCTATATATTTAGGCTTGTAGTTGGCATTGCCTTGATACTGCCACCAGCCGCTATCCTAATCCCAGTTAATAACCACCCAGAAGCTCGACCGAAATCGTGCTTTAGTGCTGTCACGATAAAGCAATGGTATCCCTCAATGTATAGGTCGTCTATAGCCCATGTTTCCTGGAGCATTATTATATCTTTACCAGACAGTATCTCCATCCAGTCTGGGTCCGACAGCCTTGATTCTAAGCCGGCGACGTTCCAGCGTAAAACACTAAGATCGGAATTATTAATTAGTTTCTGTGGGTTATATGGGTTCGTCGTTTTACCATTATTAGTGGCTGGCGGTAAATGTGACTGGGGTTGATTAACTGATTGCGTCACAGTGCATGTAGATGTATCTGTCTGCACTGTGGCCACTTCCCTCACACTTGTTTGACGCCAATTGGTTGAAGTTTCCCTTATGCGACTTCCCTCCTGGCTATTAGGGCTAATCAACCTGGTTAAATGTCAATCCTGATTGTCTAGGTTGGAGAAAGCCTGTTCAAACGATTAAATGTTGGGATATTATACTCTTATCTTCCCTCATTTGAGCTAGAATCTGATTGACATTCTGATTATTGATCTGATTATTGCGCCTGTGTATGGATGGCATCCGTGGGTTGCAATAAAAGAAACCCAGAGGTAAGATAAGGATCCCCTCACTGCTCATGTGTCATGTGTGTGGTCCCTGCTCTCTCTAAGATTGTTCGAACTAGCTCAGGGGTAGCAAAATTTAGGACTATACAGTCACCCATTAAACTTTTATTTGAATTCTTCGAACAGGCAGTTGCCCAGCCCAGTCCTGGTATTTAACAGGTGTAGGGCCCTGTTTTTGAGGGTAGGCCAGTGTTCCTCTGAGTTAGGGAGGATCGGTGGAACATCTGCGAGCACTACTGTATAGGGCGTGGACTCAGGTGGTAAGCTAAAATGTCCCTTTCTGTTGTTGTTAACGGGGACGGAGTTAACCCTGCTTTGGGCCTCCAAACCCTTCCTTCTTCTAAGTTCCATCCCTGCCCATGGGGTGCTGGAGTCCGCTGATTGAGAGTTAACCTCACTCAGTGGTAAGGCCTGCAAACCCTTTTATGTTGGGTCATTTCTAACTTCTTGGGCAGTCTTTGCCTCAGAAGTGATGTGCGTTATTTGGCCATTCAAGATTTCGTTCCCTTTATCAGCTAATTGGCTAGTGTGTGGAGAGAGTAGTCGTTCTATGGCAGTCAGACGGCTGTCAATGTCTGCAAGCTTATCTAGTAAAGGTTCGAGCAATACTGCTATCTTCCCCTCTATTTTTGACATAGTTGCATCTTCCAGTTCCACCTGGCAGCGCTCGGTGGAAATTTTGGATGCGTTTAGATGGGAGGAACTACAGGGGGTTGCTTCTATTTCTGAACATTTCCTCCACGGTGCATTAGCCTTTGTTTTTGCCACCTTGCGGGTTTCTTGTTTCGTAAGTGGTGCCCCTCCAGCCTTCCTTTTCCTTGTTGGGCCTTGATCCATACCTCCCTTAGCTTTGGACTGTGATTGTCGTGTGAATTTAGCTACAGCCAGGGGGGGTGATGATGCTAGTGGAGATGTTATGGCAATAACATGGGGCGTGGAAGGAACATCCAATATTACTACTGTGGGATCTAATGGCATTTGTGGTGCAGTGATCAAGTTAGGGCTGTCAGGCTTATCAGAGATAGTGTCATTAACATTCACAAGAGGGCCCCCTATTAAATTTGGTTCTATAGAAATTCTACGTGTTTCCAGGGAAAGTCTGCGCTGTGTGAGTGCAATTTCCTTTATTAGTACTGACTCTGCACTAATCAGAAAGGCATCAAGAGTGCCCACCACCCCTTGGCCTCCTGCTACTTTGCGTGTGCCCATGCTCAAGTATTAAAACGGTATGATAACAATAATGATCACACAAGCAAGTTATGTTAAAGATTGGGTTAAAAGTCACTGACCATTGTCCGTTCGCAGCGTCTTTCCAAGAGTCATGCACTCTAAATGTTCAAGGGTAAGAGTAGTGGCCCTGCCCTGCCACGGTCTGCCACGGACTGCCACAGACACAGCCCTTTGCCTGGGCTTTGCCCGGCGCGGCCCACGCTCGGTCCTGCGACGCGGGGGCTCTGCTCTGTTTTTAGCACCTCCGGACGCAGGATGGTTGGTGGCGGCTTCCGCAGCGGGTGCTCCCGGGAGCTGTAGTCCCCCTCCTCACTGCGACCGTGCTGATGGCAGGGAGCTACGGCGGCAGGAGGGAGACCGGCAATAGGAGACCGACAGCAGGATGAAAGCAGCTGGAGCTGCGTACAGGTACAGTGGTAATGCCCCCAAGAGAGTAAATTTTGTTATCGTCATTCAGCAGAAATTTTGGAGTGTGTGATTTGACCTTTAGGTGCTTCTTCTCTTTTGGGTCGATGAAAATAAATTACTGCCTCATCCCAGGACAAGAGTTTCAACAGGATTTAGAGTTAAAATTTTAAATGCTATACATTGTGGCTGTTAACTCAGTTTCACAACTTTTAATGATCTCTTTCAGAAGGTTATCCTTTTGTGCCCTATCATAGTGTATGAACCAATACATTCACTAATATTTGCATGTCAGTATCTTTGAAGATCTTGAAATCAGTTACCAAGTGTAAAAAACACAGGGCACGATTCACAAAGGAAAAATTTAACGAAAGTCTAACTTCACGACTTTCAGCGCCCTATGTGAATCGGCCCGCCATAGCCCCGGGAAATGGGACTGCCCACAATGCATGCGGCGGCCCTGCAACTACTATTAGGATGCGCCTGCCACACTGGCAGGCGCATCCCACATGGCTCAAAGCACTGCCCACCGCAATGCCAAAAATGCAAGTTGTTCATTTCAATGCACAACATGACAGGCACCGCGAGGTGCCTGCCACGTTGTACAACGAAATGCAGGGGGGTACCATAGTTATCCCCCATGTGCACCCCCCAGAAACCCTGGGGGCCCGCTACAGGTCCCCAATATTGAAATTTGCATGCCATTTCATGGCGGCAAAACCCCACATGTATCTAAATAAGGATGGCGGTGTCTACCAGACACCACCACCATATTAACAGCTTTTCCGCCTGGTCGACTCAACAGGGCAAAAAAAACGGCGGACAGTCTAGCCATCCACTGGGGCCCCTCCGCCATAGTAATATGGTGGGGGGGAATTTGCATGTGGGCGGGAGGAAATGTCGGGCGGATTGCCACCATCATGCGGGCGGTGGCGATCCGCCCGACATACTGATGAGCCCCAGAAAGTGGTAAAGTTCAACTTTTGGTATCCACAAATGGAATTTACTAGTAGTAAATGCCATTTGTGAATACAGAAAGTCGTAAAGTTAGACTTTCCGCTCAGTTTGCCTTTGTGAATCGAGCCTACATAGTTAAAAAAATAAAGTGGTTGTACACATGTACATCATCAGGGGCCCGATGTAGGTAAATCTACATTTACCACTTCATAAATACCCAATCATACCGAATCGGTATTTATGAAGTGGTAAATTAGAGGGGGGGAGATGTAGGTATTTCAGATTCGGTAAATACCGATTCGGTATCCCCATTGCTTCCTATGGGCCTTGAAGCCCATAGGAATCAATGGGCATTACCGAATCGGTAATTACCGATTCGGTAATTACCGATTTGTGCAAGGGTGCAGGGGGTGTCACTTTGACACCCTCCAGCACCCCAAAAAAAGGCATGAGAGCCATGTGGCACACAGACATGCCCTAAGGGCATGTCTGTCTGTCACATGGCATAGGTGTGCATGCACACATGTGCATGCACACCTGAGTTCGGTATTTTAACACCCAATTGGATTGGGTGTTAAAATACCGAATCTGAAGGGCCTGTGGGACTGAAAGTAGTCCCACCTACATCCCAAATTTAAAAAATCGCTAAAATTACCGATTCGGTATTTTTGCGATTCGGTAATTTTACCGAATCGGTAAAATACCGAATCGGACAAAAAAAGGTGCCCTACATCTCAGTAGGCCAAATACCGGTCGGAAACGGCCGAAATCGGCCGTTTCCGACCGGTATTTGGTACCTACATCGGGCCACAGATGTTTCTGAGCAATACATTTTAGCATAGAATTGAGGAAATAAATTACCAATGAATGTTTCCACCACAGTTACAGTCAGCTGTATCCCACCTTAAGATATAAGGTCAGGTGCTGCCACCTTACTGGTTGCCATAAGAGACTATCTACCAGCCATGTCATTTTTTTTCAGGTGCACATGCGTGTGCCTTTAACTTTTATTATCCATTAATTGGATTGCAATGGGGCAGTCACCCGTCTCCTAGACATATCATCGCATAGCATCAAAGACCCTAGATTGGATGCTCTTTTGAAAAAGACGCTGAGTGTTATGGAGAATTTTACTGCAGCTGCTCGTCCCTCACTAAAGGGCCCATTAGGATAGTGGAAGGACTTCAGTCCGCTCACCACCCTAGCGGTGCTGGGACCAGCAACCAGTGATGCGGCAGTCCCGCACTGCCAATTAGGATGCAACCGCCACCCTGGCGGTCACATCCCGCATATTTAATAGTGTGGCTGGCGGTGCTTTGTGTAGCACCCGCCACAATGTCAAATATGCATGTTGTGCATTGGCATGCACAACATGACAGGCACTGCAAGGTGCCTGCCACCTTGGTATGCCAATGTAGTACCCCCCAAGTGCAGACCCCGATCCCCCCATTCCCCCCGGGGTCACGATCCCTGTGGGACTCTGCATATAAGTTTGTTGGGTTCTTCCTGTGAGGAAGGAACAGATCCATTTGGGAGCAGATCCTTGTATGCCAACCTTGTGGAGTCTTCTAATGAGGAGTAAGACCCTGACCTCTGGTCTGGGTCAACTCTCTCTGCAGTGACGTCGCTGCACCGCAGTAAGTGAGGCGTCCCCTAGTAATGGCTTGCGCGTGCTGCCGGACTCCTGCCTTCCTCCATGCTGCTCCAGTCTTCCTGCACCAGCCTGGTGTCACCATCCTGCCATTATTTTCTGCCTGCTTGGTGACTCTTGCTTCACCTAGTTTTAATTTAATTTGACTTTTATTTTTGTTTATCGCCCCGTTTTTGGCTGGTTTCCCACCTCTGCTGCCCCTGAGGCCACGCCCCCTGGACAGCCCCCTCCGGCCTCCCAGCACCATGTCCCACCCCTCCCCTATTTTGTGGCCACTGCTGCGTGGTCATGCCAAAGCCACACCAAAGGCAAGCCTGTCTGTGCCCGTCCATGACCCAATCGCAACCAGCGCCAGGTACCCTGGACCTATGACCTATGTGGAGAAGTGTGGCTCACTGGTTAGAAGCGGCAGACCCTGAAGCAGAGGTCAGCCCGGGACCAGGGTTCAATTCCTGACGCGGCAGGGTCTTGGGTCAATGTCCGCGGACTCGATAATTCTCGCCTAGGTGCCTACGCTAACCATGGGTCCCACTCTGCAACTCTGGGCAATAGCTTGCTTAATCTCCACAACGGCCCTAGCAGCGCCGGGGATGCCTGGCTTCACCTTGGGGGTGCCCTCTCACAGGGAAAGCCAGGACGGGTTCCCCAGCGGTATACAGCGCCAGGACGCCACGTAACGAGGTAACAGTGCGCTTTACAAGTATACATACATTACATTATGACCCCCCACTGCTACACCTTCACTGCCCTCCTCGCACTCAACACCAGAAGAGACAACAACTGTCAGCAAATGACACCCAACAACACCCACAGATAGTTCTCCTGTCGATGGTGGCGACAATCCTTCACCACCACCAGCCCCCCTCAACCACTGAACCCACGCCGGACGCCTGCACCACTGAAGCCCTGACGTGCATCCTCCTCAACGTGCGCTACCTCCACAGACAGGCCACAGAGATCTGGGACCTGCTTGACACCCTCTCGCCAGACATCACCTTCTTCATAGAAACATGGACAAATGCCACTTCCGCCCCTGACATCGCCACCGCCATCCCCGACTAATAGAAGATCCAGAGAAAGGACCGCCTAGGAGGAGGACTCACCATCACACACAAGAGCTCCCTCCAACTCTCCACCTCCAGCACGAGTAACCTCATCTCCAATGCAGAGCATCTCCACTTCCAGGTAAATACCAGCCCCAGAACCATGCTATACGGGATCCTCCTCGACAGGCCCCCGGGCCTCATGCCTCTTCCGCCACCACCATAGCTGACCGCGTCGCACCCCATGCTATCGCCTCCACTGTCTACAATCTCATCGGAGATCTGAACTTCCACTTCGACAAGCGCAGCGACCCCAACTCCACCACCCTCCTCGCCAACCTCAGACACCACCACCACCCGCAAAGCCAGACACACCCTCGGCCCCAACTTGGCAGGAGGGACAAACATTCACTTCAGCCACACCACACAGCCCCTCTGGACTGACCACTACTGCTTACACTTCTCTTTCAACAACACCACCACACCCAAACCCACCCGCACCGGCCCCAAAGAAACTTGAGTAAGATCACAAAGGTCACCTCAACACCACACCCCTCCATGACCAACGCCAACTCTGCAGTCAAAGAACTACACCGCTGGATCACCGGCTGTACTGACATGCTTGGACCCCTAAGCCACCCCGTCAAACAACACCCCCTGAAGGCTGCCTGGCTCACCACTGACCTCCAAGAAGCAAGGCACTCCTGCAGACACCTCAAGAAACTCTGGCGAAACAGGAAATCCACCGAAGACCAGAACAGGAATGCCATGAATGAATACCCCCAGGGCATAAAGTCCACCAATCGGCCACCAATCGGCCACCAATCGGACCTTCATCAAGAACAAAATCAACACCAATGCAAATAACGCTAAAGAACTCTTCATCATCAGGCAGCAGTTCACCAAACCCCACAGCCACAGACGTCACACCTTCTTAGGACCTCTGCATAAAGCCCAGCTCCTTCTTCCACCTGAAAATCAAGGCCCTCTATGACAACTTCAGTGAACAGACAATGGACACAACCTTCCTCTACACCTCCCTCTACACCACCGACAACCAGCCGACCATCAACACTTGGAAATCTGCCTCCACTGAAGACACCACCACGACCATGAAGAACACCCACTTAGGAGCCCCCACGGACCCCTGCCCACCGCACATCTACCAAAGAGCTACCGCCACCATATCACACAAACTAGGCCGGACCATCAATGCCTCCTTCGAATCTGGGATCTTCCCTGACAACTGGAAGTGGGCAGAGGTAAAGCCCCTCCTCAGGAAACCCTCAGCTGACCGGATGGACCTGAATAACTACCGGCCCATCTCTATCCTCCCCTTCGCAGCCAAAGTCACAGAGAGATTCATCAATGCCCAGCTGACCACCTTCACCGAAGAGAATTCCATCCTTGACTCCTACCAGTCCGATTATCGCAGCGACCACAGCACCGAGACCGCCCTGCTTGCTGCCACTGATGACATCTGCATGCTACTTGACCAGGGCCACACTGTGGCCCTCATCCTACTAGACCTCCCAGAAGCCTTTGACACATCTCTCACTGCACTCTCGCAGCCAGACTCCATGGCACCGGTATACAAGGAACCGCCCTTGACTGGATACACTCATTTCTCTCCGGCAGAACCCAAAGGATCATACTCCCTCCCTTCCTCTCAGATCCTACAGACATCAACTGTGTATTACCCCAAAGATCCTTGCTCAGCCCCATGCTCTTCAACATCTACATGCCCCCCTCGCTGCCATCATCAGACAGCATGGGCTCAGCCTAGTATCCCATGCCGACAACACCCAGCTCATCCTCTCTCTCACAAAGAACCCCGAAGACACCAGACTCAGCTTCCAAGAAGGAATGAAAGATGTTGCAGCCTGGGTGAGCAACATCTGCCTAAAACTGAAATCAGAAAAGACAGAGGTCCTTGTCCTCAGACCCTCGCCCACTGCCTAGGGCAGCTCCTGGTGGCCCCCTGCCCTTGGAAGCCCACCAACTCCAATGGAACACACCGGGAACCTCTGCATCATTCTAGGCTCCTCCCTCACGTTGACCCGCCAGATCAACGCCATCACCTCCACCTGCTTCAACTCCCACTGCATCCTCAGCAAGAACTTCAAGTGGATCCCTATATAGAAGGACAGTCATCCATGCACTCATAACCAGCAGACTGGACTACAGGAGCACATTCTACACCAGAATCAACAAAACCCTCCTACACAAACTCCAAACAATCAAAACAGTGCAGCCAGACTCGTCTTCAGAACCCCACGACAAGAGCACATGACCCAGCACCTACAAAACCTCAATTGGCTCCCCATTGAGAAGAGAGTAACCTATAAGCTACTCACCCATGCCTACAAATCCCTCCACAACATCGGACCCAAGCACCTCAACAAAAGAGTAGGGTTGGGCAGAATTTGCGTAATCGCGTTACGCAAATCTCCGCGAAAAGGTAAAAAATCTCAGCGAACACGCAGAAATTCTGCGAACACGCGGAATTGCTTGTTCGCGATGCTTTTTTAGTGTTCGCAATCACTGTTTGCGTGTTTGCGAAAATATCTCGCGAACACGCATTTGAAAACGCGAACAAGCAAAAAAATTTGCGAAGTTGCGGAACGCAGAATTTCGGGCAATTTTGCGTTCTCCGTGGAACGCGAAATTACCCAAATTCCGCAAGTTCAGCAAACGGAACGGAATTTACCGCCCAGGCCTACAAAAGAGTATCCTTCTACGTACCCAAAAGGAACCTCCGCTCCGCAGACCTTGGCCTGGCTGAGACCCCACGCATCCACAGAACCAGAGCAAGCGGAAGATCCTTCTCCTATGTCACAGCAAAGACCTGGAACAAGTTCCTAGTCAACCTCAGATGCTCCTCCACTCTGCGCACCTTCAGAAAAAGCCTCAAGACCTGGATCTTTGGCTAATTCGGAGCTGTACCCCCTCCCCTCAGAGCTTTGAGACTGTTGCGGTTCAGTGGAATGCTTTATAAACCCCCTGATTGATTTATTGATTGAATGTGCCGTAGGATAAAGTGTCACAGGCTGCAGAGAGATCTAGCATGATGAGGGCCGCTGTTTCTTCTTGGTCCAGGATGATTTAAATTTCATTGGTGGCCATGATAAGTGTAGTTTCCTATAGACATAATCATTGTAGCATTGGTGACACAGAGCACTGGAATGGCTCAACGATGCCACCATCTTGGATTGGGACGGGCACCCGATTCTGATGTCACTCAACCCACTGGATACTACAATCTTTCTGCCAAATCATCCTTATATTGATGCAATCTGATAGCACCTTGACTACATACACTGCATACAGAGAGCGACAAAGGGGACATCTACTACTTGTTCACATTACCATTACCTTCAACACAGGCTACAAAGTAGTAAATGTAATTTTATCTGTCATGGAGTTACACAGATAACTATTCACATTGTTATAATTATTTTTGCTTCGCCTCCACTGGAGAGGAAGTAAAAAGCCTTTTACCCCTCTGAAGCATCATAGACGGTAATATTCTACAAAACATTTTCTAGGAATGGAGCAACAATAAAAAAGCAGTCAAATTAGCTCATTCCCAAAAGCAAGTCTTCCAGACAACTATCATTCTTAAATGTAGTTGCAGGCAGAACAAAAGGGCTGGGTCCCACAATAATGATGACCGTTATGTTGTAAACACTATTGTCAGAATGTAAGGGGATCAAAATCTCTATTGATGCATCGAGAAATAAAATGACTTTATTACTCAAGAAATAAAATGACTACACAGGAAATTGGCCAACCTCAAAATTCCCCTGCACAACAATGCCTCACAGATCTAAAAAAATGCACTTTATAACGCTCCGTATTGGGCAATGAGCTCTGGAACATCAACAAAAATGTTATAATATATGCATTTTTGTTTGGATGCTCACACAGACTTGATAGATCTGCTCAGTTAATTGCTACCAAAACTCACAGGCTTAACATTCCAGACTGCCTTTGAGTTCCATAGGTCTCACAGAATTAAAGCATGCACCAAAAGATCAAAGGTTTCAGTCACGCTGATCATTGCATGCATACTAAGTTACCAACATGCATGCCAGCTCCTCAAAGCATTTGAAAGACACAAACCCTATGAATACTAAAAGTGTAAGATCCCTCTAGTAGTAGGTTATTCCTATGACACAAACCCGGGGCGGCTCCTCCATGTGGGTGGAGGTGCGTCGCCCCACTGCTTTCTCGCAGTGCGAGAAGCAGAAACATAAAATGGTATTATACATGCCATTTTATGTTTCTGCTTCTCACACTGTGAGAAAGCAGGAGGCATGGTTTGGCTGGGGCGGGCTGGTGGGCGGTCCTGCTCCAGGCAAGGGAGGAGTGGCTTGCCCACTGTTGTGGGCGCTGACTGTTTAGTCGGCCCCAGGGCTGACCAAACCAGTCATGCACACTCTCTGTTTTCTCCATGTAGGCTGCCCCATAGATGCCTTTGTGGTCGCAGCCCGGCTAATCACAATGCTGCAATTGTAGCGTTAAGATTGGCTTAGGGAAGGGAGGCTGCCTGTTTGGCTGCTTCTTGTGTGGAAAGGACTCAACGCTGGACCAGACTGGAGCGGGACGCGAAGATAAGTTACATTTTCTTTATGCATTTAAAATGAAACCCCCCACCATGTGACCCCCACCCCTCATCCGCGAGTCATGCCAGCCACGACTGGACAAACCTCCCCTGCAGTATGTTTTTAGCAATACTTACTAAATCAAAAAATTAGACATATGCTATGACCTTCTAGAGATCATGAGGTTAGGATTATCACAGTAATTCTTGTCCAACCAAGGGGAATGCATGATGTATACCAGTTCCCATACACAAACTGACATTGGACACACCCAAGATCTAGATACGCCCCCAAATATAGACTAATTTCACAACAGACCTTTAAACTAGCCATCGCAGCCCTTTAAGGGACAAGTCGCTATACCCTCTAAGAAACTATAGACATTTCTCTTAAGCTATTTCACAAGGAGTTAACATGGAACATTCAATCATATCAAAACTATGCATCTCTAAATGTGGCCCCACAATCATCCAGTTAGGTAATGCATTTTATTAAAAGTTCATAGTGACGACACACAAGTCAGAAGCATAGCCCACCAGTTTAAAGTTTCAAGTCAGATGTTTATACTTGAAAGTCCATGCTAGACTTTACACCTGTGGCTAGATAGACACTCCTCTCTGTGGTGAATCATTCCATAATAAAACTCCACTGCTTAAATCAGGAATTCCATCAACCCCCATTGAAATTCACAGGAACATACAACATACAACAGATGCTGTTACAGCCATGACCAGTCAGAATAAACATGTACTTCTAGTAGCCATTTCTCATAAGCCTCTGTCCACCTGGTCCATTAACATTATTGGCTTTTCTACATTCACAAAATCCAAAACTATTCTGACATATTTCCATCCTTTGACCGCAGATATTGGCCTTGTACAGGAAACATATCTCTCAGAAACGGACTCTGCAAAGATTAAGAGGGATTGAGTAGGGAAAGTTATCGCTTCTTCCTATGACTCTACTATGAGGGCACAAGACAGAGAATCCACAGCCTACAGAAACGAGGAGTTGCCAATCCGTGTCATAAAAAACTTAAAATCAGGGTATTAAAGACTTGAACTGACCCTAATGGGAGATACATTTTCTCTAATCCATCCATTTCAAAACCTACCATCATTCTGGGCTCCGTTTATACCACAGACATGAAGAGAAGCAATTTCTTATCCAAGATATCAAGCTGTGTATGGATTTTAGACTGCAACAGGTCCTATTGGAAGAGACTGGAATGTTGTCCTAGGTCAGGATCAGGATAGATATGGCAGACAAGAGCTTGCCAACAATCATGACCAAAACGTGATAAAAGACTCTAAGAAAATTGTGTTTTTGATTGAGTGTGGTGAATGCACTTCTGAAGCATTAACCACAGTCCCTATCAGGGTGAAACACAAACAGTCACTAATTAACCTGTGCTTAACCCTTGGATAGCTGAACACAAAATCAGTTAGTCCTAACTTTGAAGCAACATGCAAAGTATTTATGCTGCACCGAAATAGTAGAAACATAACTCAAGTAAAAACCTACACCACTTCAGAAAAAACATAGTAAAATGTAATAAATAAAATGATACCAAAATGACAAAAATCCAATCAGTAGAACTGGAGATATTGTTTTTTTTATTGAAAAGAGAGCCAAGAAGCAGAATGCACTAGCTGTGGATATCTGCTCTGCCTAGACCAAGACAGAGTCCCAAGTTAAGGCAGACATTGATGCAGCGCAGGCTGGGCACAGGACGCAGTTTGGCCCACTGAGGATTACACCTTATGTCCTTGGTGCGAGGTCTGCATGGCATTGCTTTGTGTGGCTTTGCATTGTCTGGTTCCGATAAGACTGTGTGGCAAAGCTTTGCAGAGCTCTGTGTTGCTCAACTTCAGTTCTTACAAAGCTTGCACTTGTGTGGTGAGGCTTTGGGTTGCTTTGAGTCACTTAGCTTTGGTTCTAATGAAGCTTTCAGCTATTCAGCAAGACTTTACATGTCTTGGTGTTGCTCTGTGGAAGTTGCAATGAAGGTTTCAGTTGTGCAGCAAGGCTTTGCCGGTATTTGAATCACTTTGCGTTGAATGTGAGGTCCAGCAGAAGACAGCAGTTTTCAGATAGGTCCAGTTGCAGGTCCAGTGTAGCAGGTCAGCTGGGAAATTGCAGGGAAGCCTCTGGAGCTTATGGTGTCCCTGTAGCTCAGAACAGGAGGTCAGCTAGCTGATCTGTGGTGCAACTCATGAAGCCTGGGATGAGAGTGCGGGCCTTCTATTCATTTAAACAGCAAGGCAGCCTTCAAGCAGCAGAAAAGTCCTCTGAAGAACAAGGAAGACCTCACATCTCAAGCAGCAGTGCAGTCATTTGAGAAACAATGAAAGCCTGAAGCATAAGGCCAGTCCTCTGGTACTAGCAGGCCCAGAGCGAGGGTAGGGATACAGCTAGTTGCCTACTTCCCAAGCCAGGAGTATACCACGCCAGGACGATACTTGAAGATCTCCGGTAAGCCTTGTCATTGACTGCTTGTTTAACTGGTATGCAAATTTTCATTTCCTTCTTCAGCTGTAGAGCAAGTACGTGCTCTGCTACCATCCCCGTCAGCCTATAGACCTCTTTCCTAAGGGTGAGTAGCCCGTTCAAACTTTCCCGTCGCTAGGAACAGCGAGACACCCACCTCTGCCGTACTCGACAATATAGCTCACTATTTTATTAATGTTTTACCAAGTTGTACATCGGCTTAGCCTCACCACTCATGACGGATTTAGTATGCACAGGATTGTGAATCGGTGGCACCCTTGAGTGGTAGTTTGTTTGTCTGTATTATGTATTTTTGGCAACTCCTTGTTGTTATCGTGGCAAGTGCAAAAACTTCAATGCACTATTGTCACCTGACTGCACCAGGACGCGCTCAACCTGGTGTGGTCGATCTTAACAACCACGGTGTGTCTTTGGGCTTCTTCTTCATGCTTGTACTCATGCACCAACCCATACATCTTCTTAGCCCCACCCCCAACAAAGCGGCTTGTGAATCGACGGCAGCCGAGAGTGTGAGTGTGCATGTGTATATTTGTAGATTTGCAACTTTTTGTGTTTCCGTGGCAAGTGCTATACCTTCAACGCTGCAGTGTCATTTGGCTGCACCAGATCATGGCCAACCTGCTGTGGTCTATTTTAACAACTATGTTGAGCCTTTCAGATATTGCCTTAGTTTCCCACTAACGCAATAATTTTGCGTACACTTTTGCACAACGCGGTTTCACTGTTAGAACTACGGTGGTGTGATATCAGAACTGCCTCCACCGTTAATTCTTAATTTAGGACTGATCCTAACTTATATTAACATCCACTATCCTTGCACTACCCTTGCCCTCTTACCCGTACACACCTTACAGCTGCTTCACTAAAAGATCTCTGCCAAAGAGCCCCGTTCACGGTGAGCCCATTGGGCATTGCAGCGCCGGGCTGACAAGGTGCAAAGCCCAAGGATGAAGCATGACATCTCTCTGGGTGTGTGAGGGCATCAGGAAGCAAGACTTGTCTTCCCCTAGGAACTGCATACCCCTTGTAGCACTTCTTCTGGGGAACAAGGCAGGCCTTCAGTAGCAGGGCAGTCCTCTGGGGAACAAGACAGGCATAAAACAGCAGGGCAATCCTCTAGAGTGCAAATCAGTCCTTCTGATTTTTTTCCACTGGAAGTGAAATGTACTGAAAAGTTGGTCTGAGGGTCTAATATTTATACTTTGTACCTCTGAAGTAGGAGAAACCTCTGGACTTTACCCCACATCCTGTCCTGGAAATGTCCTTCATCCCCTACCCAGGCTCCAAGAGGTCTAGGGTGACAATAGACTGGCGACAAGGTCTTTGTGAGTGTACTGAGACATCCCCTTTGAAATGTGAGTAGGGCACGGAACAGCTCTGCACCACCTATCCTGACAGCCCCTAGTCCCACTTTGTCTCACTTTCTGAGAGGAATACACAAAGGTCAACTGCCAACTATTCACAGTTAATTGACAGAGAATACAAGCTGCAGGCACCAAATGGTTAGAACAAGAAAATACCAATTTTCTAAAACTTGCATTTTCAGATGTTTGACTTGAAATCCAACTACCATTGAAGAGGATTTTAAAATCGAATTCTTTTGAGACCAAATATGACTTTTCCACCTGCTCCCAACCAAAAGTCATCACTTAATAAATGTTATAAGTTAATGTTATACATTGTTATAAGTTAACCCAGTGCTTTCAAATTGGAGAGGCTCCTTATATAAACAAATAAGCTTATTGGTGAAATGCTCAATGGGAGAATATTAGCATGCAAACTTGGTGCGTGCTCTGCCTAAGTGGCATAACCATAGAATTAATGATTGACCACTGTGCCATCGCGTACCAGATACCAGTTACACTGCTTTGTGAGCAAAAGCTGTCATTGGTTAACCAAAGAATCAAATTTTTCTCCAAGTAATCCAAATTAATCCATTTAATTTCAAATACTCCAAAGTTCACATGGGGCAGGTTGATTTCAAACATTTAATGCTGAAGAAATGCCCATCCAGACCTTATTCTTCATCAATTTGGAATTCACTTTACATCCTGGATATTTGTACAGTCATTAATTCAACTGATGCATTTTGGGCACACAGCCCTTTGTTAGGGGCCGCTGAGTGTTAATGAAGCCGATCAGCAACTCATATTGACATGAATAATATTCTGCCACTGAGCATTTCACCAATAAGGTCGATCGTTTAATTAAGGAGTGCACTCGATCATCTACTGTGATATGGTTCTGCCCTCCCTTGATCGTTTGCACCCACATCGAGGATTGAACATATAGAACTAACACAACTCCAGAGGCTACCTGGGTGTACCGAGTCATACGAAGTTCACCAGCGGATGTCAGCTTTATTGCATTACAGAATATTATCTAAGTGAATATGACAATTAAAACAAGAATTCATTCCTCTTTATTCTTTTTTACTAGGCTGACGTATTAATATATTTTGAGTGTTGTTATTTTTATTTTCACTGCAATTCTGGTAAGAATATGATTTGAGCATTATGATTGAGCATGGTGAGCAGTATAAATTACAATGCTGGGGTTAACCTATTGCTTTCGTGTTTATTTAGCGGATTGGTGTTCACGGCCGCCGTGGTTTTGTTTAAACCTTGGGGCATGCTTAAAGAAAGGGATTTCATTAGAGTTGTTTATACCTGTTCACCATTGACTCGCTTTTCTTGTTCACAGTTTTATTGGCTGCATGTATAACAGATCAAGAAGTCACGTTGCCGGTTACAGCGCAGTCATTGAAAAGCCTGAGGTTTTATCTGTTGCACTGTGAGTTGACTGTTTGGTTTTTGATTGGCTTGCAACAAAGGGATTGTGCACTAGTCACAGTTTGGCCTAGGGTCCATTTTAGGCATGGTGCTTTGGTACATTAATTTAGCACGGATCTTTTTTCTGTCTATACAAACAAAACTGCTGGTTTAATGTGAGCACATATTTCGTGGTGAAGTCGGTTGCACTACGATTTGGTGGTGGTTTTGATGGAATTACTTTATGTTCAGTATATGGTGTTTTGGTCAATGCGGTGTAGAAGCCATCTTTCATTTTGATACCAAATGTTGTAGCTTCAGGCCCTATTAGCTTAGCCTATATATAAATTCTCCATCTCTGGTAGTTCTGCCCTTTCACAGATCAGAGAAATGCTGCCCTTGCGTAAACCTGTCTCCAGACAAGATACGTGACACACCGCATGCACAATATTCTTTAGCAATAACAGATTTTGCAACATCATTCGTCTCCTTGCTTATGTTGCAGTTTTGGATGGAAATATACCAAGCCATGGCAGCTTGCATTTGATTGACTGACCCCAATACTGCCCATTCAGATCACATGGTTAGCTACAGTATGTATGTATCGGACCTTACAAGGAGATTTCTTGTTACAGATCTTTGTCTATTGGCTGTAAGAATCATGGGGGACTGTGCTGCGTATAATAATTCTTGCTAGGTATCATATGGGTGGTTTTTGTGGTTTATGTTTATAAATTATGCCAAACACATCAACTCTTTGGACATTCAGGCTTCCATGCTGATTGTCTCCGTGTCACACGTATTTGGTGTTTTGTTGACTTCATAAATCTACCATCTTCTGAGCTGACAAAGAACTGTGGTTGTGTTATCATTCCTATTTTATTTATTATTCCTTATATTACAGATTTCACTTCTACAGGGGCATTTATGTATATATTCATGTGAATTCAAGTTATTGATGGGCTTCTTTTACACTACAGCTACCCTAGCAACGCCGGCACTGCGATCCTTCGCCCTGCTCGCCAGTCGAACAGAGATTGAGTCCTGTTCTCGAACCGATCATTGTGGACTTGGTTCCGGACCCGCCGATTTCGGCCTGACCTTCGGGTCCCCTCAAGACCGTGATTTGGCGAAATAATGCTGATGCATGATTGACTCGACATCAAAACCGATACCCTCCATTTGAAATCCATTGAAGTATTGCCTCTCGTGGCGGCCACGGAACTCCGGATCTTACATAGGAGCCCGACCACCACTCCTCTCTTTCGCCCACCCGGCACTGCATCTACCCATCTAGCCCTGATGATGATCCTAAATTGCATGGATCGAAACGCCGTCGACTCCTCAGCCAGACTCTAGGCGCTTCTTGCCTAGTGGTTCTCTGTAAAAATGATAAACAAAAGCAATTGTTGAAAGTGTATTGAAACCTCTATGTTCGAAGTCAATGTATATATTCTTGCACAAAGCCTTTTGCGCCGTTCACGCTGATCCCTCTGTCACTTGCGTCGCCATAGTGTCACCCACTTTCCACTCGTACACCTTGTACACACTTGGGTTATAATAGAATTTCTGTATTTACAATTGCAGTGCTGTTAATAATTGTAAATAATTTTCCTGTCCCACTTCAAAAATGTTGATTAAAACCGATGCTTTTTTAAAGCACATATAATGAGTGAATAGAGTCTCCTTGTCCTTCCTTGGATAATGTTCTTATATCCTTACTAATTGTCCTCCAATCATACCAGTTGGGATATTGTTTTTTATATATACCCCTGAAGAAGGGCATTGTGTCCAAAATGCATTGAGAGAATGAAAGACCGAATGGATATCCAGGATGTAAAGTTAATTCCAACAAGTGGCAGATGCACTGGTCAATCATTCTTTCAAGAGGTTTATTTTGCCAGGTAAAATTTGCACTTTAAAACTGCATCCAGAGGCTTAAATGGCAGACCAGACACATGTTTAAAAGTCTACTTTAGTGGGTGGAACAATAACTGCTGCAGGCCTACTCATAGCAATTAATTTACAGGCCCTTGATGCTTGTAGGACAACTTTACTAGGGATTTATAATAAAATTTAACATGCAAACTGGGAATAAGCCGTTACCATGTTTGAGTGAGAACATGCATTTTAGCACTGATTTGCAGTGGTTAAGTGTGCAGAGTCCTAGGGATGGCACGCAAAAATGAAATAATAAAAAATGGAGGAGGTAGGAAAATTGGGGGGAGAAGACTAACCTAAGGCTGATAGATCTAACATGTACGGAGAAAATAAGTTAGACACTTTGGAAACAACAGAAAACCCTACATCTTAATTATATGATCAAAGATTGATGCCTGAAAAAATTCCCAGAACCCAACCAAGAATATAAAATCCTACGCTCACAATACTGAGATATATACAACTCTCACATGTACAATGCAGTCTTTTAGGCCATTCTAAAATTGCATTACACACAATCACGCAATGTCACTTACCTACAAGCCTTGAAGGCTTATTAGGTTATGATTGCAAGTATATATTTAGCATCGATTAACTACCATTTCTCTATGAACACCTCAAATCCCTTATGCTATTGGTGGGAGGGATGGCCTCAGACACAGTTCTGGAGCATAGAATGGGAGGTGACACTGGCCAACTATAACAAGGGTTTGCAGGAATCTCATCTGAAACACAGTTATTATAAAATACTACCCACGTGACACTGTTCCCTCAACAAGTTAAAAAGAGCCAATTTGTGCCCGGACTCGAAATGTTAGAGATGTGAGGACCAAAACTGTGATATTGTGCACATCCGTTGGTCATGCTCAAAAGTGCAGTTAATGGAGAAAAATGTGGGCAAGTGCGAAAGTTGGACTGCTGGTTATGCGTGACTTGAATGTGTAGCTGGTTTTACACCACAATACTAGTGACCTTCCGGATTTACACTCCCACTTCAAACGATGACATGCCTCTGCACTATGGGTTGCAACAAAGAGGATCCTGCAAATCTGGAAAACAAATAGAATTCCAACATTTATAGAGTGGCTGGAAAACATGTATGAAATGGCGATATTAAAAAAACTTAAATATAAAATAAATGATAGACTATTGACATATGAGATGGTGTGAGAGATGTTTCTCTACAAAAACATATTGAGATGAGGCCTGCAACACATTACGGCAGTTGGCATAAGGATGAGGGTCTGCCGCTGCAGCATGTATACAGACTATACATTGGGACACACCTGATGATGATTGACTAATCGATTTCTCACATTGATTTTTCATGATGGTTATTTGTTTGTTACTTGTTAACTGATGTCTCACAGGTAGTGCCTATTGACTGTAACTACCATTATGTGCTGCAAAATGAAGGACTAATATAACTGTTTGTATCATTGACTGCCTTTGTAAAGAGCTGGAACAGGTAATGCAGGATGCTTGGGGACTTCAAAGGGAATTTCTAGAATCTTCTCCCACCTTCCAGAAGAAGGGTGCCAGGTATAAATACTGGACCTCAGACACCATCTGTTCAGTACACTTATGGAAATGTAGATACTCTGCCATTAATATGGACTGCTATGTTGCTGAAATGACTGCCACTCTGCTAGGTTGCTGCCCTGCAGGACACATGCCTTACTGGACTGCTCCCTTGCTGTGCTGCTGTGCTGACCTGCTGCCTTCTTGCTTCAGTGGTAAAGACTGGACCTGCATCTGTTGAACCCTGGACTCCATAGTGACTCAAAGGTGCATCATAGACAGAAGGCTCCAATACCCTTGACCCCAGCACCTGGACTCTGCCATCTGTGAGTCTACCTTGCCAAGTGGGGCCACCTCAGTCTTGGACCCTTGGAAGAAGCCTATGGATTCTGTGTGGATGCTCTGTTGATTTAGCGGAACCAACGCATCTCCTCTACTGTGCAACCTTGAGCAGAACCACAACAACGCCCCTGCTGCGTGGATAAGAATCATCACAAAGAACCCCATTGCAGCCCTTTGCCTCATTGGAACTGTCACTGCATGATGCATCCTTGGCACAGGCCCTGCATCCCTCGTTGATAGCAGCCTCAACAATGATGCCAGGCTTCAGCCTTCCAGCTCCTTGGTGCGATGCATCCTTGATGCAGGACTTCACATCTGAAGCCCTCATCGACAGCATCCTCGATGACGACACCGGACTTCGAACTGCAGCCTCATCATATCTCAGAACTGATGCATCGCTTTGGCTGCGCAGTGAATCTTCAACATGGATACTGGCAAAGCACCACAAACAAAGGTTTAAGGAACTTTGTTTAGCTTGCCTATCTGGGTCCATATAGTTAGCCCATGCTTCACCACCTATGATGCAAAGCCTCACAAAGCAATGCCATGCAGACCTCACACCAAGGACATAAGGTACAATCCTCAGTAGGCCAAACTTGTTCTTGTGGCAGGCCTGGAATGCATTGCTGTCTACCTTAACTTGTGAGTTTGTCTCAGCCCAGTGTGACCAGATATCCACAGCTAGCGCTTTCTGCTTCTTGGATCTATTTTACCAATTAACATTTTTAAATTCAATATCTCTAGTTCCAGTGGTGGGATTTCTTTAATTTTGGTATCATTTTGTTTATGAAAAATTATCTTAGTTTTTTCTGAATTGGTGTGGGATTTTTCTTGTGTTGATTTTGCATTATATTACTACTTGAGTACTGGACAACTACTTTACACATTACCTCTAAGTTAAGCCTCTAAGTTAAGCCTCACTGCTCTGTGCCAAGCTACCTGTGGGATGAGTACAGTTTAATTTAGCGTTTGCTTGTGATTTCACCCTGAGAAGAACTGTAGTTGCTGCTTGAGAATAATTTCACCACTCTAAAACAGTAACCCAGTTTCTTATGCCACCTATTACAATTGCTGCATTACGACACAAAGGGGCTTTAGCATGTAGGTATTCTGTGGTTTTCAACAATGTGTGTGTGCCCTTCTTCACACATAATAAGAGGTAGAGATAATGGGATTTACAAGTGCTGTTTCCCTGAACCATTTTGTATATTGTATGGACTAGTCCCCTGTTTTGAGTAGGGCATGGTGTTCCATTTTTCTCCATTTCAATGTTTCACAGTGTGTACTGTGCATATAAATTGACTGAATAATTGGTGTCCCTGTGGGGCAGATGAAGCCTACCTTTAGTGTTGCAGTGTATAGTTTGGAACTTTTCAGCCTGGGCTTCGTATTTCCTGACACAAAGTGTAGAATAATTTTGTCAAAGTCCCAAAGCAGTGTATGTGGATTTAGCAGGGGTAACATTCCAAAGAAATAGTTAAATCAGGGTGCTATATTGCACTTTTTCCCATGGTGAGAGGTTCAAAAGGGACCAAACGCTGGAAATCCACTATCATTTTGTCAGTTAAAGGAAAGATGTTATCCGGGACCAACTTATGTAGGCCTCTATTAATATATATGCCTAAATATTTCTTGTAGTCTGTTTTTCATTTAAGGGGCTGGGTTCATAACAGGCTCACATTGTGGAAGTTGTTAGTGGTAGAGTCTCACATTTTGCCCAGTTATCTTATACCAAAAACAGATCAATTAAGTTTGTCAGGCATTCCACTGAATTGAGTGGGTGTGTTAATGTGATCCATATGTAATCAGCATAAAAAATGCATTGTGTTCCCCTGCCTGTGTTATCACCCCTTAATTTGATCATTTTGCCACATGGCAATGACAATACATTCTAGGCCCAGTAGACATAGCAGAGGGTATAAGTGACACCCCTTTTAAGTACCTCTGTGAAATATGAAGCATGAAAAACAATGGACCTTACAGGTGACAGATGCAGTAGGATTACAGTAGATACTGCTGACCAATATAATACATTTTGGACCTATGCAATAGCACTTCAGTATTCAGAATGTTTACCACCAATCTATCCTATCAAAATCCTTTTCAGATTTAATGAGAGAATTATTTTTTTGTCTAGGTTGCCAGATAATGTGCAACAGGGTACATAGGTGGGTAGCCAACAAGCATTCCGGTACAAACGGCACTTGAGTGAGGTGGATTTGTTTAGGAATTACCTTTTCAAGCGGTTTACTGCCAGCTTCCCCATAATCATAACATTTGCATTAATTAATGACATGGGTCCATAATTGGAGTATTCCAAGGGATTTCAGCCAGGCTTAGGGATCAGGGATATTCTAACCCTAAGAAACAAATCTCTCAAATGCCCCTTCTCTACACTTCTTGGAACATAGATGAGAACATCAACATGACCTGTGACTTGGTAAATGTATAAAAAATTTTGAGGGAAATCTGCCATACCCGGTTCTTGATTATTGGTCATGTCATCAATAGCTGCAGCAATTTCCTTCTCAAATGTTCACCATTCCACGCCATTTGATTGGTCTGCTATCAGAGTGGGGGAGGGGGTACATTTTTAAAACACTTTCTTTCTTCCCTGTTGCCATATTAATCATCAGTAGGAAGTATATAATGTTTTGAAAAATATTGGATTACCGGTATATTGTCTATCAGGTGGGTTATCTGACCCCTTTTTTATTGTACTCTCATTGTCCTTCTAGATTTTAGCGGCCAAAGTTGGCCGGTTAACAGATCCCTTGGCTTTTTCCCTCACTCATAATGGCATTGACGAATGTGGAAAAGTGATATCTTTGCCTCTACTGTGCTGAACTCAATTATTTTATTTTGACTTCAAGTAATTGCTGTAGGAATGCTGGAGTGGGGGGTTTGGAATAAACTGAATATATTTCCTGTGCTTGTGTTTCAAGTTGTATCCCCTTGGTATGTGCCTTTCTTTCTGTCAAGGTTGTGTCTCTCATTATAGCCCCTACAGATATGCCCTCCAGGAGTTGCATAAGGTCTGTTAGGAGCAGACTGAGTCCCTATTATCATCTAAGAATTGCTCCACATGGTCTTGTCCTGTTGGTCTCTAAATTTGAAAACGTTCATGCACCAAGTGCCACTCAAAGTAAGAGGTCATCCCCAGGTCAGGTTGCAAGTCAATGAGGCCATGGTATGAGATCCCATATGGAATTATTGAGCCAGTAACTAAGTGTCACACTTGATTAGAGGTTGTTACAAATAGTCAATCCTAGTACAAATACCATAGGGGCATGAACAAAATGTGTGTTCCCTGTCACATTGATGTAAAAGTTGCCAAGGTTCTATAATGGCATTGTCCAAAATCATGGCTTTTAATATGTTCCTATCTGTCATTTCTGATTGATGGTGACATTCCAGTCACCTCCTAATAAGACTTTGGTCTTTCCAAATTAGGATATTAATCTACCAAGGTTTGGAAAAGAAGTCTGATTCATCACCCGCCGGGGCATTTATGTATCCCCACAACTATGCATGTTAGAATGGGTGTAGCTAGCATGGAGTGACTTGCCTATCCAACCTCTACTTACCTTTGCTCTTTCTTATGGTGTCAAGTGTATCTCCTGTAACAGAGCAATGTCTGACAGGCAGCGAACCAAGAAAGTGAGTATTTTCTTACATTTAATGCAATGAGTTAAGCCATTGACAATAACAGATGTCACCAACAGTATAGGGGTGTTGGGCCTTGGCATGAGGGTGTCTCCTATGGTGATGTGCCTAGTGAAGACGGGTATCGTTTGATCAGTAGAGTGGTGGTAGGTAAAAGTGTTTTAGGAATATGTGGGTATACATTGATATATATATATAGATACGGTTGTGACCAAAGTCCAAAAAAACAATTTAAATGTAACCTACTAAGGCCCATGTGAGGACGATATTGTAGGTCCTATGGGTGGGTCTATCAATGTGCGTAGTCTATCTAATCGCTGTATCTTTGGGCTAGGGTGTTGGGTTGCCTATCTGACTGAGAAGGAGGGAACCAGCACCACCAGGCCATACCTGAATGTCAAAACTGTTCACCATGGCTGTTTTACATGTGAGTATCTGTGTGTGCTGGCTCCTGCAAACTGTATTAAAAAATGCTTTATGAGCAACAACAGGTATGCAAGAGCTGTCACACCACAGCTAGAGCATAATCTAGAGGAGATGCCGGTCACAACTATTAACATGCCCTAAGTTGAGTTTCAATAGTTTTTCCTGTGCAAATGTCTCCTTCTTGCCTATCCTGTCTCATTTAGCTGCAGTTCTACCTGTAGTTCGAAGGGAAGTGGGGTTGGTAAAATCTCTCTCGTAGCTTTGCCTAGATCAAAGATCTTTAGCATTTGTACTGCCTGGTGCGGGCGAGAAGGGAGGGAAGGGAGTGGTGGAAAAGGGCCAACTCAGTGTTCAAGCGATTCACAGTTTTAGGAGGAACTTGATTTGTCCTTGGTCTTTGTTTGAATCTACTGTCAGGGCTTTCCTCCTTCAACCCATTTATGTATCTCTTTCCCCTACTGTAATTATTCCTCCAGGTCTGAGCCGCCCGGGTGTTTCTCAAATATGTGTAATGTTTGATTATGATTCTTGTTGATCCCTAACACAACAGGTGGTATAAATGCAAAACTCCACTCAGTGTGCCCACTACAATTCCTATGGGAGTTCAAAAGTGATGTTCAACATGTTGAGATCAGGTTGCACAAGAACAGATGCATATCATCCTTCTCAGCTACCTCTGGAATTCCTGAAATGCTCACATGGACTCTTTGCCCTGGATTCTCCAGATCTATGATTTTCGTGTGCGTTCACTAGAGTTCAGGGCCCCATTCTGGCTGTGTAACAAGGTATATGTCCACTGTCTCAAGTCTGCCTTCCACCAATGCGATTTTCGTTTTTAAAATAGTGATTTCTCCTCGAAAAGATTGGACTTCTATTGTGTTATCCACTATGACTGTATTTACAGTACTTTTGGAGAGTTGTAAGAGTTTTTTCCTGAATTTCTAGCAAGTCTTCCATGTGTGCAGGTGACTTTGTGTTGAGACATTTGGCTACTGACACTCTGAAAAATAAATTTGACCCATTTGTTTGACCTTTGACGTGCAAAATCACACAGGAGGGTGACAAAGGAGCAGGTCATTATAATGAGAGCATGGTTTTTCAATATGTTTTGTCCCAACAAGCAAAAAGCTGTTTAGTATCAGGCAGGCAGAGGATCTTGGGCCCATTATATTGCAATATTGGCCCTATCAATGTAACCGAGGATCCTATTGTCTTTCGTTTTCTCCTGCAGCAGGTGACGGCTCTGCAACATCATCCACTTAAAACACTGCGGGCATATCATCAAGACAATTATCGCCGCTTTAGCAGCCGTTTTCGGACGGAAAGCGACGATAATTGTATTGCACTATTAGCAAGGTCACGCTATCGCGTGAATCCATGCCTCAGCGCCCTTTACCTTAACGCCCAGCTTTGCATCTCTAATGATGGGGCGTTCCTCCCCAAAATAACATGAGAAATGTCGCTAACCAACATTTCTCCAATTATCTAGCTTCACGCTAACCTGCAGAGCGATAACAAAAGTAGCGCTAACCGCACTTATCGCTACTTTTCCTACGCCTGCTTTTCATCTGACTTAGCCATTATATCCAAAGGAAGGTGGATATAATGGCTAAATCTGCCCTGCCCTATCATCAAGCTATCGCCAAACTTGGCAGCTTGCGCATGGAATTCTATTGCTTTGGAGATAAGCGATGCAGATAGCACACTATCTCAGCGATAGAATTCATCGTTAGCCGGCGATAATTATCCTCGTGCTAAGCGCACTTTGCGATAATTATTGGCGGCCCTTGCTGATATGCCCCTGTATTGGCCCCAGGTGGCAAATCATTGCGGGATGACAATCGAGTGATAAAAATTACTGAGAGCTTTTGGGTGTGTCAGCTGGTTTACCTGAAGTGGATGCTGCCATAGTTGCAGTGGTGGTGACATGCAAGCGATCTGGGAAGAAGAGTGTACAGTAAAATAGCTTCAAGAGACCCAATGTGCCATCCACCAGTTCTAAGATGGCTGCCTATTGGCAAAGGATGCAGTCTTCAAATTCCTCACCTTGTTGATATGTATCCTGAGCAGTAATTACTGCTCAGCCATCCATAGCCAAAACCTACTACTATTATATTCCTTGGTTCTCCCATTGTGCAACCTGCCAGCAATAAAACAGGAGGTGCCATTCCATTCACATCAATTTTGCTAAAATTAGTGTTGTGACAAATGTGCGCATTTTGTTGTTGTGTAATTATGGAAACATTGGGGGAAATTTCGTGAAGTTATGCATAATTACCCAAAATGCAAATCTATTATTGTTCGCTATATTGTAGTACAGCATGAAGCTTTACGTCAATTTATGACATGAGGACACATTTTGCTCGGAAAAACTCGTGCCGACTTGCAGTGGACGGTGACGTAGTCACACGAAGTGGTGTATTGGTGTAATTTCAGGAATTGTGCATAACAAGCTGATGCGCAATTCCTTATTCCGTAATAAAGCGGCTTAATTTAAATTTCACCCGGACCTAGCTAAAATGTTGATTTTCGGAATTAACGAAAAGCTGCAATGCATGATATCAGTTACATGAATGAATTAGTTAATTGAGTCGTCGAAAAATCTGTTACTGTAATATCATGACATGCATGTAAAATATCGGGGCACCACAAGTCTTAGTAGTAAACACTCCCTCAGCTGTGTGAAAAATGACCAGAAACCAATAATCCCAACGTGTTTTTCTTCGAGGGCTTGTAAAATGAACAACTATGACCTACGCAGTACAAAATGGCCGGCTGCCTTTCATCCAGAATTTCCTGCATAAATCATATAGTATATCTTTTGCTTCTTTTCTGTGAGCCACCTTCCAATTCACTTTGTTATTTTTCTTGTAGCCCCAAGAGCCTTTATTTTCAAAATAACTTTTATCTTCAGTGCCGCCTAAGCTGCCCTTTCGAAATCTAAACAGAATAATGTCAGCTGCATCTGATTGCCACCCATCCCTGTATTATTCTCGGAAAAGTCAAATAGATTTGTAAGGCCAGAGCTGCCCTTTCTGAATCCTTGCTGAGCTTTGTTAATTAAGTCTGTTCCCACAAACTAACTTTGAAGCTGCGTTCTTCATAAAAGAGACACCCAAGTGAACTGCAAGAGCACCTGCAAATATCCAGGCTTGGGCTTGAAGAAAACAGCAGATGCAATTTCCCCGTGAAAGAGTAATTAAATGATTCTAACAGTGAAATCCTGTGGGAGCAAACACCAGTTGTTCATACTCACCTTTTACTCAATGGGCAATTTAATTAAACTAATTTCAGGGAGAATCATTTTATTATTTGCAGTAGGTGGAAAAAAGTATATCACCAAAAACTTTGAGCTGTTGTAAAATGATCTACCTTTCTAACACTGAAGTAAAAAAGTTACACAATTTACTATTAATACACGTGATTCCACTTTAAATACAGCTTCAAAAAAATATCTCAAACATTGGTGGTGTAGAGAAATGTTCAGACTATGTATTTCGGGTAAATGTCTTTTAGTTTGCTAAACAATGGAGATTGTTGTTTTATTTTCAATTAATCTCACCCTGCTTCCCACAATGCACTGCTTTGTGCTCGGTTTGCAGACTCCACGTTCACACACACCCACAATAACAGAGGCCCCTGAGTAATGGCCCAGAAATGGCTGTTGTTTAAATTCTGGTAGTTGCAGAAAGGACTAAACAAAAGGCAGACATCCATATAGCTCAATACAATCAAACATCAGCACCACTACTGGTCTAGGAGGATGACCTTGACCCTGGAACACATCTATCCATCAAGTTAAGGTGCTGTCTCCAGAACCAGGGAAGAAAGGTGGCTTGGCAAAACAAGGAAGCCCTCACAGCACAATGGTCATATTCTTGCAGATAATGGCATAATGATCAGTGTGCAAACTTGACTCGTTCGGTTTTATTAGTCGGCGAGGAGCTTTAATCTGCTAATCTAAGAACTCGTTTTGGTCTTTGGATATCTGGTGAGGGCTTCTTCTGTTGAAAATCGGATGGACTTTGGTGAGGATTTGATTGTCTCCAGTTCTAGCCTAGAAGAAAATATCTGACAAACAATGCAATGTTGCAGTCTGTTGTCTGAACATTTGGTGATATCCATACAGGCATGTACTGTATATAATGTGGTTTTTAAAATTGATACATATTGATCACTGCCTAAACTTAATAGAAGTAGTCTAACTCAGGTTTATTTCGGATACTGGCCCCAACTCTGATTATTTTGGTAGGAGTGTGTAGAACTCTACACAGTGGGCCAGATTCAGAGTAAGCCAGCCTTTGTGAATCGGATGACAATGTTTCATTGATTTTGATGGGAATCCTGTTGATTTGGGGCCATTTGATAAAGTACTCTTCGATTATTTACCTACTGTTTTGGGGTGGAGAGGAGACCAGGACAATCCGTGTTTAACTCCAGTAATGAGAGAACAATGTACTTGTCCACAAACATGACCTTCATTATATATTTATTAATTTTCAGGAACTTTGTTGCATCATTCATTGGATTGCTATTATGCAGTGTTGCATTTCACATCTCTCTTCATAAAGGGAATCATCAAGCCAGAGCTAGATTTGCATGCCATTGGCATAAGCGACCAAATTAGGTTCTCAAGATTTAATACGCTTTTTCAAAGGCTACAACAAACTAAGAGCCTGATTCCGAGTTTGCCAGTCACAAGACCACTATAGTGTCAGCTCGACTGGTGCACCGCTGGCGGTCTAACCGCCGTATTATGCGACATGCAGTTACATAAACGAAAGACTGCAGTGATCCTGCCACAACCACCAGGCAAATTCGACCACAGCAGCGGCAGAATAGGCCAATGAGTCTGCCAGAGGCTAGGACCGCCAGTGTAACCGCCGGCCCAAATACAAGTTGCCTTACAGACGGCCTGACTGTGGCAGTCCAACCACCACATCTGAGAAGGCTGAAAAGGAGGTATATGAGGGTGAAACTCACCAATACTCACCTCCACATGTCCTGTGCTGCCATGGAGCCCATTGTACACATCCTGCTACTGCTGCACTTGCTTGATCATGTACAAAACGCACACCGCCACCGATTAAACCAACGGTAAGTATTACTACTACCTGCTTTCATAGAATCCTTGGCAAAATGATACCTTGCCATGCACCAGGAAAGGGTGTTGGGGTCCCTTAGTCAAACATGTTTCCGGGACCTTTTTTTGGGATTGTTTTACATGTATATCCCAAATACATCTGTATGATGCCCGCATTGACTAAATGCTACATATAATAGGGCCACCAACACATGAGAGACAGTAGTGACCAAACATCACTTCTCACCCAAGTAAGACAAGTTGCCTGTGTGGTATAATTTTTACCCAGCACAATTAACAACATGAGATAATTAATCACTTCACTCAGCCAGGTGGCTGCTCAAAAAAGAAAATTGGATGTGGACAGGATTCTGCTGTGCTCCTGGTCGGAAAGAGAATAGGCACAGCACAGCAGCAGACATCTACTACCAGACCTACACAAAAATGACTCATATTCTGTGTGATGCATGGGCCACCATCAATATTGTTTGGGAAGAGCCTGTCTGTAACACACACAGTTGGCAAAGTAACATATATGACTCTGGAAATGACTCACCCCCTTGTAGCTGCTGTCAGGCCCTCAACTGCTCTTCAAGCTCCAGGTAGGCCACCACCAATATATGGGCCATTAGGGGTGTCAGGGTTTAAAACACACCAATTCCACATTGGGAGGACTTCCCTAGGGGAACCGCCATGATCTTCTGGGTCCAGTGCTTCAGGTCCTCCCACTAATTCCCTCAGTGGATGCTACACAAGTTAAAGACTCCCAGGGTGCTGACTCTCCAAATGGCTTACTTCTGATGGGTATTGAACTGTATAGACGCAATAGATGTAGAAACAGATTGTACCCAGAAGTTTGAGTACATCTGTATAGTCAATACACATTTTGTTGACACCTAGCACAAACATTCATCAAGAGTCAACATAATACATGTGTCCATGCCACATGCTAAGCACTACTAAAGCATGATAACACACTTTTGTGGTCATCTGCTGACTGACCTCAACCCTGGTCATGACCTACACTGACTGCGCCAGCCCACTAATATCATGTAGCCCAGGGCCATCCAACATGGAATGTGATGTGAGGTACCATGACACACCATTTTAACCTTCTGATAGGTAAAGTACTTGTGCATGACTGTACAGACACCTTTACTGTCAGGCCCATTGCCTTGATGCAGTTAGAGCTGAGAACCAAAGTATACACAGTATCCTAAGACTTAGGTCTCAATGAAAGGGCAGGCATGTGAGTCACTGAGAGATTCCTCTCTTGGGGATGCCTGGACATGTGGAATACTTATTGGGATATCATACTATGTCAGAATATGTTTGCGGGGTATTTACTCTGTCACAGGACACACCTTTTGCTGCATGTTGAACTGTAACATGGATAACACTCAACATACTATTGTATGTGATAAGTGATCGGATTTAAAGTCACAACTCACAAAGCTGATGAATCATAATTCAAAATCTATTCATAAGTAAACAACTATCTACAATGTTTACACGTCAGATGTGCAATAGGTCTGTACAGTGGAAGTATCACTTATTGAAAAGCGACAACAGACCTTTGTGAGTAGGGGGACTGTAATAGGTCAAAGACTAACATTGACAATGTGGGTCAATGGAAAGAAGTATCAGGTCATGGGGTTACCTCAGTCTCCATTCCAAATATAGTCCATGTAACAACTTTCAAGCTACTAGTGGTAAAAAAGTTAATTTTGGGAACATCCATGGATCTGCAGGTATACAGGGAGAATCAATTGTGCATCAGTTGTCTTGCCACAATATTCATTCATTGAATACAATTTATTTCGGTTTGTTTTAACCATCAAAGCACACACAAAATACATTTTCACTTGTCTACAGTTCATTGATAATTATAAGTGTTAAAGTACATCGTGTAAAATCAGAAGGGAGCAGACAATTTATTAAGACTATAAAAATTTAAATAATTTTAAAAAGTTAAAAAAATTAAGATAACAATTGTTGATCCAATTAATTCTCACGTCTCTGCAAGTAAATACATAGTGTCCTTGTTAGGTAAGTAATTTCCTTCGGGTAAACCACATAGAGAACAAAAACTTAGTTATGGCGGACACTATCACTGGATTTGTGTCAGACTTCAAAATCCTAAAAAAGGCTAGATAGTCCCTAATGCCCAGATTGGTACATAGTTGTATTATCCACTTTCTCCGTATGAGTGAATAGGCTGGACAGAAAAGAATAACATGCAAAATGGTTTCATTTTCAATTCTACAGCCAGGGCATAGGTGTACAGAACCCCCCGTCCACCTATCAGTCATAGAATAAAGGGGCAGTGTTCCAAATCTAAACTGTAAGTACAGCTTCATCGCTAAAGTAGGTTGGATTGCATCTATTTCTTGTTCAAAGCTGTAAATAGACTTATTGCTTAGGAAGGCACCAGTCAGGCTCATTGATGAGACTGAACGAAGTGTCCTCCCGAGGTTAAAGTCCTTCACGGCACTGGACAATGTTTTCTTAGAAATAGTTGAGGATATTGCCTCAGGGTTTGTCCATAAGTTTTCATATCCAATTTGAGCAAGAGACTGTCTAACAAAACGTAGCCATGGAATTCTACCTGCTCCTGGGAGGCCTGCACCACCTTTAATTCCTTTTTGTAACTTTCCAGTTTGGGGGTTCTCCACAGCCTCCTTCAATAGAGAAGGGGACGTGAGGCGATAGCATCAGCAATGGGCCTAATATTCAGGTCTAGCCTAAGTGGGACTAATGGAGTACTTCTAGGCAAGGTTAGAATTTGCCTAATAAAGTTATTTTCTGTAGTGGTTAAATCAGTAGAAGGAACATGTCCCCAAAGTTCCGCCCCGTAAAGGGAAGATGATCTTGCTTGAACTTTGAAGATTTCCAGTGGGGCACTAACAATTTTGTAGGCGCAGTTTTTGTGGACTTTTAAAATTCCCCCAGTTGTCTGTATAAGTTTTAGGTTGGCCTTAGCCATTTGTGCACCCCACCCCATTCTGTCGGTTAGGGTCAGACCTAGGTAGTCAAATGTTGGTACTCTTTCTAGTGGTCTACCTTCCATCATGGGATGTGGACAATAAGTAGTGTTGGCATTGAATACCATATACTTGGTCTTATCCATGTTAACTACCAGATTTCTATGTTTACAAAATTTAATGAACTGGTTTAGGACCCTCTGCATGCCCATGGGGGATTTTGAGAGAAGCAGAGTATCATCTGCAAACATTAGTGCAGGAAATCTCTGCGAGGCTAGTTTAGGGGAGTCAATATCTTTAATTGATAGTACGTCTTCTATGAGCCCATTGAGAAAAACAGAGAAGAGGGTGGGGGCAAGAACACAGCCCTGCCTAACCCCCTTCTCAACTGGAAAGAGCCCAGTTAATTGACCGTACTTTCCAAAGCGAAGTCTGGCGTAGGTGCCATCATGTAGATGTTTAAATTGGTGGCATAGGTAAGGTGGCACCCCATTGATAGTAAAATAGCCCAGAGTTGATTTCGATCCACCATGTTGAAAGCTGACCTTAGGTCCACAAACATTAGATATAAACTTCCCTGGTCCAGGACAACATGCTTCCAGTAAAGGACCTGGAGCCGGAACAGTTGATCGATTGTGAAAGTTTTAGCCCTAAAACCTGCCTGGAGAGGAGTCAAAATATTGTTATCATTTACCCAATCCAGTAGGCATTGTAAGAGTAGTCTTGCATAGATTTTCTGGCTTACATCGATAAGGCTGATTGGCCTATAATTTGATGGTTTGAGCGGGGAACCCTTCTTATAAATGGGTATTATCTCCGCCCCCAACCATGTACCTGGGAGAGGTAGACCTTGCAAGATTGCATTGTAAAGTAGTAGAAGATAAGGGGCCCAAACTACTGGTTCTTCTTTGAAGAGGTCGCCTGGAATCCTGTCTAGTCCAGGCGCTTTGTTTGGTTGCAGTGAATGCACTGCAATAAGAACCTCATCCAAAGAAAAGAGCGGTGTGGGCCAGTTAGAGTTCAAAACCGTCAAAGTGGTGGGGGCTGAACATTTTGATGTTGGGGGAATAGAATAGAGCTCTTTAAAACATAGAGAGCAAGATTCTTCAGGAATATTTGGATCAATCAAGGTCCTGCCTTCTGGTTTCCCCGAGTGGACTAGATTCCAGAAGGACCGTGGATCTTTGGCCTCGAGTGCAGATCTGATGGCGTGCCATCATTCTTCTTCCCACTCTTTTTTTGCGTTAAAAGTCATTCATTTATAAGCACGCCTGGCTTCAGTCACGGCAGCCGGGGTGCCTTGTTTCAATGCCTTAAGTAGCCCATGCTTCAGCTATTTACAGCCCTTTTTAAACCAAGGGTGTTTAGTAACATGGGTCTTGGGTTTAATAGGGGTTATTTTATAAAAGTAGATCGCCAATAGGGTGATAAGTTCCTCATGTAAGCCTGACAGGGTCCTTTGTGTGCTATTACCAAATGGAAGAGTCATCATTGAATTTGCCCTTTCTCATAATTGAATTTGCCCTTTGTCTTGCCACAATAACTCTGCCCCAGCCTGGGCCATGGCCCAGACTGCCCACACCTCATTGTCAGGCTTTGCTCTCTGCATGCTGAGCATACTGATCTCACATGACCCTCGGATTTTCAGCAATCCAATAAATGAAAGTAAATCTTCTGCCCATCTAATATGTGACCATACATATTTGGCACTCAATCAATCAATTCAATCTTTATTTCGTTGCATTGTAACATAAAAGATACAATAAAATATACAATACATTATAAGACATACAACTGTAAAATCTTCATCATAAGGGCACCCTAGTGTTACATTAATTCTATAATTCAACAATCTAACACATTGGCAAATATTTCATCAATAGAGCACATAATATATAACTCAGTTTGGCACAGTATCAATAAATATTAAAATAATTTAAAAAGAGTAGAAAAGTTAAAAAAAACATTAAATTGAGTTTACACCAAAATTAAAATGCTATACATTGGCATTATTCATGATTCCGGGGAGTCTAGATTAAAATGGAAGAGATAGTTTCCTTCTAACAAAGTAGGTGGACAGTAGGAATTTACTAATACCGAACACAATTACTTGGCTGGTGTCCATAGTTAGGATTCTGCCCGCTTCCCTATGGGAAGATGTACCAAGATTGCGGCACAGGGGGACTATCCATTTTTTCCTAGCTTTGTCATAACTAGGGCAAAAAAACAATATGTGGAAGATGTCCTCCCTTTGGTTATCGGTGCACAAAGTACAATACTCTTTATCAGACTTCCCCCATCTTTTCTCAGTTACTTTTAACCTCAATGTTCCATACCTGAGTTTTAGATAAAGGGTTTTTGCCAATGGGGGTTGGATTTCATCTAGAAATTATTCGAATAGAACCTCATTTTTTGCCAGTAGAAATTTATCAGTAAGGGGGCCATGGGTTCTCGAATACACAGAATTATAGTTCACATATGAACAGAAGCTTAGTTTAACAATTTTCTTGGAGTTTGGATTTAGCGTTTCCGGCTCGTTCCAAAAATGTGCTAAGCCGAGCTTGGTAAGCCAGTTTTTCACGTGCTTAAACCAAAAGATCTTATTATCTCTATCCAGCTCTAAAACTTCCTTCAGGCCATTTCTGTAGTCAGATAGTTCTACAGTTGTCCATAATCTGATCCACATCAGCATTGGTCTCAATATAGCATGCTGATCTGTGTGTTTGATGTCAAGATCTAGATATAGGGGTATCAGGGGGGTGTTAGTTGGAATTTTTAATAGTCCCCTGACGAATTTGTTTTCCAATACTTCAAAGGATTTTTTACATATTGGACCCCAGATTTCTGCCCCATACAGGGAGGCGGATTGTACCTTATATCTAAAAAGCTCTATCGCAGGAGTAACTGCTTTATTTACACTTTTGTTATATCTCTGTGTGATTGGGAAGCAATTTTGTCTAAATACCAATTTAGATTTTTCCAGTTGTGGGCCCCAGCCCATTGCGGAGTCCATCAGTACCCCCAGGTAGGTAAAACTGTGCTCGTAGTCCAGTCTTTGCCCATTCAACATTAGATTCTTTTGAAAGGTTTTGTGCGGGTTCAAAGCCATATATTTTGTTTTTTTTATGTTAATTTCAAGTCCTTTATTGATACAGTACTGTTGGAACCTGTCTAAAAGGGTCTGTAGGCCATGAGGCGTTTGCGATATTAAGATTGTATCGTCCGCGAAGAGGAGGGACGCAACGCGTTCCCCTCCCAGTCGAGGAGAATCATTATCGCAATCTTGCATATAGGTTGCAATGTCATTTACATAGAGGGAGAATAGGGTAGGCGCCAGGACGCAGCCCTGCCGCACTCCCCTTTTTATTGGAATTGGGTGTGTGAGCTCCCCATTTGGGCCCCATCTAACCTTAGCGTAATTCTCCCGGTGCAATCCTATTACTAGTTTTAATAGGTCGCCAGGCAGCCCTTGCCTATTCAGGGTTTCCCAAAGTAGATCTCGTGGGATGAGATCAAATGCTGCTCGTAAGTCAACAAAGGTCACATACAAGTGACCTTTGTGCATGATAACATACTTCCAATACAAGCAGCATAGCCTGAATACTTGGTCTATAGTACTAGTTTTGCTTCGGAATCCCGCCTGATATTTAGATAAAATTGACTCCTCTTCCAACCATGAATTTATTCTATTAAGAATATGCCTAGCATATATTTTTTGCGTGATATCTAAAAGACTAATGGGGCGGTAATTTGCTGGATCACCACAATCCCCTTTTTTAAAAATGGTGATGATTTCTGCGCCATTCCAAGTGTCTGGAATGTGCTCACTGGCTGTAATCATGTTAAATAAATGATTTAGATAGGGTGCCCAGACTTCAATGCTATAGAGGTACAGGTCACCAGGGATTCTATCGAGCCCTGGCGCCTTCCCTTTCTTGATTGAAATGATTGCTGCCTCTGTTTCTTGTAAGGTGAACACTACCTGCTGAGTGTTAGCTGGTATTTTAGGGGGCGGTACATTGTTAGCTGCCTCGGTCGGGGTTTTGGCTGCATATAATGACGAAAAGTGCTTAACCCAAGTGTCTTCATCTAAGTAGACCTCCCTGGAACCTTTCTCTCATTTATTTTCTTTAGCTGCCAATTCCCAAAATTGTTTCTGATCCTTTGTTTTAGCGGCTATTAACATATTGTGCCACACTTCCTCATCCCATGTAGATTTAGCTTTCAATATTATTTTGTTATAAACCTTTCTTTGCTCTCTAACTATAGATGGGCTTTCCCCTTTAACAGCATTAATCAGTGCAGTTTTGGCAAGGCGGCATTCCTTGTTGTACCAAGGTTTGCCTAGGGGTTTTGCACTGGTCCTACCTGCACCTCTTTTTGGTTTCTTAGTAAGCATTTCTAATAATTTGCTGAAAAGGGATTTGTGCAGATCAATAAATTCTTTAGGGGAGCAGCTAAGGGGGCAATATTGGTCCAGGGTATGTGCAAAAGCACTATAAATGTTAGTCAGTAGGTCCTCTTTTTCTAACACAAATGCCCATTTAACCGCCCTGCGATTGTTGCTAAGGACAATATTATCGGTAGTGGTTAAGGTTGCTATACTCTGATCTCCCTCCCTGTTATCAGGCTCCATAACCAAGCTTAGTAGAAAACTCATTTCTAAGGGGTAGTGATCACTTTCGTATCTTTCTTTGACTTTTAGATCCACTGTAAAAGGCCAGAGGTCAAAGGAGACAATAATATAGTCTATTTTACTCCCATAATTACCTCTCTTAAATGTAGGGGCTTTTGGGCTATCTGAAGGCATACGTCCATTACATGCTCTCAGACCGTGTGAGGTCAGGAAGCGTGTAATCTGTAAGGCCAATGCTGTACCAGCAACCATACAACTCTCGCTCAGGGCAGGTATTGCATAGGCAATGTCCTCCTCCTTAAACAGTGTGGCTATCCCTGTGATAGGTTCAAAGTTGCAGTTCAAGTCTCCACATAAAATAACACCAGACTCTGATTTTAGTAAATCCACAAGCGATTCCAACTTCCCTATGCATATGGATTCCTTGTGGGAAGATTGGGGACTGTTGTAAACATTAAATAAATGAAATGTCCTATTATCCGCTGTTCTTATTTCCAGACAGAGAATGTCTGGAGAGTCGGTGTTAATCATATTGATAGTTAGCTTTATGGAAACATTAACCCACACTAGGAGGCCTCCAGAAGCACGACCTCTCGGGGAAGGGACAGCCTCTATTTGGTAGGTTTTATAGCCAACCCTGTGCAGTTGTGTTGTAGCCCACGTTTCCTGCAACACACAGATGTCGAAAGTATTTATGTATGCGTTCCAGTCAGGATCGTTCAGTTTTGCACGCACCCCCGCAATGTTCCATGAGACCAGTGAGAACAGGGGAATTCCCTTATTCGTGTCATGGAGCATTGCAGGAGCAACTGGTAATGAACTCCTATTCACTTTATCTGGGGCAGTAACAACAACAGAACATGTGTCCTCCATAGGACTACTATCACCTTCTATTCGGTGGTCATGACCCAAGGTACACAGTGCATTTACAACCCCTCCAGCGTCTCTTCTTTCTAAGCTCAAAGCAGACAGAAATGGGCCCTCATTTGTCTCTGGAGACACTATAGGTAAAGCAACAGTCGATCTTTTTTTGTTTATATCATCACAAATACCAGTAATGTTTGGGCCAGGCTTCAAGCAACCTAATCCTTTTTCCACAGTACAACCCCGAGTACATAGGACATTTTCAATACCACTATTATCTTCCTTGCTCTTTAAACATCAATCGCACTCTTCCAAAACACTGAATGCCTCAAACCTATTAGTCAATTCCAAGGGAGTAAATGGGATAAGATTGGACATATTACCATTTCCTCCTATGTTGTGATTAGTTGGTACAGTGTTCCACCCATGGAACACGGGAGGTGGGACAAATTGTTGGAAGTGAACAGGGTTCCTAGATGTTTCTGCATTCAAATATTGCGTGTTAAATGGAATGAGTCTAGATGTGTGTTGAGGAGGGAATACAGTTGCTCTAGGGTAGAAGTAGGTTAATGGGCGTGGCACTACACAGTTGTTTTCATTGCCATATGGCCAATTCAATATATATTGGACCGCCTTCCTGTCCCTAAAATTTACCACTACAATGTCGCCCCCAATATCCTTTGTTCTGCTACCCAGCCAGGACAAACGGCGTACATGAACAATTTCGCCATTTACATGGTTAGCTTTCGGTCTGTACAATGATAACCAATGCATGATCTTGTTTTTTAACTGAAAGTAACCTTCCCGCTTGCCACTTGTCAGCTCAGGAACCCCAGTGAGCACCACTACATATGGTAGTGCTTCCGGTGGGAGTTCCGTAGGTGGTATCCTTCCCTGACCCCCTCTTGCATGACCAACCTCTTTCTCTTCAACACTAGGTAACCAGTTTGAAAAACTGGTTGAATCCCTAGGTTGAGTATTGGCCAGGGTATCCGTAGTACTTGATATTGCGGTAGGTTTACTCTTGACAGATTGTTGAAATTTTAAGTCAGTTTTTTTAGGAGGTTGACTGACAGGGTGAGTACCTTTAGTTGGATGGTTAGGGGCAGCTGCATTAACTACTACCATGTTGTTATCGTTTGTTAAGTTAGTAGCTTTTACAGCTTCTCTTACGGTAGAGGGGGTACAGGGGGTGCAGACTGTATGTGTGGCTTTTTGGGGCTGTATTACATTCTGTGGTCTTAGTGGCCTTTCCAATTGCCCAAGAGCTGTCAGATCCAGCTCAATCCTCCCCAACCTTGTTTCCACTCCCTTTAATCTGTCCGATAGAGCTAGCATATAGGTCCGTACAATCATTTCAATATTGTCCGGTAGATCCTTCGGAAAGATTGTCTGGGGACCTTCTTCCATCGGGGTGGGAGTAGTATCAGGCAATATGGGTAATGTTGGGGGTGGTGTTATGGATTTTGACGGGGTTAAGGCAGTTGCCGTTGTTTGCTTGCCAACTGACTTCCCCACTGTCATAGTAGATGCAATGTTGGTCTTCTTGCCAAACTCGGAATGGCTTAGCTTGGACTTGCTTGTGTCCATTTTTGTTAGTCTCCTTTTAGGGGGTGGGGGCCCATGTACTTTATTAGCCAGTGACCTCTGTTGTTTCCCTCTTACTACTTTCCCCGGCCTAATAGTAGGGGAAATCAGAGTTACTGCGGGGTTGGGTGTACTGGGGAGATCTTGGCCCTCAATTTGTGAGACAATCCCAGTTTGCGTTGGTGAAATAGCAGGTGCCAAACATTCCTTAAGCAATAAGGGCACACTAGCAGTTGGGGATGGGTTGTCTGTCGAAGTGTTATAAGTGTCATTATCCAGGGTTACAGAATAAATGGGCTCGGACAGAGTCCTATTTTTAATACGTTCAATTGAGCGACGTCTGTCTGCCCGCTTTTCTGCAAGTGATAGTTCTTTGCTACCCTCTGGAACAGCCTTGGAAAAATAGTCATCCAGTGTTCTGTTTAGTGCACTCCCGGATTTATCCAGCCCAGTATTGGCAGCGCTTACAGTGGCAGAAGCCATATAGCAGGATAATGGAAATCGTGGATATGTTTTTACTTACTCGGGATTTTGTCCAGGACCTCGGGCCCAACCCAGCCTCCTCCAGCCTCTGAGGGCCTAAGAGGGCCCGCCCTTTGCCCGGGCTTCGCCCCGGGCGCTCCCGCGCACGACTCGCGAGGCGAGAGGCACTCCTCCCTCTTAAGGGGCGCTCCGCTGATGACGTTGCGTTGGTCGCGCCACACCCGCCGGGACAGCTGGGAAATGTAGTCCCCGCGGCGGAAGTGGCCTGCTGCGACTTCGATGGCCGTTTCCCTCACGGCGGCGCTGGGACCCCTGGAGCGGCACTCCCGACGTGGAATGAGTAATTAGTGAGCCGTTCTCCTCACGGCAGCTCTAGCACCCTGCAGGTAATTTTTCAGCGTTCTATTTGGCACTCAGAAGGGGTCTGTAAGGTGTAGCTGCCTCCCAGATCACAGTTGTGCTATACCTGATGGTGACTGAATGATCTGCGGGACAGAACACATGACTAACATCATCCTCAAATGCTCCTAACAGAGTACAGACACAGCTCATGGTGTAAAGCTTATACATATCTTTGCACATATACCATGATGTGATACGGGAAATCTGATAGGTACAATGAAATGTCAATATGACTATAACATGTTGACTCCACAAGGTACTGTGCCTCATAATCCATTACATGATTGTCCTATGTAGGGACCACTCCATTTCACCAAACAACACTATATGGTTAGATTCTGGAACTCAGAGGCACATTGTAGCCTTTGGGAAATGAAAGTAGGAACTTAAACAGAGTAAAAAACTGTATGTGAGATAGTTATCTGTTCCTCTGGTAAGCCATAGAGCTGACCATACAGGGAAAGGACCTCTTTAACCAGCATCTCCAGCTTCTCTGGAGAGAAGGGATGGGCTCTCTTACCTGCTTGGGCTGGCATGAATATTCCCAGATGTGACAAACAGCTAAAGTGGAGTAGGTGTTAGTAGCAGCAGTGTCAGGAAGCTTGTGAGCTTTTTTTCAAACTGCAGCGTACATGTATGCCATTCTGGGAAGGACATGGCTTTTGTAGTTCGGACTGGACTGTTCCCATGGGGCACAGGGTCAGAGCTGATTTGCATATCGCCATTGTCTAACCCAGGGTGGTGTGGAGTGCAAAAAAACGATGGATTTGGGCCCAGATCTTTGGACTGGGGTGAGTGTGTGACATTGATCCACATTCGGTCCATCACCTGTTGTGTTTGCATATTCCGCCCTAAGTGCGCTGGGGATGCCCAGACGTGGGTCCCAGGCACTCCACACCACTGGAGTCAAGCTAGCCGGGCTGATGAGAGGTGTTACCTCGAAACCGGTCCGGTCCTCGGATGCTTGATTCCGTTCTGGGAAGGACATGGCTTTTGTAGTTCGGACTGGACTGTTCCCATGGGGCACAGGGTCAGAGCTGATTTGCATATCGCCATTGTCTAACCCAGTGTGGTGTGGAGTGCAAAAAAACGATGGATTTGTGCCCAGATCTTTGGACTGGGGTGAGTGTGTGACATTGATCCACATTCGGTCCATCACCTGTTGTGTTTGCATATTCCGCCCTAAGTGCGCTGGGGATGCCCAGACGTGGGTCCCAGGCACTCCACACCACTGGAGTCAAGCTAGCCGGGCTGATGAGAGGTGTTACCTCGAAACCGGTCCGGTCCTCGGATGCTTGATTCCGTTCTGGGAAGGACATGGCTTTTGTAGTTCGGACTGGACTGTTCCCATGGGGCACAGGGTCAGAGCTGATTTGCATATCGCCATTGTCTAACCCAGGGTGATGTGGAGTGCAAAAAAACGATGGATTTGGGCCCAGATCTTTGGACTGGGGTGAGTGTGTGACATTGATCCACATTCGGTCCATCACCTGTTGTGTTTGCATATTCCACCCTAAGTGCGCTGGGGATGCCCAGACGTGGGTCCCAGGCACTCCACACCACTGGAGTCGAGCTAGCTGGGCTGATGAGAGGTGTTACCTCGAAACCGGTCCGGTCTTCGGATGCTTGATTCCGTTCTGGGAAGGACATGGCTTTTGTAGTTCGGACTGGACTGTTCCCATGGGGCACAGGGTCAGAGCTGATTTGCATATCACCATTGTCTAACCCAGGGTGGTGTGGAGTGCAAAAAAACAATGGATTTGGGCCCAGATCTTTGGACTGGGGTGAGTGTGTGACATTGATCCACATTCGGTCCATCACCTGTTGTGTTTACATATGAGGGCATCAGCGTAGATGTACACAGCTATTGGACCACTCTTTGGTATTGCAAACTCAGATTGCCTTGTTAGGACGTCACTGTCACTAACGCTAGCCAATGACTGTATCCGCCAAGTTGGCAACCGCCCACCGCAGGGTCAACTTCTACCAGCAGCGGTCGTCCCAACTGTCCTATATGCAAGGTTAGGGAGAGGCCATTTTAGGGGTAGTAAAAAGAGTAATTTCAACTGTGTAGTGCGTCACCACCACCACGACCAATGAGGCATAACATGTTTACATTTGAAAAACACCTTTCACATGCCATGTCCATTATAAAACATCTTATGTGTAGTGAATTATTGTGCATATAGGAAAAAAGTGTGCAGTGCACTGTATACCACTGGTGGTGGTATTTCACATGAAATGACATGAAAACCTTAATATAGTGTTCATTTTACTTTTTGAATTGATGATGTGCACAGTTCTGTTACAGACATGCAAAGGCCACATTGGGGATTATTGGCGGATGTTTACCAGTAGACAATGATGATGTGAAATATGTGCATTGCTTCATGAAGCAGCTATGTTTTGTCACACAACTTTTGCCTTACCCTTCATATATGTTGCTCTGGACACTGTGACCAATGTACAATTTGTTTTTTACTCCTCACATAGATACCCTTGGAGAGGGAGGAAACGCGAGCCTCCAGTGTACCTCCCATTTCCAGACCATCAGACCATGGAAGAAAGACATGTGATCCAGAAATTGTGTTTGAATTGTCAGCCACTACTGTATTTATGTCATCAGTTGGAGCCTGACCACTTATCCTACATCTATCACACCAATTGTGAAACTCATGGCAGCATTGCATTTTCTGTCCACAGATTTCTTTCAATTCACTGTTGCTATTTCTGGTGGTATGTCCCAACCAAAAAACATGTTAGAGATTGGGTGAGATATGCATTTTCCTCACCCGGTAACTGAAAACGTAATTGAGTTGTAATTCTGTGTAAAAATCTTTGGATTCTACCTTGTTATCACAAGAATCAGATCAAGAAGGTCGATGGCTTCTCGTAGGATTACAAGTACACAAAATACCAGTATATGTTTTTCATAATTATGCACCCACACATCCTGCTAAAACATTTTGGCCTCAATTACTCCCAAACTGATGTCTATTTCTGATGACTACTTAGCTTTTGGTGGAGATTGCAATCTGGTAATGGGTCCTTTTATATGTTGCTCCTCCAAGTCTTCTTTTGTTCCTTCCTACATTCACAAATAATTCACCACAACCGTAAAACAAATCCCTTATTGATTCTTGGAGAATTTACGACCTCTACTTACTAGAATATACTTTTTTCTCCCCTGTACATTTTTCTCAGTCTAGGATTGATTACCTTTTTGATTCTAAACCCTTATCACAACGCATCTTACGAGCTGAGATAGGTACCATTTTTGTATCTGATCATGCACCGGTAATTCTAGATCTAGACTTCCTTCCCCTTCCCCCCAAATTCTGACTTTGGTACTTCAATATTTCTCTTTTATTGGATACATCTTTAACACAACGCTTTGATATAACAGAATTTTTCGCTCTTAATGAATTTCCAAATCTAAGACTTGTTTAGATAATTTAATTAAAGCTAAATTTAATTTCCACAAACTCTCCAGGGAAGAGGCTAACTCTTATATTCTTAATCTAGTTCCAGATACTATGGTGTTCAAAATAAAGCAGGTAAACTCTTAGCAAATTACCTTACAATTAAAAAATAACAAACTAAAATAGAAAGTATTTTAAGAGATGATTCTATGCCTTTATTTAGAGACAATGAAGTCCTTAATGAATTTACTAAATACTATCAAAATATGTTTACGACAGAGTTAGATCCTCTATAATCTGATAGAAACTCATATCTTTCTTCCATCCACAAGGAATTTGATTTAAACACTGATTTGTCTTCCCTTGATTCTGATATCACAACTTATGATATTCGAACTGCCATTAACTCTATTAAAAAAGTAAAGCTCCTGGGCCTGATGGTTTTCCTATTAAATTCTCCTCCATTTCTCTAAACAATTAATCTCTAAATTACATTGATTATTTACTTTCTTTACTTCCTCCAATTTCTGCTACCAGGACATTTCGAGAAGCCTTAATATGCCAAATATAGTAAAGATCAAAAGTGAAACAAAAATGATTTCCTAATTGAATTCTGGTTATAAGATTTTTGCCAAGATTCTGGTGTACGCCTTGATCCTCTTCTCCCCAATTTAATTTGGTCATGAACAAGCTGGTTTTGTTAAAGGTAGACAACTCTCTGATAATACCAGGCTTTTCTTATATGTTCTGAGTAAATCTAAAGCTTATAAACATTCTTTAGCAGCCATTTCCTTGGATGCTTAGAAAGCTTTCGATCGGATACACTGGAAATGTTTATTCTCTATACTTTCATGGTTTGGTTTTGGGGAAAAGTTAATCAACTTAGTCTCTCTTTTATATTCTTCCCCTTCCGCATCTATATTTGTCAATGGCCTAATCTCTTCTCCTTTTCTTTTACACAGAAGTGTACGACAAGGCTTTCTCCTATGGCCTCTTCTTTTTAGTCTCGCTGTCAAACCTTTTCTATCTAAAATTCAGCAAAATAGTGCAATACAAGGATTCAGATATGAAGATAAATAATGTACATTTACATTCTATGCTGATGATATTCTTTTGTAAATTGCCTCTACTAATTCTTCGTTACAACCCTTTTTAAATGCAGTTTCCACGTTTGCCTCACTTTCAGGTTATAAACTATAATTCTGACAAATGTGAAATCCTTCCACTTAATAAATTGTGTATCAAACACAATTTCTGCCCTTCAGGATTTCTTTGGAGCCCAACAAAAATTCAATATTTGGGCCTTTGGTTCACTATTTCTATAAAAGACACCATATAACTCAACACTACTACTTTACTTTCTACTTTCACCAACCGTTCTTCTCAATGAAATGCGCTATTTTACTCCTCATGGGGTAGGTTAGATTCTATTAAGATGATGTTACGCCCCATCATTCTTTTCTATCTGTCCCCATCATTCTTCTCTATCTTTCAGCTATTCCAATTAATCTTCCCACCTCTACTTTAAAAAAAATGTATTCTATTCTCACTGCATTCTTACTGAATAATGAAAAGCATTGTACATCTTTATAAAAATTGCAAAGGCAAAAGCGGCAAAGAGGAGTTAATTTTTCCACATTTTCAGTCCTATTAAAATGCTTTCTTTTTAAAACAGTCAACACATTTTCAAGATGGCCCACACACAATCCCATCTCCCTTATGATCAGAATTGGAGTTATCTTTCACTCAACCTTTCTCTTTTTACAATATTTCTCCTTTACTCAACACCCTTCTTGCATGTCTCTTCCTATTTTCAAAAATGCTTGCAGAATATTACATTAATTTTATATTTCTTCTCTTTCACCACTAGATCACTCGATCTGGTATAATGCATTCAATAAATTAATAATAAAACTATCTTTTGGAAAGTCTGGAGAGATAAAGGTTTATTATGGACTCATCAATTGATGCATAACCACTCACCTATCTCTTTTTTACAGGCTAAATCCATCTTTCACTTCCCTCTTTCATATCAACACACATTTCAGTCAATGATCTATTCTATTTCTACCACATATCTTTCACTGTATTCATTACCCATTTTGCCTCTTCCTATTTCACCTATACCACCATTACTGTAACAGCTCCTACTGCTTCTCATATATATACCAACCTTACAACTCCCCCTGTTGATCGACAAAACTCAAACATCAAATTGCAATGGGAAGCAGATCTTCACACCTCCTTTCCTATTCCTTTCTGGAACAAATTATGGCTCCAAATTTGCAAGACGTCAAGTGCTGCCAACACAACGCAAACAGTCTTTTTTTTTTATAACCGCCTTCTAATCACTCCTTATTCTTTATAAAAATTTGATAGCACCGCTTTATCATCTTGTTGGTCCTGTTCGACATCAGTTTCTGATATTAAACATATTTTATTTGAATGTTCCACCAACTATCAATTTTGGTTGCAAGCGTGGAAACAAATTGAATCAATTTTTCATACACATACATCAGTCTCTTTAGAGCTGTCTGTGGCCTTACCTTACATCATATTCGTTCCATGGAGCCTGAACCTCCTGGCGAAGAAGTACGATATGGAAATGTGCCAAATTCCGACAGACACGTACGTTCCGATTCCATCCACAATTTCCCTATGAGCCGGATCCGTAAACACCAAATCGAGTCGCATAAGACTACTTACATAGCATTTACCGGGCGGTCAAGTACGATGCGTACTTCCTACGCACTGAACGGGTCGCCACGTACAGCACGTCACATCATCCGGGAAAGCAGCATATCAGGTACGATTCACGCCAGAACACAATCCATGGCTACGAGATGGACCAGCTAGCAATCGGGTACGAGACGGAGCAACAAGCAGCGTGCACGAGACGAACACATCATGAATCCCATCGCACAGGTCACACCAGTACTGTACATCTATGACCGTATCAGGAACAGACGCGGACGGCGCAGACGGTTAGTCAGACCACAACCACACAAACAAATGACACGTACCTGCCAAATGTCACACACATCCAGGGGGTCCATATCCTGTCCACTAGCGACAGGCCACTATAGGGGTTGCATGGCTATCACTACTGCCATCCCCATTCACAGGGGATATGTTGCCTATCTCTAATGGCACCCCCACTCATAGGGGGTATGTTGCCTTTAACTAATGCCACCCCCACTCATAGGGGGTATGTTGCCTCATTGAGTATTTACTTTCTTTACTTCCTCCAATTTCTGCTACCAGGACATTTCGAGAAGCCTTAATATGCCAAATATAGTAAAGATCAAAAGTGACGCAAAAATGATTTCCTAATTCAATTCTGGTTATAAGATTTTTGCCAAGATTCTGGTGTACGCCTTGATCCTCTTCTCCTCAATTTAATTTGGTCATGAACAAGCTGGTTTTGTTAAAGGTAGACAATTCTCTGATAATACCAGGCTTTTCTTAAATGTTCTGAGCAAATCTAAAGCTTATAAACATTCTTTAGCAGCCATTTCCTTGGATGCTTAGAAAGCTTTCGATCGGATACACTGGAAATGTTTATTCTCTATGCTTTCATGGTTTGGTTTTGGGGAAAAGTTAATCAACTTATTCTCTCTTTTATATTCTTCCCCTTCCGCATCTATATTTGTCAATGGCCTAATCTCTTCTCCTTGTCTTTTACACAGAAGTGTACGACAAGGCTTTCTCCTATGGCCTCTTCTTTTTAGTCTCGCTGTCAAACCTTTTCTATCTAAAATTCAGCAAAATAGTGCAATACAAGGATTCAGATATGAAGATAAATAATGTACATTTTCATTCTATGCTGATGATATTTTTTTGTAAATTGCCTCTACTAATTCTTCGTTACAACCCTTTTTAAATGCAGTTTCCACGTTTGCCTCACTTTCAGGTTATAAACTATAATTCTGACAAATGTGAAATCCTTCCACTTAATACATTGTGTATCAAACACAGTTTCTGCCCTTCAGGATTTCTTTGGAGCCCAACAAAAATTCAATATTTGGGCCTTTGCTTCACTATTTCTATAAAAGACACCATATAACTCAACACTACTACTTTACTTTCAACTTTCACCAACCGTTCTTCTCAATGAAATACGCTATTTTACTCCTCTTGGGGTAGGTTAGATTCTATTAAGATGATGTTACGCCCCATCATTCTTTTTTATCTGTCTCCATCATTCTTTTCTATCTTTCAGCTATTCCAATTAATCTTCTCACCTCTACTTTAAAAAAAATGTATTCTATTCTCACTGCATTCTTACGGAATACTGAAAAGCATTGTACATCTTTATAAAAATTGCAAAGGCAAAAGCGGCAAAGAGGAGTTAATTTTTCCACATTTTCAGTCCTATTAAAATGCTTTCTTTTTAAAACAGTCAACACATTTTCAAGATGACCCACACACAATCCCATCTCCCTTATGATCAGAATTGGAGTTATCTTTCACTCAACCTTTCTCTTTTTACAATATTTCTCCTTTACTCAACACCCTTCTTGCATGTCTCTTCCTATTTTCAAAAATGCTTGCAGAATATTACATTAATTTTATATTTCTTCTCTTTCACCACTAGATCACTCGATCTGGTATAATGCATTCAATAAATTAATAATAAAACTATCTTTTGGAAAGTCTGGAGAGATAAAGGTTTATTATGGACTCATCAATTGATGCATAACCACTCACCTATCTCTTTTTTACAGGCTAAATCCATCTTTCACTTCCCTCTTTCATATCAACACACATTTCAGTCAATGATCTATTCTATTTCTACCACATATCTTTCACTGTATTCATTACCCATTTTGCCTCTTCCTATTTCACCTATACCACCATTACTGTAACAGCTCCTACTGCTTCTCATATATATACCAACCTTACAACTCCCCCTGTTGATCGACAAAACTCAAACATCAAATTGCAATGGGAAGCAGATCTTCACACCTCCTTTCCTATTCCTTTCTGGAACAAATTATGGCTCCAAATTTGCAAGACGTCAAGTGCTGCCAACACAACGCAAACAGTCTTTTTTTTTTATAACCGCCTTCTAATCACTCCTTATTCTTTATAAAAATTTGATAGCACCGCTTTATCATCTTGTTGGTCCTGTTCGACATCAGTTTCTGATATTAAACATATTTTATTTGAATGTTCCACCAACTATCAATTTTGGTTGCAAGCGTGGAAACAAATTGAATAAATTTTTCATACACATACATCAGTCTCTTTAGAGCTGTCTGTGGCCTTACCTTACATCATATTCGTTCCATGGAGCCTGAACCTCCTGGCGAAGAAGTACGATATGGAAATGTGCCAAATTCCGACAGACACGTACGTTCCGATTCCATCCACAATTTCCCTATGAGCCGGATCCGTAAACACCAAATCGAGTCGCATAAGACTACTTACATAGCATTTACCGGGCGGTCAAGTACGATGCGTACTTCCTACGCACTGAACGGGTCGCCACGTACAGCACGTCACATCATCCGGGAAAGCAGCATATCAGGTACGATTCACGCCAGAACACAATCCATGGCTACGAGATGGACCAGCTAGCAATCGGGTACGAGACGGAGCAACAAGCAGCGTGCACGAGACGAACACATCATGAATCCCATTGCACAGGTCACACCAGTACTGTACATCTATGACCGTATCAGGAACAGACGCGGACGGCGCAGACGGTTAGTCAGACCACAACCACACAAACAAATGACACGTACCTGCCAAATGTCACACACATCCAGGGGGTCCATATCCTGTCCACTAGCGACAGGCCACTATAGGGGTTGCATGGCTATCACTACTGCCATCCCCATTCACAGGGGATATGTTGCCTATCTCTAATGGCACCCCCACTCATAGGGGGTATGTTGCCTTTAACTAATGCCACCCCCACTCATAGGGGGTATGTTGCCTCATTGAGTATTTACTTTCTTTACTTCCTCCAATTTCTGCTACCAGGACATTTCGAGAAGCCTTAATATGCCAAATATAGTAAAGATCAAAAGTGAAACAAAAATGATTTCCTAATTGAATTCTGGTTATAAGATTTTTGCCAAGATTCTGGTGTACGCCTTGATCCTCTTCTCCCCAATTTAATTTGGTCATGAACAAGCTGGTTTTGTTAAAGGTAGACAACTCTCTGATAATACCAGGCTTTTCTTATATGTTCTGAGTAAATCTAAAGCTTATAAACATTCTTTAGCAGCCATTTCCTTGGATGCTTAGAAAGCTTTCGATCGGATACACTGGAAATGTTTATTCTCTATACTTTCATGGTTTGGTTTTGGGGAAAAGTTAATCAACTTAGTCTCTCTTTTATATTCTTCCCCTTCCGCATCTATATTTGTCAATGGCCTAATCTCTTCTCCTTTTCTTTTACACAGAAGTGTACGACAAGGCTTTCTCCTATGGCCTCTTCTTTTTAGTCTCGCTGTCAAACCTTTTCTATCTAAAATTCAGCAAAATAGTGCAATACAAGGATTCAGATATGAAGATAAATAATGTACATTTACATTCTATGCTGATGATATTCTTTTTTAAATTGCCTCTACTAATTCTTCGTTACAACCCTTTTTAAATGCAGTTTCCACGTTTGCCTCACTTTCAGGTTATAAACTATAATTCTGACAAATGTGAAATCCTTCCACTTAATAAATTGTGTATCAAACACAATTTCTGCCCTTCAGGATTTCTTTGGAGCCCAACAAAAATTCAATATTTGGGCCTTTGGTTCACTATTTCTATAAAAGACACCATATAACTCAACACTACTACTTTACTTTCTACTTTCACCAACCGTTCTTCTCAATGAAATACGCTATTTTACTCCTCATGGGGTAGGTTAGATTCTATTAAGATGATGTTACGCCCCATCATTCTTTTCTATCTGTCCCCATCATTCTTCTCTATCTTTCAGCTATTCCAATTAATCTTCCCACCTCTACTTTAAAAAAAATGTATTCTATTCTCACTGCATTCTTACTGAATAATGAAAAGCATTGTACATCTTTATAAAAATTGCAAAGGCAAAAGCGGCAAAGAGGAGTTAATTTTTCCACATTTTCAGTCCTATTAAAATGCTTTCTTTTTAAAACAGTCAACACATTTTCAAGATGGCCCACACACAATCCCATCTCCCTTATGATCAGAATTGGAGTTATCTTTCACTCAACCTTTCTCTTTTTACAATATTTCTCCTTTACTCAACACCCTTCTTGCATGTCTCTTCCTATTTTCAAAAATGCTTGCAGAATATTACATTAATTTTATATTTCTTCTCTTTCACCACTAGATCACTCGATCTGGTATAATGCATTCAATAAATTAATAATAAAACTATCTTTTGGAAAGTCTGGAGAGATAAAGGTTTATTATGGACTCATCAATTGATGCATAACCACTCACCTATCTCTTTTTTACAGGCTAAATCCATCTTTCACTTCCCTCTTTCATATCAACACACATTTCAGTCAATGATCTATTCTATTTCTACCACATATCTTTCACTGTATTCATTACCCATTTTGCCTCTTCCTATTTCACCTATACCACCATTACTGTAACAGCTCCTACTGCTTCTCATATATATACCAACCTTACAACTCCCCCTGTTGATCGACAACACTCAAACATCAAATTGCAATGGGAAGCAGATCTTCACACCTCCTTTCCTATTCCTTTCTGGAACAAATTATGGCTCCAAATTTGCAAGACGTCAAGTGCTGCCAACACAACGCAAACAGTCTTTTTTTTTTATAACCGCCTTCTAATCACTCCTTATTCTTTATAAAAATTTGATAGCACCGCTTTATCATCTTGTTGGTCCTGTTCGACATCAGTTTCTGATATTAAACATATTTTATTTGAATGTTCCACCAACTATCAATTTTGGTTGCAAGCGTGGAAACAAATTGAATCAATTTTTCATACACATACATCAGTCTCTTTAGAGCTGTCTGTGGCCTTACCTTACATCATATTCGTTCCATGGAGCCTGAACCTCCTGGCGAAGAAGTACGATATGGAAATGTGCCAAATTCCGACAGACACGTACATTCCGATTCCATCCACAATTTCCCTATGAGCCGGATCCGTAAACACCAAATCGAGTCGCATAAGACTACTTACATAGCATTTACCGGGCGGTCAAGTACGATGCGTACTTCCTACGCACTGAACGGGTCGCCACGTACAGCACGTCACATCATCCGGGAAAGCAGCATATCAGGTACGATTCACGCCAGAACACAATCCATGGCTACGAGATGGACCAGCTAGCAATCGGGTACGAGACGGAGCAACAAGCAGCGTGCACGAGACGAACACATCATGAATCCCATCGCACAGGTCACACCAGTACTGTACATCTATGACCGTATCAGGAACAGACGCGGACGGCGCAGACGGTTAGTCAGACCCCAACCACACAAACAAATGACACGTACCTGCCAAATGTCACACACATCCAGGGGGTCCATATCCTGTCCACTAGCGACAGGCCACTATAGGGGTTGCATGGCTATCACTACTGCCATCCCCATTCACAGGGGATATGTTGCCTATCTCTAATGGCACCCCCACTCATAGGGGGTATGTTGCCTTTAACTAATGCCACCCCCACTCATAGGGGGTATGTTGCCTCATTGAGTATTTACTTTCTTTACTTCCTCCAATTTCTGCTACCAGGACATTTCGAGAAGCCTTAATATGCCAAATATAGTAAAGATCAAAAGTGACGCAAAAATGATTTCCTAATTCAATTCTGGTTATAAGATTTTTGCCAAGATTCTGGTGTACGCCTTGATCCTCTTCTCCTCAATTTAATTTGGTCATGAACAAGCTGGTTTTGTTAAAGGTAGACAATTCTCTGATAATACCAGGCTTTTCTTAAATGTTCTGAGCAAATCTAAAGCTTATAAACATTCTTTAGCAGCCATTTCCTTGGATGCTTAGAAAGCTTTCGATCGGATACACTGGAAATGTTTATTCTCTATGCTTTCATGGTTTGGTTTTGGGGAAAAGTTAATCAACTTAGTCTCTCTTTTATATTCTTCCCCTTCCGCATCTATATTTGTCAATGGCCTAATCTCTTCTCCTTGTCTTTTACACAGAAGTGTACGACAAGGCTTTCTCCTATGGCCTCTTCTTTTTAGTCTCGCTGTCAGACCTTTTCTATCTAAAATTCAGCAAAATAGTGCAATACAAGGATTCAGATATGAAGATAAATAATGTACATTTTCATTCTATGCTGATGATATTTTTTTGTAAATTGCCTCTACTAATTCTTCGTTACAACCCTTTTTAAATGCAGTTTCCACGTTTGCCTCACTTTCAGGTTATAAACTATAATTCTGACAAATGTGAAATCCTTCCACTTAATACATTGTGTATCAAACACAGTTTCTGCCCTTCAGGATTTCTTTGGAGCCCAACAAAAATTCAATATTTGGGCCTTTGCTTCACTATTTCTATAAAAGACACCATATAACTCAACACTACTACTTTACTTTCAACTTTCACCAACCGTTCTTCTCAATGAAATACGCTATTTTACTCCTCTTGGGGTAGGTTAGATTCTATTAAGATGATGTTACGCCCCATCATTCTTTTTTATCTGTCTCCATCATTCTTTTCTATCTTTCAGCTATTCCAATTAATCTTCTCACCTCTACTTTAAAAAAAAATGTATTCTATTCTCACTGCATTCTTACGGAATAATGAAAAGCATTGTACATCTTTATAAAAATTGCAAAGGCAAAAGCGGCAAAGAGGAGTTAATTTTTCCACATTTTCAGTCCTATTAAAATGCTTTCTTTTTAAAACAGTCAACACATTTTCAAGATGACCCACACACAATCCCATCTCCCTTATGATCAGAATTGGAGTTATCTTTCACTCAACCTTTCTCTTTTTACAATATTTCTCCTTTACTCAACACCCTTCTTGCATGTCTCTTCCTATTTTCAAAAATGCTTGCAGAATATTACATTAATTTTATATTTCTTCTCTTTCACCACTAGATCACTCGATCTGGTATAATGCATTCAATAAATTAATAATAAAACTATCTTTTGGAAAGTCTGGAGAGATAAAGGTTTATTATGGACTCATCAATTGATGCATAACCACTCACCTATCTCTTTTTTACAGGCTAAATCCATCTTTCACTTCCCTCTTTCATATCAACACACATTTCAGTCAATGATCTATTCTATTTCTACCACATATCTTTCACTGTATTCATTACCCATTTTGCCTCTTCCTATTTCACCTATACCACCATTACTGTAACAGCTCCTACTGCTTCTCATATATATACCAACCTTACAACTCCCCCTGTTGATCGACAAAACTCAAACATCAAATTGCAATGGGAAGCAGATCTTCACACCTCCTTTCCTATTCCTTTCTGGAACAAATTATGGCTCCAAATTTGCAAGACGTCAAGTGCTGCCAACACAACGCAAACAGTCTTTTTTTTTTATAACCGCCTTCTAATCACTCCTTATTCTTTATAAAAATTTGATAGCACCGCTTTATCATCTTGTTGGTCCTGTTCGACATCAGTTTCTGATATTAAACATATTTTATTTGAATGTTCCACCAACTATCAATTTTGGTTGCAAGCGTGGAAACAAATTGAATCAATTTTTCATACACATACATCAGTCTCTTTAGAGCTGTCTGTGGCCTTACCTTACATCATATTCGTTCCATGGAGCCTGAACCTCCTGGCGAAGAAGTACGATATGGAAATGTGCCAAATTCCGACAGACACGTACGTTCCGATTCCATCCACAATTTCCCTATGAGCCGGATCCGTAAACACCAAATCGAGTTGCATAAGACTACTTGCATAGCATTTACCGGGCGGTCAAGTACGATGCGTACTTCCTACGCACTGAACGGGTCGCCACGTACAGCACGTCACATCATCCGGGAAAGCAGCATATCAGGTACGATTCACGCCAGAACACAATCCATGGCTACGAGATGGACCAGCTAGCAATCGGGTACGAGACGGAGCAACAAGCAGCGTGCACGAGACGAACACATCATGAATCCCATCGCACAGGTCACACCAGTACTGTACATCTATGACCGTATCAGGAACAGACGCGGACGGCGCAGACGGTTAGTCAGACCCCAACCACACAAACAAATGACACGTACCTGCCAAATGTCACACACATCCAGGGGGTCCATATCCTGTCCACTAGCGACAGGCCACTATAGGGGTTGCATGGCTATCACTACTGCCATCCCCATTCACAGGGGATATGTTGCCTATCTCTAATGGCACCCCCACTCATAGGGGGTATGTTGCCTTTAACTAATGCCACCCCCGCTCATAGGGGGTATGTTGCCTCATTGAGTATTTACTTTCTTTACTTCCTCCAATTTCTGCTACCAGGACATTTCGAGAAGCCTTAATATGCCAAATATAGTAAAGATCAAAAGTGACGCAAAAATGATTTCCTAATTCAATTCTGGTTATAAGATTTTTGCCAAGATTCTGGTGTACGCCTTGATCCTCTTCTCCTCAATTTAATTTGGTCATGAACAAGCTGGTTTTGTTAAAGGTAGACAATTCTCTGATAATACCAGGCTTTTCTTAAATGTTCTGAGCAAATCTAAAGCTTATAAACATTCTTTAGCAGCCATTTCCTTGGATGCTTAGAAAGCTTTCGATCGGATACACTGGAAATGTTTATTCTCTATGCTTTCATGGTTTGGTTTTGGGGAAAAGTTAATCAACTTAGTCTCTCTTTTATATTCTTCCCCTTCCGCATCTATATTTGTCAATGGCCTAATCTCTTCTCCTTGTCTTTTACACAGAAGTGTACGACAAGGCTTTCTCCTATGGCCTCTTCTTTTTAGTCTCGCTGTCAAACCTTTTCTATCTAAAATTCAGCAAAATAGTGCAATACAAGGATTCAGATATGAAGATAAATAATGTACATTTTCATTCTATGCTGATGATATTTTTTTGTAAATTGCCTCTACTAATTCTTCGTTACAACCCTTTTTAAATGCAGTTTCCACGTTTGCCTCACTTTCAGGTTATAAACTATAATTCTGACAAATGTGAAATCCTTCCACTTAATACATTGTGTATCAAACACAGTTTCTGCCCTTCAGGATTTCTTTGGAGCCCAACAAAAATTCAATATTTGGGCCTTTGCTTCACTATTTCTATAAAAGACACCATATAACTCAACACTACTACTTTACTTTCAACTTTCACCAACCGTTCTTCTCAATGAAATACGCTATTTTACTCCTCTTGGGGTAGGTTAGATTCTATTAAGATGATGTTACGCCCCATCATTCTTTTTTATCTGTCTCCATCATTCTTTTCTATCTTTCAGCTATTCCAATTAATCTTCTCACCTCTACTTTAAAAAAAAATGTATTCTATTCTCACTGCATTCTTACGGAATAATGAAAAGCATTGTACATCTTTATAAAAATTGCAAAGGCAAAAGCGGCAAAGAGGAGTTAATTTTTCCACATTTTCAGTCCTATTAAAATGCTTTCTTTTTAAAACAGTCAACACATTTTCAAGATGACCCACACACAATCCCATCTCCCTTATGATCAGAATTGGAGTTATCTTTCACTCAACCTTTCTCTTTTTACAATATTTCTCCTTTACTCAACACCCTTCTTGCATGTCTCTTCCTATTTTCAAAAATGCTTGCAGAATATTACATTAATTTTACATTTCTTCTCTTTCACCACTAGATCACTCGATCTGGTATAATACATTCATTAAATTAATAATAAAACTATCTTTTGGAAAGTCTGGAGAGATAAAGGTTTATTATGGACTCATCAATTGATGCATAACCACTCACCTATCTCTTTTTTACAGGCTAAATCCATCTTTCACTTCCCTCTTTCATATCAACACACATTTCAGTCAATGATCTATTCTATTTCTACCACATATCTTTCACTGTATTCATTACCCATTTTGCCTCTTCCTATTTCACCTATACCACCATTACTGTAACAGCTCCTACTGCTTCTCATATATATACCAACCTTACAACTCCCCCTGTTGATCGACAAAATTCAACCATCAAATTGCAATGGGAAGCAGATCTTCACACCTCCTTTCCTATTCCTTTCTGGAACAAATTATGGCTCCAAATTTGCAAGACGTCAAGTGCTGCCAACACAACGCAAACAGTCTTTTTTTTTATAACAGCCTTCTAATCACGCCTTATTCTTTATAAAAATTTGATAGCACCACTTTATCGTCTTGTTGGTCCTGTTCGACATCAGTTTCTGATATTAAACATATTTTATTTGAATGTTCCACCAACTATCAATTTTGGTTGCAAGCGTGGAAACAAATTGACTCAATTTTTCATACACATACATCAGTCTCTTTAGAGCTGTCTGTGGCCTTACCTTACATCATATTCGTTCCATGGAGCCTGAACCTCCTGGCGAAGAAGTACGATATGGAAATGTGCCAAATTCCGACAGACACGTACATTCCGATTCCATCCACAATTTCCCTATGAGCCGGATCCGTAAACGCCAAATCGAGTCGCATAAGACTACTTACATAGCATTTACCGGGCGGTCAAGTACGATGCGTACTTCCTACGCACTGAACGGGTCGCCACGTACAGCACGTCACATCATCCGGGAAAGCAGCATATCAGGTACGATTCACGCCAGAACACAATCCATGGCTACAAGTGGGACCAGCTGGCAATCGGGTACGAGACGGAGCAACAAGCAGCGTGTACGAGACGAACACATCATGAATCCCATCGCGCAGGTCACACCAGTACTGTACATCTATGACCGTATCAGGAACAGACGCGGACGGCGCAGACGGTTAGTCAGACCCCAACCACACAAACAAATGACACGTACCTGCCAAATGTCACACACATCCAGGGGGTCCATATCCTGTCCACTAGCGACAGGCCACTATAGGGGTTGCATGGCTATCACTACTGCCATCCCCATTCACAGGGGATATGTTGCTTATCTCTAATGGCACTCCCACTCATAGGGGGTATGTTGCCTTTCACTAATGCCACCCCCACTCATAGGGGGTATGTTGCCTATCACTACTGCCACCCCCACTCATAGGGGGTAAGTTGCCTATCCAACTGCCACCCCCACTCATAGGGGGTATGTTGCTTATCACTAATGCCACCCCTTCTCATAGGGGGTATGTTGCTTATCACTAATGCCACCCCTTCTGATAGGGAATATGTTGCCTATCACCACTGCCACACCCACCCATAGGGAGTATGTTGCCTATCACTACTGCCACCCCCACTGAAAGGGGGTATGTTGCCTATCACTACTGCCGCCCCCACTCATAGGGAGTATGTTGCCTATCACTATTGCCACCCCCACCCATAGGGGGTATGTTGCCTATCACTACTGCCACCCCCACTCATACGGGGTATGTTGCCTATCACTACTGCCACCCCCACTCATAGGGGGCATGTTGCCTATCACCACTGCTACCCCCACTCATAGGGTGCTGTGTGTCTATGAATATTAACAACCACACCCATAGGATGGGTAATGCACGACCCATCCATCATACACCAACATTAGGTATGTCAGCAAAATGCATCCCCCCTAACATAATGACAACAGTGTGTAGTCTGTGACAAATGCCCACAACAGTGAATATGACTTCCAACATACAATGTAACTACCATCATATGTGTGACCAAAAACTGAGTGTGGGTTACACAAATCAAGCATCACAATAGCACTGTGCCAATGTGCTCCAATCCCCCATCACTGTGCAGAACAAAAGTTAAGTGTGGGGTTCCAAACTGCAGCAAATGTTGAGCATTGTGGTAATGGGGTCTAAAACCCCAATCATCACAGTGAACAAAAGGTAAGTTTCATAGTAAAAGCTGCAAATGCCTAACAGCATGTATGATTCCTGGTCCCAACACATAAAACACTTTTGTGGCAAAGTAGTGGTTGTGTCACATACCCACAGAGATGTGGTGAGGCAAACAGTACTGTGAAAATAAAACATACTCTAGGCCATGTGCAGACAAGCACCACCCATGGGGGCTGACATTGCATACAGTTTACAATGACACAAAAGCAGAAGTAACCATCATAATGCATACACACATTTCGAAAATAGACACACAAAGCAATACATCCTGTGTGGATTGTAGGTGTCAGGTCACAAACTCCAATTCTATGGCAGCAATGGGACCTAACAACCCGGATAATGTGCAGAATGATGAGATATGACTCACAGGGACAGCAGGGAAAATCACCCAAACAACATCCAGCCAATGGCCCACAACAGCAATACCAATGCACTGGTGCAGATGCACAAACACAAATAGGCAACCTCACACTGCACATCTGACACAACATGTGTTTGTGTGTGTCTCAGTATCCCCAGGCAACTACACAACACATGAGGGGGGCTGAACCACAATGACAAAGATGTGGACACAGTGCCATAAAAAAGTTACCCATGAATTGGGCACCCCTTAGTGGGCAATCAGGCATTGTAAGATGAGAGGGATCCCAACAGGTATCGGAGGACTGTGGAGTGGTTGTGGATGCCTGTGTGTAAGTTTGCAAACCATCCCCTGTCAGTGTTGTATCAGTCCCCTGAGATTGCTTGCATGCACGTTTAGACATTGGTTTGTGTGTTTGTGTGCTGCTCGTGTCTGTGGGTTTGGGTGAATGTGCTGGTGTGTTTGCTTGGGACAGATCGGGTGCTATGAATTGTGGATGAGGCAGAGGGAGGGGTGAGGGACTGTTGGAGGAGGGACACTGCTGCCGTCATGGAGAAGGCCATGGACTGATTAGTCCTCTGTAGGGCAGACATGCCCAATGACATGCCCTCCATGAACAACACCAGTTGTGTCAACAGACTGGTGTGTGCATGGAGGACACTCAGCATTGATGTCTGCCCTACATGGATCTATTAAAGCAAGTCCAAAGACTACACACTCGGGGCAGCAGGGGACACAGGGGTAGGGGGTACAGTGCCTGGCATGAAGGAGACATGCTCTGAACACTGGAGCCTCCACGGACCTCTGGGATGGGAGCTGATGGGAGGGTTGTGATGGTGGTGGTGGCAGGAACAGCCTCAATAGCTGGGGTTTGATGGCTGCTGATGCCCGCCTCCACAAGGGAGTCATCCTCCGACCTGCTGTGGTCCTCAGCTGAGGTGGTTGGTGCTAAGGACTCCTCGGTGTGGCTCCCCTAGCCCTCCGTGCCACTGGGTCCCTCCAACTCCTGGTCCTTGACGCTGTCCCCTCCTGTGGCCATGGATGCATCTCGATAGAATTAGGAAAACAAGTCCAACATTAGTCACCTGCACTGACCACACACACCCCAGTGAGTACAGCACACCACAGGACAAGCCCTGGCATCATCAGCTGAACATTGCTCAAAGTGCGCACAGTTTTTATTAAGCCAATTGTCAGTCTGACCATCAACCATGGCACTCTGACAGAGGGAGAAAAATTCACTGCATAGTTATCCTAGGACACTCTTATCACTAGCTAAGCATGAACCCTGCGTAGGCCCTGCTGCTTGAGTGTTAGAGGCCTCAGTTACGTTGGCCTGAGCACTGCCATTTTCTTTCAGCTTAAACAGAAGCAGAAAGCAGGTCTGACCCAAGCTTCACCCAGCTCCACGTCTCTGTGAGGCTCAGATAGCCCCCACCCCACTGTATGCTAGGTTCACGATCATTAAAGTTCAAGTTCCTTCTTATTCTTGCAACACACCCCGAGCCCCCCACCTAACAGCTGTGAACGGGGAAAAGGGAAGTTCCCACCACAAGCTACTTCACAAGCTGTCCGATAAATGAGGATAAATGTGGCAAATCAGTATCTCAGACTGGCACATAAACGCATGAATAGAATCCTTTAAAGCAATATTAACACATTTCTAATTAATGACAAACTTCCAGTCAAGATGGCAGGAACTCAGTCTAGGCTGGCGTATGTGCCACACAATTACGAGACGGGGCCACATTTACACTTATGATGGGAAGGCACCAGGCAGGGGCGTGAGAGGCGATAGAAGGATATGTGGTTCGAGATGGCATGATATGACGTGATTACAGTCTCATTGTTTGAACACTATAAAAGGGAGGTCAACACGTAAATCGTTGAACTACCCCTCGTTTGCACATGGGTGTCGGACAGGAGCTTTTCCCAAGGGTTACTCGAGAAGACCTTGTTTCATGTACTTAGGTCCTGATGCTCTATTGTATATTCTGCTATATGAAATGCTTTTTCCTTTCTGCATTTAAAGTTATATTTCACTATTTGAAATGTTATGTTTTCTCTGACCTTGTTTTATCTCCACTGCATTTAAGGTGTTTAACTTGTACTTGCAGGATCTCACTTACATACAGTGGTGAGTGTTTCCAATAATATGCGCTTAAGCTTTTCTATGCAATCTGCCTCAAAGCTCACAAGTGTACTTAATGTATAGTCTCCCTCTCTCATAGCAGCTGTGAACAGTACTGTGAATATGCAAACTGCTATTATTGAATATTTCTAGAAGCTGTGTCTTCTAATAAAACTTGTACAACTTTCAGAAACAGTCTCCAAGGCTCATATATCAGCTTTTTCCTGTTTTTAGAGCAAGAGTTCCAGGACTACCCCGGTGCAAATTAAGGTGTCCCATTTCCCTTAGTTCTCTCTCACGGTCTGTCCAGCGCGGCTTTTGAGCTGCTGCGCCAGGCCCCGTGACCCCTCCTGCCACAATTAATGTTCCCTCCGACATCTTGGTGACCTCGACGTGATGGCAAGAGTTAACTGAACAGGATGCATCTGGATTAGAGGAGGAAGTACGGAGCTGTTAAGCGATTCTGCGCCACTCTCTGGCCGAACCATTGGGAGGAACACAGCATGGGTAAGCATATCATTTGACTGCCCGTCGCTGCTATTGTTCTATCTCTTGGGTGCGGAGGAGAGGTGTGTATTATTGTGACGCAGCGGTACTCCCGCCTGTTTTTCCATGCTCTCTGTCTGTTGACTTCGCCATTTGATCTTGCGCAGAGGGAGGGATTGTGTGCTAAGTGGAGACTGAGCCTGACAGTTAGGTCATTACTGTGATTTACGTGTTTTTCTTTTTATAAATAGCTGCATGTTATTGCTAGGCCTAGGATTGTGTCTGTAATCTTGTAACGCTTTTTTTACATTTAGCTTTTTTATTCAGCATTTATTTAGCGGTTAAAGGGATCCCCTGTTATATAATTCAGGGAAGGGAAAGGTTGGAGCAGCGCCTTTCCAGTATTAACTCATGTGAAGTGTTTTAAGGGGTCCTCTGTGAATATACCAGCACAGAGAAGGGAAAGATTGGAGCAGCGCCTTTCCAGCATTTACTCATGTGAAGTGCTTTAAGGGTTCCTCTGTGAATATATCAGCACAGAGAAGGGAAAGGTTGGAGCAGCGCCTTTCCAGTATTTATTCAAGTGAAATGTTTTAAGGGTTCCTCTGTGAATATACCAGCACAGGGAAGGGAAAGGTTGGAGCAGCGCCTTTCCAGTATTTACTCATGTGAAGTGTTTTAAGGGTTTCTCTGTGAATATACCAGCATAGAGAAGGGAAAGATTGGAGCAGCGCCTTTCCAGTATTTACTCATGTGAAGTGGTTTAAGGGTTCCTCTGTGAATATACCAGCACAGAGAAGGGAAAGGTAGGAGCAGCTCCTTTCCAGTATTTATTCATGTGAAGTGTTTTAAGGGTTCCTCTGTGATTATACCAGCACAGAGAAGGGAAAGGTTGGAGCAGCGCCTTTCCAGCATTTATTCATGTCAGTGTGCCTCTCTGTATAAGTAAAGGGAGGGCCTCCATTTCATTACTAATGGAGAAGTAAGCTAATCTGAAATCCGCGTAGCTAACGGTATTTTCAGATGTCGCTTATCCCTGCTGTGTGATCAGGGAAATTCCTGCTGTGTGATCAGGAAACATTTATCATTGTAGCCATTGTATTTTCGCCAGTTAAACGTGTCTTATTATTTACTTTTTTCGGTGTACACCACGTGTATAGGGAGCATTCTAACGCACTCCAGTGGCCACAGTGCGCAATTTTTTGTAATATAAAAATTCAAATAGTACAAGTATTTGCATTTAGCTCTTCTTTTATCAATACAAAGGTACGAGGGTAGGTGATTTTTATTTTTAGGAATTTCAATCACAAAATTGTATGTTATTGCTTAGCATCTAGTGCTAACATATATAGAGTCAGAAAAGGGGGTGGTGATGAACAGAGTGTCTGAATTAAGCAGACCACTCTTACCCAGTCCAAAGATCAGGGCTTGATCCATCACCGTTTTTTAGCTCACTGCACCATCCCAGCTCAGAACCTGGCTACATGCAAATTAGTCTGTCCCTGGCCCAGTGCATCATGGGAACAGGGCAGACCAGACTACCAAGCCAATTCTTATACTGGGAAGGAAACAAGCTTCCGGGGACCGGTTTCTGGCATTTCAGCCGTCTTCGGCCTGGCTTGCTTGAATCCTGATGGTGCAATGAGCAAGGGACTCACATCTGAGTATACCCTTCCACGGTATACTCAGACATGAGTCCCTTTCTCACTGCACCATCAGGATTCAAGCAAGCCGGGCCGAAGATGGCTGAAATGCCAGAAACCGGTCCCCGGTAGCTTGTCTCCTTTCTGGTGAAGAATTGGCTTGGTAGTTTAGTCTGCCCTGTTCCCATGATGCACTGGGCCAGGGACAGACTGATTTGCATATAGCCAGGTTCTGAGCTGGGATGGTGCAATGAGATAAATAACGGTGATGGATCAAGCCCTGATCTTTGGACTGGGTAAGAGTGGTCTGCTTAATTCAGACACTCTGTTCATCACCACCCCCTTTTCTGAATCGTTTTTGGCCACTATAGTTGTGGCAGGGTATACTCAGACATGAGTCCCTTTCTCACTGCACCATCAGGATTCAAGCAAGCCGGGCCGAAGACGGCTGAAATGCCAGAAACCGGTCCCCGGTAGCTTGTCTCCTTTCTGGTGAAGAATTGGCTTGGTAGTTTAGTCTGCCCTGTTCCCATGATGCACTGGGCCAGGGACAGACTGATTTGCATATAGCCAGGTTCTGAGCTGGGATGGTGCAGTGAGATAAATAACGGTGATGGATCAAGCCCTGATCTTTGGACTGGGTAAGAGTGGTCTGCTTAATTCAGACACTCTGTTCATCACCACCCCTTTTCTGAATCGTTTTTGGCCACTATAGGTGTGGCAGGGTATACTCAGACATGAGTCCCTTTCTCACTGCACCATCAGGATTCAAGCAAGCCGGGCCGAAGACGGCTGAAATGCCAGAAACTGGTCCCCGGTAGCTTGTCTCCTTTCTGGTGAAGAATTGGCTTGGTAGTTTAGTCTGCCCTGTTCCCATGATGCACTGGGCCAGGGACAGACTGATTTGCATATAGCCAGGTTCTGAGCTGGGATGGTGCAGTGAGATAAATAACGGTGATGGATCAAGCCCTGATCTTTGGACTGGGTAAGAGTGGTCTGCTTAATTCAGACACTCTGTTCATCACCACCCCTTTTCTGAATCGTTTTTGGCCACTATAGGTGTGGCAGGGTATACTCAGACATGAGTCCCTTTCTCACTGCACCATCAGGATTCAAGCAAGCCGGGCCGAAGACGGCTGAAATGCCAGAAACTGGTCCCCGGTAGCTTGTCTCCTTTCTGGTGAAGAATTGGCTTGGTAGTTTAGTCTGCCCTGTTCCCATGATGCACTGGGCCAGGGACAGACTGATTTGCATATAGCCAGGTTCTGAGCTGGGATGGTGCAGTGAGATAAATAACGGTGATGGATCAAGCCCTGATCTTTGGACTGGGTAAGAGTGGTCTGCTTAATTCAGACACTCTATTCATCACCACCCCCTTTTCTGAAACATATATAGAGGTCTTTTTCTTTTCTAGGTTCATAGAACAAACTCTTGTGTGATTATTACTTTTCCATGGTATTTGTGCTGGGAGTCACTAGCGGGTACAGAGGCTGACTGTAGAGAGACCATACTAATGATATCTACGGTCACTGTGATTGTTTATTTTGATTCTTTGATTGATTATAAACTGTGTACATTGACTTCTGTATATATTGTGGTGCATTGTGCTGCCTGGCCCAATACCAATACTACCACTTAAGGGTAAGGGCCCACTAAGTAGATACTGCTGTAAATATTTTGTGAACATCATTTGAAGACTGGGTTGTTAGTGAGATTCAATAACTAGGGAGATTGTAAATGCATTTTTATGTATCCCCATGTGTGTTGATCTGCCACTGATAACTGAAGAGTTTCTGTAAGATACAGCATTTTGAGCACCACAATTATCACAGATATATTGTTTTTTTTAATGCTGCTACTCTCCTGAGTGCACACTTGGCATTCAGGATCGGCCCCTCCCTCCACGAGCACTGAAGGCTTCACGAGGGAGGACACAGAGAAGTACTCTGCACTCTCTGGATGACTGGGGGTCATTTAGTATAGCATGAAATGTTTCTTTCTTTTTTAACTGCATTCCACACAAATGAATAGGATACATGATTATAGGACATACAAAACGACACACGCCATACACGTGCAGGTTTTTATGACAATACCGGGACTAGAGATACCTGTTATTGTAACATCATTGTGGCCTCTCAACCCTTTGCAGGGCAAGGTCCTTGAGGCTTGTTTTGGTAACCATCCTACTGCTCTGAAATTCCCTGAAAATACCCCAGAAGGCATTTACAATGGTCCAGAAAAGAAAGAAATTAGAGAGGCATTTTATTCCATCCTTATAGAAGCATTGGGTGATTAGCTTGTGGTAAACGGCCCCACCCCAGAAAATAACTAACAGGAGGTCAGCCAGATGTCCGGTACATATATGTACATATAACCAAAGAAAGTACAGATGAGCTACAATGGACAACAACCAGTTGAGGTAGTTCTACACATATTAGATAATAAAATTGTATCAGTGCAGAACGTTAGCGCACAAACTCATAGAAAATTTAACAGAAGCGAAATTTCCTTAATATCTAGAGCGTGGGACTTGTTAGGAATCCCACTCACACGGGGTACTGAGATAAGGGCATCTACATTGCATCTAGTGAGACTGTGCCTCCCAGTGCCAACATATACATCCCTCACTGATAACACACAACTCACACTTCAGTCAGTAGGTAGTGTAGTAAATAGCGAAAGCCCTGATATCGCCCACCAGTGTTACTCACACCGCCTCCTCCAAGCACCAGCTGCCCAGAGGGGCAGGGAGATTCACAGGATACCCTCACTCCACTAGGTTGTGAGCATCACGCCCACGAGTTGCATGACCAGCTGCTGCAGCAGCCACCACCAAGTCTCACAGAACTATTACAAAGACACCCTTCCACAACACATTATCCAGAAATGTGGGTATATTTACAAAGCTGCATGTTAAAAGGAGATTAGTATTGCCACATTCACTGCCACAGATTGCCCACCTCAAAGATAACTCAACTCTAGGAGATGAGCAGAAAGCCCACACAAGACCCAAGACTACAGATCACGGTACACATAGTGATCGGCTGTGTTGTTGCCCTTTCTGAAGATACAGCACCATCCCCTGAGTCTGTCTGAACCCTGACATGTACAGTCATTTTGACACTAATCTCAGCCCTAGGAATTGACATAACATACTTCAGCAGGTAAGGCTGACAATAACACCCGGTGGTGTTGCACACTTACCCCAGCCTACACACAACACAGAAGAATAATGTCAACACCCACAGCACATCCACCAGCCTATGACGCAGATGACATTGATCTAGGACAGGGTATAAAGACTGACATAGAACTCTTATCAAATGTCCAGGCAGCCATAGGCCATGATGATGCCTCAGCCCCAGACATCTCAGATAATTCACAAGATAGTACACCAGAGAGTACATTAAGCCAGCTATCCCTAAGCTCCAAAAGCCCAGTACTGCAGGACGCAGCATCAGGAATGCCAGGTCAAATTGACACGCTATTGACAATAAAAATGACAAGTGTCCAACTCTGCTGCCCCCAGCAGGAAGAAAACAAAAAGAGCCATGAGGCCTCTGGTGGTTCACAGCACAGCTCCCACATGCCACTCCCCAGACTTGACTGCCCAGCACCCACATCCCTCACTGAGGATCACGATACCCCAAGAACAAGAACAAGACATTATGGCCCATTCCGATTCCCGAGCCACCAGCATTGCAATACACAGAGTCAGTATAGTGAGTGGCAGCCCCTTAACACAGGTCGTAATAGAGAGGAAGAACACCTGCTACAGTTCAATGAAGTAAAAAGAGACAGTGAACAGTATCCCTCTGAGGTAGTAACTGAGGGAGACATTAGCAGGAATAGGACAGAAAGTGACCTATGCCAAAGAACAGGTAAAGAAGAAGGGGACATGTCACACAAACAGTACTCAAGAAGCCCCACAGGAAATACAGCAACACTCCAGCAACTGTCATTATACCTAGCCAGCATAGGGGATAGAATGACTGAGCTGATGGGTGACTTGGGCCAATCAAGTAAAAAGAAACAACAAGCACCAAATGAAGTAGCTAGTGGTGCGAAGGAGGTAGAGCCACACAGTGGTGGGGTCCCAACTATCATGCCACAGCAAGGGCCATGGATAGACTTACATCAGGAAGCACAAAGTGTAGCCACACCACAGATCAACACAGCAGCTTCTCTCACAGCCAACTACTTAAGTGTGCCCCAAGCTCCGTCTACAATCATTGATCGTAACACTCAGGTGACACGACCACCTACGCCTATGCCTCAGGCATCACCTCCAGTAGTTACACCACGTAGACTAGAGAGACCACAGCTAGAGCAAGACAATTTGGATTTGTCAAAAATGTTCGAACAGGCAGAAAAGAGGAGAAGGCAGAGAAGAAGAGAGATAGACAGTATTGCAGTATTAGGTAACTATGGGTGACTGGATGACGTCCAACAGGAATATGATGCATCAGGTACAGCACGTCTGCACACCACCAGATCTGGAGTACTGCACCACATGACCCTTGACAGGCCAAGACTGCCACTGATCAATGGTCTGACGCCAAATGAGATAGTAATACTTGGAGAAGGGAGTGACCTGTATGTCAATCCATTCTCAGATAAATTGGCAGACTGGACAGAAGCTAATGCATCTAAAATGAAGGTTTGGCCTCGAGAGCGGGTCCTTTGAGCCAGATGAAATGGCCACTGCTGAAGAACGTATCTTGCAGGAAGAAGGAAATGACGATTGGAACTACACCTACATACGCCAAGGCCTAAGGGTTTGGCAGAAATACGCACGCAGGTATTGTCACACAAGACCCACAGGGGTAACACACCAACTACCCTGCTGTCCCAAGAGGTCAATGAACCCCCTACCTCAGTAACTTGGTCCCTAATGGAAAAAGAAAATTTGAAGAAAGAACTCCCACCCCTCACAGAGGGTGCGGGAAAATGGATACAAGCCTTTGAAAATTACACTTCAGGTATGCCATTGGCTATTAGGGATGTGAGAAGTTTGCTCACCTCCCTGATTGGACAGGATGCAGAGTATATGTTTTCACGCATCAACACAAGGCTTTGCACCACTAATTCAGAATTAGATGGTGATCCTTTCAATAAAATAAGATCAGCGCTATGGAACAAACTGCGCCGAAAGTTTCCAGATGTCTCAGACATCGGATCTCTAATGTCACAAACAAGGCAATTAGCTATTGAGAACACAACTGCTAGATTAGAACAGCAGAAATTAAAGAAAAGAAAGACTCTTGATGCAGTTAGGCTAGCTACACCAGTGAGTCAAGTGACTACTGTCACTAATTTCTCACAAAGTGCCTCAAATGTACAAGGAGGTAACACACAGGTAACAACACATCAGATACAACAGGTACCTCAGCAACACATGCCTGTGTACAAAATGGTGCCCCAGACACAAGCTCCGATACCACAGGGAGCTTCAATTCTGCCCCCCATCAATTCGGTTTCACCGGGCACCATCTAGCAGGACCAGGCTGGAGGCAATTCAAGTTAGGATAGCCCACAGACAACTCTAGTGTGTCCCTTGTTGTCATGTCTCACAAAGATTAGAGAGGACCCCGTTGTGAATGTCATGATTAACAACGACACATATAGTTTTTTGATTGACACAGGTGCCATATTCCCCTGTATCAAGGAGAGGGCACTGCCCATTTCCAACCAGAGTGAAAACACACTAGATTTCTCTGGAGCGATATTAAGGGTCCCTTTCACAGAACAAGTACGAATAGAGACAGGAGGTACAGGTATTGTGGAGCGTCTACTTTATACACCACAGTCCCCAGTAAATCTCTTGGGACATGATCTGATGGCCAAATTAAATATGAGAATATATTTCAATGACACATAATTAATATGGGTTGGGTTTGTGAGAGCCTTGGCTTGGTAGTCACAAGATCATGTGCTGCTAGGTCTATTGAGCATTTCATCCTTCTAAGGTGGATTCAAGGAATACCTTGAGTTGGGGACAATCAAGATCTGCTGTTTATCATCAATATACAATTCTGAGTGAGCATGTGCATTACAAATAAGCCATCTTTATTTCATATTGCAATTAGAGACAGCACATGTTTTCAGATATTAAAAAGTATTGAAAAGCTAATTGAGGGTTCTTTTTTTTATTTTTGGACCACGTTCACAAGTAGCTTTCCTGGCCGAGTGCATATTCTGGGCGTAGAGCCAAACAGGAAAAAGGCTTCCTGTAGTTGGCAGCGAACAATAAGATTGATAAGAAAGGAAAATGTATGTGTAAAAATACGTTGGTCTGTGGAAATGAGCAAGAGAAATGAGTGGCCTAAGACCACACAGTTTGGTAAAACAGTTAGTAAGGAATATGTATGTTCAGATGGATAAGAGGAGATAAGGAATACGCTTTCGGATATGCACCGCTGTGTACAGCTATTACTTCACACATGCCCAGTGCTAGGAAAGTACAAATGAATGCGGATATGAAGTAGATTTCAATGATAATAGGACGTATGCAGGGAGTAAGCAATGCTCAGTATTACAATGTTGTCAGAATGGGAGGCCTTTTGAAAGTAGAGTTGCGGATTTTAGAGGTGGTTGTGTATCAGAATTATGAATCTGAAAGCAGCAGCCAGAAGGCCCGGACATGCACCATCTCTATCCCCAGCACAAAATGACTGTGCCCCCCCCATTCTGCTTGCCCAAAATATACCCTCAACAGTGCAAGAAGATCCATCATGCCCATACACTATTGGTAATACACAGCACTATGATTTCATTGCACAGCTGCACCTTAGAGAGATACAGAGAAGTGCCCCACCTGAAGAAAAAAAAGTTGTGGAAGGAGAGGGGAGTACAACAGGATGCTTCAGATTTTGTTTACAGACAGACAATGACAGGAAAGCCTGTCATGCCACAAGCCCTTCTGCAAATAGCACTCAGTCAGTTGCACCTTCCTACACAGGCCTCTCGTGATATCATGGCCACAACTCTGCAAACAAAGTGGTTCATCCCCAATGCACATGAACAGATACAACTCTTTGTATCCTTTTCAGGGTCCTTTTTAGAGAGCTCCACATTAACTATGTAGACATGATTGACAGATGCCAAAAATACAGACACATCATGGTAGTGGTGTGCCCTTATTGACGGTGGATTTAAGTTGGACCATGTGTCCATTACGACGCAAAGGCCGCAGCTAACTTCCTACTTCATGAGGTCATATGTCACTGAGGATTACTGGATGCCATTCGCAGTGACCCGCAGGGACAGTGGCAGACATTTTTCAAACATCATTTTTGAACAACTGCGACAATGTTCGGGTGAGCGCCTCAACGGACTGCTCAAAGCCAAGATCAGTAAGATAAGTGCAACAATTGGGAAGAAATGGCTATATTACCTTTCCGTTTCTCTGTTTACACTTAGAAACACTCCCAGCTCTGATCATCACATCACATCTCACCGGCTGGTCGCTGACAGATCAATAGATGTGGTTGTTCTCTCCACCAGACTTAAAACAAGACACTGGGCCCTCTTCTGATATTTTAAGCGATGAATTGTTGTTCATTTATGTGCACTAATGCGTGCTCCAAAGTTCCTTTCCATTCAGATATCGAAGACAAAGAACAAGGGTCCTATCTCTGATGAACTTCCTCCTATCTGCTTTGGGACACACATCTTTTTAAAAGAAGCAGTCCGGAAGAGGAGAGACCTCAAATTCAGCGAACACTTGCAAATTGACTTTTCACCCACAGCTGTCCGAACAGCCAGGAAGGAATGGATTCACCCGGCACCATCACAGATTTGAACATTGACCGAGAGAAGGACATCATGTACCAACTAACTATCCAAGATAAAGAATGTGGAGATCGTATGATGGCCTACGGACTGAGATACAGCAACAGAACCACCCTCCATGTCAAGCTTTCAATGAAAAAGATATGTACAATTGCTATAATATTCTTTGTTATGTTTGTAGCTTCAGTAGCAGCATTCCACTGGTTAGCAGTGCAATCAGAGAGAGAGAGAGAGGAGCTACTAGCAATATTAAATTTGTCACGACCCCAGAGCTTCCCATGCACAAGACACTTCCTGGTAACAAGCAAACTGGGATAAGCATCAGTAGTAGCTATGACATCTCTGTGCCTATCTTGACACCTTCTGTACCCCATGCTGACCCTACAGGAAGGGACTTGACACTCGATATCATCTTGACTCCCACTGTGCCAGGTACCCCAAGACGATCCCGCCAAAATAAAAGAAGTCTTAGATTTAGAATGAGTCGCGCGAAAGTGCCAGTTAGATATACATCGTGTACCCAACGTAAGGAAGAACAGGCTTTTCAAATTCCAGACTGGGTTAGTAATCTCCAAGACACAGTTGTTTACACCTTCGACCAGCACTCTATGCCTGATTTCCACTCCCAGCGCCCTAGTGAGAGTGCAGAGGATAATGAGATTCACAACGTACTGTTAGATAACATGTGGTATAGAGACATGAGGGAGGTTGGAAGAAAGGTCACAAATGAGTCATGCTTTGTATGTTCTCACATTCCACACGCTGTAGGCGCAGATCAATTGATCTTTCCTAAAGAAGTCCCACCACCCGCAGCCAAATGTCTTTTACACCTGTTTCTTTGCCGCATACATGGTCAGATACAGCTCCACTCAGCCAAAGTGGATGATGCATTTGTAAATACCACAGAGTGGGATGACAAGTATGTAACATTTAGGGTGATAACTAATCCATTGGAAATTGAAAGGAGAATGGAGGTTTACCGTGATATGAAAGTACCTGCCGACATAATGCAGGTTTGGGAACGTCACTATAAGAAACTAGGGTACTTCACCTTCCCAACACCCCCATCGAAATGCCACTCACCTGAACATCACCGCTGTAACTACACCCATGACACATGCCCTTGTCAGTGGAGACCAATTCTACACCTGAAGGCCAACATTTATTTTAACAACAAGTGGAACGGTCCACATGACTTAATATGTAAGGCAGCCTCCTTAGGTAGCACAACTGTAGGACAAGAGCACAAATATAATATAAATGAGGAGATAGAGAGGGAGTGTGCTGAGATATGGGGTAGGGAAACTAGAAGATACACGTCCAATGAGGGTACACCATACAAACAGAAAAGAGCATACAAGCTAAAGTCTCCTCTCCTTTGCTTCCTAGGTAATGGAACGGTTCCTGTAGGTCGGAATACTAATTGCAACAGCACTAGTTTTAATTCGAACCTGAAGTACGGCACATCCATCCTCATGGACATCTATTGATCTGCAGAAAAAAATTGTATCTGCAGTTGCCTCCCCAATGGCAAGGACTTTGTTCCATCGTGACGATGCATGAATGGCATCTCGTCGTCCCAGCAGCGAACATTTCCCACATCCATGCACACCCAATGGCGGGTGATGTCACCCTGCTCCACCACCGAAAAAGAGAAGTCAAAAAGTACTCCTCAGATGATACATTTCATGGGATTCCGGAAGATTTCCAACAAAGCTGAACTTTACTTTGGGGGAGTTATCCCCATGTTCCAGACCAAAGCCAATGCTCGATGGCTCCAAGTAACGAGATATGAACTGATGCAGCTTGTTAACAACACCCGTGATGGGTTCAACGCCGTGGAAGAAGAACTACGACCTTTGAGACTCATCGTTCTGGAACAACGCTATGTTCTAGACCAGTTAATTGCGATGAATAGTGGTGGATGCGCCAGAATGGGAAAGTCGCCCTGCTGTGTCTTCATTTTGGCCGATGCTGCGGATAACAGAACTCTGACGAAGGCCATTGAGGACTTGGACAATTTGGGGAGACAGATGCCTGAGGATGGAAGTGCAAAAGCAGATGTTTTAAGTAATTGGTCCAACTTGGACTGGATGCCTTCATGGCTATCTGCAGTACTAAAATTTATAATTGCTATATTATGTGTGCTTGTAATTGTGTATTGCGGAACACAGATTATGTTGCATTATGTTAGAAGATTAAGGTCTAAGAAAGTTGTGATGAACTACACAGATGTGCACACAGGTATACGCAGGGGACAAGGGGAAGATGTAGAGATAGCAGTGTTGAACACAGAGCGTACCATCCCTGACTCTCACTTAGGGCAGGTCCCCTCTGAAAGTCAGTACCAGGCCCCGGCACATAGTGGCCCACCACTTCTCTCAGGGAGAGACTTGGTACATCTCTATGAGACAATGTGTAAGAGATTAGAGGAACTAGATGAGGATTTAGGAACTACTTCTTCATAAACTCGCCCTGGCCACTTCCCCCATCTCCAGCTAAGTATGCAGTTCGTATGATGTTTAATGATGTTTGATTGGATCAAAAATGAACCAGAGGGGGGAATAACAGAGGGAGAAAAATTCACTGCATAGTTATCCTAGGACACTCTTATCACTAGCTAAGCATGAACCCTGCGTAGGCCCTGCTGCTTGAGTGTTATAGGCCTCAGCTACGTTGGCCTGAGCACTGCCATTTTCTTTCAGCTTAAACAGAAGCAGAAAGCAGGTCTGACCCAAGCTTCACCCAGCTCCACGTCTCTGCGAGGCTCAGATAGCCCCCACCCCACTGTATGCTAGGTTCAAGATCATTAAAGTTCAAGTTCCTTCTTATTCTTGCAACACACCCCGAGCCCCCCACCTAACAGCTGTGAACGGGGAAAATGGAAGTTCCCACCACAAACTACTTCACAAGCTGTCCGATAAATGAGGATAAATGTGGCAAATCAGTATCACAGACTGGCACATAAATGCATGAATAGAATCCTTCAAAGCAATAATAACACATTTCTAATTAATGACAAACTTCCAGTCAAGATGGCAGGAACTCAGTCTAGGCTGGCGTACGTGCCACACAATTACGAGAAGGGGCCACATTTACACTTATGATGGGAAGGCACCAGGCAGGGGCGTGAGAGGCGATAGAAGGATATGTGGTTCGAGATGGCATGATATGACGTGATTACAGTCTCATTGTTTGAACACTATCAAAGGGAGGTCAACACGTAAATCGTTGAACTACTCCTCGTTTGCACATGGGTGTCGGACAGGAGTTTTTCCCAAGGATTACTCGAGAAGCCCTTGTTTCATGTACTTAGGTCCTGCTGCTCTATTGTATATTCTGCTATATGAAATGCTTTTTCCTTTCTGCATTTAAAGTTATATGTCACTATTTGAAATGTTATGTTTTATCTGACCTTGTTTTATCTCCACTGCATTTAAGGTGTTTAACTTGTACTTGCAGGATCTCACTTACATACAGTGGTGAGTGTTTCCAATAATATGTGCTTAAGCTTTTCTATGCAATCTGCCTCAAAGCTCACAAGTGTACTTAATGTATAGTCTCTCTCTCTCATAGCAGCTGTGAACAGTACTGTGAATATGCAAACTGCTATTATTGAATATTTCTAGAAGCTGTGTCTTCTAATAAAACTTGTACAACTTTCAGAAACAGTCTCCAAGGCTCATATATCCGTTTTTTCCTGTTTTTAGAGCAAGAGTTCCAGGACTACCCCGGTGCAAATTAAGGTGTCCCATTTCCCTTAGTTCTCTCTCACGGTCTCCCCAGCGCGGCTTTTGAGCTGCTGTGCCAGGCCCCCTGACCCCTCCTGCCACAATTAATTTTCCCTCCGACAACTCATATCCCTCCTGTTGGACATGCAAGTGAACAAGTAGAACGTTGTTACTATACACACGTCACATCTCTTGCCACTGACTCAGTACAGGTGTCAGGATGAAGGGATGGCCAGAGTCTCATTTCACATGTCTGTTATGCATACCAGCACCACACAAAATTATGTCCTCATGTCCTGATAGGCAATGCCACAATGGGGTGCATGAAGCACATTTGACTCCACTGCAGGATCCTTCCTAGCAGGTTCAATGCCATGGCACAGGCATGCCTGGAAAGTCAGTCATCACTGTCTCCTGTCACAGGGGCAGGGCATCCGGACAACAACAGCCTGCACTGTGTCTCAATCATAGTTCATGGGGTAAGCAAACTCTGCACCTGACAAGTGCACTTGCCTTCCACTTTAAACAACATATTCTGGACGCTGATGACCCCACATCATACAAATCAGACATATGAGTGACTGCAAACACATCTCCCTGAACTTGAGCACCTCACAGTCTGTTGTGAATGAAACACAGCTGCCTGAACTTCACAGTTGCATACACCATAGTGCACAGTCAAGTGATCACACACCTATATGTCACACAGCTCTCCTCTCCTATAGTCACATCTCAGATATCCTGCTGACCCTCAAACTTATGAACACCCCAGTTGTCCTAAAGAGGAAGCCACACCACAATGACACAGAGGCAGACACCTGAGGGCACATTTCACTAAGCACAATCTGTAAGTTGATACACTGGAGTGTGAGTACAGAGTGTTTTAATTCCCTGGAGTAGGCATGACTGCGCAGGTCAACGTGAAACAGTGAATAGCCCTGGACAGTAGCAGGTGGCTGAGCAAGTGTGAAACACTTAATATACATACCTCTGAGGCCCCAGAATTGGTCTCTCCTACTGCATGGGTGTTTTTTAAATACCCCAGGCACATGTGGTGAGTCTGACCAGCAATTGGAACACATATCAAAGGCACACACAGATCACATGTCAGATATCAGGCATCGTGTAAAACAATTGACCCATCCACGAAGCATACAACAGAGTCCCGGTAACATATGCTGTCCAGAACCTTACAACAAAACAAAAAGAATGCCAATACTGTTCGCATTACTTCTACTCTATATCTGACCACATATGACTTAAACTTCATGTGTCACGACACTTTTGTTTCATAAACAAATCTTTTTTATTTTCTCATTTTATTTCGTTTTGGTCGAATTTTTACCAATTTTCCATTTTTGTAAAACACACCTAAACAGTACATTCAATATAAACTTCAACATTCTAAAAGTGCTATACAATCATATACATTGAAAAGACAGTTTAATACCACATTCCTTCGATCTTCCACATTCACACACAGCAAAGAAATGTTATGTACATCACAGTAATAAACTTGAAAAAAACATAGAAAACTTATTATTTGTCTTATTTTATGAAAAAATCAAGGATCTACGTGTTTCGAACTCAGCACATTTTTGGAGTTATTATCAGGACAATGCTGTGGAACAAAATAAAAAGATTTGTTCATGAAACAAAAGTGTTTTGACACATAATGTTTAAGTCATATGTGGTCAGATATAGAGTAGAAGTAATGCGAACAGTATTTGTTTTGTTGTGAGCCAGTGGCTTGGCCTTGCTGTTGGGAGCCCAGACCCAGTGGTGTTTTTTTTGTCCAGAACCTTAAGCACAGCTGACTGCAGGGACACAATGCCGAAGTGAAACAAGTCACAGACTGTAGGGGCCACACCTGTGGATCAGAGGAGGAGGGTGCTTTACAAGACCGACGTAATGTGGAAGTGTAACCAGTCCAAGAGACTGCAAATAACATGTGAAACATATTTCACAGATTAGGAATGGACTAACCCCCTCCTTGCTGCTATCTGGCCTTCAGCTGCCCATCCAGGTCCGGGTCCGGGAAGACCACCGCCAGAATCCTGAGCATGTGGGGGGTCAGGGTCCGTTGTCCACCCCTCCTGCAAGGAGGCGACAGCTTCAGCTGGACCCTTGCAATGCTCCGGGTCCAGCCCCGAAGGTCGTGCCACCTCTTCTCCAGTTGCGGATCTGGCGCTTGTAGACCTGCACTGGTCTAACTGCCCGGGCGATGATCAGCCAGATCTCCTTCTTCTGGTGGGCATCAACCTGTGAGGATAACAAAGTGAAAAGGCCATTACCACACATGCCACACATGTGCTGCACACAGTTGGATATACATGTAGTCATCACAAAGGTAAATGAGGTACACAGGTAGTGGACCCATGGAAATGTACAATTGTCCTGCATGTCTGACATGGTAACATTGCCTGGGAAGTAAATTCTTGCACAAATACACTTTTTCATCAGGACACCTGTTCATTACATGTTCCTGCACACTTTGGGGGTTGAACGTACTCAGTGCATATGCTTGCACTGGTGTACACACTGCTAGCACTGCTAGTCAGACAACATGCACAATGAGGAAGGCACTGTACTGCACACTCACCTGCTCCCCTGGTTTCCCATACAGCTTGCAGTACTGTGGAAGGAGCCCGTCCAGCAGGGCCTGGTTCTCCTCAACTGTGAAGGCTGGGTCTCTCTCCAGAGTACGTGCCATAGCAGTAGCCAGAGGATGCAGAGACAGCAGCAGTGGTAGCAGAGATGTGGTCCTGTAGCTTGTGATGCAGGCAAGTGAGCACTCTGGGGGCCAGCCAGCCTTATATCTGTGCTGCAGAGGCAGAATATGTGCCATGTGTCCTAAGTGATAGGTCCATCAAGGTTGCATCCTATGAATCTGGCAAACCATGTATTTGTTAGACTCGTACACGTCTTCCACATCGTTCAAAATATCACCTTCATGACACCCTAGGATTTGCAACATTGTTGTAGGCAGCCAACTGAATTTCCAGCGCACGACTCGTACAAGTTTTGAATCTGCGTCCGTCTCCATGACAGTCCATAGCCAAGGAGTGCGCACGGCTCGGTCAACTAACTGTACGACGCGTAGTTTGAAAATCCACATGCACTCGTCTCCACACGATTCAATGGGCAAAGAGTGCGCACGACTCGGTCCATGCCTCCACAACGCGTATGCATTAAAGTCACCTGCGTCGGTTAACATTGCAGTCAATGGCCAAGGCGTGCGCACGGCATGGTCCAACATTGTGCGATGTGTCTCTGTAGAAGTTACCCGCATCAGTTAACATTGCAGTCAATGGACAAGGCGTGCGCACGGCTCGGTCCATAACTGTGCGATGCGTCTCTGTAGAAGTCACCCGCGTTGGTTAACATTGCAGTCAATGGGCAAGGCATGCGCACGGCTCTGTCCATTCCTGCACGACGCGTATGTATTAAAGTCACCTACGTCAGTTAACATTGCTGTCAATTGCCAAGGCGTGCGCACAGCTCGGTCCATGCCTGCACGACGCGTATGCATTAAAGTCACCCGCGTCGGTTAACATTGCAGTCAATGGCCAAGGCGTGCGCATGGCTTGGTCCACAACTGTGCGATGCGTCTCTGTAGAAGTCACCCGTGTCGGTTAACATTGGTGTGACTTGATAACGGATTCCACACACGATTACTTGCCAGGGACTTAGGTACACACCTACAACACCACAGCTTGTGCTACACTGTATCCCATGGCATGTAAGGCTGCCTTACCTGTGTGTGTATGAGGGTAACATTTGGTTTGTTGTGTGACACTTTGGTACAGCCACTCACAGGCTGGGCACTGGTTCATGGAGACAGAATCCTTTGTGTGTTGTGCACATTACCACTGTGATGTGCAACTGTTCAGTTAGGGGCATGAGTCATGGACGCAGTTGCAGTTTGGATATGTGTATGACATGTCACATACACCCTGAGTCCTGGGTGGGATGGTATGTATGTCACAGCGAGACTCATAGCCACAATTGTGATGTAGGCCCACAGTCTGTGTGCATGTTGTGCCTCAGATGTCTCTGATTCCATGTCCCCCTAGGCCAGACAGTCTCCACATCCATGTGGTTTGTGCATCAACATTGATATATATATATTTTTTTAGTCTTCATTTTCCACCATGGTTTCAAGTGTAAAAGCGAAAAGAAGGCGACGTACTGTCACAGTATAAAACTGGCAAGGATTGTTTAGTAAAGGATTCTGACACCCATCAGCAATGTCGCTACTTCTAGAGGCCAACACCAAAGAAACCAAAAAAAGAGAAAGTGACAGATGCTGCCATTGTACCCGAGATTCCAGACAGAATACGGCAAAGCAGGAGGATTAAACCACAACTTATTGGTCTCATTTCAGCAGGTACCAGAACGCTCTCTTATCTCGGTTCCCCACCCTAACCAGATCCAGCTTTGACACCTGCAAGACTGAGGCACGCCAATCAATAAGGGAAGGTGGTATATAATCTTTCCATTTTTTGCAGATTTCCCTTCTGTCCAATAAGATGGAATAAAAAAGAAGATTTTTGGCTGGGCTCTGGGCCCCGTCCCTAACTCCATAGATAGCAAGAGGGTGATTGACCGAAACTTGACAACCCAACGAGGACGTAAGTAAGTTGCTTATAGAGTCCCAAAACAAAGTCAAGCAGGGACACTCGAAAAAAATATTAGCATCAGAGGCAGCTACTAAGCCACATCTGGCACATGCCACCGGGGTTCCTTGAGAAAATATTGACAACCTTTGTGGGGAATAATAATCTCTGTGTAGAGTGAAAAGATGGTTCCTACGTAACCAGGCAGGCTTAACAATGCCCCACAATACCTTACATGATGTAAGCCACAGATCTTGCACATTATGACCAACAAGGGCGGGACCCCACAGCAACTCTGGTAGTTGAAATTCACCATCCACTTCATCCTGGATCAGGTTATACCATAAGGAGATCTCCTTTTTGGCCGGAGGTTTGTCTAACAATAGGGACTCCAGATGACAGCCCCCATCTAGTGGAAATCTACTCCCACAGGAGGGCTGGGTGGTGTAAGAGTGGGCCCACCTAACAATATGCATGTATTTAAATCTGGAGAAATTTGGCCCAATTTTATGTTTTAAGAATTCCCATGGGAGCAGACACGCTTCCACAAACAGATCTCCCCAAACCTCCAACCCTGCATCCCTTAAAGGTTCAGCTAAACTATCTCCCAGCCACCCAGGACTCCCAGGAATGCCCCACAGAGGTGACCTACTAGAGAAATACCCCAACTTTATTGAGTTCCTCAATTTAGCCCAAGTTTTTGCCATCCCCTGCAAAACCTTCAGTTTGACCTTCTTAAAAAATTTGGGATCTCCAAATTTGAACAGGAAACCAGACTGAGCTACTCCTTCCCCTTTAAGCAAAGCTGAAAACATGCTTCCAATACCAAAGTCTGTGGGCATCTTTAATAGCATACGGGTATGAGAGAGTTGGAACGCCCATGCATAGATTTGCAGACCTGGAGCTGCTAACCCACCTTTCACCCTGCGCCGCCTGAGTTTTTTCATGCGATCCTTGGGATATGTTCCTCCCAGATAAAGGAAGTGATTTCTCCCTGTAATTTTGATAAAAATTAAGAATCAAAATAAAGAGGGATAGTGTTAAATAAAAAAGAAATTTTTGGTAAAATAGTTATCTTAATCAGATTGACTCTACCCAACATAGATAATGGGAGTTGCAACCACGATCGCATGAATTTGCGGCAATCTTTTGCAACAGCAGCAAAATTAGTTATAGCAATTTTGTTTATGTCTTTGACAATATTGAGTCCTAAGTAACGCAAACTTAGACTAGACTGCATATTTATGCCGCAACCATCGTCTTTCCAAACCAACATATCAGTTTTAAAAAGCGTTAACCTTGTATCCGGAAATTTCCCGAATTCCAGGGCCAACTTGATAGCTGCTGGAAATGCTGTACGTATATCTGAAGAAAAAATGAGAATATCACCAGCGTATAGGGCCACTTTCCTTTCCCATCCCCTATAGTTAAAAGATTTGATGTGTATATCCTCCCTTAAACACTGAGCGAAGGGTTCTATGTATAAATCAAATAGGAGAGGGGAAAGAGAGCAGCCCTGCCGCGTCCCCCTTGTGATGGTAAACGGGTCCGATAGTTCTCCATTCACCAATACACAAGCTATAGGTTTCTGGTACAGAAGTCTGACTGCTCGACGGAAGCAATCACAGATGTTAAATTTGACCAAGGCCCCCGACAGGTATAACCAATTTACCCTGTCGAAGGCCTTGGTTGCGTCAAGCGTCAGAACAGCCAGAGGCAGGGAGTCAGTTGTTGCCATGTTAATAGCCCTATCAGATCGTATGTCAATTCATACAATTGACGGCCCTTGACAAACCCCTTCTGATCGTGATGTAAAATGTCAGGTGCTACTAAGCCCAACCTCCCCGCCAGACCAGCAGCAAAGATTTTATAGTCTACGTTCAATATAGAGATTGGCCTATATGACCCACAGCACCAAGCTGGCTTCCCTGGTTTTAAAATCAAGGTTATTGATGCGCTATCCCAAGATACAGGGGGTGGTAGACCTTCCTGCAAGATTTGATTAAATAGCATAGTAAGAAAGGGTACTATGTCTTGTTCCAGGACCCTATAGATTTCAGCTGGAAGACCATCGGGTCCTGCAGCCTTTCCCTTCTTACTACTTTGGACAGCAGCCCTGACCTCTTCTTCCGTAATAATGCTATCATAAAAGGTTCGTTGTTCAGAAGATAGTGAGGGGAGAGAAATTTCTCTCAGCCAATCCTCAATATCTTCTGATTCAATCTTTTTATCTTCATGATTAATGATTTGGAAAAATTCTTTGAATGTTCTTCTGATATCATCATCTGAAGAGAATAACTTGTTATTAGAGGTGATAGAATCGATATTGTTGCGGACCTTGTCAGTTTTTGACTTCCAGGCCAATAAATTCCTAGCTCCTTCACCATACTGGAAATGGGCTATTTTACTAGCTTCCCATTTCTCCAGAATTCTCTTATTTAGAAAGGAGCCCAGCTGACCCTTTAGGGAGAGTAACTTGTTGTGTAAAACACTATCAGAGGAAGCAGTATTCAGATCAATATCAGCTTGGGTTTTAAGTATCTCAGCTTCAATAGAAGCTACATCTTCTCTATAATGTTTCCTCTGATATGAGAACTTGTTAGTAATAAAACCTCTCAAAAAGGCCTTAAAAGAGTCCCATGCACTCTCAGGTGCAGCCGAGCCAATATTATTATGCATGAAGCTCTGGGCTTCAGTTACAAGAAAGGAAATATCATCTGACGACGAGAGTAGTGAACAGTCAAATGACCAAATTCTAGGGGAAGCTTTAGGAAACCCAATAAGTTCCAAAAATACTGCTGAGTGGTCAGATAGATGAGAAGGAAGGTAGCAAATACTGTGAACAGAATCCACCAGTTTATGACTAATTAATATAAAGTCAACTCTTGAATGGTGATGATACTTATAATTTCGAAAAGAGATACCCTGAAGCTGTCCTGACCTAACTCTCCAAATATCAATGTATCCATATTGCTTCATGCAATTAAGCAAGAAGACCCTGGTCTAAGAAAGGGCTAGAGGCCGACTGTTAGGGGTTTTATCCAAAGAAGGATCCAATACTATATTAAAGTCCCCCGCCGGGATAGTTGGTTCCGGAAAGGACAGTAAATGTGAAAATATGGATTCCAAGGCCGAAGGGTCGTCCTGATTAGGCCCATAATAACCCAAGATCGTTATTTGAGCCCCAGCAATAATTACCGTGGTAATGACCCATCTACCACCTGGGTCTACCAAATGAGAAACTAACCTTGCTTTCAGTGGTCTCTTAAAGATAATAGTCACACCCCTAATATTCATAGCTTGCGATGTAGATACAGAAAAATTGATCCATCTATTTTTCTTAACTAGAGAGAGCATTTCGGTCTCAATCATATGTGTCTCCTGGAGTATAATGACCTGCGCATCCGAGTCGCGTAAATACTGCATAATCTTATCCGCTCTGGGTCTGGTGCGGAGGCCATTAACATTCCAGGAGAGAATTTTCAGACTACTCATGAGAGTCAAACCCATCCACCAACATACCACTCATAAAAAAAATTTGACAGAAACCTGCTATAACTGTGAAGTTACTTCGTTAAACATAAATTTCTTAATACTAAAACTAAGCAGAACCAAGTAGAAAATGAGGACATTTTTAAATATTCTCCCTTGCCCCACCCACCCCTTACCCCAGTGCCCTGAGCTGTCCCACCCACCCACCCCTCAGGAAACCCTTGCTCTATCTATCAGGAACAAGTCCAGAAGATAACGCCCCTGCCCGAGCTCCCTCTAGGTTGCTATATCGTGAAGACTAGAGATAATAAAGTAGAAACTCTATTTTAAGGGCAACTCACCCATCCCTGCTTATACCTCTATATCTCTTGGTGGCTAGATTGATTTATGTTATGTTTTTTCCCCCCAAAAATTGGCTAGGAAAGCTGCAGGAATAATAGTAGCCTATATCTTGTGTTCAACCAGAAGGCCCCTTGTCGTTCCCCAAGGCCGACAGAACCTCAACTGCCGCCTATACTGATCTGATGTTATACATCGTGTTAATATGCATTATTTTCAGCGCGGCAGGGAACATGAGTTGTGTGGTTGCACCTAGTTTTCTAAATGCATCTAACCGTCTCCCAAACTCCCACTGCTTTTCAAGGGTAACCCTAGATAGATCAGACCTAATCTGAAAGTTAAACCCTTTACCAGCCAAGGATTTCTGCTTTAGGGCTAAATTGAGGAAAAGATCCTTAAGTGTGTAAGTGTGAAAGTTTACAAGAATCTTTCTGGGTCTAGACCTTTGAGGATTCCTTCTGAACGGATCCCTATGGATATGCTAGATATCAGTAGCCAATTCCTCGGTTGATTGATCCAAACTTTACGATTCCTTTAAAAGTGAGATTACATATTGGTTAATGTCGGTGCCCTCACTCCCCTCAGGAATATTAAGGATACAGATGTTACTGCGTCTGGCATTGTTTTCCAAAGCTTCCATCCTCTCAGACAAGGCAAGATCCTCCCTTTTGAGTTTAGTAATATCTTCTTTAGCCTGATCTAAATGCAGAGAGAGGCCAGCTACCGTTTCCTCCAGTGCCGCTGTTCTTGAAGTGAGGCCATCAATCTTATTATCGAGAGATTCGCAGAAATTTCTAATCCCCATCTGATTTGCCGTGGACGCGTCAAAGCCTTTTTTGATGTCCGCAGACAAGGAGGAAAACATAAGTTGCAGGGAAGCGGCCGTCATGACAGTATTAATATCCTCTATTACAGTGCTGGGGGATGTAATCATATGTCCTTGTAGAGTGTCTCCTTGCAAACCCTGTAACCCCTGTAACTCCTCCTCTACCACTACACCTGTATCAGCACCGGTAGATGTATAACCATCAACCTTTTTAAGCTCCTCCAACAACGGGGTGTCTGTGAGGCTGATTGTAGATGAATAATTTCTGACGCCAAACCCAAGAGCAATGCACTCTCTACAGCAGACTCAGCTTCTCCAACAGAAGGGAGTACTTCCATAACACTAGCCAGGGGAATACAAGGTGGTGGAGGAAGTAACTTTAATTCGGCTGCGACAGAGGAAGAACTTAAGGGACCAGATATGGTTGTAACCCGGTCCTCTGAAAGGTCTAATACTTGTGGCACAGCTATAAAATAAGATCGAAGTGATGGCGTAATTTTGGACCGGAGATTAAGAACAGTTTTAAGACTCTTCACTGCTTTACAACTTTTTGTACGTTTTGCTTTGACCTCTGCGCACAAAAATGTAGCAGTTTTCTTTTTTGCAGTACACAAATCAGGACTCACAGTTAGACCCGGTCCCGGAGACTCTGTTTTAGTGTTCAGTCCAAAAACAGGGGCTGTGTCATTGTTACCTACCCCTCTAGCTTCTTTCCTTTTGTGCCCGCGCTTACATTTCCTTCTCGCAGGCAGAGGCGATTGAGGCGGCAGCGGTAAAACAATTGCAGAACTGGAAGAAACAATACTCTCACCACTCTGGGTTGCGTTTTCCTCTGGCCGCCGAAGCGATGGTACCTTCGCCACCTCTGTCGCTGCCAAGGCTTCTTCACCCACCAGGGGTCCAGTAAAGCCGCTATGGGAGATATGCAGGAGACTACGAAGCCTTCTGCCTCTCCTAAGCTCCAGGGTGGCCTGAGACCAGAGCTGCAGACCCGACGGGGCCGGTGGCAATCTCGGCAGGATCGATTAATTCAACCCTCCTGACTGCGGGCGTTCAGGCGAATGAGCTCACGCCTCTAAATACATGGAAAGGAAAAACAGACACCGTCTTCGTGGTAAAACGCGGTGTAACACAACGGAACGCAAAAAAGGAAAAACATGTGTTTCATACACCCAGTTGTCGAAATGTCATTTTCCAAATGCCAGAGACCCCAAAGCCTCCAAAACTAAATCCCTAGCATCAAACAACAGGAAAAATAGCCTTCAGCGGGAGCCCAAGCTTGGAGCACCACTGAAGCTCAACTCGCTGCCGCCATGTTTCCCCTCCATCAACATTGATGTTGTGTGTGTGTGTCAGAGACGTTCCTGTACGGCCTGCAGAGACAACAGGGGCCACTACCTGTGGGACTAATGGTTTTTTTGTGGGGTGTACATGATACGCCATGTCATGCCAGTGTCCATGTGGCAATTCAGGGCCCCTGAGTATCTGCCTGTCAAAGAGATGTTATGCCTGGGAGACATCAGTCCTCACTTGTCACTGTGGTGTGTGTTTGGAATGTGACAACAGTACAAGGGTGAGGTACTGGGTTTTTCAGAACCGGTACTGATCCGGTAACCCAGCGGTGTCAGGGGCAACACCCAAAGACCTCGAGTACTTTCCTGATTCAGACCACAGAAACACGAGTCTTCTAAGTGAAGTCAAAGATGTAATTTATTGGCTGCAACCAAGTAACAAGCGTCCTAGAAGTGCAACAACACGGTGTGTATATTCTCAGGAGACTGCTCAAATTTACAAAGCCTGGCTTCTCCTTTCATACAGATTTTTAAGCTTCAGGCAAGCATTCTTAGATTTGCAGTGCAAACATTCTTGGATTTACAGTGAGCTATTCACATATTTTCATTACAAAAGAAAAAGCAGAGTCATGATGACAAGTACACATTTAGTGTGTCCAGTTCGTGATCAATTACCCGGCAAGGCCCAACATTTCCATCAGATATCGGTGTACCCTCAATAAAACCGGGCTCCTCCTCATCATAAAGCAAAAGAAGAGAAAAGAGCAGGGACAGGTGTGAGCAAGATTTAGGCGGGGGTGTGTGCGATGGGAACAGTTTATGGCCTGTTGTGCTTTGATGCTATCTTGTTCGGCCACTGGGAGAGAAACTGACCAAACAGGTTTGGCTTGGGGCAATGGTTCCAGCTTGCCCAGGTCACAGAAAAGTCAATTAAGGTGTATGTGTCCTTTGATATCGAATTCAGCTGTGGTTACAAGCCTATGTGAAGGGCAACTCACAAAATGGCTGCCAAGCGTAAAATGGAACCCAAGGGTTCAAAAACGAAAATGGCGATTTCGAGGTGAAATTGTTACTTGATTATGGCGAAAATGCTTGTGCATAGTGTACTAGCCATTATCGGTCTTTTGACACCGAAATCGTCATGCTACGACAAAGTTTGTTGCACGAGTCCAGAATTTTCAGAACTACAAACCCTCCTTTTGCCCTTACATAGGCAATTTAACCTAATCTCATGCTAATCTGAGTCCAGGTCTATATTCCTAAAGTCATTGAGATGTTGCTGTAATATCATTCTGGTACTTAGTTCGTCTTGTGACACTGGCTTCCTTACACATGATGTAGCACAGAGGCTACATATTGCAGGAGCACACTGTACGCACAGACAGAACAGGAAGAGAATGGATAAGACCATCCCAATGACCATCAGAATTTTTCATCCCCAGCCGGATATCAGTTCCCAGAACCATCCCATAAAAGACCAATCCCCTTTATCCATATGAATAGATTCGGAATTTTTATGCAGTTTGGAGATGGCCTGGTACACCGTTGGAGCGTTATCTGGAATGAATACACAGCAACTCGATTGGATCAGTTTACATACCCCACCTCGGTCTGCAAGTATGACATCTAATGTGACCCTGTTCTGAAGGGTCATAAGACGGTCCGATTGGAGCTCAGCAGTCAAGTTACTAAGGGCACCAGCAGTGTCAATTACGGTGGATTCAACCACCCTTGCTAATTGCCTTATGTTTCTGCTGTTAACCATGGGCCCCCAAAACGGCAGAAAACCTTTTGCGAAATCCCCAAACTCCTGTTCTGCGGTGTCGTCTTTACTCACAACACCCCTAACTGTCCTTGTCCGATGGTAATCTGCCGCGGCCGTGTAGGTGGGAGGCAACAGGAACGAAACAAAACATGTGCCCGAAAAGTCAGGGGGCAACCATGTATATGCTCTATCATGGCAGATGAAATAGGTACCCTTGGCTGCTAGAAACGAAGGGGAAGTCTGAGATGCAAAAACATACGTTCCAGTACAGACACTCTTCCCTAACTGAGCTCTGGGATTCTTTCCAGTACCTTGCAGACACAGATGACCCTGATGGGGTACAATCCAAATCGGGGAAGATCTCTTAGCTTGCTGTTTCTCACTCAGAGTAGCTCCATATCCGGTCACGTTCCATCCTATGTATACTAGCGTCTCATCTCTCGGGATAGTCTCATAGGAAATATCTTCCTTAATCATATCCACTATACCCTTAACTAGAGCACTATTCTTAGGATTGTCTGTTACAGAACGTAGGGGGTAAACTTTGTGTGCATAAATGAACATTGTCCTGTATGCCCACACAGAACCATTGTGACTGAATGGCAGGACCAAGTAAGGGATACCTTTATCCGTTGTGTGGGGCATAAGTCCACACACCCAACAGTTAGTCGTGTTCATTACTAGTTGGTGTTGGTGCAAGAGCTGAATGAAGGAGTTATTAATGAACTCTAATCTCCTAGCTGACTCATGTTCAGGAAGGGGTTGAAAAGAATGTGCAGAGACAGTAGGAGGAGGTATGGGCGATGTAGTCGGTGCAAAGGTCACTTGTAAAGAAAACAGTACATATCCTATTAAAAACATCATTGCACTTAATAACAGCAAAATGCATAATAATAAAAAACGTTTCTTTGTCATCAATCCACATATTCTTGTTTTAAAGTTCACAGCTTGGGCAGGTCTCTCCATTTTGAAAAACTCCATCTTCTCTATGATGCTGCCCGCGGTGTGGAGATTGATTCTGCTAAGGAGTGCTTCTGTTCAGTCCAGGGTAACTCCCTTAGACCAACCAGAACTGTCGACCTAACCGTCTCCAGCTGCACTCCAAAGACTGTGGCAACCGCGACCCTAGCAGCGGAACCCGGATGGCGGTTTGAAAAAACAAAAATGAGCAAGTTTCTCAGATGGGAGAGCTGCACTTTCAAAAATAGTTATTAAGGGGAAAAAAAAGTTATTAGTCCAGTTTTATTAGTTCGTATTTCTCGCCCTCAGATTATACCGTTGTTTTCCCGGTATTGTATGGTCTTGAAACAGGGCTTCAGGTTCTGTAGTGTCCAATTGGGCTGATGATGGTACGGCTGGTTGCAGAATATTGTCACTCTCTCGATCTGTAATTGTTCCTTTCACACGAGCATCACTGAATGGTATGAACCGTGGCACAGATTCAGTCTCTGAGTCGGCGACACCCTCCTGGACCCACCGGTCATAGGGCAAAGGCAAGGGGATCCGTTTGCAGTGGATCCCGTGGATCCAGTTCTTCTTTCCTTCCACACGAACGGCTGTTCTTGTGGAAAGAAGGACGAGGTGTGGGCCGGTCCACCTGGGCTGTTCGTTCTTTGTTCGTTGAAAGTTTTTCACCAACACCCAGGATCGATTTGATGGCCTGGATCTTCAGAGACCGGAGGCAGAGAGTCATGGACCTGTTGGTGTAAAACACGCAATTTAGCCATCAATTCATACAAGTAGTCAAGCAAAACAGGGTGCTCTATTTCACTAAATTTTGTGGGTCTGGGCACCCCCCATATGTTGGCCGGGCGGCCGAAAACAATTTCATAGGGACTAAGTTTTACTCTAGAATGCACTGTCATTCTGGTGGATAGGAGTGCTAAGAGCAGAGCATCAGGCCATTTAAGACCAGTGCTCGCTTGAATCTTGGCCAATTTTAATTTTAGGGTGCCGTTGTAGCATTCTACTAATCCAGCTGATTGGGGGTGATTTGCAGCGTGAAACTTTTGTCTGATGCCTAGCCCTTCACACACTTTTTTCATCACTCGTCCCACAAATTCACTCCCATTATCACTCCAGACCATTCTAGGCATTCCGAATCTAGGGAAAAACTCTTTCTCAAGGGCTTTCGCGGTGGACAAGGCAGTATTGTCCTTTAGGGGATATGCTTCTACCCATCTGGAGAAGGCACAGACAACAACGAGTACGTATTTTAGATTGTTGCACCTCTCCATGTGTATGAAATCTAGCTGCAAAACCTCAAACGGATACGTAGGAGGTGCAAAATGACCAGCTGGAGTTGGGGTTCCCATACCAGGATTGTGTTTCAGACATACCATGCAATTTTTAACCACGTTCTCTGCACACTTAGGGATTCCAGCATTTTGCCACACTGGAGCCAACAACTTGCAAATCCCTTTCACGCTGATATGAGCCATTCCATGAGCCATTGTAACCACTGCAAGCACGTATGCATCGGGTAGCAACCATCTCTGATGCTCTGACAATTCGACCCAACAACCATTTGCATCCATTCTGCCGGTACTTTTTCTCCACATGCTCATCTCTTTCTCTGTAGCCTCAGATTGAATCGATTTCACACTCTCTATAGTGTCCTCACACATTCCAACATCACCAACCCGTCTTGCAGGACCTGCAACATACATTCGGCTCATCACATTCCTTGCTGTTTCTTTTGCAACTTCATCAGCAAATGCATTCCCACGACCAACATCATCAGTCACCTTCTTGTGAGCACTACATTTTACAATCGCAACTTGTAGAGGCAAAGTCAGTGATTCAAGAAGCTCATTCACCAACTGACCATGCTGGATCTTAGCACCATGCGAAGTCAAGAAACCACGTTCATGCCACAATCGTCCAAAACTGTGAGCCACACCAAACGCATACTGACTGTCAGTGTACACATTTACTTTCATTCCTTTTGACAACACACACGCTCTTGTAAGTGCAATCAATTCTGCTGCTTGAGCGGAGTTATGTGGAATACGTGTAGATTCAACGACTGTATGCAAAGTGGTGACAGCATATGCTGCAGTCGTGTCACCATTCGGAAGCTTGAAGCATGAACCATCCACCCATAATGTACCATCACATTCAGAAAGGGGGGTATCTTGGAGGTCTATTCTCCCTTTTGTTTCTTCTTCTGTTATAAGAAAACAATCGTCTTGTTCTTCAGCACTCTCTGTCTCAGCTGGAATTGGCAGTAACGTGGCTGGGTTTAGTGTGCTGCATCTTTTGATGTGCACATGGCTCACTAACAAAGTTAGTTCGTAACCTGACAATCGAGCACTAGTTAAGTGCTGTGTCTTGATTCTGTTCAATAACGTGTCCACTGCATGTGGAACCATTACCACTAACGTGTTATTCATCACTAAACCAGCAGACTGTCGAATCGAAACAGCTGCTGCTGCTGTTGCTCTTAAACAACTTGGCAATGCTTTAGCTACTGGATCCAAAGTCGACGAAAAATATGCACATGGACGCTGCTTGTCTCCAAACAACTGTGTCAACACTGATAATGCACAACCCTCTTGCTCGTGGACATATAATGTAAAGGGCTTACTGTAGTTGGGGGTACCCAACACAGGAGCCGAACATAATGCTGTGCGCAATTCAGAGAAACTTTTCTGACACTCTTCGGACCAAGGCACGGGATTGGGTGTATCTTTACATGTTAATGCCACCAATGGTTTGGCCAGTAAAGAAAAATTTGGAATCCACTGTCTACAGTACGATGTAATACCCAAGAAAGCACGCACTTCTCTCTGAGTTCTTAGCACACTCAATTTTGCTATTGCCTGGATTCTTTCAGGGGTAAGTTTTCTTCCCTCCTTCAATAAGAGATGACCTAGGTAGGTCACTTCTTGTCGACAATATTGTAATTTAGACAGGGACACTTTGTGATGCAGATCACACAAATGATGTAACAATGACAACGTGGCTTCTTTACAGATTCCCTCAGAATCTGCAGCAATAAGTAAGTCATCAACATACTGAATGAGTGTAGCGCCTTCAGGTAAAACAATTGTATCAAGCTGCGTTTTTAGAGCTTGACTATATATTGATGGACTTTCACAGTAGCCCTGGGGAGCGCGTTTAAAGCGGAAGCTTCGTCCTCCTAAACTGAAGCCAAAAATGTCCCTGCTTTCCTCAGCAATAGGGATGCTGAAGAAAGCATTCTTCAAGTCAATCACCGAAAACCAGGTAGAAGAGGCTGGGATCATAGTCAACAGGGCAGTAATGTCAGGAACAACTGGAAATTGTGGCACTACTATTTTATTCACCTCTGTAAGGTCAATCACAAATCTGTACACAGGTGGCTGGGACGGGTCAGTTCGTTTCAAAACAGGCAGAACAGGACTGTTGCAAACGTTGCCTCTCGTCTCTTCAATCATACTTTCTCAATCAAATCATAAGTGATCGCTAACAACGCTTTTTCACCTTCACTAGAAATCTTGTATTGGGGAATGCGCGGCATTCTAACATTTGCTTTCAATGTCACAACATATGGTGGTATTTCCAAGAGACCCACATCGTTAGGACCAGTAGCCCAAAGAATATTAGGTAGAGACAACAATTCTGTCGGAATTTTATCCCTTGACAGATACATTGGAGAAACCACTTTCTTACCTAGTGTAAGTTGTACTCCCGAAGGAGAACAGTACAAAGTTGCATACAATCTTTTTAACAGGTCCAATCCCAACAAGTTTTCACCACAACCTGTTGTTAAAATCAGGGGTGCTTTGAATTCACAAGGACCAACAGACAGGGACATAGGACATGAAATCGGGTTCCTAACCGGGGCGCCAGAAAAACCTACAGAAACATTCATTTCGCCAGACAAAGGTGCGCCAGGGAGTTTTGAGTGCATCATAGAACTCTTTGTAGCACCAGTATCCAACAGAAAAGGTTCTGACACACCTGATGTAATCACCTCAACGTATGGTCCACTCTGATCTACTGGAACTGAAACAACTCCCTCTCTTTGTCTATGGCTGTCCTAGCAATAATTACCTTCCATATACTCATCTTCGGCATAGTAATCATCAGCATAGTACTGAGCTGTCCTACCAGATGAGTTATTCTGCTGATCAAACTTATTCATAGAATCCTGAGGCGGAAAGGAGCATGCATTCTGATGGACGTTTCCACGTCCTCTACCTCTAGGTGTTTGCTGAACACCTCTACCTCTTGTGTTTGACACACCATTTGCGCGCTGTAACAGGATTGGGCAACTATACTTAAAATGACCCTCTTCCTTGCAATACGAACACTGATTGGGACCCACAGGAACGCGTGGCTGAGTATACTCTACTCTTGGCTTTTGAAACTGTGGAGGTTGCTGATAATTATTCTGATAGTTATTCTGACTGCCACTATTCTGTCCATTACCACCACGTGGCGGGTATGCTTGCTGTAACAGGACCTTCGTTTTCAACTCTTTAGTTTTCTTTTCTACTCTATTTTTCTCATCTTTGTCTCTATTTTCATAAGATTGCACAGTAGCCAGTATCTGTGCTGAAGAGGAAACTGCCCATGAACTCTCTGAATCTTTCAACTTTTTACACAACTCTGGAAGCAGATTGTGCACAAATTTATCGATGAACAGTCGCTGACCACCTTCTGTGCTCATATCTTGACCACTGTGGTCGACAAACGTTTCTTCAAACTTGGTGAAGAAATCAGACACCGTTTCATCTTTCTTCTGCTTACATGCAGACAACTTATCCCAATTTACTCTCAATTCGGGCATCAAAGTCTTCATATACGTAATAATTCTACCAGGATGTTCTGCCACTAAAGGCTCAGGTTTTGCACCACCAACTTGTCTAGCATCAGCAGCGGCAATATTCACCCATGTGTCGCCTACCTCTTGATCATGATCTGTATGACGAATCTTTCCCCATAAAGGCTGTGGAACAACATTCCCAAACAACATATCTACATCTGCCAAATTCATAATGCATGAACCTGCAGTCTACGACAATTCCTTGTAATACCCTGCCGGATTCTTGTGGGGATCGGGCAATGTCTGCTTAAAGGCTAATACTTCAGCTCGCTTCCATGGGACATGTACCCACACACGTTGAAAATGTGGCAGAATGGCTGGAACAACATTGGCATTCCCTTCCCTCCAAACTGGGGGAACCTCTCTCATGGGATATTGTCTTCCTTTGTAAATGTAAATGTGGCGTATTTGTATAGCGCGAACAGTGACCCGGAGGCATCCCGGCGCTTGTACTCCTACCACAAGGGAACCCCTCCTGGCTTTTCCTTGTGGGGTGTCCACTCCTGGGCATCCCATGGTGAAACCAGGCATCCCTTGAGCATCGGGGGCCTTTGTGGAGACTAAGCAAGCTATTGCCCAGAGTTGCAGCGTGGGACCCATGCTTAGAATCGGCACTGAGGCGAGAATATACGGTCAGAGGAATTTAAGCCCGAAACCCGCCGAGGCGGGAATCGAACCCTGGTCCCTGGCCAGCGTTCTGCATCAAGGTCTGCCGCTCTAAGCATTGAGCCACACTTCTCCACTTGGTAGAAGAATCAGGCTCAAACAATGACTTGGAAACATCTTCAGTCCTAAGTGATAACAACGTCGCAACTGCTTTCCTAACATCTGAACCCACAACGGTACCTTTTGAAAATTCGAACCGCACATGGTTCAACTCGGGCGGGCTAGAGTCCAAATCATTCTCCTCTAAATCCTCGCACAGGAAAACACACATTTTCTCAAAAACGTACCTCTGCTTTGATGCTTCCCACTGATGGAAGACATCCATAACAGATTCTAGTTCATATCTCATCGGGTCAGTAACCCATTTATGTGCCAAACGATCCAATACTTCTTTCTCCCTAGAATCAGGCAGGTGGCTGCGCAACTCTTTGTGTTCAGGGGTATGAGTCGGGCTTGTCGCTCCAAACAAAGGATATAGAAGACTAGAAACAGTGCTTGCCACTCTCTGGTGGACAGACGGCGAAGTCGAGGAAAAGACAAGTGAGAAAGCAGGGTGAGATGAGGCAGATTCAGAGGTAGTGTCAGGAGGAGTACCAGGAGGAGTACCAGGAGTGGTAGTTGATACAGTAGTTAGAGTTGGAGGAAGTATAGGAAGAGCAGGTGTAAAAGCCGGTGGCCTTTGGGGAGGCTGCACCGGAGGAACAGGAGCCAGCTGAAGAGTAGCTGGTGGGTGCTGTGGAGGAACAGGAGGTATAACAACCATGGGTTGCACAATTAAAGGTTGGGGAGGTGCTGTAGCATTTTGCGCATAGGGGGGTGGTGAACTTAACAAATGCGACATTAGGGGATCTTATTCAAGTTCTTTTGCTGCTTCTTGCTGAAGAGGCGGCAAAACTGGGTAGTATTTATCTATTACCATTTTACGTTGCCTGTGCAACTGCTCACTCATCTGTTCTTCTTTATTGTCTTTATACTGCCTAGCAGCTTGCATTATCGAGATACCCCTTTCTCTCTTATTTTTCTTCTCTAATTTAATTTCCTTTTGTTTGGCCTCCTCACGCCATAAGCGGAAAGAATCAAACATTGCCGGCCGGGCTTTCTTCTTAAAAAGTTTAACTTCGAGATTATCCAGGATTTCTGTATCAAAGGTACCATATTGGGGCCATTTTAAAACACCATCCTTGCGGGTGTATTTTATCCATACTTCATTGTATGTGATGGGGCCTACTCCATGTTTTACATATAATTCGTAGGTTGGAGTTCCAATCGGAGGAACCGGACACGAGTCCTCCAGTCGGGAGTCCCTATTATTACAACCAAGTCAAAACAATTTTCCAAGTCTGCTAAGACCAGGCATCTTCGCTCTCTAGTCTAGCTTCAAACTTCAAAGGATTATCGATTACGATATTTCTCGTGAATACACGAGTCCTTCGGCTTTGGCGCTTGCAAGTTCCAAATCAAAGCGGTCCCAAAAGGGGACACCAAACAAACTAAGGACTGGGAGACGCTCCACTTATACTTAACTGAGGTATCGATGACGTCACCAGAAGACTCGTCTAACGTTTCGCTCTAGCAAACATCAAGGGTCCAAATCAGGGCGATAGTCAGGGCAGCAGTCCTTCGTAGCCGTCAGAACGCGGGGAACCTCGCACCAAAGACCTTCGGAACCACGTCGCTGAAGTGGCTGGCCGTCCTCCGAAATTTTCACACGAAGATCCTCACGAACCTCTGGCTTGGACCGGTACCGCTGATACTGCCCCATGTTGGGCACCAACTGAGGTACTGGGTTTTTCAGAACCGGTACTGATCCGGTAACCCAGCGGTGTCAGGGGCAACACCCAAAGACCTCGAGTACTTTCCTGATTCAGACAACAGAAACACGAGTCTTCTAGGTGAAGTCAAAGATGTAATTTATTGGCTGCAACCAAGTAACAAGTCCTAGAAGTACAACAACACGGTGTGTATATTCTCAGGAGACTGCTCAAATTTACAAAGCCTGGCTTCTCTTTTTATACAGATTTTTAAGCTTCAGGCAAGCATTCTTAGATTTACAGTGCAAACATTCTTGGATTTACAGTGAGCTATTCACATATTTTCATTACAAAAGAAAAAGCAGAGTCATGATGACAAGTACACATTTAGTGTGTCCAGTTCGTGATCAATTACCCGGCAAGGCCCAACATTTCCATCAGATATCGGTGTACCCTCAATAAAACCGGGCTCCTCCTCATCATAAAGCAAAAGAAGAGAAAAGAGCAGGGACAGGTGTGAGCAAGATTTAGGCGGTGGTGTGTGCGATGGGAACAGTTTATGGCCTGTTGTGCTTTGATGCTATCTTGTTCGGCCACTGGGAGAGAAACTGACCAAACAGGTTTGGCTTGGGGGAATGGTTCCAGCTTGCCCAGGTCACAGAAAAGTTAATTAAGGTGTATGTGTCCTTTGATATCGAATTCAGCTGTGGTTACAAGCCTATGTGAAGGGCAACTCACAAAATGGCTGCCAAGCGTAAAATGGAACCCAAGGGTTCAAAAACGAAAATGGCGATTTCGAGGTGAAATTGTTACTTGATTATGGCGAAAATGCTTGTGCATAGTGTACTAGCCATTATCGGTCTTTTGACACCAAAATCGTCATGCTACGACAAGGTTTGTTGCACGAGTCCAGAATTTTCAGAACTACAAGGGTACTGTGACACAGCCTAATGATTTGCCATTGCACTATATGGAACTTATGTACACATGTTGGTTTGAGGTGTGAGATGATGGGCATGAAGGTGACATATGTGTCCATACCCAACAGCACACACCTAAGTTCACTGTGTATTGTCATAATGTATCATGTGATATTTTGCTTGGTCACAGCCACATGGGTGGATATATGTACAATCTTCCTTTGCCCATCTCTGTACTGTAGGGCACCAGCTGTCCATAGACCATTCCAGACCTTGAAATCATGGTGGAAACTCGACTGCATCCAACGGTACTGCTTCACCAGGCCACTGATTGAGGAGTTGGCAGAGCAGTTGGCGCCACATCTGCTACCTGGCCGGACATACCGTACAGCACTGACCCGGTATCTTCCAGTACACTGTGGCTACTGCTGGTGGTATGTCGCAAACTATGTTCAGTCGTGTGTTTCTCGATGTCTTGGATGAGATGTTGCATTTCCTTGACCAGTAGATCAAGTTTCCTAGCCCAGGTCAACTCACTGACTTAAAAGATGCTTTTTATACATCGGATCTATTGATGGTACACATGTGGCCCTGGTACCACAACGAGCACATGAGCAGATGTACCAGAACAGGAAACATTTCCACTTCATCAATGCTCTGGTGGTATGTCTAGCGGACATGTGTATCACACATGTGTGTGTACGTTTCCCCGGTTCTGTGCACAATGCCTACATCATGAATTGTCGCATTGCGACGATGATGTCACAAATGCCAAACCAGTGTGCCTGGCTTGTCAGTGTGTACTGACTGTTTACCATTGTGTGTGTTTGACAATGTTGTATTCTACCCTCTTTCAAAACTCAGCTAACGTGCAATTGTTTGTGTAGGTGACTCCAGATACTCCAACATGCCGTGGTTGCTGACACCCCTCAGGAACCCTGTGAGAGCAGCCGAGATGCACTACGATGAGGTACATGGTCGGACCAGGGGAGTGATCGAGCGGACATTTGGTCTCCTGAAAAGCCACTTCCGCTGCCCGGACAAGACCGGAGGCTCCCTCCCATATGACCCTGCAAAGGTGTGCAAAAATTTCATAATATTCTGCATGCTACACAACATAGCAGTGCCGAAGAAGTTGCCTCTCATCCAGGATGACGATGACCTTCATCCGTCACCTGTGGAGGATCCTGGCATGGGCCACAATGCCAATGATGATGATGATGAGGGTGACGTCCGCAAGCAGCCCATCAACAACCTCTTCACCTGAATGTGAGTTTACAGGCTTGTTATGTCAATATATTGAGTTGGCCTGAAAATGTGTTGGTGCTGGTCAGTTGCTGTTTGAGTGTGTTTGTGTGCTACTTGACTGGATGCGTGCAGTGATGTGTCCTTTCACATAGTCTGTACTCCACAATAGTGTTGATATGCTAACTTATTTCTATGTAGGTTTCTTGTGACATGTTTTATGCATGTGTATTGCATTTCTATCCTGTTCTGCTGTGCCTTTGACTGTGTTTTATGTCTGTCCTTCCCTGGCTACTTTGCCTGTTGTTTGGTCAAATCTGACCCTCAACACCCAGAGTCCAATTCCAGGGTAGAAGTTGTCGATTCTCATCAAGTGATGTACCACACACCCCTGAACCTCAATTCTTCGACACTTGGTGACCGGGTGCCCACTGTCATGTGGCATTACCTTGCAACTGTTGTGGAATAAACAGGATGCTGATGTGTAATGAACCTGTGCTTCACTTTGTTAAGTGCGTTGTCTGTCTTCACACATCTGTCTGACATTTGATTACCTCACCTGTGGGCTTGTTGCCACTGACTGTGAATAGGTGTGGTGTCTGTGCATTCCACTGTATTTCTGGTTAACATCTTTGTAGGCAATGAGTTACATGGCCATGGTGAGTATGTGTTGTGATGCCCTAGTGGTGTGTCTCCCTCATATGTGTCACAACACCATGACTCACATAATGATAATCACATTGCTGTAGTAGTTAGCATTCACTCTGTTCTTTAGCAGATCATCATCTCCATGACGCATACCAAGTTGGAATCACAACAGAGCAAGTATAGTGTAATAGTGAGTTTATTTACATACATGTGTGAAGATAATGCACAGGATTGTGGGTGCTGTACATTAGGTTTGGAATTCAAAGTTCACAGATGACTTGGAAGTCTTGGTAGCTGAAATATACAGAGTAAAGTCCACAGTCATCTGCTACATGAGACCAACATGAACCCTCCATGTCATGTTGGCGAGTTCGGTTATATACAACAAGGTGAATGGTTTGCACACAAAGAACAAATTCCAGAACAGGTTTTGTGTTCCTGGGGGATGTGCATGGCCATCTGTGTCTCACTTGTCCTTCTTCGGATGACCCCTCTTCTTCTTCAGGGGGATCCTCAGGTGCAGGCGTCTGCAGTGCAGAGGACTCTCCACCAGAGTCATCCTCCCACCCTGTAGCATTTGCAGATCTCGCAGCAACAGATGTTGTGGGCACACAGGATGCGAGCATGATGGGCAGCCTGCTCCTGTTGAATGTCCATGAGGATCCCCACTACCTGGCCGAATCCTTGGGTGCTATCCTGGTACGCATCTATGATGCGTAGCAGTTGGGAGTCATCATGCAGTCCAGACCCCTCTGCAAGCAGTGACCTCTGCCTACCACTCCCCCCACCACCCCTAGCCACAAGAGCAGGACCTGCGGTGGCACGCACTGGTGACACTGGTCCTCCTTGGGTGTTGTTAATGGTGGTGTTGTCCGTAGCTTACAGGGTGGCTGGTGTCCCTGTGCTGTTGGAATTATGTGTCCTTGGCCTGTCCGTGTTGGCGGGGGTGCTCTGTCTGTTGCCAGATGTTGGAGGCATGGGTGCAGGGGGTACAGATGCTTGTACTGCTGGTGCTGCATGATGACTCACACTAGAGGTACCTGGACAGAGACTGATCCAAACCAGAGAGATCAGGGTCCACTGGAGTCTGGGACAGGGACTCCTCTTCATTTGCAGCTGTGTCCCCAGCACCACCTGTGTTTGGAAGAGACACACAATGTAAGTTATGTTTCTACAGGCATCACTGGTTCACATACATGACATTTGCAACTGTACGTCAGCATGCGAGCCTGTAGACTGCATTGTCCTAAGTTGTCATTGACAGAGATTGATATTGTTGTGGCACATTGTCCTGCCAACATAAAGGATTTCAATGTGCATGTCGAAGTGTGTGCATGACCAGCTCATGTATAGATTTGACTGTACATGGCCATTGCTACTCAAGGGCCATCACGTGGCTGACACAGGTGTGTCATCCCTGTTCACATTTGACCTTTGACGAGGACATACATGCAATTTCACTTAGAATATATTGCACAATTGGGGCATGTGTGGTAGCAGTTTTTGCGAGTCTTTGTGCGTCAAATTGGTGTGTCAGTACAACATGGTCACAGTTCGGTATGCCTGAGATCTCTGGGGAGAATCTGTTTTCTTTTTCTGTGTTCCTAGTTGCCATCTCATTTCATAGAAGTGATGATGTCTCTGTAGCTAATGAGTTTTGTATGTGCAAAAGTGATTTATTTTCTCAATGTTCTCCATGGTGATTGGGATTGAGCACGGCAGCTCTCGGTCTTTTCCTCCATGCTCATGACAATGATAGCCAGTGTTGTGTGTATTTCGGTTTTGCTGCTGTGAGTAGCATGTCTCCTCCAATGCAGTCCAGGTTAGACCTTGTGTCTACAGTGTTCATGACAGTGAGTGGTGTGTTATGTGAAGGATGCATATGTTGCAGAACGATGTAGGAATGGAATGCAGCTCACAACAGCACCTAGTGTGAATGAAACCATGCTACAGTCTCAGTTATATTGGTGTGTCTATTCCATTCACTGTCAGGTGTCCCCTGTCAATGATGTATATGTGAGTTCCTGTGTGTTTTGTGCTATGTACTATATATGGATCTCCGCACTTGTCATCTGCAAAACACAGCTTCACAGCCAGACCTGGGGGCACCCCTGGGCACTGCAACCCCGAGCTGTGATTTCAAACATACGGTTGCAATGGCTGTGAGTGCGAACGTGTTTGGGTTGGCCAGTGCATATGTGTGATTTGCAACCACATCAATTATCAGCCCATGTGTCAGCCATCTTGCCCGGGTATTTACTTTGTGAGTGACTGGTATCACATGTGCAATGTGTTTTAGCAGAGAAGGTGTGTATGGGAAGCATCTGTGGTATTAGTTTTAAATCAGGACCTCCATCTCACTCAGCCAGTTATCCCATCATGAAGTGTACCACCAATGCAATGGGTGCAGGTTATCTTTCAGGATGTCAGTCAGTGTTGTCCTGTTGTTTGTTGGTGCCCAATTCCCAGCAGGGCCTTGTGCTCCCCACAACAGAGCCCAGTGTCAGCCATCTTGTCAGTCCATTTCCACTCCCTGAGAGATGAGCATGGTTCAGTGTGAGCTTGCTGGGCCATGTATGTGGGTGAGTATTGTCTGAGACTATAACTCCCATCATGCTCTTGGCTACACCCCCTTCCCATCATGCCCATACTTCATTCCTTTTGACTCTGCCTCCCTGTGAGGGAGTGTGCCTGTGCTGACAAGATGGCTGACAGTTCAGTCCTGGTGTTTGTTTGGCACCCCTGTGCTTCATACCGTAGAACCAAGTGTGGTGGATCTTTGGGTGATATTTCAATTGAGTGTGAGACAATGCATTATCCCCGGTGAGTTGTGTGGAGTTTGTGTTGAGGGGTGTGTGTGACGAAATATGCTGGTAAGTATGGTCAGAATTGTCAGTCCTCCTTCCCACCCGGCCAGACATCCCAGTATGAAACATGCGTCCTTTGCAGGGCATGCAAGTTGGCTTTCAGGATGTCAGGCAGTGGTGTCCTGCTTCTGATTTGAGTACAACCCATACCAGGGCCTTGTACTCCCCACAGCAGAACCCAGTGTCAGCCATCTTGTCAGTTATTTTCCACTTCGTGTGATGTATGTCAGCATGGTTCAGAGAGGTCTTGATTGGCCACTTGGGAGGGGGAGCATTATCAGTGACTACAAACTCCATCATGCTTTTGGATACACTCACTTCATCAGCATATCCAGTATTCCTTCCTGTCAGTCAGCTTCACTGTGAGGTAGTGTGTTTGTGGTGGCAAAATGTCTGACAGTGTTTATTTAGATCTCGGCCACTGCCTTGCTCTATTTGTTGATAGGTTTATACATGTCAGGAATTGTGTTTGTCTGACTAACATACACATGGTGCATGGTTCCACTGTCCCTTTGACAGTGATGTGTGTGTATTGCCACACAATATTGGGTATATTGGTTGTGTACTCACCAGGCTTTGGCATGTCTGCTAGACCATGGACGTTCTCTGGTGGTAGGATGTCCTGCACCTTCTCCTCCCAGGACCTGAAGTATACTGGTTTTGCAGGAGGGCCACCACCAGTGTGCTGACCCAAGGAGTGATCCTTCTCAAGGAGCGTCTTGACCCTCCTGCGAACATCATACCACCTGTTCTGGATGTCATCTTTTGTGTGCAACGTTGGTGCTTGTGCGTTGACCTTGTCCACAATCCTCGCCCACATCTTTGTTTTCTGTGACATGGGTGTCCATTGGACCAATGTACCAAACAAATGGGGCTCTACTCTGAGGATTTCATCTACCAGGTAAGGTAAGGTAAGGTAATATTTTATTTGTATATGATTAATTAAAATCTTTACAAAAATATAAAACTCCATGTGACAGTACAAATGATTTAAAATACAGCAGTTACTATTGTCAATTCAAGGTTGTCATTAAGTCCCGATGAGTCTTTCAAGTTTGCTTGAATCTTTCTTTCATTAAATCAAAGAACTTCACAACCTGACAATTCAGTTTAATATTGCTGGAGGAAAAGCACAGTTTAACTGCCTGCCTACAGGTCCGAACGGCATGTGATCTAAAAAAAAGGTAGCAACAGCTTATGCCTCAGGTTCATTAGTCTTGGGCAAGTGCATATCACATGAATGATGTCCTCCTTGCCAGACTCACACAGGCGACAAAGGGCCGAGGCGTGAGTTCTCTCCCATGGTGGCAGATGCGGTAATATCGGGATAGCTCCAAGGCGCAGTTTCAGGAACTTTTCTTTGATTTTTATTTTCATCCCGATATTAAGATATGGTTGTGGCTGTATTTTGCCGTAGTCTCCCACCGTTATCCATCCATGCGCCCTGTTGGCTAGGTCTTTCTTATCTTCTATTGCCGAGATTAATCGGGCAGATTTTTTTGCCAACTTTTTGAAGGCATGGTGGTCTATGGCGGTTTCCCAAATATCGGATAAGCCTAGCACATCAAGAGATCCAAATAGGTAGTCCCTAGGCAGTGAAGTGCGACATCTAAGTAGCTCTTCCCAAACTCTGGCATTTAAGGAGTCAGGGTCTGCGTTGCGGATCTTGCACCAGTTAGTTACATATGCGCTCTGTCTTTATAGTGTTTGTTTGACCACCCCAAATTCTAAACGAATTTGGGCCGGAGACGCGTATGTGGGAAGATTGAAAATGGCCCTGTAGCAATTGGCTATGACGGTGTCTAACAATGCAGCATCCTTCCCATGCAGCGATTCACTCCCATAGGTGAGCATTGGTTGAAGTTTCCCTCGGAGGATTTCAAGGAAGAGTTTAAGGGTGAGGTCAGGGAGTTTGGTCTTTAGTGATTTCAGTACGAGGTGAGTCATTGTTGCCTTCCCTCGGATAGACTGGAGCTGAGGCCTAGACGTGTTCTTAGAATCCAGCACAACGCCAAGGTACTTGTATGTGGCTACCCGTTCGAGCTTTACTCCGTTCAGGTACCAACAAGGGATCCTTTTCTTCCAGTAGTTCACCGTCATAACCTTAGATTTATTGAGGTTTATTTCTAGGGCATTCTTTACCGAGAAGGCGTGGGTACAATTCAAAAGATGCTGAAGGCCTATTGGCGACCGGCTTATCAGCACTAGATCATCCGCATATAACAGACTAGGAAGGGTGACTTTTCCTAGCTTGGGCGCATGATTGCAGCATTTGTCAAGTTCTTCCGGTAAGTCAGAAATAAACAGATTGAATAGAATTGGCGCTAATAAGCACCCCTGCTTTAGCCCTTTAGTTGTCCTAATCTGTTTCCAGAGGTGCTGGCCAGTTCCAAGTTAAATTTTAACCCAGGTGTTAGAGTGAAGCAGTATTAGGACGTCTAGGAGATGTTTCGGAATGCCCCAATTGAATAGTTTTTCCCAAAGTTTGTTTCAGTCCACATGGTCGAAGGCCGCCGTATAATCAATAAATGAAAGGAATAGCGGTAGCTTGATGGTTTTAGCTTCGCCCATCAGTAGGGACAGGGCCATGATGTTGGTTGTTGTCCCTTGGCCTTTACGGAAACCTGTTTGGTTGGAAGGGATGATGGCTTTTTTGGACGCCCACGCCGATAGTTCTTCCAGAATGAGCCCGCTGAAATATTTTGCTTCTATGTCAAGCAAAGCAATGAGACGGTAGCTGTTCGGATTACTCTTGCTCCCATGTTTATATATCGGACTAATGTTGGACCCATGCCAGGAGTCCGGAAGGGATAAAGTAAGTCTGGCCTCGTTAAAGACCTGGCCCAAGGATACACTCCAAAAGGCTACGTCAGATTTGTAAAACATGGGGGGGATTCCATTCGGTACCGGGGCCCCATTCGGTCGTCCCTTGGTGATTCGTTGCCCAATGTCTACTGGGGTGTATCCCAATCCATGCATGCTTGTCCCCCTTTGATTGCTGGGGTTACCATCACGATCAAACTTTGTGATTTCCATGCAGGGAGACTTTGTTGTGGTGTCTCCTATATTGTCATTATTGAAGTGTGACAATACGTATTTGGTCCATACTTCCTGTGCTATGTGCGAATTTTACCCCAGATGGTCAGGGTTCTGGATTCTTTTCACCATTTGCCAGAACCTAGTGCTGTTTTTCTGCTTTCCTTCGTGGACAAGTTTCCCCCAAAGTTCTTCGTTCCTTTGTTTTTGACTTACCCATTTCAGCCGTTTGAGTTGCTTTTTTGCTTCTCTCAGCGCTACTTGCAAACTAGGGTTTCCCTGATCCTTTCGTATCCGCCTCAGAGTTTGGTTAATCAAACGTTTTTGTGTTTTCATTTCCAACCGCATCTGTCTCGTGTTTGAGGGTCCCATCACAATGCAAGATTTGGTAGGCCTGGTACTGCCCAGTTGTTCCCCGATGGTGGTGATGAAGTCATGCCAGACATTCGCCAACTTAGATGAGCAATGAATTTGGTGGAAGAGGGTTTTCGCAATTGAACCAATAAGGTCGATGTTGTCAAGATTGCACCGTATCCGTTTTAAGTTTGCACTGACTTCTGTTTCTGGGCCAATGTAGCGTTCTTTTTCCTCTGTCGAATTGGATTTTATCTCAGCCACCAAGGGCAGGTGGTCGCTGAAATCATTCACGTCTATTTTGACTGAAGTTATCCAGCTGAACATGTCTAAGGACATGAACATGTAATCCAAATGCGAGGATTGTGTGCTAGAGTGGAAAGTGGCTGCCGGTGGATTGTCTTCAGCATAACGTCCAATTAGGGCCCTTAAGTTATGGATATTCAATTGCCAAAGAAAGTTTTTTGAATGTTTCGTTAAGTTGTTATTTTTTGTTCGACCTTGCGGCGGCACACCCCATGCTGCGTCTAATTCATAAGAGAGGTCAGTGCCTTGCTCATTGTTGATGAGAAGTATGTTAAAATCACCAGCCAGGATGAAGGTGTCAGACTCCCCGGAGTCCCTTATTTTTTGTAAAACGTGCCCCAGCTCTTCCACCGATTTTTGTTTCCATTTGGGGTGAATATATGTATTTATTATAATGACTTTCTGGTGCTGCTTTGTTAGAGGGAGTGAGAGCTTTGCCACCTGTATGACACTTGGGGGGTTATATGAAAGTCCAGAGCCCTAATTTCGCCTATTGTCGTTATAGAGGCGAATACCATCAGTCCTCCTGAACCGCGGCCGAAGGTTGAAGTTTTGGTTGCTGGCGTACAGAGTGACGTAAACCCCTGAAGATCAAATCCCTTATCTTCCCAAGTTTCTTGTATTAACAAGAGATCAAATGAGGTTAAATATTGTAAGAGCTCCGGATCATTCTTTTTATTAACTAAGCCATTGATGTTCCATGAGCAGATTCTTCTGGCCCTACGTGCCACCAAGGGGTTAAAGGGCACTTTCCCATTCTGTCAAACATCAGCAGTCGTTATCGCGATAGTACGCTGAATACATCTCCAATTAGGGTCTGTCGATAACGACAGGTTCGTATCTTGATTGCGATATTGACCCCGTTGGGGACTTTTAATGTGTCGGTAACCTTGCCCCAGTGACCAGCTCCTAGCTCCCTTTAATACTGAAGTGGAGTTTCTTTGAAGCTGAGGTTGGATGGAGGGTAAAAGCGGAGTTGGATAGCGGGGTTGCCTTTCCAGCTCCAAGGCAATTCCCCATTGCTGGAACATTGCCTCCTCTTCCAAGATTTTGTTAGCTATCTCCGGTGAGATCCAGGTAGTTTTGGTAATATCAGGCTGATGGGTCAAGGTGTTGGATTGGAACCCTACTTGTAAAAGGTCGTTCGAGCTGATGTTTGCTAGATTTGTTGAAGAGTGCAGGAGTCTTAGTATGTTCCCCCTATTCAATGTGTCTTCATTCCCTCTGGATATATATTCTGGAATAAACAGAATTGAGGTTGGAATGCTCTGACATCGCACTTTTATTGGAACCATCGGTAGGCCCTTGATGGCCTGAGAAGCTTGATCAAGGGCATGGCTAGAAGATGATGCACCTAAGGCGAGTGAGCCCCCGCCTTGGTCATTGTCTAGCTTCATAGACCAGAGGGCACTGTTTGTTTTTGGCTTGGGCTCAGGACAAGTTTCCGAGGTCATAATCGTGGTACTAGTTCTTTTCGGCTTGGACTCCGAAAATATCTCATAGATCGAAACCGGAGGGGTGGCGTTCCGCCTATTTTTTGCGGGTTCTTCACCCAATTTAATTATACTATTGTCCGGAGTCTGACCTGGCTGGATTATTTTGAATTGTAGAAGTTTCTGTTTGGTGCATTTTTTTGATGTCATCTTTTTTATGGGATTATATGTTGATTTTGAGCACTGTGATGGGGGCACTGTTGGTGCGCTGTCTCGGGCTTCGGGCGAGGGGGGCCAGTGGGCACTGGGTGACGGGCTCCGGGCATCGGTGTCTGAAACCGCAGTGGATGGGGATAGTTCTTCTATACTGAGCCTTGCCCCTGTTAGGGTACGGTTCCTACCTTTCCTTTTGTTCTTTCTGCGAGACTTTGCGTTAGTTTGAGTTGGAGGTTCAGCTGTGCTCGTGATAGTGGTCGCTTCCTCTATTTCCGGTAGCTCAGTGGATGAAGCTTGGGGCGGCAAGGTAATGGCTAGGCTCTGGACACTTGGCAACTTCATCTCTTGCCTTGAAGCAGTTACCGGAGGAACTGCAGGAGGGTCGGCGGTATATTGCTTTAATGGTTGGAGGGCTGATGCTTTTAGGTCGCTTATCAGGTCCCCTAGCATAGATGGTAAAGATGATAATTTATCTAAGAGGGGGTCATAAGGGGAGGGTTGGATGGTAACTGGATGATCCGCAAGGACTGCATCTTGGCCCCTCCTTATCAGTCCGTTTAGTTCCGAGATTTTCCAGTCAATCCCTGAAATTGACTCGGCCATTGACTGTAAGAGGGTCAGCTGTAAGTCCATTTTTTGTGACTGAAAGTCCAGGGCGGTGGCCGATTGTTGCAAAGTGCTTAGGATTGTAGACCATAGGGTATCCGGGACTGAATTGCCTAAGTTAGTGCCCCCTTCCGATCTTAGGGAGGCATTGATCGTCGGTTTCTCTTCGGGGGGTTTGGCATTGTAGGCCGCAACTAATTCCTCCCACTCTTGTGCAGAAATAGAAGCCATATCATTGTTTATAGAATTATTTGTAGATTGGGAGTCATTAAACTGCAGCAATGTACGTCGTTGAGAAGCTGTTAGCACTGTTGGTCCAGTGGTTGGGGTTAGTTGTTCGATGATTCTGCTCAGGTTGCCTTGGAAGTTTTTTACGGGAGTCAAAGGAAGTCCTGGCGATTGGGGCAAGAGATGCCCACTTTCTTCTACTATTAAAGCCATTGGTGACTCCACTGGTGGCTCTGTGCATACGCCTCGAGTTTCCATACCAGTGATTGCACGAGTTGGAGAACTGCTTGCACGAGTTGGAGAACTGCTAACTCGATGGAGGCCAGGCGAGTCTTCTCTTTCCACTTCCCTGTGGACCATGGCCATGGTTTCCTGAGACCTCTCTGGGTTACTCAAGGCAGGTAGACAGTGCTTACTCGGTTGAGTCAAGTTAGAGGTGGATAAGGTCTGCACACACATTGGCTCAATTATTTCCGCCTCGTTTGCAGTACTCTGCTCGACCATATTGTTTTTTCTGGCTGACCCATTTTCCGGAAAGTTAAAGATGGTAGTATAAGCATGACTAGTTGTAGAATTGAGTATAGCCAAGTCCCCTGGGTCTGTTGGTGTTGATTGTGGTGGTATTGACGCGAGTATGGCTACCCCGCAGCTAAGTGAAGAAAAGTCAGTTAAGCAGTTGAATGAGCCTGCTAGGCTCTTTGTTGTGTGGGTATCGACTGCTGCACCTTTTAGTAGTGGAGTTTGGAGGCCACTGATGTCCCCTGTCTTTGAAAATATGGCTGTCCCTGGGTCTTTAAGAAAGGAGAACTTTGTGTAGATCTTAGGCTGATATGAACATATCTTTTTCTTCGGCGGCATTCCGTCAATTGTTACCAAGTTTTCAAGGGCTGCTTGTGATGGCTTTTGAGCGGGCCTTTGTAAGTTGTGGGGGGCATTAATTGGACAAAGCTGCAAGGGGGCCAAGGATGCCTGGTGGTTTCTTTTTGTAAAGTCAATTTGAGTTAGAGGCTGGTTAGGTGACAACATGTCCAATGATTCAATTGGGGTTAGAGGTTGGTTGGGTGACGGTATGTCCACGACTGCTAGCGTACGATCCTCTCCAGTGTTGTTGCACGCTTTAAGGTTGATGGCCTGGACGTGTCCTGAATTCGGTGAAGCGCTCAGCTCTAGGTTGCCCTGTTTCCTTTTCCTCGTTTTGGATTTGGCAGGTGCTTTAGGCTTTGGTTCAAGTCTGATTGTTCCTGATCTCATTGCTCTGCCTATTTATAGTCCCGTAGTTGTCCTTTGTTATACCCTCACAGGGATGCCGAAAATGGGAACAATTTGTCCGTGGGCCCCCGCACCCAGCACCGCGCTACACCTGGCTGCAATAACCGCTAATATGGAATTGGTAGTTTGTAACGGTCTTAATGGCAGGCATTTTGTGTTGTTTGTGGGCTGGCTGGCCTAGTTGGGCTAGCTGGGATTATGTAGTCTAACCGCTCGCTGTGTGTGCGGCGTACAGTTCAAATCCGTGGCTGTTCCTCTCCTACAACCCACTTGTCTGCTTTGCTGCCCAGTCACTCCTCTTTCCCAACCCAGATGATAGCAGTGCTAGCGAGGTACCTGAGAAGGTCTTAATGGCTCCTCCCGTCTGCTGCGTTCTCCCAGCGCTTGACTCAGCTGGGCTAGGTGCTCACACCTGGACGTGGCCTAGCTCTTTCTTGCTCCTTTCCCCGATTAGAACTGCCTGATGATGAATTATGAGATGTGGGTTTTGCCAGGTGCTGTTCCTCCAGCGCTGGTGTTGTTCTCACAGCGCTCGGCTCACCAGAGCTCAGCGCTCACACCTTGCGCCTTGCGCCACCTGGACTTCTCCCTGGTCCCTGATCTCAAAGTCTGCGGGCGGTCTTCGAGTGGCTGAGGCTGAGGCCACTTTGAGGCAGCGTTGAGGCAGCGTTGGGCGGCGTTGTTATTGCAGCGCTCACGATGCCGCGCTCACACCTGTCAACAACGCCTCAGCGGGGGCGGCAGTGGAAGACCAAGATAGCCAAGATGACAGACCCCCCCCGCTTTTTTTGGGCGGTGACGGTGTTGTTATCACAGCGCTTGTAGAAACTGACAGCGCTCACACCGCCAGCATGCCTTACTCCTCACTCATTAAAGAATTTTGCTATGTTGTAGCAATACTGTGACAATACTGTGGCGGCTCCGTGGCAGCTCAGTGGCTCTGTTGCAACTCAATGATGTTCTTCGCAGACAGGTATTACAATTTTGATCAGAAAAATGGAGGCTAGGCTGCAGCGGGTATTGTCTCTATCATTTCGCTTTACAGCTCACAGTTCACACACACTCTCCCCTCTGCACCTCTTTCACTCTTTTCTGCGGGCTTGGCAGGTAATGGCAGTTAGAGGCAGGTAGAGGGCGACTACGGAAGGGGTTGTGGTGCTGGAGGCAAGGAAAGGGAGGCTCACCGCGTTTCTCTTCCACTGCTGACCTCGTCAGGGAAGGCTCCGCAGGACACCAAAGACGCCGGAGCACAGCGGAATGCAGCAGCGGAGTGCTGCAGCGGCTGCTACAGGCAGGATACAGGCTCTGAAGCTGGAAGCTGGAATCAGATCACGGGTGAACAGACAGGCAGCCCTTCGAGTCTCTGCTGCTCTGCTGCTCTGTTCCAGACCACCCGCCCCTGCTCCGCAATTGAGGCCGCTGCCGCTCTTGCCACACTCCGGTCTCCAGTCTCCGGGCGCAAGCTCCAAAAGCTGTACCCCGCTGTCCCCTCTTGCCCGAACACTGAACACCGGCCTCGAACACTAAACACCGGCACCGGGTTCCGGGCTTCGGGCTCCGAGCTCCGAGGTTTAACGCTGCACCAAACGCCGCTCACTGCACTCTGCACGTGACTCTCAGCTGCTATTTCATCTACCAGGACTTCTAACTCACTATCTGGGAACTTTGGATTCTTTTTTGGGGGCATGGTGATGGGTGGTGGTGGGGAGTGAAGTGTGTATGAGGGTGCAAGTGAGGGTGGGTGATTGTCAGTTTTGCTAGGTGTATGTGAGTGTGCTTTTGGAGAGGTGCTAATGATGTGAAGGTTGTGTGATGGGTGAGTTGTGAGTGTCTCTGTGGTTGCTGTCTGATGGTGTTCTATGCTGGCTGATCTGTTGAATTTGCAAAGGATCATGGTAGTGGTTTTTGGCCTTTATATAGGTGTGGGTGTGTCTTTGTCCTAAGTTTTTTTGATATTTATTGACTTTGTCATTACTTGTTTGGTCCTTTTTTGTCTTTTTTCCTTTGTGTTTTTTAGGCATGATGCAGACGTTCTTTTGACCGAGTCGGACGCTGATGTTGGCTCGTGCGGGCCTCTCCAAGTTTTTCACGCTGACTTTCTTATGTGTTTCATATGCCTCGGTCGCGGATATCTCTATTTCTTCAGGTACCTGTTTTCTGTGCGTGTCGGTCATGCGGCTTGAGCTCCGTGTGAGTCGGTCTGGTTTCACATGCATTACTTCGGACTGTACGGGTCGGACATCGTGGGTACGTGTCGGTCGGGTTCAATTCTGGTGCATGTTGGTCGGTGAGAACCGCGTTCGGTTTCCAGGTGAATCACTGGTTTCCGTACGGCTCGGTCGTACGGCTTGTATTACGCACAGGTCGGTTGTATGTCACACACGTTGCATCGTACTACACGGGTTGTACGGCACCTGCATGTGTCGGCCGGACTCCGTTCCCAGTACTTGTCAGTCGGTTCGATTTCCAAACGAAATCGGAATCGACCCCTTAATATACAAATGGTATAAATTCTTTGCTGTCATATTCCTGCTCCTGACTCCCAACTGCTGTCCCTCATCCTGACCACTACTTAATGGCAGTAGCTGTGCGACAAGGCGAGCAAGACCTCTGACCTCCTGGTCAGGTTAACTACTCTCCCGTTACCCAGCTTTGTCCTTAACGCACTGCCCCAGCGCCTTCTGGTCACCTAGGTAGGTGTTCGAGGCCCTCCTCCACCCACAGGCTCCTGCCTGCGACTCATCCCTGGTGGTCCAGTTGCCGAGCCTGCTCTTCTGCTGGTCTGTTCTGTCAGCCTTTTTTTCTGTGAATGTTTTTCAGTTTTTTTCGGTCTTTTTCAGGTTTCTGTTATTTTTCTGTTTCATGGTTGTGACTCTGCCTTTTTGCCTTTCTGACATTTTTCCTATTTTCTCTGTTTGCCTCCTTTTTCCTTTTTCATCCTTCCTGCCGCTGCTGTCCCCATGGCCCCTCCCAAGAGAAACCCTACTTAATGGCGTGGGCCAAAGGCATGCCTGTCTAAGCCCCACTGCGACACGACCATGACCAGCTCCAGGGACCCTGGTCCTCATACCCTCCTGCCGCTACAACTCCAGCACACTCCACGCACTCAACCCTGGATGCAACAACAATGCCAGCTCACAACACCGAGCAACTCCCAAGGCCCATTCTCCTGCTGAAACCGCTGCAGCAATTTCACCCAACTCCGGACCCAGACAGTCAACACCAACCCACCGGATGTCAGCACACTCAAACCCCTGAGCTGCATCCTCCTCAACATGCACTCTGCACAGACACTCAAAAGTTTGGGACCTTCTCAACACCCTCTCCCCCGACTTTGCCTTCCTCACAGAGACCCAGACCAATGCCAGCTCTGCTCCTAACATCGCTACCGCCATCCTCGACGGATACAAGATCCTGAGGGAAGAGAAACCCAACCTCCCTGGAGGAGGCCTTGCCATCATCCACAAAAGCTCCCTTCGACTGACAACCTCCAACTCAAACAACGTCTCCCCCCATGGAACACATCCACTTCCAGATCAAACCCAACCCTAGAATGTCAATCTGGAGAACACTCACATACAGACCATTCTGAACCCCGCTCCCCATTCACCAACACCATTGCAGACTACATTCCTCTCCATGCCATCACCTCCACGGATTACGTACTACTCAAAACCTGAATTTCTACCCCAACATTATCCCACTCCTAGAGAATCTCGCCAACATTGGGCTGAAACAACTTGTCTCCACCCCCCCACACGCCCTCAGCCGCACTCCTACCCCTGCCATGAGAGATGCCGACACTACAGCCAACAACCTTCACCAATGGATCACCAACTGCACCAACATGCTCGTCCCCCCTTCAGAACTCATACAGATGACATAGCACAAAAAGCACCCGCTCACCAAGGACCTCTGAGAATCAGTGGCTTTTGTTGACAACATTAGAAAACATGGAAAAACAGAAAACCCTGGAAGCATGCACCACCTACAGGGCCGCCATCACGGCACACCACAAACTCATCAGATCAACAAAGAAAAACTTAATTCAGGACAGAATCCTCTCCAACTCCCACAACTCCAATGAACTCTTCACCATAATACAAGAATTCACCAGACCCCACAGTTAAACCACTAATGTCTCTCCCTCTCAGGACCTCTGCAACAAAATCAGCTCCTTCTTCCACCACAAGTTCAAGACGCTGTTCAGCACCTTCAACAACCAAGACCACAGCACCGACCCAACACCCTACACCAGTGACGCCACCCTGCTGACCCCCCTCACCTGTACCACTGTCACCATAAAAGACACAGAAGGATGTCACATCCTGGATGAGCAGCAGCTGCCTGAAGCTCAACTTGGAGAAAACAGAAGTGCTCATCCTCGGACCCACCCCCTCCGCATGGGACAACACATGGTGGCCCACCACATTCAGAAAGCCACCCCCGCGGACACCACCTGCAACCTCGGCATCATACTCAACTTCTCACTCACCATGAACACCCAGATCATTGCCATGTCATCCACATACTTCAACACCCTCCGCAAGAACTTCAAATGGATCCCCCCAACTCCAGGAAGGAAGTCCCCCATGCACTCATCACCAGCAGGCTAAACTACAGAAATGCTCTCTACACCAGACCCAACAAAACACCGCTTCGCAAACTTCAGACCATCCAGAATGCCGCAGCCACACTCATCCTCAGCATCCCAAGACAGGACCAAATCAGCCAGCACCTCTGACATCTCCACTGGCTACCTGTCAAAAAGAGAGTAACCTTCAAACTGCTCACACATGCATACAAAGCCTTCCATAACACCAGACCCCAATACCTTAATGAAAGAATCTCCTTCCACACCCTCAAGAGAAACCCCCGCTACACCAACCTAGCCCTTGTCTAGGTCCCCCATATCCACAGAGCCAGAACGCAGTTCAAATCCTTCTCCTACATTATGACCAAGACATGGAAAAAACTCCCCCTCAGCATCAGATGAAGCTCTATACTGCAGATCTTCAGAAAGGACCTCAAGACCTGCTCTTCGGATGACCTTCGAGCTGCCTGAACCCCCCCCCCCCCCCAGAGCCTTGATACCCTCACATGTGAGTAGTGCGCTCTATAAATTCCTGATTGATTGATTGACTTGGAGCCTGGGCCGGTGAAGGATGGAGATTTCCAGAAACAGATGGGAAACAACCTAGACATTTCTCTTACTTCAAAGGCTGGCACCATAAACAAATCTTGGACCCTCAGACCAACTCTTCAGTTCACTCATGGACCTGTGGAGTAAACTCAGTAGGATTGCCTTGTATTTCAGAGGACTGCCTTGCTGTTTGAGGCCTGCTTTGTACCTCAGTGGATGGTCCACTATCTATGAGAGGCCTGCATTGCTGCTCGAATGCATGACTTCCAGAGTGACTCCAAGGGCAAGCTGACTGGCCTCCTTTCCTGAGCTACAGGGACACAACAAGCTCCAACCACCTTTAACCGTGCACCTGTACCCTGCCTGAGCTGAGTCACGACTCCCTCCAAGTGGTGCTAACTAGTCCTGATGCCTGGGAGTGGAATTAGGTGTTTTATCAGACTAAACCTACAATATAGGATTTATTCTTTCCACAATATTGTTGTATGACAACTATGAGAAGATCGGAGAGTGACCTCATCAACCCACCCGAGGTGCATTGCCTGTTGGCCTGAATTCATGGTAGATCCTGCTACATTCTTCTCTGCAGCAGCAAATTCTGTTCAGATGCTCCTCTTGGAAGGCCTATCCAGACTCTTGGAGCCCTCGTTGGCTACAACCTGCAGCTTTGTCCCACTGGAGATTTTCAGCTTCCAAAAAAGTGACAAAGTCTGAAAGTAGAAATTTTCACTGAAACTTAGTCCAGGCACTTCACGACAATGACAATTTCTGCTTAGACACTGCTAACGCTCTTGCTCTGCTGAACTCTACCTTCTCAGGAACTTTTCTTCAACATTTCTTTAAGTTCGAAGGTAAGCTGAGACTGGTTCCAATCCACATTGTGTATCCAGACAGCACTCCATTGTAGTCGGCCATACATTTTCTCTATGCACCAGTCTCCCCCTACTAGATGTATGTGGTTGCCATTTGGATTTTTAAGTACTATTTTTCATGAAATAATTTAAAAGTTCAAAAGTCCAGTTCTACTGATTGAATTTAATTTGTTATGCCATCATTAAAACATACTCTATTTTTGTAAATTGGTGAGGGATTTTTTCTTGTGCGGTATTTTCGGTGTTTACCATTTGTGCACTGTATAAATACTTAACACATTACTTTAAGTTAAGACCAACTGATTTTGTGCCAAGCTACCAGAGGGTTAAGCGCAGGATAATTTAGTGACTTTTGTGGTGCATTCTGACTTGGATTTGGGTTGCTCGCAGAAAAACAAGAGGACCCCTGAGACCGAAAATGTGATGGAGGAAATCAGGGGATAAGCAAAACACAGAAAGGAAAAAAAGACAGCCTAATATAATAAACAAAATGGGGGTACCTCAACCACCAAATATATGAGGCACTAAAAGAGTCACTGGAGAGCCTAGTGAAATGTAAAACAAATAATGAAATATAGAACCACAGACTTAATTTAATTTGCAGAAAACATTTTAGTTACATATACATAATGACGTCTCAGGTTTAAACAACTCTAGTATTATCAATATAAATCTCCAGCAAACATCAAATGACATACTTAACAAATTAAATGCAACATAACTTCTCACTCTGGAAAAGCTCCCACTCGCACCGAGCATGCCATAACATTTTCAACCAACATACACATGTATTCATCCACATATAAACCCCATATACAACAAATTAAAATCAGAGCATATTTAGAAACTGGTATTTACCGAATTGGTAACTCCCATTCATTCATATGGGCCAGGCCCATAGGAATGAATAGGAATTATCGATTCGGTAAATACCGATTTGGTAAATACCGAAACGGTAAATGCCGAATGACTGATACCGAATTTTACCGATTCAGTGGAAATTAACGAATTTTTACCTACATCCCAGTTTCCGATTCTGAAATACCGAATAGGTAAAATTCGGTATTTTAGAATCAGTAAATCTGGATTACCTACATCTGGCCCAGAGTACTGTGCTGGCCCTTGCGAGACACTTGCACTACCGGTATGCCAATTCACTGCCCTCACCATCGGGCCATTCAATGGTGAAGCAGAAAGTGGGTAGAACTTGCAGGGAACTGGCTGAGCCTAACAGAAATGGCTGCTACCCCATTGGATCTATATCTGGAGCAATGGCTGGCAAAACACAGTTTTGGGAGGAAAGTCAATGGCCTACTTCTCTGGAATGAAACCAAATTGTTCGGGGCAGGACACCTCCTCCTCAGTACCCCCAAGAACAGTGGTGGGTAGGCGATGTAATTATTGTGACTGGACAATCTCTTGAAAATTACTAGGATCAGGGGTCTGGGAGAGGTGGAGAACAGCAATGCCACAATCTACCCTGATTACACAGTGGAGGTGCAAAGACAACAGGAATCCTGTGTTTCGGTAAAACAACAGTTTTACCTTCTTGGTCTCAAATGTGCTCTACTGTCACCAGAAAACTCAAAATATTAGATGGCAGTAAAGGACTATTTTCTTCTCCCCGAAAGACGTATAGAGTTGGTTGGAGACTTAGGGGACACAACTAGCACATACCAGAAATTCCTGACAGCACCTTATCGCCATCACCAGGGGACTTCATCTCCCAGAAACCGACACAGCAGGAGCCTCCTACTGTAGTGCAGTTCCGCAAGGGTAGGCTGGAAACGCCGGAGCTGGATTTTCTCGGCAGGAGAAAAGACAGCGTCTTTCTCAGCGCGTCAAGGAGGAGGAGGGGCAGCGTCCGTGGACTTCTCGCATCTGCTGGGCTCTGCAAAGGACAGCTGTTCTGCTCCTGTATTCACAACCACCACCGCTGTGTTTGCTTAAGGCAACGTTGGTATTATTTATACCTAAAAGGTGCCTTGTTTGACGTAAGTTTTTGGACATAAGACGTCAATAAAGATGTCACTAAGAACCGGTCATTCTTACAGTGCTCATTAGAGTTCTATTACCAATCAAAACATAGCAAGCGGGGCTTTCCCAGGTTGCTGGGGGTTTTATCTGTTGAAAGAACTCGGTGTGTAATCTAGGAATCTAAGCTAGTGGCTTCTGCTGTGCCATCTACTGTAATGAGCTGCAGAGGCGAGTTTCTGAAATATGGCTCTGATCGTTTATGCCATTATAGGGGTATGGATTGATTATAGCCGTGTAGGGGCATAAGGTCACAATATTGATCGGGATCCTAGATTAGAACATGACACCCACTCCACGAATTTATGTCCATCAAAGTACTAAAAACGAAAGCAATAAGATGCGTGTGTAATACTTCCCACCCCAAAATACATATTGCATTTGAAATGGCGTATTTCAAATACATGAAAATAAAGGTACTGTACGTCTTTAAGCATAGAAATCATTCAAAAATTGTAGCATATTTAATCAGTTGAACGATTTTGCGAGAAAAAAAAAAGATTACACATGAAATGTCTCTGAATACAGAAAAAAAAGGAGAGACTATTTCATCACATATAAATGCATTTGCTGTAAAATGTGCTAGAGGCTGAGGTAAAGTCATTATGTCTCTAGATCTACCTAAAAATAGAAGTTCTGTTCTTTATGAATAGTTCTACTTTAAGCAAAGGTTTTGTGCCAGAAAAAAGGTAAATATTTTGAAAAAGTGTTCAATTAAAAAAAAAAATGTTCATGGTGAACGGGGGAATAGAGTTCCAAACGCTTTTCAGTAGTTTTTGTTGATCAAAACTGAAGGCCGAATTCAGAGTTCATAGGAACGCTGTGCGCCGGAATGCTTTTCCAAAAATTCATTGTTGCTGTTCAGGGGAGAAAATCATATCAGACAGGCTCTTAAAGAATAGGTCTACATATTCAGGTGACAGTTAGACCAAGTTCGATAATGCTGTAACTTGGCAGGTGTGAGAATGATTGCTATCATCGATTTTTGGATCGGCAATGCTCACAGAAGGCCGTACCTGGGTGATGTTGCTTTCATGTATCGCTCCACTGCCGCCACCTAGTCGTAACACAGGAGTCTCAACGAATGCCGTCATCAGGATTGGTAGCTGCTGGGGACAACACGATGCATGAGCCGTTACAGGACTTAGCAAAGTATCGATATCCATTGGTACTGCTGATGGTAGTGCAAGACAGGTGTCTAACACTCATTCTTCTCCGCATAGCATACATCGAAGCACAGGTAAGATGCAGGTCTGCCATATAGGTCTGAATGAAAGAAACCAGGTCATGTTCAGATCTCTCAGCCTTGCCAATCCAAGGACTCTAGTTATGCGGTCCCGGTAGCGTACTGCTAGGATCGTTTCTTCCATCCTTGCCGGAGTCATGTCTGTGTTTTGGCTTGCCATATCGGAGCAGGAGGGTCAAAAATAAAATGCCTGCTACAAGTCCCAAAGTTAGGGGTATGCCGCCAAAGACTGAATCGACAAAATTAGGAATAATTCCCAGAATTGCTTTGAATGGTGTTAACAGTCCCAAAAAATTCGTCTTAAATACGTTTGAGATACTTACGGCATCCGACATATTTAGAATTTGGCTAAGCATTTGCAATTTGTTGATAAAAGGTCATGTATCTCTGATGTTGCCCTTGCAACTTGGAGATCCTACGTCTCTTTAGATGACGTTATGGGCACTGTTGTCTGTAAAAGCACAGACTTCATTCTGCTTAAAGTATCAATTCGTATAGAAGAGACATTCAAAGGAGGCCAAAGCGGCATCTTTGAATCTTCATGGCCGTTTGGAAACAATGCTTGCATACAGCAAGTGACCATGGAAGTTACGCTTACGAGATATGCTTTCCCTGGCAGCAAGCCACAACAGCTGTGATCCGTAATCAGAATGAAACTCCCGTTAGAAAGCTGCCTAAAGAAGGGCTCTATCTGCGTTGCAGGTGTGACATGTTGGTGGCATGAAAGGTTGTTTGAAGTTCCTTCACAGGCCCCAATTAAATTAATACCCTGGCACAAAAGTATACCGCTTAGTGAATGTTTGCAATTTTCACCACTAAGAAATACATTTTTGTTGCTGTCACTATAGCATGTGTGTGTATATGGTAATTTCCATGCTGACTTAATGTACCCTTTACCCAATCCTTCATACTGGCCAGTCGGTATATACTCAAGGCTATTTTTAAATTGGAAAGTTGTTATCGGAATTGTGATAATCCTGTGTATTATCCATTCAATGACAGGTCTTTCTGACATTGTCAATGGTAATCTCTCAAGTTTTTCGATGCTCAGCATTGTATAGTCTGCTCCTTTCTGTGCCAAGCTGATTTGTTTATCAGTAAGGTTAAAGATGGAAAACAATGACGTTGTGTTGATTAAACGCCATGGCACATAGCCTGAACGAAGATTTTGCAGCGTGCAGCCTAACTGTACAATAGAACGCAATTGCGACTGGCCATGCTGTAACATTAGCAAGTATTTATCTATTATATCGATGGCAGATGACACAATACTGTCCAGAGAATATATTCTGGAGGACAGAGTCATTAACCCATTGTCCACAACAGAAAGTGACTTTTCCGAATTAATACGATCAATTTCTCGTATTTTTTCAGCTGTTTCAATTTGAGTTTCTTTCCAAGCCTCGTTGTATGCCGCATACATGCTGGCCGCTATGAAGCGTTTTTGATGCTGTTTGCGTGGTATCATAATGAAATATCGCAAATCAGCACCATCTTTAAGTAAAGATAAGTGTTGCTTAATTTCTGCCAGTGTGGATGATTCCAGCCATTCAAGGCACAGTTTTCCTACACTGTATGTTGTTACTATCCCTGGATGTTGTATCTGGGAGTATCTAGGGTCTGGTCATTTTTAACCCCTGTGTTTTGTTCAGGAATCTATCTTGACAGTTATTTGTGTCAGTAGGCCAGATTAACCACTTTTTCCAATCAGGATGTGTTCTGTTTAGACGTAAAATCTTTGATACGTCTATTTCAACTTCTGTTGTTGCATTATCAGATATTGGCTTTGGAATAGACGGTTTGTTAAGGTCTTTAATCTTAGCTAGGCCAAGACAGGTTGTTTGGTGAATTGTGTCATTTAAGAACATTATTTGTTCTGGGATCATGCAGGCTCGAAACAATGCTTCTAGGCCTTGTACCTGGCAATCTTTCGTACCCCATATGGTTTTTGTTTCAATGTGGTTCTTCCAGAAATCAAAACCAAATGTCATCATTTTTTCATTAAATGCTTCTGAATATATCAATTTAGTTTTTGTCAGCATTGTTTTCAACCCTGTTTTATCCAACAGTTTATAATAAAACGTTTCTGCATCACTTGTGTTAAACCCTGAGAAGTACTGGAATTTCTCATAGAATGTTTTCGAACTACTTTTAGGTGGAGTAGCACAATGTTCCCATTGGTTATATTTAAAAACATTTCTAGGTTGTGCAGATTTATGTAAGTAATGGTCTCCATAATGTGATAATCAGTACATCTGTTCATAATTAGATGAACCTTGTAAATAATCATGTTCTGTAAATCTTGCTGACAACACTAAATCTGACATCATATTATTTATACTTTCAAAATCCCAATCATCAGAGAATGTACTCGGTTTTACAAAGTCACTTAATGAAACCTTGAACTGGTGAGGATATTTCAGGATTTCCACAGGGCCATATACTTCATAGTCAGTCTTGTCCCATACTACCCCGCCGGGTATTGGAATGGCTGTGACATTTACTGATGATAGTCCTCTTTTCTTCACGTGAGAGGATTTGTGTGGTTTCAGGACTAAGTTGATGTTCTGACTTGCTGTGTCCATTGAACTGTATTTCCCTTCAATGAATTTTCCCAAACAAAGTATCATGATGAGCCAAAGCAGGAGGAAAAATAAACCTAGCCCAAACCAAAACTCTAACCATGGAGAAATAAGGTAAGTTTTCTTGAGTTGATGGAAGAGTTCTGTTGCTTTTTCTTTAAAAGTCTTTGTTTCTGGTCTCACTTCAGGGTCGTTTTGATCTTCAGAAAAGGTATTGAAGTTGATGAAGTAGCCAGAGGCAGTTCTGTCAATTGTTGGAATTGTTTTCTCAATTTGTCTTTCGGTAGCACATTCTGATGCCACATCATTGTAGACTGGTGTTTCATGACGAACTGTTTCAATCTGTGTTTCAAGAGGCACGAGTTCCATGGCATTATTGCATAGTCCCTCTCTGTGCACTGCAGGTTTATCAAATGTGATTAGTCTTTCAGTTTGAACCTCTTGGATTGTTGCAAATTTGGGTATTCTGTTGTTTCTTGGGAGTCCACTTGGCCTACTGTTGATTATAGGCCACATGATTGTGGTTTTACCAGGTCGATTGATACAACTCGGTTCTCCTTTTTACCAGCAAGATGCGGTAGTACTACTGATCTTGTTCCGTTGATTGCCAAGACAGGTACTGCTTTTCTGTAAGAAGGCCCAAATTCCTTCTTCACCGCTATTTTCTCTCTGACTAGATCCCCAATCTTTGGAATCCAGACAGGTCTTGCTGGGACAGGTGGTGTGTCTTCAGTGGTAGTTGGCTGTTGCTTTAACTTTATGTTGCTTAAGGATTTTCTTGTTTCATTCAAGTCCTGTAAAACAGCCAAACGATCTTTGATGTCAAAGTCTTTATTCTTATCTTTTACCACTGAAGCCTGACTATCAAGATCTTGAATATGCAGTCGAGTTCCGAACAATAGTTCGTACGGGCTGAAACCTTTTAGAGAATTTCTTGGCAAATTATTTAGACTAAGTTGGACACTTATTAAATGTTTGACCTACCCATCACCCGAACCTAATACCTTCGCCGTTATAGATTGCTTTATGTCTCGGTTTTTTCTTTCCACTACACTGTTCCCCTCAGGGTGTGATGGACAAGAGTATCGCAACCCAACGCCCATACTGGCCATGGCCTCCTTATAAGCTCGAGAGCTGAAAGCAGGACCCTGGTCAGAATGGAACATGGCAATTGCGTATGTGCCGATAAAGACTTGCAGATCTTTTATAACAGTTTTGGCGTCAGCTGAGCGCTGGGGCCACATTTTTTTAAGTGAATTTAGTCTTAAACAATTAATAGTACACTGGCTTGCATATAGACAGCATTACCCTGTCTATAAACGGTAACTGGGCAACAAACTGAACTGGTTCATTACTGCGATCTCTGCTGCAGTCTTGACAGTTTTTTACATATTTATAGTGGTGCAGGCTCATCCCCGGCCACCAGTACTCTGATTGAAATTCAGTCGGAGATTCCTTCATCTGTTTGTGCCTTGGACCTTCACCCATGTGTGCGTCTGCTATTAATAACTTTCTCCGGTTCGTGTTTGGAATTACCCTATCCCCCACTCCAGGGATTCGAGCAAAAGGAACGGAGTTTGCATCAATTACGTATGCATAATTGAGTGGATAGTTCACGGGTAGTGCTGCACAGTCGCCTTTTAAGGACGTTTTTACTGCCAGCATGGTTTCCCCGTCTATGTATTTTTCTGAACGCTTTTTTGTGGCTACGGAAGCCGGTTTAGTTGCTTCCGCTGTGGCTGTAATAGCCAATGAATTCCCTGCAACGTGAACGCCATCACGTTGATGACTCAGAGTGTGTAGCACGTGAGTCTTTTGTAGTTCTTTCTGTAAAAGAACTACTTGGTCCAAAGCATTTTATGCTTGATTGTGGCACCTGTGTCATCTTTGTAATCTTTTTGAACCCAGCTCTGCAACTTATTATTGTAAGAGTTGACGCAAAAATGCGAATCGCACACAATTAGTGTCGGGAATTCACGTTCTGCATTTTCAAGCGCCATCTTTAAGGATCTGATTTCAGCTCGCTGAGCCGAACAATTTCTCAGTGATTCAGTTTTTGTTATTTTTGGTCTGAATTTACTGCAAAGCCAGCGACCTTTAAAAATCGCGCAGGCTGCATCGTAGGATTTATTTTCTACATTGTAGTTAGGCTTTCCTGTTTTCAGTTTCTATTTTTGGTAAATTCTGGTGGGGGTTTTTCAGTGATTTCAATATCTTAAAAAACAGTTGTTATCAGTGGTTACACATTTTCACGTCACTAAAAACAACAGAAAAAGTGTTTTTACGGTGTTTATGAAACGTTTTGCTTTTATTATTGCTTGCTTTCTGCACTGAAAGAACATGGTATATAGACAGTGTACTTATAGTGTATATGAGGTCCAAATAGATTTTTGCAAATTAATCTTATTGTAGAACACCATACAATACTTCTTCAGGGAGTCTTTGGGTCATGTGCGCTCGTTCTTTCCTTCCCATGTAATCTTCTGTGAAAAGGTCCTCTCAGCATTCATAGCCCCTTGGGCTGAAAACCATCAGCTAAGGGACACAGTTGGGATGACTCTTTCTTTGATGCCACATAAAGCACGAAATGATAAATATTTGCGTTTTAGTTCCTGTGCATAAGAAAGCAGTCCACCAGAATGGACTAAAAAGTCAATAGCATCCCTCATTAACTCTGAAGATGGTAAAGATGTTTTCAGCATACCATCTAACAAGTGGCAAGGATCTCCTACAGGGAATCACTTCAGCTCGGGTATCAATTTTGATAGGTCATTACACACGTTTTCTATATACGTAGCTGAATCACTGCAAATACAAACAATATCACTCCAATCTTTGTTGAACTTGGAAAGAACCTTTTTTGCAGAGCATTACAAGTGACACTGCGTTCAATGTTTTCCAAAAGTCTGGTGTCATGTTTTCAACACTATCCCAGATATTTGGTGATATATATACTCGTCACTATACCTTGCATTGAATGTTTAAAGCCTGAGGTGTTGGCAATTCACCTACTATCAATACTGACCCACTAGAAACTATGGTCTGATGTATTAAGGGTTTTTACCCATTCTCTGTGGGTAAATGTGATGACACATATTAGGAAAGATTTTTATGAAACCAGCAATTTTACCTATCAGTGAAAGAATCAAATGCAGGCAAAATATCAAATATGAGTTTGATATTTTCTGATACTCTACAGTTTATAAAATAATTAAATTAGACCTAAAACATGAAACTAAACCCTGCATCTTTAGACCAAATGCCACAAAACTGAAAAAAGTAAAAGGAAGAAGTAAAAATGTTAGTGGCATCCCTAAAGAACAAAACTCATGCAGAATAATGTTAGCCAGTCTTCCTTACTGCTAGCTTGTATAACAAAGTTACATTGTATTGACATCTTCAGGAAGAAAAAATGACTCTTTCACTCTCTTTTTCCTTTCTTTGAATGGCATTTAGTTTGTGGTTGTGCAGGTGTTTTTTCAGTGTTTATATGTTTTCACAGGTGAGGGCTATTTATCTTTCAGTGGGGTTTTATCAGTTATTATAGGTTTAAACCTAAAACCCCACAGCCTAATTGTAGTGCTGTACAAATCTGTCTGTGTAGATTATACAGGAGTATTGTTGTAGAGGAAGAATTTCGATTGGCAGAGGATATTCTTGTTCATAAGTTAAATCACTCAGTTTTTTCATGTGCGGGGCGAAATAGTATTTCACGTCTTCCGCGCCAAGAGAATTTACCCACTGTATCCATTTCGGATCCAGTGACACTGTAGGCAGGTGTACTGGGCTGAATAGCGCCTCGAAGGCGGATTCCGCTGTGAGGACATTGATCCTTTTGCCATGTGCTAGTTCTCGTTCTTTCGCTATAGCAGTTTGCACTGCCTTCACAGTATATTCTGTGAGACTGAATGTTTTTTCTGCTTGTGTGTACAAATGAGATTTGTAAGCTATTAGTACCGTTTCTCCCTCATTAGAGGTCAGGTACGTGAATCCGCATCTTCCTGGGATGACTCGGATTACAAGAATTTGTGTATTGTCACGTGTATCTAATTTTGTTTTTGCTAACATGTCTGTTTGCAATGATCTCAAAATTTCTGTGTGTTTTTGAGTCCAGTTGATTGGTTTAAAATCAGGTTTAATTAGTTCGAAGAGAGGTTTAACCCTCTCCGCATAATTTAGAATGTAAGTTCTTCCGAAATTCAGGAAGCCTAGAATTGATTGCAAGTTCTTCAGCATTTTTGGTGCTTGGAGTACAGCGCACTTCTCTAAGAAGTTGTCCGCTAGGCTTTTTCCTTCACTTGATAATTCGTATCCTAAAAATAAGACTGTCAGATGGGCAATTCAAGACTTTTTAAAGTTGAATTTTAACCCTCTGCAGCGAACCCAAGTATTATGGTGTTCACCCTTTTCAAGTGAGTCTCCAAGTCGTCGTCTGTGAGATAGATGTCATCGACGTAAGATACTGCCTCATCATCATATATTTGTAGTAACTCTGTTACTCTGGCTGAGAATAGTCCTGGGCCTTTCTTGAATCCCTGTGGGAGCCTACAGAAATTTTTCTGTGACCCCATTACTGAGAAAGCGGTCAAGTACCTGCTTTCTGGTGCAATATTTTGACAAAAGAACTCATTAGATATGTCTAATGTTGTTTTATATTTTTTGCGAACTATGTTATTCATTAGTGCAGCACTATGCAAATTTTGTACTGCAAATGTTTTGCAACATGAGTTTAGGTGTCTGTAGTCCAAAACTAGACGATATGACTCCTCCGATTTGGAAACAGGAAACAAAGGGTTGTTCATTTGGGAGGTGCACGTTTCAATCACCCCCTGGTATTCAAGTTGATCTAAAATCTCTGTGACCTGTTTTTTAGCTTCTTGCTTAATTGGATACTGCCTTTGTGCAGTCGGTTGACTTTTTAACTGGATTTTGTGAGGAGAAGAGTCCTCATCCCATCCTACATGATTTTTATATAATGCTGGTGCCTGGGCTACTGCCCATTTCCTTGCATATATATATTTAGTGTGAATCGGAATGTGATTCGAGAAGGCAGGCATAATCATTTCTTCGCCACGAGGGCACTCCTTGACAAACTCCGGGGGCCAATCTTTTTAAGCTAACAGGATGTCGTAGCCTTTTGAGAGTTTGTCCCAAAATAGACCCCTTATTTTCCTAGTCTTATCTCCCTCTATACGCAGTGTTATTTCGTATATCTTATGAGGTTCGCTAACTCTGGTGTCTGCAGTTTCTACTTGAATGTATTCATTTGTGTCCACTGTCTCCAGATGACTCATCAGGATCTTGCGAGCTATGGTGATTTCTGCTGCACTGTCTGGCATTGTCTGTGCCCACTCCCCGTTTTTCAGCTGTGTCCTCAGTATTCTCGGCATGTTCGATTACTTTAATACTGGCTACCTTCTTTCTTGGAAATTGTGAATTTTTACTATGAGCAGGTTCCTTGTCTTTGGACTTGGTGTGCTCTCCTGGGTCTGACCGTCCTCTTCTTTCCGATTTCTGCGAAAAAGATCGAGAGGGGACGTGTATCAATACTTTGATATCTATCAGGCTTCTTCAAGTTATCCCTATTTCTAAGGTTATATCTTTTCTCAGAGGGCTCCCTCTGGGGAGACTGGTGTTCTCGAGTCGGAGTTCTTTCCCTCCGTCGAGGAGACCTTCCTCTGGACTGGAAAACTTTTTCATTGGGAGAGGATTGTTTATTTCCATCCCAGTTCTTTTTAGGAGTGTTTGAATTATTTTTAATAAATAATTTTTCAGGATTTTCGAGTAGTTGGGGTTTTACTGGTTTCCCACCCAAACTATCTCTACCTAATTCTTCATAACATTTTTCTATAATTCTGGCAAGCTCAATTGGTTGATCTGTTATATCTGTTTCCTTCAATTTCTGGCGGATCGCCACAGATGCTGCTTCTCCTTTTATATTGGCTAGTAATATAGCCGAGACCTGCTTGAAGTCTTTCAGTAGTTTCATACCAAGAGTTAAAGCAGGTTCTGGACCATATTCATTCTGAATCTGTTTTAGCACATCTGGTATTACCGCCATTGACGGAACACCATGTGTTTTTATGTAAATGGAAGCAAAAACTGTACCCCAAGTGTCACAGTCCTCCACGTGTGGTGCGACCCCCATTGGAAGGCAGGTGGTCAGAATTCTGTGTTTCTCAATAGGGGTAGTATTCGGAAATACTGCCTCTATTTGAGTAATTTTCTGCGCTAACCAGAAAGGAATTTGTTCCCGGTTTATAGATGTTTTACCAAGACATGATTGTATGTTCTGTGGTGTAATTTTATTTGTGTTCCCCTGATAAGGGGTCAGCTGTGGTACATTACCAGCTGTTTGGACTGTTGCTGTCCGCATTACATATTGTACTAACTGTCTATGTATTTTAATTAATGTTTTTAGCTGTGCTAAAAGTTCTTCTCTAGACATTTTATCAATGTCCGGATGTGGTGTGTAGCTGGCTAGACCCGGCCATGTTGCTCCTGGTCCACCTAGTGGACCGAGCCTGGTAATATGATCATTGTGTTTTAGTGCGCCTTTAAACCAGAGCAGATGCTTTTGGTATTTTAATGGGATTTCAATCTCCTCGAAAGGAGCGTATTCATCCGGGGGATCCTCTATTTTGTAATAGTGGAACTCGTGTTTTGCAGTTTTTGCCGCTGGAAATTTTATCCATGAATAGAATACCTCTGTCTGCCGATATTCATGTTTTCCTTATGTTGACCGGGATGATAATTGCACCCGGTTCATTAACACCGGCGTCCCGTTGATTCGCATCTACTGCGGCTTCAGCGGTCCCGTTGTCTAGTACTGACATTGTACAAATGAAAGTTTTTCAGAGCAGATCTACAAGGAGACAAAGATTAGGTGCACAATATTTTGGAACACTGTATCCTTCAACGTTGAATAAACCAGAGCTATACATAGGAATCTCTTCCTACTAAGTTTGGGCGGATTTTAACCTTTCACCCACTCCAGACGTCTATTGGAGTATTTACGGGAGAAAGCGTCTGTGTGAAAAAGCACGACTGAGTTACTCTAACGTCTTGCGTTAGTTTTATCGCCTTACCAAACATTGGGCGCCATGTAGTGTAGTTCCTATTTTCCCTATAGGCCCTGCGCATTGGAATAACATAAACAGCAGTGTAGACGTAGAAGTGCGGTCTTCCAGGTCTCTACTGACTATGTTAGACGTAATTGGGTTTGTACCAACTAGCTCAGAGGTCACTGGAAACTTTCTTGACTGAATAGGAAGTGATCAGCTTCCCTGGCTCAGACAAGAAGGGATTCAGTTTTCCAACAACCGCATAAACATGACAACTTTGCTCCTTAGAATAAAAGTCAATCTCTAGAGTCGTGTGAAACAATAGACAGCTATTTCACTCAGTCAGTTGTGCAAGAATTACTTTCACCAGGATGCAGAGAATAGAGAGACGGGCGTTTTGAATAAAAGGTATTATTTATTGAACAGTCTTTCTTCTCATGCAAGAGAAATGAATTGCCACAATTTCAAGACTTGTTATTATAAAAAGTGCATACAGTAAAAGGAGGATTGCGAAATAATACTGTAAAAGCATTGACATGGTTTCTTAGCCATATGATAGTTAAAATGAATAAAATATATACATTGATATATATATTTAGCTAACGTCCTCAACTGGTGCTTCTAACTACGCCTACCCCACTGTACCTGACCTAAGCCTAATACTTGGGAGGGAGTAAGTAAGTAGCAATTTAAGTTAAGTTGGTTTTGCCAAGGGTTTGCTTCAAGAATTCTCTCTAAGGGTTTAGACAACACTGTACCTCTGGAATAGAATGTTGGAGGTCTGGTATCTCCCCTCAGGACTCGATATTCCAGTTACCCGCAAGGGTAGGCTGGAAACGCCGGAGCTGGATTTTCTCGGCAGGAGAAAAGACAGCGTCTTTCTCAGCGCATCAAGGAGGAGGAGGGGCAGCGTCCGTGGGCTTCTCGCATCTGCTGAGCTCTGCAAGGGACAGCTGTTCTGCTCCTGTATTCACAACCACCACCACTGTGTTTGCTTAAGGCAACGTTGGTATTATTTACACCTAAAAGGTGCCTTGTTTGACGTACGTTTTTGGACATAAGACATCAATAAAGATGTCACTAAGAACCAGTCGTTCTTACAGTGCTCATTAGAGTTCTATTACTAATCAAAACATAGCAAGCGGGGCTTTCCCAGGTTGCTGGGGATTTTATCTGTTGAAAGAACTCGGTGTGTAATCTTGGAATCTAAGATAGTGGCTTCTGCTGTGTCATCTACTGTAATGAGCTGCAGAGGTGAGTTTCTGAAATATGGCTCTGATCGTTTATGCCATTATAGGGGTATGGATTGATTATAGCCGTATAGGGGCATAGGGTCACAATATTGATCGGGGTCCTAGATTAGAACACAACACTACAACCATAGGAAGCGCCAGGAGGTGCTTAAAAGAGGGACAGAGCTAATGCTGAGCAGAACGCGCATAAGCATGCCCAGGCCACGCCCGGCCAAAGCATGGGCCAAGGGCTGGCCCATCTGCACCCGTCCGAGCCCGAAAGAGACAGGGCTGGGATACCCCCCTGAAAATATATATTCGCGCTTGACTTCACAGGGGTGAGTCCTGATCTCTGCATATTTACACCTGGAGAGATTTCCTTTCAGGGGATAATAAAAGCTTTCCACTGGAATGTGTATCTGGTTGTGTAAATGTAAGAGCAATCCACCACAAGACTTTTTATTAATTGGCAACCACAGACTTACTCTCACTACTGTGGGTCACTTATCCAATATATTTGACCTATTTTGGGTTTGTATGTTGGAGGGTATACTGTGTGGGCACTTTACTCTACTGAAGGTTTGTTTCCATTGATCGATTGCCTGGATATTTACCCTGTTGGTCTCTTGTAGCCAAGCCCCACACCTCTTACAATCAGGGAGCACTAAGTCCATCAATCACTGTAATACATCTACTGTTGTAAGAGAGGATTGTAAGAGAGGGAGTGGTATCGGTAAGAGAAAGTTAGGGAGTATTTCTCTATCAGCAGAGGGTACACAACAGTCCCTAATGAATTATCTAACTGGGCCAATGGGGTCCATCGAGAAACAAATCTTTTCAGTGGGAGAGTCGCCAACACAGGGGAAGGCAGGAGGAGGAGCGGATAAGAGACCCAAGATAATTGTATGCAATACCTCCCCATCCAGTCAGGTTGAAATTCCTATTGCTCAATCACTTCCGGGCACCTGTGTTCAAAACACGTCAGGGCACATATATGTTAGCGACCCAGATTGTGACCCACAGTCCTCATCAAAATGCCCCAGAAAACCAGAGGTAGCTCCCAATCATAGTAATTATACTAGTAAAATAAATTCAGCATTGAGGCTAGATACTAGCAAGAAATGCTATTAATAAATCTAGTAAGCCTGATGTTGGCACAAAAAGTTCATCCCTTATTAATTCCTTAATCACTTACCAGTCAGCTAATCTTAGCAAGATAGCAGATACAATTTATGCCTTACATAAAACCTTAAGTGAAGCACAAACTAAGCTATCAGCAAGGGTAGAAGTAATTGGGACTTACTCAAGAGCCAACATCTCCTCGTAAAAGATATTGCTGACATCTGCCCAAGGAGAGAATCTTTGATCCAGTCTGTGACTCATTCATTTCATGAAGCTTTATTCGGTACATTAAAACAATGACCATAAAAGCACACAGGCAAAATGTATTACAATAAAAAATGCAGGTTAAAAAGACGAATGGATTAAAATATCATACTTTTCCTAGATAGAATAGATTTACATATAAAAGTAGCAGTATAAAAACATTTGTCCACAGAGTTCCCAGCCACCAGCTTTCTATCCCCCGCGCCAGGAGAGCCAGACTCGGAGGCAGATCTTTCTCTGCCTGCACGGCGACACTCTGGAACGCCCTACCGGCCAACATCCAATTGGCTCCAACGGAAGCCAGTTTTAAGAGGCAGCTAAAGACTTGGCTCTTTTCTCAGAATAATTAAACACTCCCTCCCCTTTCTCCGCCCATTCTGCCTGGAAAAATGATCACTCAGCGCCGGGACACCTCCTTGCGAGGTAGCTGTTCGCGCTATATAAATATCGGTATTATTATTATTATTATTATTCATATTATAAATCAACTTCATTGCGTCTTCCACATTAAAAATACCATACTTTAATAACAAAGGTTTTAGGTAAACAACCCTGAGATTCAAGAATAGCGTGCAAATTAGCATAACGTGCAGGGTGCTTTGTTTTGAGTGCCCATCACATGGGCAAGGGCCAACAGGATGCTTCTTTAGGTGGGGGAAGGCCACCAGGACATGGGCCATTCCAAATCTAAGTCTTGTTAAGACAAATCTATGGGCTGGTCTAGTTACCAGGCTCAAGTACTGTTGGAGGCCTTCACTTTCAATGTATTTATTATAAAGATGAACTGTAGTAAGGCAACCATTAGCTACTAGGCGTTTTTGAGCTCTATGCAACATAAAAGTATTTTTCATATCCTGTTTAGGGTTATTTCCAGCAGAACATCGGTCTGTCAGTATGTTGAGCCCATAGATGATCTGAAAACTGTCTACTACATACTTAAGCCAAGGTATCGTGGTCCAATTATCCAGGTCTAGGCAGTCCTTAATGGCGAGTTGATTAAAAACTGTCTCTTCCTTACACCATATAGCTCGCCAAAGCATCAGGGGCCTTAATGCAATGAGATCACCCAAATAGGCAACCCCAACTTCCCTGTGGATCAGGTCGGTTGGGGCTGAGGTAGGTGAACAAAGAAGTTTTTGAGGAAGAAATGTTCTTACCTTTGCAAAGAACCCACATTGGTGTTGCCCCACGGTCCTGCCCCATATAATGCAATAGAGACACTCCTTGCCTTATTGATCTGCATCATATCACTGATGCGCCAATCACCGATCTTACTGGAGAATTTAAAAATGCCGTAGGCGCTTTTTACCATCTTAGACCTAACACTTACTAAATCCTGGGACCAACTACCATCATGTGAGAAAATATCACCCAAATAACAAAATTTTTCCACCTGCTGGACTTTCACCCCTTCTATAAAAAAGGCGTGATTTTTATTAGTTCTAGCCACACAGATCATAATATGGGTTTTACTCTTATTGATCAGCAGCTTCCTCTCCCCTATAAAATCAGAAAACCGACCCATCAGGCGCTGTAAGCCTAAGGGGGTCCGTGAGAGGAGCACAGCGTCATCTGCATAAAGCAGAACTGGCACACTGGACCCATCGACCTTGAAGGACTGGGTTCTTTAAGACCCAGCGGTGCCAGGGGACAACACCTGAAACCTTCGTGGGTAACCTGCTCCGGCGTACGAATGACAGAGACACGGGACACTTCCTTCGGCGTCAAAGATTCAAGGTTTATTTACTGCAGGGAAACACAGAAGTCACAGGAAGTACAACGAGTGTAGTTCGGGGAGACTGCTTCAAATTGGTTCTGTGGATCGCCCCTTTTATACACAATTCTCCCATAGGTTTGCATAGCAGACAAAGGTTTACAACCCAGTTCCCACAATTATCCCCGAGAGGGGTCGCTTTGGTCACTTTGATACTCATAAGGTCCGGAACATAAGTGCGGAAACATTTGGCGGTTCCCAACTGTAAAACCCATCTTCCCACCATTAGTACATTCCAATCAGCAGTAAAACAGATCGAAGAAGGAACAAGAACAGGTGTGGAGGAAGATGGAAACAGTGGGGAGATTGGAAAGGGTGTAAAAGGGGAGGTATCGGGAAACACGAGCTACAGGAATCAAAGGGACGTGCCTAATGAGATGCACGGCTGAGACAATAAACCGGCACGGCGAGATGAGCCTCGAGCGGGGCCATCTGCCTTACAGTATCATCCCCCTCATCATAAAGACACTTACGAAGGACATGTGTCTTCCGCAAATATCTTGGGAGCCCCAGGGTCGCGAAGCGGACAACGTCCGTTCGTTGGCTACTTGAGGGCAAGAGACAAAATGGATGCCGTATCTAAGATGGAACCCATGGGTACAGATGAAAAACCCACGTAACAAACGAACAGTTTAAGTTAGCACAACGAAACTGCGCACACTTACTAAACTCGTCATTTGCGGTTCGTAGATACCAGACTCAACCATATTCGTGCGAGTCGAAAACACCACTTACAATTGTCACGGAACCTCAGACGCTCCTTTTGCCCTCATGTAGGCAAGCACTAGTCGGAATCATACTCGATATTCATCAGACCATCTAGATGTTGCTGTAGCATAGCTCTGTCCAACCGAGTTCCATTGGTAATAGGCGGCTGTCTCATACACGTTGTAGCACAGAGGCCACATAAGGCAGGACCGCACTGCACACAAAGGCAACACGTGAACAGGAACGCCACAACGACTCCGATGATCATCAGAATCTTCCAACCCCAAGTCGACATTAGGCCCCAAAACCACGCAAGTAGCGTCCAATCCCCTACATCCACGTGTATGGATTCAGAGATTTTGTGCAACTTTGAGATGGCTTGATAGACAGTCGGAGCGTTATCCGGAATGAAAATACAGCAGCTCGAATGGATCACCTTACATACCCCACCTCGATCTGCTAAGATCACGTCTAAAACCATACGGTTTTGTAAGGTCATAAGTCTATCCGCCTGAAGTTCTGTGGTGATATTACCAAGGGCACTGGCAGTAATATTAGCTGTCGATTCTACCACTCGAGTCAACTGTCTCAGGTTCCTACTATTAACCATAGGCCCCCAAAACGGGAGGAAACCCTTGAAAAAGTCTCCTGCCTCTTGACCGGCGGTATCCTCTTCGCTAATTACGCCTCTCACAACTCTTGTCTTGTGATAATCTGCATCTACAGTGAACGTCGGAGGCAACAAATTTGCGATAAAGCATGCGCCCGCAAAGTCGGAGGGCAACCATGCATACGCACGATCATGGCAGACAAAGTACGTACCCTTGGCAGCCAGAAACACAGGGGACGAGACCATTGGCAGAATGTAATTCTCGGTGCAGGCACTCTCTCCAAGTCGGGCTTTCGATCTTCGGCCACGACCCATTAGACAAAAATTACCAATGTGGGGTACGACCCATATCGGAGGCGAGCTTTTAAGTTGTTTTTCACTAGTGATCACACTATACTCGCCTCTACTCAGGACCCTATAGGCTTGTACCTCTTCTTCTGGAATAAGCGAGGGATCGTAGATATCGCTATCTAAGTCTTCAATCGCTATAGACAAAGGTTTTTGATACGAGCTAGGACCAGAGTAGGGGGAACGTGGTTCTCGAATGGGGTGGAAGCCTAGTGCGCTTCGAAACATTGTTTGAAATGCTCGAGCAGACCCTTGGGAACTATACGGTAACACCAGATATGGAATTCCCTTATCCGTAGTGTGTGGCATCAACCCACACACCCAACAATTAGTAGTGTTAACCACTAACTGATGCTGATGAAGGAGCTGAATAAAGGAATTGTTGCGGAATTCTGCACGTCTAGCCTGCTCGTGTTCAGGTAAGATATGAAAAGAATGAGGAGAAGCAGTGGAGGTAAGTTTAGGGTCAGGGATAGGAGTAGGTATGGCAGAAGGTAAGAAGTACAACATCGTGTAATACACCCCACCCGCCAATAGTGCAGAAACAATCAGAAGCAGTACGAATATTTGAAACATAAAACATTTGGTACGACTAAGTTGTTGTAACTTGAACCTTTGCGCCTGAGCTTCTTCCAAGTCCATCAGCTTCGAAAATGCCATCCCCTACGACCGTCCGCAACGTTTCTTGACGCACTTCGTTCTGTGTAGCAGTAGTCAATCCCTAGGAGTTCCCAGGAACCGACGGTCTTTAACCTAATGTCAAGACCTACTAACCAGAAGGAAGTACACGCGCGGCCCTACGGCCTCTATTCACAATTATGTGTATGCAAAAAGTGTCTCTCAGCTGTGGAAGCAAAAATATGAGAAACGAAACTCAATGTATATATACAAAATAATTACAGTGATACGAGTGTTCAAACTGATCGTGGAAAACAGGATAATGCAATTGTCAAGGGACAGAACAAGATCTTTTATTAGTCTTTGGTGCTGGATCGCAAAAAGTATCGGGTTTTCCCAGGACGTGTCTGTTCGTCAAACAAAAGATCCGTTGAAGAGACAACGTTCTGTTGATCAGTTGAATGTTCTGGTCTTAAGTCTTTTGATGACAAATGTTCAACAGTGTCTTTCTGCTGCACTGAGGATTCTCCGACAGGTTGTGCGTCGCTAAAAGGTACAAACGCCGTCAATCCTTCGGTTTCAGTTGATGCAATGCCTCTCCTCACCCACGAGTCTGCCGGTAAGGGAATAGGGACTTTTTTCGTATGGGTGGCATGCACCCAGTTTTTCCGACCCTCTAGACGAACAGCAGTTCTCGTGGCAAGGAGGACCTGGAAGGGTCCAGTGAATCTGGGCTCCAAATTCTTCTTGCGCGAAAAATTGCGCGTCACCACCCAGTCTCCGGGCTGGAGCTGGTGGCCTGGACCCTCCGTCTGCGTCGGCAGTGCTTCGTAAACCTGTTGGTGAATTAACCTCAGTTTATCAGTCAAGTCATGAAGATAATCGATCAACATTGGATACTCAAGATCACAGAACACACCCGGTCTAGGGACCCCCCAAACATTCGCAGGACGACCGAACACTATTTCATAGGGACTGAGCCCTACTCGGGAGTGTACTGTTGTCCTTGTTGACAATAATGCTAAGGGTAAAGCGTCAGGCCACGAGAGACCAGTCGTAGCCTGAATCTTTGCCAGCTTCAATTTAAGGGTGCCGTTATACCCTTCAACCAGACCAGCCAACTGAGGATGATTGGTGCTATGGAATTTTTGATTAATTCCAAGGCCCTTACACACACTCTTCATCACACTCCCCACAAACTCACTTCCGTTATCCGACCATACAATCCGAGGCATTCCATACCGAGGAAAGTATTCCTTCAGTAGGATTTTCGCAGTAGACAGAGCAGTATTGTCTTTGAGGGGATAAGCTTCAATCCATCGGGAGAACGCGCAAACCACAACTAAAACGTATTTCAGGTTATTGCATCGCTCCATATGGATGAAGTCTAATTGGATCACCTCAAAAGGACATGAAGGGGGAGCAAAACTACCAGGAGGAGTTGGGGTTCCCTTACCAGGATTGTACAACATACATACCATACAATTCTTAACCAATCGTTCAGCACATTTCGTGATACCATCATTCTTCCACACAGGGGACAGCAACTTACAAATACCTTTCACGCTAATATGTGCTAACCCATGCGCCATCGTCACAACAGCCAACACATACGCATCCGGTAACATCCATCTCTTATGTTCCGACAAATCAACCCAACAACCATTCACATCCAACTTCCCCGTACTTTCTTTCCACTTCGTCTTTTCAGTCTCGGTGGCCTCATTCTGAATTGCTTTCACACTCTCGATAGTGTCCTCACACATACTCGATTCGGTAGGCCACCTAACCGAACTCATCACATACATTCTAGTGCTAAGATCCCGTGCAGTCTCCTTAGCAATCTCATCCGCAAAGGCATTACCACGACCAACATCATCCGTCACCTTGCGATGCGCACTACATTTAACAATCGCTACCTGCTTAGGCAACGAAAGTGCATCCAAAAGATCATTCACGAGCTGTCCATGCTGAATCTTCGTACCATGCGATGTCATAAAACCTCTCTCTCTCCACAACCGTCCAAAGCTATGGGCGACGCCAAAAGCATATTGGCTGTCGGTAAACACATTCACACGTTGCCCTTTTGCCAACACACACGCTCTAGTTAGAGCGATCAGCTCTGCAGCCTGGGCAGAGTTCTGATTCAATCTCACAGTTTCCACAACAGTATTCAATGTTACAACAGCATACGCAGTAGTCCCATCACCATTCGGCAATTTAAAACATGAACCATCCACATACAACGTTCCATCTGGGTCTTCCAAAGGAGTGTTTTTAAGGTCCACTCGACCTTTTGTTTCCTCTTCTGTCCTCAAATAACAGTCGTGTTCTGTTATTTCATCTGACTCTGAGCTGATTGGTACCAAAGTTGCCGGATTCAGGACATTACAACGTTTTATCTGAATATGGCTTGCCAGCAGCGTCAGCTCATGCCCAGACAATCTCGCACTCGTCAAGTGCTGGGTTTTCGTACGATTTAAAAGAGTGTCGACTGCATGCGGAACCATCACCGTAAGCATATTATCCATGACCAATCCTGCTGATTGTCGGATGGACACCGCAGCTGCCGCTGTTGCTCTCAAACAACTCGGCAATGCTCTAGCTACCAGGTCCAAAGTCGAGGAAAAATATGCACATGGACGTTGTTTACCACCAAAAGGTTGCGTTAAGACACTCAACGCACAACCTTCCCTCTCGTGAACATATAATGTAAACGGCTTACTGTAGTCAGGAGTACCCAACACAGGAGCCGAACACAATGAATCACGTAATTCAGAAAAACTTTTCTGACATTCTTTCGTCCATGGTAAAGGAGTCGAAACATCCTTGCACGTGAGAGCTACCAATGGTTTCGCTAGCAATGAAAAATTCGGAATCCATTGCCTGCAATACGACGTGATACCTAGAAAGGCACGCACATCTCTTTGGGTTGTTGGCACAGCCATTCGCGCAATTGCTGCAATTCTCTCTGGGGTCAACCGTCTTCCCTCCTTTGACAATAAGTGACCTAGATAGGTTACTTCTTGACAACAATATTGGAGTTTAGAAGGTGACACCTTGTGATGTAAGTCACAGAGATGTTGCAGCAACGACACCGTAGCAATTTTGCAAATGTCCTGAGTATCTGCAGCCACCAACAAATCATCGACATATTGGATTAAGGCCGCACCAGCCGGCAACGTAAACGCATCCAGTTGACCCTTCAAGGCTTGACTGTAAATCGATGGACTCTCACAGTAGCCCTGAGGAGCGCGTTTAAACCGGAAGCTGCGTCCACCAAGAGAGAAACCGAAAAGGTCTCTACTCTCTTCTGCAATGGGAATGCTGAAAAACGCATTCTTCAAATCGATCACCGAAAACCACGATGCAGAAGCTGGAATCAGAGTCAGTAGCGCCGTGATGTCAGGCACAACAGGAAACTGAGGAATCACAATTTTATTTACCTCCCGTAAATCGATAACAAAACGATAAACAGGTGGTTTCGAAGGATCAGTACGTTTTAAAATAGGCAGTACAGGACTGTTGCACACGTTTCCCCGCGTCTCTTCAATAACATCTTTCTCTATCAAATCATAGATGATCGCTAACAATGCTCGTTCACCATCAAGAGAGATACGATACTGGGGAATACGTGGCAACCGCACATTAGATTTCAACTGAACAACATATGGGGAGATGTCAAGCAGGCCCACATCATTGGGACCTGTTGCCCACAAAGATGCAGGAAGAGAACTCAATTCCGGTGGAAGCTTATCGAGAGACAAGTACATAGGAGAGACAACCCTCTCCCCTAAAGTAAGCTTTACACCCGCAGGAGAACAATACAGAGTTGCATACAAACGTTTTAGCAAATCCAGGCACAAAAGATTTTCACCACAACCCGTAGTCAAAATCAACGGAGCTTCTAGCTCGCGAGGCCCAATTGTAAGGGGCAAAGGACGCGAAACTGGATTGCTAACGGGGGCGCCAGAGAATCCAACGGAAACATTGGTTAAGCCAGACAAAGGTGCGCCAGGGAGTTTTGAATGCATTATAGAACTTTTCGCTGCACCAGTGTCCAACAGAAAAGGCTCAACGACGCCTGATGTAGCAACTGCGACGTAAGGCCCTCTCTGATCAACCGGAACTGATACCACTCCCTCTCCTTGTCTATGGCTGTCCTAGTAATTACTGTCGTCAGTTCCCTGATCGACGTAATAATCGTCTACATTGTACTGCGCAGATCGTCCTTGCGATGATCCACGTTGATCAAAACAATTATCGGAATTTGATGAGTTATCTGAACGGTCATTTTGGACCCCACGACCTCTACCACGTGGTGCCTGCTGAGAACCACCACAACCTCCTCTAGATGAGTTACCACTGTTACGATCGTTTAAAACGGGACAGTTAAATTTTAAATGACCCTCTTGTCTACAATAGGCACACTGATTGTACCCTAACGAAGATCTTTGGGAAGAGGAGTCATTTCGAGGTTGTGACCTATTTGATTGCGACTGCGGTCTATGTTGCTGCGAAGCATTCTGATTCGAGCGCGGAGGATAGGCCTGCTGTAACAACACTTTAGTTTTAAGTTCTTTCGTCTTCTTATCAGCGCGGTCGTTCTCCTCTTTTTCTCTGTTCTCATAATACTGTGCCGTAGCCAATATTTGAGCCGAGGTAGAAACGGCCCACGCACTCTCAGAATTTTTCAATTTATTGCTCAAATCGGGCAATAAGTTAGAGACAAATTTGTCCACAAACAACCGTTGACCACCCTCAGTGCTCATATCCTGACCACTATGGTCGATGAATGCCTCCTCGAATCTCGTAAAGAAGTCGGAGACGCTCTCGTCCTTCTTCTGTTTACAAGCTGACAATTTGTCCCAATTCACCCTCATAGCTGGCATAAGTGTTTTCATTAAGGTAATTATTCTTTGAGGGAGAGCAGTAATGAGTTGTTCAGGCTTAGCCCCGCCAACTTGTCGCGTATCGGCCGCAGTAAGAGTAGCCCAATCGCCACCTAATTCGTTTGCGTGATCTTCGTGCCGAATCTTAGCCCATACCGGTTGAGGTACGACATTGCCGAACAACATATCGATATCGGCAAGAATTATTACCGTAGCGTCTACAAGCTGCGACAATTCTTTATAATACCCTGCAGGATTTTTGCGAGGGTCAGGCAAAGATTGCTTCACCTGTAACACTTCAGAGCGTTTCCATGGGAGATGTATCCATACTCTCTGGAAATATGGTAGAATAATGGGATTAGCATTAGGATCGCCTGGCATCCACACTGGTGGAACTTCCCGCATAGGGAACTGACCGGACGCATCTAACTGCCTCTCAACATCCTCAACAAACAAAGCTTGAGGTATAGGAGCAGGACGGAAAGATAACAACCGTTCAACAGCACGTCGAACATTAGTATCCACTATCAGTCCATTCGAGAACTGAAGCTGTAGATCAGACAAAGCGGTCAACACCTCGTCAGGTGCATCGGCCGATATCTGATCACGAAGGGCCTTACACATTTCTTCGAACACAAATCTTTGGGTTGGTATATTGAATTGACAAAACGTATCAAGTACAACACGTGGTGGATTTCTAAGAGGATGTGTCATCCAACCCATCGCCGTATTATATAGCGAAGCGCGTTCCCTGTTACCAGGAAGCTGACTACGCCTCTGAGGACCATCTGAACCAGCGGACCCAAAAACAGGTCCGAGAGAATGAAAGAAGCTAGCCGCAACAGGAGAAGTGCGACTGCGAGTAGATGGAGAAGTATAACACAAAGGACTAACAAGAGAAAAGGTAGAAACAGAAGAAGCAACAGGAGTAAGTAAAGCAGGAGCAGTAGCGGGAGCAGGAGTATGTGGAAGCGGAGGAGCAGTAGGAATAGCAATAGGCAAAGGAGCGGGAACAGTCGGAAGAACGGGTGCAGGTTGAGGAACAGGTTGAGGAATAGGTACAGGGGGAACCACAGGAGCTGCGGTACCCTGTACATACGGAGGTGGCGACTTCATAAGATAAGACATTAGGGGATCCTCAACTGATTCGTCCTTCTTATCCGACTCTGTTGGCAAAACAGGATAGCATTTATCTATGGACATACGCTGTAGTCTGTCAAACACTTCCTTTTCCTTAACCTCCTTATCACGCTGAAACTGCTCTGCTTTCTTTACAATGGTAGCAACACCATCTCTCTGATTACGTTTAGTCTGTCTGATCTCTTTCTGTCGGGCTTCTTTACGCCACAACCGAAAGGCATCAAACATGGCCGGCCTTGACTTTCTCTCAAACAATTTAGTCTCAAGATTATCTAAGATCGTTGTCTCAAAACTACCATGAGGTGGCCAACTAAGGGCACCATCCTTTTTGGTATAACGGATCCAGTAATCATTAAAAGTAATGGGGCCTAGCCCGTGTTTGCTGTACAGCTCATAAGTTGGAGTTCCAACCGGAGGTATCGGACACGAGTCCTCCAGTCGGGAATCCGTACCACAACGTCTGAAACAACTAAATAAAGTACTGTGACCAGGCATCTTGCACACTAGCCGAGTTTCACAAACGTCAAGGGTTACGGGATTTACCAAGTCCCAGCAAAGAGCAAAAACCCTCGGTTTTTGGCGACTGCAGACGTCAAATATCACAACAAAGTACCAAGAACTACAAATGCAATGGAACCATGCAACAACTAAGCAACCACAACCAAGAACTCTGGGAGCGACCCACAAATACTTAACTCAAAGATCGATGGCGTCACCAGGAAGGCCCGTCAATCGTCTCGCTATACCAAGGTCTACGCCAGGCGCCAAAACAGGTCTACAGTCAGGGCAGCAGTCCGTCGCAGCCGTCAGGAGGCGGGAATCTTCGCGGGAAAAGTCTTCGGGCCACTTATTTCGACAACAGGATCGATGAAGCGGAGTGCACCTTCCCTTGGAGATTTCACACGAAGTTCCTCACGATCGTCGGGCTTGGACCGGTACCACTGATGCAGCCCCACGTTGGGCGCCAACTGAAGGACTGGGTTCTTTAAGACCCAGCGGTGCCAGGGGACAACACCTGAAACCTTCGTGGGTAACCTGCTCCGGCGTACGAATGACAGAGACACGGGACACTTCCTTCGGCGTCAAAGATTCAAGGTTTATTTACTGCAGGGAAACACAGAAGTCACAGGAAGTACAACGAGTGTAGTTCGGGGAGACTGCTTCAAATTGGTTCTGTGGATCGCCCCTTTTATACACAATTCTCCCATAGGTTTGCATAGCAGACAAAGGTTTACAACCCAGTTCCCACAATTATCCCCGAGAGGGGTCGCTTTGGTCACTTTGATACTCATAAGGTCCGGAACATAAGTGCGGAAACATTTGGCGGTTCCCAACTGTAAAACCCATCTTCCCACCATTAGTACATTCCAATCAGCAGTAAAACAGATCGAAGAAGGAACAAGAACAGGTGTGGAGGAAGATGGAAACAGTGGGGAGATTGGAAAGGGTGTAAAAGGGGAGGTATCGGGAAACACGAGCTACAGGAATCAAAGGGACGTGCCTAATGAGATGCACGGCTGAGACAATAAACCGGCACGGCGAGATGAGCCTCGAGCGGGGCCATCTGCCTTACAGTATCATCCCCCTCATCATAAAGACACTTACGAAGGACATGTGTCTTCCGCAAATATCTTGGGAGCCCCAGGGTCGCGAAGCGGACAACGTCCGTTCGTTGGCTACTTGAGGGCAAGAGACAAAATGGATGCCGTATCTAAGATGGAACCCGTGGGTACAGATGAAAAACCCACGTAACAAACGAACAGTTTAAGTTAGCACAACGAAACTGCGCACACTTACTAAACTCGTCATTTGCGGTTCGTAGATACCAGACTCGACCATATTCGTGCGAGTCGAAAACACCACTTACAATTGTCACGGAACCTCAACCTGGGGAGCATCGGCCTTACCTGTCTTCAAAGCGGAGTCTACGCCATTAATAAATAGAGAAAACAACAACGGGCGAGCACACAGCCCTGTCTTATTCTGCGCTTTACATTAAAATTTGGGGTACACTGCCCACTTGTCCCATAGCGCACACAGGCCTGCATCTTATCATATAGACTTGCTAAGCAGAAGATAATTTCCTCTGGTGCTCCAAGCTCTAGCAAAACTGGCCATAGAAGGGAGTGGTTGACCAGATCAAATGCACTGCTCAAGTCAGCAAAGCAGAGATATAAATTACCAGGATTGGCCTTGGTATACTTGCCAATTAATAGATCTAAATTCAGGCATTGATCTAGTGTCCCACGACCCTTTTTGAAGCCATATTGGGAGTTCGCAAGGATCCCCTTCTCATCGACCCAGTCTTCCAGTCTAGACAGCAGCACCCTACTCATGATTTTTACCGATGAGTCGAGCAGGCTAATTGGTCGATAATTACATGCTGATGTCTTGTCCCTCTTTTTATAAATTGGGATGATAATCGAATCCCCCCAAGTTGGTGGGATCACGACTGTTACTGCTGCATTGAGGACTAGGGTAAGTATAGGGCCCCACATCAGCGGAAGGGCCTTGTAGACATCGATGGGGACTCCATCAGGCCCCTGTGCCTTTCCCCCCTTACTGGCTTTTATACTACGCTCAACCTCTTCTAAGGTGATGTTTAGTGGGGCTACGGGTCAGTTCCTTTCATCTACATTATTCAATCCATTAGCTTGGAATTTGGCTGAGAAATGTGAAACCCAGGCATCGCTACTGACATTAGATGGAAGTTACGGAATGTTATCGTCCTTAAGAAAGGTGGAGTTAACTGTAGACCAAATGAGGCAGCTATCAGATGTTTCAGCCGCCTGTGTTAAACTATCCCACGCCTCTTGCTGCAGTTCCCTCTTCCTTTTAGAAAGTGCCATTTTATAATCGTGTCTCAGGAGTGTAACTTGATTCTTATCCCTAGGTCTAAGGGCTAAAGCATGTTTCAGTTGGGAAAGAAGGGTTGTACAAGCATGGTCAAACCAACCCTTGCTGTGGGTAATCCTGCCTGGCCTGTTTCCTGTAAATATAGTATCAATAGTTCTGTTAATATTAACAAAATTATTCACAGTAGAGACAGACACAATTCCTAATGTCAAGATGGCATTAATATCTACTAAAGATTTAGATATAATTATAGGGATTATAATTGCAGATTTTTCCCCTTTCCCCCTGGAGTTCTGGACTTTTTGGTTCTGTCCAGAGGTGTCAGGGATAACACCCGAAGACCCCGGAGTTCTACCTGTCTCGGTGCACAAATAAACAGAAACACTGGCTTCTCGATGGTGGCGTCAAAGACCAAAGGTTTATTACTGCAGGGACACAGAAGTCACAGAAACTACACACGGGCAGTGTCTAGGAGCCTGTTCCCTTTGTACAAAAAGGGTTTCTCCTTATATACTAAAAATTGGGCTTGAGGCAAATTCTTCACATGTTAGTACATTCCCAAACCTTTGTGTCCTAAACAATAAATATTTGGCGTTGCACAGGAATCGTCAACAATATCTGATGTCAAAACATTACGAACGAGGGGTTCCCACTTTTCCATCATAATCTCATGTCAACTTTTCATTCAAGACCCGGACCGCCTCATCGTAAATTTCGTTACCTCCCCCTAATAAAGGCCCAGAAGGAAAGGAGCAGAGCCAGGTGCAGAAGATAGAAAAGCAGGATAAGAGATGTTTGTGGGTCGTAAATGGGCAAGGCTACCAGCTTCGGCCGCCTAATCATGATCAGGCCAACGAACACGAGAACCAGTATAGCAGGACTGGCCTCGGGCAGAGGAGGCAGCTTCTGCCGAGTCATGCAGCCATGGTGTGTTCTGTTCTAAGGTGCACGTGTCACTGGAGAGGTGAATCTCCGGCTAAAGCCTACGTGTCCTTAATCGAAATGAAGTAATCAGAGGTCATTGCGTGTCCATTGTCTATGTGAGGGCAAGAAACACAAAATGGCTGCCATAATCTAAGATGGATGCCATAGGTAGATCAGAAATGTGTTTGTAACAGGAGTACTCTTACTCGTAGCATAGCGAAAACACCCGGATATGCTAAATGGACCATTTGCGGTTCGCTGATACCAAAATTATGTATTTGCGACAATGCTGAAAACACGGGTTCAAATCGTCACGGAACCTCAGACCCTCCTTTTGCCCTTACATAGGCAATTACTCAGTCTATGTCAGAGTCTAATTCTATGCTCATCATGTCAGTGACATGCTGTTGTATCATCATCCTCTCTCGTGCCTTTTCTCCGAAAGCAGGTGGTTTTCTGAAACAGGTTGCAGCACAGAGACTACACAAAGCTGGACCACACTGGATAATCAGGCAGCATGAGAATAGGAATACTAAGATGACACCAATGACCATCAAAACCTTCCATCCCCACGCTGATATCAGAGTCCAAAACCACTCCATGAAGGACCAGTTTCCCTTGTCTACGTGTATAGAGTCGGAAATCTTGTGTAGCTTAGAGATCGCCTCATAGACTGTTGGAGCGTTATTGGGAATAAAGACACAGCAGCTCGATTGGATCATTCTGCATACCCCACCTCGATCTGCAAGTATCACGTCTAGAACCATACGGTTCTGTAACGTCATGAGTCGATCCGCCTGAAGCTCAGCTGTCAAGTTGCTAAGGGCACCAGCAGTTTCGGTAATAGTAGATTCAACTACCCGTGTTAGCTGACGTAGATTTCTACTATTGGCCATAGGCCCCCAGAACGGAAGGAAACCTTTGAAGAAGTCTCCAGCTTCCTGACCAGCGGTATCTTCTTTACTGAAGACACCTCTTGCTACTCTGGTCTTGTGATAGTCTGAGGAAGCAGTGTACGTTGGAGGTAACAGTCGAGCATTACAACATGAACCTGAAAAGTCAGCGGGCAACCACGTATACGCTCTGTCTTGACAAATGAAGTAGGTACCCCTAGCAGTAAGAAAGGCAGGGGAAGAGTTAGACGGAAACACGTAAGTCTCAACGCACTCACTCCTCCCTAGATGAGCTCTCAGATTTCTCCCATTACCTTGCAAACAGACCTGACCTCGGTGGGGCACGACCCAGACTGGAGTGGAGCTTTTACGCTTGCTTTCTCCCAAACTAAGGCGATACTCTGTAGAATTCCAACTCAAATATACTCGTAATTCGTCTCTAGGGTAAGATGGAGTATTATTGACGTCCTTAATCATGTCAATAATTCCCTGAACTAAAGCTTTGTTTGCAGAGTTGTATTTAGTGGAACGTGGTGGACGTGGAGGATAGGTCTCAAGGGCATAGGCAAAAATGGTTTGAAAGGCCTGAAATGATCCATTATAGCTAAAAGGCAGAACCAGATAGGGTATGCCTTTATCCATAGTGTGGGGTATCAAGCCACACACCCAGCAGTCTGTAGTGTTGACTACCAGTTGGTGTTGGTGTAAGAGTTGTACAAAAGTGTTATTGATAAACTCTGAGCGTCGAGCTTGTTCGTGTTCAGGAAATGAGTGAAAAGAATGCATAGAAGAAACAGTAGAAGTAGCAGGATCAAGGGGAGGTACTGTAGTTACCGGCATAAAAATTAAATTCACACCAAAAACGATTCCACCCACCAACGTTATCAAAACAATTAAAAATGTAATAGCACATTGCATCAGAAAACATTTGCTATGAAGAATTCTGTAAAGTCTACTTCTGCGAACATAAATTACATTTTCTCGTTGCAGCTCAGGAAGCTCCATCTTCTACAATCCGCTCGCGACCACTGATGATGTGTACGTAGATGAAAATGCCTCTATCAGCCCTGGGACTTCCCAGAACTAACAGAAAGATCGACCTTGTGTCTGACCCCCGCAGATTCAACTAGGCACACAGCCACGACCCTACGGCTACCCAGACGGCAAGGCAATTTTAAAACAACAAAACAATAGCAAACTTCCTGGCTGGAGGCAAAGTGTCAGAATTTCAAATGTGTAAAATAGGCAGTTTCCTGCTTTATTTGTCCATATTGCGAGACCGTAAATTGTATCTCAGTTTTGCAGGAGCTGTTTGATCTGGAAACAGTGTATTTTCAGCAGACGTTGCAATGTTTAAGTTCGCAGATGGCAAAGTTTCTTCTGATGCAGAGGACAAATGTTCAGAATTCAAAGGAGTAATTTCAGGAGGTGAGCCAGAGTTCGATGTGTCAGTTATTAGTTCGGCATCGCTGAAAGGGATAATCCTAGGAATCTGTTCAAACTCAGAGGCACCGATTCCCTTCTTCACCCAGTTATCGTAAGGAAGTGGCAGGGGCACACGTTTGACTTGCGTCGTGTGTATCCAGTTCTTCTGACCGGCCACACGAATAGCAGTTCTCGTCGCTAGCAGCACCTGGAAGGGGCCGACGAATCTGGGTTGAAGATTTTTCGTTCTTGCAAAATTCCGTACAACAACGTGGTCCCCTGGTTTCAGCTGATGACCTGGACTCTCCGGTGGCTTTGGCAATGCATGGAAAACCTGTTGGTGAATAAGACTCAATTTAGCAGTCAAGTCGTAAAGGTAATCAATCAACATTGGATATTCCAGAGAACAGAATTCTTTTGGCCTTGGCACTCCCCAAACATTAGCGGGACGACCAAAGACTATTTCATAAGGACTAAGCCCTACTCTAGAATGTACAGTTGCTCTCGTGGATAACAAAGCCAAGGGTAGTGCATCTGGCCAGGACAAACCCATGGATGCCTGTATTTTAGCAAGTTTTAGTTTGAGGGTGCCATTGTAACCCTCAACTAAACCAGCAGACTGGGGATGGTTCGCACTGTGAAATTTCTGCTTGATCCCTAGACCGGCACACACACTCTGCATAACTTTCCCTACAAACTCACTTCCGTTATCTGACCATACAATCCGTGGCATTCCATACCTAGGGAAGTATTCTTTGAGAAGAATTTTGGCAGTTGACAAGGCAGTGTTGTCCTTCAGTGGATATGCTTCGATCCATCTGGAGAAAGCACAAACTACCACTAGGACGTATTTTAGGTTGTTGCAACGATCCATGTGAATGAAGTCTAACTGGATCACTTCAAAAGGGCAAGAAGGAGGAGCGAAGTGACCAGCAGGTGTAGGGATTCCCTTGCCAGGATTATGCATCAGGCATACCATACAACTTTTCACCACTCTCTCTGCACACTTACTAATCCCATCATTCTTCCAGACTGGAGCCAACATCTTACAAATCCCTTTAGAACTAATGTGCGCTGCTCCATGCGCCATTGTAACCACTGCAAGCACATACGCATCAGGCAACATCCTGTTGTTCCGACAAATCAATCCAACACCCACTCGAGTCCAATTTACCCGTACTCTCTCTCCATGCAAGCTTTTCCTCCTCAGTCGCTTCCTTCTGATTTTCTTTCACGCTTTCTACTGTGTCCTCACACATTCCAGACTCCGAAATCCATCTTGCAGACGTAGCAACATACATCCTACTCATCATATTTCTAGCTGTCTGTTTAGCGGTCTCATCAGCAAAAGCATTCCCACGACCAACATCATCAGTGATTGCTTTATGAGCGCTGCATTTCACAATCGCAACTTCAGTCGGCAAGGTTAGAGATTCCAACAAGTCGTTAACTAGTTGACCATGTTGAATCTTAGTCCCATGGGACGTAATGAAACCTCTCTCTTTCCACAAACGGCCAAAACTATGGGCCACGCCGAACGCGTACTGACTATCTGTGAACACATTCACTCTCTTTCCCTTTGCTAAAACACACGCTCTCGTTAGAGCGATCAATTCTGCAGCTTGGTCAGAATTCTGACTCACTCTTGCAGTCTCTACAATCGTACTCAAAGTCGTTACTGCATAGGCAGCAGTCACATCACCATTCTCCAATTTAAAGCATGACCCATCAACATACAGCGTGCCATCTGGATCTGACAACGGAGTGTCTTTTGAATCAATTCGTCCTTTTGTCTCTTCCTCGGTTCTGAAACAACAATCATGGGGTTCAGAATCACTCGACTCCTGATTAGTCGGCAACAATGTTGCTGGATTCAATACATTGCATCTTTTGATCTGTATATGACTTGCTAGCAGTGTCAGCTCGTAGCCAGATAATCTAGCACTGGTAAGGTGTTGCGTCTTAGTTCGATTCATGAGTGTGTCCACAGCATGAGGAACCATGACCACTAGCATGTTATTCATCACCAAACCAGCAGATTGTCGAATGGAAGCCGCAGCTGCTGCTGTAGCTCTCAAACAACTAGGCAACGCTCTGGCTACCGGATCTAGTGTTGATGAAAAATACGCACAAGGGCGTTGTTTATCACCAAATCTCTGTGTCAGAACACTCAACGCGCAACCTTCTCTCTCGTGAACATAGAGCGTGAATGGCTTGCTGTAATCGGGTGTACCCAATACAGGAGCTGAACATAGTGCATTTCGTAACTCAGAAAAACTCTCCTGACATTCAGCCGACCATGGCACCGGACTCGGAACATTTTTCCCAGTCAAAGCTACCAACGGTTTTGCTAAGAGAGAAAAATTTGGGATCCACTGCCTACAGTATGAGGTAATACCTAAAAAGGCACGTACTTCTCTCTGTGTGCGGGGAACATTCATCTGCGTAATTGCTTTTATTCTCTCTGGGGTCAACTTCCTTCCCTCCTTTGACAAGAGATGACCTAGGTAGGTTACTTCTTGGCAACAATATTGCATTTTCGAAGGTGACACCTTGTGATTCAAACTAGACAAATGATGCAATAAGGAAATTGTAGCTGCTTTGCAAGTTTCCTTGTCATCGGCAGCCACTAGAAGATCATCTACATACTGCACTAAAGCAGAACCAGGAGGAAGTACAAAGGAATCTAACTGACTTTTTAATGCCTGACTGTAAATGGATGGGCTCTCACAATACCCTTGTGGAGCACGTTTAAACCTGAAGCTTCGACCTCCTAGAGAGAAGCCGAAAATATCTCTGCTTTCCTCGGCTATCGGAATGCTGAAAAAGGCATTCTTCAAGTCGATGACTGAAAACCATGTGGCTGTTGCAGGAATCAACGTTAACAATGCAGTGATGTCTGGAACCACAGGAAACTGTGGAATCACAATTTTATTAACCTCTCTGAGATCGATAATAAATCTATATACTGGAGGCTTTGAAGGATCAGTACGCTTCAAAATTGGCAATACGGGACTGTTACAGACATTTCCTCTAGTTTCTTCAACCACGCCTTTCTTAATCAAATCTTGCACAATCAATAAAACCGCACGTTCACCTTCACTAGAGATTTTGTATTGAGGGATTCGTGGAAATTTTACATTTGCTTTCAAAGTGACTACATATGGTGGAATTTCTAGAAGACCTACATCGTTAGGACCAGTCGCCCAAAGAGTATCAGGGAGAGAACGCAGCTCTGGTGGGAGCGCATCCATCGACAAGTACATTGGAGAGGTGATTCTTCTACCCAATATAAGCTGTACTCCTTCCGGAGAACAATACAATGTCGCATATAGGCGTTTTAACAAGTCTAAACCAAGCAGATTTTCATTACAACCTGTCGTCAAAATCAAAGGTGCTTTCAATTGACGGGGTCCAACAGAAATAGACAAAGGACCAGATACGGGGTTGTAAACAGGGGCGCCTGAAAAACCTACAGAAACATTTGTTAAGCCAGACAAAGGTGCGCCAGGGAGTTTCTCATGTATGATAGAACTTTTTGCTGCACCAGTATCCAACAGAAACGGTTCGACTACACCCGATGTTGCTACTGCGACATAAGGCCCACTCTGATCCACTGGAACTGATACTACTCCCTCTCTTTGTCCATGGCTGTCCTAGTACTCATTTTGCTGAAATTCTTCACTAACTTCACAATAGTCTTCAACATGATATTGCTGAGATCTATTCTGTTGAGCAGACTGTACATTTCGCTGATCAAAATGATTAGAAGGGCGATCATTTGTCTGTGGAGGCATAGCTCCTCTTCCTCGACCCCTAGAATTTTGCACAAAACCACCACGACCTCTCTGAGCTGCTGCAGCGTTATTCTGTGCTAAGACTGGACACTCATTCTTATAATGACCTTCTTTCTTACAATACACACATTGATTCCACTGGTATTGCGGTCTCTGAGAACCATAATCTGTCCTTTGATATGACCCTTGCTGTGTATTAGTCTGATTTGTGCGAGGCGGATATGCTTGTTGCAAAAGAACTTTAGTTTTTAAATCTTTCGTTTTCTTCTCTGACTTTTCCTTCTCCTCTTTATCCCTATTCTCATAGTACTGGGCGGTTGCAAGAATTTGCGCGGTCGTAGAGACAGCCCACGCACTCTCGGAATCTTTCAATTTATTACTAAGTTCTGGCAACAAATTGTGTACAAATTTATCAACGAATAGTCTCTGTCCTCCTTCTGTGCTCATATCCTGACCACTGTGATCTACGAAAGTCTCTTCGAACCTTGTGAAAAAGTCGGAAACACTTTCGTCTTTCTTTTGCCTGCATGCGGACAACTTGTCCCAGTTAACGCGCAATGCTGGCATCAGAGTCTTCATTAAATCAATTATTCTACCTGGTAGGTTAGCAATTAGAGGTTCGGGTTTGGAACCACCTATTTGCTGACCATCTGCCGCAATTATAGCTGCCCAATCACCACCTAGAGCAACTGGATGATTCTCTTTTCGAATTTTTGCCCAAATTGGTTGCGGAACTACATTCCCAAATAACATGTCAATGTCCGCTAGATTCATCACGCAAGCCTCAACTGTCTGTGCTAACTCCTTATAGTATCCGGCTGGATTTTTACGCGGATCTGGCAAGGCCTGTTTCACTGCTAACACTTCGGCTCGCTTCCACGGAATGTGTATCCACACTCTTTGGAATTGCGCCGGAGCGGCTACAACACCATTGAGCGCATCAGCTTGCACAGCTTCACGCCAAATTGGAGGAACCTCCCTCATTGGATATTGGCGATTCTGCTTCGTACTACTCTTCTCTAACTCCCTTGATGAACGAAGTGATGGATCATTCCTATAACTTAAAATTAGTTCCATCGCTTCTTTTATATTCTGACCAACTATCATACCAGCAGCAAACTCTTTCTGAACACTAATTAATTCTTCTAAATTCGATTCAGAGTCATCTTCTTCTAATTCATTACGTAAAAGGGAGCACATTTCGTCGAACACATATCGTTGCGTTGGTTCTTTGCATTGCATAAATGTATCTAATACATCTCTCGTACTATATCTCCTACTCTTCGAAATCCATCTAAGAGCTGTGGAATCTAATATTCCCCGTTCTTCAGTACTGGGAAGCTGACTGCGTCTCTGTACAGAGTCAGAAGTAGGAGTCTTAATCAGATTTTTATAGAAGGGAGATAGAATATTCGAGACAGAATCAGTGATTCTCCGACGAACAGAAAGTGGAGTCATAATACTGGCAGAAGCGGAGAACACAGTAGCAGTTGGAACAGATAGAACAGGAACAGTAGGAGTATCAGGCAAAGTAGCTTGTAAACTAGCAGGTGTAAGTGGCACAGGTATAGGCAAAGAAGTCGGCAACCCTGGAAGAGGGGGTGCCGAAGGAACATTAACATTGACAACAGGAGGTACAAGAGCTTGATTCTGGGGAGCAGGAGCAGGAATACCAGGTTGTCCAGCAACCGGTAATTGAACATTCGGTAAAGGTGGAGCCGTAGCACCCTGTGCATACGGTGGGGGTGACCGTAACAAGTAAGACAACAGAGGATCATTTTCGGGGTCCTCTACTATCTTAGCTGTACTCGATGGCAAAGCAGGATAGCACTTGTCTATCGCTAAATTACGCTCTCTATTGGCCACCTCCATTGCTTTCTCAGATTCGTTGACTTGCAGCTGCTTGACAGACTGCTCTAAAGTCAACTCTTGCTCTTTCTGTTCTTTCTTCAACTTTTTAATTTCTCTCTGTTTAGATTCTTTTTGCCAATAACGAAGAGAATCAAACATTGCCGGCCAGGCTTTCTTCTTGAACAATTTCGTTTCTAAATTATCTAGAACTTTAGGTTCAAAACTACCATGCAGTGGCCAACTAAGGACACCGTCTTTTTCTGTATATCGGACCCATACCTCATTATAAGATATAGGACCCACTCCAAACTTACAGTACAGATCATAAAGAGGAGTTCCAATTGGAGGAACCAGACACGAGTCTTCCAACCGGGAATCACTGTTGCAACCAAAACACGACAACATACAATTTTTCCGACTTACCATTTTATAACCCGGAACACAGAACAAACAAAAACACGAACAGAAATGTGCACTCGAACTAAGAACTTAGGCCTACCAAAGCGAACAAATGTATCGATACCCAAACTAAACCAATAGATTATCGTAACTAGAACAACCAGTGATAATCTTACGAAACCAAACCAAGAACTAAAAGGATCTTATCCAAACAGGAATAACCCTTACGAAGTAACCAACTAGCAACCACTTAATACTTAACTGAGGCACTGAAGACGTCACCAAGGAGAAACCCGTCACGTCTCGCCGTACTAAGGACTGCACCTCGGGTCCAAGACAGGGCGACGGTCAAGGCAACGGACCACTGCAGCCGTCCTGAACGGGAACCCTCGTGGAAGAGAACGTCGGGCCACTTTTGCGATATGCCGGGATCGATTAAGTGGGGCGCCTCCCTCAGGAATCTTCACACGAAGCTTCTCGAACTCTTCAGGCTTTTGGACCGGTACCGAATGACGTCGCCCTACGTTGGGCACCAATTGGAGTTCTGGACTTTTTGGTTCCGTCCAGAGGTGTCAGGGATAACACCCGAAGACCCCGGAGTTCTACCTGTCTCGGTGCACAAATAAACAGAAACACGGGCTTCTCGATGGTGGCGTCAAAGACCAAAGGTTTATTACTGCAGGGACACAGAAGTCACAGAAACTACACACGGGCAGTGTCTAGGAGCCTGTTCCCTTTGTACAAAAAGGGTTTCTCCTTATATACTAAAAATTGGGCTTGAGGCAAATTCTTCACATGTTAGTACATTCCCAAACCTTTGTGTCCTAAACAATAAATATTTGGCGTTGCACAGGAATCGTCAACAATATCTGATGTCAAAACATTACGAACGAGGGGTTCCCACTTTTCCATCATAATCTCATGTCAACTTTTCATTCAAGACCCGGACCGCCTCATCGTAAATTTCGTTACCTCCCCCTAATAAAGGCCCAGAAGGAAAGGAGCAGAGCCAGGTGCAGAAGATAGAAAAGCAGGATAAGAGATGTTTGTGGGTCGTAAATGGGCAAGGCTACCAGCTTCGGCCGCCTAATCATGATCAGGCCAACGAACACGAGAACCAGTATAGCAGGACTGGCCTCGGGCAGAGGAGGCAGCTTCTGCCGAGTCATGCAGCCATGGTGTGTTCTGTTCTAAGGTGCACGTGTCACTGGAGAGGTGAATCTCCGGCTAAAGCCTACGTGTCCTTAATCGAAATGAAGTAATCAGAGGTCATTGCGTGTCCATTGTCTATGTGAGGGCAAGAAACACAAAATGGCTGCCATAATCTAAGATGGATGCCATGGGTAGATCAGAAATGTGTTTGTAACAGGAGTACTCTTACTCGTAGCATAGCGAAAACACCCGGATATGCTAAATGGACCATTTGCGGTTCGCTGATACCAAAATTATGTATTTGCGACAATGCTGAAAACACGGGTTCAAATTGTCACGGAACCTCACACCTCGGCCTAGTTCCATTTTCCCTATGGGGCTCAATATTAACTAGCGTTCTTGGCACCCGCTGATTTCTGCACTTCTACGTTTCTATTCTCATCACAATACAGTTATGATTGTTTAAAGTGGGTACCTCTACTACCGTTGTCAAACAGTGTGGTACGAGTACTAGAAGAGACCATGATATGATCGATACAGGAATTAGTATTCCTCCCTGTATAAGTAGGGATGATGAGATTATTAGCGTCTTTTACAGGCTGCAACATTTCTAAATCATAGGTTGTCATAATACCATTAATTGCCTCCCCGTAGGTATTGTGAGGGAAATGTGGTGTGCACTCATCACTATTATTTTGTACCCCACATGCCCTTGAAAAAGAGAATGGACAAATTGGAGAATTAAAATCGCCTAACCAAATGTAATTAAAAATACATTTTGCTTCTGCTACAAGCTTCATGAGGGCACTTTCCAATTCCTCTATAACTTTGTGCCGTGAATTATTAAAAATGTTGTTGTAGAAGTTGATTAAAAGCACTTCTGGGCCTTCCTTCGTCTGTACCCATAAAATTTGGGAATGAGTTCCGACTGTTACATGTTTAACAACTATCAGCGTTAAATCCACAGATATAAGAAAAAGCAGACCTCCCTTTGCTCTACCATGCCGGGACTCTGAGGCATCGAGGCTGTAGCAAACAAATCCAACAATGCTGGGTTTTGTCGTGCACCAAGTCTCTTGGAGATATAGAATATCATATGGCTTGATCATGTCCTCCCAGCTCACCTTATTCTCCTTCGATGCCCAGCCTGCTATGTTCCAACTAACAATAGAGGTTCCCCCTGCAGGACAATTTTTGGGTTTATCTTGAACAATATTATGGTTAGGACCATATATATGGGTATCAACCTCAATTAAACCAGCATTAGGGTCCTCAGCACATGGTAATTGCTGGTTATTCACCCCCTCCCCTATAACAGGTACAGATTCTAGCCCATTATCAATATTTGCTTTGGAAGTGATGTCCCGGGATTGCTCCAAATCTAAGTTAGTTCCTCCCAAAATCTTTCCTGATCAGTAAGAGGTATACTCAATAGAGGACTAATATCCTTTAGATGTCAATCGTTTTGGTCCAGGGAACTCAAAGCTTCATATCTGTTCTGTAGTGGTACCTCAAAAGCTGGGCAGTGGTTGGGGGGGAAGGGTCTATCTCTTTTAGTAGCAGGAGATATCTTACTAAGATGATTATAAAAGTAACCCAATGGCCGCACCACTACATCATTCTCATTCGGGGTTAGAGAGGCTGCTCTAAGCAAGACAGTTGCAACATGTGGAGGGTATTTCAAATTAACAATGACACACTCTCCCCTACAGGACTTTCTTGAGTTGCCAATCCAATTTACCCTTCTAGTTGATAAAATGTGGCCAGAGTAGTTGGTTGGGAACCCACAGTGCCTGTGTAACCATGAAACTATTTTATTTTTAAGTGAATCATGCGATTCTTGAGTGGATTCATCCTAACTAAGATCTAGAGGAGGAACATTGGAAAGGACAACTACATAGGGCGCACAATCTGGCGGAAGATTAATAAAACGATTTTTCTTGGGTACTGATACTCCAATCAAACTTGCAGGTGCCGTTAATACCTTTGCGGTTTGACTTCTCACTGGCGGGCCTGGTATAAATAATTTGTCAGAGCTGGTCCCCCCAGCAAGTGGCTTCGGGACAACTAATTTGTCAAAGCTGGTCCCCCCAGCAAGCGGCTTCGGGACAGTACATTAAGCGGTACATCCCTCTCTTTAGGCCTAGGGTTGTCAATCTTACCAGTATGTGCATCTAAAAGACTACCTAGTCTAGACACTTCGACTGTAAGTAAGTCTATTTTATCCACCAATGGTTTAACAATAGTTTCAAGTTTTCCCTCTATAATGCTAACTAATAAATCCAATTGCTCAGTGTTAAAGTTGACAGCACTGTTCTTGGGCAGAGTCTCATTGTCGCAGCCAGTGTTCTTTGATGTGTTATCAACTCTTCTCTTGCTATTGTTTCCCCCACGCTTAATTTGTAATTTTGTACAAGCCCTCATAGTTCTCAGGGCTGGAGAACGCTGTGGCGGGATATCGTCAGATGCTTCGGGAGAATCCTAGTTAGGGGCCGGCGTTAGTGGTAATTCCATCAGTATAACGTCAGGATCACAATTTACGTCCACAGCCACTGCAGTATCGACTATAGGAGATGAAGGGGGTAGGTCAGGTAGGATCTCCCATCCCAGCGACTTTCTCGGTCATTGTTGATCTTATGTACCACTTTTACTAAATAACAATCCATAGTAGATTTATTTTTAGGCATTATGATTACTGATAGTTGACCCCAAGGACTATGGATATAGGTAGTTGATTTCAAAGAATAATGTTATAAGTCTATGCAGGAACACCAGGAGCCTATGAACACAACGTTACAATTAAAGTCAATTAAAAAAGTCTTTGTATTAGAACTTACTGGGTAGTCGAAAACAACAGCCAAGGGGGATTGCCCAGCCCAGCCTCATCCTGCCCCGGACTGCCACAGGCTACCCACCCTTTGCCCGGGCTTCGCCCGGCTTCCCGCTCTCGTCCCGCGACGCGAGGGGCGCGCTGTTTAAATGCGCCTCCTGGCGCTGTCCTGGCATCTATGGTGCACGCCGCCGCTTGGCCTGCCGGGAGATGTAGTCCCAGGGCGGAGATGCGAGGAGAATATGCCAGGTGACTCTTGGCGGTGGCAGTGAATCAACCCTCTCTCTTGCTGCCTCTGCTCGCAAGCAAAGCAGGTACAGACCCCCACTCCTGCCTTGGGGCGCGCTGTTTAAATGCGCCTCCTGGGGCTGTCCTGGCGTCTATGGTGCGTGCCGCCGCTTGGCCTTCCCGGGAGATGTAGTCCTGGGGCGGCGACGTGAGGAGAATACGCCCAGTGACTCTTGGCGGTGGCGGTGAATCAACCCTCTCCCTTGCTGCCTCTAAATGCAAGCAAAGCAGGTAAGGACCCCCGCTCCTGCCAGGGGGCGCGCTGTTTAAATGTGCCTCCTGGTGCTGTCCTGGTGTCTATGGTGCGCGCCGACACTTGGCCTGCCGGGAGATGTAGTCCTGGGGCGGCGACGTGAGGAGAATACGCCCGGTGACTATTGGCGGTGACGGTGAATCAACCCTCTCCCTTGCTGCCTCTGGTTGCAAGCAAAGCAGGTAAGGACCCCCTGTGACTCAAAAATATGGCGGACCGCTATGTTTTGAGCCCCATGAAATGACCGGTTCAATTGATATATAGTTATATGTAGCCTGTGTAACCATGAAACCGTTTTATTTTTAAGTGAATCATGCGATTCTTGAGTGGATTCATCCTGACTAAGATCTAGAGGAGGAACATTGGAAAGGACAACTACATAGGGCGCACAATCTGGCGGAAGATTAATAAAACGACTTTTCTTGGGTACTGATACTCCAATCAAACTTGCAGGTGCCGTTAATACCTTTGCGGTTTGACTTCTCACTGGCGGGCCTGGTATAAATAATTTGTCAGAGCTGGTCCCCCCAGCAAGTGGCTTCGGGACAACTAATTTATCAAAGCTGGTCCCCCCAGCAAGCGGCTTCGGGACAGTATCATTAAGCGGTACATCCCTCTCTTTAGGCCTAGGGTTGTCAATCTTACCAGTATGTGCATCTAAGAGACTACCTAGTCTAGACACTTCGGCTGTAAGTAAGTCTATTTTATCCACCAATGGTTTAACAATAGTTTCAAGTTTTCCCTCTATAATGCTAACTAATAAATCCAATTGCTCAGTGTTAAAGTTGACAGCACTGTTCTTGGGCAGAGCCTCATTGCCGCAGACAGTGTTCTTTGATGTGTTATCAACTCTTCTCTTGCTATTGTTTCCCCCACGCTTAATTTGTAATTTTGTAGAAGCCCTCATAGTTCTCAGGGCTGGAGAACGCTGTGGCGGGATATCGTCAGATGCTTCGGGAGAATCCTAGTTAGGGGCCGGCGTTAGTGGTAATTCCATCAGTATAACGTCAGGATCACAATTTACGTCCACAGCCACTGCAGTATCGACTGTAGGAGATGAAGGGGGTAGGTCAGGTAGGATCTCCCATCCCAGCGACTTTCTCGGTCATTGTTGATCTTATGTACCACTTTTACTAAATAACTATCCATAGTAGATTTATTTTTAGGCATTATGATTACTGATAGTTGACCCCAAGGACTATGGATTTAGGTAGTTGATTTCAAAGAATAATGTTATAAGTCTATGCAGGAACACCAGGAGCCTATGAACACAACATTACAATTAAAGTCACTTAAAAAAATCTTTGTATTAGAACTTACTGGATAGTCAAAAACAACAGCCAAGGGGGATTGCCCAGCCCAGCCTCGTCGTGCCCCGGACTGCCACAGACTACCCACCCTTTGCCCGGGCTTCGCCCGGCTTCCCGCTCTCGTCCCGCGACGCGAGGGGCGCGCTGTTTAAATGCGCCTCCTGGCGCTGTCCTGGCATCTATGGTGCGCGCCGCCGCTTGGCCTGCCGGGAGATGTAGTCCCAGGGCGGAGATGCGAGGAGAATATGCCCGGTGACTCTTGGCGGTGGCAGTGAATCAACCCTCTCTCTTGCTGCCTCTGGTCGCAAGCAAAGCAGGTAATGACTCCCGCTCCTGCCTTGGGGCGCGCTGTTTAAATGCGCCTCCTGGCACTGTCCTGACGTCTATGGTGCGTGCCGCCGCTTGGCCTGCTGGGAGATGTAGTCCCGGGGCGGCGACGCGAGGAGAATACGCCCGGTGACTCTTGGCGGTGGCGGTGAATCAAACCTCTCCCTTGCTGCCTCTGGTTGCAAGCAAAGCAGGTAAGGACCCCCTGTGACTCAAAAATATGGCGGACCGCTATGTTTTGAGCCCCATGAAATGACCGGTTCAATTGATATATAGTTATATGTAGCCTGAATACTGTGTTAAGTTAGCATGAGCTTTTTAGGAGTTTAAACGCCATTTTACCTTTCTGCTGCTTTTGCACACGACACATATCTACTGCTTTAGCTTTGAGCCTAGTAAAATGTTTTCAATTCATACGAGAATAATATGTTGTTGCACTGATATCAGCCTTGCTTGGCAAACTGTGTCTGTACAGTGAGTGCTGAAACCTTCAAGGATATCTCAACACAGTAGTTGTTATGAGCACTGATCTTCGCACGTTCCTAGACATAACATACATGCAGCTGCAGCCAAGATCGGGCTTTAGGCGCGTTTTATATTGCTTTGCACAAGAGCATACAAACACACTTGATGGTGCTTCACATGCAGAGAGGTGGTTGCTGATGATGTGATCCCTTACCACTAGGATCTTGAGGTATGGGGCTGCCCTGCTAAACCCAAAAGAGACCTTCTTATATATAATATAATATACTTGCTAGGGAGGGTGAGAATTAGGTTTTGTTAAATCCTATTTATTTTTAGCATAATACTATGCTTGCACCGTTCGTGTTCTATGGACTAGTGACTATGCTGATAACTTTGTTTCTTATAATATGTTTGCTTGTATTAGCTAAGATACTGCGCTTCAGAGCACAGCATTAGTGAATAAACATTTCAAATATGCATGTGTCTTCTTTTACTCCTTGTTCTGGATTGAAATGATGGTATAACGAAAGAGTGTTCATGTGTTCCACATTACCTGAGGTGTACTAAGTTCATGTTATGGTTTGTCTAAGCATTGGGAGTTTGTGATAACCAATGAGACACTGTAGCTAGTCTGGTAGGGGATTTTTGAGTACTGAGGTGAGTTTAGGGACATCCTAATTCACTGAGGTTCCAAGCACCTATGCACAGTTCTGTCTGAGCACGGACTCCCTGCGACACAATGTTGTCATTTAATCCTGTTTACCCGGTCATGTCAACAAAGTTAACTGCTATATAGCCAACACCCTGAGGGTACCTGCTCACCAATATGCGAGAGGGCACCAGCAGTCCCTTTCTAGACCGCTGCTAAATTCCTAAACAGAAATCTGCAAGTTAGATTTACCACTAGCAGCAACTCCCTATTTAATTGTCTTGGCCAATGTTGAAGTTCTTTTGAATCAAATAAAAGAACCCTGGGACGTCTTGAGAAATAAAGCCCTTTTCTGCCTTTGTAGAAAAACAGGTCTAATAGAGGCTCTATTTATGGAGTTTAAAATAATTAGAAGGGTTAGTTGGATTAGCAGAGACCAGAAAATGTTGCCTGGTGATTTTGTAGCATTGACATTTAGATCCCCACAATTAATACATACGATTCTCCCCAGAGCCAGTAATCAACATGTACTGGCCACAGGCATTAACATCTTGACTCTGGGGTACTTCTACCAGCAACACCACATAATTCACACAAGAATACAGAATAGGGGTCCTCAGTCTACCTCCCTTAATTTTTACAATGTTCCTGTATCTAACCGCTTCAATATCTTATCTACTTTAGAAGACATAGATTGACTTAATTCCTTTGACATATGCGGTGCCCAAACAAGGAGACTTGATGTACACAACTCCCAAAAGATCTGTATCCCCTGTAAAGAAGGTAACTCCCATGGGGAAACACTTCAACCTTCCATCCCCGGCTAACATTCCTGTTCGGGTCCAAAACAAATCGACATAGGCAGATCAACATCATAGAATTGGACGCCACAACATAGATACCAAAAATAGTGGAGATGGTAATAGTAGATCATCTATTTGCCATATATTGTTTTGGAATGTGGTGGGCTACGATCTAAAGCCAGTGATTCTGTATGATTAAGCTTAGTAGAAGATGTTTAACATTCTGTGCTTGAAAGAAACTTGCCTGGAGTTCCCCTGCATGTCAATGGATATAAAACATTCCATTCACAAGCATTGACATCAGTCCATGGTAGAAACAAGGGAGGACTGTGTACTTATGTGTCCAACAGAGTTAACGCTAAAAAGATCGTACTTATGACATCGGATATTTACTACCAGGTTGCCTTGCTCCAAGTGGATAAAAAACACTGTATTGTTTTGGCAAATGTTAATAATAATATTTCAAAAGAACAGGTTTCGGGAGTTCTGAATAGATTACAGAATGATCTGTTTAACACACAGAATGATACGGAGAAGGATATGTGCATTATTTGGATTGGGGATTTTAACTCTGCTCTGTGTCCTTACGCCAAGCAGAGTACCTGTGGTTTAGTCTATGAAAAGGGTACTGACCCATCCCATTTTCCACATTCAACTTTTGGGGGCCATTTAAATGCAATCATGCTTCTATTTGACCTCGGTTTTGCAAATGAATTGTACTATCCTATAGTCCGCTTCAGCTCTACTTTTAATGGCAGAGGGTTTGGTTCTATTATTGATTTTATTTTGCTCCCAAACCGACACTCAAGTAGACTGACCAAATTTGTGAAACACACCAATGCAAAGAGTGATCATTTTCCCTTAAGCATTACTTTTCAACTTTCAAGCAAAGTGTTAAATAAAATGGGTATTTTTGAGAAAACGTGCAAGATGTTGCACTGAGTAGGAGTAATGGATACTCATTGCGCTGGTCAAAGGTGCAGCCAATCGAGTTTACAAATCACTGTTAATCAAATGTAAATCAGATTTTTCAGTTTGCTTGGACGAATCTGCTCCTCACGCGGAGGTGTCGAATTCCTTTGGGTCAATCTCCCTTGAGATTAAGAGGAGTTTATTTGTGAAAATTAATAAGAGAAACACAAAGAAGCATGGATGGTTTGCCTCAAAAGGGACCCAATCTCATACAGCATTGAAAAGGGCCCTGCGCAAACCAGAGAAAAATCGTGCGGAAATTAACTTGGTTAGAAGGGAATATAGACGTGCGTTGAAAGAACGAAAGGATGCATTGTTATGTTATGTTTATAAGGACTTCTAAAGCGCACATACACCAAACGGTTTCATGGCGCTAGGGGACGGAGAGAGGACAGCAGGAAACTAAGTTTAATCGCCGTACGCTTGAGCAAACAGACAAGTCTTAAGCAGTTTTCTAAATAGTGCATATTAGTAAGTATGGGTGAAATGCGCGAATTCGCGGTACGCAAATTCGTGCGAAAGCGAATTTGCGTTCCACATAATCCGCAAATTTGTGCGCATTTGCAGATTTTTTTTTTGCATGTTCGCGGGGCGCTTTGTGTGTTAGTGGGCCTCTTGCAGAACACCAACCGCGAAGTTACCCATGCGGTCATACATGGGCGCGGCCATCTTGTTCGCATTGCGTATTTCCGTTTCTGGGCGCTAGTTGCATGCTCGCGTTGTGCGCGATTACGTGGTTGCGTGCATTTTTGCGGGCTCGCGGGGAAAATAGCGCGCAAACTTACCCACGCGGTCCTCAATGGGCGCGGCCATCTTGTTTTTCATTCATTGCTATGGTTCTAGGCATGCTTTTTCAATCCTCCGCTAATCTTTGCAATCGTTTGTTTCTTTGAACTTTTTTTGATCTTTTTTACTGATTATCTATCCCTCTCTTTTACTACATCTATATTTTGTGTTTTTTTCTACTTTTGGTTACTTTAAACTGCTTTTTTTAACTCTTTTCTTTTATTTACTCTTTCCCTATTCTTTCCTATTTTTTATTTAACTTTCGTGTCCAGGACCATGGCAAAGGGAGCCGAGAAGAACACCAAGGGGAAGGGCCCCGCACCCCGTACCCGGCTCCCATGCGGGCGCTTAAGGGGGGAGGCAGTAATAGCCCAGGAGATTTTCAGCGCAGTGGAGGTGGCCACACTGTTTTTTTTCGTCCAGCGCCACCTCCCCAAGACCGTCGCGGCAGGCAGCAGGCGGCAGGCTCGGTGCCTGGTACAGGCTCCGAGAGCGTCGCAAGCTATGGGGGAAGGTGTGTCGGGCCATGTATCGGGAGTCTGGGGTCCGGCCCACCTACAACAAGGCGACGCACCGGTGGTCCGATATCCTGGACCGGGAACACAACCTGCTCGACCTGCTTGGCGTGGAGATCCCTGGGCTTGGTGAGTAATAGTAGCTATTTAATCACTACTTTGTTTTCTCCTGCTCTGTGTTATTATGATATTGCAAATATTTGTTTTTTCCGAAGAGCAAGAATGCTGCCGATTACATTGCAGGTAAATTATGTTTCAAAAGCTTCTGTGATTGCAGGTGCTCGCCTGCTCACTGGCGGTGCTACTATGCTTACTTGTTTTCAATTTTGTGCTCATTTGGCCTGGGTGATGATTATGTATCAGTGTACTTTACAGAACTGCGAAATGCTAGACATTAGAGACTCCAGTCCTTCCTTTGTACTCCTGCCACTAAGAAGAGATGGTGGTGGTGATCATGACGGACTGTGCCTGTCACTTCGCATGCTGCGTATTGCTGCCTGCCAGTCCTAGTAGAACCTTTTGTAGTTGGTTTAGTGAGTTACATAACTTTCCAAGTAGACGGTCCGCGAATCCAGCAATACTATATCCTAGTAGACCACATCAGATATGGGTCAATAAATTTAGTGCAATTGTTGTCTATTTCCCCGAAATAATTTGTTATTGTTTTTTTTAAATGTTTGATGTGGTTGACAACAATCCTCCATGTTTGTGGCTTTCTTTCATGTTGTACATCAGCTCCCCCCAGGGGCAAGGGGGCACAGGAGGAGGTAGCGGTGCAGGCGGAGCAGGGACAACAGCAGGAAGGCCAGGATCAGTCCGGTGAGGGCTTCTCTGCTGGCCCCAGTAAGTTTTCCTGTTATATTAATAATTATACTTCCCTATCTCTTACAGCACCTGTATTTTTTCCAAACGTTCCTCATTCTATTTTTTCCTAAATCGTCTTTGATCTTCTTGTAGACTGTTTCTAAGTACTTATCCTGCCTCTATGACTCCCTGTGGTACTACTAGATTATTATTAGTCTGTCTGTGTAGCTAACTAAGCTTGCACAGTTGGCAAAAGGTGTTAAACAAAACTCCTATTCTATTCAGCAATAGCTCTTTGCACTGAGTGCAGTCCTCTGGGTTGTCCATAATGTCTATTCAAGTCTTCTAAATGTTTATGCTTTGACAATTCCCAACAATAAAATGTCAACGGCCACCAAGAATAAGATACTAGTTTACTTTTTGATTGAATAGGAGGACAATCCATACTACTACTGTTGCAGGGACTATTCTGCACAAACAGAACTATGGACAAGAAATAAGGCATTGGTTATAAATTATAATAGGCGCAGTTAGACGTTCCACATACCTCAGTCATAACAGAAGTTGAACCCCCAATCTCCTTACTTACTAGCTAGTGTGTCAGAGTCATTATTTAGCTCCTGAATGCAACAATGATTGATCCCCAATGAATATACAACCCAGGACATAAGACTACAGAGTCAGAGTCCTGACCTCTCTGAGCCACGGACACATGCTTGCAATTGCAAATTGCAAACCTTTTCGCTTACTCACTCATGACCAAAAATAATAGAGTCTATGTAAGTTTTAAAGCTTTATTAAAAGTTAAAACATTTATTAAAATCAACTTCATCATATAAGATGAACGGTGAAGGATTCAAAACTGAAAATTGGCTGATTGCACACATTAATTGTGGGAGAGCCCTCACCTGGTTGGAACTTCAAGTCTACTTTGTGGGGATGAATCATTGCTGACTCCGTCAAAGTGATGATGATCTGATCTTGCTGATCAAGCATTCATCAGTTGTGCCAAAAAGTGTAGCAAGACATGTTACGACAAAGCATAAATAAAAAACACCCTTCCCTGAAGAAAGGTAAATTTGTAGTTTAGAGACTAGTTAGTCACTAATTATTAAATTTGTTTATGTAGTACTAGTAACATTTTTTCATTCCTCGACAAAATAGGGAGTGGTGTATATGGCATCTAAGAATATGAAATGTATTTTCTAGGCGGAACATCGGCACAGCCATCCACCAGTGCCGGGGCCGCAGGGGCGGAGGCAGTGCAACAGCCATCGGAAACTGCTGTGGGGGATGCCACGGGAGTGGTGGGCTGTGGTAAGCTATTATATTCCTTACTTATTGAGATTGCAGACTGCAGAGTGTGCTCTCTGCATGGGTGTATATGTTGTACAGTACAAGTACACTTTACTGTTAAGAAGACTTACAAATTTAGAACTAAGTTTTTGTCAACCAGGTAGAAGACATTCACCCTTGACTTCGCATTAGCAATAGCATTAGTGGGGGTAGTTGACGAGTAACCAATGGCCTCCTCTAAATTTGACTTCAACTCAGCTGTGAAAGTATTATCGAGAAGCCAAGTCAGATCAGAGATAAACTTGATGGATGGGATGAACGAAAAGGGAAAGAAGGGTGATAGGAAGGACGAGCGAGTTAAAAGTAATGACTGACAAAGAATGATATGTGTTTTTGAATGCTGCCCGAGGTGGCTGGGAATATGATGCATGGCCGGTTGAAGGCTGAAGCAAGGATGGGTGGAAGGAGAAAGGAAAGAGGACTGCCTGGGTGGATGAAAAGGAACCTGTATGTGCGCGCAATATATCCTTTGGTTCAAATTCAAATGCAAGTCAAGCACGGATGCATGGCTGGCGGTTTCCAAAATAAAATAAAAAGGTTCTATTTTCCGTGACAAGAACTAAGGTTTGTCCAGTTGAGACATTATGAAGAATGATTGACATTTACTTTGAATCGATGGATGCCTGGATCATGGTACTATCTTACTCATATATAGCATAGGTGTATGTAGACAGATTAGACGGTCACTGGATGAAGTAAGTGTTACTTTGAAGAGCATGTAACACTGCACCCGCACGTCCGTTCCAGGCTAGTAAAGGCGAGGAAAAGAAGTTGTAATTTTTCAGAACACTACCATGACTAGTAACAGTAGTTTGCAAGCACAGCATATATCCTGCGTTTACAGGGGCCACTCACTACCTCTGTTAATAATTTTATTACAACTCTGTCATTCATGTGTAGCCTATCAGTGTTCACTCAATAAAAAACAAAGCACCTAACGTCATCCCATATGTAAGCAAATATCCTGTGAAGGGATAGATAATCATACATTTATTTATCTTCTTAATTTTCCTTTTCTAGTAGTCATTGGCACTGCAGGGTGAAAGTTAAATTAATGAAGCAGTAGGCCTTGTGCTACCCATAATAGAAAAGTAAGAGCTTCACCACCTGCATGTACTAGAGTGGTACAGTAACGCAAGTCTGTGTCATCATGGCTTGCGTCTGTTTTTCTCGGGTGCAAGTTGACTGCGCTGGCATTATGCCGGCTTCCACAAGTTTACGTACCAATTTCACTAAACAAGAGAGAAGAAGAAGAAAAAGACTGGTGTACTGTCTGAGACTAATGTAGTGAGTCCATATAGTGCTAGTAGAATGGATTCCTGAAACTCCCACTAATGTTAGAGCAGAGGCCGACGAAGTGGGAGGTTAGATAGATACAGGCCACAAATGTTATGTACTGTGCTTGCAAGTTGCTAGTGCTACTGTGACACAACTTTCTCCTGAATTATTTTGTGTTAATGTTAAAGAGCATTGGTTACAGTATGTTTTTCTTTCTTCATATAGATGCTCCTTCCAAACCAACATGGAAGGAGCAGGCTAGACGTGCCCGGTAAAGGAAGCTGGAGGCGATTATCTCCGAATATCGGCCGCTGGTGGCCCAGGAGGAGGAGGACACGGGGCCAGGTCCACAACATCCACCAAGACTGCTGCATCCTCCTCCATGCACCCTGGGTCAGCCAGTCAGTGCAAGCCTCCAGCGGTACAGAGCCGTGGTACCGCAGCCACCCGCCACCGCCAAGCAGCCAAAAAATCAGCTGCCCCCCCACAGCAGGTGCAAGGCACGCATCCACCGCCTAACCCTCAGGGTGTCCAACCTTGAGCAGGAGATGGAGGGAGTTAAAACCTTGCTCAAGAATCTCTGCAGGGAGCAACAGGACCATCTGGCCTGAGGTAATAGAAATTTTCAGGTAGCTAATGTGTCCCCCACTCGCACCCCATCCATGCACCCATGTTCCTTGTATGTCATGTAACTTCCTTCCCGTACATGCTAGAAAGACGCATATGCATTTGCGTCCAACGTTAACATGTCAGTTATATAATTCACCTAGAAAATTACGTTAATTAGGCTTCTAGGCCTATGGTGCCAACGTCTTTACATGGTACACTTTTGAATCTCGCACACGTTTTTCTCCATGTTTCCTGGCTCAGTCGAGCTAGGCCCTTATTTGAGACTCCGAGTCTCTTCTGTCTCTGAAAGCTGCATTTTAGGTATGCATCCCTGACCTCTGCCTTACTTCCTGCCCCAGTGAAGCGGTGCCCGGCTCAGCCTGGCCTTCCTGCCAAAGACAGTATTTTGCCTACAGTTATCTGCTCAGCCTCCTCGAAAACACATTCCAGTCTAGTGAAATAGGTAAACAGATTCCCGGCTGCAGAGCAAAGGGCCCGGCCTTCCTGTCCTCCTTGCAAGTGATTTACAGAACCCGTTACCATGGTAGGCCCATGGCCCCGCGCATTGCACCAAGACACGTATGCACGCACTAGCATCCAGTATTGAACGGCCTCTGCTCGAGAGACCTTTTACTTCAGATACTACATCCTCCAAACATGAGATATCAGATATGCCATAGGTACAGGTCGTTCTGACATCCCAGACACCAGTCTCCTCTACTAGTGCTAAAGTCAAAGCCCCCAGTTCTCCCCAGTTACACGTCATGCTCAGTTGCGCGCGCATCTAGGCCAAAAGTTTCTGCTGACCCTGCAGGAATTCACTATGTATCCACCCACTTATGACACTTCTTGTGCGTATTCGGTACACGCCTATGTGTACGCCTTCTTACACGCCTCCTGTTATGCACATGTGTTCTTATCTTTTACTTTTCACTTGTTACGCCTACTGTATTCATTTCAATTATACTGTTTTACTATATATAATGTGTGATGTTAATAAAACGTTGAATATCCCTTCCTGAACCTTAGTGGTGATGGAACATGATGTCCTGTTCCTCGAGGATCATAATTAAAGCCCGTATGACTCAGATACCACGGACTCTGCCTCTCATTTGATTGAGCTATCCTTATTGATATTTAATGTATGGAAAAATAGTCCGGTAATTTTATTTACCACATATTCTGGCGCCCGAATAGGGACCCCCCCCTTCCCCACTCGCCGGCGATGTAACGCAGGCCTTGACCCCTTCTACAGCCGTGAAGGATCCAGTGCACACCTGCGGGTTTTCCTGCTATCTCCCTCAGGCCCACGGAGGAGACGGAGACTGCGGTCCGGCATCCAGACGAGGCGGTGAGGAATGCGGAGGATCCCGACCAGAGCCCCAAGTCGAGAGAGCAAGGTCCGAGGTATCCGGAGGCCCACCTGTTCCGAAGCGCATGCGTAGGAGAAATCGTAGCCCGACGCAGTCCAGTCCAGTCTAGTTTCTGAGGCCTTCAGTTTCTGCTTCCCGGTGAGTACCGTTGTTGGGAACGCATCTAGACGGGTTCATTAATTTGTGCCCGGTCAAGACGGGTCTGGGTACACAGACCTGGTCCAGACGTGTTCACTTAGGTGAATACGGTAAGACGTGTCTCTTTATGGGACCGGTATTGTCTGTTCTGTTTTAGCAGTGCATCTAGTAACCCAGTATTCTAGTATTGTTTCTCGAGATTTCCAGAATATATGTTTTCTATGTTCCAGGTAATATCAGTCTGAAATGTTTCAATGTGTTTAATGTCGTGGTATGAATGATTGTTTGCTATTCATTACTGTGTTTATTGTGCTTACGTTCAAGTCAGTTCAAAAATGCCGCTGTTCTCGAAATTACGTCAGATAGGAACTAGGAAAGGGATACTCGAAGAAGCAGTTCCGGTCCCGCCTAGGGACACTCCAGGACATTTTATGTACCACAAGCACGGCTTAGATGCCATACTGTATTTAGACTTGTGGGTCGATTATACTAGGGATCTGGAAGAGAAGTATAGATGGCCTGTCTCAAGGACATGGGATGCTGAATGCATCATGAGAGTAGAGGAAGCATTATGGAAGAAGAAAGCCAGACAATCCCAGAAAGATGCCATAGAATTATGGCGTAAAGAAGCGCATAGAAGAACAGAAAAAGAAATCAGAAAAGCAGAGAAAAGTAGAGAAGAATCTGAAAAAGCTAAAGAAAAGGAATTACTAGAAGAAGGAGAACGAGTCAAAATAGAACAACAAGACCGACAAAGAAATGCCCTTATTACAGGCATGTATCCTGTTCTTGCCGAGGGCCTGCCTAGGGCGACCCCGGAAGGACCCTGTAACTTGCCATCACCATTGGTCCCGACTAAACTCCGTCACAAACAGACCGCAGCGGACATTTTCCTTTCTTCCTATTTAGATGATGTTGCTCCAGCATACACCAATGTACGCGTACCACCTGCTAATAATGTACAGCAGCCTATTCAGCCTGTTCAAGACACGTTACCTCCACTCCCTCAAGACTCGACACCCCCACCCGTTGTCACTTCCCATCCTGTCACTACTACTGCAACCATCCCTACTACTGCTACTGTCCCTCCTGCTATCGGTCCTACCAATCCTTTTTCTACACTTACAACCCAGAGTCTGCCTACATTACCTACACCTACTTTTCAAGCTATGACACCAGTAGTATCAACACATCTAGTTGATGGTTATGCTTCCGCTTCAGGAGGCGCCGTAGGTGGTCGCCCTGTGACCCCGCCCCAAGTAAAACGAATGACGCTTAGAGAAGTGGCGTTACAGCGTACACCCAAAGCTGCGACATTCGCAACCCTTAGACAGTACATAACAGATTGTAGATATGACCCAGTACCAGGTGTAGAAGATATGATGTTAATTTCGTTACGTTTACGACGTGTTGCCAACTATTTGATTCTTTTACCAGAAATGACTAACCATTTAGACAATATATACCATTTTATTAGAACAGGGGAGAGACCAGAATGCATTCGCGAGGCCATGGCACACCACAAGGTTGAGACACAAAGAATGATCTTACAGTTCTTGATAAATTGTTTGATAAGGGAACGAGATCGGCCAGGTACAAGCAAGGAAGAGATGGACATACTGATAAATTGGAGTAACAATATAGCTGATGGTAAACATAATAAACAAAGTTGTATAGAATCCATGTACAGAAAGATCCGTAAAGAAATTATAATAATACACGAAAAAGAAAAAGCAGCTAGGGAAGACGAGAAAGAGAATGAAACAGAGGATGAAGATATAGAGGATGCAGAAGACCCAGATAGAATAGCGTACGTAGGTAGAGCAAGACCTTTTGACAGACCCATTCGCCTAGAAAACTAGAAACGTTTCCTTTCTCCCATACCAGAACAATGTTCTCTTGAACATGTCTTCCAAGCCACCGACAGAATACTGAAAGAAAGAATAGGCTACAGTGAACTTAGTACCATGCGTGATCAGGAACTAGCACGGTCAGCAGTACAATGGGCTGGAAATACTAGTATATATAAAGATGATTCAGTAGCACAAACATTTTTGAGTCTTACCCCAGACGAACAGCGACTAGCTGGTATGTACATGATCCAGCATCTCATTACACTATATGAAAGCCAACATTCTGATCCAGGTCCCCTATATAATATACTGGAAGATTTACTCTTAAAAAGATGGAGAGGCCTAGGTACCGATTTAATCAATACCATTCTAGAACAACGCCACAAATACAGAACTTTCCTGACTCCACATTTCGTTCCTGTTCCACCTCCAGTAAGACAGCCATTTTACATAGACAGACAGAATCCCTTACGAGAAGTTCATCCCGTCCAGACCCCAGGGGGTGAGCTTCAACGAGTATTTGTATACACACCCCTGACAAAGCCAAAGCATTTCCAGGATTATTAGTACAAGTCTGCCTAGGTTATTGACAGTTAAAAAGGAAGACTGGGATGCAATCTCAGCCTGCAAACAGAAACAAGACGAAGACACTAGTGATTTTTATTCCAGATTTGAGAAATGTTTTATTATTAATAGCGGCCTGAAAACAAGTAGTGAATCTTATCCACATCTCTTTGTGACCAAACTAGTCGAGAATTCCTTACCACAGGTTAAAAACAGAGTACTGAAAGTCGAAAGCTAATACTCCTTCCCAAATGTTACAAATGTTACAGTACCACCAGAACCGAATCAGAGAAGAACACGAACATGAACAGAGACGTATGAAAGACACGAAAATGAAAGTACTAGTTGCCCAGTCCGTCCCAGCAGATAGCCAGAAGAGAGGTACAACACAGACTTGTCACCCTGCAGCTCCTGTTAAAGGGAATTGCAACTACTGTAAACAGCCAGGTCACTATATAAACGAATGTACCGTTCTAAAATACAATATTGCTACAGGCAGGACGAAAGAAAGACCGCGTCCACCTAGACCAGAACATGTTCCACAGAATATTCCACAGAACACGCAACCTCCCCAGAATGCACAACAACAGACAGTAGCTGTACCCCGGCCCCAACCCATTGCTGCCACGCAACATGTCACACAGCAAATGTACCAGTATGCACAGTCAGAGTACCCCGATTATCAGCAGTATTCATGAAACAGCCTAGAGAGGGAGGTTGGCTTGCCCCTTATCGAGGTTCCTGTAGATCAAGAGGGTCCCTATGTACATAGTCAGGTATTAGGGAAAGACAGAAAATTTTTGATTGACACAGGGGCGAGCAGAACTACCATCAGTCACGACGAGGTTCCAGGGGCACCCCTCTCAGGCTCACAGAATGTTTCCCTTGGATTTTTAGGAAAGCCTATTGTTAACGAAGTGTCAAAGCCAGTTCCCCTTGAAGTTGGTCCATTGTCTCGTACTACAGACTTGTTACTTACGAAATCATGTCCTGAAAACTTGCTTGGTATTAAAACATTGAAAGCACTAGGAGCAGTGATATGTTGTTCTCCGGAAGGAGTGAGATTGTTTTTACGTGACTTTAAAGGTCATTATGTGTTGAGAGATTTTGATCCAAGATTGCAAAATGTACCACAGCATTTATGGGCACAAGGTCCGACTGATGTAGGTTGTATGCACATTACACCATATCGTGTCACTCTCAAACAAGGTGTTGTACTGCCCCGAATCCGACAATACAAGTTGCCACCTGAGGCTGTAATAGCCTTACTGAAAATTATTGACGAGCTCATTGCACAAGGAGTAGTTGTAGAAACTGACTCCAATGTATGTAATTCTCCAATCATTCCGATTCTTAAACGAACTGACCCAAATGCACCACCAGTCTACCGATTGGTGATCGACCTTCGAGAATTAAATAGATGCATCATACCGCAGTACCCAGTGGTCCCAGATATTTCTTCCCTATTGACTGCCATTGATTCCGAAGCGGCGTTCTTTACTGTAATCGATCTCAAGAACGCCTTCTTTAGTGTCCCCATTCATCCGGAAAGCCAGTACCTTTTCGGATTCTGTTTAAATGGCCGTAGCTTCAAATTTGCACGTGCACCTCAAGGGTTCACAGAAAGTCCTAGTATTTACAGTCAAGCTCTGAAACGACAACTAGACAGTATTCACATGCCTACTGACACTGCACTGCTGCAATACGTTGATGACCTGTTAATTACAGCACGGACCGAACGTGACTGCGAACGTGCATCACTGACAGTCTTGTATTTTCTGGCCGAAAAGGGGCATAAAGTGTCCCCTTCGAAGCTACAATTCTGTGCCCAGCAAGTGGTATACCTTGGACACTTGCTGTCCAAGGGGGGTAGACAGTTGACACCAGACCGTATTCAGTTAATTGCACATCTGCCACAACCCAAGACACAAAAGGAAGTACGGGCCTTTATTGGCCTCACTTCTTACTGCAGACAATGGATTCCTCAGTATGCATATCTAGCCAAACCACTCATACAGTTGACAACACAGGAGGCAGCGACTTCGACTGTCCTCCCTTGGACTCAGGAACATACACAAGCTTTTGATGACTTGAAGAAAGCTTTATGTCAAGCACCAGTTTTAGCTACACCATGTTACAGCAAACCTTTTACACTTTTTGTCACAGAACGCGATGGCACAGCATTATCTGTTCTCACACAAGATCAAGCAGGAAAACACAAGCCTTGTGCTTATTTTTCTAGTACATTGGATCCAGTAGCCCAGGCCTTGCCTGCGTGCTTGAAATCAGTTGCTGCAACAGCTCTAGCTATCAGACAAAGCGACTCAATAGTATTAGGACATCCTCTGACAGTACAGGTTCCACACTCCGTGGAAGTTCTCCTAAACCGAACCCAGACTCAGCACTTGACCATAGCACGACTGACAGGTTATGAACTAACACTGTTCCAACCACACATAGAAATCAGACGTTGCAACATACTCAACCCTGCCACGTTATTACCCTCCATTACAGCAGATCCAGCACCACATGACTGTGTGGAAGTCATTAATACCGTGACAAAGCCCAGACAAGACTTGACAGACATTGCATTGTCCGACCCAGACCTGACACTTTACGTGGATGGTTCGTGTATGAGAACAAGCACAGGAGAGTTAGTAGCCGCATATGCAGTGACCACTGAAACTGAAGTCATAGAAACACATCGTATTGACACATTATCTGCCCAAGCAGCAGAGCTCATCGCTCTGACCCAAGCCTGTAGATTAGCCAAGAACAAGAAAGTAAACATATACACAGACTCACAGTACGCATTCGGAGTCGTTCACGACTTCGGTGTTCTCTGGGAAGAAAGAGGTTTTTTAACTTTTCATGGTGCCAAGATACAACATGGTCCCCTCATTCAAGCCCTGTTAGAAGCAATACATTTGCCTACAGCCATAGCCATCATGAAGTGCAAAGCACATACTAAAGTCACTGATACTATTTCCCAGGGTAACGACCTGGCAGATCAAACAGCTAAACTCACAGCTCAGACTCAGACAGACATACCAACTGATCCGACAAAGACTGAAGTGACTCCACTGACACATTGTATGACAGTTAAGGATCCCACGCTAGATGTACTTGACATACAGACACATGCAACTCCAGATGAAATCAAGAAATGGACTGAACAAGGAGGGGTCCAGACAGATCAGGGATGGATGACGAAGGGAAGAGCCACATGGTTCCTCCCCGATTCTATGGTTCAAGTTATCGTTAACACAGCACATAGTCCAGCACACTTAGGAGAGAAAGCCATGTTAGACAGTTTACAGAATCTTTGGTTCAACAAGCATTTACGTGCAGCAGCGAAACAGAAAGTGCGTACCCGCATGATCTGTTGTCAGTTCAATCCAGGCAAAGGTATCCCCGTGGAACAAGGTGGATTTCATCCTCCTGACCATCCTTTTGAAGTCCTCCAGATGGATTATGTCCAGATGGACAGATGCCGAGGATTCAAGTATGTCCTCGTAGTCGTATGTGCCCTTTCCCGATGGACAGAAGCTTACCCAGTCCCAGATTACACTGCTGTAACCACTGCTAAGCAGTTGGTCCGTGAATTCTTCCCGCGATACGGTTTGCCCCGTGTCGTGTACTCTGATAATGGTCAGCCATTCTCGTCCGAGCTCATGAAACAGGTATCACTCCTGTTAGGTTACCAGTGGAAATTCCACTGCGTACGACACCCTGAAGCCGCCGGTCTCGTCGAGAGACATAATCAAACCCTGAAAACACGGTTAGCGAAGGTCTGTGCAGAAAAAGGTGTAGATTGGATAGTAGCCCTGCCAGTTGCCCTCTTTTACATGCGAATGGTAGCCCATTCTAGAACTGGATTGTCTCCGTATGAAATAATTTTTGGACGTCCCCCAAACATGTGGGGTACGCCTATGCCCCGAAGAATAACTGATGTTGACAGTACTATGCTGACAGATTACCTAGCTTCCTTGATGTCTGCACTACTATCTTGTCGTTCACAGGTCGCGGCTGCCTTCCCGGACAACACCCAAGTAAAACCGCATGAAATCGTTCCAGGGAATTACGTCTACGTCCGAAATTTTGACCGATCGAGCCCTCTGGAGCCGAGGTGGAAGCAGCCAAAGTTGGTGTTGATGACCACGAGGACCGCAGTGAAACTGGAAGGACGTAAAGGCTGGTTGCATTCCAGCCATATTAAGCGCTTTCATGGATTGTGTCCAGAGACTGTAATCAAGGACTGCCCCCTTTCAGACACTGACTCTAAACTCCCCCTGCTAGAGAAAACTCCACAGCAGGAGTACCGAGCCAAGTTGAGGTCTAGTAAGTCAGACAGCGTTTAATTGTTTAAGTCCCCCTCGGGTGAAGCGGTTAGACAGGTTTCTGACATGTATAAGATAGACCCCAGTAGTCAGAGAGATAGGCGAAACGAAAAGAGAGAAAAATATTGCAAAAATCTGCATAGCCGATGCGTTATTACATTAATTTTTATGTTTCTTCTGAGTCTTACGATCATATGCATAAGTTTAATGCTACATGTTTTCTTTCCTCTTGATTCTCATGTACACACTTCCTCTAATGACACCGTAGAGCACACTTTCAGTGACCTGCCCCCACACGAGTTGTCCTATCGACTAGCAATGCGCAACAATACTTTTATCCGTATGTTACACCATTCTCACCAGAGTAGCAATGCCACGAATTGCTGGGTATGTGGCCGACTCCCTCCTTATCAGAAATACAAGGGAGTTCTGCCCCTCTTTCCTTATCCGTTTACGCATAATGGTTCGGGTGGTGCATGGTTTACTTTAATGTCCTCCCTAGACAGTAAGTCCAAAGTTTCCCAAGGCAATTGGATTTGGGGGAACTTGAATACAGTTATGAATAAAATATGCTTCCCAGACAAGGAAGGTCTTCCCCAAAGGACAGGGACCGATCTAGAAAATGAAGTGTATGGATTAGGTAATTTTACACTTAACCTCATGATTCTGAACGTACAATCCGAGACTAATTCGGACTTGCCGTCTATTACAGTTTTGCCAGTGAAAGGTGTATTATGCGTCAGAAAGAATGGTTCAGTACATCTAGGACACAGTGATTGTAATACTGTGGTCGCATTCAGTGATAAAGGAAAGTCTACTTTCAAAGCCTCCCGCCATTCTTATTTTATATGTGGTCAGACAGCTTATATACGTCTGCCATTAGATTGGGATGGGACGTGTTATATCGCGTTCCTATTGCCACCTGTTTTGCTAGCCCCACCTGATTATCATCGAAATCCACATCTTGTGCATGTAAGACATAGAAGGGAGATCAAGACCCCGATTGTCGATCAGACTGAAACAACGTTGGAGCAATATACAGATTTCAATAAAGGATTCTTTTTCTTCATAGCCCCCATTCAAAATAGTAAATTAATACGTAGGTTAACACGAACTTTGGAAGCAGTAGTGAATGAGACTACTTCTGCTTTAGGCAATCTGACTGAGGAGCAGTCTGCTATGAGACTTGTTGTTCTTCAAAATCGCCTTGTCCTTGACGTCATCCTGGCCGATAGGGGCGGGGCTTGTAGAGTCATCGGATCCAGTTGTTGCGTGTTTATTCCTAATAACGCGACATCTGTGTATAAGGCCATAACACGGCTTCATGAGATAGCTCATCAGATACATCAGAATCCAGGCACCTGGACATGGTCCGGTTGGCTCTGGAGTGTGATATCCGCCTGGGGATGGAAAGTATTGTCATTCCTAGGAAAAATACTGCTCATAGTATTCAGTTGCTGTCTCTGTCTGCAATGTGGGCCAGCGATTTGCGGCTTGTGCGCCACAGCTTGTATTCCCCGTCCAAGTACACGTTCCCGTTCCCGAATAAAGAAAGATGAACAAATGATGCTATATGAACAGATAGATGGTCTCATGAACATAGATATATCCTTAAGGGTGAAGTAGGGGCCAAGGAGGGAATGAGGTAATAGAAATTTTCAGGTAGCTAATGTGTCCCCCACTCGCACCCCATCCATGCACCCATGTTCCTTGTATGTCATGTAACTTCCTTCCCGTACATGCTAGAAAGACGCATATGCATTTGCGTCCAACGTTAACATGTCAGTTATATAATTCACCTAGAAAATTACGTTAATTAGGCTACTAGGCCTATGGTGCCAACGTCTTTACATGGTACACTTTTGAATCTCGCACACGATTTTCTCCATGTTTCCTGGCTCAGTCGAGCTAGGCCCTTATTTGAGACTCCGAGTCTCTTCTGTCTCTGAAAGCTGCATTTTAGGTATGCATCCCTGACCTCTGCCTTACTTCCTGCCCCAGTGAAGCGGTGCCCGGCTCAGCCTGGCCTTCCTGCCAAAGACAGTATTTTGCCTACAGTTATCTGCTCAGCCTCCTCGAAAACACATTCCAGTCTAGTGAAATAGGTAAACAGATTCCCGGCTGCAGAGCAAAGGGCCCGGCCTTCCTGTCCTCCTTGCAAGTGATTTACAGAACCCGTTACCATGGTAGGCCCATGGCCCCGCGCATTGCACCAAGACACGTATGCACGCACTAGCATCCAGTATTGAACGGCCTCTGCTCGAGAGACCTTTTACTTCAGATACTACATCCTCCAAACATGAGATATCAGATATGCCATAGGTACAGGTCGTTCTGACATCCCAGACACCAGTCTCCTCTACTAGTGCTAAAGTCAAAGCCACCAGTTCTCCCCAGTTACACGTCATGCTCACTTGCGCGCGCATCTAGGCCAAAGGTTTCTGCTGACCCTGCAGGAATTCACTACGTATCCACCCACTTATGACACTTCTTGTGACGTATTCGGTACACGCCTATGTGTACGCCTTCTTACACGCCTCCTGTTACGCACATGTGTTCTTATCTTTTACTTTTCACTTGTTACGCCTACTGTATTCATTTCAATTATACTGTTTTACTATATATAATGTGTGATGTTAATAAAACGTTGAATATCCCTTCCTGAACCTTAGTGGTGATGGAACATGATGTCCTGTTCCTCGAGGATCATAATTAAAGCCCGTATGACTCAGATACCACGGACTCTGCCTCTCATTTGATTGAGCTATCCTTATTGATATTTAATGTATGGAAAAATAGTCCGGTAATTTTATTTACCACAGGCCAAAGGACACCGCCGGCAGCAGTAGAGGAGGAGAGACTGTCCCTTGCCCCTTTTTTAAAGACTTTTGGGAGGTGGGAATTGGGAGTTGGGTTTTTTGGACTTTGGGGACTTTTTATTTCACTGACATTCTTTGGGGTTAGGGAGGGGGGGTGTCGGGTCTTCCGGGATAGTTTATTTTTGTTAGGGATAAAAATAATTATTTACTTTCAACTTAAACATAGCATACGCGTTTTTACTGTTTTGCTGGGGAGGCGGGGGGGTTAATTGTATGTTCGTTTTCCTGAAACTTAACTGGCTGCTTGATTCAAATTGTGTAAGTAATCACCCAAATGTTTACAAAAGTAAGTGCCACTCACAGAGTTAGTGAATTCAATTATCCTACTACTTTACTAGTACTACCGTCAGTCTCTCCTCTCTCCTTCTACTCCATTATTCTTCCTCCCCCCAAACGCTTATCTTACCTGTGATTCGTGTTTGAGAATAGGGCTAGGCACAGGGCTGGCTGCATGGCAAATGGCGATTAAGGTTGGATATCCTGGGCGGATGAAATAGCATTGTTGTGGTGGTAGTAGTGGTGGTACACAGTGGGAATAGCAGCATATGGAAAAAAAGAAAATGAAACCTTGAGTGGCCTGAGCAGAGCATTAGAACAGTACGATAGATAGCACAGTACACAAGAACAGTGCCATAATTTAGCCTAACAAATGCTAAAGTATTCAAAGTATAACTACTAGTTGCGTGGAGTTTGGCTTTGGCTACTACAAGAAATAGTACTGAAGGTGAAGGACACAGCACCATAATCATTCGCCTCGTGTAGGAGGAGGATGTTCTTGATGATCAATCCAGTTGATGGCGCCCATGAAAATCAAATTTAATTTGCAAATAGTCATGGGTCTGTGTCAAGCTGAGTAAGAATATATCCTCAGATTCCTTCACCAGCCTGGAAATTGATTTTCTGTTGCTTTGACCTTATCCTCCCCAGCAAGTGTGTGGAATTATTGTTGTCATTTAGTCACACCTCAATGAAAACCACACAGCCCGGGGGAAGAGGGTTAGGGTTTGAAAATTGGAAGGGAATGGGGTTTTTAGGGAAAGTTTTGTGGAGAGAGAAAAAAAACACAGCATGGACAAACAACAAATGAAGATAAACAAATCTTTGGATACGAAGATATCCATAAATCTTTTAAGGGACAAAAAGGAAGTGCATGCACTACTGCATGCATGAAGTTGATTGCTAAATGGATGATTAGGTTACTTAAACTAAGTAGTACTTTCTACAACTTACTAACTATGAAGAAACAATGTGACAGTTCAGGGCTGCAGTAATTAAGCAATTTCACTTGCATATCTGCCCTCAGAGAGAATAAACAGCACTTAGTACATGAAATTAGTTTTAAAAATAGCAATAAAAAACATATACAATTGCTGGAGGGATGAATTTGAAGCAAAGAGCAAAAAAATGCACAGACTCACACTCATAGAAGTTCACAACAATAACATTATTTAAAAGATAAGGAGAAGTGAAGAGGATACTGTAACTGTATGTTGTAGTTGTCCTGTTGAATTTGGGAAGTTGCGTGCATCCAGCCATTCCTCTTATTTGCGGTACTCCTCTATTCCATATGACGCTCCGTCGATCGATCTTGGTGACCAGACACACTGTCCACTGCCTGCCTGGCAGATGCAGAATTGGGGATCGCTAATGGTAAACCTGAGTTAATCGTTTTTCCAATCGCACAAGGTAAAAGCCGGCCTGTAATTGTTGATGGAAAAATAGGAAGTGATATTAAAACACCACAGCGAAAAAAATATAAGGTACTCTGTGTAGTGCAAAAATACCACTTTCAGTTTCACAGAGGCAACAGTATTACATACAAGCATCATTTTGAAAGTGCGTACACTGAGTCTCCTTTTCAAGGATAGTAATTAGTAAGTATGGGCGAATTGTGTGGGTCTGCGGTCTGCGAATTTGTGCGAAATCGCAAAAAAAAGTGAATTCGCGGATTTTCACGCAAACTCGCAGATTGTTTTGCGATTTGCATAACTATTACTGGAGTACTTTCTACTGGCTAATCCAGTAAGTGTTACCTTGTTGGGTAAATGTATAGTGCTTTTCATACACTACAGCTGTGTAAAGTGCCAGAAGAGTTGTCTCCAGTGACATCTGCAATTACCAGCAATGTTGGACTATGGGCCGAAATGCACCTTAGAAACAGGGCCAAATCACCTTTCCCCTCAACTTACAGACAAACTACTATTAACCTCCTAAATGAGACCTTCCCACCGTGCCTCCCAAACCCCTAAACCCATCCCCAAAAATCTAGAACACCCACAAATAGCCCCCCAAAAACATGCAATATTGCTACCTTGCAGGCCGCCTATGTAAGCCAATGGCAAAAATGCACCTCTGGAACAGGGCCTAATTCCCCTTTCCCCTCAACCTACGACAAAACTGCTCTTTTGACACAAAATTAGACCTTCCCAGCAGTGCTCCCAGACCCCTAAACCCACTCCCGAAAATCTAGAACACCCCACATTACCCTCCCAAAAACATGCATTAGTGACCTTGCAAAGGCCTAAGGTAAAATCGTGCCAAAACGCACTCTGAAACTAGGCCCAAAACACCCCTTTTCCACCATGGATTTTTTCAAACCACTTGCAATCAAAATGAGACCTTACCAGCAGTGCTCCCAGACCCCTAAACCCACTCCCAAAAATCTAGAACACCCCAAAAGTGCCCCCGAAAAACATGCAATACTGCTACCTTGCAGGACGCCAATGTAAGCCAATGGCAAAAATGCACCTCAGAAACAGGGCATAATTCCCCTTTCCCCTCAACCTACGACCAAACTGCTCTTTTGACACAAAATTAGACCTTCCCAGCAGTGCTCCCAGACCCATAAACCCACTCCCAAAAATCTAGAACACCCCACATTACCCTCCCAAAAACGTGCTTTACCGTGACTACGCAGAGGCCTAAGTTAAAATCGTGCTAGAACGCACTCTGAAACTAGGCCCAAAACACCCCTTTTCCACCATGGATTTTCTTCAAACCACTTGCAATCAAAATTAGTGAGCGCAAGCGTTTCTTTTTGATGCTGTTTTTTTCTTATACTATTAGGAGAGGGTGGGGTTCCTAGGGTGTAGCGAGGAGCGGGAAGAGAAACGCGACAGACTCGTGTCATTTGTCAAACATGAGTAGCCTGTTCCAACTGCCAAAATAAACAACGTGTTCATTATAGAAATGAGCTCTCCTCCAAAGTGCTGCCCCTTATGGAAATGAGCTTCTCAGAAACAATGTGCTGTTTATAATGAAGATCTTAACTTGGCAAAGTCCTTTCTAGTGCAAATACTTTTGGCTCACATGTTTGTAAAGCAATACAAATCTTTCTTTATGACTAAACAGCATACAGTGAATACAAAATGCAACTTAATATTGAACAAACCATGACAATTTACTGCAGATATTAGGCATTATATATCAAAGTTACATTATAGATCCATACTATATTTACATTTATCTTATATTGTAGAGTGAGGCTGGGCTATGTTTTTTGACATACCCTAACAAATATGGCTTCTGCCGGGGCCTAGGCACAATAGAACAAGGTCTAAACCTAAATCTATTGTTAGGCAAATACACACGAGCTAAGCAAGGGAAGCTATTTATGGCATTCGTGGACCTCGGTTCCGCGTTCAACTGCGTTGGACACAATCAATTGTGGAGTATTCTTGAGGAAATGGGAGCAGAATTATCACTTATAAATTTTATGAGGCAGCTGTATCATGGTGCTTTCACCAGGTTCTGTTATGGAACTATGGGTGAGTGTACTGCTAAATTCCCAATAAGAACTGGGGGTGAGACAAGGTTGTGCTCTTGCCCCCTTTCTTTTTACTTTATATATTAACAGCTTAGGCCAATTTTTAAGTAGTCAATGCCAGGATCTTCCACTCATCGAGAAATGCCCAATCCCAGCGTTATTATACGCAGACGACGCTGTCCTAATGTCGTGTACTTAAATTGGACTTCAAAGAGTAATGACCCGCTTTGCCACATATATGCAAAATTATGGTTTGCAAGTGAATATTAAAAAAACGTTTATAATGAAATGTGGATCAAATAGTACTAATGTTATGATATTTTTATTAATAATGCCAAGGTTGAGTGTACCAACAGATTTCCATACCTTGGTGTTCTTTTTGACTACAGAGGGACATGGACACATGCTGTTTTAGCTAGGGTTTTCTTTTTTTTCTAAAGCCACCGCTGCCCTCGCCCACTTTGCCAACAAACTGGACAGAAGGGCGGTTGCGGAACTAATACAAATTTACAAAGCAAAGTGTATTACAACTGCCATGTACAGTAGGGGCATATGGGGATATGTTGACTCTCAGCCTCTGCAATTGATTGAGAATCCCTTTTTCAGATACTTATTAGCATTCCCCAATATCATGGCTTAGATGCATCTGCCATGCAGAGCTTGGGATACTGTATATCACTGTCCTAATTAAAATCGAGCCAATTTTATAATGGCATAAAATGTGGGTTACACCACAGACTAGTCTCAATCGGGATATTATAACTGACTGCCTAAAGCTTCACAGGGGGCCATGAATTCCCTGGCCAAATTACATCAGATTTATGACAGATATTGACAATCCCGAATATTTCACCAATCCGGATTGTCTCATACTAATCCCAAGAAAAAAACTAAAGACTGAATGCTTTATGCATCTAGAGTCAATAAGACTCTCAAATGAAATTGTTAAGCCCTCTGTTATGGAAAATCAACTGTTAATTTCATGTTATGGCATCCAACCATACCTTACGTATGTAACTGGGGGCTTTCACTGTATGCTACTAACTCGTTTCTGTCTGGGAATTTTCCATAGGCTTACTATCTTCCCTGTCATGAATGACTGGTCTAAAACCCTTGGACCATGCCCATGTGATGATTTGTCTCAACAGTCTACTTTGCACACTCTCTTATTTTGTAAATTGCATTCAATTCCTAGAAAAAGATGGATTGTTTCCATTTTAAAGACTCTGGGCTTGAGACAAGGTCACCCAGCTTTTATAACGTTGCAATTGTTAAATTATGAAATATTTACTAGCCTTCTAGCAATGTATTTGAAATGTGTAGTCAAATTTAAAAAAACATTGTGGAATATGATCCTGGCTTCTAACACATGATTTTTAATGCTGCAATTTTAATACTATGAAATGTTTACCAGCTTCTAGTTACATATTTGTAAAATGTGATAAAATCTAGAAGAAATATGAGTTATGAAACTGGTTTTAAGTGCTGACTTTACATTCTTTTTAATTATGTAATATCAACATGATTGGACTTTTTTGAAAATCATGTTTGATAAAATTGTGCTATTATGATTTATATGTTAAATCGAATAAAGCTTATTTTGATTTGATTTATTTTGACTTAGGGGAGAAAGCACTTCCCTTGACACAGGGGATGCAAGTGGAGATGTAGGAACAGAACCTCCTAGAAATTCCAAAGTCAAAGTACATGCAGCAAAGTAGAGGGCACTGGTAGTCATAGAGATTGGGCAAACAGGCACAGCAGTCAGACTCAAACGTATTGGACTGGCAAGACAGATGCCCATAGAGGAGAGCTCAGAAGAATTGCAGCGTGGCCCACAGATTATCCGGATGACAGCTGATCTCCTTCTATGAAATGCAACCTACTATACAAATTTTTTTTCTCCCATGTTATGGGAGCTGAATTGGCACACAATTGCAATGCAAAATACATTACTGTTGGTCTAGAACAGAAGGCGGGAACAATATGGGGAATGGTGTTGGGGAGCACCTTTTACATGATAATACACTTTGCTGAGTGTGTGAGCCACCCTTACAGATCGAAAGGACGCTATATCGGTTGCTGTACTGTTTTATATTCTGGCTATTAATATTCTGTGCTAGGGTTTGTTTGTTTTCATGCTTCAGCTGTAAGTTTATTTTGTACTGATGGTCACCCTACACCTCTACTCCGGATGTTACCCTTTTGCTAACACTGATTTCAACTCACCATGCCTGCACATACATGCAGGATGCTCATGTGGAAGGTGAGGGGTATGAGCAAAAACATGAAAAGATACAGGATAAATGTATATTTGAAAAGAAGTCACATACCTTTTGCATGCTTACATGAGACAAATCTTACAGTCGGTTAACTTGCCAAATTACATAAACGATTGCACAGAGAGCTCTTTGACACAACATATTCTGTATATGCCAAGGGGGTACTCATAAGAGTGCCCCCAGGAATTCCATTTGCAGTTCTGCACACCCAGATAGATGCAGAAGGGACATATGTGGCACTGGCTGGTTTACTGGATGGTGCTGGGTATTCGCCTAGAGTTGGGCAGGCCTTTTATTTTGCTTCTCTCGTGCCTGCCCTCTTACACGGTGCCTTGATGTTTACAGTGGGTGCTTAGACTTTGATTCCTAGATTTATTGAAGGATAGATCCCCACCCCAACTGACAGGCACCCAGTCTGGCTTCGCCTTCTTGCACCTTAGACAATGGACTCAAAATATGCAGGTAGAGGACATTTAGTGCCTGCTGCATTCCAACGTGAGGGAGTACTCCAACTACTCAGTGGTGCATGCATTACATTCCCATTTCAACATTATGCAAAGCACAACTAACCTAGAAAACAAATTCACACATGCAAAATATTTGGGATGCACTCTGTCTGACCACTACCTGCTGATGGTTTACTGACACAATTTTGATGTTAAAAATATTGATTAAAAAATATAGACAACAAAAATATCGACTCCAATACTTAAACAGGTGAGTACAAAAATATCGACTAAAAAATATTGATGCAAAAAATATAGGTGTAATAAATATCGACTTTTATATAAATACAAAATAAAAGTATATTTAGTTATTATATTAAACATACGTTTAACAAAAGAAAATACATTTAATATATTTTTTAATAAAATATAACAAATAAACTAAATAAAATATAAACACAAACATAAGTTTTACATATATTTACATTAAAACAATTAATAAACTATTATTTTTAATTTATGCTAAAAGTAACACATAATATAAAATGTGTATATATATATATATATATATAAATGATTTAAAAAATAAAAAATAAAAAATTTATGACAAATTAAAACATTAAACTATTAAAAATATTTAACCTAAATTTCACAATACAGACAGTGCAACAGTAGGGAAAGTGTTGTATAGCAAAGGGGTAAAAATAACTATTCCCACTCCAATGAGAGCAATAGTAGGGAAAGTGTTAGATAGCGGAGGGGCAAACATTACTATTTCCACTCCAAAGAGTGCAACTGTAGGGAAAGTGTTGGATAGTGTAGGGGTAAAAATTACTTTTCCCACTTCAAAATGTGCATCACTAGGGAAAGAATTGGATAGCGAAAGGGTAAAAAGTACTATTCCAATTCCACTGAGTGCAACAGTAGGATAAGTGTTGAATAGCGCAGGGGTAACATTTATTATTCTTACTCCACTGATTGCAACAGTAGGGAAAGTGCTGGATAGCGAAGGGGTAAAAATTACTTTTGCTACCCCAGTGACTGCAACAGTAAGGAAAGTGTTGGATAGCAGAGGGTTAAAATGTACTATTCCCACTCCAGTGAGAGTTGTGTTGGATAGTGGAGGGGCAAAAATTACTATTCCAACTCCAAAGAGTGCAACAGTAGAGAAAGTGCTGGATAGCAAAGGGGTTAAAATAACTATTTACCCTCCAAAGAGCGAAACAGTAGAGAAAGTGTTAGATCGCAGAGAGGTAAAAATTACTATTCCCACTCCTGTAAGTCCAATTTTAGGGAAAGTGTTGAATAGTGGAGAGACAAAAATTACTATTCACAAACAAACATTTTAAAAAAATTACTAAAATCATAAAAATAAATAAATAATATTTAAAAAATGAAAAATCAAATATATTAAATATTCAAATAGAAAACAAATTATATTATCAATTACTTATAACAAAAACCTACACATATTATATAAAACAAAACAATAAATACATTTAGAAAAAAAAATATTTAAACTAGAAAGTATTGGCAAACAAAAAAATTCATTAATACATAAAGGCATTTATTTTATTTCCTACCCTATAACACCACACCAAAAAAAAAACTTTAACATTTGAAATAAAATGTACTTCCATAATTAATATTCAATTAAAAATATTATTAATAAAACAAAACTAGTAAACTCTAATTGACTACACACACTTTAACATCATAGTATTCACAACACTCACCTAAATTAAACTATAAAATAATAAAACACAATTAAAACTTTATTTAAATTAAAAGCTATAACTATTAACAACTAATAATAAAGTAATTTTAATACCCACTATTTACCCCTTTAAAAGTAAAAACAACACACGCAAAAATAAACAATTACCCTAAATAAATATAAAATAATTAACAAGAGTGCTTGGGAAGGTACATGCCATTTAGTACTTCAATACTCGGCGTGATCATCTAGCCAAACTAGAATGCGTTCACTTCAGGACACAACACCTTCCTAAATCAGTGCAGACTGTCTGATTTATGGACTGAGAGCCATACACGGAACTGTATTGCTAGGTTGCCTCCCTAGATATTGAGAATGCCATTTGATGCCTGAGCCTACCTTATGGTCTTTCCATATGGAGGTACTTAGAAGGCTGGGCATGAAACTGAATTTCATACAATGGGTATCACTGCTGTTCATCGAACCGATGGCACGGGTATGAATGGGAGGAATCATAGTGGAACCCCTCTTGATTAGTAGGGGCACCAGGCAGGGATTGTCCCATATCCCCATTTTTTTTTGCCCTGGCCATGGAGCTGTTGGCATGCCTACTGTGAGTGTGAGCCCCACAGTAGGATAACGCGATACAGGTACCCCTGCACAGAGTCTATCTATATGCTGATTTAACTTAAGGAAGACCCGGAGGTGCTGCCACAGGTAATGACTCTGCTCAATGAGTTGGGTCAGATATCTGGGCTCTGGATGAATTGGGAAAAATCATGATCATTCCTGCGGACCCCAGTGACTGAAATTCAAAGGGGGGCTTTTTGCATAGTTGGTCCACTATGGTGGCTGGACACCATTAAATACTTGGGAGTCCCAATCTATCACAGCAAGACAGAGATCATAGATGGCAATCTGGGTAAGGTGGTGAATTTAATTCACTAATCATTCCCTTGTTTGTCCCAAGTACCATTGTACCCGATTGGAATGGTTTCTGTCTCATAAATGCTAATACTCCCTCAGATTCTTTAATATTTTAAGGCTATCCCTGTGGTCTTGAAGAAGTTCTTCTTCAAAGACCTGCAAAAACTATTCATTGCACTGGTGGGGGCTTGGTGGGCACTAAGTCAAACTTGGCAGGTTACACACACCAATGGAGGAGGGAGGCCTAGGAGTACTTAATTACGAGTTGTATTATGCTGCAACACAACTCTAATGGCTAATGCACTAGCTGGTTGGACCAGATCCCAACCCTGGAAATGGGACAAGATATTGAAGAAATTGGAGGGACAATCCCTTGTGCCTGGCTGCTGGGCACTACTCCGTCAGGTGGAGAGGGCATCATACTATGCAAGCGCCTGCGCAGTATTGAAGGTGATTCCTTCATAAGTACAGTGGAATGATCACCTTTGCTCTGTGTCTCCCCATATGGGTGATGTCAGGCTCCGCCTCTATCTCTACGGAGCTGTGCTGAAAGACCCACACCTTCCCCCAAAGAACTGCCCCAACGTCTGGGTTAAACACAGACCATTAAGGCAGTTTCATCGGGGAGGGAGATCTGGAATGACAAATGAACACGCTATTAGAATAAATCCCCCCGTACCCACTACTTTTCCACACTTCTACTGATCAAACACCATTTAAATATCACACACTTTCCCTCATACCTGGGAAAGAAAATAACTAGGAATAATGCGAGGAGAAGACACTTGAGGTGATACCAGGGACTCTGTTTCGCTGTGTAGGAGACAAAAGAACCTGCATGAAACCTGAAGCCAATAATCACTATGCTATTCACTCACAAAGTCCACACATACCATCTTAGGGATGCTCACCTAACAGCACAGGACCCCTTGTCTTTGATACCCCTCTCTCGTTTCTCCTGCATGTAAGATAAAATAAACAAAATTGTGGAAGAAAACAAACGACAGCAAACAGGGTTAATTCCTCCTTAACATTGCTTGCATACTGGAATCACTTATGTTTATAGACTCGTGTTGCCAATTTAGTTACTCCAAACTTGAATTATGCACTTAGGCAACGTTGAGCCACTGCATCAGTGAATATGCTCACAAGAAGTCCTCACTGAACAAATGTGAACTCTCTCCGCCGAGTGAGTCACAGGGAAACCATTACACACGCTACCTGCGTGTCCAGAACTGGAGCTCAATAAAGTCTCTTGAACATCCGTAACACACGCTGACCGCGTGATTAGAACTGTGGTCCACAAAAGGTTTCTGAAGGTTTCAAGGGCACCCGTAACATTGAACAAAGGCTTACAGCTACCACCGTTTACCGCACAAATACCTCTGGACTCAGCAGAATTATCGGCGCCGCCACTGCCTTCTGATGCAGTCTTTATTTCCGGGTGTACGCCTGATCTCGCGTCGCCTGCATGACGCGATTCTCGGCATGCCGGGATTTGTAGTCCCAACACCGGCCGTCGCGGGACTCGGCGATGTTCGGTGCTGTTCCTCACGGGGAGGGTGAGATCTGACAGGTGATTCCACAGTGTGCACCGATCTGCACATTGTGTTAGATGGGTGACTGGAAGGAGGTGAGGATACAAGTGTGGGTAGACTTATTGGCAGACAGTAAACTAAAACCCTTGAAGATCTGACGCCAGCAAGCAACTAAAGACCAGGATACTTTTTTTGTGTTCTCTGCTGAAAAGAGAGATGTTGATCACATGGAGAATGGAACAGAATTTATGACCCCTAAAGTAGTACCACTAGAGGTGATACTGACAATGGCGGAACCAGAAAGGCCATAACGTGTATCTTCAAGGCGTGGCAACATTTCCGTAAAGGGTCTATGAGACTTAGGGACTGGTGGATCAGTGTGCTCAACAGTGACATATCAGACAAAACGTGGATCAACTGCCTCCAATCTGTTAAAAAGATAGTGAAAAATATGCGATTCAGATTTCTCCATTTTATGTACATCCATCACACATATGTGGCCCCAGAGAGTATTGGGAGGATGTAGCATGGACCTCATGGCCTAACTGAATGAAAAACAGAGCAGACCTTATGCATATGCTGTGATCCTTTGCAATATTATCACAGTTCTGGTCTTAGGTGGTGCACTCCATATTGGAAGGGACCACATGCATACTCCCTTTGGACCCCTTACAATGTCTGCTGTACATGAGACCAGTCAACAGAAAGATAAAGGGCCATGATTGCTTTCAGAGCTTGGTGTTGATTGGTTAAAAGAAGCACAGCAATATATTGGTAATTTGAGGAGGCACCTCTCTGACCCAGGGGCACACCGAAATAGTTAAGTGGGCAATTGCAGATTTGGCTGTCTACACTACGTTACGAGCTGAGAGAGGTGGGAAGGGCTGTTTGGAAGGAGTAAGTGCCTCTTTGCGTGAGAATTGTGGCAGGAAATGTAAGCAAAGGTGAGAGATACTGGTAGGACTCAAGGAGGGCTATGAGGGGAGGTGATGTCTACCGAGGATGCACTGGAAAGAACGGTGAGATGCAAGGTGTTGGTGGCAAGTGCCTTGAGGGAATGGGGTCATGCAAAACACAGTTTATTAGTATTGAGTTTGGAATTACAGAGTAATTTTATTGATATGTTTATTGAACACTGTAATGATGTCCTGATCATCCATGGAGACAGCAGCCCAGCATAGAGGGGCACTGATTACAGGAAGTGATTGCCAGGAGGCTCTTAGATTCCACCATGTTCTTCTCGCTGCTTGAATCCGATGCCAATATCAGTCAGTCACTTGGTATTATATGCGGTTGCCAAAGTATTGTTGAAATGCAAAAAAGGGCATAACATACCATTCTGATCTCAACTATATAACAATGTTCAGGGAAGAAATAGTTAATAAATCTGCGAATTCCTATTACCTAGACTGATTGTTCAGAGGTGATTCATTTATCTGCCATGCTGGTTTTGTATTGAAGTTATGTGCTGTGCTACAAGTAAGAAAAATTGTTGTGTGGTCTGAAAGGAATTTGAAACCGCTGTGAGTTGTGAGATGTGAAGTATGGAAGTGGTAAGACACAAATCTAGACTAGCAGCCATCTTATATTTTTCAAGAAATATAGATGTACTGCTTTAACTCTGTTTATGATCCTACATAAACCCACAAGATTTACCTCCCTTTGGTCCATTTTAAAAATGTTAGGTGTTCTGGGTTTCGTTTCTTTACAAGATCAGTTAAAGAAGTTTTGCCAAAAATTTTACTCACATCTGTTGCAGCTTTTTTCTTTCTTAGTGTATTTTATCTCTCTTTAATTTGGTCCTCCAATGGATCTTGCTCATTGTATTGAGAGGTGAATGAAACTAGGGAGTCAAGTGTAGCTATACAATGAGGACCAAGAATTGGTTACCAACTTATAGATTAGTAATCAAATTCAGATATATTACTCTTAGGACCATACTGTAAAGATACGGGATGCCAACAGGAAGTCTAAATCTCCTGAAGAAACTCAAACAGACTAGAATCAAACAGGCTAACAAATCTGCCTCTTTAATACAGAGCAGCAACAACAGGACCTGATGTTCCATGAACAATTCATGACTATTTCTGCTATACATTAGAATTCTGAATATCCTATGCACTGTCCTTGTGAACGAAGATTTATGAAATACAAAAGACTAATGTGAAGAGTTTCAATAGAAGTTTATATAAGTAGTATTAACAAACAATGCATTAACCAACATTTAGGTAGCTCTTTATGAGTCACAAATAAGCTAATTACAGGTGCAATGTAAAACTGCACATTAAATCAGAGTCTAAATGTAAAGTTCTCAAAGTCCCTAGGAAAGAATAAATCACGGAAGGAGTCTTTAAAATAAGCAGGACCAAAATAAATCTCAACAGGACATTACAAGTTATGGTTCTGCCAAGGAGTCTATGAAATATCAGCTAAGCTAAAGATTCCTGTCATTTGCAACGGCAAGAAAAATTCAGCTACGTTCTCAGCATAAGCAAGATGATGGTCAGAAAACCCTCTAATCGTGCCAACAGTCAGTAGAAGTCACATTGTCATCAAAGTCTTCTCTCCTGGGGGCATTTAATATTATAGTTCATCAGTCCAGATGTAAAACCCACCATGTTACACCATCATTGTCCGACATCCATAAGGTAATCTTCCACTCGGATCACTGAAATAATATAGACTGCCAAAATATCGACCTGCAAAAATATCGTTGCCAAAATATCGACAGACAAAATATCGACTTTCTATCTACAAACAGGTAAGTACAAAAATATCGAGTACAAAATATCGTTAACAATAATATAGATGTAAAAAATATCGACTTTATTAAAAACAGTGTTAAATTAAATTAATATTAAATTTAAATGACTAAAATATACTTAAAAATACTTAAATTAAATTATAATAATTAAATAATAAATGAAAATAATAAAAAAAATTACAATCTTATTTGTTGACCCTGAACCCTAAAATATACCCCTTTACCCAAAAACCCAAAACTGACCCTGAACCCTAAAAATACCCCTTTACCCAAAAACTAAAAACTGACCCTGAACCCTAAAAATGCCCCTTTACCCAAAAACTGAAAACTGACCCTGAACCCTAAAAATACCCCTTTACCCAAAAACTGAAAACTGACCCTGAACCCTAAAAATGGCCCTTTACCCAAAAACTGAAAACTGACCCTGAACCCTAAAAATACCCCTTTACCCAAAAACTGAAAACTGACCCTGAACCCTAAAAATGCCCCTTTACCCAAAAACTGAAAACTGACCCTGAACCCTAAAAATACCCCTTTACCCAAAAACTGAAAACTGACCCTGAACCCTAAAAATACTCCTTTACCCAAAATGTATCAATATTATTTAATTACCAATTAATTATTAATTAACAATAACAATAAAGTAAATATATTAGCACATTAGCTGTAATTATTTTAATAATTAATATTATTTTTTCCCAATTAATTACTTAAGAATAACACAAAATTATATATATTAAAATGTACTCTAATTAATGTAATTAACTAATTACAATTAATCAATTACCAATTAATTACTAATTCAAAATATGTACAAAATTATATTAATTAATTAACTAATTATTATTAATTATCAATTAATTATTAATTATAAATATTTACAAACATATATTAATTAATTAATTATTATTAAATTACTTCCCACCCTATTCCCCTATAAACCCACAACCCGCTACAGAATTACAGAACGCAATTATTAAAAAAACAAATTCCATTTAATAAAATATTTTATAACATTAATACACACTTTTCACACATATTATTACATAAAAATACACTATAAAATATTATATATTATTAAAAAATCGATATTTTTGCTATCTATATTTTAAACAGTCGATATTACTTCACTTACCTGAAAAACGATATTTTTGTAGTCGATATTATGTCCAGTCGATATTTTGTCCAGTCTATATTTAAAACTCGATATTATGTCCAGTCGATATTTTGGAGTCGATATTTTGTCTGTTCACCCTTCCACTCACAAGGTACAAAAGTGGTAACGGCTAGAAATTATCCTACACCACGCATGTTAAGCAATCACCCATCTTAGGCATGCAGGTTAAATCAAAAAGGTTATTCGTTTCCAGGACTTTCTTGTGTACTAGTTGCAAATGGCTGGTTCTCATAGAATTATCAATATTGTAATGCAATATGCATCAATTCACCATGCGTCTCATGGGAAAGTACAAGAATGTTACAAGAGTAAGAGCTGAAATGAAATATCTTCTCACCGACCACATGAGAAAGTGCAGGCCTAAAGACCAAAGTCAATTTAATGTATTAAAAGGCAATATAGCATAATTAAAAAACAAGGATATCTTTAAACATAAGCATGTGTATATATTCAATAAGCATTTTTCAAGGCAATCAATTATCATAAACTGCCTCATGAAACCGTTCAATAGCAAGTATAGCCTATTACTATGTTGAAAAACATATACGTGTACCGTATGTGCATATATTTACAGAATTTTGTCATTTGAAGGAATTTTTGCATCAACTTTCCATAATTCAATTGAGCATTTCAGAGAGAATAAAAGTATGGCTTTGTAACTTTTTCAACATTAAATTTCACATGTGAATCATTACAGCTGCAAGTAAATCTAATAATGTATCATAACAATAGCTTTCAGACATCTCATTCATTGTTTAATTTGAAAAGGTTCAGTTTTGATGAGTAATGCATAACTACTTAAGAGTGTTTCAACATGATTCAGACTTACAGAAGAAACAATTGTTAGACATATTAGACGTACATTATAATATTTTCCACTATTTCTACAATCTGAGCACTCTTACAGTGCATGTACTACGTTTTCTCATCATCATTGTCAATTCCTAAAACGTGTGTAAGGTGCACATTCAGTTTATATGTCTGTTATTGTTCTCAATATAAGATTATATGTTGTGTAAAGAAAGAGCAGCCTCTAAGCTGTATCACACCCAATTAATATATCATCCCTAAAGATGAGGTAAATATAAACAGTTAATTTATTGGCTCTGAATCGTCAAGTAGTGGCCCATAAAAAGTCGCTATTACATATGTAGCACCATGTAATTTAAAATGTACCCAGCACCACTTACTTTTGGAATCTGATGCAAATCTTGTGATAATCATTGTTTTTGGAAAAGGAAATAGAAACACCTCCATGTGTTGCCCTTGCTGTAATAATAAAAACAGAATATGCAGCCCAGAGTTTCAACAATTTTTCACATTTTTTTCTTGACCTAACAAGTTTCCTGAAATAATTTTTTTTTGAGTTTTTAAACTCTAGAACTCTGTTATTAAGACCATTAAGACCATTTGTGTTTAATAATAAGATCTATTATTTATTTGAAGTGTATGAAATTCCCTGCAGCTGTTAACCCCTAAAAATGATTTCCATAAACATTGTCAAAAGTATCAGCACAATTCCCCCACAACATAAAAAAAGAAATCGCTATACCCATCCTATATTTTTGTTTTGTGCTCCCTTGCTCCAGAATGAAGTCCTCCCCAATCCCAGGTCAACATCAGCCACACTTCTGACAGCATCTTTAACATAGACCTATGTTACATGCCCTGTTTTTGCACCTGACTGCGGACTGAGACATCTTCCCTGTGGCAAAAATTAGCCCTGCTTGGCCGGGCTGATTTTGATAGACCACATTCAGTAGTATTGGGACCTTTCTTGGTGTCTGTGCAAGATTGGAAATGATTATTCCAGAGAACTTTTCATTTGCAGGTTGGAGAACTGGCACCTGTACCCCTATGTTTTTTAACTTCTCAAAGAGAATGTTTCTAGTGTTTCTCAGAAGAGAGGTCACACTATACAGAGAACTGATACTCTCCGCAACATCTATTTACTTTCGTCAAATGGCTTTGTAAATAATTTTTTTCTTTGATTCAATAGTCTGTAATTTTACTAGAATGGTGGGTGGTCGGGCACTTGATTTAGGTTTTAGCAATGGAACCCGATATGCTCTGGCCATAGAGAGACTGATGGACCCTCTAGTAGTAGATACTATTTATTAGGTTTGTTGACATAGCCAATAATACAGTGCTCTGTAGAGTACACCCAAACTGAGGGTTGCATCCCACTGGTGGGATAGCAACCAATTGTTGGTGGGTCACTAAAGAGCAATAAAAAAGTTGCATTTACATTTTGTATTTATCTGGGCATATTTCCTGTGCTTCAAAGACAGAGGTAAAATGTCAGACTGTGTCTTCTGACAAATTTCAGCTTTTTTACATGGGGATTGGTGTTTACTTTTCTCTCTCTGGCTGTATAGTGAGGGGAGTTTTTAAAGTGAACCACATAAAAATCTTGCTGGAGTACGGTGTGTGACAGAAGCAACTGTACAATGTAATTGTTTGTAACATGCATACCTTTGCACCTGTTGCCGACCGTTTGTTGAGGGTCAAGGACTTTGTTGGACCCTTTCTACCTGCCTTACAACTTGCGGAACCCGCTTCGCGGGTCCCGCTGCGCACCAGAGCCACAGGGGAGGCTGATTGCTGCTGCGTGGGAAGGTCCAGGGCTGCGAGCGTGCGTGGCAGGACTTCGAATCCCAGAAGCCCCTGCACACCGCGCCTCTCGTCACCTGGCCGCTCTCCCTGGCCAACACGCCCCGCCTGCAACCTTCAAAAGGCTCGTGAGGATTGACCGTCATGGGATACCTTTGCACCTGTTGCCGACCGTTTGTTGAGGGTCAAGGACTTTGTTGGACCCCTTCTACCTGCCTTACAACTTGCGGAACCCGCTTCGCGGGTCCCGCTGCGCACCAGAGCCACAGGGGAGGCTGATTGCTGCTGCGTGGGAAGGTCCAGGGCTGCGAGCGTGCGGGGCAGGACTTCGAATCCCAGAAGCCCCTGCACACCGCGCCTCTCGTCACCTGGCCGATCTCCCTGGCCACCACGCCCCGCCTGCAACCTTCAAAAGGCTCGTGAGGATTGACCGTCGTGGGATACCTTTGCACCTGTTGCCGACCGTTTGTTGAGGGTCAAGGACTTTGTTGGACCCCTTCTACCTGCCTTACAACTTGCGGAACCCGCTTCGCGGGTCCCGCTGCGCACCAGAGCCACAGGGGAGGCTGATTGCTGCTGCGTGGGAAGGTCCAGGGCTGCGAGCGTGCGGGGCAGGACTTCGAATCCCAGAAGCCCCTGCACACCGCGCCTCTCGTCACCTGGCCGCTCTCCCTGGCCAACACGCCCCGCCTGCAACCTTCAAAAGGCTCATGAGGATTGACCGTCGTGGGATACCTTTGCACCTGTTGCCGACCGTTTGTTGAGGGTCAAGGACTTTGTTGGACCCCTTCTACCTGCCTTACAACTTGCGGAACCCGCTTCGCGGGTCCCGCTGCGCACCAGAGCCACAGGGGAGGCTGATTGCTGCTGCGTGGGAAGGTCCAGGGCTGCGAGCGTGCGGGGCAGGACTTCGAATCCCAGAAGCCCCTGCACACCGCGCCTCTCGTCACCTGGCCGCTCTCCCTGGCCAACACGCCCCGCCTGCAACCTTCAAAAGGCTTGTGAGGATTGACCGTCGTGGGATACCTTTGCACCTGTTGCCGACCGTTTGTTGAGGGTCAAGGACTTTGTTGGACCCCTTCTACCTGCCTTACAACTTGCGGAACCCGCTTCGCGGGTCCCGCTGCGCACCTGAGCCACAGGGGAGGCTGATTGCTGCTGCGTGGGAAGGTCCAGGGCTGCGAGCGTGCGGGGCAGGACTTCGAATCCCAAAAGCCCCTGCACACCGCGCCTCTCGTCACCTGGCCGCTCTCCCTGGCCAACACGCCTCGCCTGCAATCTTACGGACTACCTACTTAAGGGATAGTTAGTACCCGCTAAGCGGGAGCGTCCCGGGAGAAGCCCGGGACAAGGGCGGGACCGTTTGAGGCCTAAGAGGACTGGCCTGGCCCACCCCCCTTGGTTCGTGTCTTTTTGCCTGCACATCGATACCAGTGAGTACACTTCCGGAACTGTAATTGTCATACACCATGTGTACGCGGGGCAGTCGCAGCAAGACTGCAATGGGGTTGAGCAAGCCAAGTGGGACTTTGGATGATTTCCTTGTAAAAACAAATTTAGCAATTGACGCCGAAATTACTAAAATGCAGAAGAGGGTTTCAATTGAGCTAGATGCTGTGCGTAGGCTTTCCCAAACCTTTGCAAATTCCAAAAAATCTTCCTTGGGAAAAATTGCGTCTGCTCCATCTCCACAACACGCTTCACGCCCTCTCCCTCTGATAATTCATGCCGACATTCACCATCCTCCCCCTTCCTCTCCCCTCCCATCAGAGCCCATATTCACCTTAACCTCCATGCCCTCTAAACCTTCTGAGGGACATGTGCCCACCGGACCTGGAATTACCATCATTCTGCCGGACAGCCCTGACCCCCCCTCCTCTGTAGTCAAAAGCAAAAACCCAGATGGCCCAGCGCTGAAAAAGAAAAATAATGCAAGATCTGCTTACGCCCGCAAAAAAGCAAAAATTGCAAGGCAGCAGTTTTTCAATAATAGAAGAACACTACCAAACACAGGGGAGCTCACACAAATATCTAATTCAGTCACCCAGCTAACAGGGGGTGATAGCGAACACAGCCATCCTAACATCGCTCCTGCCCCTACTTCAGAGGACCTCCCTGTCTGTGGCGATAACTTAAAAGGGGGAGGGCAAAGTGAGTCAGGGAGGGATATGGAAAAGGTGGGTGACGATGAAGACTTTCTCAATACAGTCTGGGTTACTTTAAAACAACTATTGTCACCTTTGGAACTCAGACTTTCACGTATTGAGAATCATCTTCTCGAGATGGACAAGACCTTAGTATCCCTGGCCACTCTTAGCTTAAAACAACTGGAAGCCACATATCCCCGTATCGCTGAGGGTGTCCCCCAGGACGGCAATGATGGCATCCAACCGGCTCCAGATCCTAATGCTGCTTCCCCTGCGCCTCCAATTTTGCCCCCAGCTCTGCCCCCTCCACTACCAAAATCTACTCCAATTCCCAAACCTCGGACAATTTCAAACGTTTCTGTTCCCCCCATAACAAACCTACCAAAATCAGAGATAAAAGCCTCCAAAAAACAGACACAGCCCAAAACTATTCCTAGGGGAGCCCACAAGGCGAATAAGATTACAAGCCCTCTTCCTCAGCGTACAGCTAATCAACACCAAAGTCACCAGAACTTTTGTGGGGGCTATATCGATCTCCCCCCTGATGCCGGGCCCTATGTTGTCATCCTGGCTGGGGTACCTCCACTCGATCCTCAGTCTGTGGAGACCCAGTGGTCTCTAAAGAACAAGGTGATCTATTGGCTTAACGTCAACAGGCAGCTCCCTAACACCACCAGGAGCAGGGTCCTAATGGTCAGGCGAGTCCCATGGGTGGGTCGCACTCATAAATCCATACCTGGAGACTGCATTGTGGTCTCATTTGCAGACCCCCATACAGCCCAACTCATCACTACATGGGACCCATATAATACCGACCAATCTATTGTCACCAGACCCCTTACCTTCTTTTACCCGCCTAAACAGACTGCAGAGCTACCTGGGGCATGGTCAATAGCCCACAATCGCAGATGGAAAGGCCAGGGGCACGGCTGGCAACCCACTAACAACTGGCGGGAAGGAGCACCTACTATGAATAGGTTTGAGTGTCTAGATCAGGTGGATTGACTGGGAACTACTGGTGCTCCAATCCCTCCTAGTGCCCATAACCACCTAAAGGATGCCATTAATAACGATAAATTATTGCCCATTAACAAAAACTCAAGCCTAATGGGGGTAGGCCAATCCCTCCCTGAACAGCATGCCCTTCCTGTACAGGCCACACAACAGATAGAGATGGCACACTCCCAACATCCGAGAGATATAATGGGGAATGAGGGTCACCTTTATCAGAAAAATAGAAACTCAATGCACTCTCTCCTATCCTGGAATGTTGCAGGCTTGGGTAGTAAGATCACCCACAAACCTTGGCTGGAGATCGTGCAGAAGCATGGCATCCTTTGCCTGCAAGAAACCTGGCTTGTAGAGGAAACCCATATCCTGGGCTACCGAACATTTCACTCACCCGCTGTTCCATCACCCCAGGGTCGCAATAAGGGGGGTCTGTGCATATACATCTCGAATATAGGGTATGTAAAAGTATATAATTTCCATTCTGATCAGTACTTCCAAATTATTTTATTTAAATGGGGCACTACACATAAGGTGATACTAGTGAATTTTTATAATAACATGCCAGCTAAGGAAGTGGAATTGATCTTGAACAAAATGATCCATCATATCCACAAACTGAGAGATCAAAGCACGGGGGACCACATAGTGCTGTGGGTGGGAGATTTCAATTGTGCCATCTGTCCGTCTTCTGAGTTAGGTTTGTGCGGCCTTTCAGACCACGGGGAGGATGGTCCTTTGCACTTCTCACACACCAATCTGGGGTCTCTTCTCAACAACATCATATTCACTTTTGACCTCACATTTATCAACCAGGCATGCTCCCCCCCGGTTCCCTTTGCCCCAACATATAATGGAAGAGGCTATCAAACCACAATTGATTTTGCACTGATATCACCCACTAACCCCAATTTTATAACTTACTGGGAAATTGGGGATGACCCAATGAGCGATCATTATCCTATCACCTTTGGGGTAAAGTTGACAGAGGGGAAAGTAAAGGAATCTAGCGGGGTTCTTTATCCACTTGAGGTCACCCTAACTAAGACCAATGGGTATGTTATAAAATGGGAGAAAATGAACCCTACAACTTTCTTCCATGATTTCATATTGTCCTGCTCTACAGACATATTTGTCTGCTTAGAAGAAGACACTGACCCAAAGGCCATCATGGCTGCCTTCTCTAACATCCAGAGGCACATAAAAGATGCTCTAACTAGGAGTTATAAAGAGAATGGGAAGCACACACGTGGGTGGTTTGACTCCAGGTGCACATCTGCTTTGAAAAACCTAAAGAAAGCTTTATCTGCTATCCCAAAAGATAGGGCTCAAATCTGCCAGGCGAGACGAGAGTATAAGCAGGCAATTAACCAGCGGAGGGCAACAATGAAGAAGGAGGCCTGGGAAGCCTGGGGCGAAGCCGCTAGGAATAAGGACACTAATCTCTTTTGGAAAGTCATAAGATCTGTATATAACTCAAAAGATAGTGACAATTCCATAGACGTAGCAATAACGGCAGAGCTCTGGGTAGAACATTATGGCAACCTCTATACCAACAGCCAGGGTGACGCCCCGAACCAACATAAGGCGACTTCATCCTTGGATAAAATAACTGAGGATTACCCGTTAAGCGCCCCCCCAGCATCCCCCTATCCAATTGAACTGGTTTTTACCACTCTAGAAGTGGAAGATGCCCTTAGGGAAAGCCCGTCAGGGAAAGCCCCCGGCCCTGATCACACCCCAGTGGACGTCTACAAATCAAATCTGGACTTCTGGGTTCCCCTGTTAACCAACGTATTAAATATGGGAAACAAATGTGGCTTTATTAACACCTGGTCAGATGCAATTGTAGTGCCCATTTTTAAAAAGGGGAACAGGGACGATCCTGCTTGCTACCGTCCAATATCGCTATTGGACGGACTCATGAAAATCGCAGGAAGGATCGTTCTTAAGAGGATTCAGTACTGGGAAGCAGAGAAAAAGGTCATCTCGGAGCTTCAATATGGGTTCCGAAAGGGATTGGGGACACAGGAACAATGCTTAAACCTGTCTCTATTGGTCTCTAAATACACTGAGGCCAAAAAAGGGGACCTGTTCGTAACCTTTGTTGACCTTAGCTCCGCATTTGATTGTGTGGACCACGCGCAGCTTTGGTCAACATTGGAACACATTGGGGTGGATCCAACCATTATCACATTCATAAAAGAATTATACAGAAATGCTGGGGCTAGAGTGAGGTTCGGGACCCAGGGGCAATGTACTCAAAAATTCGCCATAAATAGAGGGGTTAGGCAAGGCTGCATACTTGCGCCCCTGCTGTTTAGTTTCTACATAAACTCCATCGCAGAGAACCTAATAAACTTGCCAAGCGATTACCCAGCTGTCAATGGTAGGCCCGTACCCATTCTTTTATATGCCGATGACGCGGCAATTATGTCCAGGACAAACGTAGGCTTGCAGAGAGCTGTAACTGAATTTTCATCCTACATGGGTAAAAGAAACCTGAAGGTGAATATCTCTAAAACCTTCTCCATGTCCTGCTCCCAAAAAAATAAGAGACCACAATGCTCAATATATCTGGAGCAGAAAAAAATTGCGATCACGGACACCTTTTGCTTCCTGGGCGTTGTTTTTGATAGGAGAGGAAGGTGGAAACATGCAGTATCAGCCAGGAAACTCGCCTTCAGCCGTGCCATAGGGGCCCTACGAACCTTCGCAGCCAAAATTGGAGGTAAACCTATCACTGAGATGTTACAGATCTATCGGGCAAAGTGTATAGCGACGGCCACCTATGGAGCAGGTCTATGGGGCTTTGAGAATGTGTCTTCACTACAAACCTGCGAGAACATTTTTATTTGCTACTTACTAGGTGTGCACAAAACCACTTCGACTTTTATGATCCACATCGAGACCGGCCTCAAATATCTCAGTGACATTATAAAGTTATCACCTTGTCTGCTTTGGCATAAAATTTGGACTACAGTGGAATGCCAATTGAACAGAGACCTCATCAAAGACTGCTTGACTTTGGATGGCGCATCAAAAGTCAAATGGCTACGACACGTTCAAACGAGGTTCGCAAACATTGGACACCCCGAATTTTATGATGATCCAGAGACTCTAGAAACCTTGTCTAGGCCGGCCCTCAAAAAACTTTTAATTACACACCTAGAAAGTGCCAGATGGAACAGTGAGAAACTTAAAGGCACTACCCTGAGCTATCAGCAAATTACCCTCACCGAAGGTCTACAACTTTATCTCAGGATTGAAACTGCACCCTACCCTCGCATGCTCCTTACTAGGCTGCGCTTAGGGATCCTCTTTCGCATGGTCACTTTGCCAAAACGGAACGATTGGGCCTCTTCGAACCTAATTTGCCCATGCGATGATCATTCAACACAAAGTAACATCCATATCATGTTCTTTTGTAAATTGTACACCAACCCGAGGAAATTGTTCCTTTTACCACTACTTAAACGCTGGGGGATAAGAACATGTAAAACTGCATATTTGAAATTACTGTTGCTAGATGATGAGTATGTTATCTTTGTTGTTTCTCGCTTTTTAATGACAGTGATGAAATACAGAAACTCAATGACTTAAGTATCTCACGTTCAAATTAACTAAATACTGCAATACGAGGCCTTTCGTCTAAATGTCTACTGCAGACTTTTAATCTTTGGAAAAACGTTTTATCTATTTTTTGTAAACTTTGCTTATGTGTAAATTGTTTTTAGATTCATTGTATAAACTGTACTTGTACGCTTTTATGATTTTCTGATAAATCGAATAAAGCTTATTTGATTTGATTTGATTTGAACATGCATCAAAATGTAAATACCTGTAAATGAACTGCATACTTTATTCAGAATATATCAGCAGTAAGGAAAGCAAAATTAAGCACATTTGGTTTGCAATTCTGAAGTGTGATGGAGACAAAGATTTTAATAGGAACAAAACAAATCAAGACACTTTTACTTGGTGATGAACAAATGGTAAATATTCACTGAGACCTGATATCCACACATTATCTTTTGTGTACTATATCATTTTATCAGTAAAACTGCATAGTTGTGAACATGTATGGGCCATTTTCAATGGAAAATGTACTGTATGTAAATGACAATGTGCTACTTAGCAATCCTTTAGTAATATATTTGCAACACTGTGCTCCAAAAGGCACCACCCTGCAACATAATACACCTTTACCACTCTCCTACTGAATACATATGCTACACTTTGTGTGAACCATTAAGACTAATGGGTTGTCCTTGTATTCCGTAGAACCTTGGGAATCAAGTGGTATGCAACAACAATTGGTTCTGTAGGAAAGTGCAATATTTATTTTTATCGAAACGTATTTATCTCCTGATAGGCTAGAAATTTCCAATTAAATTGTGTGACACATCTGATTGCTGAATGGAAATCCGAATGACTAAAATGTGATTTTTGGCATGGTATATTATCAATTATATAGTGTGGAGCAACACAAATAACGACATAGAAATAAAAACAAAAAACATATAAAAAAGACATGAAAAAAGCATAAGACTCTTGTGTAACATATGCAATAACAAAAAGAAGTATTTCACAAGGTGTACCGAACATGGTAATAATCAAATATACAGGACATTTAACAATTGAACATAAAATACACAAATAACTCAGTTGGATTTCCATTAGAAACACATTTGTATGTTCAGGCATATATCCTCATTTCTTAAATGTGAAGTATGTGAGACAATGATACTGAACACCTATTGATATCATCAATGTTTCTGTGTGTTATTGCCTATCCTCAATGGGTTTGAAATTGCAACATTTCAACATTTCAACATTTGCAACCCCGTTGGGAATCGCAAAATCATTCTGAGACACAGTAGTACATTTTCATTTTTGACTCACAATTTGTGAGTTGCTAAAATTCAAAAATTGCAGTCATACAGGTGGCCCATAGTTCACAAGCTCTCCACCCGTAGTGCTGGAACGATTTTATGAGTGTGGGTGCTAACATCACTGTTACATCACTGAAGTTATTGGTATTGTGAAAAATCAGGGGGCCATATTATCAAGAAAGGGCGATACATTATTGCCGCTTTTATCTGCAGGAAACTGCCGCTAAAGCAGCGATAATGGGCTTGATAATATGCCCTTGTGAATTCCCATAGAAGCCCAGGTTCTGGTGTTAACCTGGGCATCTATAGGAATTCACAAGGGAATATTATCAAGCCCATTAACGCCACTTTTGCGGCAGTTTCCTGCCGATAAAAGCGGCGATAATGTATCGCCCTTTCTTGATAATATGGCCCATAGTTTCCAACAAAAGTCAGAAAAATCAGTTAATTTTACATCCACGTATTCACCCATCAAACCACACCACACCCACTCACATATGGATAAACACAAATTCACAGACACTCCCATTATCTATGTTTAAAAATAGAATAACTCATTGGTGGTACAAAAATTAAACTAATTTAAATTTTTGGGTATTTTAGTATGTAGGTTTAACCCTCGGAAACCTTTAGATAACACGCTCAATCACCGGATGATGTCATCAGCGATGTCAACAGCGATGTCATTTGAGATGTCATCAGTGATGTCACTGACCATGTCATGAGTGATGTTATATGTGAGATCATAAGCAGTGCATTCCGGGGGTGAAGGCTGGAGCTACCTTAGGTGACAATAACTGCTGAATTTCTATGCTTTTGTACTCGTGAAATCCAAGCCTAACTATAATGTCCTTACAAGAAAATTGTGCCTAGTAGGGGTGCGAGTTATAGTTGCCTTACGGCATGAGTTGTAATTACTATAGATAAGTATAACTGCTAAATTACTATTTTTTTTGTGTGTAAAATCTGAACCAAACTATATTGCCCCGGTAACCTTCAATACTTTAGTGAATTTCTACGGTTTTTTTTCAATTCCATCTCCGAAATATAGCACCGCTGTAACCTTTGGTTTTCTGTGTGTATTTCTACAGATTTTTAATGCTATTTCTTAAACATAGAATCCCTGTAGCTTGGGTGTATGGGTCAGTGTATGAGTGGTTGGGAGAGTGTGTGAGTTTGTAGTGGCTGTGTCAGTGCAGGTGTAACTGGCTGTGTGGGTCTGTGAGTGGGTTTGTGAGTGGCTGTATTGGTGTGTGATTGTGTGAGTTGGTGTGTGTCTCTGTGGGTCTGTAAGTGGATGTGTGAGTGGTAATCTGTGTGAGTGTGTGAGTGGCTATATGAATCTATAAATGATTGTGAGTAGTTTTCTGGGTTTGTGACTGGGTGTGCAAGTGTATGGGTGTGTGAGTTTATCTGGGTCCCTTAGTGGATGTGTGAGTGGTTGTATGGGTGTGCAAGTGGGTGTGTGAGAGGGAGTGTGTGTGTGCCTCACTGTATGGATCTGTGAGTATGTGTGTGATTAGTTTTGTGGTTTTTTTAATGGGTGTGTGAGTATCTATACAGTTGTGTGAGTGGATATATGGGTGCATAAGTGGTGTGTGAGTGAGTGTGTAAGTGGGTCTGTGAGTGGGTGTTATTTTTATTGGACTGCAGATCCACAAATCCATTGTGGATTCATATAGGAAGAAGCTCTTAACACCGCGGTGGATCCGCTGATCCTTGCACGCCCCAAAAAAACATTTTTGGACAATTTCTTGCCAATGAAGGGGTCCCTCAAAGATAGTCCATCAGGCCCCTTTTATCCTATTTCTAATTAAGCTAAAAATATAGCAGCCACAACTTTTCTCTCAGGTTGAAGAATCATAGCATTGCAGTGGATCCGTGTCTCTAGATATACATAAATCATTTTTCTTTAATTCCTCCAAAAATAATAAACAGATTTACAAAAAGCAATCTTTCTGGACCATAATCCAGCTTCTGACAAATTTGATGTAATTCCATTAAGCAGTCTGGTCTAAAGTCATAGCTAAAACCCCTAAGGGAAATTGCATGGGGTAAAAGCATTTTGGGCTCCCTTTTTTTCACCGCAAAATTTAGCAGTTGAAGTGAGTGGCAAACTTGTTTTGAATATTTTATGAAGATTCATCAAACAGCACCAAAGTTATTATCAAAGCAAGATCCCCGTTACTGGAAACTACATCCTAACTAGAATTACCTTTGCCCGACGACCAGTTGATAGTTATACTTAGGATGTAGTTTCCATAGGAAAACCTTGTTTGACTTGTCTATATCTTTGGCTTCATTTAACAAATCTTCACAATATTTTTTGGAAAAAATGGCCTTGATGATTCTTGTTGCACATGGAAAGGTTCGGGGTGATTCTTCAAGTGGGAGAGAAAAAAGGGGGTAAAAAAAACATTTGCTTCCATTGTTAATTTACATAGGAATTTTTACACATGGTTACAGCCCAAACTGCTGAACGGAATTACATTAAATTTTGCAGAAAGGTAGCTGTTGGTCCAGAAAGCTGCCTTTTAGCAAATTGGCATCAATCTGTTCAGTTGTTTCGGAAATATTAAGGAATATTGAGATGTGTGTACATAGGGATGCAGAGATTCCCTGACCCCTCCTGATCTCGTGATGAAATCTGATTGGCTGCCAGCACTTCAAACCAGAAAGTGTCGGCTTGAACCATGCCTCCAGAAAAAAAGTTTAAAAAAAAATAAGAGGCAGGGTAGAAATACACTGATCCCCTAGCTTCTGGGGGGGTTCCAAAATATTTTTTTACAATAATTTCAGAGCGAGAAACGTTGTAGCTGTGGATCATGCCAATTTTTTTACAAAGTTGAAGCATGGCCCCTCACACTTCACTTGAAAATGCCCCGGGTGGGCCAGGTCCTGAGGCATTTTTAAATAAAGGAGGGTGGGCACACAGGCCCCTCCTGGGTCTTAATAATGCCCGAGGCACCACCACCTCTCATGGCCCCCCTCCCCTAAATACAAAAAATATTTAATAAAATGCTGAGCCTGGGGGAAAGAGTCCTCAGGGATGAAATTAGCCCAGAGAAGGGGGGTTGGATGACCCCCTTCTCTAATTAAAAAGAAAAGCCGACCCAGGCAAGTCACTGGAGGCCTCACCCTCTATTACCACCACTGTGCAAATTCACCTCCTGGTGCATTACTAGTTGAGGGATAACATCACGTTGATTCCTGAGGGTCCCTGGGGGCCAGGAACCCCTTCTGTTATCTACAGTAAGTCCCACACAGAAGGATTGCTTTGAGACCTTGGAAGGTCCCATCCCCATTTCTCCACCACTCTGCAAATGTAGCTTCTGGTGCACTACTGGTTGGAGGAGGAAGTCCTCTTGGATGCTGAGGGTCCTTTTGGGCCAAGAAGCCCTCCTGTTACCTTCAGAAAGTACGACACCGCAGGATTCCTGAGAGTGTGTCTGACACCCTTTCTAAACCACTCTGCAAACGCAATTACTAGTTAAAAAAAACAAGGTTAGAGGGACATTATAGTGAGGAAACAGAATTTGAAAAATCTTAGAAATTCACTGAAAACAACAAAGGTTACAAGGATGTTACAGTTATTAAATAGATTTTTAAAACACTTAGAAATTTACTAAAATAAACTAAGTTTACAGGGACATTATAGTTAAGCTCATATTTTCACTCATACAAAACCATAGAAATTCAGCATTTAGAGTTACCTGAGCTAACAATAACTTACGCACTGCTTATGACCTCACATATTACATCACTCATGACATAGTCAGTGACATCTCAAATGACATCACTGATGACATCACTCATGACATCATCCACTTAACAACCCAAACTCTCACTCACACCCCATACAACCTCTCATACAACCACTTACTCCACCATAGAGCCACTCATACACCCACTCACTTACTCATACATCCACTCATACAACCATTCACTCACCCATGCAGCCGCTCATACAACAAGTCACTCACCTGTACAGCCAGCACGTAGGCACACACTCCCCCATACACTCACTTACGTTCCTACACAGTCAATCACACACCCACTCAATCACCAATATTGCCTTTCAACACAGCCACTGCCTCACCCATACAAGCACTCATACACTCACTCACATACCCACACAACCCCTTACATACTCATTCACACATCCATACAAGCACTCTCACATCGCCCACTCACCCATACAGACACTAACTCTCCAATATAGTCACTCACATGCCAACTCACTTAAGCAAGCACTCACTCAAACAGCCACTCACTCACCCATACAGCCACTTACACACCCAGTCACTCACTCATACACCCATTCAGACAACCACTCACTCACCCATGCAGTCACTACATATCCACCTTCCCACCCATAGAGCCACTCGCACTGCCACTCACTCACCTATACAGCCTCTGACACATCTATTCACTCACCAATACAGCAACTCACACAGCATATCACTCACCCACACAACTACTCACCCTCCAAATTATGCACCCATACAGCCCCTCACAAACCCATACACACAAGAATACATACAGTCACACATTTACGCACATAACATGTTAGAATTAGTATCACTCAGTAGTAGTGCACCTAGAACACTGATTTAACTTTTGTAGTAGGTTACTATATATGTTTGACAACCATAAACTCTTAAAAACCCTTTCACTCGATTGTCATCAGTGGTGTCACTGACCATGTCATGAGCGATTGCGCCTTGAGACCCTACGGGTATGTAGTGCGCTCTATAAATGTCTTTGATTGATTGATTGATTGATTGAGCGATGGAATATGTGAGGTCCTAAGCAGTGTATTCCGGGGACATAAGTTACGGTAAGCTTACTTAACTATAGCTGCTGAATTTCTATGGTTTTGTATAAATGAAATCTGATCCTAACTATAATGTCCCTTTAACCTTTGTTTTTTCAGAGAATTTCTACAGCTTCTCAAATTCTATATCCAAACTATAACTACCTATGTATGCAGGTTCTCCAAAGTCAGGGAGGAGATCTCTACATGGAAAAAATTAGGAGAGGCTCTACACTTAGGTTTGGGAATAGCATTAGTAGAACTGAGTGGTACTATTGTAGTAATAATGAATGCATCAGAAAATGCAGTTTGTGAATAGGCTCCTCATTGTTACACCTGCTAAGTCATACTAAGGAACTTTTGTACAAATTTAGGTTTTTAGAAATAAATATTTATGTGTGCACTATATTCGTGTGCTGTGATCTAAATTTTCCTATGCATTGTAAAAACTTTCAGCCTTATTCATCAAGGCCAAATCGGCTCGCAAAGGGCCAGATTCTGAGAATCTGGCCCTTTACGAGTGCGATTTTTGCATTTGGGATTCATCATCCCAAATGCAAAAATCGCTGATTGCGATCTCGCAATTTTGCGAGGAATTACATTTAAGGAATCTCTATTTGAGATTCCTTAAATGTAATTCATCATCCACATTTCTTTTGCGAATTCGCAATTTCTGGCCGCAATTTACCGCGAGGTCAAACCTCGCGGTAAATTGCGAAAACTCAGAAAAATGCATTTAAATGCATTTTTCTGAGTTGCATGTTACACACACACATGTCCTTTGGACATGTGTGTGTGCAACACCTGTGTCAAATGTCATTTGAGGGGTGCTACAGGGTGTCCTTTGGACACCACTGGCACCCTTCAAATCGCAATCTTATTTGCGATTAGCAAATTGCTAATCGCAAATAAGGAATACTCCCCATTCATTCCTATGGGCCTTTTGGCCCATAGGAATGAATGGGGAGTTTTTCCTTATTTGCGATTAGCAATTTGCTAATCGCAAATAAGGAATCAGTAGGAATCGCAATAAATTTTGCTAATCCTACATGAATCCCGTTTTGCGAGTCCTTAATAGCGATTCGCTATGATTCGCTATTAGGGCCTCGCAAAACGGGAGATTGATGAATCAGGCTGGTAGTACACATCTAGTTTATAGATCAGAAGTACTTTCACTGGAATGTGAAGAGATCAGCCTTATGAATAGTTACTTGTCTCAAATTATTGTTACAGCATGTCATCAATGAAAAAAGACAGCTCTCAGTTCACAAGACTCTATGCTCAGGAGGGCAAAAGCCATGGCAATGTTAAAGTAGGCTGACTACCTCTATGGTGATGGTTGATTGACAGGAGCAAAACGTTTAATAATGAATCTGGTTCCACCTAGAGAGGCCTTTGCTTTAAATTAACTAGTATTTTTTAAGAAAATGCACTCAGCATCTTTGCCGAGGAGGTTTTAGCAAACATTTGCAAAATTCTAAATCGTTTATGTATATAAATATTTTATGAAGTGAAATACAGAAGTTTAAAAAAGAATAAAATCATGGGCATATTTATGAGAGACTTGCATTGCCATTGCGTCACTTTTAGTGACTCAACATTGATGTACACGTTTTAATCATATCTGTGAGGCCACACAAATACACTTTGCATGGCTTTAAATGGCCTCATTGATATGGAGTAAGGCAAGGCATCTCAAATTGCTGTGTTGCCTTACTCTGCATTAGGAGGTGTTCCATGGGCATTGCAGTGGGTGTTCCCACGCAACCCACATGGATTTTAGGACAGCCCCAGGTTTGCAAGAGTCAGTAAATCTGGGGTTGCAGCAAAAATGTATGCTTCTCCAGGGGAGTCACAACGAGGAGAAATATCTTTATTTTTCCCAGTTTTTTTCCACTTTCTATGTGTGATGCATTCACCACACATAGAAAGAGGAAAAAGCCTCCTAGGTTTGTTTTTGTGCAGGAAGATGCCCCTTCCTGCACACAAACAATACTGCCTAAAATGCAGACACAGTTGCACCATGGTGCAAGGCAGCCTGCATAGTGCTAGGCAGCCAAAACGGTGCCAACGCAGTGGGAAAGGAAAGGAATACATTGTATTGCATAGATACAGCACATTCCTGTCCTTTCCTTTTGACGCAGGACAGCACAGCAAAGCAAGGTGAATTGCTGCGCTGCCCTGTAACAAAATCCCATAAATCTAGGACCCAAAACACAAGGTCTCTAAAATTACACACCCAGCCCAAGGAACAGCTTCCAACCATGGGTGGTAGGATGCAAGAGTGTTGTTTACATGAATGTAAATGAGGAATATGAGCCCACTACTTCCTGATTTGTAGTAGTGGTGCCACTAACAAAGAGTGGTGAGGCTAGTGGGGGGATCGCAGATGGGGGAGCGCACAGGGTGGGTCTGTGTTAATATTTTTTTTAAACTTACCTTTAGCAGCTGGCTGCCTCCATGGTCGCGTCACGTTTCCCCCTCTCCTTCTCCTGTCTCCCAGCAGCCCTTGGGGCAGACTCCCATCCAATCCCCATGCTGTAGAACAGCATAGGAATAGGCCTGACTTGGCAGGCAAGACGCTCCGCTGCAGTCATGGAGTCTGTGGGTTTTCTCCAGCCTGGTAGCTTAATGCAGCCCAGCTGGGAAAACCTAAGTGCGCATGTGTGTTTTGGTCTGCCTGAGACAGGCGTCCAAACACTTATGGGAACATAGAGAGTGCACAAGCACTCTTCCTCCCCCCTCCCATGCCACGCCCCTCCCTGAACAAGCTTACTCAGAGTCAGCAAACGAAAAATAAAATGATGCTGGAACATCGTTTTACTTTTGGTTTGCTGGCTCTGCGCCAGGGAGCCACTGCTGCTGATTTGGTAGTTATAGGCAGCCATGTTTGCGGCCAATTGGGACCCTCACAAAGCGGAACAATGTCCCATAGCACTAGCTGCACTAATCAAAGTTAGGCCCCTAAGACTCACTCATGCATTTATACATTTCAAAAAGAAGCACACAAAAAATCACCTCTTCGTGTAGCACGTCATCTTCCAACAACAGGCCCCAGGCTGGAGTAGATAAGACTCTTCCCACTCACGTGATCTAAATTCTCATCTACACTCTCCTTGTCAAAATGCAGAAAACACTATTAGTTGTACATCGTAATGCATACATATTATGCATACCTATAAACATTCACCCGGGTTATTGTCATTTAATTGTGGATATAAAAACGCTTTAAAATTATCTTGAAATTTCTACAGAAGAAACTCGGAAGGTTTTCATGTTAAAGTTTTAAAATACAGTGACTGCAGAACGGATATGCAGCTGGGCTAATCGACACAATAACAAATTAGCAGACTTGGTGAGAGAACAATGAAAAAGTGATTCAGGTAATCACCTCCTGATTCCCATCTCGCATCTCTTTTTAAAAATAATAGTTTCTTTACCAAGAATAGAATATGCTTCTAATGTTCTTTTAGGAATTCGCTTCTGCTTGGATAATTAAAAAAACAGCAAACAATAATCTCAATTTGTCTGTGTGTGGAATTGTTTTTACTGGGCATGTACCAGACACAACTGCAAACATTTTGCCTTAAATGTAAACATGAAAGTATATGAAGAATGGTGGTCTCCATGAACAGTACTTATTTATTCTTGATTGTGGCCTTAGCGTTGTTTATAGGGAATTCCCTAGTGATTTGGGGGGAAAAATATTCAGTGTGACTGCAATACTGTGTCCACAAACCATATTTATTCCTAGAATGAATCAGCTATATCCCCTATTGTAAAACAATGCATTATTTGTTTGGGAGATGGAAGTTCCACAAGTAGTAAAGTCACTAACATGTTAGGTCCAGTCAAAGGTTTCAATAATTTAACCCTTAGCTCAAATACTGGTAGGTATGGCACAGAGTAGAAAAGCGTAAGATTAAGAAAATATAAACAATTTGAACTGCTAAAATAGTTATAAGGTAAAAGGCATAATACAATAAAAATCCCATTCCAAATTCCGAAAAAGAGAGAAATATTTAATAAATTAAATTACACCAAAACGGCAAAAGTCCAGTGACAGAAATTTCTAAGTACTTAAGTAGAAAAAAACACCAAGACAAATAAAGTGCTCAGTGTAAGCCAAAAAATGTAGTAGACCACGACTAAAGCACAATTTCTGGCTGCCTTCAATAGAGCTTGGATGGTATATATCAAGAGGATTGTTCCTGGTCCAAGTCAAAAAGTTGACAACGTTTCTAAGTCTCACGTCAGAAAGGGAATTTCAGCCTGATTCATGAACAACGGAATCTGCGATTCTCAAATAGCGAAAAATTGCGAATCGCTATTGAGAAATCGCAGATCGGAATTCATGATGTTTAGCGATAAAAAAAAGCGATTCGCACGCGGCCGCAAAAGCTTTTTGCGATTATCGATAATCGCAGAAAAATCGCTATTTCCGGCTACATCCGTGTCGGGATTGCGATATCGCAAATAGCGATATCGCAAATAGCAATATCGCTAATTGCGAGATCGCAAAATCGCAAGATCGGGAAAACGGGAAGTCGCATTTCGAGCACAGTGATGACATCACAACCAGGAAGCAGCCAGTTACCACCCACATTGACCACAGTGAAGCAGACCTCGAGTCAGCAACTGGGAGAGCTCCTGCTATTCTGTTTGGATTCCACCTCTGAAAGTACAGTGCTGCAATGTCTGAGGATGCAGTTCTTGGGCCCAGCAACACCACAGGGCAGAAGAGGAAGTTAAAATTTTCCGAGCAGGAGCTGGAGCATTTGATAGAAGGGGTGGTGGCCAACCACTCCAAACTGTTTGGCAAGGACTCTAGGAGGGTGCCGGAGCAGGAAAAACGGAGGATCTGGCAGGGAATAGCGTCCATGGAGAACTCCGTGGGTGTGGCTGATAGGTCACTGGACAAACTAAAAAAACGCTGGTACGACCTCCGAGGTCGTGCCAAAGAGAAGGTGGCTGAGCGGCTTGGAGAGGCATCGGGCACTGGAGGGGGAGGACCTACAGTCCCTCCAAACACAGCCTTGGAGGACCAAGTAGAAGACACGCTGGAGAGGGAGGCGTGCATTGGAGTGACTCGTCTTGACTCATCCCGCCCCACCCAAGACATCCAAGGTAAGTGGCATGCGACTGCGACCCTGTCCCCTATGAATGTCCATGACCATATAGCCTCCCATAATGTTCCATAGTCATGCCATTGTTGCACATCAGGTAATGCCCTGAAGCATTGTGGGACATGTAGTGTGGCCACAATGTAGAAGTACCACAATGCAGCCAGACAGGTTCCAAAGTACACAAAGCCATAGCCAGTCAGGGAATGTCACCCAGCATGCATGTAGCAACTGCACGTGTGACAGATACATGCAACTAACAAACGTCCACTTACCCTCACAGGTGGCGCAGACAGCAGCGACAGCGAGAGGCTGCAAATAGATGAGGAGGCCCAGGATGAGGAGGAGGTGCCGCCACAGACACAGCCACCAGCCCCTGCTGCAGCAACAACACCAGCAGCCAGGTCCACCAGCAGTGTGCCTCCTGCGTCTGGCGCAGCAACCACTGCCGCAGCCAGGCCCACAACTAGTGTGCCCCCAGCCACAGCCGCAACTACTACTGCCGCAGCCAGGCCCACAACTAGTGTGCCCCCAGCCTCAGCCACAACTACTACTGCCGCAGCCAGGCCCACTACCAGTGTGCCTCCAGCCCCTGCCGCACCAGCAACGCCTGCTGTGACACCACCAGCAGCTGGTGCTTCTACATCAGGGCCCGCGACAGCTGCAACACAGTGGCCAGCCGCTGTGTCAGGCCAGCAGAGCAGGCGTGGCAGGTCTCGCCTGCAGACCAATGCAGCTATCTGCAGGAGGGGGAATGGACAGCGGCTGGCGCGAATGAGCGTGGAAAGACGCATGCTGCGTATACATTAGCTGCAGGCACGCCGGCAAGGTGCCATACAGCTACAGCTGTACAACATTGGGCGCAATGTGGCCGGAGTGGGGGACCGGATGGACCGCATGACGGCGGCCATGGCAGGTGTGGGGGAGGGAATGGCCCGCATGACTGCAGCCATGGAGGCCAACACTGCAGCAATTACATCTCAGCGCAACGCAGCACGCCGGCGCCACCGTCAGCTATTGACCCGGCTGACGGCCTGCACCAGGTCCAATTATGTTATAGGCAATGCCACATCACAGTTATCGCGGCGGTCCCTTGCGCAGCAGCAGCAGCTCATCCAGTGCTGCGAGGATGTGGCCAGGGTCCTTGAGCACCTGACCACTGCCGTGACAGCACTACACCCTCCTGCTCTACCTGCCAATGTTGGGGCTGATGATGTCAGTGAGGGGACATCGAGCGTGAGCAGCCACTCTGCCTCACAAGTAGGGGCACTCAAGCGCAGCACCAGGCCCACGGCAGGTACACGTGCCTTGGATGAGGAAGAGCTGCAGAGGCGCTTGGGTGGTACGCGCAGGAGGCGCACTTGACTTCATATGACTATTTCAGGCACAGGCTGAGTATAAGCCTGCCCTGTCCTTTCACACAGCAGTATGCTGAAATACTGTTAGCCATGACAACATTTAAAGTGGTACCATTATTGTGAATGAAACAATAATATTTAATTTTGCTGCACACATTGGCGTTGTGTCATTATTACATTTTGCATGCATTTGTGATTTGTGGGGTGAGGGTAGAGGGTGCACTAGAAACTGTTCATTGTGATGTGGTTGCGGCGTCTGTGGCCTTCAGCTGGGTTCTCCCCGTGTGCATGGCGCGCATGTGCAGGTGGCCGGTCGTCCCCTTCCGATTCACTGCCAGAGATGTCGACAGGTATCCGGCGCTTGGTAGCAATTTTGTGTAGGATAGCATACACAGCCACAATGCGGCAGCACACTTCAGGACTGTAGTACATGGCCCCACCTGTCTTGTGAAGTATGTGGAATCTGCTTTTCAGTAGGCCAAATGTTCTCTCTATGCAATTCCTTGTGCGTATGTGTGATACGTTGTAACGCAGTTGCTGTGGTGTAGCAGGGTTGAGGTATGGGGTGAGGAGGTATTCACGCAGGGCGTAGCCACTGTCACCTGAATGAGAGGAGCAGAGGGTGAGTGCCTGTGCTGCGCAGCTAGTCATTCGCAATGTGACATTGTGGGCAAAGTGTACTTACCAAGTAGGTGTCCTTCCCCGAAGTCTCCCTTGACCAGTCGTGTGTGGAGGCTGCTGTGGCGGAATATGAATGAGTCATGTGTACTCCCCGGGTACTGTGCCACTATGTCCGTGATGTATGTCTTTGCATTGCAGACCATCTGGATGTTGAGGGAGTGGTAGGACTTGCGATTGCGGTACATGTACTCCGTTCCAGCAGGTGGGCAAATGTGGACGTGGGTACAGTCAATGCATCCTATCACATGTGGGAAATGGGCAACATTGTAGAATTGTAGCTTGGTCTCATCCAATTCCTGTTGGCTGGTGGGAAATTTGATGTGCTGGTGTAGCTGGGTCAGCATTGCGTCAAGAAAACTACGTAGGCAGCGGGACATGGTGGGCTGGGATATCCCCCCAGCTACCGCAACTATCCCCTGGAAGCTCCCAGAGGCCAGGAGGTGCAGGCTACATAATACCTGGACATGTGTTGGGACGGCATTGGTCCGCCTTGTTGGGTGCTGCATCAGGGGGTCAAGGTCCTCTATAAGCTTGATGATCATAGCCCCATTCAGCCAGTACTTTGCGTATATTTGCTCTTTGGTCTGGCCCAGCAGGGTGACCCGCTGGCGGAATATCCTCTCCTGGATTCTGCGTCTCCTCCTTGCTGCTCGCTGTAGCCTTTTCCGCCTGACCACCATGTACATTCCTGGCATTGTGAGACTCCTTCTGCTGTTGCTGCTTCCCCTTAAGTGTGTTTGGTCAGGCCTGCACCAGTCACTGATTGGCCAACGGTTTTTCAAAAAAAAAAATCCAATGGGTTTGATGGTTACCACCTGCTTTGGGTTCTCTTTAAATTGCGCCTCGCAAAATGCGATTTTTGGCTTTTTCGCTAATAGCGATTTTTCATGAATACCGATTGCGAGTAATGTGCGATTTCGCTATTATTTTTGCAGATTCCGTGCTTTCTCGCTATTTCCGATTCGCTATTGGTATCCTGCCGGTATTCTGCGAATATTTTAGCGATTTCGCAAATCTGTGTTTGCGAATTCGCATTTTTGATGGTGAATTCCGATTTTGGGAATTGCGCCCATGATAGCATTTTTGCAGCTATTGCGGGCGCAATTTTGCTTCATGAATCAGGGTGTTAGTCACTTTTATGAAGGAAAACTTTTATATTTCTTCTAAGACCCACAGCAGAAAGGGACTTTGTAATTTTTTGAGAGGAAAAACCTCCCAATATGGGCCATCAGTGAAATTGTAGCACTGCTGTGGTACCCAAGGTCAGACACCTGAAGCAGTTTGGTCTTGCTGAAGCTTTGGTGATTTCTCGCTGAAATTTTCTCAAACACCTAATGCATAATAGGACTTAATCATTTTTTTGAAGCATGGGTAACCTTCAGCTGGACAAAGCTAAGCCCAGCCTGAAGTTGTGAAACTGCTGTTTTGATACTTTTCCAGCAGGTCACACTGAGGTTCTGGAGCTCCAAAGGAAACATTTTCAAAGGTTTTCCAACTTTCGTCTAGAGCCCAAACAACCACAGGAGTCCACTTATTACCCCAAGAAGGTCAGTGAAAGGCACTTAGAGACTCTCACAGTGTGAGGCCGAGGACAATAGCGGGTTCCACTCAAAGCCCAGTTTCTACTGGTTTGATAGATACCTTAGAAAAAAGGCCCCTTGAAAGTTGTTGTGTCACTGTAGTCAGAAAGGTGGTCAGCCAACTGACACTTGGAGTCTACTTCTTTGTCCTGAGTAGAAGTGGGAGCAGGTCCAGTCCTTCGGGTTCCTCACAGGTCTCAAACAGCTGGCGCTGTCCTTCTTTTATTTCACAGGTCTAGAAAAAGTGCTCTAAGGAGGTTGCCTTTGGGTGCCAAATTCATGAATGGCACCAGCTAGTCGGTGAGGGTGACTCTAGGCTATTCCCTAACCTAATGAGTAAATGTTCCCAGAGGCAGGCATACCTCTTTTACAGCAGTTCCTCCTTGCCATACTGCAAACAAACTCAAAAATTGTGCCCTGGGGCAATGCCAAGATGGCTAGAGTTTTCTGCCACACTAAACTTGAGATCTGAGAGCTTGAGGTGTGTATGGGATGGTACAATGGAAATCAACAGTGTGCTACTACATCTAAAATTAAAATCTGGTTTGAAAAAGGCTCTCGACACACAGCAAAACAGGAGACAGACATGTGGTAGGGTCCTACTGAAACCAGACAGGGGAAAACTAAGAATTGTGCTCTGGTCCTATTTGACCCCTTTAAAATGTATAAACATTTTACATATGACCCAGACAGACATGCTAGATAGGATTTAATACTGGCATCCCCACCCTGAATATCCAGCTGTGCTTAGAGGAGAAATCCTTGCCCATTCAGGTTGAGCTATTGTGTAGCTTCTAGGGAAATAACACACCACAAACACTTAACTGACAGCTGATGAAGGGCTAATGTAGATTAGTCTCCAAGAATTTCTGACAGGAAACTTTCAAAAAGTTATGTTTCCTAAATATTTATTAAAAATCTAACGTAACAATTGAATCAGGCTTTTAATGTTTATTAAACACAGTAGTTGAATTATTTTCTAGCTGGTTCCAAAATCACTATTGTAAAATGTATATTTTAATCTGTACTCTAATTTTCTGATAGTACAGGGAGGGTTTTCCAATGTGAAAATAGCTATGGGGCCTTGTCACTGTAGGTATATGGTTACATTAGGGGCCTTTTTACGAGTTTGGTGGTCTGTGAACCACCATATTGGTGGTTGTGCACTGACCGATGCTAGCTTTGCGGTCTGACTGCGGTATTAACAAGATTTTTGGATTGGCTTTGCAAAGACCATGGTCAAATCTTCAACACCGCCGACCACCGGGGTCACGGTTGGGATCGAGGTAAAGCAGCTGCCTTAAAGTGGTACTGAGGAATCTCACTGCTGTCCGTATTATGAATTGACTTTCTGATGAGCCCACAGCGGCGGTTGGACCACCGTCTTCTGGTCAGTGGTAATTATGGATGTGGGTTGCATACTGACCCCTTTCCTCTTCTTCTAGGCAGAGTTTGACGTGGATCCCTTTATCCAGGTCCCCCCTTCACAGCAGCATCTTCACCTCGAGGAATGTGACCCTGTTTGTGCTGATATACAGATAAGTCCTTTTTGTACCATATACACAAAACATATTTTCTTTCAATTTTTGCCTTGATCGCCCACATATGGGCCGGAGTGCAGCAATGCGTAGGTGATATTTTTCCACATGTATCATGCATATGTGTGCAATTGACAAATATGCAGTCACATGCTCACACAGGCATCAAAATATATGGAAAACCATTCACCACCACCGCAAGACTGCAGCAGCCACACTGCAGGCACCGTGGTCAACTCTTAATACGGCGGTTGGAAGACTGCAAGCATTGCAGTGTTCTGGAGGCCGCAGCCATGGCGTCCAGGTGGTCGAACCACCAAACTCATAATCAGGACCTAAATGTCTACATGGTCCATTTTTAAACACTGTGCACCATACCTTGTGGGCTACAAGGCCTAAACAGGGATGGCCTACCAATATTCAAATGGAAGGTTTTTCCCCTGTAAAAGAGTCATTTTGACAGGTTGAGCTGCCAATTTAAACTGTGGCAGTTACAATACAATGATAAAAGCTATGTTTTTCTTGCCACACTAGCGGATGGTGCTACAATCCACAGGTGATTTTTAAACTTCTATGCCTTATGTATATTTTTTACAGCATATACTAAGGCCTTCAAATAAAGTTTCATAAGCCAGTCAGGGATTCACCAATTTCTACTTGTGCTAGGGGTCAAGGCACAAATAGGAGAATAAAAGTAATCAATATAATTTATTAAAAATTGTGTCCTTTTCTCTCATCTATAGAAACTGTATGTGCTACCACTGTTTTCACTTTTGCATCTTAGCATCTTTTTTATTTGCCTATCTGACCAGAGATAACAATGACTGTTACCTTTGCCCAAAGTTCCTGATGTATTTCATGTTTACTCTTTTTCCTGCAAGTGGTTTTCCAGATCATGATCCAGGCCGCACAGCATGACAAAATCCATATATGTAGCAGGGAGGGGATGCCACAGATTATTATAGGATAATATGTCTACAGATGTTCCAAAATGTGAGAAAAGCATTGCAAAATGATATAATTGTATTGGACGTCAGTAGACTGAATAAACAATTAGGCGTACATGAGCTCTGTAAAACATCAATCACATAGTAGATTTTTGTCTGGTCACATTGAGATTGAAGTATAGTATAGAACATGCCCACAGTTCAGTTCTCAGGTTGCCTTATCTCTGGGCTATCAAAGAATAGCCTTTGAATGTCTGGCAGTAGCCAACGGAGAATAGAGGGTTTTAACAACAGAATGTTCACTTCCAAGTCTAAGCAGAAAACTGCTGGATACCCTCCATGGTAGTCCTAACAGTTTACTACACATATATGTGGTAAAGGCAGGTTAACATTTGAACTAATATGTTTCACAATAGACAGTCACTGGAATGACTAAGCATTGATGTGCTGTGTGTGTTCAGCTTTAACAGTTGACCTGTAGGCTGTAGCTCTAGTACGGGGTGGAGACTTGTCAGGAGTCCACCTTGAAAATCCAATGCATAGTTTACAAGGAATACCATGGTGTTGCAAAGAAGCATTTTCGGTCTTAAAGGCAAACTTTAGATATAGCAGGCCATTAGGAGAATTGACTGATCAGTATGATTTTGTGTGTTTCGGGCGATTTCAGTACTTCTGTTTTAGGTCACCCGCCTTATTGGCAGAAACACTCAGGGCCTCATTTATGAGGCCCCCTGCGCTGCCGGGATGTCACTTTTTGTCACATTCCATGGCTCAGGAGCCTGCTCCATATTTATGAGGTGGCACTGGCTTAATACTGTCTGTAAACTGTGTTCCCTTTAAAGCAGTTACAGGGGTGTATAATGGGTGCTGCTGAGAGTGTGGTTTTTGCATAAGAGTGTTCCCAGCAACATCTGTGGCTTTTTGACACTGCCCCAGATTTACGAGAAATCCAGGGGAGACATAAGGGAAACAAAATGAGGAGAAATACCTTTATTTCTCCTTGCTCTGTAGCACACATAGAAAGAGAAAAAAAAAGCCTCTTGTGATTGTTTTTGTGCTGGTAGGCTTCCCTTTCTGCTGCACAAAAATAATCATTCCAGCAACGCCGGCCCCCTTGCACCATGGTGCAAAGGTGTATAGGTTGGCGCGCAGCAGCCCATTGTGTGCCGGGAAAAAGGACACAAATGCGACCGTATCTAATAGATATGTTGCATTTCTTCCCTTTTCTTTTGCCGAGGGTCAGCGTAGCAGAAAGGCCTGCGATGCTGCCCTACGGCGAGTCCTCATGAATGAAGCCCTGACTGTGAACCACCTCGACTGGGCATAGCGTCCATGTTTTTTTCCAACACTAGTGATGAATTTCAAAATCACTATAAAGTCTTTATCATCAAAACCCAGACTGACAATTTCATGAGTTTGACACATGCCAGAAACAATTCCACATACAAACTATTCAGCGTGGTGAATAACTTTCTCAAAGCATCCGTATTATCTACCAAATTGGCCACTTGCAAGAGCTATGTGACAACATTGTTCTTTGTTCTTTCCGTGAGCACTACAACCAAAAAGGCTAACACTACACAGCAAATTGTTTAGCTATTCTTTCTTTCTCTCTGACTATGCATTCCAGCTCTCAGAGTTACTTCTGGTTTTCAAATGTAACATATTGGCTTTCCTCAGATCATTCCAATCATGTTCTGGGGCTAATCCCTGTCAGAAATGTAGTGCCAGATTTAACACTTATTCACGCAGCACAGTGCAGAAGCCGAAAAAGCTGTCCTGCACTGCGTGAAAAGACGAGAGGAGGAGACAGCCATATTTACAGAAATGTGGCTCTCTCCTCCCCTTTCCCTAGCAACGGCACTAAAATTAGGTGCCTTGTGCCACGGAGACACCTTTGCGCCATAGTGCAAGGATATCTCTGTGAGTGTAGCATAGGTTTTTTACTGGAAGGATAGTCTTTAAGTACAAATACCATGCTTAAAGTAACTTTAACCCTTTTCCCTCTTTGTATGTGTGCTGTAAAGTACAGCACATGTGCAAAGTCGGAAAAGGAAAGAGAAATTAAAGCATTTCTCTTTCTTTGCATCTACTTCAAAAGGGGACAGTTTTCTGATGCTAAACTCAGTCTACTTTATTTAGTAAATAGGGTTTAGCATCAGAAACCTTGGGTGGTTGCTTGGCAATCCCCATGTACCACCCATGGTACACCCCCTTTGTGTTAAGTAACACAAGGTGCTGTTTCTCATTTTTTTCACGTTATTTCTTGCGCTAAATGAGTTTTGCGCTGGAAGTAAATCAGAAAAAAAATATTTTACAACCACTTGCGCCATTTTTGTGGTACAACCACAGCGTAAAATCTTACTAAATCTCTCCTTTCATCTTCAAAACTTAGCTTCAGAAGTGGTTCCTGTAATTACTCAAAAACTTCTCCAATGCAGTTACCCTTATACGGCCTTCCAAGAGAAAATAGGAGTGACTATCCAGCTGAAGGTAGCAATTGAGGTTTAGTTACCACAGAACAGGACCTATATCTTTCCTTCCTAAAATGTGTAAACCTCCGGAAAAGATGATCTTCCAATGGCTGATGACCTAGCTTGAAACCTTAAGCTTTCTGAATTCACAGCATGTAGGCCTCAGGGACGGACTGGGAACTAAAACCGACCCTGGCAGAGTGCTTGGCCTCCGCACCCCCCAAACCCCCCCCCCCGGCGATTGGGGATGCCGCCGAAGTCTTTGCCGGTGCCGGTTTTCTGCCGATTTTGTTACAGGACCGATTTTGCAGCTATGCTATGCTGCAAAAACTGCCCTGTAACAAAACGGCCCCCAGGGGCCCTAAAACGGCCCCACCCGTGCGGCGCACCGGGGGATTGCCCGGTGCCCGCTACTGCCAGTCCGGCCCTGGTAGGCCTCAGTACCTACAAGGATATTGAGTCTGATCCAGAGGGTGCCCAGGCTCACTCAGGTGTGCCAAATGTCCTTTTGAACATGCCCCCAGAACTCAGCATTATGATCACATCATATTCATTCATGCTCTTGCCTTTGCAGGTTTTCATTCTGCTCCTTAGTAGCTAATCAATATATGTATTCTCCCTTTCCCCTTTCATATAATCTAAAACGTTTCTTTTCATTGTAAATGTTAGGCCATAATGGTCCTATAAACATACTATAACAGGGAATAAACATGAATACATAAACATTCTACCCAAATAAATATCTTCTCCATTTTAAATTTATAATTGAGAGTATTAAATGGATGTACAATTCAGACATTGTGTTTTGTCCCCCAAAGATATCCCCACCACAACTGCAAGAGTTGGAGTCGAGGACCACTTTCCCCTCTCATGGGACATTAATAGTCTTTCCTTGGGACATCCCACAGGAGGATGTTAATAATCGACTGTAAAGAGTATGCTTCATTTAAACTGCAGTTGCAAAGCCCCAAACTGTCGTCAGCCACTCCCACGGTTTTCGGACGCTCTTAAGAGTGAAACCTAACCTCATATTTTGTTAAAGGTGGCACATGGTTGAATCTGGAACGTTCACCAAGCGAGATGACATGCTAACAGAAATCTTGAAGGAGTACAACATGCTCAGATATTCCTTCCCTCATTGTAAGAGAAGTACTCCTCAAACACCTGCTTTCTAACACTATGCATGCAGATGGATTAATATCAGACTGTTGGGTTGCAACAATTGCTGCACTGAGGTTTTCTACCGGTAATGCATTTTAAAAAGGTATGAGAACAGGTAAACTGCCCACTAGTTCACTCATGCATGCTCCAGCTATGGATACTTCTAGCTGCTCACCCGTCTTTGAATAATTATTTGTAGACATGTTTTGCCTCCATGTTCAATAAATAAAAGACAAGATCCAAAAAAACTACCCCATGACAAAACTCTGTTGGAGTACCTAAGCTGACTTTCAACACTTGCCATCAGTCTTTTATCGCTGACTGATGACTTAAAGTGAGACACCTTGCACACATTAAAGGTTAGGAGGGCAGCTTCACCAATAAATTATCTCATCAACTGGCCAGAAAAATGTGTTCTATTAATCCCCATTGCTCCAAGCACTACCCCAAAATCTGTGGTATCCCTCAAGGCTCACCCCTCACACCCCACTTGACTGATGTATGTGTCCTGCTCCTGGTCTGCTTTATTTACTCTTTTTGTTTTAATATATATTAGTATGCAGAAAACACTCGTCAATGTCTTCAATTGTTTATGTTATATCCATTCTGACACTTTTCTGAAACTTAGCACTGACAATACCATAGTTCAGTCAGTGGGTGGGGCCAAGAATTTTAGGGCTTCTCAGTATGGGAACAGAAAATTGCCAAGCCACCATCACAGTCAAAATAATCAAGAACATGAAAAGTAAAATCAACCACAACCTTACTTATCACCCCAAATAAATTTTGCGGCAATTCCATGATTCATGTCTACTCGCAGAAGCTCCTGTTTGCTGTCAAGTACAAATAGCCAAGAAAGATAAAGCGTTTGACATCCACATATTTAATGGGATTTCATTATTGGAATCGACAAACTATACAGGAAGCTTCACATTTCTTTATAAAAATATTGGAGTGTAAGTAGTGTGCAAGTGTAAGGCCCATGTTACCAGGAATGTGAAGCGTTTGAGTTTTGTCATAATCTTTCACACCACTACACTTTTAGAGGTTCTCTCATTTATAGGCCACCGGGCCCAGGAGGATGATTTTTAATACAAGCAGGCAATATACTGGAAAGATGGATTAGCACAAACTCCTACACCATTCTGGGTAATTTTAATTATCATCTTGAATCGCCCTCGGACCCGGATACCATTAGTTTGTTCGATTTAATGAAGGGTGGAAACCTAGGGCAAAAGGTGATGGGTGCAACCAATCAGGCCGGCCACACGTTACACGGTATCTTTGCATCTTTCAAACACTATGCAGCTTTCTTTCACAAGCATCCTTCTGTTAGTTTGGTCAGACCACTCAGCGGTTTTGTTTGAGATCACTGCCAGACCGTGCAGTTCCAAAATTATGTATAAAATATTCAGAGAAAAGAGAATGGAACAAGATAGAAGCAGAGGAATTACACCAATTGTTACCCTCTACTACGACCCCAACACCTAGTAATCTGGATGAGGCAACCAGATCATATACTGAATGGTTAGAACCTGCAGGGAATAAACTATCACCCATAACATGCCCTAGCCATACCAGACAGCAGCCTACCTATCCCCGGTTTTCAAAGGAGCTGAGGGACCAAAAGTTGGCCTGCAAACCCCTGGAAAGAAACTGGAGGAAGGGATACAAGGAAAAGGAAAGAAAAATATAAAGTTGGCCTGGCACACCACAGACAGCTGCTTGAAAGCACAAAACAAGACTATTTTGCTAATAGAATCAAATCAGCAAAAAACTCGCCTAAAGAGCTTTTTAAAATAATAAACTCCTTTGCCCACCCACGCCCACTGACTATTCCAGCTAATCAAGAGCTGTGTGATAAAATTGCCAAATTCTTTTTCGATAAAGTTGATAGTATCTTTCTAACATTTTCGGAATCTCCATCCAAACTAAGCACCGATTTGGAAACAGATCAGAAGAAATCAAATCTCGAAGCCCCACGATTAGACAGTTTTGCCTTCCTCACAGAATCAGACACCTACAATCTATTGGAGAAAGTGAAGTCAGGCTCCCCCTATGATCCATGTCCGAGTTCGGTGATAAAACTAGCGGCAGAGACAGTTTCACAGAAACTGACTTACATTATCAATACTATGTATTTAAAAGGATACTTTCCCAAAGACTGGAAGCATGCATCAATGTTGCCCCTACTGAAGAAACCAAGCCCGGACGCTAATGATCGAAACAATTTTAGACCAATATCCAGATTACCACTCCTGGCAAAAATCATTAAAAGAAATATGAATGCTCAACTAAATCAATTTCTGCAGGACTCCCAGGTCCTTAACCCAACTCAGTATGGTTTTAGAGAGGGCCATAGTACGGAAACGATGCTCCTTAAGTCCACAGAAGAGATCAGGACCGTTCTGGATCAAGGGAGGGAAGGCCATATTGATCATATTAGACTTATATGCAGCATTCAATATGGTCCATCATGCTATGCTGATGGACCAAGATAGGAGTCAAGGGCATTGCCTGGATTTTCTTAAATCTTTTCTCTCTGATGGAATGCAAATGGTGGCGCTGGATGAATTTGAAGCTGAATCGTTCTCTCTACCCTGTGGTGTGCCGTAAGGGTCGTCACTGAGCCCAACATTTTTCAATGTGTACGTGTCGTCGCTGGCACCCCTAATTAAATCCTTTGGGTTCACTTTGACTTCCTACGCTGATGACACCCAAATTGTTGTGTCTTTACTACCAGAAGAGATTCATGAAACCGTGTCAAGGTTGCAAGACTGGCCCAAAAATGTCTGAAACTCAACTCTGGCAAAGAAGAGGTTGTGTTGCTCGGCAACAACCCTATTTTTTGGACTCCTGAATGTTGGCCAGAGGCTTTGGGTCCTCTACCCACTCCTTGCGGGAAGGTGAAGAATCTCAGAGTATGGATAGACAATAAATTAATTTTGAGGGACCATTTTAATACAGTGGCTTCATCAACATCGTATATCCTTAAACGCCCACCTGGGCTTAGTTGCGCGTTAAAATCGTTTTTCATTTCATTTTTCATTTCATTTCATTTCATTTCATTCATTTCATTTCATTTAAATCTTGTAGAAAAATAATGCCACTTCTTCTGAGAGATGCACAACAAACAGTTGCTATGGCACTAATATCGTCCAGATTAGATTATTGCAACAGCCTTTCTCTTACGATCCATAAAGGATCAATGAATAAACTACAGAATCTGCCGAACGCAGCGGCCAGACACCTGACTGACACACCAAAGTAAGAGTCAATCTCAGCCAAAATCAAAAAACGTAATTAGCTGCTAGTCCGGAAACGGTCCCAATTTAAGTCTCTTTGTCTGGTTTTTAAAGCCCTCCAGGGGACCGGACCCGAATTCTTAAAACACTGAATCCGCTGGTATATAAAAAAAAGAGCACTGCAGTCATCTGACGCAAAACTCTTGAATGTTCCTTGGGTAAAAAAAGCCAATTGGTGCTGCAGAAGCTTTATAGCTAATACTGCCAAGTCACAGAATGCTCTTCCACCATCCTTGAGAAATTTGACCAATCTGTTGCCCTTCAGGAAAGCATTGAAAACATGGTTGTTTTCCAACTGATCTGAATAAATTCCCACATACTTTTAGTCCGCACTAGGCCTTCACACAGCGCCAGGACACCTTTGGGTAACAGTTAGCACTCTACAAGTACCAATAACATTAACATTAATATCCAATGACAGACAGACTGACACGAGTGGTACTGATAAAGTTCAAGTCGAAGGGATGTTTGTTCTTAAGAAATCTGGCAAACACCAGAGTTTGTACTTCTAATTGTAGATCTTCTTCAAAAAATAACCTTTTCATCTTTCTAGTGAAAAGCTGCAGTCTATGGACACCTGTTGACAGTTTCTTTAAGTGGAGATTAAGTTAAGGCTATACAATTTGCCAATTTTGTGCTGGTGATTTTTATTGTTTTTATCTAAATGGAATCATTCCCAAACGCATAGAGAGGGTTGAAGAGAATGGTAGAACATTGTCTTTCAATTTTCTTTCCAATGGTTGTGCTTTTGGAAGCTAAACATAATCCAATTATGAATATTTTCTCGAACTGTGGTGAACTGCGTGACATATATCTCCATTCAAACAATGAATCAGAGTTGGTTATCATTGCTTTTCGATGTATAAGGTCAATGCTTCTATATAGGTTTCTCAAAGACTCCAGATTGAAATTAAAAAATGGATCAGGTAAAAATCTCTATTACTTACTTTATAATGTATTACAATGGCATGAATTGTAATGGTACGCTTTGTAATGGTATGCGTTGTAGGGACATGCGTTGTAATGGCATGCATTGTAATGGTATGTGATGTTAAGGCAGTTTCATTGTAAATGTTGCGTTGTAAAGGTAGGTTGTTGTAATGACTGCATTGTAATGGATTTTTCCCCACTAAAGGTCCCCGTACATGGCCCCGAGTGGCTTGATAAATCCTGAGTAACGCAGCACAGTGCAATTCGCAGTGTTGAATTACTCTGCCCCCAGGAGGCCTTCCATGGATGTTGCATGGCTGCTCTCAAGAAACACCCATTGTTTTTTTGCGTTTTCCCAGATTTACCATTACTGGTAGACCTAGGAATGCATCAAAACCTCTTTGCATCCCCACTGGAGGCATAATGAGGAGAAATATTGTTATTTCTCCCCATTTTTCTTTTCCTCCTTCTAAGTGTGCTGAATGCTTTATAGAATGCCTATAGAATACTTGATCTCTTTATACAGATATCCTTAATCATGTGGTGGTAAGGGATGGGAACATAAGGTGAATGGGAGGTCCCAAAAGATATTACTGTTGCTAGGCATTAAGAATATGATCGCAAAAAAATAATAATAATGATAATGGCAGTAATTTATAGTCAGCTTTAATACAATACATTCGGTGGGGTCAGCAAGTCTCACTGAACCCAACCCACCCTGCGGGGTTATGGTGGGGGTAGAGGTTGAAGGAGGCAAGCTGAGCCCTGCAATATGTGCACGTTTTGAATACAAACTGTGGAGGTTCCAGTGTTGGTTGCTACATCTAACAGTGCACTATTGTGAAGAGATACACTGAAATGGTCAGAGGGGTTTCTGTCTAGTGTTCCTTTTCATTGCCGAGCGAGTCCAGAGACAGAGAAAAATAAAAGGGCAATACAGATATTTATTCTGCGAATCAAGCGAGCCCCAAACCAGATGGGCTTTGGGGCATATTAACAAGGGCTGGCAATAACATTATCACCACTTTAGAGTCCGTTTTCCGGCGAAAAGCGGCAATAATTTTATTGTAATATCATCAAGGACATACTAGTGCATGTTTCCTTGACTTAGAGCCCATGTCAAGCACGCCTAACTTCGCATTTCTAATGAGATGCAAAGTGGGCGTCACTGGGCATACCTCTGATGGACTACCTTGTAAAATATCGCGAAATGTACATCGCAATATTTACAAGGAGGCCCATGTATTTCTGCAGATGTTAGTTTTTGGCGAAAACCACGGTTTTCGCAAAAAACTAACATCAGCAAAAATGCAGACTTACCTATACCTAACAATGGAGGTGGATTATGCTGATACAACCACAGGGTCGTATTAGCAAGGTTATCGCTGTTTTCCGTGGAACATCACTGGAAAACCAGCGATGTTCCATGAAAAACACCACTATCGCTTGAAAATTATCGCCATTGCGCTATGCATTATTAATACAGCGATAGAATGACGATAATTGCCAGCGATAGCCGCAATAAAAAAAATCTCGCTAAGAGCGGACAGCGATAATTATCACTGGGACTTGATAATATGCCCCTTTGTCTTTCCATCTATTCCCTGGCACTGGTTATTATCTCCAGATAAGTGTGGAAATGTGACAGGTTATCTGCACGATCTCTCTGAATGCAGAGCAGCTACTTCAGCACTACTCCGGTATTCCAACCGGGCGTGATCCTTATCTTTCAGTGTTTATTGTCAGTACTGACAGGACGCTGTGGCATAATTCTATTGGCAACGCCTGGCGTGTACTGTGAGTTTGTGGTGCTTATACATGCACATTTCATTATGTGCAACCAAAGTGACTCCATGCCAGCTACAATGGGGTTTATTTACAAACCCCTTGCACCGTCAGTACGTCACTTTTTACCATGTTAAAATTGATGCACTGGCATTGAAAGTGGCTTGTAAATAAGCCCCAATGTGTTTTATCCTCTCCCATGCTGCTGTACGAAAGCCACCCAGCCAGGAAAATACATTTCACGAATACAACTTTTTTTTTAAAAACAGGCGCAACAGTGAAGAGCCACAGCATGGTGTACACAGCCTGCTGGTTCCATTAACCATCTGAGGAGGTGCATTATAAAAGCAAGGGAAGCAATGCACAAGCTGAACACCCCATAAGAAAAGGGTTGGAATTGTTCGAGTGGCTGCAGAATGGCCTGTGAACCTTTTGACTGCTCCCTCTTTATGCCTGGCCCAAACCCAATAAGCGCAGGCCTCATCCACGCTCTTCTTTAGCAGTTTAAAATATTATTGACATTGCCCTGGCTGAAATGTGTGTTTGTTTTCTAATGACATGATTTTTTATGCTTTCACCTCATCGCTTTGAAGAGACTAAGAGAGGAACTAGGTTAAACAAATCACATATGGCATGCAAAATCTTGTTTCCTTTCAGAATAATTTCAAAAAGGATAGCTATAGTGCACTTTTTTGTCCTGTTGATCCGTCAAGAGTGATGTACTGGTAGACCAAAAAAACAGGTCATAAATGTACCCAACAACAAGCTCTTGTGAATTTAAACTATTGATTCCAGTCTGCACCAGGGCTACCAGACTCGTCCTGTCCAGTCAGCAAACTACCATGCCTCCCTGCAAGGCATAGACTCACTTTCCGCAAATGTTACAGCTGACATGCATCTTTAGCCTAAGCCTACTCATACTTGATAACTAATGGGAAATTGACGGCATCGTTTTACGCCCTACCATTTTTAAACTTTACCAGCCACCACTGCATTCAATCCAAGAGTTCTGTGACATCTGCACTTACAACTGTTTGCATGATACTGTTTGGTGCCCGACAACACTCTCTAGATTGCTGCCAACATTTTTAAACACAAGTCCAGAACATCTACCAATCCAGGGTACTTTCACCACTATATAATCTCAATCACTGTCTTTGGAATCTCTTAATAACTGTAACAGCAGTAAACAGCACCAATCAGCTTTTTGTCAAAAGGCTTTCCCCAAAACCCCATCCCTAAATATTTGAAAAAAAAATGAAATAAGCTTGTGATTCCTGTAGATGACCATTTCACAGAAGGCCAATCTTGCTCTATTGGGTGTGCAGCATTCATCCCTTAAGCGAATTACAAGACAGTAAGGATCACAAGTAGGCTCTTTACGCCTACATTATGTGTCCTCATGGTGTAATCCTCCTGCTCACATTTTAGGTGCGTGGCCATACAAATGATGCAGAACTTTGTAAAAGTGAAATATCTGTTTCATCTGGGATTGCCTGAATCATTTATTGTGACTTTGTAGAAGTGAGGTGTAATCTCTTATGTAAGTTTAGGATGGAATGGCTTGCTAAGACAGTCTTATATTCTTTTCCGTTGATTTGGAGATCATATCTGACATAACATAACACGTGTATTTGTAAAGCGCACGTTCACCCAGAAGGGTATCTTGGTGCTGAATAACAAATGTTTATTGTTACCCTAATCAATGGTACTCATTTTATCGACCTCAGATAGATGAAAGGCTGAGTGGACCCGCCGGGATTTTAACCTGTGACCAGGAGGTCGACCACAGGCACCTGACGTGGACGCATAGTCCACTAAGCCACCAGACGCAACATGAAGGTATTATATAGTCCACAAATGACAACTCTGTCATATCCCCATTTAGGAATGTGCACTCATATTGGAGATGACTTGGCTGTGTGGAAGAGAGGTATTGACCACTGTATGGGTTAGGTAGTAGCAGTTTATAAAGTGAGTGACTGCTCCAGAAGCACTCCAAGATAAGGCAAGTATGGGCGGTTTATCGGGGCATAGAATTGGATCCTGTCCATCCTGTGTATCAACTAGTTCACAAAGAAGTTTAGACATTAAGGGGGTGAGGGAAGGTTGGGTGAGCATGGGACGCACAATATCACACTTGGACTTCTTCTGTGTTTCATTGATGGAATTGGGGTGGGAAAGAGCAGGCAGGTTTTTCATTTTCTTTATGCCCCTTTTTTCTATCCTTTTTATGTTGTGTGATGTCCTATCAGGCCACGTTTCTCATTTAAATAGCAAAATAAATAAAATCTGTTTAATTAAAAAAAAAAAAAGGATATGAACTTTGAGTCTTGCTGACTCTTAAGGCAGTGTGCCAGTTGTGCATGCCACCAGGAGTGGGAGTTGCGAAGATGAAATGTGTCACATAGCATAGTCAAGTCAAGTCAAGTCAATTAATTTATATAGCGCGCTACATACCCAGAGGCTCTCAAGGCGCTTGAAGAAGGGTGGGGAATTACTTGTCGAATATCCAGGTTTTAAGTTGCTTTCTGAATGCTAGGTGGTTCTGAGTGAGGCGAAGGTGAATGGGAAGTGAGTTCAAGGTTTTAGCCGCCAGGTAGGAGAAGGATCTTCCTCCCATGGTGGTTTTGTTGATGCGAGGAACAGCAGCAAGGGCTTGGTTGGAAGAGCGTTGCCATCAGTCTTTTATCGCTGACTGATGACTTAAAGTGAGACACCTTGCACACATTAAAGGTTAGGAGGGCAGCTTCACCAATAAATTATCTCATCAACTGGCCAGAAAAATGTGTTCTATTAATCCCCATTGCTCCAAGCACTACCCCAAAATCTGTGGTATCCCTCAAGGCTCACCCCTCACACCCCACTTGACTGATGTATGTGTCCTGCTCCTGGTCTGCTTTATTTACTCTTTTTGTTTTAATATATATTAGTATGCAGAAAACACTCGTCCAATGTCTTCAATTGTTTATGTTATATCCATTCTGACACTTTTCTGAAACTTAGCACTGACAATACCACAGTTCAGTCAGTTGGTGGGGCCAAGAATTTTAGGGCTTCTCAGTATGGGAACAGAAAATTGCCAAGCCACCATCACAGTCAAAATAATCAAGAATATGAAAGGTAAATTCAATCACAACCTTACTTATCACCCCAAATAAATTTTGCAGCAATTCCATGATTCTTTTCTACTCGCAGAAGCTCCTGTTTGCTGTCAAGTACAAATAGCCAAGAAAGATAATGCGTTTGACATCCACATATTTCATGGGATTTCAGACAAACTATACAGGAAGCTTCACATTTCTTTGCAAAAATATTGGAGTGTAAGTAGTATGCAAGTGTTAGGCCCATGTTACCTGGAATGTGAAGCGTTTGAGTTTTGTCTTAATCTTTCACACCACTACACTTTTAGAGGTTCTCTCATTTATAGGCCACCGGGCCCAGGAGGATGATTTTTAGTACAAGCAGGCAATATACTGGAAAGATCGATTAGCACAAACTCCTACACCATTCTGGGTGATTTTAATTATCATCTTAAATCGCCCTCGGACCCGGATACCATTAGTTTGTTTGATTTAATGAAGGGTGGAAACCTAGGGCAAAAGGTGATGGGTGCAACCAATCAGGCCGGCCACACGTTACACGGTATCTTTGCATCTTTCAAACAATATGCAGCTTTCTTTCACAAGCATCCTTCTGTTAGTTTGGTCAGACCACTCAGCGGTTTTGTTTGAGATCACTGCCAGACCGTGCAGTTCCAAAATTATGTATAAAATACTCAGAGAAAAGAGAATGGAACAAGATAGTGTTGTAATCTAAATAATTGTTAAGATATCTTTAGTGGCACATTCCGCTCACCCCTCCGGATTTCCTACTGTTGGTATGTTCCCCTGGAGGCAGCTTTAGAATGTTGGAATTCACCTGACAGTTCAGAGAGTTGGGTGACAGAATAAAGCTTGTTCTTACCTTCAGCTTGTGTGAAGAATCTTCTTTTCAACACTGGCTATGAACAGGATGGGATCTAGCAACGATTTCGGCGCAGGGGGCTGTACTGTCACCTCCCCTTTCAGTACTCTCTCCTTTTGCAAGTGATAAGTAAAAAAAAAAAGAAAAGTTCCTTTTGACCAGTACTTCGGTGGTAAAAGTGCCTGCACACGTTGTCTCTCTTGTGTGGATCCTGCGTATGGACTAAGCTGCTGTACTTTCCAAGTTTTCTACAATTCAGGACTGGTGTAGTCTTATTTATATGGATGACAGCAAAAATACCACAAATCCTGCTGTGTCCAGCGCCCTACATGTGACAGAAGACCAACCAGCCGTGAGTACCTTGGTTGGAAAGGTCATCGTGTGGTGTTTCGTGAGGCGAACCGTCAGAGAGATTACGCTTCTGTGCATTTCCGTGACCCCTGGCATCAGCGTTTGTCCTCTGTTCTCGCACCCTGTGAGGCTGTGTGCATGGCCGAAGCCAGCGTATGAGGGCTATGTGGGGAGCGCTACTCATCAAGTTCAGGGTGAGTCATCACGGTGTCTCCCGAGGCAGTGATGGGGGACAGCGATCTTCATCCCTTCAGGTACAGGTCCTGCCTCTAGCCTTTTTTTTGTTCTCCTTGTGCCCTGTGCCTCGTTCCTTAGTGCCGCAGTGCGCATTTCGACTCTCCCAAAGAGGATTCTCCTCGGTTTGCTCCGCCTGAGGTTCTGTTTCCGCAGCGGCTCACGGCTCCACCATCTGCTGAGCGCCGAGGTCAGCTCTCCAGAGAGGATCTCATCAATTTAGTTAGCAGCGCGGGGAACCACCCTGGGCGGGGGAAGCCCGGCACCTCAGTGTTTCCTCGTCAGTTTCCTTTCACACAGCTCTACTGGTCCGTGGGGATTTCCTGTCAGCATTGAGCAGGCGCCGATCTAAGACGCTACTTCCTTCGTCTTGTGAGGTGCGGGGCCTGCGCAGCCTCGTTGCAGAGAAATCCTGTCAGGAAGCCCAGCTAGTGACATAGTCCGGCGCTCCAGCCCCTTCAGGGCCGCCGTACATTCCTCCTCAACATTTCCCTGTTTGGGCAGTAATTCCATTGCTGAGGCTATACGAGTGGTAACCGGGGATTGAAGAACGGTCAATTGGGAGCTGGAACATCATTCCTGTGGAAGAAGGTGGCACTGGGACTGCGTGTTCAAGTAAGATTGCGCTTGGTGATTTTGGGGGACTGCCTAATTTCGTAGCAAGACTGCCACTAGACTGTTGTCCCTCATACGTATTTGGAACTGCGTTTGGTGACATTAGGGACTGCCTACACACCGTAAGACAGCTCGTCTCTCAGTCCAAATTGGTCCTCGTGTGTACTGTTTGGTGATTTTGGGGACAGTCTATTTCGTAGCAAAACCTCCGTTAGACTGTTTTTCCTCATCCACATTAGGTCCTCGTAATCCTTTTAACCCTTTGAAATTGCCACCTCCCTGGTGCAGCCTGTGCCCTCCTGCAGCTCGATCCGGTTTCTTTCCCTTCCTGTGGTTACAGTGCTGCTGTATTTTACCTCATTTATTAGGTACACCATTGTACCCATATCTCAGTGTGCCTGTGTTAGCTAGCAGGTAATGTTACATTCGGGGTGGGGGATTTGTGCGTCCTGTGGCATTTTACAAACTGTGTGTTAAGTGATACAGTGTGTGGTGACTAGTGCAAGTACATGGGGGCAGTAGTGAAAAACTAGTATATAAGATACCCAAGGAAACTTCAGGGCCTGTGGGGGCAGTATATCTACTTTCCTTCACATTTCACTCTGTACTGTGTTAATTTCTGATTTACAGGTGGGACAATATCCTTGATTTGCAGTGCTTGCATGTACATATTTGTTTCGCATGGTAAACTCTGTACTTTGTGATATTTCCTGATTTGCAGGGGAGGGGCAACGAGTATTGATCTACATTGAGTACAGGGAGCTTCCATGTTTGCTTCCTTCCTTTAAAGTCGTAGTTTCAGGGGAGTTGGCAAGTGTTTCCGCTGTGTTCATTGTCAAATTGCCATAGGGGTCAGGGAGCTGTACGGCAAGTTTGGTCTCAGGGTGTACAAGGTTGTTTCCCTGTGCACAGTCCCACTGATTCAGGGTGGGGGTGGTTGTGATCTTGGGTGCTCTACTATTCCAATTACATCCCTACGTCCGGTGTAGTAGTGCCTAACTGTAATCCCTTTTCCATGATGACGGCATCATCCATGAACCCACCCCCCTCTTTCTTAAACGACATTGGCGATCCAGAAATACACTGGAAGGACTGGATCAATTTATTTGATTCATATCTCATAGCCATAGGAGGAGAGAAATTTTCGGCCGTAGGGAAGCAACATGTCTTGCTCCATAATTTAGGAGTGCAAGGAAGGAAGATTTTTGACACCCTGCCTGACCCTGCGTTGGAAGAAGGTGAGTTAGACTTAGATGTGTTTAAAATAACCATGCTTAAGCTAGAAACTCATTTTGGGGACAAGGTAAATGTTGTTCTTGAGAGACACAAGTTTTTTTCGCGAGTCCAGGCAAAGAATGAATCTATCACCAACTATATAGCAGCACTCCGTGGTCTCACCCAGCTGTGCGAATTTGGGGAGTTGAACGACTCCCTCATTAGAGATCAACTGGTGAGGTGTACGCATAACCCTAGAATAAAGGAAAAGTTGCTTGCAAAGAATCCCTCTCTGAGGGAAGCCGTCTCTATGGCCCAATCCATCGAGCACACCGCGAGGTGTATTCGGGAAATGGACCAACCTAAAGAACCCAATAGTAGTGTGAACAAAATTAAAGAATTGGTTCTGGAGGATAGTAGAGAGGGAGATGTGTACAAGATCAGGTCCAAGGAAAACAAAGGTGAGAAACCCATAAGCATTACAGATGGTTTGAAATGCTTCAGATGTGGGAGCTGTAATCATCTAGCCAACAGTGTACATTGTACTGCACGTAATTCGACTTGCATGAAATGCAACAGAAGGGGCCATTTTGCTAGAGTTTGCAAGGAAGGGGAGATGAACCAGGTGAAGGTGGTGCACAGTGAAGATGTACAGAATCAAAACTATGGGATGTATGACGTTACAACGCATACTTTTACTCCGCATACCATTACAACGCGGTATTCACAACGCATACCACTACAACGCATAGCGCTTTGGGGTGCTGGATAGTGGTAAGTATAATTTACTATTCTAACTCCAGTCCCCGTGGACCCTAGGGAAGGTGTTGGATAGTAAATTAAACTTACCTCTTATCCTAGAGCGCCCCCCAGCGCTATGCGTTGTAATGGTATGCGTTGTAATGCCTGCGTTGTAGTGGTAGTGCGTTGTAAAAAATGCGTTGTAACAGGTGAATACCAAAACTATGTGTTCTAGAAATTAGCAAGGTGAGCTCCTGTTTTGCTCGTCTTCAGTATCTGCATGGGGGTGTGTGTTTTTATGTTCTCCATATGATAAGAGGTGGTGCCTATTCCTTTTTTTTACTCCTCGCTTCCTTTGTCCTTCCAGTTCCGGGAGTTCCATGGTGCTGTTTTCAGCCCTCCTTTCCTACCCTTCTTTCCCCCCCCCCCCCCTTGTATCCCACCTTCCCTCTTCTCTCTTTTCCTATCTGTTCGGAGGGAGATGTGTTGTAATCTAAATAATTGTTAAGATATCTTTAGTGGCACATTCCGCTCACCCCTCCGGATTTCCTACTGTTGGTATGTTCCCCTGGAGGCAGCTTTGGAATGTTGGAATTCACCTGACAGTTCGGAGAGTTGGGTGACAGAATAAAGCTTGTTCTTACCTTCAGCTTGTGTGAAGAATCTTCTTTTCAACAGATAGAAGCAGAGGAATTACACCAATTGTTACCCTCTACTACGACCCCAACACCTAGTAATCTGGATGAGGCAACCAGATCATATACTGAATGGTTAGAACCTGCAGGGAATAAACTATCACCCATAACATGCCCTAGCCATACCAGACAGCAGCCTACCTATCCCCGGTTTTCAAAGGAGCTGAGGGACCAAAAGTTGGCCTGCAAAACCCTGGAAAGAAACTGGAGGAAGGGATACAAGGAAAAGGAAAACATATAAAGTTGGCCTGGCACACCACAGACAGCTGCTTGAAAGCACAAAACAAGACTATTTTACTAATAGAATCAAATCAGCAAAAAAATTGCCTAAAGAGCTTTTTAAAATAATAAACTCCTTTGCCCACCCAGGCCCAATGACTATTCAGGCTAATCAAGAGCTGTGTGATAAAATTGCCAATTTTTTTTTCGATAAAGTTGATAATATCTTTCTAACATTTTCGGACTCTCCATCCAAACTAAGCACCGATTTGGAAACAGATCAGAAGAAATCAAATCTCAAAGCCCCACGATTAGACAGTGTTGCCTTCCTCACAGAATCAGACACATACAATCTATTGGAGAAAGTGAAGTCAGGCTCCCCCTATGATCCATGTCCGAGTTCGGTAGTAAAACTAGCGGCAGAGCCAGTTTCACAGAAACTGACTTACATTATCAATACTATGTATTTAGAAGGATACTTTCCCAAAGACTGAAAGCATGCATCAATGTTGCCCCTACTGAAGAAACTAAGCCTGGACGCTAATGATCAAAACAATTTTAGACCAATATCCAGATTACCACTCCCGGCAAAAATCATTAAAAGAAATATGAATGCTCAACTAAATCAATTTCTGCAGGACTCCCAGGTCCTTAACCCAACTCAGTATGGTTTTAGAGAGGGCCATAGTACGGAAACAATGCTCCTTAAGTCCACAGAAGAGATCAGGACCGTTCTGGACCAAGGGAGGGAAGGCCATACTGATCATATTAGACTTATCTGCAGCATTCAATATGGTCCATCATGCTATACTGATGGACCAATTGGAGGAGATAGGAGTCAAGGGCATTGCCTGGATTTTCTTAAATCTTTTCTCTCTGATGGAATTCAAATGGTGGCGCTGGATGAATTTGAAGCTGAATCGTTCTCTCTACCCTGTGGTGTGCCGTAAGGGTAGTTACTGAGCCCAACATTTTTCAATGTGTACGTGTCGTCGCTGGCACCCCTAATTAAATCCTTTGGGTTCACTTTGACTTCCTACGCTGATGACACCCAAATTGTTGTGTCTTTACTACCAGAAGAGATTCATGAAACCGTGTCAAGGTTGCAAGACTGGCCCAAAAATATCTGAAACTCAACTCTGGCAAAGAAGAGGTTGTGTTGCTCGGCGAAAACCCTATTTTTTCGACTCCTGAATGTTGGCCAGAGGCTTTGGGTCCTCTACCACTCCTAGCGGGAAGGTGAAGAATCTCAGAGTATGGATAGACAATAAATTAATTTTGAGGGACCATTTTAATACAGTGGCTTCATCAACATCGTATATCCTTAAATCTTGTAGAAGAATAATGCCACTTCTTCTGAGAGACGCACAACAAACAGTTGTTATGGCACTAATATCGTCCAGATTAGATTATTGCAACAGCCTTTCTCTTACGATCCATAAAGGATCAATGAATAAACTACAGAATCTGCCGAACGCAGCGGCCAGACACCTGACTGACACACCAAAGTAAGAGTCAATCTCAGCCAAAATAAAAAAACTTAATTAGCTGCTAGTCCGGAAACGGACCCACTTTAAGTCTCTTTGTCTGGTTTTTAAAGCCCTCCAGGGAACCGGACCCGAATTCTTAAAACGCTGAATCCACTGGTATGTAACAAAAAGGGCACTGCATAATACTTTTAGGACAAACAGTAGGGTAAGTGTTGCATTGTGTAGGGGTAGAAATTACTATTCTAACTTCAGTGAGTGCAACAGTAGGCTAAGTGATGAATATTGTAGGGGGAAATATTACTATTCCTACTCAAGTGAGTGCAACAGTAGGGAAAGTAATGGATAGTGTAAGGGTAAAAATTACTATTCCCATGTACCCCAAAACCCATACCACCCTAATATTTAAATATCTCTATTACTTACTTTATAATGTATTACAATGGCATGAATTGTAATGGCACGCTTTGTAATGGTATGCGTTGTAGGGACATGCTTTGTAATGGCATGCATTGTAATGGTATGCGATGTTAAGGCAGTTTCATTGTAAATGTTGCGTTGTAAAGGTAGGTTGTTGTAATGACTGCATTGTAATGGATTTTTCCCCACTAAATGTCCCCGTACATGGCCCTGAGTGGCTTGATAAATCCTGAGTAACGCAGCACAGTGCAATTCGCAGTGTTGAATTACTCTGCCCCCAGGAGGCCTTCCATGGATGTTGCATGGCTGCTCTCAAGAAACACCCATTGTTTTTTTGCGTTTTCCCAGATTTACCATTACTGGTAGACCTAGGAATGCATCAAAACCTCTTTGCATCCCCACTGGAGGCATAATGAGGAGAAATATTGTTATTTCTCCCCATTTTTCTTTTCCTCCTTCTAAGTGTGCTGAATGCTTTATAGAATGCCTATAGAATACTTGATCTCTTTATACAGATATCCTTAATCATGTGGTGGTAAGGGATGGGAACATAAGGTGAATGGGAGGTCCCAAAAGATATTACCGTTGCTAGGCATTAAGAATATGATCGCAAAAAAATAATAATAATGATAATGGCAGTAATTTATAGTCAGCTTTAATACAATACATTCGGTGGGGTCAGCAAGTCTCACTGAACCCAACCCACCCTGCGGGGTTAGGGTGGGGGTAGAGGTTGAAGGAGGCAAGCTGAGCCCTGCAATATGTGCACGTTTTGAATACAAACTGTGGAGGTTCCAGTGTTGGTTGCTACATCTAACAGTGCACTATTGTGAAGAGATACACTGAAATGGTCAGAGGGGTTTCTGTCTAGTGTTCCTTTTCATTGCCGAGCGAGTCCAGAGACAGAGAAAAATAAAAGGGCAATACAGATATTGATTCTGCGAATCAAGCGAGCCCCAAACCAGATGGGCTTTGGGGCATATTAACAAGGGCTGGCGATAACATTATCACCACTTTAGAGTCCGTTTTCCGGCGAAAAGCGGCAATAATTTTATTGTAATATCATCAAGGACACACTAGTGCATGTTTCCTTGACTTAGCGCCCATGTCAAGCACGCCTAACTTCGCATTTCTAATGAGATGCAAAGTGGGCGTCACTGGGCATACCTCTGATGGACTACCTTGTAAAATATCGCGAAATGTACATCGCAATATTTACAAGGAGGCCCATGTATTTCTGCAGATGTTAGTTTTTGGCGAAAACCACGGTTTTCGCAAAAAACTAACATCTGCAAAAATGCAGACTTACCTATACCTAACAATGGAGGTGGATTATGCTGATACAACCACAGGGTCGTATTAGCAAGGTTATCGCTGTTTTCCGTGGAACATCACTGGAAAACCAGGGATGTTCCATGAAAAACACCACTATCGCTTGAAAATTATCGCCATTGCGCTATGCATTATTAATACAGCGATAGAATGACGATAATTGCCAGCGATAGCCGCAATAAAAAATATCTCGCTAAGAGCGGACAGCGATAATTATCACTGGGACTTGATAATATGCCCCTTTGTCTTTCCATCTATTCCCTGGCACTGGTTATTATCTCCATATAAGTGTGGAAATGTGACAGGTTATCTGCACGATCTCTCTGAATGCAGAGCAGCTACTTCAGCACTGCTCGGGTATTCCAACCGGGCGTGATCCTTATCTTTCAGTGTTTATTGTCAGTACTGACAGGACGCTGTGGCACAATTCTATGGGCAACGCCTGGCGTGTACTGTGAGTTTGTGGTGCTTATACATGCACATTTCATTATGTGCAACCAAAGTGACTCCATGCCAGCTACAATGGGGTTTATTTACAAACCCCTTGCACCGTCAGTACGTCACTTTTTACCATGTTAAAATTGATGCACTGGCATTGAAAGTGGCTTGTAAATAAGCCCCAATGTGTTTTATCCTCTCCCATGCTGCTGTACGAAAGCCACCCAGCCAGGAAAATACATTTCACGAATACAACTTTTTTTTAAAAACAAGCGCAACAGTGAAGAGCCACAGCATGGTGTACACAGCCTGCTGGTTCCATTAACCATCTGAGGAGGTGCATTATAAAAGCAAGGGAAGCAATGCACAAGCTGAACACCCCATAAGAAAAGGGTTGGAATTGTTCGAGTGGCTGCAGAATGGCCTGTGAACCTTTTGACTGCTCCCTCTTTATGCTTGGCCCAAACCCAATAAGCGCAGGCCTCATCCGCGCTCTTCTTTAGCAGTTTAAAATATTATTGACATTGCCCTGGCTGAAATGTGTGTTTGTTTTCTAATGACATGATTTTTTATGCTTTCACCTCATCGCTTTGAAGAGACTAAGAGAGGAACTAGGTTAAACAAATCACATATGGCATGCAAAATCTTGTTTCCTTTCAGAATAATTTTAAAAAGGATAGCTATAGTGCACTTTTTTGTCCTGTTGATCCGTCAAGAGTGATGTACTGGTAGACCAAAAAAACATGTCATAAATGTACCCAACAACAAGCTCTTGTGAATTTAAACTATTGATTCCAGTCTGCACCAGGGCTACCAGACTCGTCCTCTCCAGTCAGCAAACTACCATGCCTCCCTGCAAGGCATAGACTCACTTTCCGCAAATGTTACAGCTGACATGCATCTTTAGCCTAAGCCTACTCATACTTGATAACTAATGGGAAATTGACGGCATCGTTTTACGCCCCACCATTTTCAAACTTTACCAGCCACCACTGCATTCAATCCAAGAGTTCTGTGACATCAGCACTTACAACTGTTTGCATGATACTGTTTAGTGCCCGACAACACTCTCTAGATTGCTGCCAACATTTTTAAACACAAGTCCAGAACATCTACCAATCCAGGGTACTTTCGCCACTATATAATCTCAATCACTGTCTTTGGAATCTCTTAATAACTGTAACAGCAGTAAACAGCACCAATCAGCTTTTTGTCAAAAGGTTTTACCCAAACCCCATCCCTAAATATTTGAAAAAAAATTAAATAAGCTTGTGATTCCTGCAGATGACCATTTCACAGAAGGCCAATCTTGCTCTATTGGGTGTGCAGCATTCATCCCTTAAGAGAATTACAAGACAGTAAGGATCACAAGTAGGTTCTTTACACCTACATTATGTGTCCTCATGGTGTAATCCTCCTGCTCACATTTTAGGTGCGTGGCCATACCAATGATGCAGAACTTTGTAAAAGTGAAATATCCGTTTCATCTGGGATTGCCTGAATCATTTATTGTGACTTTGTAGAAGTGAGGTCACGGTGTAATCTCTTACGTTAGTTTAGGATGGAATGGCTTGCTAAGACAGTCTTATATTCTTTTCCGTTGATTTGGAGATCATATCTGACATAACATAACACGTGTATTTGTAAAGCGCACGTTCACCCAGAAGGGTATCTTGGTGCTGAATAACAAATGTTTATTGTTACCCTAATCAATGGCACTCATTTTATCGACCTCAGACAGATGAAAGGCTAAGTGGACCCGCCGGGATTTTAACCTGTGACCAGGAGGGCGACCACAGGCACCTGACGTGGACGCATAGTCCACTAAGCCACCAGACGCAACATGAAGGTATTATATAGTCCACAAATGACAACTCTGTCATATCCCCATTTAGGAATGTGCACTCATATTGGAGATGACTTGGCTGTGTGGAAGAGAGGTATTGAACACTGTATGGGTTAGGTAGTAGCAGTTTATAAAGTGAGTGACTGCTCCAGAAGCACTCCAAGATAAGGCAAGTATGGGCGGATTATCGGGGCATAGAATTGGATCCTGTCCATCCTGTGTATCAACTAGTTCACAAAGAAATTTAGACATTAATGGGGTGAGGGAAGGTTGGGTGAGCATGGGACGCACAATATCACACTTGGACTTCTTCTGTGTTTCATTGATGGAATTGGGGTGGGAAAGAGCAGGCAGGTTTTTCATTTTCTTTATGCCCCTTTTTTCTATCCTTTTTATGTTGTGTGATGTCCTATCAGGCCACGTTTCTCATTTAAATAGCAAAATAAATAAAATCTGTTTAATTAAAAAAAAAAAAGGGATATGAACTTTGAGTCTTGCTGACTCTTAAGGCAGTGTGCCAGTTGTGCATGCCACCAGGAGTGGGAGTTGCCAAGATGAAATGTGTCACATAGCATAGTCAAGTCAAGTCAAGTCAATTAATTTATATAGCGCGCTACATACCCAGAGTCTCTCAAGGCGCTTGAAGAAGGGTGGGGAATTACTTGTCGAATATCCAGGTTTTAAGTTGCTTTCTGAATGCTAGGTGGTTCTGAGTGAGGCGAAGGTGAATAGGAAGTGAGTTCCAGGTTTTAGCCGCCAGGTAGGAGAAGGATCTTACTCCCATGGTGGTTTTGTTGATGCGAGGAACAGCAGCAAGGGCTTGGTTGGAAGAGCGTAGCTGGCGGGAGGGGGTGTAGAAGGAAAGTAGTGTGTTGAGGCATTCAGGTCCAAGTTCGTAAAGTGCTTTGTGTGCGTGGGTGAGGAGGCGGAATGTTATCCTCTTATTGACGGGGAGCCAGTGGAGGTTTTTCAGGTGACCAAAGATGTGGTCTTTACGCGGGATGTCTGGTATGAGTCTGGCTGATGCGTTCTGGATGCGTTGGAGTTTTTTCTGAAGTTTTGCGGTGGTACCGGCGTATAGGGTGTTTCCGTAGTCCAGGCGGCTTGTAACCAGTGCATGGGTGACCGTTTTTCTAGTTTCGGTGGGGATCCAGCGAAATGTTTTTTGAGCATGCGAAGAATGTTGAAGCAACATGATGAAACGGCGTTGACTTGTCTGGTCATCGAGAGTGAGGAGTCCAGGATGACGCCCAGGTTCCGTGCGTGGTCCGTCGGGATGGGTGCTTTTCCAAGGGCCTCTGGCCACCAAGAGTCATCCCAGGCGGAGGGGGAGGTACCTAAGATAAGGACTTCTGTTTTGTCTGAATTCAGTTTCAGACAGCTGTGCTTCATCCATAGCAAATATTTTATTTTGTCTTCTTCTATAAGGTCATTGTTATAATCTGCACTTCGTTCGCCCGCCACCCCTCTCCCTTCTTCCCTGTTGGTCTCTGCCTAACCCTGCTGTTCTGAACATTCCACAGCTGACTTGAGCTGACTGGAACCTGTGAAGGTGAAAGGTACGAATAAAGAAGAGTCTTCTGTCATCTTACTTTTCTTTATTTATTTCAACAGTCATCAATCTCTATTATTCACAATCCTGATCAGTCCTGCCAATAGTATGTATTGCCCCTACCAGGAGGACTGCGGAGCCTGCGGAGCCTACGGAGCCTCAGAATGCTGCCTTTGAGTGGATGAGATTGCATAATTTCACAATTTTTTAGGCAGTCACTAATGCTTCGAAAGTAGTATGGATCATTGGGCTTTCCCAATAACTCACTCAGCTGTTCACTGCAATATATCATTTTGAGACCTGACAGGTCGCTCATATGGAATCTTCCTAGATTGTGCCAGGATGATACATTTTTAGCTGCCTTAAATAAGACGGACAACTGTTAAAGACTTTTGCCAGGTGATACAGCTTCACGTTTTGTAGTTTCAAGCCTCCTGATGTCAAAACTACACAACAGTTTTCCAGATGTATAGTTTTGGTGTGTACATGCAAAAAACATTATATGTTTGACAAAATGATAAAGTGGATAGAGGCAAACACGATAGTAGTTTGGTAAGGAAATAGTTGTACCTTTTGGACACCCACTGTTGTCACAATTTACATAAGAGGATATAGATGGTCATTTACCATTTTCTCTAAATCTCTGTTTTTAAGGATGCACAAGTACTTGAGTCTCTAAGAAAGGCAGCAGAACTTGAATTTGTCCATTACTGCTCTGTAACGTCACTGGTAAATAGTAACCTGTCAACCTTCTACTTACTGATTCTGCAACCCAAAAAGAGTAAAAAACTCTTCAATCATGACAACGGTTGAGAGTCCGAGATTCTTGGAAAAAAGTGATCAAAAAGTATGTAAATACACATGGCAGAGCTACTCCCTTGATCCAAGTTGTTTTGCATATTGCTTGTATTACCTTCTGGCAGGAACTAGGAACTGGGATTGTTTATTCTTAATTTTTCTTTGGGATCAGTGGAGCCATGTTCTCTATAGTAGTTATAATGAAGTGTTAGCTTTACATTGTCAGGAAGGAAGGCATTGACACCCATGATCTCCAATTTAGGGATCAGTATCTGGTCAGAAATTTAGTGATTTTGTTCAAAAGCTTGCATTTTAGGTATAAAGTCTAAGTATCTGAGCTCATTTGAACTTGTTATCCTCATTGTGTCAAATAGGAATATGCAGCAAACTCACTGCTCCACTGATCAATTGTATATTCGCTGCATGTATGGGGTGCTCTGGGTGGAGCAGCACATCCAAAATAAGCATGCTGGAGTTCAGAAAGTAAATGAGCAATAAAGATATTTTTATGTTTGCTTTTCTCTTATCACATTTGCTCCGCTTTCAAAGGCAGAGATGAAATGTCAGGCTACGTCTAATTGCTGCATATTCTTTTAAATCGCAGACTGGTGTTTACTTTTCTTTCTCTTACTGCAAAAGGAGTGTGAAAGTAAAGTGTTAGACCTGTCAGCCTTAGTTTGGTCTTCACCCAAACCTTTGCCTACTTGCCTCTAATTCAGCAAAATTATTTATGTTGACTTCAGGACTTTGAGCACTTTACCACAGCCAACCAGTGCTAGAGTGCATGTGCTCTTTTCCCTAAACATGGTTTGATTGATGTATTCACAATTTGCATATTTCATTTACCTATAAGTCTCTAGTAGAGTTCACTACATGTGCCCATGCCCTGTACCACTTTCAACATGTCTCAGGTCTGCCACTGCAGAGCCTATATGTGTAGTGTACATTGGCATGTCGGCTTGGCATTTAATACCCCTTGCCGAGCCTCAACTCCCCTGTTATTACATGAACATCACCCCTTAGGTGGGCCCTTGTAGCCCATAGGGCAGGGCGCTGTTTAATCAAAAGCTAGGACGTATGCTTTTATGTTTTGCATGTCCTTCTAGTGAAAACCACCCAAAATTGTTTATTACTACCATGTGGCCTACCCCTCTCATAGGTTAAAATTGGCGATTCCTTATTATACCTATAAGCTGTAATTCCTGATTGAGGAGGAGTAAATCTGTTAAGTTATACTTATTGGATTTATTTTCGTTTTGGTCTTGTTTTGTTCATAAAATCATAGGCTATTTGTTTTACTTTACTGGTGTGGACTCGTTTTGTGGTGTTTTCACTTTGCTACTGTTTGGAGTGTTGCACAAGTACTTTACACATTGCCTTTTAAATTAAGCCTGACTGCTCTTTGCTAAGCTACCAGACGGTGAGCACAGTATAGTTTAGGGTGTGTTGTGACGTACCCTGACTAGGATAGTAGTTCTTGCTTGGAAAAGGCGCCTACCTCTGCCAATTTGAAACCTGATTTGTAACATAATGCCTAGAAGATATCAGTTTGTTTAAAACCCTTTATAGCTCAATAACTTTTAAATACCTGTAAATAAACTTACACAGAGCGGGTAGGAAGCACTTTTTGTAATTCTAAAGTATGATTAAATCAAATATTTCATATGATCAAAGCGAACCAAGGTCCTTTACTTGGTGATGAACAAATGATAATGATTTGCTTAAACTCGATTTGCCACATAAAATCGTTTGCGTGCTATAGAGTTTTATCATTAAAACTGCATGTCATTTCAAATGCTGTTGTCATTTCAATTGAAAAGGTGTTTTTTGTAAAAGCAAATGTAGGACCATCCCATGCTTTAGTAATATTTTTCTGACAGTATGCTCTAAAATACATCTTTGGCTACATACCACACCTTTACCACTCTGCTGCTGAACTGACTGAACTGAGGTAGATCATTTACTATAATTGTTCTTTGGGTGACACTTGAATTTTTCCCACTCCTTATGTTTTCAGTGAAGTAACACTGGTGTCAGCACCCCCCACTCCGAATAATCTGCTGTAAGTGGGTGGGGTGTAACACTGCAATATTAATATTATAATTTAGTAGGAAGGTGATAAGTGTTGACTAAGACAAAGGAGAGAGAAAGCTTCCCACCTCAACAATGAATGATGTAGCCCTCCCCCCCCCTTTTCAGTGACTTCTCAACCAAAATGGACACTTTCCCCACTGAAGTAAAAACCTTTCTTCACTGTCCTTAAATGCACCTGATCTACCATGTACTCTCTGGCAAAAATTATGAATTGCTTCCTCCTATCCTCTTTTTCAGTCTCCACTTTGAAAGCAATTCAGTTACCGAGACAACGAAGTAGTAAAGAGCCTGGCACTTGCAAAACCGTAACCTCTCATATCAAAAAATTGTCTGATGGCCAATTATAGGAATATGACATGGAAAAGCCACAATCCAAACACAGAGGTCCTTGGTTATCCCCACCATTGAGAGTGTGCAGAAAAACACTGTAAAGGGGGAGCCTGATTCAGGGTTATGGGGTTGCTGGACCCCAGTTCCAATGATTATGTGCGCACCTGTTTCTTCCTGATCCTGCTCTGATCTTGCTAGGTCTGGAGCAGAGCCAGACCCCCTTGGGCCATGCTCCCTTACTCAAGAGGGCTATTTAAATAACATGCACGCATGCCTGCGCAGCTTTCACAGCACAGTCTAAACTATGGCTACGAAGGTAGGAAGTACACTGCCGACTTTCTTTTTTTGCACGTACGATTGTACGTACCATTGTTTGTTGAGTTGTCTGGCCACCAATAGCTATTTGGGAGCCACATTAGAAAGGGTTGCCATACTCTATTTTGATTTTTCTTTGTGTTCGCTTTCTCGTGTTTATTTTTATTCTTTTTGATTTACCAGTATAATGCTGTAAAAGCGGAGCCTGATACAGGGTTTAGGGGTTTTGGTCCCCAGTTCCAATTATTATTTGCAATCTTGTTTCTCTTTGATCCTGCTCGGATTTTGCTTGGTCCAGAGCAGAGACATTGCCCCTTGGGCCACGCCCCCTTATTCAAGCGTGCTATTTAAATAACATGCATGCTCCTCCCCGCGCTCCTCACGTTGGGCACGCACCTCGCGGCCGGCGCTTCTTCCAAGGGACTACTTTTTGTTCGGTAAATTTTTTAAATACCGTATATTTTTTACGTTTATATAGCCTATGTCCATCTGCACACCCTGACGATTACAACAATGTATCGGGTGTGTGGATTGGCGCTGTGGTTCCCGAGTGTACCCGCCTCAAAGGTTCAAAGTTATTCCTTTATAATAGTAGTATAGATCTGGATACAATTACATAAACAACATAATACCAGTTGGGCGGAACACTATGCTAAGCGCTGATTTTTAGACTAGGTGTTTTAAACCAAGTCCTTAATTACATCGAACACCCCCTTTGAAGAGACCCCCCAGTTTTTTTTACACCACTTAAAGCCCTGGAAACACCATGTCACAGTCACCTCACATCCTGGCTCTGTGCATCATGCAAGACTCATGACTTCTGCATTTTCAGACTGCCTATGTGCAGGGGCATAGTGAACTTTCCCCCACCCCACCCCACCCCTTGCTTTAGGAACTACAGCGAGGTGAAGTTCTTGATGGGCCTCTTCTGGCTGCAACTCTGCAGACAAAGGCTCAGCTCATAATGTGAAAAGGTGGGTGAGTAAATAAGTGATGGAATGTGTGAATGGCTGGATGGATTACTGAAAGAATGAATGGATGAATGAGAGAGTGAATGGATAGATAATAAATGAAAGGATAGATGGATGAGTGAATGAGTGGAAGTATGGATGAGAGAAAATGACGTAAATAATTAATTTACTCTCTTAATTTCTATGCAGGTAAGTACTTAATCAATGATAACTCAATTAAAAGGAAAGAAAACAGAGTCCGTGGTGTTAGAGTTTCTAAGGGTTTTATTCCTCATAAAGGAATCAGGATATCATGTTCTGACCACCACAGGGGTGTCAGAAGGGATAGATGAGCGCGCTCTCGTTTATTGACATTACATAGCTTATATACTTGATTTACATCATAAGTTTCAATGTGAGAGGCGTAACAGCTGAGAGAAGACAAGATAACAGTATACACGTGGTACCAATACATCATCAAGAGGCGTAAACTAGGCGTGAACTAGAGGTGTGTGCTAGAAACGTCACTGATAGGTGACGCAAGTGGGTGGCACCAAGGGGTGGTGCTAACAGAATGTTGCAATGTCAGCAGAAATCGGAAGCTTGGATGCGCGCGCAGCTGCATGACGTGTGACTGACGGGGTGCAGGGGTCTTGACATTTACACTGACGGAAAGAGACAGAAGTCTGGCATGTCAGATCAACTTGTACTTCTATCATATCTGATATCTGATGTTTAGGAACTATACTATCTGGGCGGAAAGGTCTCTAGGGTAGAAGCTATTCTATGCTAACTGTGGATGCGTGTATAAGCGCCTGAGTGTCTACATGTGAAGCGTGGGGGCACGGGGCCTTCCATGGAAGCATGGCAACGGAGGCTATGAATTACTTGCATTAAGACAGATCGGCCTTTTGGCTCTGCAGCTGGAGAGGATGTTTACAGGATCTAGTAGGCAGGAATGTATTCTCGGGGAGCGGAACAGATAACTCGAAGGTTATAGTCAGTCTTGGCAGAAAGCAGGCTTGAGCTGAGCGCGAGGGGCCGCGCTGAATGTAGGACATAGTTCATGAGTACAGAGGTAGCCTGGGCAGAGCCAGGAGCCAGGAGCCACAAAAGAGGTTCAGATGGCAGGAATTCAGGGCCTACTCTGGCTAGAGCAGGAAAAAGTGAAAAGTGTACTACAAAAAAACGTTGGCATAGCATACTTAGGAACGGACTATATAATCCATTCATGGTGCGTCTGAAAGAGGACAAGTTGACGGTGGACGCAAATGTATTTGCGTCTTCATAACTGGCACAGGAGGGAAGTTACATGCACTTTAAGCTGGTACATGGAGTCGGTGGGGTACGCGCTAGGGAACACAACATGGCCAAAATTTAATTTTCCTCATTCCCTCCTTGTTCCCTACGGACCCTTCATGAAATATCGATCCTCATGAATCGATCAGTCTGTTCTTGTAACATCATTTGTTCTTCTTTCTTTCGGTTACGTTTTGAGTGAAAACTGGAATGTTCAATGCAAGAAGTGGCACACAGTCCACAGATCGCTGGCCCACACTGTAGGCACAGGCAGCAACTGAATACTAGGACTAGGCCAATGCCTAGGAAGGATAGGATTTTCCATCCCCAAGCTGTTAACGTTGTCCAGAACCAACCGGACCAAGTCCAGGTGCCTGGATTCTGATGTATCTGATTTGCAATTTTATGAAGACGGGTGATAGCTTGATATACAGATGGTGCATTCTGTGGAATGAAAACACAGCAGCTTGACCCGATGACCTTACAAGCTCCACCTCTATCTGCCAAGATGACGTCAATTACAAGACGATTCTGAAGGACAACAACCCGCATAGCGGACTGCTCCTCTGTTAAGTTTCCTAAGGCGGAGGTAGTTTCATTTACTACAGCTTCAAGTGTTCTAGTTAATCTGCGTATTAATTTACTATTCTGGACAGGGCCTAAGAAGAAAAAGAATCCTTTATTAAAGTCAGTGTACTGTTCCCATGCCGTTTCTGTGTAGTCGACAAGGGGGGCATCTCTTCTGGGTCTATTCTTTACTAAATTGCTATTTCGATGGTAATCAGAAGGAGCTAGAAAAACGGGTGGCAAAAGGAATGCAATGTAACAGGTACCATCCCAATCTGGAGGTAGACGAATGTATGCGGTATGACCACACACAAAGTAAGAATGACTGATAGCTTTGAAGGATGACTTTCCATCATCACTGAATTCGACCACAGTAGTGCATTTACTATGACCTAAGTGTACTGAACCTTTCTTCTTGATACATAATTCACCAGTGACTGGCAGTACTGACATAATAGGTAGAACTGGTGCGGCTTCGGATTCGACGGTAAGAATCATAAGGCTAATTGTGTAATTACCTAATCCATATACTTCATTTTCTAGATCAGTTCCTTTTCTAATGGGGAGTCCCTCCTTATCCGGGTAACAGACGTCTAGTAGGACCAAGTTCAAGTTTCCCCAAACCCAACCCCCATCGAAAACAGCAATGTCGGGATCTAAAGAATTAATTATCTTAAACCATGCTCCGCAGGAGCCATTGTGAGTGAACGGATACGGAAAGAGAGGCAGGGCTCCCTTGTAGTTCTGGTAGGGAGGGAGTCGGCCACATATCCAGCAATTTGTAGCATTGTTAGTTTGGTGAGAATGATGTAACATACTAATGAATGTATTGTTGCGCAGCGCAAGTCTGTAGGAAAGCTCATGAGGAGGTAACTCACTAAAAGTGTGTTCAGCAGAGACATTGTAAGCAGATTGTTCACGCTTGAAGATAGGATAGTATATAGGTAACAAGATACTAGCAATGATTATTAATATACTGAGAATAAACATAATTATTAGCGTCACTATGCAGTGACTACGAAGTGATTTGCAATATGTTCTTTTCTTTTCCTCTCTCTCTCTAACTCGATCTAGGGGATACATGTCAGAAACTATTTAACCGATTCACCTAGGGGAGGACTTAAACAATTAAACTGTCTGACTTGCTAGATCGTAACTTCATACGATATTGTTCTTGAGGAGTTTTTTCTCGTTTGCATTCGGAAAAGTCTATGTTATCAGAGTCTTTGGTGGAGGTGGGTGTGTCTTGTTCCGGTTTCAGTCCTGGGAATGTTTTGATATGGCTTAGGTGGACCCACCCCTTTCTTCCTTCCAATTTGACTGCAGTTTTTGTTGTTAGAAGAACGGTCTTCGGAGATTTCCAGCGGGGCTCCAACGGACTTTTCCTGTCGAAGTTTCGGACTAAAACAACGTCACCGGGGCGGACGTCATGCTCCTTCACATCGGTGTTGTCAGGGAAGGCAGCGGCAACCTGTGAACGACATGATTGGAGTGCAGACATCAAGGAGGCAAGGTAATCCGTCAACATATTAGAATCAACATCGGTTATCTTTTTAGGAATGGGCGTCCCCCACATATTCGGTGGTCTTCCAAAGACCACTTCGTACGGAGATAGCCCTGATCTCGAATGGGCGACCATTCTCATATAGAATAGTGCCACCGGCAGGGCGACTATCCAGTCGACCCCTTTGTCCTGACATATTTTGGCAAGGCGAATCTTTAATGTCTGATTATGCCTTTCTACAAGGCCTGCTGCTTCTGGATGTCGGACACAATGGAACTTCCACTGGTATCCCAATAACAAGGAAACTTCTTTCATTAGGGCAGACGAGAATGGCTGACCGTTATCTGAGAAAAAAAAAAACAGGTTGCCTTTTCCTGAATGTTGAACCTTTCTAGGTGTGCCTCTTCCACTGGAGGTGGCCACCCTTGTATTTACCAAAATTGTGCACTCTTATCTAGGTTACCAAATTTACAGCATAGGTTATCAAACTTTCAATATCATGTGGGACCATGTATGACGCTTAGATTTGTTTAAAAATATATAATTCATTTATTCAAGATAAAGTTTTTGTTTAAAATATCATAATGTTACAAGGCTGTTGCAATTAAAAACCGTTCCACGATATATGTTCAATGTATATAGACAATAATTTCTAGCACATTTTAAAAAAACAATACTTCATAAAATTTTTAAAAAAATCCTTATATAACATAATTTTTCAAAAACATATTCATAGAAAACACAAATGTTAGGAACAAAACTGTCGACGCGGCGTTTCGGTGCCCCTGATGTTCTTGCACCTTCTTCAGGACTTGTTCCCTGATTGGTCACATCTACAAAGACATATATCACAATATATTTCATTAGGTCCCTTCTTTTATTGTCAATTACATCTTCTATTGTCAGTTCTATTTATTCATTACATCATTCGGTAAATCTAACATTTGGTAACCTATATAATACTCTCTGCACACCCCAACTTGAGAGATTTTTACACCTCTGTTGGTATACTTATTCCATTTCTCTGTTAAAAAAGCTTCTGGGCTTTATTTTCTCGCCCCCTAGGGCAGAAGACTTGCTCGGTCTTTTATTTACTCTACTGCCCATTCGATATAGATGTACCTCACTGGCGGTCAATTTATGCCAGTCGTCCACTCTAATTTTGCTGGTCATTACTTTAGTTATTATATACTTACCCAGGTTGTGTTCCCTGGGCCCTTTTGGTTATATGAGGCTGTTTAACATCTGCTCATATCCTCTTTCCCTTCTTTTAATGTGGGACTTCTTATCACTCAATTTTGTTTGGATGTTCTGTGGAGAGTGTGGAAATTTAACCACTTCAGTACTGTCAAGTAAAAGGAAAATTGTTATATATCTTCCCTTCTTTGTGGCTAACTCCTATTTGATTTTAGAAGTAGGTCTAGATGATCCTCACCGGTTTTTATTTCCACTCGTTAGTTTATGTTTCAGGAGGATGCCTCTGGGAGCTCCCTTTCTTATTGGTTGGATGCTTCCTGCCCCTGCTCCGTCTATGGATAGGATAATCTTTGTTAGTGTGTCTCTATCCTTCATACATCACATATAGAGTGGTTCCTTTCCTGTTATTTCTTACCTTATAGGATCTTTTGAGTGATTCTTAGTTTACTTCACTCAGGTGGCTGATGATCTTTGGATAGATGCCTTTTATCTTGGCTTTAATTTCTAAAAAAGGGGGTTGAATATTAAGGCTAAGTTACAAATTATCTATTTCTTTCCAAAGAGACTTACATCTCCTAATAGCCTTCCCATCATCCTGTATTAACTTACTTGCTGAAGGGAGCTGAACTGCGTGGCGTCCTCCTGCTCTCGTGAGTGTTCTCGATCTAATGAGAGAGACTTCTATCTGGTATATATACCCTCACTGATTGGTTCATTATCTCTCTTATCCCTCACACCTGGTTGCTGTTTATGTGTGTTGAAGCATGGTCACCTTATTATGGCCGCCATCTTGTAATGGGATTTCATTCTGTCAGTTTGGTACTATTATTATGCTACCCTCATTCCTGTTCGGTCTGACAGCGTTATTTTCTATTTTTCTTCATGTCTGCCTCCTCCGTCCTATTACTGGGATCTTGTTCGGGTCCCATGCTCTTTATTTTTGATGTCGTTAAATTTCTTTCTATTATTTAAGGACATGCTATTTTTATTTCCTCCTTGGATCGTCGCTGTTTCTTTTCCCTATTTAGGCGGTTAAACTTAATTTACAAGTACTTCACTTTCCTCGGTTGTTACCTGATCGAATCACGCTCCTTTCGCGAGCGCCATTTTGGATTGGGAAACCGTTTTCTATTTACACCACCCCATAGCGGTCCTAGGGTCTATAATATTCTACAATACAGTTCAGGGTTTACATTTCCTAATGGGTCGTCGCTAGTTCTTATTTCATTGTCGCGAGCACCCATTTTTAACCCGTTTATTTCTCGCTGGATGTTATTAGATAAAGATATTCTGATTACGCGAGCGCCATTTTGCAATGGGAGACTTCTTCGAGTAACCAAAACCTCTATTTTTAGCGCGCTCGAGTTTATACTATATCTAGCATTAGAAATTGTTATTTTACACACATTATGTTAATTGGAATATTTTATGGCATCATTTTCAAATTTGTTAGAAGCTTTTATAAAAAACATATAGTCACCAGTTGAATTATAATATTGTAATTTGGATATTCGTCATTACATCATTCATCATTACAACTATGATGAATGATGGCCCATGTTTCAGAGGATTTCTAAGCCTTAATATTTGCACTGAGGCTCTTGATTTTCATATCTGCCAGATCCCTCACCTATTGGAATATTTTATGGCATCATTTTCAAATTTGTTAGGAGCTTTTATAAAAAACATATAGTCACCAGTTGAATTATAATATTGTGATTTGGATATTCGTCATTACATCATTCATCATTACAACTATGATGAATGATGTCCCATGTTTCAGAGGATTTCTAAGCCTTAATATTTGCACTGAGGCTCTTGATTTTCATATCTGCCAGATCCCTCACCTATTGCCCATCATGCTGGAATTTATTTAGGTTCTCTTAATTTCTGGTTTTTGTACATGGTATTTCTACAATATTCTTTCCCAGTCTTCTTTGTTGTTTAGGCCTATTTTATGGGAGTTAAATTTGGACATATAGTATTGTTCTCTTTGTTTTCGTTTTTTGGTTAAGTCTCCTCCTCTCTTATTTATCCTGACTTGTTCTATCACATGCCACCGTATGTCTTCCACTGTATGGCCCATTTCTATCCAGTGGGCTACCAGGGGCGCTGTTAATTTTTTGGTCCGGACGGCTGACTTATGTTCTGTTATTCGTGTCCTGATTTCTCGTTGTGTTTCTCCTATATATACTTTGTTACATGGGCAATTGATCAAATATATAACATTATTCGTCCTGCAATTGAACATTTCCTTGCAAGTATGTGTTATTTTACCTATGGTAATACTTGGACCTGGTATTATAGATGGACAGTTTTTACAGGTACTACAGGCATAGTTGCCTGTTGGATTTGAACCGTCCAAAGTTCTAATGGAGTTCCTTTTTATTTTATCAGGGTACGTTTTAACTAGACAGTTCCTTATTGTGCGGTTCCTCCTGAACGCAAATATAGGTTTAGGGATTGGTGTATCACCTGGATCATTTAGCAGCTTCCAATTACTGTTGATACAGTTTTTCAATTTGTTGGATACACAAGAAAAATTCGTGACGAATACAATAGGTTTTGTTTCTATGTTTGATCTGATTTTTGGTTCAAATAAACTTTCCCTGTTATAATATTTTGCACGTTTGTAGGCTTGTTTGATCATTTTCTTTGGGTAACCCCTATCCGCAAACTTTTTCTTCAGGGTATTAGCATGTCTATCAAACTCTTTTATGGTGGTACAGTTTCGGCGGACCCTCAGGAATTGCCCAAATGGTATGTTATTTTTTTGGGTGGCAGGGTGGTAGCTGTTAAAATGGAGCATTGTATTGCGGTCCGTTGGTTTTGTAAAGAGTTCTACTCCTAACACTCCTTCCATGTTTTTTATTTTAATGTCTAAAAAGTCACACTCTTCGTTACTGTACGTTGAGGTGAAATTTAGGTTGTCATCACCCAGGTTTAGCCAGGTAATGAATTCCATCAGTTCCTCTGTGTTTCCTTGCCAAATAAAAAAAATATCATCAATAAATCTTGACCATTTATGGATATTTTCAAAAAATGGCGCCATGGGGTTGAATATATGTTTTTTCTCAAAATCCGCCACGTATAGACACGCCAGGCTGGGAGCACAGGTGGCTCCCATGCTGGTCCCCTTCGTTTGTTTGTACATGTTTTCTTTGAATAGAAAGATGTTATTTTTAAGGATAAGTTCTAGACAGTCTATTATGAATATAGAGTGCTCTGATAGTTCTTCCTCCCCATTCAGCAGAAGCTTTTGGATTACTTTGATGGTGTCGTTTTGGGGGATATTTGTATAGAGCGCTTCTATATCTAGCGTCACCATCCATTGGTTATTGGGGTTAAATGTCATTCCTTCCACTTTTTTGATCATTTCTGTTGTATCCTTAATGTATGCTGGTTGTATCGTTACCAAAGGTTGAATAAACTTATCCACATATTGACTTAGTGGTTCTGTCAGAGAGTTTAGACATTAATAACCCTCCTATGAGACCCATTGTCTCAAGTCTAAACTCTCTGACAGAACCACTAAGTCAATATGTGGATAAGTTTATTCAACCTTTGGTAACGATACAACCAGCATACATTAAGGATACAACAGAAATGATCAAAAAAGTGGAAGGAATGACATTTAACCCCAATAACCAATGGATGGTGACGCTAGATATAGAAGCGCTCTATACAAATATCCCCCAAAACGACACCATCAAAGTAATCCAAAAGCTTCTGCTGAATGGGGAGGAAGAACTATCAGAGCACTCTATATTCATAATAGACTGTCTAGAACTTATCCTTAAAAATAACATCTTTCTATTCAAAGAAAACATGTACAAACAAACGAAGGGGACCAGCATGGGAGCCACCTGTGCTCCCAGCCTGGCGTGTCTATACGTGGCGGATTTTGAGAAAAAACATATATTCAACCCCATGGCGCCATTTTTTGAAAATATCCATAAATGGTCAAGATTTATTGATGATATTTTTTTTATTTGGCAAGGAAACACAGAGGAACTGATGGAATTCATTACCTGGCTAAACCTGGGTGATGACAACCTAAATTTCACCTCAACGTACAGTAACGAAGAGTGTGACTTTTTAGACATTAAAATAAAAAACATGGAAGGAGTGTTAGGAGTAGAACTCTTTACAAAACCAACGGACCGCAATACAATGCTCCATTTTAACAGCTACCACCCTGCCACCCAAAAAAATAACATACCATTTGGGCAATTCCTGAGGGTCCGCCGAAACTGTACCACCATAAAAGAGTTTGATAGACATGCTAATACCCTGAAGAAAAAGTTTGCGGATAGGGGTTACCCAAAGAAAATGATCAAACAAGCCTACAAACGTGCAAAATATTATAACAGGGAAAGTTTATTTGAACCAAAAATCAGATCAAACATAGAAACAAAACCTATTGTATTCGTCACGAATTTTTCTTGTGTATCCAACAAATTGAAAAACTGTATCAACAGTAATTGGAAGCTGCTAAATGATCCAGGTGATACACCAATCCCTAAACCTATATTTGCGTTCAGGAGGAACCGCACAATAAGGAACTGTCTAGTTAAAACGTACCCTGATAAAATAAAAAGGAACTCCATTAGAACTTTGGACGGTTCAAATCCAACAGGCAACTATGCCTGTAGTACCTGTAAAAACTGTCCATCTATAATACCAGGTCCAAGTATTACCATAGGTAAAATAACACATACTTGCAAGGAAATGTTCAATTGCAGGACGAATAATGTTATATATTTGATCAATTGCCCATGTAACAAAGTATATATAGGAGAAACACAACGAGAAATCAGGACACGAATAACAGAACATAAGTCAGCCGTCCGGACCAAAAAATTAACAGCGCCCCTGGTAGCCCACTGGATAGAAATGGGCCATACAGTGGAAGACATACGGTGGCATGTGATAGAACAAGTCAGGATAAATAAGAGAGGAGGAGACTTAACCAAAAAACGAAAACAAAGAGAACAATACTATATGTCCAAATTTAACTCCCATAAAATAGGCCTAAACAACAAAGAAGACTGGGAAAGAATATTGTAGAAATACCATGTACAAAAACCAGAAATTAAGAGAACCTAAATAAATTCCAGCATGATGGGCAATAGGTGAGGGATCTGGCAGATATGAAAATCAAGAGCCTCAGTGCAAATATTAAGGCTTAGAAATCCTCTGAAACATGGGACATCATTCATCATAGTTGTAATGATGAATGATGTAATGACGAATATCCAAATCACAATATTATAATTCAACTGGTGACTATATGTTTTTTATAAAAGCTCCTAACAAATTTGAAAATGATGCCATAAAATATTCCAATAGGTGAGGGATCTGGCAGATATGAAAATCAAGAGCCTCAGTGCAAATATTAAGGCTTAGAAATCCTCTGAAACATGGGCCATCATTCATCATAGTTGTAATGATGAATGATGTAATGACGAATATCCAAATTACAATATTATAATTCAACTGGTGACTATATGTTTTTTATAAAAGCTTCTAACAAATTTGAAAATGATGCCATAAAATATTCCAATTAACATAATGTGTGTAAAATAACAATTTCTAATGCTAGATATAGTATAAACTCGAGCGCGCTAAAAATAGAGGTTTTGGTTACTCGAAGAAGTCTCCCATTGCAAAATGGCGCTCGCGTAATCAGAATATCTTTATCTAATAACATCCAGCGAGAAATAAACGGGTTAAAAATGGGTGCTCGCGACAATGAAATAAGAACTAGCGACGACCCATTAGGAAATGTAAACCCTGAACTGTATTGTAGAATATTATAGACCCTAGGACCGCTATGGGGTGGTGTAAATAGAAAACGGTTTCCCAATCCAAAATGGCGCTCGCGAAAGGAGCGTGATTCGATCAGGTAACAACCGAGGAAAGTGAAGTACTTGTAAATTAAGTTTAACCGCCTAAATAGGGAAAAGAAACAGCGACGATCCAAGGAGGAAATAAAAATAGCATGTCCTTAAATAATAGAAAGAAATTTAACGACATCAAAAATAAAGAGCATGGGACCCGAACAAGATCCCAGTAATAGGACGGAGGAGGCAGACATGAAGAAAAATAGAAAATAACGCTGTCAGACCGAACAGGAATGAGGGTAGCATAATAATAGTACCAAACTGACAGAATGAAATCCCATTACAAGATGGCGGCCATAATAAGGTGACCATGCTTCAACACACATAAACAGCAACCAGGTGTGAGGGATAAGAGAGATAATGAACCAATCAGTGAGGGTATATATACCAGATAGAAGTCTCTCTCATTAGATCGAGAACACTCACGAGAGCAGGAGGACGCCACGCAGTTCAGCTCCCTTCAGCAAGTAAGTTAATACAGGATGATGGGAAGGCTATTAGGAGATGTAAGTCTCTTTGGAAAGAAATAGATAATTTGTAACTTAGCCTTAATATTCAACCCCCTTTTTTAGAAATTAAAGCCAAGATAAAAGGCATCTATCCAAAGATCATCAGCCACCTGAGTGAAGTAAACTAAGAATCACTCAAAAGATCCTATAAGGTAAGAAATAACAGGAAAGGAACCACTCTATATGTGATGTATGAAGGATAGAGACACACTAACAAAGATTATCCTATCCATAGACGGAGCAGGGGCAGGAAGCATCCAACCAATAAGAAAGGGAGCTCCCAGAGGCATCCTCCTGAAACATAAACTAACGAGTGGAAATAAAAACCGGTGAGGATCATCTAGACCTACTTCTAAAATCAAATAGGAGTTAGCCACAAAGAAGGGAAGATATATAACAATTTTCCTTTTACTTGACAGTACTGAAGTGGTTAAATTTCCACACTCTCCACAGAACATCCAAACAAAATTGAGTGATAAGAAGTCCCACATTAAAAGAAAGGAAAGAGGATATGAGCAGATGTTAAACAGCCTCATATAACCAAAAGGGCCCAGGGAACACAACCTGGGTAAGTATATAATAACTAAAGTAATGACCAGCAAAATTAGAGTGGACGACTGGCATAAATTGACCGCCAGTGAGGTACATCTATATCGAATGGGCAGTAGAGTAAATAAAAGACCGAGCAAGTCTTCTGTCCTAGGGGGCGAGAAAATAAAGCCCAGAAGCTTTTTTAACAGAGAAATGGAATAAGTATACCAACAGAGGTGTAAAAATCTCTCAAGTTGGGGTGTGCAGAGAGTATTATATAGGTTACCAAATGTTAGATTTACCGAATGATGTAATGAATAAATAGAACTGACAATAGAAGATGTAATTGACAATAAAAGAAGGGACCTAATGAAATATATTGTGATATATGTCTTTGTAGATGTGACCAATCAGGGAACAAGTCCTGAAGAAGGTGCAAGAACATCAGGGGCACCGAAACGCCGCGTCGACAGTTTTGTTCCTAACATTTGTGTTTTCTATGAATATGTTTTTGAAAAATTATGTTATATAAGGATTTTTTTAAAAATTTTATGAAGTATTGTTTTTTTAAAATGTGCTAGAAATTATTGTCTATATACATTGAACATATATCGTGGAACGGTTTTTAATTGCAACAGCCTTGTAACATTATGATATTTTAAACAAAAACTTTATCTTGAATAAATGAATTATATATTTTTAAACAAATCTAAGCGTCATACATGGTCCCACATGATATTGAAAGTTTGATAACCTATGCTGTAAATTTGGTAACCTAGATAAGAGTGCACAATTTTGGTAAATACAAGGGTGGCCACCTCCAGTGGAAGAGGCACACCTAGAAAGGTTCAACATTCAGGAAAAGGCAACCTGTTTTTTTTCTTAGTTATTGACCCAGTCCTTTTCCTGACAGAAAGGGTAGCTCCCAACACATAACTTTTCTGACCGTTATCTGAGTACACAACACGAGGCAAGCCGTACCGTGGGAAAAATTCACGAACCAACTGTTTGGCAGTGGTCGGAGCAGTGTAATCTGGGACTGGGTATGCTTCGGTCCAGCGGGACAGAGCACAGACAACTACGAGAACATATTTAAATCCTCGACAACGGTCCATCTGGATATAATCCATCTGGAGTACTTCAAAAGGGTGATCGGGAGGATGAAATCCACCTTGCTCTACAGGGACGCTTTTACCTGGATTGAACTGACAACAGATCATGCAAGTACGCACTTTCTGTTTTGCGGCTGCTCGTAAGTGTTTATTGTTCCAGAGATTTTGCAAACTGTCTAGCATGGCTTTCTCTCCTAAGTGGGCAGGACTATGTGCTGTATTTATCATGACTTGAACCATAGAGTCAGGGAGAAACCATGTAGATTTTCCCTTCGTCATCCAACCCTGATCTGTCTGGATCCCTCCTAGTTCGATCCATTTCTTTATTTCGTCTGCAGTAGCATGTGTCTGAATGTCAATAACATCTAGTGTGGGATCTCTGACTGTCATACAGTTTGTCGGATCTGTTATCTTGGTCGTGTCAGTTGTCTGAGTGTGAGTCAGTGCTGTATGTTTTGCTGTCTGATCTGCCAGGTCGTTACCCTGGGAAACAGAATCTGTGGCTTTAGTATGGGCTTTACACTTCATGACTGATATGGCTGAAGGCAGATGTATTGCTTCTAACAGTGCTTGAATGAGAGGACCATGCTGGATCTTTGTACCATGAGAGGTCAGGAAACCTCGTTCCTGCCAGAGCATACCAAAGTCGTGTACGACTCCGAACGCATAACGGGAATCTGTGTATATGTTAACATTTCTGTTCTTCGCTAGAATACAGGCTCGGGTCAGAGCGATGAGCTCTGCCGCTTGAGCAGACAGTGTATCAATACGATGTGTTTCTTTAACTTCAGTTTCAGTGGTCACGGCATATGCGGCCACTAATTCTCCTGTACTTGTTCTCATGCATGAACCATCCACATAAAGTGTCAGGTCTGGATTTGTCAATGGAACATCTGTTAAATCTCGTCTAGGCTTTGTTACTGCATTAATAATCTCTATACAATCATGTGGAGCTGGATCTGTCATAACTGTAGGTAACAATGTTGCTGGGTTCAAGATACTGCAGCGTCTGATTTCTATGTGTGGCTGGAATAATGTCAATTCGTAACCTGTCAATCGTGCTATAGTCAAGTGTTGAGTCTGGGTTCTGTTTAACAGAACCTCTACAGAATGTGGAACTTGTACTGTTAACTGATGACCTAAAACAATTGAATCGCTTTGTCTGATTGCTAACGCTGTTGCTGCTACTGACTTTAAGCATGCAGGGAGTGCCTGTGCTACTGAATCCAATGTACTTGAAAAATAAGCGCAAGGCTTATGTGAACCTGCTTGATCTTGAGTGAGGACAGACAATGCTGTACCATCACGTTCTGTAACAAAAAGTGTAAACGGTTTACTGTAACATGGTGTCGCTAAAACTGGTGCTTGGCATAAAGCTTTCTTTAATTCCTCAAAGGCTTGTGTGTGTTCCTGAGTCCAAGGAAGGACAGTCGAAGTCGCTGCCTCCTGTGTCGTTAACTGGATGAGTGGTTTAGCTAGAAATGCATATTGAGGAATCCATTGTCTGCAGTACGAGGTGAGGCCTATGAAGGCCCGCACTTCTTTTTGTGACTGAGGTCGGGGCATGTTTACTATTAACTGAATGCGATCGGGAGTGAGCTGTCTCCCCACTTTGGACAGCAAGTGACCCAAGTACACAACTTGCTGAACACAGAATTGTAGCTTCGAAGGAGACACCTTGTGTCCCTTGTCGGCCAGAAAATGCAAAACTATCAGAGATACTTGTTCACATTCGGGCTCACTTCGTGCGGTGATCAGCAGATCATCGACGTACTGTAGTAAAGCTGTATTAACTGGCATTTGAATACAATCTAGTTGTCTTTTCAGTGCTTGACTATAGATGCTGGGGCTTTCTGTAAATCCTTGAGGTGCGCGGGAAAATTTGAAACTTCGTCCATTTAAACTGAATCCGAAGAGATATTGGCTCTCCGGGTCAATGGGTACACTGAAGAAGGCGTTCTTGAGATCGATTACAGTAAAGAACGTTGCTTCTGAATCAATAGCAGTTAACAGGGTGGAGATATCGGGGACCACAGGATACTGTGGTACAATACATTTGTTCAGTTCTCGAAGATCAATCACCAGCCGGTATACTGGCGGTGCATTGCGGTCTGTACGTTTAAGAATTGGAATGATAGGCGAATTACAGATATTGGAGTCGGTCTCTACGACCACTCCTTGGGCAATAAGCTCTTCAATGATTTTCAGTAAGGCCACTACAGCATCGGGTGGTAACTTGTATTGTCTGATTCTGGGTAGAACAACTCCTGACTTGAGTGTAACACGGTATGGTGTGATATGCATACAACCTACGTCAGCTGGGCCTTTTGCCCATAAGTGATCTGGTACTTTTTTCAATCTGACATCAAAGTCACGTAGAACATAATGACCCTTGAAATCCCGTAGAAAGAGTCTGACTCCCTCCGGTGAACAGCAAATTATAGCTCCTAAAGCCTTTAGTGTTTTAATTCCTAACAGATTTTCGGGACATGATTTCGTAAGTAACGAATCTGTAACTCGAGATAATGGACCCACAGCTAGTGGTACTGGTTCTGATACTTCATTTACAATAGGCTGTCCTGAAAAACCAAGGGAAACATTCTGTGAGCCTGAGAGGGGTGCCCCTGGAACTTCATTATGACTTATAGTAGTGCGACTTGCCCCTGTGTCAATTAAAAACTTTCTGTCTTTTCCTAATACGTGACTATGTAGATAAGGACCTTCTTGATCTACAGGAATTTCAATAAGAGGCAAATCATTTTCCCTCCCTAGGCTGTTTCATGTATAACGCTGATAATCTGGATATGCCGACTGGGCATACTGGTACATTTGTTGTGAGACTTCTCTAGTTGCAGCAGCGGGCTGTGTCTGAGCATGCTGTGGCTGTGGTACTGCTACTGTCTGTACTGTATGGGACTGATCATGCATAGGCTGCGTATTCTGCATTGGCTGTTCGTTCTGTGAGGTCTGTTGATGGCCCTGTTCATGTCTCGGCGGACGCGGTCTTTCTTTAGTTTTTCCTGTCTCGATGTTATGTTTCAGGACTGGACATTCATGTACGTAGTGACCTGGCTGCTTGCAATAATTACATGTCCCTTTAACGGGAGCGGCAGAATGATTGGTCTGAGCCCCACCTTTTCTATGACCCTCGGCTGGAATTGTCTGAGCTACTAACATTTTCATTTTCGTGTCTTTCATACGTTTCTGTTCCTGCTCTTGTTCTTCCCTAATTCTATTCTGGTGATATTGTAACATTTGTAACATCTGTGATGGCGTATTTGCCTGCCAAGTACTTTCAACCTTGTACACTCTATTTTTAACTAGGGGTAGGGCGTTTTCTACTAATTTTGTTACAAAAAGGTGTGGATATGACTCGCTACTTGTTTTTAGACCACTATTGATAATGAAACATTTCTCGAATCTTGAATAAAAGTCACTAGTATCTTCATCTTGTTTCTGTTTGCAGGACGAGATTGCGTCCCAATCTTCCTTTCTAGTTGTCAATAATCTTGGCAGAACCTGTACTATTAAACCTGGTAATGCATTAGTCAGATCCCCAAGGCCTAACCCTGGGACTCGTTTCTTTTCTTCGTCTTCTATCTCCGCCCATGCTATCTTTGACTCTCCCACTTCCCAATCCTTCTCCTTTAATTTCTCGTAAATGCCCGTGGGCAACAGTACCTTTAACATTTTCATAATATCATCATACGTGTAATCTCCCATCAGTAACATGTCTTTAAGCTCTCTGTGAAAACCTGCAGGGTCCTTATCATGGCACGGAACTAATTTCTTCATTTCTAATAGTTCTAACTTAGTCAGTGGTGTGTGAACATACACACGTTTCAGGATACGATCCTCACCCATAACTGGATGTACTTCTCGTAAGGGATTCTGGCTTTCAATGCCGCCACCGCATTGCATGTGGTACATTTTTCTTTCTGGAGGCGGGGCGGGAACATATTCAGAGCTCAGGAAGGTGTTATACTTACGTCGTTGTTCTAGAATTATTTGTATTAATTTGGTACTAAAACCTCTCCATCTATCCATAAGTAGGGCTTCTAATGTTTCGTGTAAGGGACCTGGATCAGAATGATTGTTTCTGAACTTGATAAGGAGGTGCTGAATCATGTATACACCTGCTAGTTTCTGCTCTTCCGGGGAAAGGTTCAAGAATGTCTGCACTAACGTGTCATCATTATATATGTCTGGGTTTTCGGCCCACAACACGGCCGACCGGGCTAGTTCCTGTTCATCCATAGAATTGAGTATATGATACCCTACTCGATCTCGAAGCCTTTTATCAGTTTCCTGGAACTGATGTTCAGAAGAATTCGGATTTGTTAAAGCGGAGAAAAGAACTCTCTTGCTCTCCGGACGGACACCTTTCCTAAGGTAGTTTCCCCTACCTACATATGCTATAGTGTCTGTAGACTTTCCTGATGTTTCATCTTCATCTTCCTCCTCGGAGGAAGTTTTATCAGTTTCTTCCTGATGTGCAGTTAATACTGCCTTTCTAATTTTCTGGGACATAGTGGCTATGCTAGTCCCCTTGTCATGTTTTGCTTCTGCTATATTTTGGCCCCACTTGTTTAATGCGTCTAATTCACTCTGATCTGTCCCGGGCCTGTCTCGTTCTCTTATCACACAATTAATGAAGAATCGTAATATCTGTTTTTGGACGTCAACTTTCTGTTTATACATGGCAGCTTTAACACTGTCGGGGTCTTTCCCTGTCTGTATGAATTTGTATAGTCTGTCGAGAGCTTCCTGCATTCCTACACAGCATAGCAAGCTATCGGTGGCAGATCTTAAGCGTAGTGATGCTAATACCATCAGATCGTCTGTTCCGGGTACTGGATCATACCTGCAGAATGACATCCTATCTTTGAATGCGTCAAGCCGGGCTGAATAGGGAGACTGGAAAGGATTCTGTGTGTCTTTTAAATGCAATCTGTGTGTCGGTGGCGGGGTCTGTAGACCCGCTGTCGCACCTCCTGAGGCGGATGCTTGGGCATTATCTCTCCGTGGAGTCTGTATCTGGACTTGAATCTGTCTTTTAGTAAGATCAGGTAGTACTGGTTTCGGTAGGTCTGTCTTAAGTACGGGGGGTGGTGGGGCTGGCGGAGCGGGAGAGGTCTGTTGCGGTACCGGTGGAACTGGATCTGGGGGCGTAGTGCCACCCCCATCCCTGTCAGTAGGCAGGGCACGAACAGGCAGATTGGTGTAAGCTGGTGCTACATCCTCTAGATATGCATTCAGGAATATGTCTTTAGTAGTTTTATGCATTACTTTAGTTGGAACTAATGGTGTCGGTAAGTTTTTCGGTATCTCTGATTCAGTTTCGGATGGGCCATCTGCTGCGAGGTACATACCGTTTACAAGATTATTTCGGGCACGGTCTATTTGTTCTGTTTTTACTCGGATCCCTTCAGTAACTAATTCGTTTTCTCGCTCTTTATCTGATTCTTTAAGTCTGTCTTCTCTACGGAGTGCTTTGTCAGCACGCTTACGTGATTCCTTACGCCAAAATTCTATGGCGTCCTTCTGAGACTGCCTAGCTTTCTTTTTCCATAATGCTTCTTCTACCCTCATGATGCACTCGGCATCCCACGTTCCGGTAACAGGCCATCTGTGTCTCTCGTCTAGGTGTTTGGTGTAATCGGCCCATAAATCTAGATATAATATGGCATCTATGCCGTGCTTTTGATACATAAAATTGCCTGGAGTGTCCCTAGGGGGGATAGGAATTTCTTCCTCTAGTAACCCTTTCCTAGTTCCAATCTGTTTTAACTTACTGAGGAACGGCATCCTGCTTACTTATTACTGAACGCTAGATTTTTTATTCCTTAATACGAGTTGCTAGTTGATACAAGAAATACAATAATACACAGAAAAACAGTCACATTCATACCACAACATTAATCACATGAAAACATTGAAGACATAGCTAACTACCCCCTACACTGAATGTACCGCTCAACGGTACGGATACACTGCTGTAACAGTGCAGAAATTCGGAATCCTAGATATACTGCTAAACAGTACAGATACACTGCCTAAAAACAGTGCAGACCGGACTTGCGTACCCAAACCCGTCTAGATACGACCCAGCAATGGTACTCACCGGGAAGCACGGAAACAGAAGGCCTCGGAAAACTCGACTGGACTCGACTCGGAACTTCGGAAAACTTCGGAAAACTTCGGAAAACTTCGGAAAACTTCGGAAAACTGGTGGGCCTCTTCACACCTCGGACCTTGCTTCTTTCGGCTGGGCTCTGGTCGGGATCCTCCGCACTCCTCACCGCCTCGTCTGGGCACTGATCGCAGTCTTCGTCACCTCCGTGTGTCAGAGGGGGATGCAGGAAATCCTGCCAGTACACGTGTTGTCCGTCTAACTGATGGCAGGGGACACGGATTGCAACGCACCTTCCGGCGCGTGAGGTGGGGGAGGGGTCCCTATTCGGGCGCCAAAATGACGTAAATAATTAATTTACTCTCTTAATTTCTATGCAGGTAAGTACTTAATCAATGATAACTCAATTAAAAGGAAAGAAAACAGAGTCCGTGGTGTTAGAGTTTCTAAGGGTTTTATTCCTCATAAAGGAATCAGGATATCATGTTCTGACCACCACAGGGGTGTCAGAAGGGATAGATGAGCGCGCTCTCGTTTATTGACATTACATAGCTTATATACTTGATTTACATCATAAGTTTCAATGTGAGAGGCGTAACAGCTGAGAGAAGACAAGATAACAGTATACACGTGGTACCAATACATCATCAAGAGGCGTAAACTAGGCGTGAACTAGAGGTGTGTGCTAGAAACGTCACTGATAGGTGACGCAAGTGGGTGGCACCAAGGGGTGGTGCTAACAGAATGTTGCAATGTCAGCAGAAATCGGAAGCTTGGATGCGCGCGCAGCTGCATGACGTGTGACTGACGGGGTGCAGGGGTCTTGACATTTACACTGACGGAAAGAGACAGAAGTCTGGCATGTCAGATCAACTTGTACTTCTATCATATCTGATATCTGATGTTTAGGAACTATACTATCTGGGCGGAAAGGTCTCTAGGGTAGAAGCTATTCTATGCTAACTGTGGATGCGTGTATAAGCGCCTGAGTGTCTACATGTGAAGCGTGGGGGCACGGGGCCTTCCATGGAAGCATGGCAACGGAGGCTATGAATTACTTGCATTAAGACAGATCGGCCTTTTGGCTCTGCAGCTGGAGAGGATGTTTACAGGATCTAGTAGGCAGGAATGTATTCTCGGGGAGCGGAACAGATAACTCGAAGGTTATAGTCAGTCTTGGCAGAAAGCAGGCTTGAGCTGAGCGCGAGGGGCCGCGCTGAATGTAGGACATAGTTCATGAGTACAGAGGTAGCCTGGGCAGAGCCAGGAGCCAGGAGCCACAAAAGAGGTTCAGATGGCAGGAATTCAGGGCCTACTCTGGCTAGAGCAGGAAAAAGTGAAAAGTGTACTACAAAAAGACGTTGGCATAGCATACTTAGGAACGGACTATATAATCCATTCATGGTGCGTCTGAAAGAGGACAAGTTGACGGTGGACGCAAATGTATTTGCGTCTTCATAACTGGCACAGGAGGGAAGTTACATGCACTTTAAGCTGGTACATGGAGTCGGTGGGGTACGCGCTAGGGAACACAACATGGCCAAAATTTAATTTTCCTCAAAAAGGTAAATAGATGCATGTATGGGTGGAAGGGTTGATGGATGGGTAAAAGGGTGGATGGGTGTGTGAAAGAATGGATGGATGAGTGAAAGCTTAGATGATGGGCGAGTGAATGGGTGGATACATGAGTGAAAGGATGGATGGATTGAATTGATAAGTGAAAGGGTGAATGGGTGGATGGATGAGTGAAAGGGGGTAGATGGACAAAAGAATGGATAGATGAGTGAAGAAGTGAAAGGGTGGATGAATGACAGAACAGATGGATGGATGAGTGAAAGGATGGATGAGTACGCTACCACCTCTGACGTGTCTGTAAAACGTACCTTTTGTCCCGAAGTTTTTTCCTGAATTTTGGCTTTTTGTCCTGAATTTTGTCACTTTGTCCTGAATTTATACACTCGCCGTCCTGAATTTGCACCTATGCCAGATGGTCACCCTAGACTGCACCCTTGCCATAAACTCTGCCTGTTTGGCGTCAGACTCATCTTGCAAAATTAAATACTCCAGACATGAACTCTTGGCACTTAATACCACAGGTAAGAATACTAACTGTAATCTTTTTGAACCACTGTCTGACCCCATACAATCCTCACTTTTGTAATGTATCTATTACATACGATCCTATCTCCTTGTACTTGACTAGTCATCCACGAGGATCTTTTCTAAATAGCTCTCCTGCCCCCTTTAAATGCACATTGATTAATACACACTCCCTAGGAAAACATAAGCTTGAATTTGCTGAAATGATTGAGTGGCACCATCTGGATATTGCTTTTACCACAGAAACATGGGCAGATCAATCATCCGAACCAGATGAGGTTCAAGCGCCACCAGCAAGCTACATCACAATTAAGGCAGACAGAATAGGAACAAGTGATGGAGGGGTAGCCATAGCCCACAGAGACCTCCTGGCAGTTGCAGGTGTGCAGGTTAAGGGAACATCAGAAGTTGAAATGCTTTTGTCTAAGATTGAACTCAGCAACTGCTGCACTTTTAAAGGATTTTTGGTTAATCAACCACCATGCTCAAAAGCCACTATTCTAGAAAGCATCGCCCCTTTTATCGTAGACACTATCAACACATCTGATTTTACAATCTTAGGAGATTTCAATTTCTATTTAGAAAAATTGGGTGACCATGACATCACCTTGTTGAATGATATAATGAATTATTTAGACCAAATGCAAAAGGTCCTTCAACCCACATATATAGCAGGGCATACCCTGGATGGCATCTTTACTAATAACCCGCTGGTGGACATCTTAAAGACCTTACCGGTTCTTTGGTCACACTACAAGGCAGTTATGTTTGAGATCAACATCACTCACTCACAACCGGGATCAAACAAGACTACCATGCCTATTAAGGGACGGTACTGGAATAAGGTTGACCCCCTCAGCACTCCCTTAAACCCTCTCTAACACTAAACCTCCTGTTGCTCTAGATCAGAGGTCCTCAAACTTTTGGATGCCGAGCCCCCCCTGTCAACATTTTCAAGCGTAAGGACCCCCTCCTGACAAAAATTTCGAAACCTCTAGGTTATGAGGAAGGTGAGGACCAAATTATGCGACAGGCTTGACTAAATTGTGTGAATAGAAAATGTAAATAATGTTCTGTGATGCTGCGTATTTTGCTTTATTATTTAGAATATTTTTAAACACAGTAATACTGAGGAAACATTTCACCCCATCAGTACCAGTTTATAATCAAAATACAGCAATTAAGATCAGAAAGGTGTCTAGTCAACCTCTGTGAAGGGCGCTGCCACATTAGAAGCTCACCTGGCCATGGCCGGGAGCAGCAAGGGTGCATTCAAACCGTGGCGGTCTTGTGCAGAGTTGAGCAGTTTACCCATGCCCCTTTCCTCACACCCCCTTCCTTCCATCCCTCTCTTCTCTCCTCTCCCAACCCCGGATCCCTCTCTCACATTGCAGGCAAATGGTTATTAGCCCCAGGACACCTTTTGGTAACAGTAGCGCACTACAAATGTAAATATTAGGCAGAAGCAGGGGGTCCACTAGACCCGAACTTTGAGGGGGGGGGTTAACACTCCCAGCCAGGGCTTGTCCAAGCACTGGTCGCACACGGTGCAACAGTCTTTCCACCTTCTCCATGAATTCCCTCACTACTACTCACCAACAATACACCTCATCGCTCTATAGCACCTGTCTGACAAACATTTCATTTTTTTATAGCGCTACTCATAGTTTACTCACACTCAGTTCTGTGATGTGCATGGTACATCTTCTTTGTACCAGGCACTTTAACCTTCTGCACTGTGTGGGTAACAAGAGTGCCCATGTGACTGCACGGTGAGTAATGCAACAGTGTGAGAGTAGGGTAAAAGGAGTGACTGCAGGGTGAGTGAGGTGACCATATGAATTTGAGTTCGGCTGTAAGTGCAGAGTGGGACGAATTAGTGCATGGTTAGTGATGGCCTTGTTTGAGTGAGCTACAGATTGAGCAGTAAGGGGGGACTGGTGAGTGAAGTGTCACATGAGTGCAGGGTGAAAAGTGTGCTTGTGTGACTGCAGGGTAGGGTACAGAGTGAACAATGCAAGCAAAGTTTTAGTGCAGAGTGATCACTGTGAGAGCAGGGTGAGCGGGTGAATGTCGTGAGTGCATGGTGATCAGTGTGAGTGCATTGTGATCACTGTGAGTACACTATGATCACTGTGAGTGCAGGGTGAGTGGGTGAATGTTGTGAGTGCATGGTGATCCATGTGAGTGCATAGTGATCAGTGTGAGTGCATTGCAATCAGTGTGAATGCATTGTGATTAGTGTGAGTGCATTATGCTCACTGTGAGAGCAGGGTGAGCGGGTGAATGTTCTGAGTGCATGGTGATCAGTGTGAGTGCATGGGGTTCAGTGTGAGTGCAGGGTGATCAGTGTGAGTGCATGGTGATCGGTGTGAGTGCATGGTGATCGGTGTGAGTGCATGGTGATCAGTGTGAGTGCATGGTGATCAGTGTGTGCATGGTGATCGGTGTGAGTGCATGGTGATTGGTGTGAGTGCATGGTGATCGGTGTGAGTGCATGGTGATCGGTGTGAGTGCATAGTGATCAGTGTGCATGCATGGTGATCAGTGTGCGTGCATGGTGATCAGTGTGAGTGCATGGTAATCAGTGGGAGTGCATGGTGATCAGTGTGAGCACATTGTGATTGCTGTGAGTGCATGGTGATCAGTGTGAGTGCATGGTGATTGGTGTGAGTGCATGGTGATCAGTGTGAGTGCATGGTGATCAGTGTGAGTGCATGGTGTTCAGTGTGAGTGCATGGTGATCAGTGTGAGTGCTTTGTGATTGCTGTGAGTGCATGGTGATCGGTGTGAGTGCATGGTGATCTGTGTGAGTGCATGATGATCAGTGTGCGTGCATGGTGATCGGTGTGAGTGCATGGTGATCAGTGTGCTTGCATGGTGATCAGTGTGAGTGCATGGTGATCAGTGTGAGTGCATTGGGATTGCTGTGAGTGCATGGTGATCAGTGTGAGTGCATTGTGATCAGTGTGAGTGCATTGTGATCGCTATGAGTGCATTGCGATCACTGGGAGTGCAGGGTGATCGTGAAAGTGAAAGCGAGAATGAGAAGTGAGTAGTCTGGAAGCAGGGTGCATTCCCAGAAACTTGAAGCGTAGGGTTTCAGATATAAATTAAACTATTGCTATAATGGCATTAATCAGGGTTCGAGGGTGGAGGAAATAAATAATGTGCTGATCCTGGAACAAACTTCCAGTCTAATGATTAGGGTTACCAGCTCATTATTTTGATGGCCCAGAAATAAGCAGTCAATTACAGCTGTTTTTTTTGCACTTATCTGTGAATATTTAGAACAGCAAATATAAATAGAAAGCACTTTTAATTGTGTTCTAGGGATGCCTCAATAATCCATGACTAATAATTAAAGAGAATGACGACAGAAAAGTCACATAACTAATTAATACATACGTTTTTATTTATAACTCTATTTAGTGTCAAGAGCAGGTCTCTGCAGGCTCTTTAAACAACACACAGCAGGCATGTTTCTTTTGGCAACCCAAAGTTATATTTATTTTCATTAAATGCATTCTCACACTACAGCAGTAAGTGTAAAAATACAAATGTAAGGAATAGGCAGAGTGGGGGCCCAGGGGGTACTGGAACCATTAAAAAACGAAGCTTTGGTAATCAGTTAACAAAGGCATGTAAATATGCTAATGGTCTTTAAGGACCTGTGAAAAACTCGGGCCGGAGATAAGACTCCAGACACTGCCCAGCCGAGGCCCCAGGAGCGCGAGCTGCACTGCAGCAGCCCGGGCTGAGACACAGGATGGGGGAGGAGGGGGGCTGAAGCCCTGGAGGCCAGGGCAGAAGTGACACTGTGAAGGAGCGACCCCCTTTGCATCGCTCCGCGGCCCCCCTGGGGGTCGCGCCCCACAGTTTGAATACCCCTGCTCTAGATGGTAATCAAGCAGTACATCAGTAAACGTTGTGGATCACCAATGCAGTGGACTGCTTAGCACCTCTGATAACTTTTTCTAACCTGCAGAAAACTCTGTCCGAGCCATGGTTCACAGATAAACTTAAAACACAAAAGCAACTTTGCCAAAAAAAAGAAAGGCAATGGAGATCTAACTATGACCTGCATTATAAACATATGTATGCCCGATCCATATTGGAGTACAAAAAAATGATATTGGAAGAGAAGAGTAATTACTGCTCCTCACAAATTTTATTATCTAAAAACTTGTGCAGAGAACTCTTCTATACAGTAAAAAACTTTGCCAAGTTCCAGACACTACTAATGACTACTGCAGCCAAGACCTATGTAACTCATAGCAAAATGTGTCCAAGGCAAAATCAAAGACATCTATAAATATTTCACTACCAGTAGGTCTTTAGATGAAACCTCAGTTGAAACCACCGAGACCTTGAGCCCACCAATAACTCTAGAAGGTTTTTTTCTGCTAGATATTGAGCAAGTCTTAAAGCTTATAAAGATAACCAAGTCTGGCTCACTAGGTGACGCCTTTCCTCCATGGATAATTCATCTTGCACTGACAGTCATAAATGACCAACTCACTAGAATTCTTAATGCCATTATAACGACAGGACTCTTCCTTGCCGATTGGAAAATGGCTTTCATATATATATTGACAAAAAAACGAATTTAGATCCAGCTGAACAAAGCAGCTAAAGGCCATTTGCTATTTTGTAATTTCCCACTAAAGTACTAGTAAGAGCATTAAACACGGAACAATCATTCTTCTTAGATGATAAAAGTCTGCTAGATCCAACTCAGTTTGGATTACGAGCTACTTACAGCACGGAGGCTTTGTTAGTTGCAGCCTCTGAGGAATTATGATTGATACTGGATAAAGGAAGAAAGGCTGCCTTGATCTTACTGGACCTATTGGCAGCCTTCTCTGTATATTCTATTGAGCTCAGATCAGTCATCTCCGCCCATTCAGGTCAGTCTGTTGTGGGTTTTGGGGAGGAATTTCATATCTCCTCCTGGGCTGAGCTCAGACTGTGTGTTGCTGGAGAACTATTCCAAATTAGCCTCCAGGTTCTTCATGCAGGTAAAATGTAACTTTCTAAAAGTTACGTTTTCTTACCATTTATTAAAATTCTTACTAAACCTTTTGGTATATGGTAACATTAAAGTTCTACATGTCCCACTTTCAAATACCATGCACACAACCTTGTGGGTTTCAAAACCTATATATGGGTGACTTACTAATATTCAAGAGAGAGATTTTTATCTTTCAAATGGTTATTTTAGCAAGTAACAGTGAAGGGTTTACACAGAAGCAGTCAAACTCTAATGGTAGTCCTGAAGCCATATTTCCTTTGTCACACTAGTGAAAAGCATAATAACTGGTGTAGTACTCAGGTAACAATTAACTTTTAATTCCATGGACGTACTTCTGCAACAAATATTACGGCATACTAGGAAAGTTAAATATGCCAATATGGATTAACAAATGTCTGCATGTTTTATGGGTTAAAGTAGAAATACTGGGCACTGGATAGCAATGCCCCAGAGTGCAGTCTAAAAAAAGCACCAATAAAATTCAACAAAAAAAAGAGGAAACTGGACAAAGGTGGCATTTGCCTACATCTGATATATGGGAACTCATGGCAAAATGCTGCCACTGGCACACAAAGGGTACTTCTTGGCATATGGGACAGACGAGGCAGAAAGCAGGCACTAGTGTACTGGAGATAGGTCTTGGCATTAGGAAGAATAACTTTGACATGGGAGGTGGGACATGCAATCATGACAAAATGCTGGCCGTAACATATTAGAAGTTTTTGACTTATGGGTCACTCATGCTATATAGATTATTAATGTATAAATGATAAAATGTTTATACACCATGTAAGACAATGTAAACCACTGCCTGCATGATGCACTGCTAATGACAACAAATGTCTATTATATGTTTCAAACTCTTTTACTTTTTATCAAACTTATCGTGACAATTAGACAACAAATATTGTTCAACAAAATCTACAAAATGTGTACATTGAACTTTTCTATTACAATGCAAAACTTGTGATGTGTTCACAGTCCAACTAAATTTTCATATTTCATTTTGTTGCCATGAATTAATTATGGAAATAAATTGTAGCACAAAAGAGAAAAGAACAGTGAAATTTATCAAAGCTCCCAATGCATTTCGGGTTCCTTCGAACCCTTCTTCAGGGGAGATATTAATATTTACACAAGACAATTATTTGAAGCTTCTCAATCTTTTCCGGAACCTGCAACGCAAGTTTCAACAGTCGATAAATAAATGTCCAGAATCAACTGGACAAATACATATTAAAAGGTGCTATTAGGATTTGCACTCGTGAAAGACAGAATATTGTGTACTGCGTATGTGCCTTGCTTCGTGTATAAAGGGTACCTCATCAAGCTCATAGAAAGATTACAACAAAAAGAAGAAGAAAAAGAAGAAAGAGCGTGCTCATTAACCATCAATGTCATGCAGAGTAATCAGTGAATGACCACCAGCCTGTGTATCTAACCCGCAAAAAAACGAAGTCCGTTAGACACAACCACTCGTTTACCTGAATCTAAACCGCTGTGCTCATAAAGTATAGCTCACCCAAAGTTGTAAACCATGCATCAGGTGTTAAAAACAATGTATTTGCTTCTTACCCGAGCCTCCTTCGTAATCTCATTTGATCTAGACCAATTACACATAACCAAAAATATATAACATATTGCATGCGTTATCGTCACCAAAGTGAGTGACCTCTTAGAGGGATCTTACCCGTTCAACAACATTAGCGTTCTCGTGAACGAAAACCTTCCAAGAAAATCCAGTCCACTCTCTGTAAAACCAAAGGCAGTGTTGTATAACTATTTTACCCTGTCTCTCTACTAATACCTCTGTTTATACTCAGCTTCCCGATGTTCCCAACACTCACCTGCTGTTGCTGCCACCAAAGCTTTCTCCAATGCCGCTAACCGATGTACGTATGCATGTCTCTTCGCATAACCTTACGTGGTTACTTCCGCCTGCGCATTTAACACCTTGGCTGCTAGGGATATTTTTCTCCAGCGCTGGATTCTCAGATTTAACATTGTTCATGACGAGCTCAGCTCGTCATCAGCACAGCTCAACTGTGCCTCATGACGAGCTGAGCTCGTCATGAGCATCGAAGGGGTTAAAGGAGCCCTGTGTATTTTCCGTCTCACGTTATTAACTTAATCGTTCAAGTGCTGTGTAACTTTATTAGGCAGCTAATGCTGAAGAGTACAATCCCTATGTATCCTCATCCTTCACACAGTGCCGAGAATGTCGTGCCCATGTACCCAGTAAATTCACACTTGAGGAATTAAATGTCTCCATGTTTGTGGCGAACGTGCCCAATGTAGCGGAAGCAATTTCAATCCCGGAACTACATCGATAACAATATGCCCTGCATTGGTGTTATTCAATTACCATGGTTTAAATTAATGAATACATCAAATTTTTCAAGTAAAAATAAAAATGTCATGAAACTAAAACTATGTGTAAGGCCAACATTCCACCCTAAATCCCTAAGAGAAAATTAAATGTACTTCTACCTCCAAGGTATCATGATGCAGTGAGTGATGTACAGGAGTGCAAATCCTTTACAAAAGAAGTTTACAGTCTATATCATATCCGTTTACAAATAGCATAACAGTTCATAATGGTCATTGAGTCCTCCCGGGTAGCCTGTCCCTGGTGTTTTGATCTAATATGTCTCCCTACGTGCTAGGGAGGTATTGATGTCTATACCTGGCTGTATTTGATTTTTTTCTAGAATTGTGAACCTCAGCTGTGGGATGGAGTGTACTGCTTCTAATCAATGTGCTACTAGGGGTGAAGCAGTAGTATGGTTGCGAATTCTACTTTTGTGTTCAACAATTCTTGTTTTGATTTTTCGGCTTGTTCTTCCTACATACACGGATCCACAAGGAAATTTAATAGCATAAATGACCCCCTCATTGTTACAGTCTGATGTGTGACGTAACTTAAATTTAGAACCTGTATGTGGATGTGTGAAAGTGTCACCTACAATGACATTCCAACACTGCCCACATTATGGCATTTCCTCATACCTTTATATATCTGCTCAGTAGTTGTCTTGGTGGTTTTTAAAAGTTCACTTAAGTTCTTCAATCTGTTATGAGCAAAACGTGGTGTGCCCTGAAATAACCCTGTAAAGTCCAGTTCTTGCTCAATAATGTCCCACCAATTTCTTATTATGGTCTTGATCTTTGATGCCTGATTAGAAAACTTTAATACACACACATTCATTTTTTTAGTCATCTTCTGAGATTTCTGCAGTAAGTCTTCCCTTTTTCTCTGAGCGACCTTGTTTTTCGCCTCTTCTAATATTTCATTGGGATAACCTGTAGCCTTATATTTCTCTAGTTGAACATTGATCAAAGTTTCGCAGGCAGTTGCATCTGAAGTTATGCATTTGATCCTTGTCAATTGTGAGACCGGTAAATGTTGTTTCAAAGCAATGGGGTGTGCACTAGAGTAATGCAATGCATTATTGACATCTGTCGGTTTGGTGTATACTGAAGACACTAGCCCTAGATTTGACTTCCGGATTTCAATGTCCAAGAAATGAATTTTCTCCTGTTGAATATCGTAAGTGAATTGTATTCTTGGGTTCTGCCTATTCAAGTCATTGATGCATTCTTCCAGCAGTTTTTTGGTGCCCTTTCAAACTACCAGGATATCGTCTATGTAACGAAGAAAAATTGCCGCATTTTCAACCCATACTGGGTTTGTGACAATGTGCTGGTGTTCAAAGTGTGCCATGAATGTATTTGCATATACCGGGGCTCCAGGAAAGCCCATTGATGTCCCCGTTTTCTGCAAATAGAACTTCTCTTGCCAGGTAAAGTAACTATGGTAGAGTGCGAAATGTATTAATTACAAAGGGAAAACGCTTTTGTCTTCAGATATGGATGATCGGAGTAGTCTCCACTCCACCGCCTCTAACCCTTCATTGTGTGGAATGGATGTGTACAATGCGACCACATCAATGGTGCATAGAAGGGTTTCTTCGTTGAAATGATGTTGTGCCTCTTCTAGTTTTAATAGACAATCTGCCATGTCTCTAATGTAGGTCTCCCAGGATTGTACCAAAGATTGTAGGTGATGATCTAGGAAGTATCCCACAGGTTCATGCCATGAGCCGCATCCGGACGGAAGGGTGGATAAAGTCTGTCCTTGTGTTCTTTTGGGAGCATTTAAATATGAGGAAATTTTGGTATTTGATCCCTAAAAAACTTGCCAGTGTTCTCATCAATAATACCATTCGAAATCCCTCTTTGTACAATAGTGTTGAGTGTATTCATCATTTCATTCGTAGGATCATGATCAAGTGGAACATATGTCTCCACGTCTAGTACATGAGCGTCCACGCTGCTGTTGTAAAAGTTAGTGTCCATCATTACCAGGGCTCCACCCTTGTCTGCAGGTTGAAATGTAATGGACTTCTCCTGGCGTAATGCATTTAGAATTTAAGACTCTTTCATGGATAGATTTGATCGTGTTGGTTTTCTATACCGAATCTTTTCTAGATCTTTTTTCAACAAGATTTCAAAGGTGTCCAATGTTTTGTGAGAGAGTGATGGCATAAACTTGCTCTTAGGATGAAAGTTCTGCTCCTCTCTTAATTGCTCATCTGCTTGGGTGTTAGAAAAAAAGAACCATCGTAACCGTAATTTCCTCATGAACTTAAAGAACGATTTTTCTGTTTCTAAACTGTTTGATGTGTATGAAGGTACAAAGGAGGTTCCTTTTTCCAAAATTCTCAATTCCTCCATGCTCAATTGCCTGTGTGATATATTCATCACCAAAGATCCTATTTCTTGAGGGTTCCTCTGGGGTCTGCCGGATTCTTGTACCTTTTTTGTTGTTTTGTCCCCTGCGGGTATGCTTTCTGATGATACTGGCTAAAAAAGACGGTTGGGTACTTGATGCTGTTGCTGTATTTTCTGTCTGCGCTCTGCTTTGTTGTACAAGTACCTCTACCGCTGGTCGTTGAAAGGATAAATCTTGATCATTAGCTACACTCTCCTCAGAGGAGGTGGTTCCTGGTTTCTTGAAAAAATGCTTCTGTGCGTAGGCCTCTGCCCACGAGTACACCTCGCCCAACTTATAATCTATTGTATTCCTACGAAATTTTTTGTAAATGTTGATACAGGCATGTGGTGTTTAATTCTCAGGATAAGGGGGCATCTGTGGCATTTGGAGGCATCAATGACGACATAATGGACCGTACACAAGAAAGGTAACTGGTGAAATATAAGAAGGGTTGAACAGAGACAGAAATAGACCTGCACACCAAAATAAAAGAGGATCTAATTAACAAATCAGGTTGGTACAAAGTGGTCCACGTTCGCATATTTGGGCAGTTGTGAACTTGTAAAGACATATTATATAAGTAATGTAAAAGGTATGGGGAAGTGCATGAATTTATGATTCCTACGCAATGTTTGTAGTAATGTAAGTGAAACCGACATTAAAAAAACAGGCCAAAAGACAATAAAACAGGCCCACAGTGTGAAGAAACAGGGCCCCACATTCGCTTTTCAGACCAGACCTTCGCGCCTGCCAGATTGGCCTATAGGCCACTCTGACCCAGTGTATGTGGGTGTCACCAACTTAACTTTTTGAAAAAAATATGGGACTACTTCCTGGGGAACGCTCGACTTCTGTGACTTGGCAGGCCATGAAAATACTTCAGTACTTAATGAGTGCTCTTGTAAAAGCATTTGAAAATTGTAATTTAAAATAGACTACTTGATCCCATTTCCCTCAAACATGTCTTTGGAAGAGAACCAACCAAAGACCTCCTAGAAGAAATTCTTCTGGCTCGCTTTATTGGCTGGAATTCAGGGCCAATATTACCCCCTCCACTTTCAAAGCTCATCAGCAATGCTGTGCTCCCACCACACCCTGACCAATGAAACATTCCTTAAAAGTCCATGGAGCTTTTTTTTTAAATACATTACAGTGTAAGGTATATATTTTGATAATAGATCAAAATGATTAAAAAGATAAATGTAAGGATAATATATGAATGTACCCCTAACTACTTAAGCTACTGTAGACATTTGACTATTTTCGAAAGATAAGATCCAGTCACATAAAAGAAAAAAAATGTATACACACATTTGAAAATCACAATTCAGAAATAAGGTCCCTATGTATCAACGGATTTCTCCATAGACACAGATGGCCTTATTTATGAGGCCTTGCAACACGTTTCCATCGCTTTTCACTTGTGGTGAAGCGCGGGCGGCATAAAAAATGTGCCATATTGCGCCCTATTTACAAAGTGATGCATCTTGGCTAATGCGTCACTTTGTAAACCCCTGCACCACATTATACCTGCTCCAGGTATAATGTATGCAGGGTGAGCATTCCCCCACAAAAAGACTCATAGGAGTGGCGCATTGGAATCAATGAGACTACAGTTCGCCACTTCTAGGACGCCATTGCGTCAATATCTTACGCCTGCCTCACAGCAGGCATAAGACTGATGTAGTGCTATAATCATAGACCTCCCTCCTGCATTGCTGGAGTTGTTTCATGCTTCAGACACAACTCAAGCAATGCGTCAGTTTTGCACCGATAGATACGTCAGTAATACTGACGTATCTGTCATTCCTTGAGACATTATGTGTCATACATTAACTCTGACACATCCATCATGTCGCAAGGAGGGTGCAGTAAAAACTGTTGCATCAATGTTTACATGAAGTGATGCGACAGTTTTCATAAATAAGGCCGGGAGTGCCTTATTTATGAAGCCCTGTGTCACATTTACGCCGCTGTTGCATCACTTTTTGTAATGCTAAGGTAGCGTAAATAATCCACCACGTTGCGCCATATTTACGAAGTTACACAGTTAGGCTCAAGCGACCCTTCGTAAACTCCAGTGCTACATTATACCTGTGTCAGGTATAATGTATGCAGGGTGGGTGTTCCCATGCATCAAAGCCTCGTAGAAGTGGCACATTGAAAACTATAAGATTTCAGCGCGCCACTTCTAGGATGCCATTGCTTCAAAACCTCACTCCTGCCTCATGGCTTGGCCCATGTGAAAGGACACACTGCTGGAATTGTGTCTGTTTTCAGACACACCCCAGCAATGCATCACTTTTGCGCCTACAGATACTTCAGTAACGCTGACGTATCTGTACCTCCTTGCGACATGGTGTGCAGTACTGTTAATATGGTAGTCACAAACAACAGGGGCAACCCTAGAAACTGAACCAGGGGTAGCAAACACTAAAATCCAAACAATGGTTCAAGTAAAACCCTTGGAATAGAAGCAATTTTAAACAAAAATTTAAACCAGGGAAAAGACCTCCCCAAATAAGAAAAAGAAAAAGATAAAGTGAAAAAAGATACCCCTTGAGCAAGAGTTTGAGAAGCAACGTGAGCCGGCCTGCTGGTGGGACGAGGTGGCTTGGAAATAGGCTTTTAATTGAGTGCACCGACCGGGATCCCTTGAACCAGCATGATCGCTGAACTATCTATGATCTGATATTAGATGACCGTGGTTTCTTGTAGCCAATTTATGCTCTAACCAAAATGACAGATTCCTTATCAATAATACCTTTGAGAATTTTTCTTGACATACCAGCAGATTGTGCTTTTGCCTCCTCTTGCATTAAATTTATGAATGCATATGTGCTTGATGCACATTCCATGTAGATATGCTCTTCGTGACGATGTAGACATTTATATTGAAACTCAGTGGACACTCCTACATCTGATGTTTTGTCCTGATGATGACCCTTCATTTATCAATAAGTTGAAACACTGTTGACGCCAAAGATGTGGCTCTAATTATTGAGGACACAATTGTTTTGTTGTGTGTTTCTGTTTTATTTTGAAACCTGCTTTTGTATTTTCCCTCAGCCACAACTCGTCTGTTAACACCTAGTTGTTTACATGTGTAACAAAGTTTGTGTAACTGTGTGAATGTCATTATTGTTGTGTATATGTGTTTTTTATACACTTTTTTTTTATAATATTAAAAAATAATTTTGAAATGTAAAAGAAATAATTTGTACATGGGTATTGGGAGTTTAAATAGTTGGGTAGTACCTTTCTTTTTTTCTTTATCTTTTTATTTTTCTTACTTGGGGAGGTCTTTTCCCTAGTTTATTTTTTTGTTTAAAATTACTTCTATTTTAAGTGGTGTACTTGAACCATTGTCTGGATTATAGTACTGTCATATGGCGCATCCATGGTGTCCTAAGGGGGGCACACTGAGAAGTGTCACATTTCTGCTTTGTCGCAGCGATGCAACACTTCTCATAAGTAAGGTCCAGAATGGGGAAAACCCTTTTGTACATAAGGCCCTTAGAAGTGTTATAGTTTGTACAGCATGTGATAGATAGGCAAAAACGAAAGTAAACGTTCAGAAAATGTAAATTTACCGCGTCGAGGCTTCAAAAAGAATTGACACCAGAAGCAATATGAGAGTCAGCTCTTCAAATATGCCACTGAGACATCACGCTGTTCACATAAAACGCAAATTGTGTACATTATCTCTGCATTTAGTAGATAGTAGATTGGTCGCAAATTAACAAGTATCTTATAAACATACTAATGCTATATGATGTACACTTGAAACCACAGCTTACTTTGTAAATTAACAAACAACTTGTTTTTTCTTAATGGTCCAAAACGAAAATGAGAATCTCGGCTGAGGTAATGTATGTATCCTTTTAGTGTAACTAACCGAATATCAGACATTATTCTCCCGCTGACAAAGCTAAAAGGCGAATATATTAGTGAGCCGCTGGGTGGCGCTGCATCCCCGCTCCTATTTTACGCTGCTGTCGTTTACAGTGAATTTTCTTTAATTGGGATGTAGCAGAAGGAACACGGGTTTTAATAAATAAGTAGTCTGCCAAGGCGAACAATGAAGCATGAGGCTCTGAGGAAGGAGAAATGAACCCATACGGGTCGAGCGTCTTTCAGAAAGCGTGTGGATCTCTGTCGTACTTTTTAATGCCAAGCAAATAAGCAAAGGAAGGCACTTGTCTATAGAAACCAAGACACGTCCTAGAAGTAATGTATTGTAATGTAATTTAAAGGGGTAATTACATTTGTATCGCTACAGTATGTCTTTTAAGAAAAATGTTTCACGACTTGTGTGTGTACATTATATTTTCTGTGCTGCCTGCCTGCCTGCCTGCCTTCGTGATGACACTTTTATTTTGGCATTTTACAGTCATTGATTGCTGTATGCCCAAAGTAAACACTTTTTTCTATGCCTAACTTATTTAAGCATCGGTGGTATGTGGCAAGGGGTCGAGAAAATACAACAGCGCGTGAATATTAGTTTTTACTCGACAACCCCGTCCCAAGAAACTCAGGGGCAGATTTACAAGCCCGTTTGCGACATAGTTGCGTCACTTCTGTGACGAAGCGGCGTCGTAAACATTGCTCCTCCATGCAATAGATTTGCAAACTGACGCATCTAGTGGGATGCGTCACGTTGTAAAGCCTTGCGCCACATTATACCTGCGTCAGGTATAATGTTTGCAGGGTGGGCGTTCCGTCACAAGGAAGCCCTGTAAAAGTGACGCATTGAAATCTACAAGATTTCACTGAATCACTTTTACGTCCGTGCTGCGTCAAAACCCAGCGCCTGCCTGAAGCAGGCGTAAGGAGTGATGCAGCATGTTAGGCATGGGGCGCCCTTGAGCATTGCTGGAGTTGCGTCGCACTTGCGACACGACTCTAGCAATGCGCTACCCTTACTCCAGAAGATGCGACATGCTTCTCGCTATCCTTGCTCCACGGTGTGTCGCATTGTGAATGTGACGCATCCGTGGTGGCGCAAGGGTATTTCTGCATGTCCCATCTTTATTGGTGCATCCCTGCTGATATTCAGGGATGCGCCAGTCGTCTTAAATTTGCCCCTCATTGTGTGGGTGTCATATTTACTCAATCAGTTAAATATCATAATGGCCAAACGCCAGGTGGGTTAAGAATTTAGGGCCATATTATCAAGAAAGGGCGATACATTCTCACCTCTTTTATCGGCAGGAAACTGCTGCTAAAGCGGCGATAATGGGCTTGCTAATATGCTCTTGTGAATTCACATAGAAGCCCAGGTTCTAGTGTTAACCTGGGCTTCTGTGGAAATTCACAAGGGCATAAGCCCATTATCGCCGCTTTAGCGGCAGTTTCCTGCCGATGAAAGCGGCGATAACATATCGCTCTTTCTTGATAATATGGCCCTTAGACATTGTAAATTAGGTTGAAGTAAAAAGATGAGGGTACTTTGAACGTTACAGAGCAGAAGAGAGAGACCGCTTGTCCGAGAAGTTGAGAATGCACAAGGTTCGAACGGAGAACAGGAAAGGAGAAGGGTTGCGGAGGGAAAGAGATGTAGAAGAGATGAGATGAAGAGCGAGAGAGAATGGGAAGAAAAGAGGACGAAAAGGTGAAAAAGAAGAGAAAAGGAATTAAGGAGAGGGTTAAAAGAAGAGGGAGAAGAAAATAGGAATGCGAGATATAGAGTGAGGCGTTATGGATAGGAAAGGAGAGAAAAGAACGGGGAGAAACAACACGTAACTGGAAGAAGAGAGCGGGGTGATTCGAAAAGAGTGTAGAAGTGGATATCAGTGATAAGAAACAGGAAGACGTTGACAACTTAGAAGAGGGGGTGAAAGAGGGCTGGAAGAACAGTTGAAGGGAAGTAAGAGGGGAGAAGCAGAAGTGGGGGTAAAGCGAAGATAGACGTGGGAAAAAGAGAGAGGGAGAGACTGCGAAGGGCGAAAGAGAGAGCGATGAGACAATCAAGGCGAGAGGAAGACTGAGACATGGAGAGGCAGCAGGGGGGAATGGGAAAAGCATAGGTGAAAAGCGCGGGAGGAGGGAAGAGAGAGAGAGAGTTTGCGATGGGCGGGAGAGATTGAGACGACTCCTGCTCACATTTCCTTTCCGCCAGCACACGCTTTGTTCAGCTCCTACAACGATCCGAGTTCGCACGTCGCTACCTGGTCCCCCCGCTCTCCCAGCATGGACCTCCCAGGTAACGAGCCCTTGTTCTGCGCTTGTTGGCTCAGGCAGGATCCCCGCGCGTCACTCGGGCGTTAACGCTGCACATCTCAGCACAGGGGCACATTCACAGGCTGGTGCTTCAGGGGCAAGGGGCGAGGCAGAGCGCCGGGGCAGGCTGGACAAGCAGTGCCAGCGGCGGAGAAGGTTTGCTGCTAAGAAGCTTTTCTTTCATCTCTCATATCGCCTAATTGATTGAACTGTATAATTAATTAGCTTGTAATGTGTCCCTGGAAATCAGAGTTAAGTGACCCCGGGAATGGGTTAAAATGCAACTTGGCGCGGAACTTTATTAGTGATGAGTGATTTCCCAGAAGGAGAGCCGTTCCCGAGCTGGGGGGTTTGAGGCCGCGGGGCTCGGCTGCAAAGGTCAGTGGTTTGCAGCCGGCTTTGTTTGTGCTGCCCGCGGCATGCGTGTGCAGCCGTGCTGATGCAGCATGTCAGCTGGCATGCACTCGTGGGCACGTGGAAAGGACCCTCGGTGGCCCGCGCTGGCAGGGAGCTGCAGAGCAGGTGCCCTGTCGGTGGGCGCCGTGTGACAGGGCAGGATGCGGGAGAGGGGGGCGCTGCGGACGTCTGCTGTCACCTCTGGGAGTGTCCCGTCCCTTCATTGTCTTGCGCTTTTGTTCGCGTCTAAGCGAAGTTCGAGTTGAGCAGGCACGGGGCTCCGCGGCCGTCCGGCAGCCCTCCGAGCTGGGTCAGACGAGCGCTGGGTGGCATTAGGTGTGCGCTCCCGCCGTTCCTGAAGGAGTCACGAAACTTTCTAGGCGCTCAAGGTAAACGAGCTCATTGAGACAGCGCCCGTTCTTCGGGTGTGTGAGATACATTCTATACAGATGTTGGCAAAGACGCGAACGGGGAATGTGCTGCCTTCTGTTTACGAGAGACCAGGCGAATTGTGGCGTTACGCTTCGTTATATCACTATGCTATATCAGTGTGTTATATAAGGCTGTTATATTTTAGAGGTATATCAGTGTTTATATCAGTATTATTCCAGAGTGCTGTACCTGTTCGCTATAGTATTGTGTTATTTTAATGTAGCGTTGTGATGTACAGGTGTGCTATAACGATGTGTTATGCTCTTATGTGATACTAGTGTGTTATGCAGGTGTGTTATTGCACTGTGTTTTATCAGTGCAGGCGTGTGCACACACACACCTAAATACCGGCATACATACATCATAGCGTTCCACTAATGTGTTATAAACGTGTTTTAGATCACTGTGTTATACACCTGTCTGCTACAGTCGTGCGTTGTTATAGGACAACCCTACAGCAGTGTATATAGTTTATTGTAGGAGTGTGCTACATCAGAGTTCTGTGCAGTCTGATTTTAAGTGTGGTCCAAGAGTTTGTGAACCAATGTGTTACACCAGTCGTCTATGCAAGCGTGTTAAACAGCTTGTTGTATCAGTTTGTTATAGGTACCCGTCTTCTACCGCCTGCTATACAAGTGTGATGTACAAGTGTGTGTATTGTACGCAGGGCAGGGAGTGTTCTATGGGGCTTGAGACTCTTAAACTAACTGGCATACCATTTTTGGTTAGCCCAAGAATAAATATCCAAACGAAAAGAGTTTGCATTTCTTTTACTTCGACCTCTCGTCTTAAATCAGGTAATCCCGGACTAAAAAGGCGTCGAATTAAAGTCTCCTTACCGGTGACTGACACGCTTCTGAGGGATATTTGTACACCCAGAACGGTTTACAGAGGTGCTGCTTTGATTGCACGCGATTCGTTTACAACTCTTTATATGTGCATGTTTCATGGATTACTACAGGAGCACGAACACACGTCCAATAAATGTACACCAGCGTGTGTGGACTTTTGTACAGGAAAGCGCTATCTGGGAATATATTTTCGGTACTGCGTTTAGACGTAGATATAAGCAGACACTGATACACCTATACTTTTGTCACGTAAATGTAAACTTTGTATAGCGATGACCGGGGCATTTCTCTTTTAAACTTTTAGTTTCGCATAGGGATGATTTAGAAAACTGTAAGCTTTTGGATCGTTGCTAAAGGAATTTGTGTTCGTTTTCCCCACCTATAAAATTTCCGGTATGTTAAAAAAGTGGGGCTATTCGGAATGGGGTCCGCTGACGTTTGTGGTGTGGTCGATAGTCATAACCAAAGTGCCTCTTGACACTGTAACACCGTTTGTGGCAGCAGCGATCTGATGCCCCTTCTTTTCTCCCACAGGTTCTGCCCGCCTCTCGGTCTGAGGATTGCCCGCCTGGAGGAGCGCCGTCCACGGGGAGAGAGTCGCCCCCGCTCCGAGGAGCTCGGGTCCGGCAGAGCGCCGGCCGAGGGAAGGATGCCTGCGCCAGAGAGCGGCTCCGCGGAGGCTGCGCGGACCCCGAGCTGGCGCTGCTGCTGCGGAGGCGCGCTGCCCGGGCTGCCCGGGCTGCTGCTGGCGCTGCTGGTCCTCCTCGGCGCCCCCGCCGCCCTTCTCGCTCAGAACGACACGGAGCCCATCGTCCTGGAGGGCAAGTGCCTGGTGGTCTGCGACTCGAGCCCGTCCTCTGATGGCGCCGTCACCTCCTCCCTGGGGATCTCCGTGCGCTCCGGCAGCGCCAAGGTGGCCTTTTCGGCCATCCGCAGCACGAACCACGAGCCCTCCGAGATGAGCAACCGGACCATGACCATCTACTTCGACCAGGTGAGGGGCTGCACTCGGCGCGGGGATGTTGTGGGGCAGGGCAGGGTCCTCCCGAGAGAGTTGCTACCCTATAGGCAAACTTCGGGACACTGGGGCACTGTCGCGGGGCTGCGCCCGGAGAACTGCTGAGTACAGGAACTCTTTACAGGCGCTACAGGCGGAGCATAGTAGCCTACTGTGGCCCTATAAAATGCGTCCCTCCAGGGAAGCTGCATACTACCGTGGCTGTCACAGAGTCCAAAGGGCCCGAGGGCTGTTTTACAGGTGCGTCACACTTAGAACAGCGGTAGAGAGAGTTGCAAAGCATGTATGTGTCAATCTCGTGAAAGGTGCATGACACTGGGGCACTTTCAAAGGGGCCACTCTTCGGAAGACTGCTGGGTGCAAGGGCTGGTTTACATCACAAGCAGTTAACAGCCGGTTTGAGTTTCTGAAACAGGTACACCCAGAAAGCTACAACGTACTGTGGCTGTGCTACATGTGAACGCAGGGAAAGGCGCATGTCGCTGGGACATTGTTGTTACAGGGGCTGCGTCCGATGGGTTGCAGGGTGTGAGTTCATGTGTGTGCATACATTAAGACATGCAGAACTGCGGGGTTTGAGGATTTCTCACAGGGCTCGTACAGAGAAAGCTGTAGTGTCCCGTTGTTGTATTACATGTAAACTCAGGGAAAGCTGCACGACGCTGGGGAATTGTTACAGGGGCCACTCCCGGGGAGACGCCTAGATGTGAGATGTTTACAGGTGTAAGACATGGAGAACAGCAGGGTCAGAGGCTTGCAGACAGGTATCGTACAGGGAAAGATGTAGTGTACTGTTGCCGTGTTACAGGGAAAATCAGCGAAAGCTGAATCACGCTGGGACACAGTTACAGGGCCACACCCCAAGAGATTGTTGTGTGAGACGATTGTTTACAGGAGTAAGGCATGGAAAACAGTAGGGTCTGAGATTCTCTGATAGGGATCGTATGTGGAAAGCTGTAGTGTACGTTGGCTGTGTTACAATGACCACCCAGTGAAAACTGTACCATACTGTGACTCAGTTACAGGAGCCACCTGGTAAATTCACCATGGCAGTGTAACTTTATCACAGGAGCACCCTGGAAGGACTGCTGGCTACAGGCACTGTCTCCCAGGAGCCACCAGTAGACCGCTGTAGTGTACAGGGGCTATGTTCTGTGGTCAATGGCAGAGACCTGCAGGGTACTGAGGCCTTTTGTAGGGACTAGGCGAGCCGCAATGCACTGCGGTAGGCTCGGCGTCACCTTGAGTAGGGGCCCAGTCAGGGGCGTAGCTTCAGGGGGTGTTTGGGGTGTTACCCCCCTAATAAATGTATTCTGTATTAAATGGTTGGGAGCAGGTCCTTTTTTAGTCAGGTATGATGAGGTGTCTTTGGTATTTCGCCTAGGACTTTTACATGCATACAAAGACTAAAACAAGTACACATTCGAACACCCTCGATCTCTCTCTCCTGAAGTTCTTAAAAAATGTTGGTTATTTAAAAAAATATTTTGTTCTAAGTACCACTAACAATCCACACTGCTCTCTCTTTCCACTGCCCCTTAAGCCCCCTGCCTGCCCTGCTTCTCAGATGATGTATGTTAAGCAGATATGCCACCGTGATTGTTGGGAATTCTGACCCCCCAATCTTACTGACCAAGCTACGTCACTTGGCCCACTCTACTGTGAAAAGGGGTAGGACCACCGAGTGAGAGCAGCAATGTCCAGGCACCTTTAGCAGGAAACAGCCAGAACAAGTGCAAGGTCTTGGGACTCTGTCGGGGCCAGACACACAGAACTTGCAGGGCCCTGGTGCTCTGACAAATGGCACCCCGAAAGCAGTAATCTAATGGGGTTCTGTTGCAGGAGACAACACAGAAGAGCTGCCGTTCATGGGGGTCTGTCATGAGGCCACTGCAGCAGAGCAGTAGTGTAATGGGGTATAGCTCCAGGGAAACCATATGTGAGCTTCAGTGTAGTGAAGTCACTTAAGAGGCTACTTCAGCAAACCAGTAGTGTTATAGGGTTGTGTTACAGGGTGCGTCACGGAAGAGCGGCACTCCAGTGGGATCTGTTATGGGGAGGCTTCAGCGGGGCAGTAGGTTAAATGAGACCCCCTGGAGAGCTGCTACGCAGAAGGGCTGTATCACAGTGGACACATGGGATGGCTGTATTGCAGTGGGCTCTTCCATAGCAGTTGAACACACACTCCGTTGGCAGTATACCAGGTGCTTCTGTGCAGTGAGTTGCAATGCAATGAGGCCTGTTATGAGGCTACTTCAACAGAGCAGTAGTGTAGTGAGGCTTTGTTATCGGAGAAACCCAATGAGAGCTGCGTGGTGTTTGTTATAGGGACACATCAGCAAGGCATTTGGCTAATGGGGCCCTGTTATAGGGGACCCCTAGGAAAGATGCTATGCCTTGATGCTGTGATATAGGGGACACCCCCGGGGGCTGCAGTGGGCTCTTCCCCAGCAATCAAACACATACCCTGTTTGCAATATACGTACCTGGGGCTTCTGTACAGGGAACTGGCGGACATTTTGAGGAGCGGATTGTGGTAGTGACCTCTTTAAAAGGTTTGTTGACTCTGAAAAATCTGGTGCTTTTGGGGGGGGGAAGGGAGGGAGAAGCTATCGGATGGGATATTTGAGGACACAACAGCCACACACGGCCTGGTGAAAGGCGCACTATATCTCATAGCGGTAGAAATCTGGGCAACCAACAGACATGGCAGTGAAGGGCCTTCTCTTTAGAGGGATGGATTTTTAGGTTAAACTTGCACTCTGGTAAGCGTCGTGTAAGTGCCTGGTGTCCTATAAAGCCCCACATTTTAATTCTGATCATGCATGTGAGGGGCACATGGTGTTGTTTTTTGCATGCATGCTGACTCCCCCTTGTTCATTAGAGATTTTATGATAACGTGATAGGAGGGTTCTGTGGTGGACCTTTACAACAGAAGCACCCTCAGATCAGAGTAAGGGTTCTCTTGGTGATCTGAAAGACCAGAGTGTAAAAGAGTGATCTTTTGTGTTATTCTGTTCCTTCGTGTGAACAAGGGGAGAGGGTGGCGCGGCACTGTCTGGCAACTGTCGCCCGGAGGGGGTTGCGGTGTAGACCAGTATCTCCAGAGTGATATGGAATGTGCTCAGGGTCTGTTAAACGCCTTTGTCAGGTCCGCCATCTTCCTGGTGAGTAAAATAGGTTTATTTATGTCTGATACCCTGCACTTCCAAAGGATTGGGAGGACATGCAGGTGCAATCCATGGCTGTTGTGAAGCTAATGAGACATAATGGGAAGGCGGATGGGATTAGTCTATTTCAAAGTAACCTTGCTCTTACATTTAGGATTTTTTAAGACAAAGAAGACCGAATGGGCCTGTTCTTAAGCCTGGTCTTTGAGACAGCTTTAAATCATACATAATATTCATGTAGAGAGAAGCTTTTTGTCAGTTGGCTGTATCCATTGGGCTGTTAAATTGTCTTTTACATTTTATTTCTAGCCAACTGCAGTATATTGCATGGGGCAATGGATACGCCCACTTTACCCTTTCGCTCCCTTCTCTTTGAGTGACTGCATAAGGCCCTTGCATATTGTTCACATCCACCTGAAATAGTTCCTTTCTCTTCAGTGATAAAACTGGTTCAAAGTGTGCTTTAATTTTGACTTTTTATTTATTAATTATTTTATCTTATATCACTGGCTATGTATTTTATCTGAACTTTGGGAGCCCACTTAGATGGCAATTTATTTTTGGTCTCTTTTTTAAAGTTGCTGTAATAAAGTGTTTAAGTGATGCTCTTTCTTAGTGTCTGCCTGTAATTTGAGTGCTTGGTTTGTGTGGTGAGTTATTCTTGTCTAGTTTACAGATAATAATATAACAATATGTGTGGCATGACTGAAAGGCTTTTTATATCAAAAAATCACTTGTAAAGCCACCACCTTGGTGGATTTTTATAATTTTACTTGTGATCACATGGCATCCATGTTTAGGTGGCTGCATGTTTTTTAAAATGTATTTTATCTTGTAGCCTATGCTTTTTATAAAAATAAATAAATAGCCAGTGCACCGCTGAGGGCCAAACCTGTTGGCTTTGCCAATGCTTATTTGTTAGAGTAGATTTTGGATGATGGAGAGTAAATCCTCCTGTGAATATACCATTGCAATAGAAACAATGCCACCAAGTTCATCCATACGTAAGCAGGTGCTACAGACCCCGATAGCATGAATGTGAAAGATGAACTATTTCAAGGGGCGTGGGCAGATGTTTTGGTTTGCAATTCTGTGCTGTTTTACATTTAAATGTGCAACAATTCTTAAAACTTGTGACAAAGACCACAGCATAGGTCCTTCTACAACTCTCAATAAAACAGAAAGGGCAAAGCAATTGAGGCCATGGACTGACACAAAAAGGCATGCGTAATTGAAGCATAAATCGAAGATGGAGATGGAGTATACCTTTTTAAAAAAAATTGCAAATCACATTTGGGGGTAAACTCTAAGTAAAAAAAAGCACATCTTTCAAGATATAAGTAGAAAGAAACACCAATTAGCGATGCCCTCTTCTGTTTCAACCAGTGAATGTGCTATCTCCCAGGAGCTTGGATAAGGACATGAGGGATTTGTGTGTGTTTGCTTTCACACTGTCTGTGTTTCCTGTCTTAGCCTGTCAGCCCTTTAAAGGTTGCTGCAGCATAACCTTCTGTAAAGGCAGCCATGCAATGCATCCATCCCATTCGATGTTTTGTATAATTCTTGGTCATAATAAATCAGTTTTTATTATTCAGCCCTTAGACTAAAAGGAGACTTGTGGAACTGGCTCTAGGTGCATATAGGCTATTCGAATTAGAGATATGTCAACTTAAGGGTTCACAACATTTGTTTTCTTCAATTTAGGGCTTAGAGCTGAAACTCTTGTCCCAATGAAGGACTTTAAAACGAATGTTTCCTATTTACATCCCATCCTCAGCATGTGAAAATATTTCACCGCCGTCCGTATTTAAAGGACTTTTACATTTTGCTTCAGAACTAGTTGGAAAAATAGTGCAGAATCTTGCTAGATTTGACACCTGGCTCGGATGTTGTACTTCACTTGGTAATTTTGAACTAGAGGATTTGTAAACAGTGTTTCATTGAAATAGACCAAGTAATTAAATGCAACCGAGAAATGTTCTGCATTGCTTCAGTGCATCGCTGGTGCAGCACTGTACTTGGCACTGCTAGTTTTGGGGTCGCACTGGTAAACTTTACATTGGTACAAATCCATCTCTTCATGTCTAGGATTTTTTGTACTTTTACAGTTTCTTGTATTCCAATGACATTAGCGCTTCAAAGGGGGGTTGTCACTATTTTTGGGACAATGGATAGCAAACAGTGTATTTGCACAACGAAGTAAAATAGAAAAAAAACATATTTTTCTCGAATTAACTACCCTAGCAGATAGAAATGTTTTTGTTTAATTGCACGACCTATCAAGGTGCGCACACCAATGACTCACCCAGAAGCATAACAATGAAAAAGGTGAGCACGCAAAAATCTATGAACATTTAACATATTGTTTTCATTTTTTACTGTATCTACTTCTCCGTTTTTGTAATTGTAAGTAGAAAACGGTTGTGAGACGAGGGCACCTCTGTGCAGTAGGTCGAAAAAGCACAGCACAAGCTAGATTCCTTCTAAGCTTACTCTGCCTTTTGTTTTTCGGTCAATGCTTCCAGCATAAAGACAATGGCGCTGAAGATGATTAATGAAATAATATTTCTTGGGCTTCGAAGTTTAAACCACTACCCTAAAATACGCATTGCTCTCGAATGTTATTAACCAGTTAGGGCAACGCTTCCTCCAATACACAAGTGCAGAAATAGCCATACAATGCCACAATCAATAGTTGGACTCCTATTTTTTTTTTGAGATGGAAGAAATTGTTGTAATTACATTTCAGATTTCCTGGCTTTAAAATGCATTTACATGCATGCATATCTATAATTTTCATTTACATGTCTTCCTACCCCCCCTCCTTTTATTCCCTAGGCACTAGGCATGTGTTGTGTGTGACCAGTTAATATTTCAGTCATGCCATGGGAAATTAACAATGTAAGACTTCATGAAGCAATCAGTATGGTTTCAGGGCACGTTGATGACAAAAGAATGAATGATTCGAATAGGAGTAACTTGCATGACTTACAATAGTTGAGATGTTCACGTATCAGGGTATAACAAAGGAACCTGCAGCCCCTGTGGAGCGGGCAGGGCAACCTTTCAAGGGGTCTCCCAAACCTTCATGGGGGGCCCGTTCAGCCCAAGGCAAATGAATATCTGTGAGATATGTGAGACTCAGGTGACCCATATTAACATTTTTTTTTGGGGGGGGGGGGAGTTATATAGCACAAAATCGACCCAAAGGTATCAGAGCGCTTTACATGAGCACCAGCAGCCGCGGTCCGTGGAGGGAGTTCCGGTGGGGCAGGCGGGCGGGGGAAGGGCAGGGTGGGGGGTGATAAACTCCGGAATATGGATGATTGCAGGTAAGTAACCAATTACATTTAAAAAACGAATTTCGTTCTGTGCCCTGCATCTCAGAATGCGATGCAGGGCACAGAACGAAATTCGTTTTATTAATTTAATTGGTTACTTACCTGCAATCATCCATATTCCGGTGTTTATCACCCCCCACCTTGCCCCTCCCCCACCCCGCCTGCCCCACTGGAACTCCCTCCACGGACTGCGGCTGAGCACCAGTTGCATTACAGATGGGTTCATTCATTTTATTTTTGGTCACGGGGAGATTAAGTGATTTGCTCAGAATCACAGGATGTTTCAGCCTCCCGCAAGACTCAAACCTGGTTCCCCAGCATTGAAATCAGCCACTCTAGCCGTTAAGCCACATCATCTCCCCATTCAGTGGAGGTGGGGGGCATGTCTCATTCTTCAGGGGGGGGGGGCATCATTTTGCATTACAACACTGTCACATATCCCATTTAAAACGATGAATTATTATTTGAGACTCACTTACATCTAGGCAGTTAGAATACATACAAAATGAACAGTTTCAACCACATGCAAATTGTATGTCAGGTTATTTCGCTGGAGCCCGTTAGGCAGCCTTAGGACCACTTCAGTGTGCTGCTTACTCTCACAGAAACGAGAGACAAGGTGAGCAAGGATAATTATGACTAGAAACTGACAGCTTGAAGACAGTGGTGATTTTCACTGCCTTTCTGACTTTCATTTTTAACATCATTTTTTTTATCCCCCCAAAAAAATAATAATAATAAAGTGGCATCTTTGGCAAAATAGTTTTTTTATGTTGCATGCCAGCAATGAAAATTAATTTGGAGTAAATGTTAACACATGCACTCCAGACATAGATTGAAAAATCGTACAATAATGTATTTTTCGATTCTGAGCTGTCTGCTGTGTAGTGATAGATATAAAGCAGCTACCCCGCTATCGTGTAGTTATTTTATAACATCTCGGTAGCTAAAGTGGCCTTTGCATAATAGTTATAAAAATAGTTTAATCGCATGTGTTCTGACACATCAGGTTCAGACTCAGTGTTCTCATATGACAGGCTGACTGACACATTACATGTGTTCTTTAAAAATGTAGGCAACATCCTCCGGAAACTGAATCTGGCCTCCAAACCGTAATCAAACGCAAGCTATCCATTCGAAACTTCTCTGTGAGGGCGACATTACCTGCAATGACACTTGTCTTTTTTGTCCTCTTATGCAACCCTGATACCCCCCTTTATGATTATTTGGCGCTTAATGTGCACAGCAATGGGATTTCAGATTTCACGCGAGACCAACTACTGTGAACACGTCAGCAGTTGATAGCGCTACATTAACCACAATGCCGATGCGTGTAATATTTTTCACACTCTTCCCCACATTTTTGATATTCACCACTATTGTCATGTTTTTTGGCGAGCTCAATGAAAGAGAGCAAGAATTGATAGTGCCACACGTAAATATGTGGTTCACACAGTAGCATTTGCTAGTCGGGGTTAGACCATTGATAAAACAATGTTACCTTCTAACCAAACGTTTCACTCAATTACTCAGCATGACTGAAATTTGTAGTTTTATCCGGTGTATGACATGATCATATGTGCAACATCCTTTGCATGACTTGGTTCTCAACACCTTGCTACTTATGTAACACTTGTCAATGTACACAGTTCAATGTTTCTGCAATCAAGTGTAGAGGTTGTACACTCATTGTGTGTGTGTGTGTGGCATGTATCTGTGTGTGCGCCACTATGTTATGTGTCTCCAATGAGGCCTGCTTTAGGGCAATTAGGCAAGGGAGTTGCTTGGAAAATACCAGACTCAGATGTATCATATAGGACCTACATGCATGATCATTTTACCTTAAGCCTGGGGTTACGGATGTCGACATTTTTCTTCGATTAAGGTCGCAAAATGCTTTCTTGCAGTCCTGTTGTTTTTGCACTCATCTGTAAAACGCTACATATTCACACAGTTTTACTTAATACAGTCAAGTGTGTGTCTGTCTTTTTTTTAAAAACTACGTTATTGTAATGCCAAACTAAAAAAAGTCGATCCTCACAATTTTGTTGCAAGCCATGTTCAAACAACAGATACACTGTGACAAGATTGCACTATTTCGTGCATTAATGACTACTCCTGTCTTTTCTTCCCCAGGTATTGGTTAATGTAGGCAACCATTTTGATCTAGTATCCAGCGCTTTTGTGGCACCACGAAAAGGCATATATAGCTTCAGTTTCCATGTGGTCAAGGTCTACAACAGACAAACCATTCAGGTGGGTGATGAGATCTCACTGCAATTTAAAGAAAAATATTACAGCTACTAGTTATCCCCTAGTCAATGTAACAAGCCTTGTTACACTTCACCCTTGTCAGTACAACATGCTGTTCTCTGTCCAAAGGGATACTAGAGACATCTCAAAAGCATATACTTATGTTCGGATCCACTTAAACAATAAAGATATTTTTGTGGTAATCTAAGAATACATTTATAATACAGAACATTATGTGCACCAATCAAATTCCTTGGCACTGTAAAACATCTTAATGGCAGATAATATATACTGGTGTGTAGTGTATGAGGAAAACATTCAGTCAATGTCACTGTATAGCATTTGACTATTCACAAGGCATGTTCTTAATGAAGCAGAGTTGATAGACTTATGTTACACATGCCTCATTATAGTAAGGACGATGCAATTCAATATTTATAAATCTCCGCGCAGGCAGCTGGGAAGGCTGACAGTATCCTTGGGAAACATATGCAATTTTTATCACGCAATTATATTAGTAGTTTGACACTGTGCTTCTTTCTAGGTCAGCCTAATGCAGAATAACTATGCAGTTATTTCAGCATTTGCGGGAGATCAAGATGTGACAAGAGAAGCTGCCAGCAACGGTGTCCTGCTGCACATGGAAAGAGCTGACAAAGTTCATCTCAGACTGGAAAGGGGAAATCTTATGGGAGGCTGGAAATATTCAACGTTTTCTGGGTTCTTGGTCTTTCCGCTCTAAAGAAAACCCTGAGAGACCGGCAAGAGCCAGACGTTGGGCAGGGACACATGATTCAACAATGAATGAATCCGAGACCCCGGCAGAACATGGCAATCATTCCACTAAACCCAGGCAACCGTCCAAGTTGACAGAATTACCATCTAACTCGAATATTTACTTTGAATATTGGCATTTCTTCAGGAACCACCACCTCCAATTAGTCTTAGACCGCAGTGATCTTTAGGATAAATGAAGTAAGCAACCTGGGAAATTTGTACCTGTGATTGTAAAGTCAATTTCGGATTTTATTGTTGGAAATCATAGACTTTTTCCATTGTCGGTCTGAGATAAGTACTCGGATCACCGCACTTGATGTCAAGAATCATAATCAGAAGAATTGAGGACCTGATTGAGTGTTCTTGCAATGCTTTCTTTTGTGTTTGTACTGTATAGCCTTAAGACACGAATGGCTTCAGTCTCAGTAATGTATCTTTTTGGGAATAATGAACATTACTGTGTCAAGAAGTGCTTTATCAAGAGAAGCAAATTTTGCACGATTGGAATATCCTACAGTAATACGTTTTGTGTCGTTCGTGTTTCCCTCGACATTTCTTTTTTTGGCGGTGCTGAAAGAAATGTAATCTAGATTTATCATTAAAGCAAAATATATACCTGTAGACCAAGCAAAGCTTACCAATGCACCACTGCCCTTTCCTGGAAAGATGACTCTGAAATTCATGGAGAACAATGCTGATGATTCAATTTTGAATTTGGTATAGGTTACCACTGCCCAAATGTACTACCAAGCCAAATTTGCTTATGGCCACAACACTCAATATGTATAGGGTTCTTGATAATATTGCCAAATGAATCTCTCCTCTTTCCATCCCTGACTGTATTGGTAGCTGTATCTAGTGTGTATAGAAGTGTTGTTCACCACTGCTTGAGCCAACCTTGTGAGAAGACCAAGGCGCTCACACCAGACTCCCCTTTCCTCTAAATGAAATAAAATATATCTTTATTACAGTATTCACATTCTGTGCATTGTTTTGAGATACACCCTCAATATTCCCATACTTCATTTGAACACTTTGAGCTTGATAATGAGTAGGATGGTTCCCACACCTGGTAAACGCTGTCCTCACCAGGAGAAAGAGCTAGCAGTTGCATTCAGTACCTCTTATTATACGTTTCTATTTTTTTTAAAATAGGAGTTACATGTGTGTATTGGTGCTTTCAACATCCTATTTTGTATATCAAAATCTTTGGTAACTTCCAATGCTTTCCCTGTTGTAATTCACCAAGGGAAAATTGTGGGGGTGTGGTCATTACCAAACATTTTCGAATCTTAGCCCACGTGCAAAGAGGGTTAGCCCAGAAATTGACAATGTCATCTGACTTATAATTAGGGCATATGCGGGGATGCCTGGAAATGTAGATTGCGTTAGGAGTGGATGCACACTCACTCAAAGACAACTTTGTCGTTTCTTTGGGAAGATCAGATATCTTCATACGGAGCGCCATATAGATGTAAAAATATATACAGAAGAAGTGTTTGTCAATATGTTAATCCTCTCTAAAACTCCAAACAGTATAGGGCTTAATAATTGTGCATTCATTTAACATATTTTAAGCAGTGTTTCCTAAGTTGTTTACAATGTTTACTTAGTCAAAGTCACAGTGGCCTCTGGTGTGTGATAGTCAGATACTGAGCTACAGAATATAGAATTTATGATTCAGGCTTTCTGGCATTTAAACATGTTAAGCTATATATATATATATATATATATATATATATATATATATATATATATATATACACACACACACATGGTTTTCATGTACGTTTGTGATTTCAAATGGTATTCTATCTATATTTTGAGTATTTCGTATTGTCCTGTCAAAATATTAGCTTTCACAGTATCAATAATGTTAGTATGTATCAGTAAGATTAGATTTGTTATTCTTAACTCCATGTATATATAATATGATGATGTATATATAGCTTCAAGGTAAATAGTTGTGGAGATAAGAATTTTAAATCTGCATCTACCCATACATACGTACACACCTTCACAGTACTGTTGTTGTTTATATTTTCGCTATTGCATTTTGACACAAATTGTATATTTCTCCTCGAAATTTTGCCATGCAAAGCATCAATTTGTTTTCTAAACCCATTGTTTGGGTGATGTTATGCCACCATTATCTAGTCTGATTCACTGTCCCCGGATCTGGTTCTTCATTTCCCATTAAATCCTGCCAGGGTATGTGGGTAATCCTCTACCTCCTTTTTATTGTGGTTGCACTTTGGGGTGCTGAATTAATTCTGCTCATGAGTCCAAAGTAGCAGGAACACAGATCTTTTTTTTTCATAAGGCAGTTTTGAGGTGATTAATCAATTTTCTAGGCCCACGTATGTGGGAAGAAGGTGTTGTCTGCCACTACACTCTTTCTCTATTGTGTATGTATGCAACATATAGTATGCACTTCTAGGGCTTGGAATTGTGATTAGATTTTTTTCAATATCTTTTCTAGTTCTGAAAATCATTGTTGTACTACTGGTACCCCGTCATAATCTCAGTCAGTTAAAAATAGAAAGTGGTGCACTTAACACTTTTTTTGACTGCCCAAAAAAGGATTCATTTGTGGCTGTTCAGCTGATTTGATTTTGCGATTCCCTGACGCTGCCTATTAGCATCCCTTGGTACACCTTCTTTCTTAATATCAGTCAATATATATATATATATATGTATATATATATGCATGCTAATGCTTTTTATACCACACACACACACACACACACACACACACATGTCATAGTTGCACATATACATTGCACAGACATTCTTTATAGAGAATCAAATGTAATGTAATTAAGAAAACAATATACTCTTCTAGTTGTAAATCACATTTCCGCCTGGAAAATCATTGTGAATCGCTCCCTGAATTAATAAAATAATGATTTAAAGACAAACTTAGAAATTTCGGGTTCACCCTGCCTCAGATACATGTCTGGAAAACGCAATTAAAACCAGGAGAACTATTTTGCTTCCAGAAAAATAGTCTTGTGCAGGGCACAAGTCCTAAAAAAAGAAGTGGGGGAGGGACACTGTCACCGGAAGTGACGTCACGACAGGAAAAGACGTCACGAATGATGGCTTGCACCATCGGGCTCATTGCCTCCCCTCGCTCACCCCTTAGATGCGATTGCATCTGAGAAGTCAGCGCGTGGGTAGCGCGCTGTGAGCTCCGATCTCTCCCAGAAAGGCCAAAGAGTGAAGTCTATCTGTATGGCATGGGGGACGGCGTCCACCCGGTAAAATAAGTAGGGGGGACGCCGTCCACCCGCGTGGTACCCCGACTCGAGCCCTGATAGATGTACTGTAGTTGTGCCTAAATCCGTTGTTGCCATCTGAGGAAGAAATGCTTGCACCTTTGAATCCTCATTTGTTCTGCCATCTAGGCATATTGCTTTCGGTTCTTCCTGTAGGAAATTTTAAACCTGTCGTTAACTGCATTCTAGGCATATACGAGAAACTCATTAGACACGAGATGTGATTGCGTTTGTTTATTTTTGAAATGATTGTTTGAATATAAATAATATTATTTTTGTGACATTAACTATCCCATTGGTGGATAGCTAAAGGGTATTTTGTTTTTGAATACAATGGACTAAAGGAAGTGACTCCTGCTAGGGCTAAAGTGAATATTTCACGAACAGCATTGACAGTTTTTTGTGGTTTTACCAAATAGAACTGTTGAAACTTGTAGCTTGGGAAGTCACACTTTTTAAAAGTGGGATCATCAGTGTAGAAAAAGTGTACGGGGCTTTTCTTCCATGTCATAGACAGAGCATCAGAATGTCACAATTAACATAACTTCGAGTGAAATGATTAGAGGCTTTATTTTTGCTGTACCCGGAAATAGTTGTTTCATTTGATGTGTTCTTTGAGATTGTTGTAGCACGGTGGAAAAAGAAAAAAGGTTTTACAGTTTTAGGATGGATCACATTAGGCCCAAGCTATGTTTTGTTCATGGTGGAGTAATCTTCCGCCATTTCGTTTTAGGCTTGTTAAGGGAAATCCCTGAGATTTCGCCATTACACCATGTCATGTAACTAAGATTTTCGCTCGGGTAAAAATCTTCTAATGGGAGCATGGTTGTTGTTCACGCCATTTTTGACTTTGCACTATTTTTAAACGAGAAATGTGTCCTCATATCCAATATAGACGCAAGGATGTATTTTGTGCTAAAAAAAATAGTTCAAAATGACGGACCAGCATTTACAGTAGGAAAATGTGCGTAATGTTTTATGTATTTTGCATAAGTTTGAGAGAAGTGACACCCATTTCACCCAGAGGTAGACTAAATAAATTGCAAAGATTGCATTAAAAAACGCGCTGTATTCCATCCTAATTTTTGCGGAATAGCTAATGCAAAATTACATTCGAACTAACTTTTGAATGTAAGCATAACTCTTCCACCAACGGAAAATATAATTTTACCCTGGTTATTCAGTTCAAAGGCTGGTGCAATTTACCCTATGCCCAGTGCAAAACCGTTTAGTCAGAAGGAAAATGTATACAATCCTGTACATTGTGCTTGCCCTTGCAAAGTCTAGAAGTGTGGGATGACCAGTAATTTAAGAAAAGGAAGACAGCGAGAGTGACTGTTCTTCAAAATATATATACTTGAGCTAAAGACATTGGCGCAGGGAAGGGATTCGGCCAGGATTATTTCCTGACACGATCTTGCAGATTGAAACGGCATTCTGAGGGTCTACAACAGCCTACAGAGAGCAGTGGTATTTTCACTCACCTGACTGCCCTGAAATGAAAACCCCCATTTCCAACGTGCTTGTGCAAAAAAACGGAACTTTGCCATGGATTACAACCTTTCACAATGCACACTGGGACCAGTAGTTCGTGATATGCAGTCACGTGATGGACCTATTTAATTCTGCTTACACACACCTGGGCGCTTGTATTCCAGTCTGGGAAAAAGGCAATACGCCGAAACGTTGACTCATGGGAGCAGGCGCTTTGCAATCAGAATTGAAATAAAGAACGTTTCCTGCATTGGGCCTCACTTCGTTGTTTCTGCCGTGATGGTATCTAAGGGGCCACCCTGTGCTCCGTCATGAGGCCGCCCTGTAGGGTCATGAGCTCCAGTAACAGGGAACGCTTGCTGCGAACTTTGAAAAAAAAAAAAAAAAATATATATATATATATATATATATATATATATATATATATATATATATATATATATTTATTTAATTTTGTTGATTATTTCATTTAATGAATAATCTACAAATTTCCAAAATTATATTTTGGCAAATTCATGTCTTAAAAACAAAGTGTGATCGTTATTTTCATCCTTTCCGCGTGCCAATGTCTTTTTGTTTTAAACCAAAGAAACATCCACAGATATTCAGTGTCTGAGATGGAAAGTGAGGGGGAGATAAGAATTTATATATAACACAGAGATGGAAATAAGAGTCTTATTTGGTATGAAATGCAGTTGGAGATGGCTACAGGCCATCAAATCCTCACACTCTCCAGAATATGGCAGTCTGACATAGTGTTTGAAGTCTTACAATTGAAGAATCACATATTCTGCTGGCAGTCGGGCTGTATGAATGAAGACACAGATTTACAAATCTTCAAGCAATACAGCACAGCAAGCAAATTTGATGCAATGTGTGCACAAAATGGAAACACAGCTCAGAGCCACATTTAAGATGACTGGCCTGCTGCCCTCATCCCTTATTATTATTATTATATTTCTTATATAGCGCCAGAATCGACCCCCGAAGGGGTATCTCCGCGCTTGCCTTGGGAACCCGTCCTGGTTTTTCCCTGTGAGATAGCCCCTACAGGGCATCCCCAAGGTGAAAGCCAGGCATCCCGCCGCGGGGGGCCGTTGTGGAGATTAAGCAAGCTTAATGCCCAGAGTTGCAGAGTGTGAACCCATGATTAGGTCAGGCACCGAAGCGAGAATTATCGAGTCCGTGGACATTTGAGCTCAACACCCTGCCGCGTCGGGAATTGAACCCTAGTCCCGGGTCTGACCTCTGCTTCAGGGTCTGCCTGCTCCAACCAGTGAGCCACACTTCTCCACCATGGTGCATTGGTGAGTGTGATCTGTCTAGCATAAGTTGTGTACTGGATGCATAAACTTCAAATGCAAATTCCTACACCTAAAAAAAACTCAAAGATTTCACGCATTGTGTCTGTGTGTTTGACACTCCAGCATACACGTAATGCATATTTTGATTGGAAAATAAACACATTCCCCCTTTTTAAGGCCATCTTCAAGTAGGCATTCATTTTTCAATGAAAAACAAATGTGTTTGTGTTGATCCTCTCCAGTGATGCCACCATGGTGCATAGTGACTCCAAGCAGTGCAAAGCCTTTTTTGCTCTGAAAAAGTGCACCTTTCCAGTGTAAAACAATGTTTGCACTGGAAAATAAATACCACGTGCTGATTTGCCTTACTGTGATGCTATATAGCAAATGTTAATCATTGGCCAACTCAATTCATTTTATCCATATAAGGTTAATGAGAGGCTGAGCAGACTGGCTCAAAATCATACCAGAGATCACATGCACAATAAATCCCAGCTGTGGATGCATTAGTCTTTTGACTCACCAAAACAGAAATAATGATTATCATGGGCCTTGCCATGGTAAAAAATATTCACACCATCTTGGAAAGATGGACTGATGCACAAACAACCGAAGGAACCTTTCTTTCACTGTGTTATTAACGTGTTATATTAATGATTCCTGTTGCTCTAATAGTTGTGTATGTCTGTTAACAATTATCCTAGTGACCATGTGAGTTAACAGCCCTAGAGTGTGTGGCATACACTTCTTTGCCCGTAAATAGCTTGACAAAAGGTACATGGTGTGGAGCTTTATATTTTAGCTATTTTATTTTGACACAATCACATTTTTCTCCTCGAAAGTTTGTAATGCAAAGAATCAATTTATTTTCTAAACCCTTTGTTTGGGTGATAATATGCCACCATTTTCTAGTCAGGTTCAATTCTGCATCTGTTCTAGTATGGGAAGGAATCCTCTCACAAGTTAGGGAGATTCACATCACATGGTTCACAGCTGGCACTTTTATAGGAACATATGATTTCATTCTTGGTGTGAATTTCTAGTAAATTAGGGGCAGATTTATGTTAACTGGCGCATCCCCAGGGATGCGCCAGTTAACATGCGCCACAGTGCGCCACAGCTCCGCCAGCCATGGTGCGCCGCATTTATAATGCGGCGCACCATGGTGCAAAAACGGCACAGATGCGTGACGCATCTGTGCCGGAAATGTGGCGCATTGTTGGAGTTGCGTCGCAAGCGCGACGCAGCTCCAGCAAGGCTCGGGGGTGCCCCATTTTAACAATGCTGCGTCAAGACCTACGCCTGCTTCAAGCAGGCGCAGGCTTTTGACGCAGCATTGGCTTAAAAGTGACTGAGTGAAATCTCATAGATTTCACTCAGCCACTTTTGCGAGGTGCACCTGCCCCGGAACGCCCACCCTGCGCCGGAACGCCCACAAGCGGCGCAGGGCTTTACAACGTGACGCATATGCCTAGATGCATCACGTTGTAAATCGATCGTAGGGATGCGCCACGTTTACGCCGCCTTGCGTGCCGCAACAGCGGCGTAAACGTGGCGCAAGGGCCTCATAAATCTGCCCCTTAGTATCCAGTTTATAATTTTCATTCAAATGCATTTTGCCAAACTGGGAAGAGTGGGCTCCAAATTCCTTATTTGAAAAAAAATCTTCCTTTAAAACACATAAGTAGAATTGTACCTATGTTGTTAACAGGAACCTCACTAACACATGTTTAGCTGTTACCAGCTAAGAAAGTCATGCAAACTGGAGGTAATCAGTAATTTTAATGACATTACTTGTGATTGTTGCCTTATTTGCCCCAATCGTAACAGAGGGTGAAAATGTTTGCTACCTTGAAGGACCATCAGTAAGATGGAGCCAGTTGGCAACAAGCCTGTGCTATCTGCCACCCTGTAGACCTCTGGCTTCCTTTTTCCAGTCCCACATACTATACCCTTACTAGCACTGCAGAGAGACCCGTAGCCATGCACCATGCCCAGCCCCCTACTTCCCACCCTATAGAGTCTCCACCCAATGCCCCACCACCATATTTAACTTTACAAAGTGTCAACTAGCCAGGAATTAGTATTTAGTTAGCACTATTGGAAAGTTAGCCTACAACATGGATAGAGCAGTAGAGTTTTGCCAAAATGAAACTCATGATTAACACTAGCTAATCTTTATTTTTCAATTTTTTTCTATATTGTATGTATATTCTTTAAATGGAAGTCCCTGACCATTATCCAAGTACCTGTAACAGTAAATTTGCTAGTGACAAATTAATTACATCGCCTAAGATTTAATAAAAATAAAACTTCTGACTGCTTTAATTCCACTTGAACATGCCATCCATATCGCCAAGCTTCGGGGATTTTCTAATTTAAGTCATACTAAATAATTCCACACTCCCATTTATAATCTAAACTCATATTGTTTTTAATAAACGGGATGTTTTACCCAAAATGAAGCTCTTTACCTATCACTACCTATAAATATTGCAATTTTTTACCGAGTGGTAATTATGGGGGCAGGGGAGGAAATGCAGAAATAACCACAAAAGTCAGAATTGTTATATGTGTAGTGGCTGCCGTTACCACGCATATTGGAGCCTACTTGTGATCAGGGACTGAGATGTGTTTTAGTATCTAAGAGATTGGTACCAGACTTGGTATACTATTTTGAAATACTGAAGAAGCAGTTGTGATTTTGGAATTTCAACAATTGTGGTCCATGTTTTGAAGGACAGGTTTGTAATTTGTTAGAGAGTGTATTTAGTTCATACTTGAAATTCATAACCTGTGGTCAAACATTCAAGTCGGCTCATTATTGGTTGGTCCTGGGTGTAGTTCACCATTTTGCAATAAGTTCATATTGAACAGAATAGGCTTATAAACCATTCAGCACCTGAACCTGGAGGACCTGCATTCTTAGTCTAACATGGTCAAACCCTAATCAATTTCCTTTCCTCCTCCCCAATCGTCTCTGAAAACAACATCCACATTTCCTACATGCGTACAAGCAGCCTTAGAGTAGATGGCAGTGGTAGATGAAATAGCCTCAGATGTAGGGAGCCTTATGAACATAAAGGGCCACTGTATAAAAATTACTTAAATTCCTGAAGAGGCCTATATAAGAGCTCCTGGCCCTGTCAGGAAACCAACGTCTATGGAAACACTAGGACCTGCCATGTTTCCTTAGGAGATTTCAGCTGATGAAAGCAGCCACAATTTAAAGATACATATATACAAATTATACAAGGGGGAATTTTTGGAAGGCCAGAGTTTTGAGCTAATCCTCCAAGGAGACAAGAGGTAGCTGTGCAAGTTTCTGGAGGTATCTTGACCAATATTGAGCATCAACGTTTCGACCCTGGTGCGCCCCAGTTGGTGGTCGCGGCGGGTCTTTATCAAGACAGGGGAGGGTATTGGGAACAGGTGGGACAGGTGGAATTATCACAACCTGGAGGGCAGCCGATGGGTCAACCCCGAGTAAATCTACAAGTGAGCAGTAAGTCCAAATGCGATCACTGCAAAAGTGATCGCATTTGGACTCGCTCAATATTGGTCAAGATACCTCCAGGAACTTGCACAGCTACCTCTTGTCTCCTTGGAGGATTAACTCAAAACTCTGACCTTCCAAAAATTCCCCTTTGTATAATTTGTATATATATGTTACTGAATTTAATACACTGATCACTTTGTTCACCAACAGTCACTTTTATCACATGTTTTCGTTAAGGTCTACCATTTATTGAAACTTGTGGCATCACGGAATGAAGTAATTCCTGTGTATCGTGATTGTGTTTTCTACTCATATAAAGACTTGAACTTCAGTTGTTTTCAGAGAGGTTTATTTCATTGTGTAATGAGCTGATATAGCCTTCTTTAAAGCAATTTTGTCCCTACCCAACAGAACCAATTTGTTTTTAATCACGCTTACCCAGGTTCTGAGGGACACAGGGTTACCCCTTCTTTGTAAAACAATTTAAAGATAGCAGGGATAAATGAGGAAATATTGGTGAATTAATAATTCCCCAGGTAATTCCATTTTTCTCAGTGGTTTCTCAGAGTACAATCCAGTATCCTACATAATTAAAAAGCAGTCTGAGATGAATTATGAAGCGAATTTTGAAAGAACAGATCATCATTTAGGGAAAAAAATACGCCATACACCAGTTAGGAAAAGATAGTTATACAATATAGGCCACATTTCTTGTGATGACCTCTTAGAAGCCATTGGTGATTATTAAAAAGCCTAGTGGACTGAATCTTATTTTTTAAATAACAATAGACCGTGAAGGAGCATGATAAGAGAACATTTGGGGTTAAAAGTGTAATTTTGGAACTATGCTGCAGCACAGAAATAAAACGTTGAAGTAGTTAATCAGCATTTAGTCATTTTGTGGTCATAGGACAAACCTTTCGAAACAAAATAATTTATTAAATTGTTTTAGAAGTAAACTTCACAATCACTTGAGAAACATTGTAGATTCTTATGATGCTGGTAGCTGTTTTATTTTGCATCTGTCTGTAGGATCTTTGAAAGTGTTTGTTAAATTTTAGGGGTATCAGTCATGGTGGGCTTAATTAAAAAAAACCTCTGCTGAAAAAATCACAAACTGATTCTCTTAGGTTTATGACTACATTTGGAGAAGATCTCCAGCATTTGTTGAGGTTCACAGAGAATCTTGAAGTTGTTCTGGAAGTGTTGAAAAAGCACTTTCCAGAAACACTCCAATATACAAAATGTAACTCAGCACAGGGAAAATTTCTTCATGCATTAATGATGCACAAAAGTTCATGAGAACAGTGATTTTTCCTATTCTCTATCGGAAAAATATTTTCTATTGGGAAAACACTTCTCAGGCATAAAGTTAAATTTAAAAGCTTGATCCCTTCCCGTTGCCATCCTAGAAAGGTCCATCACTATTGACAGAAATAAATGTGTATGCATTTACTGAGCGGGAAAATACCTTGAAATTGTATGTGAATCCCCACAAAATAACGGGTTTGTGAGTGTTCATCTATGCCTGCTGGGTGACCCATCTAAAAATTATAACAGTTCTGCCCCAACACTAAACTCACAAGTTCCACAGTTACTCTATATTGACAGATTTTCTGCAGTTGTATATGGGAATTTTACAGAAATGAATCATCACCAGTGCTGTTTCTATTATCCGTACATATTTTCAGGGTGTCTTTTTGAGTACACAGGTGCTAGTTAATTTAGACCAGGAGTGAGGATATTGGGTTCCTAAAACATGATATAGCCCTTATTGAGAATATGGTCAGCCAGGTGTCAGAAACGAATTTCTCCATTCACAATGTGCTTTTTAAGGTGATCTTGAATAAATTGAAGGGATCAGTCCTAAGATCTAATAGGACACATTCCAGTGGAGAGGGTCAAGATGATAGAATAAGTGAAGGCAACATTGGTGGAGTAGATGCAGTAAGGTGTTGTGAGTGTCGAAAGTAGGGAGTTATAGAGAGATCCTTACAGTGCACAAAGGAAAGGCTGTGGTGAAGAGAGTGGGAAGTCGGCCATGGGTACCTTTCAAGATCAGGCCTAGGAGGCTGCTGGCTGTTAGCCAATCAAATGTTGTCAGTAGAGGGAGATGGGTTCATTGTGTGGGACGGTGCACATTTTTCACTTTGCAAAGTTTCTAACGTTTTCAGTTGGAGAGAAGGCAATCTGTTGTAACTGACCAGCTTGCACACAATGTATTAATTCAAAAGTTTTACTATGTGATCAAATGGATAACATGGACGGATTTTGTATGTTGCAAACTTAATACAGTTCAACTGTAGATGAGGTGAAGATAAATAAGTTCACTTTAAATTATCATTAAAAGGCACTTCAGGGTGTCTGGATGAAGAGGAGGGAGTGAGCATGTCCATGGGAAAGAGATGCCAGGAGATGAGAATTTCAGGGACAGGTGGGGGTCTGGAAAGTGGAAAACTTCAGTTTTAGATAATTTGAGTATTGGTGAAAGTAGGGCCATCCAGTGACTGATAGCTGTGCAACAGAGATTTGGCTTTGCAGTTGAGCATGAAGAAGAGAAACATTTGATGATATATGTGTTATCAGAATGGATACAGTAGGAGAAATGTAGAGCAGAGATGCTCATGCCAATGGAGAAGGTATGGAACACAAATAGGAAGGGTAGAAGGTCAGGGAGATGCCTTCATGGAGAGGAGTGATATTGGATGGTCAGAACACAGATGGTATTGAACAAGCGGTTGGTGTTGCATGAGGTGAACCACTTAAGGACAGTCCCAGACATACCAGAGGAGACAATTAGTAGCACATTTTTTAAATTACTTTTTCATTGAATTGAATCTACCTTCACCAAAGAAATTTGCCAACCAAGAATGGGCCAATCAACGTGGTGTTTGCAGTGATTCAGGACTTTTGTAAACAAATTGTCAGACTCGTGAAGTGAATTTAGATAATTGTAATGAATAATTTAACTTCTAGAACCCCCAAAAATAGCCATCCGTCTAACTTCTTCTATGGAGGGACCATTAGCGTGGCATCAGAATAGTCATTTTCACTTTTAACTATGAGGCCAGCTGTAAGCATATTCTGACTATAAACAAGGAGAAAAGGGAGGATGGGCAACCTGAAACGGTTTAAGGGGCATAATAACAAGCCCCTTAACCACCAGAGCATCACTTTTTTGAGCATTCCGGTGGCGTAGCGCAATTGTCAATATTTACTAGATGGCACTTAAGCCACTTAGCATGGCTTAATGCCACATTGTAAATATGCCTCTTTCTGCTGCAGTCTTCTGTGGCAGCGAGGCATGCAATAGGTGTTGCTGTGGGTGTTCCACCACAAATCCTGCTGCATTCAACGCTGTCCCAGATTTACAAGGAGGTGTAAATCTGTGGCAGCACCAAAAATGAATGCCAAGTAGGAGCAGGAATTCAAATGGTGTATGAGGAGAAATGCTTTTATTTCTCCTCATTTTTGCACTGCCAGATTTGGTGCAGCCATGTGCTCCAACATTTTCAAGTAAATATCATGCCCCTCCATTTAATTAAACAATAACAGCCAGGAATAGCAGCCACATCTGTTACAGATGTGTGCTGAAATTCAACTTGCATTAGATAAATGGCATACTTTATACTGTACAGTGGGTGCAATAAAGAGAGGCTCATCCCCCTTTGGGCATGAAATACTGGTACAGTGAACACTAAATTACATGTTAGATGATTGATCCCAGTCTGATAGAAGAGGCCATAAATACCAACTGGTGGTCAAATTCTGAGGTGGTCCAGGTGGCCAGATGTGTTGTGTGTGTGTGTAATCTAGGATGCCACTTACTACTAGTCATTGTTTGGGCTTCAGTTGCTCAAGGACACTTGCTGGTTGCTCTGGTATCACGTTCTAGGGCTGAATGCATGCCCTCTGCTGAGCCTTTGTTTGTGTTTATAAGTGTGTGCAGCTGACCCATTGCTTAGGCGTTACATCTTTAGGCCATGCTCATTTCTTAGGCATGACATCTTTGGGCCATGCTCATTTCTTAGGCATGACATCTTTGGGCCATATGTGATTTACTGCTGCAGTCTTCCATGTGTGCTTGAGGCTGTTCTATATCTGCTGTTCCATTACAAGAAGTGCTAGGGCTTGACAGAGGGCAGTTCTGTTATATTGATATGTTAAAGGGCGACTGTGTAATTGTAATACGTGTTTTATTGTGACTTTGGGTAGCTCGGGCAACAGTTGCTCTGCAGTGTGCTGGACTACTAAAAGCGGGACCATTTTTTATAAATCAATTTGATGCTAACATTTACCCTTCTAGTTGAGTTAGCAACTACAGTCTTGGCTGCCTGTGTTAGTGTCTTGCGTGTGGATGGTCCTTGTTTCTGGCTTGTGGTGTGAGTGGTTTCCTCTGCTTTGGGTATCCTAGCCAGAAGCATTTCCCTAACTTTCAGAGTAACCTTCTTCACGCAGGCACATATTAGTTGCAGGCTACAGTACAGCAAGCTTAAAACCACTGGTAACAAGGCCTTTCATAGGCCTGCAATCCATCTTTAGAACCCAGACTAACCCACTGGTGTACAGTTCTTTGTTTGGACACCTCTTTCCTTAACCATGACCTACTGTAGGTTGTGCAGTGCTTGGATGGCGTTTGACAGCATGCCATTGTCCAGGTTGTTTGTGGGGATGAAGGTAGAGAACACTGTACCTATCTTGGTGCATATGCCCCATTCCATTGCAGTTACTAAGTTCAACTCATACCGATGCTGCTTCACTGTGAGGCATATGGCACACATTACTTCTTTGTTTGTGTTGAGACCATTTTCAGTTGTGTTCATCATTTTCAGCAGTTCCTACCTGGTGATCTGCAACCACTGGCTGTTGGTCTTGGTTTGTGAGGTGAAGAAGGAGATTGGCCTACTACACCTATTTGAGCATCAGTGAAGTACTGAAACTCTTCAGGAATCTTCTTGAATCTGTCCTAACCAAAGCACTCAGCTGACCTTCTTTTGCATACTTGATGTAGAAGCACTGTGCCACTGCTCATGGGGTGGTGATGCAGTGCGGAAAGATCTTCTCTGGGTATGACCAAGGTGGATGTGTAGAGGGTGACCAGTGAGCAGATCCTTCCCCAGTCTGGGACAAGCTGGGTGTAGGCTTGCTCAATGCATTGCCTGTAATAGTTCATTAAGTAGGAAGTGCCCCACTTCATATCATTATTATGGGTTATACTCCTGCAATTGCTGTTCACTCCGACGGTTATTGTCCCCTTCCCCCTAAAAGAAAAGGAATACATTTGTAGTTTCCTGACTACTATGGGTTTCTCCTTACGCTCTAGCCATGTGTACGCTCCTGCCTCTGAGTTCCAGGTGTTTTGGAATTGTGTCAGTAGGTTGTCAATCGACCTGCCCCCATGGGAACTGTTGTTACTTCTGATACCCAAATTCACGGCCCTGCAGGTGAACTGAACATTGGGGCTCCACTTGTTGTTCACACATTTAGCTCCAGATACACTAAGGGCTTGCCTTTTTCCTCAGTTTTGTACTTGTGTGGGCATGTTAATATACCTGGCTGAGAGTTTGGTGACCTTAAAAGACACCCTTATGGGGCTTGCTTTAGGGTCTGTGTTCCAATACTGTGTCTGGCCTTTTTTATTGAGCTTGTCTAGCTTGGAATGGCTCTCATCCTGCTCTGTCAGGATGTAAAGGACTTTGAGTATGATGTCAAATTTGGTTAGGTTCACTGTGACATCCTTTGATGTTATAGTGCTGGGCTGATGTTTGGCTTCTATTCACATAAGTACAAGTGTATGAGGCACATGGTTTTAATGGATGGTACCCCCTGAGACACGTATACTCTGCCTTTGCCTACTGTATGGGTGTCAATGAGCAAACATAGCAGGAGTTGGTAGATATTTGGCTCCCCACTGAGGTCATGTGCTGATAGCAGGTGTGTGCTAATGTGCTGTGTAACACACATGGGATGCTTTTGTTGTGCGGTTAAGTTGTAAGTTAGATGTGCTAGGTTCTGTGTCTCACACTGGACCACTCTAACTGGGGACCTTGACTAAAACTTGACCTTTTCCTGTTAGGTGCTACATAGCTTAAAAAACATCAAAGCACAATACATAGATGTATGTTTTTAGTCTGAGTTTGACAGATTTGATGTAAAGTCAGGGGGGTAGCACTATGGGCACTCCTAGCCACAAAGAGTTTGCAACCTATGGGTGCTTCTATCTCAAACATGCTCGTTTGTTCATAGTTCTTGTTGAAAAAGTATGTTATGGTGACTCCTTTGGTGGTTGTGGTAGTGATGGGTCCCAATGACTGTCCGATGTGTGTATCCATGACCCTTTGCTTTCAACCTTGACAGCTGTAAGAGTTGAAAAGATTACTTTGAAGGACCCTTTAAACATGCTGTCTCTCTGCCTGTGATGGAAATTGCAGATTAGAACTTGGTCTCTGGGCTACAGGATGGTGTAGGGTAAGTCAACTGGGTTGTTCACCGCCTTCCTTTTGGTAACCAGTTTAGAGAGGAATCTGTAATCTTTGGTCAATTTAGAGAGATATTTATACATTTCATTACCTAGGGCCACGGAGCTGGACTCTGTGATTCGTTTGTTTCTGTTCTGAGGTATTGGTGTCCAAACTGACATACAAGTGACTAGCTGATGGGGTGGTTAAGTGGTGGTCTCTGCTTGAGGTGTTCCTTAGAACAAACAGGGCACAAGGGGCAAGCAATGCAGCCATTTCTTACCCATGGTCTGGCACAGTTTGCTGAGCTTGCTTTTTAGCAGGCATTACACTATGCCATTGCTTTGGGGGTGGTATGCTGAGACCAGCTGGTGGGGTATGTCCCTCAGCGTACAGATGTTTTTGAACATTTAGTTGACGAAATGTTGCCAGTTGTCTGATCAGATGACCCCCCACCTAGGTATGACTTCTTGAACCAGGTAGGTAGCTGGGGGTTTACAGGGCCAGCCTCTATCCTCCTAGAAATGGGGCAGACCATCATGATCAGAAATCAGAAAGTGGCACATCTGTCAATCATGTGTATGAAATCGATGTGTAGTGCCTGGAATGGACCAGAAGGTCTCAGGATAGATGAGGTTATGTCCTTAAGTGTGGATTTTAGGTGATTACAGCTGACATACTGTGCACTCATTTAGGTACAATGAAATAATGCTCTCTTCAGGATTGTGTGCCAAGAGGTGAAGCTGGTTCAGGGCTGTGTAGAATAGGCTTTGGTGCATGAAGGATTTCCTAGTAACAGTGTCCCTATAGATGAGATTGTGGAGTGTCTGTGTGCATCTGCATCCCCTAGATTTCCAGAGTTATTGCTCATGTGGGAGAGCCACTTCCATTATTTCCCTTAGACACAACCTAGCCGTCTCAGTGTGTGTAGTTCAGAAGGTGGTAAGGAGTCCTCTGAGGGTTGCTTCTCATCGTCCTGTTTTGGGAACTCATGGATTGCTCCTGTGGTCCCATAAGGTGCTTCATTTCCGGCCCTTTAAACAAGTGTGTTGCCCTGGAAGAACAAGTCCTGGCCTTCTGTATGTGCGGTGCACTTGACTGCTACTTGTTTCGGCAGGATCAGTGCATTGAAGAAGAGTTATACATGGTCCTTGTGCATTACTGGTGTGCTGTTAGATTTGACGAAGCCTCTTCTCTTCCATTTGCTAGTACTGGAATGTACGGTAAGTGGAACATAGGCTGAGTCAGAAAATACCTCGATGGTGTGCCTTGTGTAAGGGTCCTAATGATTACCACCAAATCGACTAATTGTGCAGAGAGGTGTGAGAGCAATGTCTGCTATGCTGTGATTTGCAGGAAAGCTGAGGATGTCTGGTTATCTCTGATGACCACTGCTACCCCTGTGTGCCAAACACCAGTTTCTTGACCTATGACTGAGGAACCATCTACGAACATGCTTTTTCAGTTGGAGAATGGGTATTTTCTACACTGGTGGATTAGTCTGGTGCCTGCACAGGGCAGTTCTGGACTTCCTGTAATTCTTGTACTTCATGGGCAATGAAGGTTGCTGAGTTGATGATATGGCACCTCACTATGTTGAACACTGGTCTGGATAGCATAAGCTCATATCCTGAGACCCTAGGGGTGGTCAGTGTACCTTTACCTTTCTGTATAATTGCAAACACTGCTTGTTTGGTGAACAGTGTGAGGGATACCCCATGACCATGGAGGTGCTTTTGTCCATCACAAAAGATGCGGAGGCCAGGACCTGCTCACAAGGGCAATGTCCCTACATTCCAGAGTCAAGTTCACTACTCTAATATGTGAACTTGACTAGGTTTGTGTCCTAAGGGGTTCTTCTGGGTGAGTACTGCCATCATCACCCATCCATCATTATGTCAGAAAGGGAGAACTCCTTGTCATAGTCTGAGGTCCCAAGCATGGGTGCATTCGTGATCTTTTTTTTATCGGGTGAAGGCCTCTTGCATCTCAGGGGTCCATTTCAATTGGGTACCACCAGACTTTGCATTAGTCATTGCGGCCAGCAGGGGCCTATGAGGATGCTGTAGTTGAAGACCCATTGCCGGTTGTAACTGCAGAGCCACAGGCATTTTTACATCTCCTTCTTTGTCTGGGGATTTCCATTGCTCTAATGGTGCGTGCTGGCCCGGTTGAGACTCATCTTCTTGAGTCTGACATCAACTTACCCAAATAGCTGGCCTCCTGTAAAACATATTGTCTTTTCACCTTATCCCCATTGTAACCTCTTTCTGCTAGAGTAGTGAGGAGAGTTACAGTGTCTTGTCTGCATATCAGCTCAGTAGGCCTGCATATCAGGATATCATCAGCAGACTGGAATAGGGTGAGGGTACATTGGAAGTTGGACAGATCACACCTCAGAATCCTACTAAAGATACTTAGTGACACACATCACCCTTGAGGCGACCTTTGAAAGAGCAGTTGTGCTCCTCTAAAGGTGAATGCCCTTAGGTACTGGCTGCCACGGTGAAAGAAAATGCTAAAGAAGGCATTTTTAACATCTATGAATGAGAAGTCTGCAGCCTAAATTAGGATGTTGGTCAGCATGATGGAGGGGTCTCGTACCACAGGAAACTCTGGAAGCACTACATAATTTAGGGGGTATAGGTCCTGTACTAGGCACCAATTTCCCCCCTTTGCCTTCTTCATGAGGTGAATAGGGCAATTACAGGGTGCACCCTGCACGTAGCACTCTGTGATCAATGAGGGCATGTATTTAGTGGGCTATGCCTTTCTCTTCTTCCCTGATCAGTAGGTACTGTTTTACTCTGAGGAGGATGGCTCCTTCCCTGATTGTGACCTTAACTGGCCTGCCCGTGTTGATGGCCCTCAAGTCATGTGGACCAGTTGCCCATAGCTGTGGAAGTACCTGCGTGAAGTCTTGATCCCTTAGGGATGTTGCAGCGATGACAGACGTGCTGCAGTTCAACTCTGATGTCTATGGGATCTTCAAAGACTATTGTTGAGGCTTCTGGGTAGTTGGCAAACAGTTATCCTTCTGAAATGTCCTATAAGTGAAGACCTGGGTCTCGGAAAATTAAGCATGTCCATGGGACTTGATCAAGACTCCCTAAGTGGGTCTGATCTCCACTGCCTCGACTGTCAATAGTTCCCCCTCCTGGAGTTCCCACACTTTGTGCCATTCTCTACAGAATAAGAATTGCTTGGGCAGCTGTAATTGTCTACCTAATAGTGTTTAGGCATTGGTAATGAGGTTCAGGACTGCCTTGGAGAATTCAACCTGGTCTGTTGGTGAAAAATGCAAAAAGAACAATTGATGGACAGAATGCAGAACAATGTCATACATTCACCCCAGTACAGAGATCTGGGCCTAAATCCATCATTGTTTTGCTCACCAGGCCATTCCAGTTTGGACCCAGCCATATGCAAATCAGTCTTCACCCTGCACCCAATGGGAACAATCCAGCACAAACTGCCAGGCCAGGTCCTCACATGGACTGGAAACAAGCATCCTAGGACTGGTTTCGGGCTTTCAGCACTCATCAGCCAGGATAGCTTGACTCCAGTGGCATGGAGAGCACGAGACCCACGTCTGGGCATACGCGTCCCACTCGGGGTGACAAATGCAAAAAGAATAATTGATGGACAGAATGCCGAATAATGTCATACATTCATCGCAGCACAGTAAGTAAGTAAGTAAGTATTTTATTAGCACAGTTAATTAAAACCAATGCAATACAAAAGTAGAATATATAGAAACAAGAATAAAATTACATGTATTTTAAAACCGACATAACATAGTCATTGCTGTTCTATTCGTGCTGGTAGTAAGGTTCACGCAAAAAGTACTTTAGCAGTGGAATTAGTTTTTGTTTTAAAAGCGGATATGAAAAACTGGTGAGAACTGCACTCCTTCGTATGCGAGTCCCGTATCGAATGAAATGGCGCTTCAACAGGAGTTTCCACTCATCTAGCAGTTTCTCGCAGGAGCATAGCAAGTGTAGCATGTCCTCTTGCGTAGCGCCGCATAGCCGGCATAGCGTGTCTGCTTTCTCCCTTAACCAGTGTGGAAAATGCTGAATGCAGGGTAGCAAACCTAACCGGTACCTTAGGAAGCACATTTTAGTCGTTTTGGCATAGTCCAGGCTGAGATAGTTCTGAGGAGCTTTTGCCGAGTACGAGTTTAGAATCATCCAGGCATGCGTTCTTTTTGAGAAGTCAGCTTTGTCTTGAACCAATGACAGTTGTTTGATTGACTTCTTGACCAAGATTTTAACCGTTGTATGATTTGTGGAGGTGGCCCAGAGCTGTTCCAACCCAGTGTTTACAAGACTGTTTGCCAAATACTTGGCTGCTGGTGAGGTTGGATGCTGCTCTAACTCCTTCCATAGATAACCGCAGCACAGAGATCTCGGCCTAAATCCATCATTTTTTTGCTCACCATGCCATTCCAGTTTGGATCCAGCCATATGGAAATCAGTCTTGACCCTGCACCCAATGGGAACAGTCAAGCCCGAACTGCCAGGCCAGGTCCTCCCTGGACTGGAAACAAGCATCCTAAGACCTGTTTTGGGCTTTCAGCCCTCATTAGTCAGGATAGCTTGACTCCAGTAGCATGAAAAGAACGGGACCCACGTCTGGGCATACCAATCCCACTCGGGGTGACAATGCAAAAAGAACAATTGATGGACAGAATTCAGAACAATGTCATACATTCATCCCAGTACAGAGATCTGGGCCTGAATCTCGCGTTCTTTTGCTCACCATGCCATTCCAGTTTGGACCCAGCCATATGCAAATCAGTCTTGACCCTGCATTCAATGGGAACAATCAAGCCCAAACTGCCAGGCCAGGTCCTCCCTGGACGGGAAACAAGCATCCTAGGACCGGTTTTGGGCTTTCGGTCCTTATTAGCCTGTATAGCTTGACTCCAGTGGCATGGAGAGCACGGGACCCACGTCTGGGCATACCTGTCCCACTCCGGTGACAAATGCAAATAGAACAATTGATGGACCCAATGCAGAACAATATCATACTTCACCCCAGTACAGAGATCTGGGCCTAAATTCATCATTTTTTTGCTCACCAGGCCATTCCACTTTGGAGCCAGTCATATGCAAATCAGACTTGACCCTGCACCCATTGGGAACAGTCCAGCCCGAATTACCAGGCCAGATCCTCCCTGGACTGGAAACAAGCATCCTAGGACCAGTTTTGGGCTTTCAGCCCTCATCAGCCTGGATAGCTTGACTCCAGTGGTATGGAGAGCACGGGACCCACATCTGGGCATACCCGTCCCACTTGGGGTGACAAATGTAAAAAGAACAATTGATAGACAGAATGCAGAACAATGTCATACATGCATTCCAGTACAGAGATTTGGGCCTAAATCCATGGATCTTTTGCTCACCGTACCATTCCAGTGCCACTGGATTCAAGCTAGCCAGGCTGATGAAGAGTGACATACCCTGAAACTGGTCCCAGGATACTTGTTTTCGGTACCGGGAGGTCCTGTCTTGGCAGTTCGGTCTGGACTGTCCCATGAGGCACAGGGTCAAGACTGATTTGCATATGGCTGGGTCTAAACTGGGGTGGCATAGTCAGCAAAAGACTCTGGTGAGGTAACAAGGACCCCCTAAAAGGGATACATTTCCTGGGTCAGGGTTAAGCAAACATGTGCAGGGGTAAAAGCCCAGGCCAAAAATACAAAGTCTGACAAAAACAGGAAAAAGGACACACCATAAGGAGAGAGGGACTCAAAGAAAGATATTATATGATAAAGTAGAAAGTTTAATTACATTAATAAAAATTGATATGAACATATTCTTCGATACACATGATTAAACAAGAGGAATAACAAATTGATTTTTATAAAAATAAGTTATTCCTGACAGGAATCAGCATCCTCAACAATTTCTGGGCATTATCATTATGTTGACAATAATTCCGTGACCAATGTACATTCTTTGCAGTAATAGCTTATTTTTATAAAAATCAATTTTTTATTCCTCTTGTTTTAATCCTGTGTATCAAAGAATATGTTCATATCAATTTTTATTAATGTAATTAAACTTTCTACTTTATCATGTAATATCTTTCTTTGAGTCCCTCTCTCCTTATGGTGTGTCCTTTTTCCTGTTTTTGTCAGACTTTGTATTTTTGGCCTGGGCTTTTACCCTTGCACATAGTCAGCAAAAGAACAATGGATTTAACCCAGATCTCTTGACTGGGGGTGAATGTATAATTCTTTCAGTATTCCGTCCATCATTTGTTTGTGGAGCACTTTCCGCCCTATGTGGGATTATTATGCCCAGATGTGGGTTATTGTTAATGTTACGGGATATTTATACAAGCGCACAGCTACTCCATGGAGTGTCCCGGCGCTAAAGAAAAAGAAGAAGAAAGAAGACCCTGAAGGAGAGGACCCAGATTACTCTCAGTCAAATGCAATTCACACTATTGATGGAACAGCCAGGTCTTAAGTTGGCGTCTAAAGCTCAGGACCTCAGATTCTTTTCTCAAGGATAAAGGCAGCGAGTTCCAAAGACTACTCACTACCTCCTGAAAGGAGTGCCCACCCTTCCTGATCCGGCAAAAATTTGGTACCAACCTCAGATGTTGGGATGATGACCTCAAGATCCTGGCTGGGCTATAGGGCATAATTATTTTTCTGATATACTGTGCCCCACCGTTATGGAGAGCCTTAAAGGCCAACACGAGAGACTTGAAATCAACTCAATTTTTTTATTAGTAACCAATGTAGTGATTTCAAAAGGCTAGTCATACGTGTTCTCGACCCCAACCATGGAGATTGCTCTGGCGGCTGAATTTTGGACAACCTGAAAACGGCTCAGTAGATACTTGAGAATACCTAAAGAGAGCACATTAGCTTAGTCCAGTCTTGACATTATTAAGGCTTGAACCAATGTCTTTCTGTGAGACTGTGGCAGCAGTGAGAGGAAATTCCTAATTATTTTTAAAAGCCTGAAGCACATGCCAGCCACTGACTGAACCTGCGTCTTCATAGAAAGATCAGAGTCCATCATAACTCCAAGATTTCTAACAGCAGTATAAGGACTGGAAGGGGCCTGTTAATCCTGGGGCCACCACTTCCGCCATTTATCAACCGGAGTATGCCCGAAGGAAATAATTTCGGTCTTGGCTTAGTTACATGAAAGTTGATTCAGTCGGAACCAGTCAAATACAGAATTTAAACACAGATGTATTTGGCTTTCGTTAAATGGCTCATCTTTATGGTAAGTAAACAAAAGTTGAGAATCATCGGCGTAGGTGAGAACCTTGGCCCCTAGGTTCTCTACTAAGGGGGCAAGAGGTGCCATATAAATATTAAAAAGAGTGGGGCTCAAAACGGAGCCCTGAGGCACTCAAACATTCAGAGTAGGGATATCGGCTGAGAAAAGTGGGGACCAGACCGATTGCTGACGGTTGTCCAGAAAGGATGAGAACCATCTTAGAACCGTGTACCCGAAACCACACTCCTTTAGCCTCAGGAGGAGGCATCCATGGGGCACGGTATCAAAGGCCGCCGACAGGTCTAGCAGTATTAAAACTGCCTTACCTCCTCTGTCGAGGGTGACTTTGATACTTTCGGAAACCTCAAGTAAGGCAGTTTCAGTGCTGTAGTTGGCCCTAAAACCCGACTGGCTAGGATGAAGGGCATTTGTGGCCTCAATAAAGTTCATAGTAACCTTGTTTACATACTTCTCCAAAGCCTTGGCAAAAAAAGGGAGCAATGTAATAGGCCTATAGTTGCTACCTACAGTAGGATCCACTGAAGGTTTCTTCAGGAGGGGGAGGATTTTTCCCTGTTTCCATCTGGTCGGCACTTGTCCGCTGGACAAGGAGAGATTAAGAACTTTATTTAGAGCAGGGTTTAGAACTTCTGCAACAGCTGCTATTATTTTTGCTGGACAAGGATCCATAGGGGACCCAGATGTTGGTGTCTTCATAATAGTAAGTGAAGTATCTAAAGACACAGGAGGAAATTTCAGCAAAAGTTCATTCCTGGAGTCTTTCATCAGGAGGAGCCCCTCATTCAGAATCAGGAGAGCAGGCCTATCAAAGGTATCTTGAATGGCCTTAATCTTATCGTAGAAAAATTTAGCAATCTGGTTGGGCCATTCACAAGTAGGGACAAGGGCACTATGAGTGACTGTAGGAGAAACTTAGGGCTAGATGTAGGTAAATCTTTTTTACCGATTCTAAAATACAGAATTTTACCAATTAGGTATTTTAGAATCGGTAAATTAGATGTAGGTAATAATTCGGTATTTTTTTACCGAATTAAAAGCCTCTTCATAAGATATTATGCTGTTGGACAGAAGAAGAGGGCACAATGAGGGCACAATAAAATCTTTTTGATGTCACTATAAAACTTATAAAAAATCATAAAGTGTATAGTCGATTGTGTAGCCTTTCCGTCACAAGGACATTTAGGTAGATTCTGTGCCCATGGTTCACTTTTTGGGTAGACCACATGAAAATGAAGTAACAGCAAACGCAATCTTGTAAGCAGAAACCTATCATAGACATTCTTTACTTCTACCAGATGGTCTTGGATCCTAAAAAGTCTGTATCCTGATAGATATCTAGTCATTGTTTTTTTGGTTATTTCCATATACACTTTTTTTCAATTCTTTCGCTCCATATAAATAGCTTTGACCTAATTTGTGCTATATATTAGTAGGCCTTGGGGTTCCTGGACTGTCAGATTGTCCACTATTTCTGCTAACAGGGCTCTCACATTTTGTAGCCATGGGATCTTCCTTGATTAATCCAGACCTAGGTAATCCTTTATCACCTCCATAGTGAATTTAGTGCCCTCCTTAGCCCATACGCCATGCAATTTTCTCAGGGTATTTATTTGGATAGTCTCTTTAATGTGTTCTGTACCCAGTTCTTTACGTATAATAAAGTGGAAGTTTAACTGGGTACACCTAACAACCCACCACCACAATGGGGAGCTGTTCAGGGCTACTGGTAAACATTTGTTTTTATACAGCTTCACCATTTCCATAACAGGCTTATGTGCAATTTTTTTAGAAAATCTAAAGAGTGATGAATAGCACTAATAAAGTTAAGTTTTGCTATCTCCATACGTGATGTCCAGGTGTTTTCACGGGAAAATATACTGCCTAGATAGTTAAATATTTAGGGGCATATTACCAACGAGTAGAAACATTTATCACTAACTAAGCTTAGCATCGCCAGAAATTATTGTTGAGATAATGTGCTATTAGCAATGTTTATCTCCAAAGCGATAATTTTTCCGGCGATAGCGTGAATATCGCTGAGAATACCGTGATATTCACTCATTAGCGACGAAATGCTCTTAGCCATGTTATCCACCTCCCATTGGATAACATGGCTAAGAACTGGTCAGAGCAGGCGTTAGTTTTTGGCGATAGCGAGAATATTTCTATCGCTACGCCTGCTTTGCTAATAGGCGATAGTGACGTTAGCGACTGTTTTCAGTAGCTAACAGGTAGGGTACGCCCACTTTGCATGTCATTAGCGATAAATATTGCTGACATGCAAAGCGGGCCCCAAACCGCTCTCTATCGCCTAAAAGCTGTCGCTAACATCAGTTTGCGACAGCTTGCTAATATACCGATAGAATTATCGCCGCTTAGCGGCCGAAAACGGCCTCTAAACCGGCGATAATTGCCTATCGCCCCCCTTGGTAATATGCCCCTTAGACCTCTGTTAATTTAATCTCATTAACATAAAAACGTTTCCCTAGTTTTTTTTCCCCACATGATGTAACAAAAGTTTTCCCTAGATTTAGCTTGAGCACTATCTGGCATACTATCAAGGACAGCGTTAAAATTATCGCCTGTTTAGCAGCAGAAAAGTGCGGCTAAAGCTCCAATAATTTTAACGCCATTTTTGATAATATGGCCCTATATCTTCCATGAATTTCGCAAATGATAAATTAGTCATACTAATCCTCGTAAAGCAGAACGGGAGTTGGTATGAGTGCCTACCCTGGGGGCATCAGCACTAGTTTCTTGTAGAGTGCTGTCTACCCCATTTATGCACAAGGAAAATAGACGGGCCCGAGCACACAACCCTGTCTAATCCCCTATGTCTCCCGGAATTTCTTTGTGAGTTCACCATTTCGGCCATTACATACAAATGTTGTTAAAATGGCATATAATCGGGAGAGAAAACAGATGATATCACGGGGTGCTCTTGTTTCACATGATTTACAAGGTCAAAGGCATTTGACAGATCCGCAAAGCATAAGTATAAACAACCTTCTGTTGCCTGAGTATGTTTGCTAATTATAAGGTGGAGATTAATCCCCTGTTGTATCGTGTCTATTTCTTTTCTAAATCCATATTGTACATCAAAGATAACCTCGTGCTCGTGGGCCCACGCTTCCAACCTTGCCATTATCACCCTTCCCATTACCTTCAGAGAAGAATCTAATAGTGATAAGGGTTGTCGCATATATCATCCCCTCTGTCCCCCTTCTTGAAATTGGGCACAATCACACTTTCCGCCCAGATGGATGGGAAATGACCTTGCGCAGCAGCATTAAAAAGTTGAGTCAGGATTGGGACCCATAGGGATGGATATGGCTTGAAGGCATCCACCGGGTCTCCACTGGTTCCAGGCGCCTCTCCCAGTGAGCTTTTTGTTAAGGCAATACTAACTTCCTCCATGGTAATAAAAATCTAGTGCAGATTGATTTCTGTTATAAGTAGGAAGATTTGTTACTGTAGTCTCAATATTAAAAATAGCACCAAAATGGGTCATCCCATCCAAACAACTGGTGCAACTGAGATGTCCAAACTTCGGGCCGCGCAGTCTTTCAGAAAAGGTGAATTTATGATTTGTCAGAACACTATATTATTACCTGGGACCGCCGCCTGCTCCAAAGTTGCCCTTGCCTGTTCTCATAGTTCCCTTTTCCTGTTATTGATTTCCATCTTATAGGGGTTTCCTGGAGGGCTTTCCTCAAGGTTTGTTTGCTTTTGAGCAAAATGAGTTAAACCACTACGAAGAAGTTACTTTATTCACAATTTTTCACGCAGGCCTATGTAGTTTCTCCGAGATAGCCTCCAATATTTTGCGAAAAGTGTTTACATTTGTCTTGAGATTTGCACCCATTCAGTGCAAATCTGAAATGATTCCCAATGCTCGGAAAAAACTGATCTATATAACAACTGATCTATATAACTGATCTATATAATACTAAACCATTTAAGGAGTACTGTTTTTTCCTCGAGCACAATTAATTGAGGGTACTTCCCCGTGGGGTTCCTCCTGGGACTCTCCTTTAGTGAGTGAAATATCCAAGGTCAATACTAGGACAATATGATCACTAAGGACAGTACATATATTCTATAGCATGTCACTAACGCTAGGACCTTAGCAGAAACAAGGATGTGACCAATAACAGAACAGTACCTGTTGCCAACAAAGGTTGACATACCTACTCTATTAACCTTCAAATTCTGGGCAACAATCTCCATATTATATCGATACAGGATTTGGTTTCAGCTGTCCCTGCGGTGCTCATGAAACAAATGTGGTTGGTAGGTTCCACAGCAGTCCACATAGCCACATGTAGCATTACCATTAGTATGACATTTTTTAATGTTAAAATCTCAGACCCAAATGAACATTGGATCTGTAGATAGCTGATTTAAAAAACTCTCCTGGTCTTTTCCTTGTTCAATTGCAACTCAGCCTCAGCTTTTGTCAAACAGATTCTTATAATAATTAATGAAAACTACCTCAACATTTTGGTTGAATTATTTGATGAAAATTAGATTTAGTCTTTGTTTCCCCAACCTTAGTATTTGTACAATTTGAAATGAGTGTAACTAGGCCACCTTTGGCGCGCCCTTGGTCTGATGGTGGAGACTGAAAAATAGCCATCTACATATAGATTCTTCTCCATCCAGGTTCCTTTGAGACAGACTATCTCTTCAGAATTTAGTGATTCAATCCAGTCTGGATTTTCAATCTTATACTTTACTCCTAATGTGTTCCAACTCATAATTTTAATTATTTTACTTGTATTATGAACCCTTTCTTCCCTTATTTTGCTACTGTTTGACGGTCTTGTTTCATTTACGTCCCCCCGCCGCCATTCATTACATCAGATTCCCTCTCGTATCAATCTTGCTCTTTTAAATGTGATAGTGGAAGATATCTGTTATATGAGGGAATCACCGGGAGGGGAATACCACATACTCCCTGTTGACTATTCCGTTTAGATATTGCTGGGTTCTTAGCCCAATTCTGGGTACCCCATGACTCTAAATTAGAGGGATACGATCCTCCCCTGTAAAGGGGTCTATAGAAATTTCACAAAGGTAGGGTTTCAATAGAGATTTGGCTTGGCAATTTCTGAGTTAACCTTTGTAAGAGGTTTCCCAATGTGGGTGATCTTTAGAAATTAAAAATTATACAGTCTCCCCCATTCTCCTTGGGATGGATACCTAACCATGGTATGTGTTTTACACATAAAACTTATTGTGAGTTGTGACAAGTCCCCTTCTCACCCAGATTTGTTTTGTAACCAGTGAATCGACCTGTTAACCAAAGATTCATATTCTTCCTGGCCTTCCTTAGCAGGCGTAGGGACTCCCGTCAGTATTATAGTATATGGCGTGCATTCAGGGGGTAGCTAGGGGTATCCATTTTTACAGATGTCATCTCTGGGGCATTCAGCATTATGTGAGGAGTAGATTTTCATGTTGTGTTTTGCTTTTGTCGCCCTTTGTCCACTTGTCCCACTCCCGTTGCATTATCTATCACAACCTTCTCCAGATCCAAGGGAGACAGTCAGTTTTCCTCCCCCTGCCTTTTAGCTATCAAATTGTTATTAGCTGACTGTTGTGAGGACATGACATCCAGTCTCAACACGAGTGCTGAAACTTCTTGTTTAAGTAAATCCTTCAAAAGCTCTTTAGATTTTTCCAACCATACGCTCATGACCTTCTCTAATGGGGCGCAAAGACCTGTTACTTAACCAAAGATGTTTGGTGGTATCTGTTGCTACAGTACACACTTCCAGGCCTCCTACTCCTCCTGTTCAATGGGTTGTGTGTGTACCTTTTGCAGTTCTAGTGGATGTAGTCTTAGGTTTAGGTTTTGCAGGTCTCCTTGCTTTTTTGGTCTTGAAAGAACTGACTTCTGGTCGGACGTTCGTGGGATTCCTGCTTCACCTTGATCAAGGGTACAGTCTAGCCCATGCAATATGCTTAGACCGGATATGGGTTGGGTCAGAATTTCTGTATTACTGTCAAGAGAGGCTACACCCAAACCTAATAAAGTCTTCTTTCTGATAGGTTTATTTCTGCATTAACAGCACTCATGGCCTTCACTAACACTCGATTAATTGAGGTTTTTTTTGGACTTTGTCCACATGGGGTACCCATCTATTTCTTATTTCCTATGGTTGTGGATAGGCAAAAGACACCATGCAACTAGAAAATAAATGATTCAATATTGGGCAAGATGGTCCTCTACTCACAGGTACAAGGTTTAGGATCCCCCAGGCCACAATAGTTATATCCTAAATCCAGCACTGTAGTTTGGGTAGATTAGAAACAGGACTATTGACTGTATTAGCTGTATGGACCATATAAAAAAGCCCCAAGGTCCCAATATTGCTGCGAGATTCCTTTTCCAAATATGCCAAATACTTTGTGCTACAGGACTCAAAGGGGTGACCCAGTCTCTGACGGGCACAGACATCTTGGCCCGGGTGAGGCCCACGCATGTCCCGCCCTGTGGGACGCCTCTATGGAAGATAAGGCACTCCTGTACTGGAAGCAACCTCACATCTGCCAGTAATGCTGTGCAGTGTGGTCTCTCCCTCCCCCAGCACAGAGCACAGGAATGCGCTCCCCGGGCCACAGAAATGCAACAGAAGAGGGTCCTGTGCTGCTGGACACCTCAATGGAAGATAAGGCGCTCCTACACCAGAAACAGTGTTGTGTCTACCGGGAATGCTGGTGAGTATGGTCTCTTCCTCCACTAGCACACAGCACAGAAATTGACTCCCCAGGCTACAGAAATGCAACGGACGAGGGTCCCTATGGTATTCATATTATTTAGGAAAGGAAAGCAAATTGCAACCTTTTACCCTTTCCAATGGACACTAGTTGATGGATCCAGTCCTCCATGGGCACGCATGTTTGCAGTAAAGAGAGGTGCCCGCCACAACTTTTTCTATAGAAATGTGTGCATAGTGGTCTCAGGTGGCTGGGTCCTCCTGTCTACAGGCTGCAGGCTTGGTATCCACTGTGATCAGCTCATATCTGGCTCGACAAATATTCTACGCAGGTTTTGACTATCAAAAAAGAGAACATCAAGGCCTGACAATCAGGAACAGTTTAAGTTTAATTGAACAATAACAGCTTGGAACAGCAGCTAAATCTCCTACAGTTGCGTACATCAATTCAACTTGCATTGGGTACATGGCATGCTTTATACTGTACAGTGTGTGCAAAGAGGAGCTCATTCCCCCTTGGGCAGGAAATTCTTGTACAGTGGCCCATAAATTATGTGTTAGATCCTTGATCCCAACCTGATAGAAGGGCCCATAAGTATCTACTGACAGTCACATTCTGAGGTGTTCCAGGTGGCCAGGAATCTGGTGTGTTTATAATCTAGGGTGCCACTTACTACTAGGCATTGTTTGGGCTTTATCTGATGAATGCAACTGGTTGCTCTGGTACTGCCTCTTTGGGCCAAATGCTGGCCCTCTGTTGAGCCTTTGTCTGTGTCTATGACTGTGTGCATCTGACTTGTTTCTTAGGCATTACATCCTTAGGCCATATGTGATTTACTTCTGCAATCTTCCAGTTGTGTTTAAGGCTGTTCCGTATTAGGCCTGGGCAGGAATTTCTTTCCTTGCTCACGCTCGCAAATGCTAAGTTGATTAGCATGGGCAAGGAAAATTTTACTCCAAAGCACTTCCCAGTGGGATTTCTCAATGCGGGTGGTCACGGATGGCCACAACTGCTAGCATTGTGAAACCTTCTATTGGCCTTGAGGAAGCTGCCGCTTGACTAGAAAATCTACTTGAGCAGCAGGAAAAAACAGCGCCCTATTGCACTGCTCATGGTGCCGTCCACACTGATTTTCCAGCTTGGGACAAACACCTGGCACTAAAAATCAACACCAACGGCGTGACCTAACGCACTCCGTTGCTTGCAGAACTCCACGTAGCATGGCCGAGTTTTACATTGAACTCCGGGAACTCTGCCCAGGTCTATTTCATATCTGGTGTTTCCATCGTAGGAAACTCTAGGGTTGGACAGAGGGCAACTGTGTTATATTTATCTGATAAAGGGTTACTCTGAAACTCTAACAAGTGTTGTATTGTGAATTTTGGTAAAAGGCAACTAACTTGCAGCCCTTTTTATTTTACTTTAACATTTACCTAAAGCTGAGCATACATTCAGCTTACTGCTTTTAAAGTTTTATTAGACTGAGAGGTGAATTTTGTTCTCTGCCTCACTTGTTTACTTTTCAGCAGCGAAAATATTGTTTAAATCAATTCATAGGATGGACAATTATTTTATATTTTCTTTTATAAGCCTTTATTTGATATATTCTACAATTTTGTATAAAGGAGCTATAGATACAGTAAACAGCACTGCATATCTGTTTGAAGGACTTGTTATAAGTCTTGGCCATTACATTCAAGATAGTTACAGATGTGTGTGCTAAGAGCTGCCAGGAGAATGGCAATAGATACCAACATATTGGTGTGTCATTCATTTTTAAATAAATAATTCAGCATTGAAAAGGCAAACATCTTCATGTTCATCATTGTAGCACAGTCACTGGCTAGGAAGCAGTACCATTGATGGTATTCTTGAAAAGGTTACGAAACTTGTTAACACAAGAAAGATAAGGAATTTCAATGTACCATAACAAATACCATAACAAATAGTCTAATATTTGATAGCAGGCTTTAGGATTATAAATGTCCCTAGAATGATAAATATACATTTTAGGGCATAGATTTACCAGGACTCGGCAAACGTGGTGCAAAGTCGCACATGCTATTTATTATACAGCACAAAATGAGTTTTGTGCTGGAGTGATGCATTTGTCAACCTGATTTGTATTGCCGTGCTGCTTTGCGTCAAGGGGGTTTACTGGGGTCGATCAGTGCACACTCATTTGTTTCTGCAAAGCTTGATCTACTAATATTGCTTGACCAGTCTTTGGGTGAAAAACAAGCACATACTTGAAGCAGACGTGAACAATAGGAAATGTTTTAATTTCTCACAAAAACCAATAAAATGCACGTGCACTGCATGGCAAACATCCAAAGTGCTGGATCCTTCTGAACTTGTGTATTTATAAGATTTTGCACTCAAACGTCGTGCTCCAGTATGAATGCTCTGCTAAACAGTGCAGACTCACCATTGCACCATGGTAAGAGGCTGTACATCATGCAAAGCAGTCATGTTTGCTCACCACTGCTGAGAATGACACCAGTAGCAAACCAAACCTCGTAGCTGTAGAGGTATTTTTTTTTCCACCTTCACAAAGCAGTACAGCAAATTAGAAGGTTGTGCTGCATTGCATGAGCAAATTAGTAAACTTGGGCCTACATTTTTTTAGTAATGTGGTGGACCGTAATATTTAGTACATACATAGTCTGTTTTTAAATTCTAATAAAATCGGAACCTTTTAGTCTCCACATTCCCTTAGTGGGAAATAAATATTCCATTGGACAAACTAAGGGCCTCATTTATGAAAAGTGATGCATCGCTTCGTGAAAACAACGATGCGTCACTTTTCATTGCGCCCTCCTTGCGACACCAATGATGCGTCATATTTACAGTATGACCCATCATGTCGCAAGGAGTCACAGATACGTCAGTATTTCTGACGTATCTGTAGGCGCAAAAGTGACGCATTGCTGGAGTGTGTTTGTAACGCAACTCTAGCAATGTGTCCTTTCACAAGGGCCATGCCCCATGTGAAAGGGCCTGCGTCAGTCTTACGCCTGCTGTGAGGCAGGCATAAGATTCTGAAGCATTTGAGTCCAGGAAGTGGCGCAGTGAAATCTCATAGATTTCACTGCGTCACTTCCATGACCCTTTCTTGCGTCAATACGCCCCACTTGCATACGTTATACCTAACGCAGGTATAATTTGGCGCCGGGGTTTACAAAGTGACGCATCTGCCTAGATGCCTCACTTTGTAAATATGGCGCAACAAGGCACATTTTTTACGCCACTGCTGCGTCACAAAAAGTGACGCACCGGCGGCATAAAAGTAATGCGTGGCCTCATAAATGAGGCCTTCAGTAACTAATGGGGAAATTTACAGTTTCACTGACAGGCTGCTCTGTCGCTAATGCAATAGAGTAGCCTGTTAGCCAGACTATCAGTCTTCCTGTCTCATTTAGATATGGGTGGACTATAAGCTTTTAAGTGATGGACCCCTTGTTGGCTCAATTGATAGGAAGCCTACTATGATGCCCTGAGGAAGTACGGCCTGCCAGAGGAAGGGTATTACCTACCTTATTTAGGGTGGATGGTGTGACGTTCTTATTTTTAAACGTTCACGATCGGGAAAAATGTGTTGGTGAGTGACTCCCATAAATTGGGAGCAAATGCTCAGGGAGAGGAGGTCATTGGGTTTTTGGTTTTCAAAAATAAACACTCCTTTGGGAGCTTGTTTTAGAAAAAGCTAATTTATTTTACATGTTTAGTGGATGACAATGAAACTGACAGTGACTTGCAACACAGCATTTGACAAAAAATCCTTTCAAGGTACGGAGATGACTGCAGGTCCGGTGGTCATCTCTAAATTTGGTAGACAGTAGTCTGTCAAGGTGGCCAAGATAATATTCTCTATCACCCTGGCAGAATGTACTCTGTCATTGGCCCATAAATGACTACAGAAACTTCCATGCTAAACAGAGGTAAGCATCTCACTTTCACTACCCATTTCCTCAACTGTTCAATTTATCATTGGTTAGAGAACTGTGGGCCATATTATCAAGGAAGGGCGATACATTATTGCCGCTTTTATCGGCAGGAAACTGCCGCCGAAACGGCGATAATGGGCTTGATAATATGCCCTTTTGAATTCCCATAGAAGCCCAGGTTCTGGTGTTAACCTGGGCTTCTATGGGAATTCACAAGGGCCTATTATCAAGCCCATTATTGCCGCTTTATCGGCAGTTTCCTGCCGATAAAAGCGGCGATAATGTATCGCCCTTTCTTGATAATATGGCCCCGTGTTTCCTGAGTAAGTGCACTGGAGAATTTCTAATATTTAAGGAATATACTCATTTGTTTCTTCAATTATTTAGAAAGTGTCTGCATCATTCCAACAAATACATTTTACTACTGAGGAAATGCTTTTAGGCTGCTCAGCGTGAAGTAATTAGAATGCAAGTGAGTAAAAATAAGAGAGGTAGAAGATCAACATTGAGTAACTTTGGACACTCCTATTGTTATGGTATAGTGTGCATCAGTCTTACTCTCAGCATGGCAAAGGAGACAAACTGCCCACAGTTCTATTTTTGTATCCCTAGTATAAAGCAATTACATTGTTTTTTTTTGTTTTTACTGTACTTGTTGTAATGAGAGCGTGTCCGGCATCCAATAAACTTTTAATTAGTGTTGCTCTTAAGCATTTTGATAATATTCTCATAACTTTTGCCCTTGTTCTAACTGACATCCTTTGACTTATCATTTGTACTAATTACTCTTAATTATGGCACTATTCCTGTATGTTGTCGTTTGACACTTTGCTTTCCCCAACTGCATTTTTTCAAAGGTGGTCGTGGGGACAATGTTATCTCTTGCTTCTTTATTCTCATAATAAGCAGCTATATTGCGAAGCTTCTACAGCACCCACCTGCAGAATCATTTGATGCCTGCCTAAGGAAGTGGGAGAGACTTCAAAGACTTGCCTTTGCCCTGTTTTTCCTGCCCTGGCTCCGAACTCACTACAGGGGAGAATGTAGCCCTTTCTGTGGGGGACAGGGCACAGCCTAGTCAGGTGTAAAGGAGGCTGGGCCCAGCTCCTCCCTCTCATCCTGCCAGGATGGTAATTAAGTCACACCTAAGCTCCCACTCTGTGGGGCTGTCTAGGGGGAATACATAAAGCCCAGTTGTTACCCACCCCAAACAAGTGACCAGAAACGGTCAGCAGGTGCCAAATGGCTATAGCAAGAAAATGCCACCTTCTTAAAAGTGGAATTTTTCAGAATTGCAATTTGAAATCTGACTTTACCATAATTTGGCGCTTCATTTATAAGAAACTGATGCACCAATGCGCCAGCTGCCTTACGCCTACACCAAATGTCCTTGCAACACCATGGATGTACTGTATTTACAATACAGGGTTCCATGGCACAAGGATTCAACAAATGCGTCTGAAATTCTGGCACATCTGCTGGCGCAAAAGTGACACATTGCTGGAGTTGGTCATAAAACTGCAGCATCTCCAGTAATGCGTCAGAACACATAGGTGAGTCTCATTGTAAAAGCCCTGTGTAGATTTTGACGCAGTCAAGCCGTTGAGTGACGCAGTGAAATGTTGTATGTTTCACTGCGCTACTTTTACGTGGTTTTTTTTGTGCGGGAATTCCTACCCTGCATACATTATACCTGGCACAGGTATAATGTGACAGGGGGCACTACAAACTGATGCATGGGACCAAATCCATCAGTTTGCAGATATGAAGCAGTGTTGTGCACTGATTGCACTGCCGCTGTATAAAAAATAGTGATGCAGAATTGGCGTGAGGGGCTTGTAAATAAGCCGCAAATTCTCTCATTCCATCATTGCCACAGTCTGTACATAACAGGACTCGAGAGCTTTCAATTACTCATCTCTCCAACCTCCAACTTCTACCTTCTCATTTGTACTAACATATTGATAGCCCAAGCATATATATGTTTGCTGCAGATTCATTTGGTATCTACTTCTAAATTAAATTTTAAGTGGGTTATAAGGATTTTTGGGCTGGCTCACTGTCAGATAGATCTACCTGGAATTTTTAAAACACTTTTCCTCAGTCACCCCATACTAAAGGATTGAATGGTCAACCCACTATAAAGCCTTATTTAGGCTTGCTGCGCAGAGCTGCATTTAACAGTGAAGCCTTAGATACCTTTCTAGCCATATGGTAAGAATATCAATTGCAATGTTTTGTATTCTTTATGATGCTTTTGGTGCTTGGGTATAATTTTACTGTAAATAAATTAAAAGACAAGAGGCAATTGCAAAACAGGAACAAATTGGTTTAATTAAATGCTGCAGCTGGGAGAGCCTTGACAGAGTGTGTCTGCTCAAAGTCTCTCAATGCCTAAAGTTTTGCACATCATTATATACAGGTCATGAGGTACAATAAAACAATTTCTACATTCCAAAAAAGTATCTCAGTCATAAATTAACAAAAGTGTGAATCTGATAAGGACACAAATGGCTCTCGACCTTGGGGGGAGGTAGTGTAGGCCAGTGTGTATATGTCTAGTTGTCCGAAATGAGGAGCACGTGATCACTATGTGTGGTATGCATGTCGTGATCTGATTGGCTGAGTGTTTCTATCCAGCTAATTGGTATTTTTGGGGAACATGAGCCTTTGGTCAAATGTATTTTATTGAGTCCATTTGCAACTATCTACCTGAGAGATCGATCAGGATTTTCCCAAGGGGCATGTTTGTCTTTGGGTTAAGAAAGACGCCACCTGTGCCCTGTTATTCAATAGGCGAGGGTGTGGATCGTAGCACCTGCTTACCACAGTGAGGTCACCTTCGGTTAATCCGACAGCAATGATGTGAGTTCATTAGCACTCCCAAAAATATTATGGCAGTTACTGTTATCATTTTAATCAAAATTCTTAAACTTGTGCATACAGTTGTCATAGTATAAATCAGCATTGTCCTATCTGGTATTGACACCATTATGCTTGCAAAGGTCATAATGTACATCAACTTTGTTCTTACTGGTAACAGTATTGTCATTTGTATGACATACATTGACATTGTTACTGCCTGTGTCGACACTGCTGTGGGTAACCCTGGGCGTAGTTCGCGTAGTAGCGCGTTTCGTGTAACTACACGAAGTGCAAGTCGCACTATGCGACCTACGCATAGCTACGCAAACTGCATAGTGTACTGTGAAAAATGCTGTTCACACTGAGTGCACAGTACCGGATGATTGTCCGCACTGTGCAATCAATGCAAACCGCATCTTGCACAGTGGAAGCAGTCATTTTCTGCCGCTCAAGTACATTTCTACTCGATTGGCAGCATTCTCAACGTGGACTGGTAGTTTCTCATAGTGAGCGGTCACAAGCATACGCGACCACTCGCAATGAGAAACCTGATCTCCTCGCGCTGAGAATCTCGCCGGGAGGTTTATTTTCTACGCTTGCGATCAGCAACTTGATGTTCCTGTTCGCGAACGAGGATTAAGTCTCACCGGGAATATCATTTTGCTCGCTCGCGGTCACCAACTTGACGTTGAGGACGCGAGCAAGCAAAAAATGACCGCTATGCTATGCGTGTTTGCATTGTGCTACGTGCAATTCGCATAGTGTGAAGTAGCGTAAACTTTGCAAACTACACAAACGTAGTGTAGTACTTCTCCCAGGGTTAGCTGTGAGAGCACAGGTTATGACATACATTGACATTTCATTTTTTAGTATTGCCGCTCTCAGGCCTGCATATAGAATGGTATTCATTGACATCATATTATGTCATTCCAAGATTTTTATAACATATGATGAACAGACTATGTGTGAATTGAAGACAAGAAGTTGGGAACATGGGTTAAATATTTGCAACAAGGACATAAGATCTAGTTGTGTGCATTAGTTTATTGAATTTAAGCATGCAAAAGCATAGTTTGCCACAATTGAATTTCAAGCATCTGAAACTATCAAAATTGCATAGCACAGTGGCTACATTCAGAAATTTGCTACTCGGAAGAGGACTCTAGCGAACTAAATATTTGAGAATTAGGCCCCGAAGAGCTTATTGCGAAGGTCAATAAACCTCATTTTGATAAATCATAACATTTTATCAAGATTATATTGCTAATATCAGCTACTAGTCCCAGAACGTTTCAGGGAACTATAGAAGGTGTGAGGAAGTGCTTTTCTGAGGTTGGTCACCCCCATTTTATGTGGTCTGACGTTGCTGTTTTTTTTTCTCTGTGCATTGGGACACTGCTAACCAGGCCCCACTGCCTTTGATCTTTTACCTAAATCATGTAAAAACTGGCTTACACCTAATTAACCAAATTAACTTTAGTGTAAGGCCTTAGTATATGGTGTCCCAAAGTACATCAAAGCATACAAGAAAGTTTTTTTTTTTTCCTTTTCTTTGTCCTCATATTTGCCCTTGGTGACCATATAGTAACGAACAGTTAGAGGAGATGACTGGAACACTAACCCAGATTAACTGGGGGGGATTTTAATGGTTCCTACCGGAGTATCCCGCAGTGCCAAGCATACACACCTCAATCATCGTCAGGTGGTACCAACTGGACTAGCATACTGCTCAATACAACCCAAATTGTAACCGACGTCGCCCTTGTTGGGTATATATAACAAAAGAGGATCGGGTAAAACGACCCAGCAAGCAGCAGAATCATAGGACATGGGGGGAAAAAAAACAAAAAAAACATGGTCTTTTGGTCTATGATTACCAGTTCAAGAGTAGCCAAAATCTTCTCTTATGTTGGTTACCTACTCTAGCCATGTCTAGTTTGGACATCTGTAACATGGCTGCACGCCAATCAGAAAAGAGAGGAGGAGTCTTATCTTTCCACCGTCTGCATATTTCTCTTCTAGCCAACAAACAGCTATAGAAGACCAACTTTTTACATATGCCGTCAAGCTCTGGTATAATACCAAAGAAAACTAACATGGGACTAGGGCTTACTTGCAAACCTATTGCTGACAAGAGGGAAGCACAAATTTCATTCCAAAATAATGATATAAACGGACACTCAAAAAACATATGAACATCTGATGCTGCTACCAAGCCACATCTAGGGCATGCCACCTGATCATTATTGGGGAACTTTGATAGACGCAATGGAGAGTAATGCACTCTGTGCAGTGTAAACAAGTGATTACGGCGGAGCCAAGAAGGTTTCACAGTCTCTCCCAGAATCCTAAATGATTTTAGCCACAGACCCTCCACATCGGTGTTGGTGATATATGTTTCCCAGAGCGAGAGGGGTAACAGGAAATCGCCATCAGTCTCATCCAGAATAAGATTGTACCAAAATGTAATCTCTTTTTTGAAAGGTGGTTTATCCATCAGATGGGTTACTATATTACTATCGATGCCTATTTTAAACCTACCCCTGCCTTGACTATAAGCCTGTGACCAACTCTGAATTTGGAGGTATTTAAATCGTGAGAAACGAGTTCCTATTATTGAGCTCAGGGTCTCCCATGAGAGTAAAATTCCTTCAGCAAACAGTTCCCCCCATGATGTGAGTCCGGCCTCTCTGACTGGGAGAGCTAAGCTATCCAAAAGCCAAGACGGCGCTCCTGGAGAGTCCCATAGCGGGGGCCTAATAAGATAGTAATCCAATTTGAGTGTTCATCTTAGATTAGCCCATGTTCTGGCAAGGTCCCTCAAAACCTTTAGTTTAACCTTCTTGAAATACTTAGGGTCGCCAAATTTACATCTACACTGACATCAATAAGATTGTCCCCTTAAATTTTGCTCTTGTGGCTAAGGAGGCTCGAAGATCGATGAGATTATGGTCTGCTCACCGTATTTCCCTGATAGGCAGGTCTAACTTGGTTAAAATGACTATTTTACCCAAGATTATGTTTTTGTTCAATACTATCCCTCTTTTTTTTGACCCATCCTTGATTGCCAAACTCCAAACCGAAATGAATAGATTCATATGGAATAGTCATACGCCTAGATTATCTTAGAAGAAGATAAGACGTCGTCGAGAAAAAGGGGGCCTTGCAGCACCAGATCTGCAGTTCTATGGTTGGGCCTTTCAACTTTCTCATATCAGGATGCTCTTAAAGGCCCCTAACAATGCTGGGTGCGGGAAATTATTTTCAGCACTTCTTAAGGGGGAAAAAATCGGGCAGACGAACTTTTTAGCATACAAGAAAGTTATTAATGTAATTCCAGACCATAAGTATCTTGCACACCATGCCACCTCAGTTTGGACCCAGCCATATACAAATCAGGCTTGATCCTGCTCAAAAAGGTCAGTCCAGCCCAAACTGTCAGGCGGGCCCTCCTTGGGCAGGAATACAAAAAAAAACAGGACCAGTTTCTCCCTATGTGGGAAAAGTATGTCCAGACATGGGTCCTCTGCACACATTGTCACTTGAAACCAAGCTATACTAGGAGAAAACTGGTCCTGAGTTGCTTGATTTCTGACCCAGGGAGGACCTGACGGGTCAGGCTGGACTTTTCCAGGTAGAGCAGGGTCAAGATTGATATGCATATGGCTGGTTCCAAACTTAGATGTATGGTGTGTAAAATAACGATGGACTGGGATGTGTCCCCAAATATTTACCAGTGGCTTAGATTAATTTAAGCATTCTAGCCATCACTTTTTGTATACTTCAAATACATCCATGGCATGTCATTCACTAGTGTGACTAGACAAACATGACTCCAGGCCTACCTTTCTAGCATGGCTTTTGCAGTTTTAAAAGTGTAGCTCAGCCAGTTGAAATGATAATTTTTTGACAAGGAGAGAAACCTCCATTTTAAATAGTCAGAAATCAAAAGACCAGCAGCCAACAAGGCATTGAGATTGGAATTTAAAAGTAGGAAATGTAGACATTTAAAGTTAAAATGCCCTTCAATGACTAGCACCTTAAAGCTAGTTTTACTGTTGGAAGACTGACTGACCCTAAACAAATACTGGGAAGAAATATTACATATTAAATCTAATATCCCAGGCACTGGATCAAATAGAAAATGATTAAATTACTATTTTTGATATTTATCAAAATCCCAAATTAATTGTGAAGTTGAATATGTGATAGAAATGAAGGATAGGGACACTTAGAAAGGCATCTTTCCCCTGTCAATTTGCATTAGCCATCCAGCTCTCACCCAGCTGGTTAATAATTCATATGAGGTGTGAAAACTGCTTCCACATCATGGACAATGATTGAGTTTGGGGAGGTGTTATTCTTTCGCTGGCAGATAGACGAGTTACTTAATTTACTTCAAAGGGGTCTACCTTTTTATAAGCAGGTGTCAGAGATCAGGTGTCAGATGACACTTAAGCAGACCCATTCCTTTGTCCTCCCAGCCAGGTACGCACCAAACAGATTGGTTGGACAACTGCTCCCAAACTGGATTTTAAGTGACCATAGACGAGGGGGCTGTTCATTACCGTGACCACAACTCTAACAGGGCACACAGGCTAGGAAAAGGGTTTCTGTATCTTTAATGTATCTAGTGAGGGGCACTACAGGATGGTTTGCAGTAGGGCACACAGTAAATGCTGCAAAAGTGGATAGGGTTACCCGTGAGAATGATTAATCACTTGGTTCGATTAACCAGTTGGTTAGGGAGGGGTAAAGAGTCACACAAACCCATAATCTAGTGCCAGGCATACATATGGCATCCCATGACACCTTCTTCACAGCACTGTGGACTTGTTGAAGAACAGAAGAAGGACTGCACAAGCTATTTGAGACTTGTGAGGTTGTCTCCGCTCCCACTTGTACCAAGGACAAAGTAGTGGCTTCCAGGTTGCAGTTTGCCAACCACTTTGTAAGTTACTGGGGCACAACAAGCTGCAAAAGGCTTTTTCCTGAAGTATCCCTTTGACCAGTACCAACTGGTCCTGCCCTGAAACCTGTTGGTGGCCGCTGGCCTGAATATTGACCCTCAATTGCTGTCCATGGGGTCCTGAGACTCTTAGCTGTGTCTGTGACTTCTTCTATCACCTCTGAAAAACGGGAACTTTGAAAATCTTTGATCTTCAAGGATACCTATGGACTAAGACAATTGTGCTGATCCCCCCAAGGTGCAACTTTGCTGGGCTTAAGAAACAGATTTCCCCCAACTCAGATGCTCTCAGCAGCAACAAATCCGTATCACAGGGACCTCAGGATGAATATATATGGCCTTGGGGAATCCTCATCAGGCATAGCCCTCGGGTTTGTCCAGCTGGAGGATTTGGAGCTAAAGAAAACAGGCTAATGGCCTGATTTGGATCTTGGTGGATGGGTTACTCTGTCACAGCAGTGACATATGTAAATGGGCCATCGAAATATAAATACCATAGGATATAATAGGATTTATATTTTGGCAGTCAGGATATCTGTCACTATTGTGATGGAGCATCCCATCTGCCAAGATCTAAATCAGTCCCTGAGTCTGAAAATAGAATTCTTGACTCGGCATAGGTGGCAAAAGTTTTCAGCCAGTTAGAGGACTCCCTTGGGTACAAAATTCAAATTTTCTCGCTCTGAGCTTTACCCGTCAAGGCCAATGGCTTACCAGGACCTCGTCCAATGCCTATCCTACATCAATGAGGCCTCCTTGGATGCAGTCTGCTGCTGTGCCCCGCTGAAGGATTTGTACTTCAATTTTTTAGACTAAGTGCAAAGGCAAAACCTTCAACCAAGTTTAACCTGTTGGCATACCTGACCAAGAAGCCATTGCAGATGATATGAAAACACAACTAGGTTTCTTTCTACTGTGACCAGTTGATGCGCTTTGACGGTTAGTGCTGTATGAAGCTATTTTTATTTAAATCTTTTAAAATGCATATCTCGAGTTACCCATATTGAAATTCTGTTGCCTTGGTGTCACTTTAGTCGATAAATTATCCTCTACTGTTATTAACTGGAGCAATTTTTATTGCTGTTAATTTTAGGCTTTTTAACTGTTTTCATTTTTTTAAATGCTTTACACATTTTCTTTAAGTTAGCCTGCATCCTCTGTGCCATATCTACAGGGGTTGAGCTCAGGTTTATATTACTGAGATCTGTAACACTATCTGACAAGATAGTGTATTTATTATTTGTGGTGGACCACAATCCAGCCCAACTAATAAACCCCAATATGCATTTCCTGTTTCTGAGCATAAAAAAGATGACTTGAGGAGGCAAGTTGAGAACAAAAATACTTATGGTCAGATAGCCAATGGGAACTGCAATATTCTTCATTAACATGATCATGGTGAGCTGAATTTCAGGGTACACGGAAAACCTCATTTTATTGTATGAACTAAGTGTTATAAGTATTGAGTTATGTTTGTGTTTTTTGTGTGTGTTTTCTGCAGTTTTATATAGCACAAACTTGACCCGAAGGTATCAGAGCGCTTTCCATGAGAATTTGTTGCTTTACAGATGGACAAATTCATTTTAAGGCACAGGGAGATTTAGTGATTTGACCAGGATGCCAAAATCTCCCGCCAGACTCAAACCTGGCCCCTCCAGCTTCAAGTTTGACCGCCCTGGCCGTTAAGCCACACCCTCTCTAATATCGCATTAGAAACATAATCACTTTTTATTTTTTGAACCACCGATTGAACCCCTTACCCTACTGCAAGTGAACAAATGTAACTTAAAAATAAAAAAAACTTTTAATTCAGGGCATACAATGCGAATATAAACATACATGCCTTCTTACCACCCCCTAAGGGTGTGGGCACCCCTCCTGCTTTATATGAAGATTTGGAATTTCTACACCTAGAGGTTATTCCTGTCCTTCTTCGCATTTACTAAATAGCCTCCTATTCCTAAGCGATTTTATACAATGGTTGCAACAACAGTTCAACAGAATACCAAGTCCACTACCACTAATAAGATTGATTCAGAATTAAGCATAACAAGCCCCAGCAGCAATTAAGCCGGCGACATGATGGGCTGCAATGTCATCCACAGTATGAGAACAGTGACCTGATCCTGCAGCCTAGTTTTATACACTGTTTTAGCAGCTACTTCACAAAGCCAAGGACTCACACAGCATCGCATGTGAATGTACACTGATGCCATACTGCTGGGTTCCTCATTAACAAATGTACTTTTTATACATCTGTGTGTTGGAAATGTGCAGAAATTCTACCTAGGGTCTGCACTCTGGGCTAGCCCTTTGGAACGATTGTGTTTTCATTTCTAAAAACAAATTACTTTTGCTAACCATAAGCAAAATTTGAACAATTGTCTTGAAGAAGGGAGTTTTAATGAGATGTAAGTGTTTAGGATGAATGACAATTGCAAAATAGTGTGAATTCTATTTTGAGATAGAACTGATTCCCTCATTGTCTTGAATATTTCCTATGGTAAATACACTCAGAAAATATAATCATGTGTGATAACCCAGAGGCTCTGGTACCAGCTCTCTCTAACAAAGATAGTGAAATCACTATTCTCAGAAAATTACGTCAGAGCTACCATCCAAGCATCTATACTCTTGCACCGGCATTGCAGGAATCGCCTGCTTTGTGGCTTCTAAGAATTCACACTGGTCTACCGTAACAGCAACCTCCACATGGCAGCATACCTCTTCAAAGGTCTGAATGCATCCACATCACCCTCCACCCAGATGGATCTCCACTGAATCTCCTTGTGGCCCACATCACCTTGTAAACCAGCTGAAGCACCACAAAACTCATCACATACAACACCTCTGCCTGTATGTCTGAGGACCTTATCATCTCCAGTGCTCTTGGCACACTTGCAACCAAGAAATCATCAGGTTAGAGATTCACAAACATAGTAAATGAAAAAAATCAAAGCACCATGCCTTCTACATTTATGAACGAAGGATCTGGAACATCATTCTTCTATCAATTTGGGCTGCCCCAACCCTGCATCAGTTTCGAAAATTGCTTATGGCTTACAACTTCAAAGAATACTACATCTTGATGCAGCTACTTTTCCAATAAGACATTGTCTCTTTGAATTTGACCCTGTCAAACATCCCACCACCATAGGTTATATTTGTGCACCCAAATGCTATACTGGTTCTTATATAAATAAAGAGTGGAATAGGACCTCAAGGAAAAGAGCTGCAAAAAACAAATATTCAAAAAAATATATATATAACTACATGTGTAGGCATCTTTGTGAAATATTCTTTCTGAAAAGATGTTACAAATGTTACAGGAAATAGGTATTGATCTAACACTTGTCTAAAACTGGTTAAAATCACTATAGAGATAGCTGATATGCAATTGATTCCACCTCTACATTGTGAAAGCACTGACTCCATCATGGCTGAATAAAATGCTGACAGCAATTGGTATATGTCATGTGTTGGACTAACTGTGTCAATTAAAGGGAAGCTTATTGATTTGAACCAAGGATTTGATTCATACCAGTAAAACTCTGTAGGTGCCCTACTGTTCTCTGAGCCCATAGCTTAAAAAAATTACTGACCCAGCATAGTACTTTGAACAGGCTTGAATTTAATAGCTTGTATATTTGCCAAAGCACCACTAAGCATTCCATGAAAGTGCTCAGAATACTCATTTGATTATATCATCTGAAGGGTTGAGCCTTTTGAAGTATAACTTGTGGAAATGAAAATCCAATAAGATACAAAGGGGCATATTACCAAGGAAGCGCGCTTAGCGCTGTTATTCTTATCGCCGGTTATTGCTGGATTTAATCGCCAAGATAGTGTTGTATTATCAACGATTATCTCAAAGGCGATAAGAAATCCAGCGATAGCGGAGTTTTCCATGGAACATCGCTGGTTTTCTAGTGATGTTCCTTGGAAAACGGTGATAGGCTTGATAATAAGGCCCTGTGGCCTTAGCCGCACTATCCACCCCCATGTTAGGTATGCCTTAGTCAGGAATTTAACAGATGTTAAATTCCTGTGTTAAGGCAGAGTTACCAAGATTAAAATTATCGCTGCAACTTGTTGGTGATATGGCGAAGCTGCCTTTGCGATATTTACCTGTGTTGTTTCGACAGCCACACCTACTTTGAATCTCATTAGCGATGCGATGGTAGGCGTGTGGGAAATGGGCGCTAAGTAAGGAAAACATGCGCTAGCATGTCCTTGATGATATTGCAATATAATTATCGCCGCTGTTCGCCGGAAAACGGGCACTAAAGCGGCGATGATCATATCGCCAGCCCTTGATAATATGCCCCCAAGTCCTTACATTCTTTACCAATCCTTTATTAATTCTTTATCAAGAGGTTTCAGACCTAAGGGTCCTTCATATAAGCAAGAATAGTTCACTTAAGGCGCTAAAGGACCTAGTTTTGTATCCTACATCTGCAGGAAATATTACTATTCTGTCCAACCAGTAATGCTGCATTTCTACCTCATTATCTTTAAGGTAGATGACATCAGCCTAATATCACCTTAAAGGAGTTCCATAATTCTAGATAAAATCTGAAAAGGCTTGGTCATAAGGTAATCACAAGGCACCGGACCCTAACAGTTATGCCAGAGGCCTTCACCTCTCATAGCCATGGGTTCACCATTATGTGGACCTCAAAAAAGAATCCTATTAACACTTTTTAGCACTTAACTGTCAGGAAAGTTTTTCACCAAGTTTGTCTTGCGAATTTTTTACATTTACTATTCTTTGATTCCTAGAACTGTTAATGATTAAGATGTGATTTATATATTTAACTTAAATTTATTTGTACTTGATAAGTGATGAAAATAAATACATATGCATTGCACTTTAAAATAATAATGGCTCAAATAGCATTTGATTAAATACAGGAAATGCACTAAACAAGGGGACATTTTAAACTGAAAAATATATTCATTTATTAAAGTTTAGAATTGACATTGCTTTTACAATTGATTTAAGCAATCGTTTTACCATGTCAACTGCAATTTCTATATTATATTACATGTCAATTATCGCAATAATGTGTAATGCATATGTTTATGATTTTATAACACTCCTATATTGTCTGTTTTAGATTTTTGGATTGATGTAAATTTTCGTATCCGTCCATTATCATTAAGGCAACTTGCACCACATTTTTTATTGCAATAAAATATACAGGTGTGTTCGTTTGAATTTCTCAAACAACAACATTACACACATATACATTACACATTGGTATGTTATTGCTTGTTAGAGATACTCCAACATTCACAAGTCTAGAACAAATGTGAAGAGACAAGTCAAAAGGTTAACAAGATTGCGGCGACCATGGTGTTTTTTGGTTCGTGGTCAAGTACGGCAGCAAGTTCAAGACTTGGAGAATTGGATCTATGATAGTAAACAAAGTGTGAAATAGAAAGGAGGTATGTTTCAGCATTATATCTGTTCCAAACCGCCAACCCAGGTGTAAAGATTTACCCACCACAGTCACTTTGGCAGAAAGCACATTGTGACTGGCCTGGAGGACAAACTGGCTGTACTCCCCCTGACAGCCGCTTTTGCTTATGGCGCCGCCAATAGTGGTGAAGAAATGTGGCAGAGTCAGCGGCATTCCGATGGTCTTCCATCCAATGACCTGCCAGAATCTAAATAGAGCAGGGCAGACCACCTAGTAGGTGGGTGGGGAATCTGATGGAAAAATGACGGCGGAACCGATTCTGCCAAGATCTAAACCAGAACTTTTTCTCTCAACATCGAGTGAGGCTCCTCTTCAGACAAGGTTTTGAGTTGACAATGTCAGCTTGGCTTCGCACAAGGCCTTGGTGAAAGTCTGGAAGTCTTGAGCTCCAGGGCTTTCAGCAGGACAACCTTGAAATCCAGGCCAGGTTGCGGTTCAACATCAGTGGATTTGCTCTCAGTGACGTGGCGGTCACCTTATGGAGCTTTTAACCAAAAGGTCTCCAATTTTCTCCACAATTCTGGATCTTCTTCCAGAAGGCTCTTTTTGGATTCCAAAGTGTCCATAATACCAATCCAAGGTTCCAGAAGCACTGAGTAGCTCCTTGGGATGGTGGGACTCTGTCTTCCACAATTCACCTGGCCAAATGATTTAAAGTTCAGCTGAAGATGGTCAGCTGCTTTTTTCTTGGTGGAGATGATGCAGGTGGTGCTCTTTTAACATGTTGCTTCCAGGGAGTCTACTCCTTCATTTTTAAATCAAGGCAATGTCCTCAGGATTTTAGTTACCAAAGTGTGCTCCAGGTACACTTGGAACACTCCACTGGCCCCCCAATAAAAAGAGAGCACTGTTTAAACTTCATTGCCTCACTTACAAATGTATGTCAGGACTAGGCCCAAAATATCTTTAGGACAGACATACCCCATACCTCCCTGACAGAAATCTAAGACCATAAAATCAACTTCTGCTAAACCTTTGATGCATTTGCATGTCAAAATTTGGAGGCCGTGCATTTTCCTATGTCGTGCTGCACCAGTGGAATATGCTCCCTCAGTTTATTTGTGCATGTCCTAGTTTTTCCAGTTTTAAAGAAACATCTCAAAATATGGCTGTTCTAACTAGCTGCTCTCTCGATACCCTCTCATCTCTTGCCTGTTGGAGAGACTAGATGTACCTTCATGGATGAGTTGTGCACTATATCAAAACCCATTTAACATAAAATAACACAACATACCATTAAGAAGTCAGTCCTCCTGGTGCAGGCCAGCATTTCAGCAGGTCAGTCCTTCTTCTTCTTGTAGTTTCAGATAGAGGTCTGAGAAGCTAAGCAGCTCTCCCATATTTATCCAGTGTTCTTGGGTGATAAGCAGGGTAGTCCTTCTTCTTCTTGTAGTTTCAGATAGAGATCTGAGAAGCTAAGCAGCTCTCCCATATTTATCCAGTGTCCTTGGGTGATAAGCAGGGGTGCATCATTGACCAATGGGGAGAAGGATGGCACCCTCAGTATGACACCTACTCCAAAGTGTAGCATATTCTTGTCCAAGAAAGCACTATTCCTTTAAAATCCAAATTTAAAAAACTCTTCCCCTCGAGGTTAAAATCTGGCTAATCTAACCCACTGTCAAGACTAAGTTTTCCTAACACTCCTCTCCAGCTCCTCTTCATATTCAATTACTAGGGCTCCTGTGTGGATAGGGGTGCCGGATGTAGGGGTGAGCCTGTGTCCTGTCCTAACTGTCATTCCATCTTTGAAGACCAGTTTGGCTACCCACAACCGTTCCTGCCTTTTGCTCTTCAGCTGCAGATCTCCTCACACAAGATGCCTATCATCAGGCCACTTCACAACTCATGGGAGCAGTTTGGCTCAGTTTGCCAAAGGTTGGCCAATCAGGAGAGGCTGCTGGAAGGTTGCATTACAATTCATCAGAAAAGAAACTTCTATAACTTATTTTCGGTGATCATTATAATACATAGAACCTTGGCAAATGTATGTATTCTAACTATCATTTTAATACGTTGAAGTATATTTTTAGCTGGCTCCTACCAATATTTATATTTTCTTCAATTATCCCCTTGTTATCCTATAGGGTCAATGTGGAACATTGGAGAAATACAACATTGGCAGTTTTTCACACACATGGGCCTATACATTTTTTTTTATAATGTCCCTGCTTATAATTACAAGCCACCCATCCCTAGGGCATGTAGGGAAGACCTTATAGGTGACATATGTAAAAATACAGTAGTTTGAGACTTTGTAAGTACCTTTAATTCAAAGTTGAATTTGAAAAATAATTTACTTTGAAAAGCAGCCTTCAAAGCAGAGTTGCCTTTAAAATTGCTACAGGCAAAAGGGCAAAGTGCACGTAAGGGCATTAATTATGATGGGCATCTAAACCTACATGCCTTACCATATAGTAGGAGCTTACAGGTAGTTTGTGATACTACTCATAATTACACCTAATTTCCATATACCTTTTACACGGAGCGCTGGCCTTGGGTCTGGTTAGCAGAGCTCAGGGCACCAAAATAGTCAGTTATCACTAGTATCAATCACAAAATAATGGTGATCAGGGAAAAAAGGAGGACTTTCTCACACAGCCCAATCATAGATGGAAGGGGATGGGTAATTAACCTACACCCTGGTAGTCCTCCCTAGCTAATTGGAAAAACATGGAAAGTCCATCTGCATTGGAATGGGCAGTTCAGGTCTGTGTTCCACTGCGAAGTCTATTCCTGTGGAGAAATCGACCACATCAACAGTTTAAGATTCTCCCCCTCATCTGCATGACCTATCTGAGAGGTCTGTGGCCAGTTTGGATGTGGAAGTGGGTAGCAAACAGGTACAGCTTCAACTTCTTCAGGGAACGGACCACAGCAAAGGCGTACCTCTCAATGGCACTCCATTATTTTTCTCTGGGGAGAAGTTAACTGATAATGAAGGCAATTGGCTGATCTATACCCTCTGGATGTACTTGTGTAAACACTGCTCCAAACCCTTGTTATGAGGCGTCTGTCTGAACCACATATTCCCTTGTGTAGTCAGGGGCCAGTAACACTGGTGCTAAACGCATAGCCTCTTTCAGAGTGTCAAAGGCAATCTAACACTCTGCTGTCCAAAAGACTTTCTTAGATAATTTTTAGAAGTAATTTCTTTCAGGACAGTCACAATGGTCCCATGGATCTGAACAAATCTTCAAAAGTACCCAGTCAGACCAAGAAATGCCCTGATTTGTATCTGGGTTGTAGGAGCTACCCAATCCAAAATGGTTTGACGTTTGGGCTGTCACCAGTGTCAATTTTGTGTGCACCAGTTGGTGATAGCTGGGGTCAGAGAGAACAGACCAACAAACTGCTCCAACACCTGCATACAGTCTCTGTTTCGCTAGTCTGTCAATTTGGGAGAGAGACAACCCCCTCCACTGACCCACCTTGCACATTGGTATAGAGCAGTTCTGGCAGTGGCTCAGTCATCTCTTCTTCTCCTTCATCTGTGACCGTCAACATAGTCATGTCTGCACTGTCTTGGCAGGGTTTCAACCTATTGAACCTGTGGGGGTTCCTGGTGGTGATAAAGTCTACCTCACTGGTCTTCTCTCGGATTTTGTAGGTCCCAGTTTACTTGTCCTGTGTACTTAGTTATTGTAGCCTTTTAGTCATACCAGAGCTTCATGAGCTCGTGGTTGGCTTCCAGTTTTCTGGTTGCTTTGTGCATGTACTCTGTCATGCAAGATCTCCGACCTAGTACATACTTCAACACATTGGACTTGGCTTCCTTGAGAGGCTTTTCCCAAGACTCTCTTACCAAGCACAATGTCCATCTTACAGAGTGCTCAAACAACAACTCTAAAGGACTGAAGCTCACCCCTTGTGTGGCACCATTGCTGTATGCGAACTATAGGGTTGGGAGCAGAATGTCCCATCTCCTCCTGAGTTTGTCGTACAGACCCATGATCATGCCCTTCAGGGTCTTTTTCAACATTTCCACCAGATCAATAGCCTGGGGATGATATGGGGTGATGAACTTGTAGGTAACACCACTTTTCTCCCACAGTGCCTTCATACAGCAATACATGAAATGTGTGCCTCTATCTGAGACCACCTCCTTTGGGAAACATACTCTGGTGAACACCAGACACTGAAGAAGCAGTGACTGTCCTTAGGGGTATTGTTTAGTGATACCTTGTTGCATAGTCCAATACCACCAAGTTATATATGTTCCCTTATGAAGTTGGTGGGCCTAGGGAACTAACAATGTCCACCTCCACCTTCTGAAAGGAAGTCCCAAACACTGACAGTGGTGTCAAGGAAACATGTGTCTTGCCCCCTGTCTTGCCACTAGCCTGCCAGGTTGCACAGGAGCTGCAAAACCCCTTCACTTTGGCAGACATGTTGGGCCAACAGAAGTGGTTATCCAACCTACTCCAAGTCTTATTTTGATTCAAATGACATGCCAAGGGGATAGCATGGCTCAATGTGAGGAGCAATTCTCTATATGTTTGGGGGACCACCAACCTTCTGGTGTCCCTATCCTTGAGGTTTTCTGGTCTCAGTATATAGAACTCCCTCTTCCCAGTAGACTTTGCAGAATCCACTGAAATCATCCTTCTCTTACCTGGAGGTGATGTGCCTCCGGCTCTCAAACATGGGAAACTCTCTCTGTCCCTGACAGAACTCCTATTTGGGGGGTCCACCAGCTCCTGTCAATTCTATCAAGGTGGTACAAAAGGGGGTGGTGATGGACGGAGCATCTGAATCAATCAAACACTCACACCCAGTCAAAAGATCTGGGTTTAATCCATCACCGTTCTTTAACCCACTCTGCCACCCCAGTTCAGACATGGCTATATGCAAATCAGTCTGATCCTGTGCCTCATGGGAACAGTCCAGCCCGAAATGCCAAGCCATGTCTTCCCTGGACCGGAAAAAAAGCTTCCGAGGACCGGTTTCTGGCATTCCAGACGTCTTCATCCCGGCTTGCTTGAATCCAGTGGCAAAGTGAGCAAGGGACTCGCGTATGAGCATACCCTGCCACACTTATGGCGGCCAAAAGCGGTACAAAAGGGGGTGGTGATGGACGGAGCATCTGAATCAATCAAACACTCACACCCAGTCAAAAGATCTGGGTTTAATCCATCACCATTCTTTAGCCCACTCTTCCACCCCAGTTCAGACATGGCTATATGCAAATCAGTCTGACCCTGTGCCTCATGGGAACAGTCCATCCCGAACTGCCAAGCCATGTCTCCCCTGGACCGGAAACAAGCTTCCGAGGACCGGTTTCTGGCATTCCATCCTTCTATCAAGGTGGGCAGACCTTGCACGGGTGGAATCCCTACCTCATAAGTCAGATCCTCACCCTCAGGGTCAGATTCCTTTACTACTGGAGTTCTTTAGGCTAGATCATCGGACCCTTTGCCATTTCCCTTGTCATTGGATAATTGGCCCATTGTTCCAAGGTTCTAGTGTCCAGCATTTCCCTTCTAGGCAGTTTTGTTTTGGTTTTTAACAAAATGTTTTTACATAACAATTACGAGCTTACAGTACAGGTTCAACAGCTCAAATGGGTCATTGATACAAAATAGTAAGCATGTCAATACGGAGAGGCAGCCCAGGCAGCACCCCCATCCCAGAAGTCATATAACATTGCAATTTAGAGCAGTAGTTTACAATATCCCTGTCTGTCCCTTCCTCTCCCAAGCCTCCCAGCCATATGGGTTCTTGTGCAGCCTACTACGGCCCATCTGTTGTGTTGGCAGCTCTGTCTCTGAGTTGTTCGGCAAAGGGTTCCCAGATATCTAATGGTCTGGATCTCGCTGGCATGAGTTTCCAATATGTGTTGAGTTGCTCCTGACAGTGGGCAGTGTCCAATAGCCATGTAGCATGTATGTGTGCGACCCTGCACTTTGCCAGTAATAGCAGCATCGCCACCAGCCGGAAGTATGCAACATGTGTCTACTCGACATATACCAGTAGATATGTCACAGGGTGTGGTGGCAGGTGGGCCTTTGTAGTGCAACTAATTGTGTTACATACCCTCCCCCAGAATGTTGCCACCCTCGGGCACTCACAGGCCAAGTGGAGAAACGTGGCTCCATTTGCAGAGTATCGACTGCAGTTCGAGGTTTCCCGCAGCCCGAGTTTGTGTAAGTGCAGTGGTGTACAGTATAGTTTGAGAAGATATTTGAAGCGGATTGATTGCAGTCTATAATTGGAGGATTGGCATTCTGTTTGCCTGCAACTGTAGGCCCACCTGTCCTCTGGGACCTTGTAGTGTAGTTCCTGTATTCCCAATAGGCTCTGCGCATTGGAATAATATATACTATAGACTTGATGTAGGACTGAGGTCTACTAGGTCTCTATCGAATATACTAGACTTAATTGTGAGTGCCAGCTAGCTCAGAGGTAACTAGAAACTTTCTCAAATAAACAAGAAGGGATTAGTTTCTGACAACCGCATAAACATGACAACTTTGTTTCCCAAGAATAAGAAATCAATCTCTAGAGTCGCGGAAACAATAGATAGTTATTTCACTCAGTCAATCGTGCATGCTTCATTTCACCAGAGGTGCAGAGAAATAGAGAGATGGGCGTTTTCAATAAAAGGGTATTTATTGAATGGTCTTCGTTCTCAAGCATAAGAAATGAACTGCTACAATCGTAATACTGGTTGCTAAGTATAATGCGTACAGTACGAAGAGTATTATAAAATAATACTGTAAAAGCATGATATGGTTCCTAAGCCATAGAATAAAAAAAATACATACACTAATAAATAAAGACTAAAAAGTACTGAACTGGTGCTTCTAAAATATGCCTACCTCGGTGTACCTAACCTAGGTCTAGTACAAGGGAAGAAGTAAGTGAGGTGTAGCTTAAGTTTAGTATTCTTTTGCCAAGAATCTATTTCAGCCCAGATTGTTTGTGAAGTAGTCTATGATGGTAGAACATATTTCCTCCCGGAACGCAGCGTCCCATAAGGCATGTGGGGGAAGCCGTCAGGAGAACACCGAGGTAGTCTGCGGTATTGTCAGCACCAGGTGCAACGGGGAAGGTGATCCACCATCGCAGTCTAAGCGACCACATTCCTGGTTGCCAGCCAAAAACAAATCAATGCATGACTAAGAGCAACAGTATGTAGATGGCAGGTGCCGCTCCTCTGTTCCCTGTGTGTATTTGTCACCAGATATCAATCAGTGTAGTGTCAACTATGGTCCTAAGAGAGCCCGCTGCCTGTGGGTGATGCTGTTTGGCCAGGAGGGTTCCAGCAGACAGTTCAAAGCGATATTGAAATCTCCACCCCACACCACCGCCCCAGTGACAAAACCTGCCACCTGTCTCCAGACCCACGGGAAGAAACTGAGGTCATCCTGATAAGCCCTATACACAGCCATCAGTTTCATGGGCTGCTGGAACAGTTTCTCTGCAAGGATAACATATCTCCCCTCCTAGTCTATGATTGTGTGAGTAGTGCACCATGGTAGCCCCCTCCTAAGCAGAACAGCAACACCCCTTCCATAATTAGTATACATTTTGCCTCACCAGTGGGCATGGAGCCTGGCCTCGTTAGTCTCTGTCAGGTGTGTCTCTTGCATGTAAAATACATCCACTCCCTGTCTAGCGACGTAGGCATGCACTAGCCTAGATTTCTGGTGGTCATTTAGACCTTGGACATTCCATGTTATGCAGGCTATCTTAGCCATGTAGTAGTGTGTGTCATGGGCATTTTATGATGTGGGGGAGTACATGACATTGTGCAAGGGGGACATGGGTGCACTAACATGTGCCATGTGTGTTGAAGGTGTTCAACCAAGCACATTTTTGACCCATCTGGCCTGTCATCTCTGTCCCCTCCTCGTAAACAAACCCCACCCTCCTGCACTTTGCCTCCAAACTTGTAAACAAACACCAAACTCTCCAACTCCCAATCCCATCCCGCCCTCCAACACAATGCCCCCAATTAGGTTGTGACAGTCTGCCTGTCCCCCTCCTCAATCCCCAATTTGTAAGGTCCATCTGAAAGTACTTAGGGATTTATCCTGCAGGGCATGACCTCTTCCAGTGGTCTTCCCTATCAACAAGGACTGGTTGTCCAAGCCATTCTCGGTAATGTGGACTTTTTAAGACTATAAACTAGTATAGTTAGTGTCCTACCTCCCGAGGATTCTAGCTAGGCTGGCTGATGAAGGGTGTTACCCTGAAACTGGTCCCAGGATGCTTGTTTCCAGTTCAGGGAAGACATGGCTTGGCAGTTCAGGCTGGACTGTTCCCATGAGGCACAGGGTCAAGAGTGATTTGTATAAAGCTGGGTCTGAACTGAGGTGGCGAAGTGAGCTAAAGAATGATGATGGATTCATCCCAGATCTGTAAATGGGGGGTGAGCATCTAAAAAGTTTCAGCGCTCTGTCCATCATCTCCTTGTGTTTTCTTTGTTCACCCTAAGTTGGCAGGATATGCCCAGACGTGGGTCCCTTGCTCACTTTGCCACTGGATTCAAGCTAGCCTGGCTTATGAAGGGTGTTACCCAGAAACCGGTCCCAGGATGCATGTTTCTGGTTCAGGGAAGACCTGGCTTGGCAGTTTAGACTGGACTGTTCCCATAAGGCACATGGTCAAGACTGACTTGCATAAAGCTGGGTCTGAACTGAGGTGGCGAAATGAGCTAAAGAATGATGATGGATTCAACCCAGACCTGTGACTGGGGGTAAGTGTCTGAAAAGTTTCAGCGCTCTGTTAATCATCTCCTTGTGTTTGCTTTGTTCTGTCTCCCAAGGGGACATATTATTCCTGCGAGCATGTTTCAGTTCTCGTGTCGGCTCACATCTACTCCAGCTCTCCAGCAACTCTTAATGTTTGTTCATTAATCATTATCACTGGTGGTGGATTCTTCTTGGTGGTCAGGGGTCTTGGAGGGTGCCCGTTATGTTTTTTCCAGTTTCAGGGTGAACGTCAGTGCGGCCTTCGGATCCATGAAGAACTGCATCTTGTCCCCTCTCTTGATGCGTAGGTTGGCCGGGTAAAGCAGGTCATATGTTACTTCTTGTTTCAGAAAGATTGCTTGGCTGGGAGGAATTAACGGCATGCATCCTGGACTGCCAGTGTGATAACTAGGAAAAAAGAGAGAATGTTTCCTTGAGGACTCACCTCTTCCATTTCTCATGCAGATCGCAGAACCACATCTTGGTCTCGATCATTAAAACAGTTTGTCCACTATTGTACATGCAGGCTACCCTGGCGGTGGTGTGGGCCCCAGCCATTTGTCTGCCGGCTCCACAATAAAGACCGAAGAGAGTACATTTTCAAAGAGTTCGCGCAGCAGTGTCTCCACATAATCATTCATCCATAATATTGCAGTGGACTCTGATTCTCCTGTGATGCAGAGGCTATTCCTCCTGGAATGCTATTCCAAGTCCTCATTCTTGGCTTTAGATCAATTCAAGCACCTTATCCATCTTAAGTGGCCACTGTTGAATTTCTGCCAGGGTATCCTCATTGTGCAAAACTATGGCCTCGAGCTGTGCAATTTTTGTGTCGTGGGTGTCCACCCTGGTTTTGACTTGATCAATGCGGGCCAATAGATGATTCATCTTCGAGTCAATTGGGTTCAAGCTGGTTTTAACCTCCAGGAGTATCGAACGAAGATCTAAATGGTGGGAGGTAGCATTGTCCAGTTGCTTTCGCTTGCTCTATCGCCTCAGAGGTGTTCCTTTTGTCAAGTTTGCTGCCTGCTCTCAAACAGGAGCTTAGACTGCTTAGCGTCAGCCTTCCCCATGATGATCTCAGTGGGTCCCAATTGACTTGCACTATAGTGTCTTGTGCACTCTGCGGGTAGTTCACCTCCTTTGTGCCTGAATTTGTGAGGCTCTTGGTGTCCTGGTTGCAGTGAAATTGATAGTGGTAGCTTTAAATTCCCCCCACACCTCAGTCTAGCACATGAGTGAAGGGGGGTGACTCCAACACTCTGGTCCCCTCTTGCAATTTCTTCCCTCCAGGCCTTCACCGCGGCTAAGGTAGTTGGCTTACTTTCCCCTTCTAATTTTTGTTTATTTTTTGTTGCAGTAACAGTGTCCAGCCTTATGATCAGACCGTGTGTGAGCCCTTTCCATCAAATTTCCGGCCCCAGCATCTGCCTTAATTTGGGTCTGCAACATTGTGCGGTGCCTAATGCAGCCAGATCCACATGTCAGGTTTTGTTGCAGTTCTTCCCCAAGGTCTCATCTCTGAGATCAGTCCACCAGGTGGGGAGCAAGAAACCAAGAAGGAGGGCCGCCACAGAGGCCCACCGGGTCAGAGAGGAAGACACTGGTCTGCTCCTCCACTTGGCAGGGATATGGCACCAGGACCCGCCAGCCCCTACCCCAGTCTCAGCACAGCTCCTCGTACCTCCACAGAAGCAGTGCACCCTCCAAAGCAACGCCCCAACCCACCTATGGCATCTACAACCTGCTCACCTGGGGTCCTGTGCATGTCTCCTCTGTGGCCTGGTGATCTCCGGGTTCTTCAGTGGCAGCTGCTTCAGCTCTCTGGGGCCAATGATCGCCCCAACTCTCCACACAGATGACCGTAGGTCATGGGCCGCTCCTACAGGCACGATTTCCTTCTTTTTCTCACCACCAGCCAGGTGAGTCTTTATTTCTGTTTTTCACCATCCATTGGAACCCCCCTTCACCAGCCAGGTGAGTCTTTATTTCTGTTTTTCACCATCCGTTGAAACCCCCCCCCTGGCCACCGCAGCACAGACACAGCACCCACGCACCCGAGACCCATGCGGCTTTGTTACTCAGCCGCCTGTAGGCTGCTCCATGGCGGGTTCATTTACTGCATGCTCCTCACCAGTCGGCTTCCAACAAAAGCAATTTTCCGCACCCCGGGGTGCCAGGCACAGTATCAGGTATTCTGGTTTGGCAAGGCGCCCCTCAGTCTGCAGGATTTAGCTGGATTATTTGGCTTGGCCGCAAAGCCCACTCAAGGTGCAGGCATCTTGCAGTTGGCGAAGCAATGCCCCCCTCCCTTTCTGGGCAGTTTTTGACCAGGTCATAGCATATACCCACTCAGGGAAATCTAGTATACTTGCTTGGATCATTCTCTCCACCCCTGCCCAGTCAGACCCTTAAAGAACATTTCCCAGTAGACATGCCCCTGGGAGTGCAGGAGACACAACTACTTTCTTAGGGCCTGTCACAAATCCCCATTCCAAACTATTCATTGCAATTGGATGGAGTTTGGCTCTTCTGTCTACGTATACTACCTGGTGATTCACACCAGGTATGATCTGTTGTAGGGAAACCAAGTTCTCCTTGACCATAGTGAAACCGGCTCCTATATCTCTCAGTGTAGCAACCTGAGTTCCATTGATTTTATGCCTCTGCCTGTACCTCTCCATACAGGGATGCAAGGCAGCCTGATTTGCGATTTCTTTCCACAAAAGGATACTAAGGTTGCCTCTGTGATACCCTTCCCCATCTCAAGGAACATTTCTACACCCACATCCACACTGACAATCCCAAGGACTGCCCACCAGTAGGGGGCTTCTTTGTGCAGGCAGAATCTCTTTTTTTGTCCTGTCTGATTACAGCCAAAATATCTACCCACTTTTGAATCATCCAACAACGTTTGTTCCTTTGCAGGCTCAAAATACATTCCCTAATACCCCTTTCTCTTGAAATTGGAGTGGCACCAGGCAACCCTCCTTGTACAGGTTTTACTCCCATCGATGTTGATAGGAAACCCTAGTTCTCAACCACCTCGTCAGCTGCCTCCCCCTGTTCCCTGGGGCAAAACAGCTTCAAGTCCAATAGATACTGGGGTAACTTCTCTTGTACACAATGAGCTTGAATGTGCTCTTTAAGGAATACATTGTGTGCTCTTTAGAGAATACATTGTACTTTGAATCCAGCTCTCCACTCACCACAAAAGCCCCCAGTGATGTAAAGTTTCTCTCTTGGAACGTAGTGGGATACAATAATAAAAAAGTTACTCATAGCTGGTATACAATGTTCATGAATATGGATATTACATGTTTCCAGGATACATGGACAGAGTCCAGCGTGTATGTTAATGGTTTTCGCTCCGATGCCACCCCAGCAGTCCCTTCATTAGCGGGTAGAACCGAGGGGGGTCTACTTACACTTATTGCAAATACAATCACCTTAGGGGAGGTGAACTTCATTAATAATTCCCACCATTTCCATGTGTAGTGTTGCCGTTAAATGAAGAGTAGACAAGCAGCAGTGAAAGTTGAGGAAGCTTTATTGTAAGTATCGGGTTAGAGACCTCATCCACCAAAGTCCAGCTGACAAATGGCTTGTCACTGAACCCAATATTCTAAGTGTCCCGATTCTACATTGGAACATAAAAAAATAGTTATGCCAGAAAGAAGGTTTACAGTGAAGGATACCACAGCACCTCCCTCCCATCACCAACACTAATAATAGAAATAAAAACATTAAAAATATAAAAACACATATTTTAGGAAGTAACAAAACCGCTGAAGCGAGAGGAAGTAATTCTCTGCCTCGTGGATCTTCTGACTTCACCAGCAGATGACGGTGTGGGAGAAGAAGAACATGTGTCAGGCAAGACACAATTTGAACAACAAACAATGGGCCAGATGTAGGTAAATCACATTTACCGATTTTGAAATACCGAATTTTACCGATTCGGTATTTCAAAATCGGTAAATGTGATGTAGGTACCAACATCTGGATTAGTTACCGATTCCTTAAGAATTCGGTATTTACCGATCCGGTAAATACCGAATCGGTATTTGCTATTGAATCCTATGGGCCTTGAAGCCCATAGGATTCAATTCAAATACCGATTCGGTATTTACCGAATCAGTAAATACCAGTACCGAATCGGTAAATACCGAATTTGTCAAGGGTGCAGGGGGTGTCACTTTGACACCCTCTAGCACCCCCAAAACGGGCATATGTGCAATGTGGCACACAGACATGCCCTAAGGGCACGTCTGTCTGTCACATGGCACATGTGTACATGCACAGATGTGCATGTACACAGGAATCGGTATTTTACCATGGATTTGTATTCCATGGTAAAATACCGATTCTGAAAGCCATGTGCCAATGGAATATTGGCTACCCACATTGCATTTTCGGTAATTTTACCGAATCGGTAAATATTACCGAATCGGTAACTTTACCGATTCGGTAATAATAACTATTCGGTAAAATGACCAAATATATGCCCCTACATCTCCATAGCCCTTTACCGATCGGAAACGGCCGAAAATCTGTATTTTCGGCCGATTCCGATCGGTAAAGGGCTACCTACATCCGGCCCATCAACCCTACTGAGGTTCCAAACCTTATGATCTTGTGTTCTGACGGCGTTGCCTAAAAGTTTGATAGCTTTTTTAGGTTTGCTGAATTTAGAAACACCAAACTTCCTCTCTGGCAACTTGATCCTTACCACATCACCAACACACACCACAGTCTTTTTAACAGCATTTCTCTCATCATATTCACACTTTCTTTTATGCATCTTCTCTAACTCATTCTGTTTCCAAAAAGTGGTGTCACGCGTGTTATCACGAGAGCCTGCAGGCTGACCAATTTTTTTTTAAACCCAAAAGGGTTTAAGTGGGGTACAAGCAGATCTACTTTTAAACAAAATGAAGGGCGTGACTCCAGTAGAAGAATGCGTAGTGAATCTGTATTCACAAACTTTCTTTTTCAGAGCCTCTTCCCAATCACATTTGGAAACAAGCGCTAACTGCATTGCTTCTTTAAGAACCTTAATAAACCTCTCAACTACACCGTTGCTTTCTGGATGGTACACAGCAGCGCGCTTATGAACAATACTCCTCTCATTAAAAAACTTCTCAACAGGAGCCAAAGTGAACTGCACCCCGTTATAAGTAAGAACAGAACTCGGTAAACCCACACAAGCAAAAAGTTCATCTAGAAAAGAGATGACAGAAGAAGAATTCACACAAGAAACTACTTTGATGAAAGGCCACCTGGAAAAAATATCTACACACACCAAAACATATTTATCTTGACTATTCACTTTCACAGGACCAAAAATGTCCAAGGAGATATCCACCCACGGGCATTCAGATTGTTTTCTAACAACCATGGATGTGTTCTACATTTCAAAATTTTGTCGCTCGCAGAACACTGCACACAATCACGCACCAATCTTTCAATTTCCATGGCAGGCCACCAATACACATCTCTAACTCTCGCCTTGGTTTTGGCAATGCCCATGTGACTAGAGTGTGCAAAATCAATAATTTTAGGTCTTAATTTCACAGGAGGTATGAGCCTACTTTCTCTGACCAGCAGACCATTGAGTATTGACAGTTGATCTTTTACAGACCAAAACCCTTTAATATCTTCACCACAGTCTTTCTTTTGGCACCAACCATCACGCACAAACCCAACAACGTGCTGGAGATTTGGGTCAGAATCTAATTCAGAGAACCATTCACTATCGGTGATTACACCTTGTGTGACTATACACACTTTAAAACTCTCAAAGGGATCCTCATTTCCAACCGAAGAGTCATCGGAGTGATCAGGTACCTCATCGCCTGTATGTCTGGACAAACAGTCCGCAGGAACATTGTTTGTGCCTGGTAAATAAGAAACATTAAATTCAAAATCCTGCAAAGACACAACCCATTTCCTTATTCTGTGTGAAATACAATCTAAACCTTTTTTCCCAAAGACTTCTTTAAGGGGCTTATGATCTGAAATGACCGTGAAACTCTTACCCCCCACAAACTTCTTAAGCTTATGAACAGCCCAATATATAGCCAAAGCTTCTTTCTCAACCACTGAGTATTTGCACTCAGCACCCCTTAATGGTCTTGAAATGAAAAGGATAGTGTTGTCCATTTTCTCACCTTTTTGTAGTAGGACAGCACCAATGCCTTTGTAGCTTGCATCAGTCATAATAAATGAGTCCTTTCCAGGATCAAAACTAGCCAAGTTTTGTTCATGACTGAGACAACTCTTTATGTGATCAAATTCATCACAGCATTCCCTGTCCCATAGAAATTCTTGTCCTTTCTTCAGTAAGTTCCTCATCTTTTCCATTTTTTGAGCAAACCCTGGGACAAATTTGTTATAAAATTCAGACATCCCTAGAAATTTAACCAATTCATCCTTACAGTTTGGATATTTAGGATTGGAAATTGCCTCTACTAAGGATGGTTTAGGCTTGATGCCAGAACTAGAAGCTAAGGGGCATATTATCAAGGGGGTTTATCTCCGCTTTTTTGGCTTTAAAAGCCAAGAAAACGGAGATAAAATGTTCTCCCTATTACCTAGCTGTCGCTAATACCAGTTAGCGACACCTAGTAGGAGATAGCGACCATCTTGGGCCCTGCTTTGCATGTCAGTGATATTTATCACTAATGACATGCAAAGAGGGCGTGCCAAGATGTTAGCGACTGGAAACAGTCGCTAACATCGCTATCTCCTATTACCAACTTTTAGAGATATTCGCGCTAAGCGCGAATATCTCTAAAAGCTAACACCTGCCCTGAGCAGTTCTTAGCCGTGTTATCCAATGGGAGGTGGATAACATGGCAACATGGCGAAGAGTATTTGCTTGGTAATGCATGAATATCGCTGACTTTTCAGTGATATTCATGCATTTCGGCCGATTTTTATCGCTTAGGAGATAAACCTTGATAATATCAAGGCTCCTAAGCAATAAAAATCATCGCTACACGGCGATAAAATTATTGCCGCTAAGCCAACCTAGCGATAATTATTGCTAGTTGTTGGTAATATGCCCCTTAATGTCCAAGATATTCAATAGTCTCCACCTCAAGCCTACACTTGTCAAGCCTAAGGGTGAGGCCTGCATCCTTCAACCTATCCAAGACAACCTAAACTCTTTCATCATGTTCATCACGATTAAGACCATGAACCAAAATGTCGTCTTGATAGACTTTTATACCTTTTATCCCGACCAAAACACCTTCCATCAGTCTTTGGAATACGGACGCGGCTGATATCAGACCGAATGGCATCCTGAGAAATTTATAGGTGCCGAAAGGAGTGATAAATGTAGTAAACTCCTGACAAGATGGGTGTATTCTGACCTGGTGGTAAGCGGAGGAGAGATCTAATGTTGAGCAATTAGCGGCACCACCCAACGAAGACATAATTTCTGTTACGTTGGGTAACGGATAATGGTCGACAATAACTGCTTTATTCAACTCCCTCATATCAATGCACAATCTTGCCTCGCCATTAGCCTCTGGGCCATAACTACCGGAGAAACCCACTCCGTGCCCTCCATCTCCTCTATCACACCGTTACTTATCAATTTATCAAACTCAGCCTTCATTTTGTCACGTACTAAAAGAGGAATATTTCTAACTTTGGCTACTTTGGGAACTGAATCCTTCTTTAACTTTATTAGATGAAAATATTTCTTTAGACATCCCAGATCCTTGCTGAATACACTTGGATATTTGTTCGCCCAGTGACGGTATCCGAAACCACATCCACACTGGGAGGTATGTCTCTCAAACACACAGAAGGGATTTGGTTGGGGTCAAGATAAACTCCAAGGTCTCTTTGGTGTGCCCAACTAATGAGGGAATCCCCTTTCATGGAAACATACATTTTCCCAGCTGTAACTCTTCCCTTAAAATCAATTGTGCCCATGAAATACCCCAAGAGATTTATGACCTGACCACCGTATCCCTTAGGGATTATGTCCGGTTTGAGTAATTTGACCTTACCAACAAGACAATTCTCAAAGAACAGCTTGGGTATCAAGGTGATTCTAGCTCCAGAATAAAAAAACATATCAACCGAACAGTCGTCAATCAACACCTTTTCTATGGGACCATCCGTATCAACAGCATTGACCTGACACACAACAATCTCACTTTGTTGTTTGATCAAAGATATCTACCTCCCATACTTTCCTTTGACCCTTGGTTGACCTACAGCATTTAGTAAAGTGACCCTTTCTCTTACACACCGAACAAGTCATCTTCCGACCTGGGCAATCTTTGGCATTGGCCAGACTTCCCATGTTACCACAACGATAACACTTTAGATTTGACAATTTAAAACTCGAACTTGAGTTCTTGTTTTCGTTAGGATTACCAGTCTCAAGAGATGAGGATTTTTGAGAGGCAGCACTTTGGAAAGACTTTACTTCTTTGACCTCAGTGGTTCCTTTTTTTTCTTCAGAACTATTCTTATGAATCACCTCAGAACAAGTATTAGAATGTTCATGTAACGTAAGTGCCGTTATCACTTCTTGGAGAGTAGGGTTGTCTTTTTGCCATAGGTTATCCTTTGCTTTCTCAAGAGAAGAACCAAGCATCAATTGGTCTCTGAGGTGCTCATCCAGGGAGCCAGCAAAAGAACATGTGGAAGCAAGTTTACGAAGAGCAGAGTCATTTTGGGGAGATTAACATCTTGGCTGGAGGGCAGGGGAATTCTTTCGAACGCCCAATATGGCTTCAGGGCCAAAAGAAGCACATTGGATCAATGCTTAAACTTGTATCTGATAACCTCCAAATACACCATAGTCAAAAAAGGAGTGTTATATATGGCTTTCATGGACCTCTCCTCAGCCTTCGACCTGGTCAACAGGTCCAGGCTGTGGGGGGTCCTTTTGGAGATAGGCATTGATAAATCCTTAGTGGGCTTTTTGGCTGACTTACACCAGGGGCTGGAGGCCACAGTGAGAGTGACCAGGGACGGTAGGTGCACAAATCCCTTCAGCTCCGAGAGAGGAGTGAGGCAGGGATGTATTCTTGCCCCGCTCCTCTTCACTTTGTTCATAAACACCCTCGAGCCGGTTCTCTCTGCCTTGGGCGCCGACGTCCCGCGTGCAGGAGACACTAACATTCCAGTTCTCCTGTACGCGGATGACGCGGTCCTCTTGGCGAGAACCGGTGTTGCCCTGAATAAACTCCTGGCCTCCTTTGGGGAATTCATGACCTCACAAGACCTAAAAGTGAACACACAAAAATCTCACGTCATGATCATGGGAATAAAAGGGACAAAGAGGAGACCAATAACCATGGTCTGTCTAGGAAAGGAGGTCCAGAGGGTTCCCTCTTTTACCTACCTGGGCGTCCTATTTGATGATAAAGGTACGTGGGGTCCCCAACTTAAGGCCAAATCCAATGCACTAAGCAGATCGACAGGAGCCATCCTGAATTTTGCCAGAAAACTGGGTTCAAGACCGACGAGCGCGATCCTCAAAGTATATAATGCCAAGAGCATCGCAATCGCTAATTACGGGGCTTCAATCTGGGGATACATAGAGCCTGTCCCTATTCAAAGGGCAGAAAACAGGTTTTTAAGATCATTGCTTTCTGTTCCCCAGTCTACCCCTACTTTTTCCACTCACTCAGAACTGGGAGTTGGGTATGTCTCTGATGTGATAAAATCTGCCCCGGTTACTACTTGGCTCAAAACCTGGTTAAATGAAGAGATCTCTTTAAATCATAAAATTCTAGAAGATTGTTTAAATTTGGATGGAGTTCTCAAGATCCCCTGGATGTTGTATGTAAAAAATATGTTAGCAAAGGTGGGACGCATCGACCTCTTTTACTCACCTATGAGCATAACCAAAGCGGACGTTAAAACAGTTAAGGATTCACTGATGAACCTTTTTATTTCAGAGCGAGAGGAAACCGAACTTATGAAATTTACAGTGAGAAGGAATTTCAGATTGAAAACCGTCCCAGGCCCAGAACCCTACCTGATACTTGTAAACAACTCTTTCCACCGCTTTCTTTTAATTAGATTTCGGTTGGATTTAATTCATTTTTTATTGGGCTCATACTATAGATGGGAGACGCCGGAAAACAATAAACCATGTGATTGTGATAACTTCTCACCCCAGGACACCCTACATTTTATTATGTTCTGCGATCACTATGATAAAATCAGAAGGAAATATCTTGTCTCCATCCTTAGAGAGGCCCGCTTCTTACATGTGAAGCCAGCGCTCTTATTCCTGCAACTTTTGCACAATGCACACGTCACCTTTCATGTTGCAAGTTTTTTAGTAGCAGGAGTACGCATCAATAAAAAGAGCAGAAAATGTAATAACGGATTGATTATAAACGAAATTTTTTAAAGGCAACTGTTTTTTAAGAATTTAACTCTCACAAGAAAATAGATTTAGCGATGTTTTATATATCTTAAATGTACCTTTTTAACCTTTTTATCTATTTCTTCTGTATATAGGAATTGCTTGCGCTCATGTCACTTTACATTCAGCTGCTGTGAACTATGAATTACTATGTACATATTATGTAAATATTCTCCCTGTGTTATTTAACTTTTTTGTACGTGTAACCTTTGAAATGTATCCTGTGTCTTTTTATGATTTTTTAAAAATCGAATAAAAGTGATTGACTGACTGACTACGAAGAGCAGTCACATATTGCTCAACAGTTTCATCTTGCCTCTGCATTATTTTACCAAAATGAAAACGTTCCAACACTCTACTAAGTTTAGGAAGATAATGGAGATCCATTTTCTTAATACATATCTCATATTCATTAAGAGGGGAAGAACCATCTAACTCTGGGAGATTTTCAAAAACATCTTGCCCCTCTGAGCCGAAACAGTGCATAAAAAGAGAAGACTTCCTCTCTGCGCTGGGCGAGGTGCCACACACCCTGGCATAGTTGGCGAAAACTTTTTTCCATTTGAGCCAAGGGGAGGATTACCGGGCTCAGAGAGATAGAAAGGTGTAGCCGTGACATTTTGCATGTTGAAAGAAAACAAGTGTGCTCAGAATACTTATATAAAAAGAAAACAGGTTAAATAAACTTTCAACTCTAAATGGCGAAATTGCAATATTATTGAACGTTCCCCTTTTCCTTTTTTTAAAATAGATGCCCCACCAAATTTAGCATAAAAACAAAAAATATTCACAAATACTTCAAAATAAGAATAGAGTTATTACTAAAGGTTGTGCCAATCAACCATTTAAGCCAAGGTAAGCTTCACAGTAAAAACAGATGACCGGCTTAAGCTGAGCCGATCAGCGGGATGCGTGAGAAACAGTACACGTGAGATGCTGTGTCGGTCAGCGAGTAACGGATCGACTTAGAAACACACTGATACGCTGTGCCAATCAGCGAGTGGAGGATCGGCAAGAAAAGGAAAGTTTATTAGCTTACTTGAAGTGAAATATGACGTTGATGATTGAGACACCTCAAAATAAATGAGTCCTGCAATAGGATTGAAGTTGCGGCTGAGGTTCAAGTGGACAACAACTTTATTCGGCGGCTTCTTTTTTTCTTCAAGATGACGGACGGAGTGATGACGTCATCAAGGTGCGTGGAGAAGACACGTGAAGACGTCTGAACACAGCGTTGTGATAACGTAGTCACCATTCGGCAGGTTACAGATGGAATGCTGTTCTCCGCTCCGCGAATTACCATGTAAGATTGGTTGCTAAAGGCTGTTTTAAATGACAACACAACGTGCCAGTGCCGTTATCAAAATGAAGCCAAACAATAGTCTTTTCCCTTGAACTGTGAAAAAGAAACAGTTTCAAGAGAATGCAACCTCGCCAATTCTACCCGCGCAAACATACAGTCATAAATCTTCAAGCAGGTGAAAGGGAAATCGATGAAATAGCCAAGCAATTTCTTTAAAAATTCTTCAAAAATGGTAGAAAAACGGCAGAAAGTTTAAAATTTCTATAACAATATCGTCACAAAAAATAGTCTTTACCTACAGAGAAGCTGTAGCTTGAAGAGAGTGTCAGCATGATTCAAAAAGGAAATCAATCCAACAGGTTGAAATTTGATAAGTGGAGTTGAGGTCTCTAGGCGTGAAGTAGGTCCAATTGTCACCAAAATGTAGGGTTGCCGTTAAATGAAGAGTAGACAAGCAGCAGTGAAAGTTGAGGAAGCTTTATTGTAAGTATCGGGTTAGAGACCTCATCCACCAAAGTCCAGCTGACAAATGGCTTGTCACTGAACCCAACATTCTAAGTGTCCCCATTCTACATTAGAACAGAAAGAAATAGTTATGCCAGAAAGAAGGTTTACAGTGAAGGATACCACACCATGTCATTATAGCTGAATGCTTTGGAAAAATTGATCTGTTACTGATTATTTTTTATAAAAATAACTTAAAGAAATCTACACAGGTGATAGTGGAGCTGGGGGAAGCATTGGAAGCCCTATTAATACATAACTCGCAATCAGTCATTTTATTTTGGGCTGGGCACTTTAATGTACACTGATGCCGTAAAACAGTTCAGCTCATCCGTGGAGTAACTGATTCTGGAAACCTTGTGAATAGCCTTCTAGTAATGTGGGACCTAGTAATAATTAATCCTTGTGACAGCGTGACAGGCCAATTCTTGCCTACTTTCAATGTACTGATATTATTTCAACAATCGATTTTACTATTATTCAGGCCAATTTTAGGAGTTGTATTGAGTCTTCTGGAGTAGAGTTAACAGAGTTTAGCGATCATGCTCCCCTCCTCGCTGGGTTGTTACCAACTTAATTAAGACCTATATGTGTCCCAAAACCGACACTGAGTAGGAAAAATGGTTTTACCCTCAAGTGGGAGAAAATGTATCCAATTCTATTTCTCCCAAAGGTTGTAAAGGAGGTACTTCCTGAAATAGAATCCTGTTGAGATATCAATAGCAATAGCCATCAGGTAGTAACAGCCTTCAACAAAATTCTAACCTCTATTAACTCTAACTTTAAGTGCCCAGCCACAAGTAACACTCCTCATACAACAAGGTGGTTTGATGCCAACTGCTCGAAAGCCTCTAGAGAACTACGTATAGCTCTTAAAAAGAATTCCAGAAATAAAGTGTTAGACCTGACACCCTTGGCGTGGTTTTCCCCTATCTTTTTGCCTCTGCCTCCTGTATTTTTGATGCTGTGCTGGATTTCGTTTTTGCTGGTTTAGATTCTTTGGACACTCTACCACTGCTGATCAGTGCCAGATTGTAAGTGTTCAGTATGGAAATTATCATATTGATTGGATGTACCTGATTGGCATATTTGTATCACCACAAAGTCCCTAGTAAAGTGCACTGGGTGTGCCAGGGCTGGTGATGACAGATGCTCCTAGTGGGCCTGCAGCGCTGATTGTGCCACCCACATGAGTAGCCCTAAAATGATGTCTCAGGCCTCCCACCGAAGTGCCTGTGTGCAGTCAGTGAACTGCCATGTCCTCCTGGTCAGTGTCCCCACTGGCTAGGCCTAACCCTTCCCTTTTTATCCACATTGGTCACCCATATGGAAGGCTCAAGGTACCCCCTTGGGCAGGGTGCAGTGTATATGAAAAGTAGAGCATGTACTAGTGCAGGTAACATGCTCTGGTAGTGAACAGCAGCCATTTTGTGTGATCACTGCTGCAAGGTTATCTTGCTCCATAGACTAACATGGGGGAGGCTGGTCCCAATGGCTACCAGCCTATCTTCCCATTGGAACAAGATAGGACATAAGTGATTGATATCCTTGAACTCAGAATTTAATAACACATCTTTTAGGAAAGGCTGTTTTTAAATTATGGGTTTGAGAACAGTACTTTTAGAAAGTGGCTGTTCTCTTGTCTGACCTTTCTGTGTGCCTGGACCTGCTTGTGGATCGACTGTCTGGTTTGAGGGTGACAGGGGCTGGGGAGCCCCCAGGAGGTTGTCTGAGTCAGCCTTAGGCTGAATGACTGCATTTGCAACTAGAGTGGTGGGAGGGAATAGCACCTGGGATTGAATAGGGCTGTGCCTGCCTGCCACAATGCTGGCTCCACCTCCTGCAGGGTGGCTGACGACTCTGCCCCTCACTCTGAAAAGAAGGAAGTAGCCAGGAAAACAAAGTACTCCAGCAACACCCAGAACTGGTTTAGACCGGGCTCAGGACCCACTTGCACAAAGACTTCAAAGACTTTTAGGGGTATAAAAGAAGGACCCCTGACAACAGATTTTTAGATTTCTACAATCAAGAGGAACCTCTGCCAGAAGAAGAACCGCTGAAGAAACTGAGGAAGACTGCCCTTGCTGTGTGCTCTGGGGCTGACCTGTTTTGCTGCTCATCTAAAGGAGAGAAGAAGGGGACTTTGCTGTGTGCTGTGACGCCTTCCTACTTGATCCCCAGACTTTGCTGTGTGCTGTGTCTGCAAGAATCTCCAAGGGCCTGAGAAGAGCTGACCTCCTGTTCTGGAACCCAGGGTCAACAGGTTCCCCAGAAACTACAAGACGCTGTGAAGATCGTGCTTTGTTTGCTACCTGGTGCGTGATTTGTAACTGCTGGTCGTGAAAGAGGATCGGTGTGCTCATCGGCACATTGTTGCAGAAGATCGGAGGTTCGTTGTGCCTCCCTTCATGATTTCTCCACAAAAGGAACTGGTGGCTTCACAAGCGCTCTGCCCGCCTCTTTCACCCTAAAAACCACTGTGCCGCTTATCACCGCCGCTGCCCGGGGCCCGAGGCAGTCTGTGACTCTCGCCGTCCCTTGCCGGGGCCGCGGAGAGGAAACCAGAAGATCTGCACCCTCATTGGTTGCAGAAGACAAGCCCCCTCAGCAGAACCGAAACCTGATTGACGGCACCGCGCTGGGATTGGTCCCCGGGCCGTCGCATCATCGTCCAGCCGCGCTGTGAGTGGCTGAAGCTAGGGGGATCCGCGACGTCACCAGGGGCTTGTCCCGTGAGCCGCGCTGCGAGTGGCTGACTCCCGCAAGGAGTCTCGACGTCACGAGGGGCTCCCCTGAAGGGCAGCGCACTGATTGGACGGTGTGTGGAGATGACGCGAAAGGTGCCAGGAGCTGCGCTCGACTCTTTGAGAAGACCCGTCCTCGCCGAGGGATCCATAAGTGTGTGCCTCATCCCCGAGCGGCCGTCCCAGCCCTACGGTTGCACTCTGGCCCCCCGCCGCTCGCTGGATTGTCGAGAGCGGGCGGAGAGCTAGCGGGACCGGCCGAGGCCGCGAGAAGACCTTTCCTACATGGGGACACTTTTCTTGATGAGCACAGTACCGGCGCTTCAGCAGAACAGCGCTAGGGATACGGCATTCAATTCTTTCAAAGCATTCACTGCCTCTACTGATATCTTTCTCTTCCTGCTATTTTAAAGACTGAGACTGAACTGTGATATCCCAAATAACTTCCTAACCGAGTGCAAAACCTCAAGAAGAGTTAAGTGAGTTTGTAGCTGTATTACCATTGGTTTAAACTGCCGAAAACTAGATAAAGATATATTGTTATATACTTAGCTGTGTGGTGTCAGTTTGTGGTGTATTCTGAAGTTATTGTGTGTGTTAAGTGCAACTACCCTACACATTGCCTTGTGGATAAGCCTGTCTGCTCATGCCAAGCTACCTAGGGGGTGAGCAGGGGTTATCTAAGGTGTGTATCCCTTTACCCTGACTAGAAGTAGGGGTCCCGATTTGGTCAAAGGTACTTACCTCTGCCAACTAGAGACCCCCAGTTTTAACATAAAGATTTAATAAGGAAGTTACATGCTGAATATGAGACAGCCAGAATGGCGGGAAAAATAAGTACTACGAGAAGAAGCGTGGGTCAATTTGGATGAGGCATCGAGGAACAAAGATAGTAAGGCATTTTGGAGAGTGGTTAATGCTCCGTTTCTGCAAGATTGGGGGTTGGGCGTTTCCCTTGATTCTCATATAGATGAATCAGCATGGCTCCTCCGTTTTCAGAGTATCTTTAATGTTGCAAAGGATAGTAATACAAAAGAAATGGGAGACTCTACAATTGCCCAGGGGATGTAGTGCTCGTTAGAGGAAATCTAGCTCGACTCTCTCAATCGCCTATCTTAAAGACAGCAGGCCGGACGGAGTACCCTTTGATATCTTCTTAGGATGTACGAACCTATGGTCTCTGCTCCTATTGCAATTTTTTAATGATATGTTAAAAGTGGGACCTCAAGAATCATGGAAACAATTGCTGATTATCCCCATATATAAAAAAAGGGGAACCCCAAGAATCCAGCAAATTACCACCCAATTTCTTTGCTGGAAAGCACAGCGAAACTAATGGGTAGATTGCTCCTAAACAGACTGAAGGACTAGACTGTGACCCGTAGTATTTTAGCAGAAACCCCATATGAGTTTATAAAAGGGTGGGGTATGACATATCAAGGACTTAAACTGGCATTACTTGCAGCAAAGTATGTTTGTGAAAAAAGGGCCAATTTATATGGGTTTTGTGGATCTGTCCATGGCCTTCAACTGTGTAGACCACATTAAATTGTGGGCCCTCTTGGAGTCGATGATATTAAAAAATATGTTGGGGTTTACCGAAGTTACCCTCCTATACCTGGGAAGAGCACTACAAAAAGTAGAAAAAGAAAATGGCAAAGAGGAAATAATATCTATATCCACTAAATCATGGGGAACTTCAGATTTCCCTATTAACAGTACATAGTCCTATCTTTAATTCATATGAACCTTATTCAAAACAATAAACCACATACCACAGAGACATTTTTGAAAAAGTAATCATTATTTTTTTGTTTCTCTTTTAAAACATACAAACATATAAATGCAGATAACATTTACATCACAAACCAACATAAACCAAATTCATTAGTTCCTTCTATCCACTTGATTGCAAACTAATCAATGTTTACAGACTAAATAAAGGCAATACACTGTGAGGTAGTCTTCAATGCACACAAGGTTACCACACTTCTAAATACCTTGTTTTGATTGTTTGTTAAACCATAAGAATTTTTTATCAATTCCAGTTGGACTACTCTCGTCAAAAACTGTTGACGCAGACACGTTACGGCCTTCATTGGCCACCTCAGGACAAGGGTAAGGGAACAAACCAAAACAAACATAAAATATGACATTTGTACCAAACAACAGGGTCACTGTCCCTATATTTGTGCAAGCCATGCTGGGCACAAGTTGTTCTAGAAGACGTATCACTGAAAAGATAAGAAGATATATAGAGTAAGAATGGAAATGGTGGAAGCCACCTCAACTACTCAAAAAACAAATAACCTACGTGACTACTAATTATACCACTATCCAAAAGCCACATGCACCAAAGTCAATAAAAAAGGGAGAAACCAAAATGATCCATGTGTCAACAATGTTTATAAGAATAATACACTCACATGAAGCAAACAAGGATAACTGACTGTAAGCTTCTGTGCAACTCAATCTGACCTGATGGATATCCTAATTCAATAAAATACCATCTACCATACCAAGATGTGTAAACAAAGATGTCACTACATACCTTATCCCGGTGTAACAGGCAATCTGATGTAGCGTACAGTGAATTCACTAATAACGTTCGAAAATAAACAGGAATTTTCCCACTGGGAAGAATAAAACAGTGTCTCAATGTAAACCATCACAGGCAATAATAGGTGAATGTGCATGAGATTACACATGCTCAAAAAACTTACCTCTACTAGTTGCCTTAACTAGAAATGCCACACGCAGCAGGCTAAATCCTTGCAACAATGCACTTAAGTAGTAACAAGCGTTCCTCACTGTGAACATAGAAAAAATAGAGGAAGAAACCTCAGTCGCCGTACTACTAAAGCGCTCGCATTCCTTGTTTCCATAATTATAATGAGGTAGATTTATGTTTCCTGGTGCATCCCTGCAAATCAGCAGGGAAGTGCCAGGAATGATGCTTGACGCAAGTTTACACTTGCGCCACCACAGATGCGGCATATTTACAATGCGGCGCATCATAGCGCAAGGATAAACAGATGCCATGTGGCATCTTCTGGTGTAAGGTTGGCACAGTGTGGAGTTGTGCCACGGGCATGACGCAACTCCAGCACTGTTCCAACCTGGCATATCCTCAACATTGTGCGTCACACCTTTCACCTGCTTCAAGCAGGTGCAAGGTTTTGACGGAGCGGTGTTTGAAAAGTGACTGAGTGAAATCTTGTAGATTTCACTCAGGCACTTTTCCGAGGCGTTCCTGCGCCAGAAGGCCCAACCTGCGCCGGAACGCCCACATGAAACCTGACACAATTTTCATGTGGCGCAGGGCTTTACAACGTGACTCATCTCCCTAGATACATCACATTGTAAATAGGCCGCAACGTGGTGATAGCTTTACGCCGCCACTGCATCACAGAAGTGATGCAATGGCGGCTCAAAAGTGGAGCACGTGGCTTGTAAATCTGCCCATAAGTATCAAAGAGCTCTTACCTATACTAGCTTCCTTCGCTCAGACCGGTATCAAACATCTGAGGTCTGTTCTCACATTAATCCGCCGGCAATTGCAAAAGCAATTCTGGCGCGTTCGAATTTCATGAGATGACTCAGCACCCCACGTGATTGTGATGTGTTCTAGGAACTAAACAGCAACAAAGGACTAATCGCTTGGGCACTGGAGTCTATGGGACTACGTGTAGCCTACTATACTGAAAATAGACAAATGACTCAGACCACAACAACAGACTATTCCATGGAATCAGGTGATTAATCCACCTTTAACCTATCTATAACAAGAGTTGTGAATACTATATATGGGGCATCTAGTCAATTCATGTATCCAGCATAGCCTGCAAAAATTTGACTGAAAATCTATCATTTGCATTCAAAACAAAAATGTGTATCAATACAAAAATGAGTTTAAATAATTGTGATGTGCAACAAAATAATGAAGTAAAAACAATCATTCAGTGTGTGTCATAAGGAAACACATGTAGATTATATACATTTCAAATACTCTCACAGGTACTTTTGTTAAATACAAAGTCAATCATTATCAACATTGTCTGTTGGATAAAGATACCCATTGCTTAAATCAGTGTCCAAATATCATCTCTGTCATTCAGACCATTAGTTTCTATGTGATGTTTCTCAATCATACGACCATCAAGTCGGTTAAGGTTTGTCTATAGACTCATTTTATTCCATGATTTCACCACCAATAAAACAGACCACCCAATCTCATTCTCATTTTGATTACATTCTACAAAGTGTTGCACCAGCGGCGCCCCCTGTGTTCTACAACGTATTCGGCATTGATGTTGTAACACCCTCATTTTAACTGCTTGTGTGGTCTGCTCGATATAAACCTTGCCACAAGGGCATGTCAAAGAGTACACAACACTTTTAAAGGTTGCAATTAGAGAAGCTGTGTTGAGTATGTTTTTTATTATTCAATATGACAAATTTAGAGTAATTCGTATATTGACATGCAGAACAATTGTTGCACTTAAAATGTCCCACGACAGGTGGAAGACCCAAAATACTTTTCAAATCTTTCTTTGGTTGTTGCGTGTGTGAAGCCCTCACTAGATGTTGGCGAAGGTTTTTTCCTTTTTGGAACACAAAGAGGGGCTTAGGAATATTCAAATGATTGATCATCCTCAAGTTCCACAGAATAATTTGCTTCACTTTATTTGCTGTGGGCTTATATGTGAGCACACATGTCATTTGGTTCAACTCCTGTTTGTTCCTAGGTGTCAATAGGATTCCTGGGAGGGTAAACAATACTCGTTTTAGAGCAGCTCTAACCAACTTCCTAGAGTAGCCTCTGTTGCATAACTTTTTTTGTAAAATCTCTGCATTTTTGAAGTAATCAATTGTATTGGAACAATTTCGCCAAATTCTTAAAAACTGTCCATAGGGGAAGTTTTCCTTAAGACATCTGGGGTGTCCACTGAAAAATTGCAACTTAGGGCCTGATTCTGATGCGGTTAGAAAAATATTCCCACCTAGGGCCTGATTCTCATGCGGTTAGGAAGGCCCCCTAATGGCATTTGCTCCTTTCAAATCGGATCGGGAACTTGTCTTCCCGACTCAGGGCTCAATTATGATGCGGTTAGGAACATATGCTCCCTTTGAAGTCAATAGGAGTCCAATCAAATCATATATGGAAGCATCCGGATGCATCATACTCCGTCAGTCGTACTCTCCTAATCCGAGTGATTGGGAAACCATTTCCAAACTGATTCGGTCGGTTACCTTTCCAACCTGCATCAGATTCAGGCCCAAAGTGTTGCGGTCAGTGGACTCAGTGTAAAGGCTTACCTCAAGACTACTATTGTTGTTAATAATCCATACATCTGAAAAGTTTATTTTGGTGTCCCCCGAGGAAATGGAAAACTTAAGATCCTGCGAAAGTGAGTTATGCCAACTATGAAATTGTTCAAGGGATTCCTGATTCCTGGCCCATATGGGTTTTGTGGATCTGTCCAAGGCCTTCGACTGTGTAGACCACATTAAATTGTGAGCCCTCTTGGAGTCGATGGGCGTGGGCAATTCCATTATTCTTTTTATCAAGGAGCTCTACAGAGAGGCATGGCTGTAGTAAGGTATGGTAAGCAAGGGGAATGTACAGACCCCTTTAAAATAGGAAAGGGGGTGCACCAGTGGTGTGTCCTTGCCCTCTTTTTATTCTCCATGTACACCATGAAATGTAATGAAGTTCTAACCGCACAATGCATTGATGTTCCATCAGCGGGTGGCATATTGCTGGCCACCCTCTTCCATGCAGATGATGCTTTTTTGTTGGCCGGGACACCCTTGGCCTTATAACACCTGATTGGCTCCAACTCAACTTTTATGGCTATACTGGGATTGCTAGTTAATAGATCAAAAACTTATATCATGATAGCGGGGATGGGAAAGAAAAAGTCTATATCATTTGGAATGAGTAGAGTCCTTTATGTATTTAGGTCTCTTCTTTGACTCCAAACTTAATTGGGCGACCATGGTTGCAAACAAAACTAACATGTTGCAAAGAAGTATAGCCGCCCTGTGCAAATTCACCTCTAAAATGGGTGGAAAAAATAATTAGTGAAATGCTAGAAATATACACATCAAAATCAATAGCTATAGCTACCTACAGAGCCATAATATGCGTATAGTAGAAGTGGGTGCCTTGCAAAAAGTTAAAGACAAGTTTACTAAAAAATTAATATCAGTCAAATCGGTCCATTCGAATCTGATTTCCCACAAAGATCTTGCTCTCCCTTTTATTACTGAAACTATTAAATTGGTCTCACTCCTTTTATGGTTTCGCATCTGGAAAAGGGACATGGTTGGGTTAAATGAAACCATATTAAAAGATGTAATTAACCTGGACCGAGGCAACAGTATCCCCTGACTAGTATTGTTCGAAAGTCTCTCACAGACCTGGGCTTAGACTATTTGTATATAACATCAAAAAAATGTTTGCCCTTTTCCAAGACTAAGCTGAAAGAGGCCTTCTTCAAAAAATGTGAGCTAGAAAGATGGCAACACAACCAAAGTAAAGCTATGGTTACTCATTACCATACTCTGCCAAGAATCACCAAGGGTTATGACTCCTGACTCTCCTTTGTTACTTACAATAAGCATCAATATCTTTTAACAAGGATGAGGCTACATTTTTGCCCCTTGATGGTAGGATACCCTGTGCATGTACACTCACTAAATAACCTCTCACAATGTCCTTGTGATGGCTTGTCTTCCCAAACCATGTCCCATAATTTATTTTTCTGTCATTTTTATAAAAAAAATTAAAAAGTATATACGCCTTTGATAATAAAATTGAGCTTTTATTAACATTCTTCAGCTTTTGCAGTCATTAATTCCATAAAAATAGCACCATATATTTGTTTAATGGTTGCAAAATGTTTATATTCAGTTCTTTGTTTCAGGAGAAGTACAACAGACAGGGGTGTTGTTTTATTTGATCATTTATACTAAACTCCCATCTTTGGAAAATGACTTACCGTATGGCTTTAAAATTTGCTATTTTGATTTGCTCTTGGTGATGTGTATTTTTAATTGCATGCTGCAACAAATTCTTTTCACAATGAATTGATGTCGGTTTTAGCAACAAGATTATTAAGCAGTCAGCCATTTGTCAATGTCACCCCCCTTCATACTTGGGCACTACCCCCTGGGGAAGCCTGGGATCAATCCCACTACCCCTGACCATCTTGTCATCTTCCTCATTTTCACTGCTACCATTTCTATTCTCTTCCACCCTTGCCTACTTCTTATTAGGTAGGTCAAGCTTTTCCTTACGTACAGGTATGTCTGCCAACTGACCCTCAAGCTCTTGTCTCCTGTGGGCCCTCTCTTGGTCTTTGTGGGAGCCTCCCCTCTTCTATTAGCTAGAAGTCTGAACCTAGTACTAGAAGTTATGGATGAATTGTTATCACTCTCTTCCTGGAGGTTGTTGGAGTGGTCCCCCCTCTCATCCCCTGGAGCTGACTCTGCCCAGGTCTTTAGGGACCTGATCATCTCTGCCTTTGTAATTTGATTAGCAGTTGGCAGCCCCCTAGCCCTACACTGTACCCTAGGCTTAGCTACTGTGAGGTTAATCAGGTTAGCCTGATCCTTCTCCATGGAATCTCTAGTTATTGGTCACTAAAAGATTTTTGCAAAGAGAAATAGAACAATTTAGAAAAATCAAGGCAAATTAATAACAATTTAGTCCAAATTTTAAAAATCAATGTTTGTTCTAATCAATTTTCTCAATTTAGAAAGATCTTCACTTAACTACTGTATAGTATGGTCAAATACAAGTACTGGATCCCACCACTGCACACCAAATGTTGGAATGTGGTTTATTAGTAGGTTAAGTTAGGTACCTACCACTAGTAATAAAGCCACATTCACAATACAAGGTCCAATCAATGGCTCAATAAATTGTTCCCTTCCTCAACCCTTGGTAGCTGGCTACAAGCAGCCAGGCTTTACTTAGGGGAGAGATGTTTGAAACATTTTAAAACGCCAACATATGAAATAAGTAGGACACAACAAACAATAAACATCCAAAACCAATTTATAAAATTAGGAAATATTTTTATGATGAAAATGGTAACAAAATGACAAACATTTAATGTAGGGAACCAGAGATATGAATGTTTAAAAAATAATTACGTTTTAGTGCTTAAAACCAAGAAGCATCACTTTAGGACATCTGGTCGTACTTGATAGGGACAAACTCAAAGTTTCAGGCCAACCGCGATGGAGCGTGGGCTCTGATACACTTAGCAGTAGAGCCCGGTCACGTTTTTACCTTCTGACTTAGTCACTCTTTTGAGCTTTTTCTTTCAACATAGAGCTAGGCTCCTTGTCAGGTTGGGTTTTGGGTGTAAAACAGTGGCTTGGCTCAGCATGAGGCTTTCAGCTGGTTGAATCTGAAATCCAGGCCGGGGAGCGATTGGACGTTGGCTGCCAGACTCTCATTGACAGGTCAGTCACCTTATGAAGTGTTTTACCAAACATTCTCCAATCTTCTCCAAACATCTGGATCTCCTTCCAGAAGTTTCATTTGGAGTTCTAAACTGTTGACAACACCAATTCAAGATTCTAGATGCTCTGAGTTGCTCCTTGGGATGTTGAGATAATATTGGGACTCCTTGCTGGAGATAATGCAGGTGGAGCACTTTTTAACCCTTAGCTTTCAGGGAATCCACTCCTTCACTCCTTAACGGAAGGCAAAGTCCTTAGGGCTGTAGTTCCCAAAGTGTGCGGCAGGTGCAGCCATTCAGAGTTTAGTTCTCTTGGTGCAGGCTAGGGTTCCAGCAGGGCATCCCTTCTTCTTCTTGTAGTTGCGGGCAGGGATCTAAGTTGCTGGGTAGCTCTCCTATATTTATCCAGTGTTATTTGGTGGCAAGTAGGGGGGGCACCATTGACCAATAGGGTGCAGATTTCCACCCTCAGATAGAACAACTTCATCCAAAGTGTGGCATATTCTGGTCCAAGAAAGAAGCACTATTCCCTTAAATTCAGAAATGGAGAAACACCCCCTGGAGCTTAAGATATGTTTAAGACAAACTACCGACATTGCTAAGGTTCCCTAACACTCCCTTCCAGCCCTTCTGCTAATTCGATTACTGGGGCTCTTCTCCTGCTGGAGGTGTAGGATGTGGGGTTGAACTGTGTCCTGTACAAACAGTTATTCTCACCTGTGAAGACAAGTTTGGCTACGCAGCCCCACTTCCTGCCTTTTGCTCAGCCGCCACAGAACTCCTCCTACCAGATGTTATTTGTCTTTATGCAGGCCCTTTACACCTCATCAGAGCAGTTTGGCCCAGCCTGTCAAAGTCTTGCAAATCAGGAGAGGCGGCTGGAAGGCTGAATTTTAGTTCATTGTAAAAGAAAGTTCTATAACTTATTTTCTGTGATAGTTATAATAAATCAAACCTTGGGAAGTTAGTGGGTTTATTCGATCATTTAAATACTTTGAAGCATATGTTTAGCTTTCTCCTGCAAATATTCATACTTTCATAAAGTATTTCCATATAAGCCTGTGAAGCCAATGTGTTACAATGGGAAACAACTAATTTGACAGTTTAACCCTCACCATGGCATATAACTTATATTTTATAATATCTCTGTTTATAGTGACACACCACCCTATCCTCAGGGCACCTAGGGGAGACCTTAGGGGTGACGTATAACTACAAATAAGGTAGTCTGAGACTTTGTATGTACCTACAATTCCAAAGTCGAGTTTGAATGTACTCTACTTTTAAAAGCAGCCTTCATAGCAGGGCTGCCTTTAAAATGACAACAGTCAACCCAACAGTGCATACTTAAGTGCATTAATTCTGCTGGGTCTCTAATTCTACATGCCTTACCGTATACTAGGGACTTAGAGGTAGGTTGTCATACAATTGTAACTACATCAATTTTTTTTGTCAGTCAATAATAACTTTATTCGTTTTTTTACAACCATAAAGGTATACACAAAGTAGCATCTCAAACAATAAAATGAGCAATTAGAGCCATAGAATATACGATACATTACTTAAACTACATCTAATTACCATATACCTTTTACAAAGAACACTGGCCCTGGGTTTGGGTATCAGAGCCCAGGGCACAATCAGAGTCAGTTACCACCGGTTTCAATCAAAAAAGGGGGGTGATCAAGGCAAAAAAGAGGGCTTTCTCACTCTTTGTTAGATATTGAAGGGAAATACTTTGCAAAGGCCATATTAAATAATTTGGAAGAGTTGACAGATAAGAACTAACTGATTTCTAATTGTCAAACTGGGTTAAAAAAGGGTTGCAGCATTAAAGACATTCTGTTGCCACTTTCATTAATGACAAATCAAAGCAGCACTAAAGACAACTTATTGTATGCTGCCTTTATTGATTTTAAAACCACTATTGATTCTGTTACACGAGTGATACTTTGAAAGAAGCTACATGTGGGGTATCCGTTCCAGCTTTCTGAATGCCATCAGTTTATGCTCAAATTACTGAGTAAAAATTAGTCTGGCTTTGGATACAATCACCACCAAGCAGTGAAGAACACTTGCATGCTTGAAACAAAGTTGCGTCCTTGCAACACTGCTCATTAACTTGTATTTTCTGACCTAGGAGCTGCTTTGCTGAAGGCTGCACCTTCCCCCTAAATTGTCAGTGACTTAACATCCTACAATACACAGATGATGCTGTATTATTGACAAAACACCTGTTGGTTTAACGAGGAAGTTAAATCAGATAACCGAGTACTGTGCAAGTCACAATCTAAGTATAATCATTAAAACAAACTGTGATTATCCTTGGTAGGGAATCTGGTATCTTAATAAACTCTACACTAGAGTTGACCACACAGTACAGATATCTAGGACTATGGGTGAATGAGCGGGGAACCCATAAAGGTCAACTATGCTCCATGAAAATAGCAGCTATTCCCTGAACACCACCATTCCTAATTCAATCAATAAAATGTGTTAGGGCCATCACTTACCCCTTATTTACAGGCATTTAAAAGTAAAGTAATGCCCACACTAATCTTTGAACAGACAATTTTTCATTGCAAATGTGCTAACTGGCTGGATGTGGCTCAGTGCTAGATATACAGACAACTGTATACTCAGAATGGCCCCAAAAAGGTCTTTACAATATTTAGTATGGCAAACAATCATGGCCTCAAGTCACAATTACCCTTGACTGTCTGTCTGAATGCCTCACTTTCGGTTCTGCAACTCACATTCTGGAAACTATTGTTGCCACCTCCAAAAATGAAATAATATTGATAAAGCAGGCAAAATATATATCAAGTGCTGAGGTCTTAAGCTGCTTGTGAGGGAAAACAACACAGCTGGATGCTAACAAGCATATATAAGAAAATAATGATGCACACATGTTTTACTCCCTCCCAATTTTGCGTCCGGAGATAAAAAGACAGCTGCTTAGAGCCAGCAGCAGACTGTGCAGGTATAAGCAGTGGGGCCAGGTTGGGGGTGATTCGACAGAGGACCACAAGGGAAAATTAAATAAATACTTCATTTTCCCTCCTCGTCCTCTCTCGAAATCCCCCCCTCCCTGCCCCACCACCCCACCTCTTGGACTGCAGCTGCTTAGAACAAGGGGGCATATTACCAACAACTAGAGATAATTATCGCTACGTTGGCTTAGCGGCAATAATTTTATCGCCGTGTAGCGACGATTTTTATCGCTTAGGAGCCTTGATATTATCAAGGTTTATCTCCTAAGTGATAAAAATCGGCCGAAATGCATGATTATCGCTGAAAAGTCAGCGATATTTATGCATTACCGAGCAAAGGCTCTTAGCCATGTTATCCACCTCCCATTGGATAACATGGCTAAGAACTGCTCAGGGCAGGTGTTAGCTTTTGGAGATAATCGCGCTTAGCGCGAATATCTCCAAAAGTTGGTAATAGGAGATAGCGATGTTAGCGACTGTTTCCAGTCGCTAACATCTTGGCATGCCCACTTTGCATGTCATTAGTGATAAATATCACTGACATGCAAAGCAGGGCCCAAGATGGTCGCTATCTCCTACTAGCTGTCGCTAACTGGTGTTAGCGACAGCTAGGCAATAGGGAGATAATTTTATCCCCTCTTTCTTGGCTTTTAAAACCAAAAAAGCGGAGATAAACCCCCTTGATAATATGCCCCAAGATTCTTCACAATCACTCTGGGATCTTACTAATATGATTATCCCAGCCCTGGAAAGGAGGTTAAAAGTAGTTATTGGCAAAAAGGCCTGTGAATCGTCACTTACGTTGAAAGAAATCTGGTTGTGCCAGTCGCAAATACTTGCAGCATGCTTTCTTGAAGCTCAAGATGTTTAGGTGGACCTGATCCCAAACCAATATTTCTTTAGCTGAGAAAAAATTGTCTGTAGCATATGTTACAAATTTTGCTTCTTAGCTATCCTTGCAAAAACCACAGGTGATGGACAGAATGCAGAACAATGTCATACATTCACCCCAGTACAAAGATATGGGCCTAAATCCATCTTTTTTGGCACTCCACACCACCCCAGTTCCGGTCGAAAGCCGGCTGAAATGCCAGAAACAGGTCCTCGGAAGCTTGTTTCCGGTCCAGGGATGGCATGGCTTGGCAGTTCGGCCTGGACTGTTCCCATGAGGCACAGGGTCAGACTGATTTGCATATGGCCATGTCTGAACTGGGGTGGTGTGGAGTTCAAAAAAACGATGGATTTAGGCCCAGATCTCTGTACTAGGGTGAATGTATGACATTGTTCTGCATTCTGTCCATCAACTATGGTTTTTGCATTAGCTATCCTTGAGCATTATCATTTTTATGATCAAATCAAGAAAGTTGTGTACTCGCATTATATTGCCATAATTTTAAGCAACTGTGCAATAAATATTTATTATTATTATTATTATTATTATTAGCAGCAGCAGCAGTAGTAGTAGTAGTAGTAGTAGCAGAGCTATACTTAGTTTGAGCACCAAGCATGGGGTTCTCACCCTATTGAAATTCCATTTAGATTTTCTCCATTTCTAAATTCGAATTTTTGTGAAGCTTGTCTCAATATATAAGATCTGTTTATCTGACAAAACTACTGTTATCATAGGGACTACTGTGATTTGAAATATTACTGACACCCTAGCACCCTAGTAATACCTAGGTCTCCCTTACACTTTAAATACAGTTACATGTTGGGAATTTCTTAAAATATATATATTTTTTAAATGGCCCACACATCCTCATTATTCTGTGCTGTTTTTGGACAGTCTTGAAAATGTGACCACACCTGGTAGGCCAGGCATTGATTCAGCGTGAAGGGTTGGTTCCCACAGGTTCATACTTACAGAGAGTGGAAATTGTTGGCAGGGCTTTGAGTCTCCCACTGGCCTTGCTCTGGTTTGCTGTGACCTTTTCATTTGTGTGCATTTTAAGATCCTACCACCTAAATTTTTACTTTCTTTGTATCTGGGTCGATATCAATATCTTGGGGGCATATTATCAAGAATGTCGTTTAAATTATCGCGGTTTAGCGGCGGAAAAATGCAGATAAAGCTGCGATAATGGGTTTGCTAATATGCCCTGGAGAATTCCAAAAGAAGCCCAGGTTCACACAAGAACATTGATTTCTATTGGAATTCTCAAGGGTATATTATAAAGCCCATTGTCGCCGCTTTAGCAGCAGTTTTCTGCCGCTAAACCAGCGATAATGTTTAACTCCGTTCTTGATATTATGCCCCTTAGTGTTCTGTGTTACATCTATTGCAGCTTTTCCAGCTTGTCGTGATCCAGTGCCTTCCACTAGAGCATTCAGTGCTTCTTCCATGATCCATTTCTTCTTTCTTCTGAAGCACCATTGGTCTTCTAGGGTGTTAGAGGTAGTGGATTTGCAGACTGTATCATCATTGCTGCTCTTTTTTTTCCTCAAAGGGTACTAGGAGACTATCAACACCTGACATGCAACTTAACTAAGCAGTGATTTTTAGCAAATCATAAATTAACAATTTGCCTAATGCCCTAATGCCTAATGCCTTTAAACTACTTTGAAATTTTGGACAAATTATTACTTATTGGACTTTAGACATGCTTTGCACAGCTGGGACATTTGCGATTCACTAATAATCACTATTTTAGCACTATTTTAGTAACTGACAGTGGTCAGACAAATTGCAAGCATTCCTCCCATCACTTTATGTGTGTCTGATGCCACGGGAACCCAGCTACACCCAACTGAAGAGCCCCAATCATGGCAAACCTTGTCTAAGGTAGCTTGTGTTCCAGTTCAGGAAGGACCTGTTCTGGCACTTCTGGCTGGATTGTTCCTATTGTAGCAGGGTGAAAACTGATTTGTAAATGGCTGGGTCCAAACTGAGGTGGTATTGTGGGCAAAAGAACGTTGGGTTGGATTGCTACCCTGCGCAATTGTCAGTAGTTAGACAAATTACAAGCATTCATCCTATCACCTTTTGTGTGTTTGATGTACCGCCCTAAGTGGCAAGGGTATGAACAGTCATGGGTCGCATGCTCACTTTGCCACTGGAACAAAGCTACAACTGACTAAGGAGTCCCAATAAGGGTGAAACTGGTCCTTGGAGGCTCGTGTTCCGATTCGCGGAGGACCTTTTCTGGCAATTTGGGATGCACTGTTCCTATTGGAGCAGACTCAAGACACATTTGCACATGACTGAGTCCAAACTGAAGTAGCATGGTGGGCAAAAGAACAGTGAATAGGAATGTCACACCAAGTGATAGTCAGTGGCTAGACAGATTGGAAGCATTCCTCCCATCACCTTCTAGGGTTTACAAAATGTCAGGAGTAGGTACTTGCCTGTCCTAGAGCATAGGAGATTCACAAATAATGAGTTGTTTCTTGAAATAACGAAATAACAGTGATATAGCTTTCAGTTTAATGCCTCAACGAATGTCCTACAACTCATGAACATGTGACTAATGTTATTCTTTGCTTTATGTCTGTTGTTCTTATTAGAAACTGGTTTGCTGGTTGACTGAGGTATGAGCCCTGGTCAAGCAGCAACCACAGTCCTAGTCAGTGTAAGGTACAGGCAAACCCTAAATTAACAGTTGTTCCCCCTCTGGTAGCTTGGACAGAGCAGTCAGGCTTGACTTAGAAGCAATGTACTTAAACAACACTTCAAACAGTAAACTAGTGACACCACCACATAAAAAGGACCCTACAACAAATTTGCATATTAGCACTGACATTAATGAATAAAACAATACCAAAACAACAAAAATCCAATGAATAGAACTGGATCTTTTGAAGTTTAATGTTTCTAGTGAGAGATAGTGCCAAAAAGTACAAAGCATTATTAAGAATATCTGGTCATTTGAGGGATGAGGGCTGTCAGCTGAGCCCGCCGTTGGCCACTCCCCCTCTCTGCACCAGGACGGTGCGTGTGCCGCTGATAATGGCTGTAGCTGAATTCTCGAGTTGGAGCCTGTGACACTGCAGTGTTTGCTGCGGGGGAGGGAAGATGCCTGGAGCTGCAACGTGATGAAGTCTTACTGCATTTTCCAAACCGCAGACGGAAGGAGGGCGAGCGTGCTGAATTGAAGCTTGCAGTGGGGCCATAAGGACTGTGTGAGCTCCTGGCTCCTCATTTTTGTTTCTGCCAGGCATTCTGACCCATTTTTGCTCAGGGAATGGGATCTTTCAGGCAAGGAGTTATTCAGAGGACCTGCTATTTTGGTGCCCTCCAGACCCACAGACTGACAAAACAGCAACAGCAGCAATCTGAAAGTAATCTCTCCAATGACTTTGTTGTGGAAATCCAAGGTGATTACTGAGACAATGCTGAGAAAACGCTGAGGAAATTTGGAATTGGCATGCTTCCTCCAAGAATCTGAGCAGGTCAACCACTTGCGGGTGATGTTTTCTGCACCTTCATGGACAACCAGGATTCTCACCATAGGGTAAGTGCATGTGCTCTGCTGCCTGCTCAGGCAAAGGGCTTTCATACTACCTGGTAGAGGGTGGCTGGGGGGGTTACACGCAAGCATAGCAAAGCAGCATATAATTCCAGTGGAGACTTTTAGGGGAGGCAGAGTAGAGGTGAGGAAGAATTAAAAGAGTGAAGGGAAGAAAAAGGGGGGGGACCTTCTGGAGGAACTCTCACCCTGCAAAGTACTCCCACAACCCATCATAATTCACCAGTTTTGGTTGAGGGTCAAAAAATGTGTAGGGGAAGCAGCAGCCTGGGCTAATCATGATGCGCCCTCATGGAAGGACCTGGTATTGCCTAAAGAAATTACAGAGATGGCTGCTACAGAGCTCTCTCAGAAAGACTGTCAAGGGAGTTCCTCAGCTGATCTGGATAAGAGTTTTGGTCCATCCTCCGCAGGGGGGGGCATCATCTTCATAAATATCAGTAAAGGAATCAGAGGCGACAACCTCCATGAGCAATGCCAATAGTGGAAAATCCAAAGAACTTAAAAATACCCTATATTTTTTAAGACTAAATCTGGGCCAGAGTCTGGTGCAGATGTGCCGGGGAGTGTTTCACTACAACTGGACAGGGTCCTGGCTCAATGAAGGGCATGTCTCCCTTAGGTGACACTAATGTTTTATCACAATTTCCACCACAATCTCTGCTGTCTCCCTCACAGAGTCTACCTGGATTAGCCGTGCCAGAAATCACAGGGCACGCTGTACCCGAAGACACTGTAGCATTAACAGTACAGACCAAATCTGGGTTTTAATCAATTCAGGAAGGCCCCTCTCAGGAAGATTTACCCCTCACTCTACAATGGGATACCAAGAGTCTGCTCAACCTAATATAGGAGGAGATTAGGGAGCTCAAAGCCTCTCAAACCATAGGGATCGCTGCTATTCATGCCTGGTTTACTAAAATTGAAGACAATATGGCCCTGGTTCGGGAGCGACTTAACGAAGCAGAAACCAGGATGTCGCAACTGGAGGGTCAGATTTCCATTGTGAAAGATAAGGTAGCTGCTTACCAGATCCAACATTCAGCAATGGAATATAAATTGGAGAAATTGGATAATCACTCAAGATGCTCTAATCTTCGTATCCTTGGTATTCCGGAAGGCCTTGAGGGTCAGCAGACACTACACTGGGTCGATTCTTTTATTTAAAAAAATGTCTTCCTAGAATATAATAGGGATTTGACTCTCACGAGGGCCCATCATGTACCTGCATGTCTTCTTCCCAAGGCAAAATTCCCGTGGACGAACCTTGTCAACTTTGGAGACTACAGGATGAAGGAACAAATTCTATCCAAAGGGGTGAAGCAGTGACAGTTAACCTCTTCGGAAGTATCATCATGTCATATTGTAGTGTAGTTCCTATTTTCCCAATAGGCTCTGCGCATTGGAATAACATAAACAGCAGTGTAGACGTTGGACTGAGGTCATCTAGGTCTCTACTGACTACGTTAGACTTAATTTACGTTTGCCAGCTAGCTCAGAGGTCACTAGAAACTTTCACGAATGAATAGGGAGGGGTTAACTTCCCTGATTTAGACAAGAAGGGATTCAGCTTCTGACAACCGCATAAGCATGACAACTTTGCTCCCTCAGAATAAAGATTGTATCTCTAGAGTCGTGTGAAAACAATAGACGGCTATTTCACTCAGTCAATCGTGCATGCTTAATTTCACCAGAGTGCAGAGAAATAGAGAGACAGGCGTTTTCAATAAAAGGTGTTATTTTATTGAGCAGTCTTCTTTCTCATGCAAGACAAATGAATTGCCACAATTGCAATACTTATCATAAAGTAAAGTGCGTACAGTAAAAGTAGTATTATGAAATAATACTGTAAAACCATTGATACAGTTTCTTAGCCATATGATACTTTAAAATGGATAAAATATATACATACATAAAAACATTGACTAACAAACTCAACTGGTGTTTCTAGATACACCTACCCCAGTGTACCTGACCTAAGCCTAATACGTGGGAAGGAGTAAGTGAGTTTACAGTTTTTAAGTTAAGCTAAGTTTTGCCAAGTATCGGAATCAAGAATTCTCTCTTAGGTTTTAATCAGCTCCGTACCTTGGTTCTAGAATGAAGGAGGTCTTGTATCTCACTTCTCAGGACGCGATCTCCCAGCAACCCGCGAGGGTGACTTGGGAACACCGGAGCTGGAATTTCTCGGCGTGAGAAAAGGCAGCTTCTCCAGCGCGTCAAAAAGGGCGGGGCGGCTGCCTCTGGCTCTCGCATCAGCTGGGCTCCGGATAAGTATATAGCTGCTCTGCTCCACACCACCGTGTGTTTGCTTAAGGTAACGCTGGTATATTTATACCTGAAAGGTGCCGGGTTTGACGTAAGGTTGGACATAAGACGTCACTAAGAACTAACAGTTCTTTCTGGACTCCAGGAGTTCTTGTGCAAATCAAAACAAGAGCAGGGGGGCTGCTGGAGGCTTGGTTTGTTTAAAGAACGCGTTGTACTTTCTAGGAGTCTATGGGAGTAGCCTTGCCGTGCTTTGGACTGCATGGGCTATTACTAAATATGGATATGATTCTTATGCCTTTATAAGGATACTATTTATTAGAACCACATAAGGGCATACATCGGGAATATCGAATTAGGGTCCTAGATAGAAACACAACAGTATCTTTCCTGATATGTCCGCCTCTGCAGCCAAAAGTCGGAAATAATCTGTTAAAATGTAGCATTTATTTAAAGAACAGGGGGAGCAGGCAATAATTGTACAACAAAGCAAACTTAAAGTGCTTGTAAAAGGAAGTTTTCATGTGTTCTGCCATGTCCCCGAAGCCCAAGAGCTATTGCAACAAATCTCTAACAAGTCCAAATTTCTTGGGTCAGGTCTCTTAGGCGGGTGCTATATCTGTTCGCATATCTTTTTTCTGTCTTTTTTTCTTTCTTTTCTCTGAATTTGTTTTTAGATAGTCTCCTGGGGTTTCTTTCTCTTCTTTTTTTGCTTTTCTTCCAGGTCCTATGGTTTGGAGGGTTGGGTAGGTCAACAGTTTCTGGCACAAGGTCAAGGTGCCAGGTTTGGGGAGTTGGTTAAGCCTGTCAGATGTGATCAGGGCGGTGAACCGCTCCCTGCAGCTTTTTGGGCAGATGGGTAGTACATGGGTGGGGCAGGGTGGAGGGGGTGTGCTGCAATGTGATTTAAAGAAGTAAAAAAGAGATCTATTTCTAAAATCCAAAGTTAAATGTAAAATGCGCTATCCGAACTCTTTTTGTACATTTATACCCTGTGAGTTTCAGTGCTGTATCAATGTTAGATCTTTGGGGTGGCAGGTACCTCAGAGGATTTATCTGTCAGTATATATTTGAGACCCCTCTAGGGCTAAAATAGTAGAGCGGGCTAATGGATAAAAAGGAAATCGTAAAGGGGGCCGCCTTTAATGTTAATGGCCTTAGTAATAAAAAGAAAATGCGGTTCATTGAATCATGGATTAAGAAGGAAAACCCAGCTATAATTTTAATTCAAGAAACCCATATACCGGCTGGGAAGTTAGCGGATTCATCTATGTTTAGATCCTGAGCAGCATATTGGAGCTTTTCCTCTTCCCCCGCAACACATTGCAACAAATCTCTAACAAGTCCAAATTTCTTGGGTCAGGTCTCTTAGGCGGATGCTATATCTGTTCGCATATCTTTTTTCTGTCTTTTTTACTTTCTTTTCTCTGAATTTGTTTTTAGATAGTCTCCTGGGGTTTCTTAATTTTCTTTTTTTGCTTTTCTTCCAGGTCCTATGGTTTGGAGGGTTGGGTAGGTCAACAGTTTCTGGCACAAGGTCAAGGTGCCAGGTTTGGGGAGTTGGTTAAGCCTGTCAGATGTGATCAGGGCGGTGAACCGCTCCCTGCAGCTTTTTGGGCAGATGGGTAGGACATGGGTGGGGCAGGGTGGAGGGGGTGTGCTGCAATGTGATTTAAAGAAGTAAAAAAGAGATCCATTTCTAAAATCCAAAGTTAAATGTAAAATGCGCTATCCGAACTCTATTTGTACATTTATACCCTGTGAGTTTCAGTGCTGTATCAATGTTAGATCTTTGGGGGTGGCAGGTACCTCAGAGGATTTAGTAGAGATTTAGTAGAAATAGTAGAGCGGGCTAATGGATAAAAAGGAAATCTTAAAGGGGGCCGCCTTTAATGTTAATGTCCTTAGTAATAAAAAGAAAATGCGGTTCATTGAATCATGGATTAAGAAGGAAAACCCAGCTATAATTTTAATTCAAGAAACCCATATACCGGCTGGGAAGTTACCGGATTCATCTATGTTTAGATCCTGAGCAGCATATTGGAGCTTTTCCTCTTCCCCCGCAACACATTGAAGCACGGCAATTTTTCTGGGTAAAAAATTTCAAGCTGAGGTGGTGAATTTCGTGAGTGAAAAGAAAGGAAAGTGGTGCTGGATGACTTGTAATCTGGGGAGTAGATGCCTAATCATCCCTAGCATTTACACACCAGTAGAAGATAATGCTGAGCCATACAAAGAGTTATTTCAATTCTTAATCCAAATTCCGGGGGGAGATTATTATAGGGGGTGATTTCAATCTTTAATTAAACCCAAAGATCGACTCCTCAGTCATTTCTAAAAAGAATTTAAAACCTAAAACTTTTAAAATTATTCAAAATCATAGCAAGACTTTGGTGATAATTGACCACTGGAGAGAAGGATTTCCGACTAAAATTGCATATATTTCGGGCAGATTACGCACTTTTTCCACATATTGATTTTTTTTATATTAAAGTCCCTGAATTTTATCAATCAGCAAATCCTCCCTAATAGATCCTCGGATCACGCCATGATTATTTTAGAGATTGAGTTAGGCAAAATCCTGGTTCACCCTAAGAGATGGACTTTTAATAGGCAATTCTTACAAAAAAAAGATGGGCCTCACTCCATAAAAACGGAGGTAAAGAAATTTCTCACAAGCAATCATGGGGCGGCTCCTCCCCACATTGTCTGGGACTCCCTCAAGGCATATATTTGTGGTTTGGCCAAAGGTAAAGATGCAGATAGTTTTAAAAAAAGAGAAAGAAAAAAGGCAAAACCTAGAACAGAAGGTTCAGATGTGCTATGACTCCGGGCTCAGAAGCTCTTCGGCTCCTAATCAACAACAGCTCAACCAGGCGAAACGGGCTCTAAGTGAAGTTTATTATTCAAAATCCGAAACCTCCAATCGTAACTATAAGCAAATAGTATATGAAGAAAGTAATTTTACTGTGATGTTCCTCACATGGCAGGCTCGGGAGCAACCCACAAGCAACAGGATTAGCATATTGAGTTGTCCCGCAACTGGTACCTGAAGCGAGGACCCGGCTAATATAGGGGACATAATACTGGAACATTACAGGAGTATTTATGGTCAAAAAGAAACAATTGATATTGCGTCCCTGGAAATGTTCCTTCTAAAACAGGAAATTCTGGTACTCTAAGATATCGATAAAATTAATATGATGCACCCCTTTTCTAAAAGAAGAACTGGGGGATGTTATAAAAAACCTCTAGAATGGAAAAGCCTGTGGAATGGATGGTCTTCAAGCTAAATTTTTCGAAACATTTTCAGGGGTTGTTTCAGAATTTTTTTTTTGATTGCCAACTTAATCCTGGAGGGAGACCCTATACCAGCATCATTCCAAAAGGGAACGTAGTCAGCTTTTTAAAAAAGGGGAAGGACTACAGAGACCCTAATTCATATCATCCTAATCATACTTTTGAATTTTGACTTTAAAATTATTACTACATTTTTAGCTAATAGATTAAATATTATAACTTCAAATCTGATCCATTCTGATCAAAATGGTTTTATTGCAGGGAGACTGCTGGGGACAAACAAGCATTATTTAGCGGAAGCATTGGACTACGTCGAGACCAAGAAAATATCAGCCTTGGTCCTTCTGCTGGATGCCAAGAAGGTGTACAACCTTGTGGTCTAGGAGACTTTATTCCATATCCTTTCTGGGTTCGGAATATGCCCCTAGATCACGGAGTTGATTCAGAGAATGTATCACAATGCTGAAGCCAATATTATTGTTACCGACTCCGAGGTAGGACAAATTAATGTTAAATGCGGGACCAGACAAGGATGTCCACTGTCCTCTGTTTAACTTGCTTTTATTATTGAGCCTTTTGCTATTGCCATCTGAAATAATGTAAATATTCGCCCCCTCATCCTTCTATGAAGAAATTAAAATTATACACTGATGATATCATGCTTATTATCGATTCCAATAAGGGGGCTCCAGCAAAAGTCTTCGAGATCTTTGATCAGTTTGGTTGGTTCGGCGGGTATAAAATGAATAAAAAGAAAACAGAAATAATCCAGTGTGGATGCAAACCTCATGTCGAACATACCAATATCTTGTCATGCGTAAATTTCAAACCCCAAAAATACTTGGGAACTAATTTTTCATCATGAATCTCTGACCTGTACGATTAAAATTTTGCTCTGCTTCTGTTGAAAGTTCAGGATTTATCGCTCCGTTGGAACTTGCTCCTGATAACTATCATGAGGAGGGTTTCATTGATTAAGATGTCTTCTTTCCCGTTGTTTAGCTTCATATTCTCTGCAATTTTGTGTGTTTTCACTGCACCTTTCTACAGTAAATTAGAGTCCATGTGTACGTCTTTGCTCTGGGGAAAAAAAATTCTCCGAATTGTGCTAAGAACTTTATATGAGGAGTTGGAGAAGGGTGGGTTAGCCCTCCCTAATCTCAGGGATTACTATTTTGCATACTTTGCACAATATATGTCTAGGTTTAAGTTAGATGTGCATACAGGAGTATTTGCAAACTATTTCATGAGTTTAATCTATAAAGAGTATCAGATGCGTTGCCCATTAAAAATCACAATATCACCCAAATGAGTGCGTTATAAGTAATGCAGTGGTTCTTTCGTAAACTTCAGGAATTTTATAGAAGATATACAATTCCAGCAATCAATACTTCAACCCCTTTATCCAAACTCACTTTGGTATTTGGGATTTGAGGATTGTCTGAAATTACTCAAAAATGGGCCAAGGCCTGATTTTGGAAAATTTCCGACTTCATTACGAGTGATAGGTGGATAAATATTTCCAAAATACATGGCCTAATTCCAAACAATTTACTTCTTCACTGGACCTATAACATGCTCATCAAGTTCCTTAGTATTCTGGATTTGACGCAGATAAATGAGCGTAAAAATCTGGCACATGCGCTATTTGAAAAAAGTGTAGTGAGGAAACTCGGGGAGTGGAAAAAACCTTTAACCCCTATCAAAGGTCCGGATCGCGCTCAGAAAGCAATAATAAAATTGGGAAAACATGAAGGATTGATTGTAACAGTGAGTATGGGGTCCAAAGTAAATAAACTTAATTTCAGCACGTTAAGGGGGCTAATTGGCGCCGGATGCTATTTTTTAGCAAATGACTCCTATATAGAACCCCACACTTTCTTTCCAAGGTTTATCCTAGTCAATCTAGTCAGTGTTTTCGTTGCTCAAATAAGTTGACAGCCAACTGGACGCATATAATTTCACAGTGTCCTTTAATTCATGGGTTTTGGAATTATATTTTTCAATATTTAGAGGCCAAATATCTAATTAAATTGGAATCTAACCGTTGGCTAAAAGTTCTGGGTTACGATCCCTCCCTTTGCTTACCTGATAAATTTGTTAAACTTTTAGATATAGCACTGGTGGTTGCTAGGTCGCTGCTGCTTCAAAGATGGCAAACAGGCCTTGTACCAACAAAATATGTGTGGGCTCGGAAAATGAAGCAGGTTAGATTTAGTGAACCATTGAATGCAATACGAAGTGGGGGGATTAGAAATTTGAAAAAGTCTGGGAGGCATATTTTGACTAAATACTAAATAGAGCTATGAATGTTAAAGGCATTGTTAATATGATGAAATATTGCTCAATGTCTCAGATGTCAACATATTTGTATACTTTATATACTATAGACACTTTAGTTCTTTCCCAAACTTGCAGTCAACGTCGTGGTAATAAGATGAAATACTATTTGATCTCTCATGTCGACATTTTTATATACTTTATTGTATTTATTACACCATAGACACTTTAGCTTCTCTTAAAATAGGCAATGGTCACTACACTTAGGGCCATATGTTGGTAGCTAACTACCGGTCGGTAACGGCCGAAAATCGGTAATTATCCTGTTAACGACCGGTATTTAGCATTTTCTGATGTAGGAGGCAGGTTTTAAGGATTCAGTAACTTACCGATTTCTGATTTTAAGGAATCAGTAAAATACTGATTCCCTATTTTGAGGAATCAGTAAATTACATAATCCCTAAAAACTATGTAGGAGGCACTAAAGTGAGTGCATTTTTGCATTCAGGATTCGTTATTTACCACCAACTACAAGTTGGTGATAAATACCGAATAGCTTTAAAAAAGCAATAATTTGCTTTTTTCAAGGTGCCATGTGGCAGACATACATGCCCTTAGGGCATGTATGTGCGCCACATGTGTACTCATGCACAATTCAGGGGTACAACAGGGTGTCAATGTGACACCCTGCCACTCTTGAATTTGCTCCCCCTATTACCAATTTGGTAGTTCAAGTTCAAAAGATACTTTATTCGGTTTAAATCACAAAAACCATAAAAGTGTACAAGCATTAAAACAATCCACAACCCACCCAGGATAAAATATAACATATAACATGGGTAAAAAACAGGAATATACAGAACATGATGGCAGGGTATTTTTTCCTTTTAAAAACAACAGTGTACACATTAGTGACCTTAATTGAGGTTTCAAACAGTAGTTTATATTTATAAGAAATCCTCTAAGTCCAAGCAATCTTTTTGCCAAGTCTCATTGCGATGGTTAAACATTTAGCCACATTAAAAATGACCCAAATCTCTGCCAACAGTTGAAGGTACAGCAGGGCTGGCTTCACTTGCCTAAAACCCTTTCCTTTTAGTAATGGTATAATAAATTTAAGTCTAATACCTTTGAAGTGGTCACAGAAAAACAAAAAGTGAGCCGTGTCCATGATTGAGCAACCATCACATTTGCATAATACTAGGTCCTTACTCCTAGTCCAAACAGGGCGGCCAGAAATTAAAAGATGTATTTTGTTCAAACGGAACCTTGTTAACAGGTACCTGTGATTGGCATTATTCACAACTTTGAGGTACAGTTCCGGTTCAGGGTCAGATGAAACAATCAGCTGATGGGACCTGACAGAGGATTTAAGCAGCTCCCTGCCCTCTCTGTCCATTCCTCTATTCAGCAAGAAGGTATTTTTGACCCATTTCATGTCCCCTTTCACCAAGCTTGAAAGTTTATCAAACAATTCTGGTCGTCCCAGTTTTACACACATTTGTTGCACGTACTTCAACCAGGTGATTTTATCCCAGTGGTCCAGACTTAAACAATCTTTTAAAATTTCATGGTTTACATCAAGCTCTGGGTTTAACCAAACTGACAACCATTTTAATAAGGGGGCCAGGGCAATTTTGTCTTCCAAATAGCCTACGCCACACTCCTGGTGAACTATGTAGTTTGCGGTAGAATTTGGCAGGGAAAGAAGTGTTTTTAAAAAATTATCCTCTGAGACCTGGAGCGATGAGACCTGTTTAAAGCCCCACAAGTCGGCCCCATACGTGGCAATTGCAGTACATTTAGAAGCGTATACTTTTAGTACTGCCTCAATGGGTTTCACTCCTAGTTTACGGGAGAATCTTAGTACTGCCGAGATTGAGCGTGCTAGGGAGGCTTTTTTCTCCACCAGTTGGGGGTTCCACGTGGAGCCCTCATCGAAGACCACCCCCAAATAGGGAAATCTAGAAACTCGTGACAGCTTGTGTTTATTACAAAATAATGACATCACATTTTTCCTTGACTTGGCTTTGTGACCTACTACCATGACATGGGACTTCCCAAAGTTAACGCTCAGGTCAAGATTATCCATAAAAACATAAAAAGAGTTCAGCAGGCGTTGGAGTCCTAGTGAGGTTCTAGCTAGGAGGGCAGCGTCATCCGCATACAGTAGGGCAGGCAATAAATATTTCCCAGCCTTCGGGATATCCTTACAGACTCCGCTCAAAGCTTTACCAAGGTCATTGATGTATAGTGTAAAGAGCAGGGGAGCAAGAATGCACCCCTGTCTCACACCGTTAATAATGCTAATTTTCTCCGTGCAGTTCCCCTTTCTATCGTAGCGGACCGTTGCAGTGAGATCCCTATGGAGGTCTGCTAGGAAATATACTATGTTGGGGTCCGTTCCGATATCAAGGAGCTTGCCCCACAGTTTGGATCTGTTTACCCGGTCGAACGCCGAGGACAGATCCATGAAAGCAATAAACAATGAACCTGGCTTAGCTAAGGTGTACTTCCCAATGAGCAACTGTAGATTTAGGCTTTGGTCAATTGTACTACGTCCCTTACGGTAACCATACTGTAGAGGTGAAAGTGTGTTGGTTTCCTCTAGCCAGGTGGTCAATTTGCCTAAAACCACCCTCCCCAAAACCTTGACTGCAGAGTCGATAAGGGATATAGGTCGGTAGTTACCAGGGTCCCCCCTATCCCCTTTTTTATAAATTGGTACAATTACCGACTGTGTCCATGACTCAGGGATGCCTGTCTTAGAAACTCTATTAAAAACATTAGTTAAAACTTTGGACCAAAATAAAGTCTCAGCTTTGAAGAGGTCAGAGGGGACGCCATCGGGCCCAGGAGCTTTATTACTGGTCATCAAACCAATAGCCACTGCCACCTCCTCCTCATTCACAGATAAGATGTATGGTGATTGAGGGAATGCGGTCGGGTATTCTGCCACCTGGGTCTCGTCTTCATAGACTGAACTAAAGTGCATGTGCCATCGTTCTTCCTGAATACCACAGTCCAATTCATTATTGTTGGAATCCGAGAAGTAAGGTTGATTTACCACCGCCCAAAATTTGGCGCTACTTTTTAATACATCTGTAGAGGTTAAGTCAGCCCAAGCGTCCTCCCTAATCTCACGCCGCCTTTTTTCAATTGTGGTCTTATAATCTCTCCTAAGGGTAGCTACTAGCCGTTTATCAACTGGTTCTGACTTGAGGGCAGCCTTGAGTTTACGGTTTGCCGCTGAACATTTTTTGTCGAACCAGCCGTCATTCCCTTGTGTTCTGCCTTTACCATGAGCAGTCAATTTGGAGAGAATATCAATGCAGACCTTTTTATACGCCTCCATTACTTCACCATCCCCAGCCCGATCATCCATACACAACATCAGGTCATCCCTACTACTCTCACACAGGTTACAAAAAAACTCTTCTGGGATTACTCTGCACCATTTGATTCTGCGTGCTTGATCCGTTAACCGCAGATCATGTTTATCAGTCAGGTTTTTACAGCTATCCTTGATGACAAATATGTTCTTTACTTTTAAAACCACAAGATTGTGATCACTAAAATGGGACCTTACGACTGAGTAGCTATTAATTTGGGCTCCATTAGTACTGTTAAGGAAGATATAATCAATCACGGAGCCACTGCCATGGCCCGTGAAAGTGGGGATATCCCCATCATCCACCTTTGGTAAGATAAGCCCATGTTCAGCCAACATTATTTCCAAGAAGGTGCCCTGCTCTGAGTGTTCGAAGTGGGTACTTTCTTCGTCCGGGGTACCAAATAACACATTGGGGGGGCAATTTTCCTTGCATCCATGAATATTAAAATCTCCCATCAGCAAAATAGTACAGTCATGCTCTGCCGACTCTTTAAAGTCGGCCAGAAAAGTACTTAACATCATCAAATTACTTACTGGGCTGTCCCTGTCAAATGAGTTATAAAAATTTACGACCAAGACATTATGATGATTCCTATAGGAATCATCATAATGTCTTTGGTATTTACTGAATCGGTAATAGTGAATGGCTTCCCATTCATTCCTATGGGCCTCCAGGCCCATAGGAATGAATGGGAATTACTGAATCGGTAAATACCGAATCGGTAATAACGAATATTACCGAATCAGTAAAATTTGCTGAATTTTTACCTACATTTAATTTACCGATTCCTAAATGCTGAATTAGTAAAATTCGGTATTTAGGAATCGGTAAAATTAGATTACCGACATATATCCCTTAGTCTCTTATGGTGGAACACTATCAGAAGTCTTATCTTTTGCTATATCTCGATGCTGTAATTGAATTTGCACTCCAATGCACCATGGGCACTAGTTATTTTTTCTTAAATGGAAAATATATATTGTATTTGTTCTCAAATGTCTTTTTTAGTCCATTGATATTCTGGATTTTATCCTGATCATCTACTCATCTTTTTTCATTGTTGAATATGTATGCTTTTCTTTTTGAATGGAAGCTGACGATCATAGGACATTTATATTGTGATATACGGATGAATTTGTAAATGTTTTATGGACCTCAATAAAAAATTAATTTAAAAAATAAAGAATATCTGATCATGCTATACTGGGACAAACTCACAAGCTCAGACAGATCATGTTGGAGTGCAGGTCAAGGGCAGGGACCCAGTTAGGCCCATGGAACAGAGTACCTTAAATCCTCATTGCGGAGGGTTGAGTGGATCTGTGTCAAAGATGTGATGCATGGTTAAGGCAATGCATCGGTTCTGAGTACCTATTGCATTGACGTCAAGGATCCGATCAACGGGGCTTGCGGTGTCGGGGATGCGATGTGCATCTGAGGCGATATGTTGATTCCGATTGGCGGTGAAGTTGCGATGCAGAGTTTTATCATCATTGTCAAGGCTGACGTTAACAAGAAACGTGAGGAGCTGCACTGGGAAAAGCATGACACAGCGATGGCTCCAAAGGCAATGCGTTGGTCCCTAGATGTGATTTGCGTGGCAATGTGAGTTTTTTGTGACAGCCCTAATCCACACAGCAGTGGCAATGCATTGATTCTTCTTGGGGATTCACTGTTCAGATGAGGAAAAGTGTTGGTTCTGCTAGGGGACGCATCACTTAGCAGAGAAAATGTGTTGATTCCTTTAGCAAGCAACTTAGACCCACTTTCAAAGTTCCAGCTCTGGCGTGGCACCGCTTGGTAGGGTAGACTCACAGATGGCAGAGTCCAGGTTCAGATCAGGAGCCCAGCCAACTAGCCCTTGAAGTCACTCTGGGTTCTGGGTGTCAGGAAAAACAGGTCCAGTCCTTCTCACCCAGGCAACAGGGAAGCAGGCAGAAGATCAGCAAAACAAAGCAGGAGTCCAGCAGAGTGCAGTTCAGCAGAGTGGCAATCATCCAGCAGCACAGTGGTCTTTCTTCCTGGCAGAGTATCCACAGGTCCAGAAGTCTACTGAAGTGATGGTATCTGCGGTCCAGTACTGATACACAGTGGAGACTTTGAAGAGGGGGTGACTTCAAAGACATGCCTGTGAAGTGCACAGAGGTCCTCCCTGCCTTACCCTCCTTCCAGACTAACTAGATTCACTACTAAGTATGGCCGAAATTTGTGAATTCGCGGTGCACAAATTCATGCGAAAGCAAATTTGCGGTCCGAATCTCAGCGAATTTGTGCGAATTTGCAGATTTTTTTATTTTTACGTGTTCGTGGGGCGCTTTGCTTGTTCGCAGGGTTTTTTTCAACGCGTCGACCGCAAAGTTACCCATGCGGTTGTACATGGATGCGGCCATCTTGATTTCAGTATTTGCTTTGCGTATTTCCATTTCCGGGTGCCAGTCGCATGCTCGTGTTGTGCATTTCCTACGTGCGGGCCGCAATTACGTGATCACGTCTGTTTTTGCGTGCTCGCGGGGGAAATATAACGCAAACTTACCCACGCGGTCCCAATGGGCGTGGCCATCTTCTTTTTCAATCATTGCTATGGTTCTGGGCATGCTTTTTCTGTCCTGCTTTAATCTTTGTAATCCTTTCTTTGTTTGAACTTTATTTTAATTTGTTTTACTCATTATCTATCTCTTTATTTTTCTACATCTATATTTTGTGTTTTTTCTACTTTTGGTTACTTTTCCCTATTCTCTTTCCTATTTATTTCTACTCCTGTCCAGGATCATGGCAAAGGGAGCCAGGAAGAACAAGGAGAAGGGTCCTGCACCCCGTACCCGGCTCCCTTGCGGGCGATTAAGGGGGGAGGATGTATTGGTCCGGGAGATTTTAAGCCCGGTGGAGGTGGCTGCACTTATCTTTTATGTTCAGCGCCGCCTCCCGAAGACTGTCGCAGTTCGGCGGCAGGCCCGGTGCAGGGTATGGCCTCTGGGAGCGTCGCCAGCTATGGGATAAGGTGTGCCGGGCCATGTTTAAGGAGTCAGGGGTCTGACGCACCTACCATCTGGTTGATGCACCAGTGGGCGGACCTCCTTGACCGGGAGCAGGGCCTGCTCGACCTGCTAGGTGTAGATATCCCTGGGCTTGGTGAGTAGCTATTAAAAACCTACTTTGTTTTCTTATGCTCTGTGTTATTATATTGCTAATATATGTTTTTCCCGAAGAGCAAGAATGCTTCCGATTCAATTACATTGCAGGTAAGTTAATGTTTATAGCTTCTGTGATTGCAGGTGCTCTCCTGCTCAGTGGCGTTGCTACTATGCTTACTTGTTTGCAACTTTGTGCTCATTTGGCCTGATTATGTATGAATGTAGTGTTTTACAGAACTGCGTAATGCTAGAGAGACTGGAGACTCAAGTCTAGTCCTTCCTTTGTACTCCTGCTGCCACTAAGAAGAAGAGATAGTGTTGGATTGATAGGTTGACTATGTTATGACTTGTTATTAGTAGTAGGACATTTTTTAGTGGTCTGCAATCATGATGACAGACTGTGTCTGTCACGTTGCGTGCTGCTGAGTGCTGGCAGTCGTAGTAGAACCTTTTTGTTGTTGGTTTAGTTAGTGATTTACATAACTTTCCAAGTAGACGGTCTGCAAATCCAGCAATACTGTACTATCCTCCTAGTTGACCAGATCAGATAAGTCAATACATGTAGTGCAATTGTCGATAATTTGTTTCCCCGAGATAATTTTAGATTGTAGTCACAGAAATCAAATATTAAAAAAAAATAATTATCCATGTTTGTGTTAATTTCATGATCATCAGCAACTCCAAGGGGCAAGAGGACGACAGCGACACTGGCGGAACAAGATGGGCAGGATCCGTCCTCCGAGGTCTCTTCTGCTGGCCTCAGTAAGTTGTTCTGTTGTAATGTTAATATTAATAATTATACTTTCCTAACTTTTACAGCACCTATTCATACCTAATTCTATTTTTTACAAAATAGTCTTTCATCTTCTTGTAGACTGTTTCTACATTCTTATCCTGCCTCTACTATAACTCTCTGTGCTATTACTATTTACTATTATTATGATTCAGTCTGTGTAGGTAGCTAAGCTTTCCCAGTCGCCAAACGGTGTTAAACAAAACTCTGATCCAGCAATAGCTCTAGGCACTGAGTGCAGTCCTCTGGGTTGCCCTTGCTGTCTATTCCAGTCTTCTTAATGTAAGAACTTTGACAATTTCCAACAACAAAATGTCAATGTGTCCACCAAGAATAGGCTAGTAGTTGGCTTTTTTGATTTGATAGGAGCACATACCACACTGCTAGTGTTTCAGGGACTATTCTGCACATACAGAAGTATGGACAAGAAAAATAGGACATTGTTGATGATAGGTGCAGTTCGACTTTCCACATACCTCAGTCCACAGAGAAGTTGAACACCCAATCCACTGACCGACTATCTAGTGTGTCTGACCAATAATTATACGACCCAGAAGAACAGAAGAAGACTACCGTTGAGTTCCGACCTATCAGAGTCACAGAAGCATGCCTACAAAGTACAGTAGTGCAAACCCTTCTGCTCACTCACTCGTGAACAAAATCCACACAGTGTTTTTTAGTTTTAAAGTTTTATTTTCAAATAAGAAATAAAAAAACATTTCTTTATTTTTAATAGCTCAGTATTCCCAGCGAGCAGTGATGATAGATGACGTTAAAGTTTAAACACCCTTCCCTAGAATTAATATACTTCAACTTAACACATCTAATTATTAGAATAACTGTGCGGGAGCCCCCACCTTGTTTGAACTTCAGGTACTGGTGGTGATGAGGAGTAGGTTCTGAAAATTGAAAAGCTCTTGTTGGCAGAAGGGCAATGGAATCTTCTGTCTGTAATTAGAAAAATGGTGCACGTTAAAAAGCAAGGATTAATCAAATGTGCCAAATAGTGTAGCATGTAATGGCTAAGCATATAAAAGGTTAACACCCTCCCCAAAACCATCACTTTTTTTCGTTCCCAATAATTAAAAATTGGTTATGTATTAACATTTTCTTCCATTACAAGACGAAATAGGGGGTGGTGTATGGCATCTAAAAATATGACAAAAAATATGATTTTTTCTAGGTGTCACAACATCGGATACAGCACATACTACCACCACCACCAGTGCCTGGGCCAGCAGCGCGGAGGCATCCACTCCAGGGGGTGATGCACAGCACCACAAGTGCCACAAGTGCCACCAGGAGGTGTTACAAGACCACATACATTGCTGTGGGGGATGGCTCAGCAGCGGCGGATGGTGGTAATTTATAATATTCCTTACTTATTGACCTTTTAGAGTAGGCTCGCAAAGGAGTGTATGATGTACTGTACAGTAGACAGTACACTAGTACAAGTAGACTGTACTGTTAAAAACAGTTACTAATTTAGAACTACATTTTTGCCAATCACGGAGAAGACAGTCACCCTTGACTTAGCAATAGCATTAGCGGCGGTAGTTCTCGAGTAAGCAATGGCCCCCTATATTTGACTTCAACTCAGCTGGGAAACTTTTATGTTGAAGCCAAGTCATATCAGATGAACTTGAGGGATGTGATGAACGAAAAGGAAAAGAAGGGTGAAAGGAAGGATGAGCGAGTCGTAACATTTATGACTGTAAAGAATGATACGTGTTTTTGAATGCAGGCAGAGGTGGCTGATAGGAAGGAATCAGATGCATTGCTGCTTGAAGCAAAGATGGTTGGAGGAGAAAGAAAAGATGACTGCCTGTGTGGGTGAATGAGAAAATGCATGTGTGGTGTGCATTGCAATATATCATTTGGGTGAAACTCAAATGCAAGTCAAGACGGTGTTTTACCAAATAAAATAAAAAGAGTGTTAGTTCGTTGTTGAGAAAAAGTAAAGTTGGTCCAGTTGAGCTGCTAGTAGAATTCCTGAAACACCCACTAATGTTACAGGCCTACAAAGACGGTGGAAAGATACATGCCAAAATGTTATACTGTGCTTGCAAGTTGGTAGTGTTACTGTGAGACAACTTTCTGTTGAATTATTTTGTGTTAATGTTTAAGAGTATTGGTTACAGACTCTATTTTTCTTTCTTTCTTGATACATGCTCCAAAAAAACTGACCCGGAAGGAGATGGCTGTCCGGGCCAGGGCCCGGAATCTGGAGGCCATTTGTGCCGAATATCAGCGGCTGGTGGCTCGGGAGCAGGAGGAGGAGACGGCAACAGCTGCATCCTCCTTCAGTTCTCCCGGGTCCACCAGCCAGCAGCATCCAGTGGTACGGCGCTGTGCCCCAACAGCTTCCCGCCACAGCCGTGGAGCAGCTAAGAAGACACCAGCAGCTGCCCCCCAGAGCCTGGATGGCACATCAGCGCTGCCTCCGCCGGAGAGTGGACTCCCTGGAGCGCATGGTAGAGAAGCTCCAGCGCCAGCTCCGGGACCTCCGCAAAGAGATGTGGGACCACCTGTCCACAGGACACCGCCGGAAGAAGTGACTGTCCTTTGCCCCTTTTTTAAAGACTGTTGGCGGAGTGGGAATTGGGCATTGGGGATTCAAAGGGAGTTTTGAAGGACATTTGGACATGGGTTGGGGATAGGGAGGGGGTGAGTTGGGTTTTTAAATAGTTTAATTTTGTTAAGGAAAATATATTTGTTTATTTTACATACTTAAACATAGTATACTCGTTAATATTATTTTGTGTGGTGATGGGCGGGGTTTACTGTACGTTTGGTTTCCTCAAACTTACCAGCATGAATTATCTAAACGTCCAAAAATATACAAAAGTGCCACTAACAGAGTTAGTGAATTCAATTGCCCTACTAGTACTTTATTCTACCTCCCCAAAATGCTTATCTTACCTGTGATTCGTGTTTGAGAATAAGGCTAGGCACAGGGCTGGCTGCATGGCAAATGGCGATTAAGGTTGAGTATGGAAACCTGGACGGATGAAATGTCATTGTTGTTCTGGTAGTAGTAGTGGTACACACAGGCAGTAGCAGTATATGAAAAAAAATAATTGAAACATTGAGTGGCCTGAGCGAAGCATTAGAACAGTACGATAGCTAGTACGGTAGAGAACAGTGCCATAAATTGTAGCCTAAGCAGTGCTAACGTATTCAAAATATAAGTACTAGTTGTGTGGAGTATGGCTACTATAAGAAATAGTATTGAAGGTGAAGGACACAGCAGTGTGAGCATTAAGCATTCGATTTGTCATGTGTAGGACGAGGATGTTGTTGATGATCAATCCACGATGGCGCACATGAAATTCTGATTTGAATGATTTTTCTGTTGCTTTGACCTTATCCTCCCCAGCAAGTGTGTGGAATTATTGCTGTAATTTAGTCACTAAAATCACACGGCCGGGGGAAGAGGGCTAGGGTTTGAAAATTGGATGGGAATGGGGGTTTTTGGGAAAGTTTTATGGAGAGAGGAAAAAAAACACAGCATGGACAAACAACAAATGAAGATAAATCTTTGGATACGAAGATATCCATAAATATTTTAAGGGACATAAAGGAATTGCATGCACTACTGCATGCAAGAAGTTGTTTGCTAAATGGATGGTTAGGATACTGAAAACTAAGTAGTACTTTCTACAACTTACTAACTATGAAGAAAAAATGTGAAAGTACAGGGCTGCAGTAATTACGCAATTTCACTTGACTATCTGCCCTCAGCGAGAATAAACACTTAGTACATTAAATTAGTTTTAAAAATAGCAAAGAAAAACATATAAAATGGCTGGAGGGATGAATTTGAAGCAGAGAGCAAACAAATGCACAGAGTCACACTCATAGAACTTCACAACAATAACATTATTTAAAAGATAAGGAGAGGTGAAAAGGATACTGTAACTGTATGTTGTAGTTGTCCTGTTGAATTTTGGAAGTTGCACGCATCCAGCCACTCCTCTTATTCGCGGTACCCTCCGTCCATCAATCTTGGTGACCAGACACACTGTCCACTGCCTGCCTGGCGGAAGTGGAATTGCGGATCGCTAATGGTAAGCCTGAGTTCATCGTTTTTCCCATCACACAGGGTAAAAGCCGGCCTGTAATTGTTGATGGAAAAACAGGAAGTGATATTAAAACACCATGGAGAAAAAAATATAAGGTACGCTGTGTAGTGCAAAAATAATACTTTCAGTTTCAGAGGCGACAGTTTTACATACATGCATCATTTCTAAAGTGCGTACTCTGAGTCTCCTTTTCAAGGCTAGTAATTAGCACACAGCAGGCCAGCGCCACGCAGACGGTCAAGGCAGGCACCACTGAGTAAAGCAACCTGGTGTAGCATACCTCTTTGACTCAGACAGACATACATATCTAATTGTATGCAGCAAGCCACATAACCGTAATTTTACATGAACTGTTGTCTAGACTCTGGCATAACAACACTACACTGGCTCGACCACTCCATACCACGACTAGACAGACATGTAGTTCTGTTGTAGTAGTTGTTGTTAACTGGTTTACCTGTTTTCCTCTCACCAATTGGCCATAGTTCTTCCGTAATCCGACGATGATGATCCATCCATCCCAGTGAGTGACTGTAAAGAAAAAAGATATATTATTTAACTTTGATCATCAACACTCATCATCATCATTGTGAATTGGCAAACAGTGAGTTTAAGGACATTTTGCATATTGGAAAATGCAACGTAGTGGCCACTGCAATTGAAGTACAATTTGAATTAAACAAGGTAAAAGAAACAGAGTAGACTTGAGTTACGTTTAGTGTGTAAAAGATTAAATAATAACAGAAGACATAGGATTAATTTCATGCACCACAAACAAACAGCAATTGCTTCCATCAGAGCCAGGCAGCCATTGCGGTCCACTGCATGCCATCTTCTCATTATTCATTACCTGTTCCACTTTTTGTCCACATCTTGTTCTTAAAGCGAAGGCCCACAGGGCAGGGTAACCCCTCCTGTCAATTTCAGAAGTAACTGTCAGCGATCAGCATGTAGTCAGTAATTCCAGTCCTACTTGAGGGGACTCGTCTATGAAGCCAAAGTTTCTTGATTCTGCGTAATCCAGCCATCTGCCTTGAGTGAAATGGATAGGGGGAGTCTGGAGGAGGAGGTTAGAGGAGCATGACTGAGTTGTGAACTTGTGAACCTCAGGAATGCAGACAGCGTCACCTTCAAATCAATAAGGAAATATGATGAAGACAGTGCTGCTGATGGATTTGTTGTGATTAGATTTTTGTTGTGGTAAAAGTTGCAAAACAAAGAAAGACACACAGGAGTAAAAGTGAATAAGGATGAAAGAAAGGAAGTCATTTTCAGGCCTCGGTGTCAGGGAAGTAGAGCTCGTCCTCAAACTCTGTGAATTGAGACAGGAGTAGGTCAGCTAACAGAGAAGAAATTTGGTCACCTAAGTCGGTATCCTCTTCTTCCTGCGTGGATTCATGTATTTTGTAATTTGGTGGTATGAAGTTCTGATTCATCTTGATCATTGTTAACCTCTCCACATTTTTTGGCAAGATGCGGGTCCTTTTTGAGGTTACAATGGCACATGCAGCACTGAAAACATGTTCAGAAGACACGCTTGCGGGTGGGCAAGACAAATAATTTAGAGCCAGCTTGGTGATCAGTATGTATGTATGTACGTATGTATGTGTGTTCTTATATAGCGCTCGACTTACCCTAGGGCATCTCGGCGCTTGCCTTGGGAACCCGTCCTGGCTTTTCCCTGTGAGATAACCCATACTGGGCATCCCCAAGGTGAAAGCCAGGCATCCCGCCACGGGGGGCGTTGTGGAGATTAAGCAAGCTAATGCCCAGAGTTGCAGAGCGTGAACCTGTGATTAGAGTGGGCACCAAAGCGAGAATTATCGAGTCCGTGGACAATTGGGCTCAAGACCCTGCCGCGTCGGGAATTGAACACTGGTCTGACCTCTGCTTCAGGGTATGCCTCCTCTAACCAGTGGCCATTGACCCCCTTTCCCATACCAATACCGCAATGGGTTGTGATCATTCAAGACCTCTTCTGGGTCATCCAGATAGGCCTGCACCATCCGCTCAAGGTCCTCCACGGTTTGTCAACTTTGCGTACCATCTGTTGCCTTAGGCTTTGCAACAACACTGGAACGAGAAGAAAACCCTTGATGAGTTATCCAATCCGCTTCCGACAATATTATCGCTGGGCCTGGTGCAGGTGATGATGATGATATGGTTGCTGGTGTCGGTAACGGCTCTGAGGGAAAGTGACTGCCTTCGGCCACAGAAGTAGACCTTGACGCCGGATGGCCTGCTGATTCAGTAGTGCTTGTGCCAGTTCCTTCAATTTCCTGACACCCTTTTTTTAACCGAGTGGCTGACAGAGCTAGCCAATGTCTGTACTTTGAAACATCTGCTTCAGTAAAAGGAATTAACGCTTTGCTGGCCTGTGCCTTTTTGTACCGTGGATCCAGAATAGTGGCACAAATGTAATGTTGTTCTGTATGTATTTTTTTAAGCCTTTCATTGTCAACTAGGCAGGTTAATAAGCTCTCCGCCAACGGATATGCGTCTTGCTTGCCAGTATCATCTTTGAACGTTGAAGACACTGCCTTCAGTTGGTGCTCTAGCATGCACAACAATGGGATAGCTTTGCCCAAAGTACAGTCCTCCCTGCTGACTTCACGTGTGAAGACCTCAAAAGGACGAAGCACGTCTGTCAGGTTTTTAACTAGCTTCCATTCCTCCAACTCTAGCCTCATGTCTTTCATAGTAGAACCCCGTTGAAAGACATACTCATTGATTACCATGCACTGCTCAGACAGACACTCAAGCATGTAGAAGTTTGAGTTCCAACGTGTTACCACCTCCTGCATGAGTCCTCTGACTGGCACTCTACGTTCATGTTGAATGTTCCTCAGCTGCTTCCGGGCCTTAAAAGAATGGCTGAAATGTGTGCAGATTCTTTGGCAGGAGGTCAGTATCTTGCTGACTGTGTTTTCTTTTTTCAAGAAATCTTGCACCACAATGTTAATAATGTGCGCCAAACACAGCACTCTGAAGTAGTTACCATAATGCATGGCCTTAACTATATTACTGCCATTATCCATGGAAACATAACCAGTCATGCGCTTTCTTGGATGCAGCCATTGAAAGACCTTACTTTGAAACTCCTTCAAAATGTGTTCTGCAGTATGAGATTTCTCCATGGCAAACATAGCTACTGTTGCATGTTTCTGACTAGCTTGAAAAACTATGTCACTGTCAACACCTGCATATAACTTGTCTCTAACCCCTGCAAAATAGACCTTGTGTGCAGTGATGCACATGTAATCAAGGGCTTGGCAACTGGTCCACATGTCTGTTGTCAGGTGGATAGGTTGAACAGCACTCTTCTGCAATGCTGCCCCAATCACCTCCAGCACATCTTGATGTAGTGCTGGAACCGCACCTCTGGCAAAATAGGAACGGTTAGGAACCTTCCATTTAGGGAAGACTGTTGCCACAAATTCTCGAAAACCCACCCTTCCACAAAAGAAAAAGGAAGAAGGTCCAGCGCTAACATTTTAGCCAGCATTGCATTATAAAGGCGTGCCGTTGGGTGGTTGCGTTCAAATGGCGCCTCCGACCAAAACATGCTTTTTATGGTGGTCTGGACCGTTTTATGTGATGATGATGATCCAGACTTCTTCAACCCAGTTAGGCACATTGATGTACTACTTTTGTGCATTGTTGTCTCTCCCAGACTCTTAGTGTGCCTCATAGAGGTTGCTGGGGTAGAGGGTGTGGGAGCTTCCACTGCAGTTATGCTGCCAGGGGTACTATGTGTACAAGAAAAAAAGACGCTCGCTTCTGATTCTTCAACTCTCCCCTGCACGATCTGCTCATCGTCATGAGAAGATGCAATATCAATGGATGCATTTGGATTTGTACTTTTGGCTTTCCTGATGTTACTTAGGTGTGCCTCCCACTGGATGGTGTGGTGTTTTTGGAGAAGACCTCTCTTGCCTCCGGTACCATAGTTGGTACCAAGCTTACCCCGACTAACTACTTGTTTACAAATCGAACAAACAACTAAGTTTTCCGCCTTTTTGCTAATGCTAAAGAAGTCCCAAACTGGGGACTGGTGATTTCTGGTGGTGGTGGTGGTGGTGCTACTTTCAATGCCAGATGAAGTGAAGGATGGGCGTGGTGGAATTTTACTCTGGTGTGCCCTTGCAGTTATAGCACCACTTCTTGAGGTAATGGAGGTTAAGCTGGATGGAGGTCCCTGCCGACCCTTCTGAAGAGAAAATATGGCAGCTGTAGTAGGTCGTGTTGGTGTAGTAGTTACCTGTGTTGGTGGTGGTACCAGTGCAATGCCCCCCACATCCCGCTCAGCAGCATTTCGGGATAGGGTAAAAATGTCTGTCTGCTGAATGCCCGCCGAGGCTGGAGTGACGACTGTGATGACTGGGTCGTCGTCAGACTGTTCATCAGCAGCAGAAATCACCACTTTTTGTTCGTCCTCACCCATAAGTGAAAGCCTTGCAGGAACCTTCCTTTTAGGCTTAGCTACCTTTGTCAGCTCATGGTGTGCCTTACTCTCAGACTGCATTTGTGGGTTCCAATCAACATCAAGATTATCGGAAGGAAAGGGGCTTGAGGAAGAACTTTTTTTTTTATTTATCAAACCATTATTAAGCATTCAATATTCATACATTACATGCATATCTGTTCGTCAAATGTCAGCAGAGTAACGCTCAGTGAACTCCAACATAACAAGGCCAAAGGTCACAATGATCAATGTAGGAACACAAGCAACATACATAAAGCATGATGGAATGGGCTTTCGCCATGTGCATCAACCCCCCATCTCTAACATTCCAGGGTGTAGTAATAACATCCGGGTATCACGAGGAGTTCTGATAACAGAGTCTTTAGCTGCAGGACTCATTCAGAGTCTAAATCAGTACAAGTCAGTAAATACTCCCGCAGGGGGGCCCAGATATCTTTGGGCCGTGACGAAAGTGGAAGTTCTTCTGCATAGGTCTCCAACTGGTCCCTACAATACACCATATCCTTTAACCAGCTGTACACTTTAGGGCACATCCGACTATCCCATGTGAACAGGGTGCGCCTTTTCGCTAATAGCATGGTCAGCTGTACAAATTTCCCCATCATACCTTGAAGATGAGGATCGTGACCAAGCAGACGCAGTGTTGGGGTATTGTGTAAGGTTAAGCCTGTCATGTCGGTAATAAGAGCTAGTACCCTCTCCCAGGAATTAAAAACCCGCTTGCACTACCACGCCAGATGTATAAAGCCAGCCCCCCAACCCACATCGTTTACACTCATCATTCGCCCTTAGGCTGATCCTCCATAGCCTGTGAGGGGTGTGGTATGTTTGGTGGAGAAATTTAAGGTGAATGATACGGAGGTTACTGTTGAATGTTGGATGTTAAGCGCCCCGTTATCAAGCATATTTTTATCCATTCCTCCTCTGTTATCTCATTGTTCCAACATGTCCGACTGACGGCAGTGTTGTGTGGAGTGTCCTTCTGTATGTCCTTATACAACTTGGTGACTAGTTTCTTTCTCATTGGGGTTGTGAGTATCAATTGCAATGCCGACAGTGTCTTTGGTTCATCTGGTAAACAAGGGTAATGTTCCTTTATCGCTCGTCGCAATCGATACCAGGTGAACTGAAATAGTAGTGTAGGGTTGTGGATGTAAGATAAATCATCCTCTGTAAGGTATGTACCTTCTGGGAACAAATCACTCATGTGTGCGCGGCCCGCCTCATGAAGCGCCAGGACAGAACCCCGATCTTGGGCTACCGACAGTGCGGCATGTCCCTCTAGGGGCATTGCCGGTGCATATAAGGGAAGTTTTTGCGTTTGTCGGCCAATCGCCTGCCAGGCCGCCACCGTGACATTGAGTGTATTAATCTCTGCCCTGGGAGTGTGCCTATGTATATGCGTGATGATACCCCACAATGGGACAGGGTGGGCGTCTCCCTCTTCCACCGCAACATGCGGGATGTAGTCGTGTGGCCTATACCAATAATAGGCGTATTGGGCTTGGCAACATAGGTAGTATGTATAAAAGTCCGGTGCATTAAACCCACCTCTCTCGTACGTTAGCGACAGTGTACACCAGCTGATTCTCGGTTGTTTGGTACCCCAGACAAGTCGCAACAGCTGAGTTTGAAGATTTTTTTTAAAGTGCTTAGACAACGGAACCGGTACATTGCAGAACAAGTATAAAAATTGGGGTAATACCACCATCTTTATAATTGAAATCCTTCCGCCAGTGACAGTGGGAGACAGAGCCACCTGTCGACCTGCGTGACTAGCGCTGTATACGTCGCACCATAATTTTTAGTGATAACCGTTCCAGGGTCCCTATGAATCCATACTCCTAAGTATTTAACGGGGTCCGCAGACCAAACCAGCGGGTATTTGACTGTAGGAGGTGGGGTTGCTGCTGTCAAGGGGATGATAACGGATTTGTCCCAATTTATATTAAGACTAGAGAATAGGCTAAACTTTACATATTCATGGAGGACAGGGGACAAGTATTGTTGCGGTTCGTGGACATAGAGGACCATATCCTCCACGTACATTGAGATCCCTACCGGTCTGTTGTGAAAGTTGAGAGCAGCAGCTCTATGTACTTGCCGGATTTTGCATGCCAGGGGTTCCAGCACAATGGCAAATATGAGCAGGGATAGTGGGCATCCCTGACGTGTGCCCCGTCCAAAATCAAATGGCTCAGATGTGTTTCCTCCCACTCGAACCCTTGCGGACGGCTCCGTGTATGGTATCTGACTCCAGCTTAAAAAGATTGGGGGAAAACCCATTCTTCGCCATATGTGCATCATGTACCGCCATTCTATAGAATCGAATGCCTTGACGACTTCTAACAGGACCGCCACGGCTGGTAAGTCGGGATTCAGGACATGTAGCATGGCAAAGATGGTGTGTAAGTTAAGTGATGTAGATCCAAGTTGATGAGAGATTATGGACGGTATGATTCGCAGCATTCAGGGGATTTGTCTTTCTTCAAAAGTGTGATGATCATTGCCTGTCGTAAAGTGGGGGGAAGGCGGCCAGACTCATATGCTTCCGCGTACATTTCTAAAAGGTGAGGAGCCAGAATGTCAGCATGTGCTTTGTAGAATTCTGCGGTTAGCCCGTCAGGTCCGGGGGCTTTTCCGTTCGGGAACAACTTAATGGCATCCGTCACGTCCTCCACATCCAGCGGGAGGCTAAGATATTTCCGATGAACATCGGACAGCCACGCATAGGCGATATCGTCTAAGTAGTTATCCATGGCCTGTTTGTCCATCCCACCCTTGGAGGTGTAGAGCGTGGCATAGAATTGACGGAATTGCTACACTATGGCAGTTGAGGAACAATGAGTCCTTCCATCTGCATCTACTATGCGCTCAACTGGGAGGTGACAGGCTCTACTCTGTAATCTACCGGCAAATGACCTGCTCGGACGTCCCCCTTCACCATACCGCCTGGCAACATGCCGTTTCGAAAGGTATTTTTCCTCCATCTCTGCGAGGATGTTGTACTCATCAATTTGTTCATGTATCCTAGCAAGTGTGTCTGTCGAAGGTGTGCAATCATACTGAACTTCCAATTGCCTCTCTAATGTAGATAGTCTACCCATATGTCCCTTAATATCCCCGCTGATGCGCTAATACATGTGCCCCTAATTGTGGCCTTAAAGGCATCCCACAATGTCTCCTGGCTCTCCACTGACCCCACATTTGTCTCGAATTATTATATTATGGCCGATTTAATGGTGTCAGCATACGTCGGGTCGAGTAGCGACTCTGCTCGAAATCGCCATGTGAACGGCTTATGAGGATTGTGGGGGATTTTTAAAGTGAGAAGTACCGGATTGTGGTCAGATGGTGTTCTCAGGAGATTGCGGACATCTGTGACCCAGGCGTTCGCTCCCTCACTTAATAGCCAGTAGTCCAATCTGGACCAGCCATTGGTCGCCGGCGTAATGTGTGTGCCTGCTAGTACCCCATGTGCCTATGTCGCCAAGTGTCCACCATTCCAAACTCCAGCATGCCATCCTTGACACAATTGGCATCCTTGACCATCCTGGCCCCCTGTGGGTTGGATTTGTCTACTGTGGGATCAAGCTGTGTGTTAAGATCTCCCCCCATATGATGACTGTTTCAGGCCATGTGCGCAACACTCTAAACATATTCAGGTAGGTGGTCATGTCATCCACAACCAGACCGTATAGGCTGATGATTGTCACTAGAACGTTACCCAGCTTCCCCAGTACCATTGACCAATGACCTTCCTGATCTGTGCTAGACTGGATAGCAATAAAGACTACTCCCTTCTTAACTAAAATGAGGACTCCCCTCGTATATGATGAATAAGAGAACGCTAGTCTGTACGATGCCCATCTTATGGCCATTTTATCCTCTGTTACCTTAGTTAGGTGAGTTTCTTGTAGTAGCGCTATTTTCACATTGTGCCTGTCAAGTTGTGCCAGCACTTGCCTGATTTTCTGCAGCGTATTGAGCCCTCGGACATTCCATGTGACATAATTATATGTGTCCCCCGTCATGTGTAGTGTGGAAGTACAATGCAACATCCATAAGCCGTATAACCATGTAGGCGCTTCAAACCGGCGCTATAGCGCAGTGCAGTGTTCCTAAAACTAAGTACCATTGGCATATAAGAAACAAAACCTGTCCCCATTCACACCTCCCACTTCAGCCTTCCCGAACTGCCAAAGACACAACCCTCATGTAACTCCCATTCTAACCCCAACTTGAGTAAACATAATTCCCATCGGGGATCACCCATCGGGGGTCGTGGCAGCTGCGTCCACTCCCAGATAGCATAGGGAGAGGGGCCACCGATAAACTGTCATCTCCACCAGCCCTGTATATCATGGCATCCCACAAAAGCATGTACAACAACTTAAAGTACTGTGTCAATCACCCCAGGCGAACCGCCCCCAAACCATTGCCACACGCCATGCCCTTCGGCCAACAGCATAACCTGTCTCACATGAAATCCGATGTGCACCCCCTTACTGTTCATTCATCAATGTCTGATGTAGGAGATGTGGATGAACGCTGTCGTTGGTGCCTTAGAGTTCGTGCATGCTCCATAGCGTGATCGGGTTTATGAAAATGTTCCCCTCCTCCATGGTACCAACCCTCAAATGTGCAGGGTATAACATTGCATATGGGATCTGCTCTTTCTGCAGTAACTTCTTGACGTTCTGAAATTCCTTGCGGGCCGCCTGTACATTGGCTGTAAAGTCCGGATAGAAGGATAAAGCATTCCCTTGGTAGGTAATCGAGCCCTTCAATCTGGTTATTCGTAGAACAGTATCCTGGTCTCTGAAGTTGAGCAGGTGGGCTATGATGGGCCTCGGGGGAGTCCCCAGTGGAGGGCGTGCTGCTAGGGACCTGTGCGCGCGTTCGATTGCCAATAGAGGGGAAAGTTTGTTTTACCGCAGATTTCTTGAAGCATCGCCTCGACATAGTCCTCTAACCTTCCCACATTTGTAGATTCCGGTAATCCCAGAACACGGATATTATTGCAGCGTGAGCGCGCTTCGATGTCCTAGTTTTTGGCCTGTATGACCGCCAGCAGCTTAGTGATGTCCGATGTCTTCTCTGCAACTTGTTGGAGCCCCTCCTACGTGCCATTGATGAGTTGTTCTGCTTCTCCGATGCGCACCGCCTGCTTATCGAGTTTTGTCGAGAAGTGATCCATCCTGCCAATCAATGCCTCAATCTTCCTGTCGATGGCGTGGAGACTTGACTGAATTGCTGCCAGCGATATCTCTATCGCCGTGGGGGGTGGTGTCGGTGCATCTAGCTCAGAGTTTGAGGTCTCGGTGTTCCCCAATTTGTTCCCCTTGCGCAACTCAAATGTAAGGCGGGGCTGGTTCTTGTCCGGTTTCCCCATGGCGCAGGGCTGTTGGCGCTGTCACTGAAACGGTGTGTTTTGTTTCTCGCGCTGTGGTCTGCCGCAAAAGCGCGTATTTCCCTAGTTTGCTGCGAGGCCGGTTGGGGCTCAGGAGTACTAGCTGCGGACAGACTCTGCAGTCTTGACCACAGAGGCAACGGTCAGTGAGTCCTGTGTGTGTCAATCAATACATGGTATGGCTACATAGAAAATGGCGCTGAGTTCCTAGGCAGGACGGGGGTGCGGCCGTAGAAAATGGCGCTGAGCTCCCAGGCAGGGCGGGGATGCGTCCTGATCACAGTGTATCTGGGGGTTGTTGTCAGTGCTGCAGGCTTCAGGGAGGGATGGGCAGCTATCAGGAGAGGGCCTGCATGTCCTGTGAGTATGGGGTTGCTTCTTGCGCTGCACCCGCATGCGGTCACTCACTGGCGGTCTTGAGGCGCTAATACAGGAGTCCAGCGGCTTTCCTCCAGTCTATTTAGGTGCCTATCAGCCTTGTCGCCTCAGCATCACACGTGGTAGGGGCCTGCACCTGCACTCCAGTGACTCTACTCCTGCGGGCCAGTCACGGGCAGACGCAGGTATCGTCCAGCTAGTTGACCCCCAGTGGCGAAGCGTGTGAGTCGGAGGAGAGAGGGAGGAGGGCGATGAATTGAGCAGCGATGCCTAGCTGCCCAGTGCTCCGCCGCGACGCAGCCTTTCCAACTCCGTAGCGCCGGGCACTTGCGTGATCACACTCCCCCGATCTGCTCCAGTGGCCACCGCGCTTTCCACCCTCCACTCACCTCAGACTCACTCACGCGCCGTCCGCCCCGGTCCGCAGAGTGTTTGCAGCAGGTTCCTTGTGCCCGCAGGACGCTCACAGCTGTATTTTGGTGTGCCAGATCAATCGCGGGCCACCATTAAGCTGAGTCCCCAGGCGGCCGCGTGGTAGCCTGAAATATCACTCCCAGGGTGAAGTGGCCAGCGAGGGCTAGCATTGGAAAGCACTGAAGCCAGGCAGTTCAGTCCCGAGGATGAATTAACGAGATTACAGGGCTGGGGCAGGATAATTTAAGGATTTCAGATGATGGCTGGCAGAGCTGCACTACAGGGCGGACATCTCGCCAAGCTCCAAGCCACGCCAGCTTGAATAAGAACTTGTAGTATCCCTCCTTGACCTTTTTCTTGCTGGGGATCTGGAAGACCATGGATCATCAGGAGGAGTGGCTTCCTCGGATGATACCTCTGCTTGAATCTCGATTTCCCGATGTGCCCCTACTTCTGGAGGAACAAGCATTGTGGGCAGTTGTGCTGCTCCATGCACCTCTAGTTGCGCCTCTCCATGCACCTCTAGTTGTGCCTCACCATGCGCCTCTCCATGCGCCTCTCCTTGCTCCTCTCCTTGCACCTCTACTTGCCCCTCTCCTTGCACCTCTACTTGCACCTCTACTTTCGCCTCTATTTGCGCCTCTCCTTGCGCTTGTACTTGCGTTTGTACTAATTGCACCTGTTTTTGTCATTGTGGCTGTGGTTGTTGAACACTCGTCAGATGAGTTACACCCTGCGTTGATTGGATGCTCCTTTCTTGTAATGAGCACTGGTCGATGGTGATTGAGCTATTAAAGGGCACCCAGAGTGTTGAGGGGTAGGGGTGCAATCTGGGGGTACCTATGGGACCCCCCTACATTTAAATGCACGAAGTGCATTTCTCGCATTGCGGTGGGTGCTGCTTGCAGCACCACCCGCTGCAATGTGACAATTGCGAGATGCGCCTACCAATGTGGCGGGCGCATCCTAATGCCACTGGTGAGACCGCTGCAACAATGGCGGGCAGTCCCGGTTCCCAGTACGGTTGCGGGCGGACATCGTAATAGGCCCCTAAGTTTGGATTTTAAATTGTGATTTCAGAGACGCCAGACTTGAAGGGTTTACTTCTTCCCAATTGAAAATGACACTTATAAAATATAATGAGGTAATCCCCATAATATCCTGTGGAGAGAATAATGAGGCACAACCCATTTAATTCACAGATGAAAAGTAGATGTTTACGGTCAGGCATTGCAATAGTGAAAAACAAATTTGAGAGTTTTTCACTACCAGCTCATGTAAAACATAAACGTACATGTCCTGCCTTTAAATACATATCATCCTGACCTCTCGGTAGTCCAGGGCCTACCTTATGGGTAACTTATATTTTTTAAAAGGGAAGGATCGGTCCTGGAAAAAGGGTTATTTTGCCAGGTCGACATGGCAATATAGGCTGCACCAACTGGCTCTGCATTTGAAGGGTTGGGACTTGGTTAAAGGGCTACTTAAGTTGGTGTCACAATCAGTGCTGCAGACTCAATAGTAGCATTGAAAATCTGGAGTTATCAGCCTGTGAAGAATATTGGCTATGTACGGTCGATGTTAAGGCGTTATACACGTCTATCCCGCGCAACTTAGGGATTGAAGCTATAGAAAATGCTATTTTGAATTCTGACATCAGCCCGACACTTCAACCTTTTCTGATGGAACTATTAGGATTTACCTTGTATCAAAGTTATTTCACCTGGAGAAACACATGCTACCTACAACTTAACAGGACTTCAATGGGCAATTGTGCCGCCCCAGTCTACGCAAATTTATTCATGCACTATTTTGAACAGGACAACATTCTCAACCTACCAGATTGGGCCCAATCTGGTAGGCTGTATATTCGTTACATTGACAATATTTTCTTATTGTGGTCTGGATCAGAAAGGAAACTGGTACACTTTTTGGAAGGTTTGAACAACATCAATGATCGAATACAATTTACATGGTCTTATGATCGGAACACTGTAAATTACCTTGATGTACAGGTGACAATGGAGAACCTGAGATTTCGAACTACCATATACAGGAAAGAGACGGATCGCAATAGCACTCTCCACTATACGAGTTTTCATAGGCAGAACCTTAGGAACAATCTTCCACTGTCTCAACTCATGAGAATCAAACGCATTGTTTCCAACGACACTGATGGCGAACAACAAATGGATATCATGTGTCAAAGATTTAGGGATCGAGGATATCCGGATGAAATTGTGAACAATGCCAGATCTAAGTGTGAACTGATGAAGAGAGAAGAGTTGCTTAACCTCATGCGCGCAAGCGGAATTCCGCTCGCACGCTGAGATTTCCAAAATCGCATGTTGCATGACGAGCTGGGCTCGTCATCAGCGTGCGAGGAGGCTACGCCATGAAGAGCCCAGCTCGTCATCAGCGTGGAAGGGGTTAAATCAAAATCCAAAATGAAACAAAAACGTATGACAGTGGTTTCCAAATATTCCACCTTGAGCAACAAATATCGAAACATTATTTTAAGACATTGGTCACTACTGAGCAAGGAACCCCATTTCAGAGGATTGTTTGAACATAAACCCATTTTTGCCTATACCCGTTGTCCTAACATCAAAGAACTGTTAACTAATCCTAAGATCGAAAGCCCAACTTCTAGGTACAAAGGACTCCAACCATGTTATAATTGCAGTAATTGCTATAACGTCATTAAGGGTAACATCTTACATCATCCCATGAAAGGCTATAAAATCAAACTAAAGGTGAATGCGACGTGTAACACGTCGAATGTGATCCACCTACTGAAGTGCCCATGTGGCTTGTGCTATGTTGGACACACGGAAAGGAAGATAAGAACCAGAATTTCGGAGCACAAGAGCAATATAAGAACTGCCAATACGAAATCATCCGTGGCTATGCACTTTCTTGAACACAGACAAATGTAGCTCAGCAACAATTCATGATCCTGGAGAATATTGTTAATCAGGAGGGCATGAACCCCAAGAACAAACTACTACAAAGTGAAAACTTTTGGATACGTTACTTGAGCACGATGCAGCCCACAGGGCTGAATGATCGCATGGAATTTCTTTGCTATCTTTGAATTGACTTATGATGTTCCCAACATATGACTGTTAGATGTATCAAGTATTAATATGCCCTTTATTGCAGGCGAATGTATGTACTTTTTATTTTTATCTATATTTTCCTTCACTGTTTGAGATACACTGTCACTTTTCAGGACTGGGTTATCCTTTTCTGTTTTTAATTGAGTTGGTTATCCATACCACTTTAATATGGCCCCCACGCGCTTCACTGTTTATCATTCTCGTAATTATTCCTTTACTGTTCCAAAATGGCCCCCGCACTTTGGACTGCTTAACAGTCCGTCGTTGATGTTTACCTGAATGCACCGGGCGTGCTGCATCAAGTAAGAATATCAGTTAGTTTGAAATGCACACGCGAGTAGGAACCTGTGATGCATAGCGTCTCAACAGCATGTTTCTAGTGAGTATCTGCTTTGCACGTTGTTTAAAAGTTTTTCAGCACCTTAAATTTGGGATTTTCGGTCACTACGATGTATACTTCTCAATACTACACCCTTGATATAACGGCACTTTTTTAGTTCTAATTCACCTTGGTTACGGTTTTCCCTCTCATTGTTCACACAATTCGTAGTTCACTGTAATATTCAAACCGGACGATCATCGAACTGCTTGTATATATAACGATTGTCATTTATTGCACATTACGCTCCTTAAAAACACGGAGACTATCTGATCTTTTTTGGAAACATTTTGTTTACACTTTAAATATGCACAGGAGATATCATCCCTGAAAACGGTCCCTTTTTATTTGTTTACAGACTATTCCCCGATGAAGGGCTGGATAAGCCCGAAATGCATAGGGATGTAGAAAGAAAAATTGTGGATGTATTTACTGACGTTTGAAGAATACTTGTACCACATGGAAGAGAAAACAAATTTGTAATGAAAAAATGAATACTACAATTACAAATTAATTTGATATGAACTTGGTGTCTGTTTGAACTTTATATCATACCTACGGGTATTACATAACGCGGTGCACTGGGAGACAACTCCCATTATAGTTCATACTTACACATACTTCCTGTATGATCATGTGTTGTGATATGAGTGATCATAATAAATACAGACCCATAAGCATGTTGGCAAATACTTATATGTTATTTATTTAATGAACTATACATATTTTATATGTCAGCCCAACTGATGGTGCACTCCCCTCGTGCTTCAACAGAAATTGTTTTCAATTTTCCTAAAACCGTGTAATTCATTGTCTTGAACCACCAGAGTCACTGTATATATTTGTTCAGGTTTGCACCTTGCGCCGTTTCTCGTTGATGTCACATTGTCACTTGCGTCGCCACCCTCTGTGTCAAGTACACAATCGAGCACCAAGTCCAATTCAAGTTGTTCACGCAATTTTTTGTCAACAGTGCTGTCACAATTATACCTTTTCCTATTTAAATTTGTCCTTAAGTATATGATGCATGGACACATTCCAAAAAACGTATTGAGAGTCACCTCTTTCTTTCGTGTTATTTTATTTACATAAATGTCTAAATGTCCTGCCTAATGATAACAGTTGAGATATTGTGTTTCTTTTTCATGTACCTACCCACATCTCAACGTGATTTATGGGTGTTACTCCTGTTGCCTGATACTATACATATTTTAGGCATACATTTAAAGAGTGTATATACTTTAACTGCAAGTCATATATATGCATTCATGCATTTGCTGAGCGTAAATGTAAGAAAATATATATTTTTTTATTCATAAGTAATATTTGCATTAGTACAACAAAATCCTCATATCTGAATACAAACATGTTAACAAAGTATACATGTTTACAAGCACACATGCATGTACACCATTGGTGTCTTTTGCATACTATTGCTGTACATTTGTATTTATAATATGGTGGGCATGTAGGGAAGAAACAGCTCCTGAATTATCCTTTGAAGATAAGATGGGTATTTGTAGAGCTTATGCTTAGGAGTAATGAATTCCATAGATTGGTTGAATAGACAGAAAAAGATGTTCCACCCATGGTTTGGAGTGGAGATTTCTTTGTTGTTTGTATTTTGTGATTTCTTTGTCATAAAAATTGGTCTTGCTCCATGTATTGCTTTGTGGTTGATAAAAAGCCAATCTTCTTGCAAAATAGTGACAAATGAGGGCCTTTAAGGAAGGAGGGCTGTAGGCTTGTGGTTTTGTACATAGGAGTAGTCTGGTAGCTGCATTTTGAATTTGTTGTAGTCTTTTAGTAGTTAATAGGGGTGAGCCAAGTTAGAGCCTAGTTAGAGGCTCTTGGAGTAGTCAATACAAGAGAGATAGTAGCTTGGTCCTTGTGCGGAAGTTCTAGATATTTTCACAGTAGTGAAGTTTGAGCATGCTAATTTATCCATTTGGGCATTCATTAAAAGCTTAGAGTGCATGGTAATAAACTTACTTACTTACTCACTTACTTACCTTTGACTGAGGTAAATGGTTGATTTGCACTTGAACTATAATGGAATGTGTTTCTTTCATATGGAAACAAAAAAGAAAGTGTAATTGTTGGCAGAGGATCTATAGAACACAATAACAATATGATAACACAATGCAGCTAAGCAAATAAATCCCAAAGACAGGACTACAGGATAACAATAGCACAATTATAACACAATGGTGGTACAAAGCAGCAGGTAACCAAATAATTATACACAAAGGCACACTGCCTTTACAAACCAAAACAGCATACTATAACAATACAAACACAGCACATAAACGTTATTCTACATTGCTGTTTCAAAACATATTAACACATCAAAATGTATTATAGTAAAGACAGAAAACAAGAACACAGCAGCAACACATGACATCAATATTAAAAGTATTCATAACCCAATATAAAACTGCAACACAAAATCATTGTGCGTACTGTGGAGACTTTTCTGAAATTTGGTGTGCATGACAAATTCCATAATTATAAATACACTAGGTTTTCTTTCCTTATCGTGGATTTTAATGTTGTTTTCTTGTGTTCTTATATTATTTCCTTATTGTGTTGTGATGTATTTTGGTTGTTATTGTTGGTGTGTTTTGGTGTGTTGTCTTGCATTGTTATACTTTTGTGTTTCTGGTCTTGTGTTGTTTTTGGTTTTTGCTGCTGTGTTGTTTCATCCTATTAGTGTTTTCCATTGCTCTATTGTGTTGTATGTTTTGCTTTCTGTGTGTTTCTCTGTTGTATTATTTTGTGTTATTGTGGTCTATTATTATTGTAGTGTGGTACATTGTTTTGTTGCTGTTGTGGATATGTGTTGTCATTATAGTTCAGTCCTAATGAATATGAAAAAAATATGTCTGTCACATTTTACTACCTAGAAAGAGTCTGCTCTCTTGACATGGTGCAAACGGCATTTGGCCCAAATACTGTGCTATTTCACAACAAAAATGTTTAACACCTACCTCCCCAATCTCTTCATTTCACTCTTGTAGACTCTTTACAGTCCCCATTTTCACTATCTTCCTCCTTTCTCCAAATTGTGCCATTCTCCCTCTTGCTGTGGGTCTAAGTATATTGCTGAAAAATGTGTCTGGTCTCCAAAAATGAGTGTTGTGCAAACCACTGGCACAAATTAAGCAAGGCTGATGAATATTTGATACTTTACTTATTCATAGGCAAGCCCTTGAATAACCATAGATAGAAACCTAGACCCCAAATCTACCAAACGGTTCCACGATGCAGAGATGTCTACAGAGTTACAGCGCTATCATGCTCTCTCCGTAGTGCTGGCGCACAATCAGGCTGCTGAGTGCCATTCACACACCTTTGAACCATAGTCCAAAAGTGTCTGTGTAAATCTAGCATAGATTTTGTACTTCCAGTACAAAATACTATGCTTAGACTAACTTTAAAAACGTTCCCATTTCCGATCTGTGCTGTAGTTTGCAGCACCTTTGCAAAGTGGGAAAAGTTAGGAGAAATAAAAGTATTTCTCTTTTTTAAATCCTGCATCAAAATGGCATTAACATTTGGTGCAAAACCCTGTCTTGGGCTTATGCCCAAAAAAATGCATGGTTGCATTGTAGCGACCATGTACCACACATTAAATGTCCCCTTAAATCAGAGTTACGTAAAACAGCACTTTTTTCAGCTCTGCTTTGCAGCAACGTATCAGCACGGAACAAGTTTTACATGGGAAAGTAAATTCGCTCAGGATTATGTCACTTTTGTGATGCAAGCCCAGTGAAAAAAAGTTTGTAAATTTGGCACTGACGAATGTCTCAACAAGCAGGTCTTTTAATCCTTATTTTTTTCAAAGTGTCACTTTTAACTAGTTTGCCTTTAGCTGCGCGCCTTGAAAATTCTTTCTAAAATGTTGAACTTTTTCCTTTGTTTGTTTCAAAATTTATTATATCAGCAACATTTCTTTAGAACCGTAATCTTCAAATTCTAAGGAGAGAAGATGGCCATTTAGAAGCATCGCCTTTCATTTGACTAGATTGAATAAACATGTCATGACAGTCATCCCTAGTCTATCTGCTGTTAATACACAGTGACACTTCATACTGTGAGCTTATTGGAATATTATTACCATACATTTGCCACATTTTCATAAATGCACAGCTGAATGTTGTGTTTATAAACGTCTTTCCCAATTTTCTATGAAATCTTATGAACTCTAAATGAGGCAGCACCAGCCATCCCATTTCCAAACATTTGATTACTTTGCAATGAGATTTACAACTCAAATGTGAACGATCATACAGCAGTGTCTGAATCAGAATGCAGTGGGTTTATGGATTTGTTTGGCCTGAGGCAGAAGCAATAAAATCCTTGTTTTAAGTACCATTGTGGTTTATGGAATGAAGACATCTGCATTATTATATTAAAATATTCCTTGGCATAATAAACATAACTGACAGTAGAGCATGACTTACTTTTTATGAAAAATATGTTGATAGCAATGCAGCCCTAAATAGCGAAAAAGCAGACAATAAAACTTGCATGAGTCTGGTTACCATTTAAATTCTTAACAGATGACCATGTTTCTAGATCCCTGCTGGAAACACCTAATAAAATCTTTATTTTAAAGGACATTAAAAAGTAACAAGGGAAAGGCAAAATGTTAAAGAGAGAGCTTATTTCTTACTGCCTTGTGAAATCAGAAGTCTGTCCCTAACTTTTATCTGGAATTATGAAGTTACATTGAGATATAACTAAATTATCTTTCCTATGCTTCTTATTATCCGTGTTTGGTTTACATGTTCTGATGTATTACAGTAATTCTTTTAAAGTCTTATTTTGCTTCAATAAAAAAGAAACATCAAATATAACAGTTTGTGGGACCTGGCCCTCTCTCCAGGGTCACCCCCAAACATTTGACCTTTTCCCTCCACTTTTTAGCTGATTTTGTTTCTGTTGGCTTTGAAGCTCTGTGCTCTTCACCACTGCTAAGCAGTGCTAAAGTGTTTGTGCTCTCTCCCTAAAGTATGATTAAATTGTCTTTTACCTAATTGGCATATTTAATTTACTTATAATTCCTTTGTAGAGTGCTAGACCATATACCAAAGGCCTGTAAATTACATTCTACTTGTGGGCCAGCAGTACTTATTGAGCCACTCTCTTAAGTAGCACTTAAAACATGTCCCAGACCTGCCTTTGCAGCATGAATGCAGTTTTAAGCTGCCATGCCAACTTGGCATTTAACCTTCTTACCAAGCCTTAACCTCCCTTTTAGTCACCCATAAGGTAGACCCTAGGTATCCCAGGGGTCAGGGCGAAGTGAAATTAAAATATTGAGCATGTACCTTTATGTTTTACATGTCCTAGTAGTGCACCCAACTTTGTTTTTCAATGCTGTGAGACTTGCCCTTCCCAAAGGATAAAATTGGGTATTCCTTATTACATTTAATACACTATAATTCCTATTTGGGAACAGATAGATATTTTATATTTGGTATCTATGAAATTGTATGATAAAACCTATTTATTGGTAAATTTAGATTGTTCATTATATTTTGAAAATTTCACTTGTAATAGGTTGTCACTTTCCTGCCCTTTGTTCTCTATGCCTCCTGTCTTCGGTCACATGACTGGGTGTAGCTGTAAGTTAGACTTTGGGAATGGCATTCCAGACAGTTACAGTCAAAAACACACGAGGTTCCCTGAAAATCAGTATTAGGGGGAGGAGGCAGGGAAATTACTGCAATCAAAAACAAGAGGACCCCCTCTAAGACAAAATCTATTAAATGGCAAACACTCTAATCCATAACAGACATAATAGTAGTCCAGACAGTTACACCATAGATTAATTAGATGTGCCTGAATTTACCATCTGCTGGCAAGATGGGGGGTGGAGCTGAGCACACTGCCATTTATGCCTGGACTGCCTGTGCTCTGCTTTCTCACCAATGGGCTATAGACCCTGGGCTTTAGACCCTGTATTGTCACTGCAGCCAACATGAAGCCAGGGTTAGGGAGTCAGGAAATTCCAAATACTTCAAAGAACATTTCCAGATGTTTCTCCCACCTTCTAAAGGAGTGGCACCAATATAAAAATAAGACTATCTGACTCAACCTTCAGTTGTTTATTTATTTCAGATTTGTAATGCGCATTGCTGCCTCAGCAACGAGGCATCGCCGCTCAACCAGAGACCACAGACAAGAGCCAGAGAGTGCAACATAAAGATTAAACAGCAGGAGTAGGGAAAAGCCAAGTCTTTAGGGCCTTTCAAAACGCCAGATGGTTCGGAGTGGCTCTTATGGGAGGCGGGATCGAGTTCCAAAGTTTTGCCGCCACAAAGCGGAAAGAACATCACCCAGCCCTTGCTCTCCAGACTCGAGGTGCGAAGACAAGCGCAAGGTCGGCAGATTTCAATGAGCGCCCAAGCACATAACTCACTGCTGGACCTGCGGAAGAACACTCAGAGGACTGCCTGCTGTGGTCACCTGCATCCTCACCTGCACCCAGGACTACGAGAAATGATTCCAAGGGCTAGTTTGCTGACCTCCTGTTCAAAGCCACAGGACCATAAACTGATACTACCATCTTGAACCCACATCTCGACTCAGCCTGAGTGGGTTCAGAATCCCCAAGAGGTGTCCCACCAGTCCTGAACTCTTGGTTGTGGTGCTAAATATGTGGTGCTAAATATGCCCAGATGGCCAAATCCCAAAATTGATGACATGGCCAAAAACTGCTCTGAGAACCAGGAGGAGACCATGACCAGCCTGCTCCCCTATCTGTCCGAGGATTCATAGACGGTCAGATTGACTTTGCGGCTTCTCCCTCTACATTCTTCTCCACAGCCGGCAAATCCTTTTAATTGGTCCTTCACCAAAGGAGTATCCAACCTTATGGAACTGTCTTCAGCTACAGTCTTGCTGGAGATTTTCAACTTCAATTTCGGGGACAAAATCTTCACTGTGGCTTCGACCCAAGGCCATTCAACAACAATGATCCCTCTTCAGAAACTTCCTGCAGCCTGGATCCACTGAACTTTACCATCTCAAAAAATGTTCTCAGACTTTCTTCCAAGTCCGAATTTAAGTGCTGATCGAGCCCAATCTATTTCTTGTATCTAATTCTGCACTGTGCTGCATCATGGTCAGCATTATTGTAGTTTGTGTGGGCATAAATTCTTTACAAATTGCCTTTAAGTTCAGCCTGACTGCTTTTTGTGCCAAGCTACGCAGGATTAGGTAGATGTCAATTTAGCAACTTTTTGTGGTTCACCCTGATTCGGATAGAGGCTGTTGCTTTACCATGGCTTCCTCCCCAGTCAACCAACAACCCAATGTCTAACACGTTTGCACAACTACAATGAAAAAAGGCAGCTGCTTACTTCTGTTCGGAACTAAAATATGATTGAGGAAATCTAGAAACCGTTTTGAATAATCCAGATAAATGCATAGTTGCTCTTTGATCGCTCTTAGTGATTGTCTGTAAAGCATGTATTTAATTTTCAACGTGTGTAGCAGAAAATATGGGGTTGATTCCCAAAGATATTGCTGTTATTAGGTGTGATGTAGCCCTCATTATGAGTGTTTTGATGTTTTCCGACCTCTTTTCAAACTCCTGTTTGCCCAGGTTATGTAATTGTTACCACACCTGCTAATTACTGGGTGTGATAAAGCATGACGATCCTGTCAAATTTCGATAGGTCATGCCTGCCGGAATTTAAAAGGTAAGAAATACAAGGTAAACACCACAATCTGTATGTTGTTCTGCATGAACACAAACTGTTTTTTGTAATAGGTGTTATTTATTGCACCCCATTAATGCTGAATCAGGCCCAATGTTTTGAAATAAATGTTTGTCTGCAATATATATTTAATAATCTGATTTTATTAAAACCTGGAGGGTTCAGTGTCATGCCAGTTAGTCTCCAGTGCACAGAACCATGAGCTATTGTTTTACATTTCTAAGATATCTCCATAATGGAAATCCGAGAAGACCAATTGTAATGGTTTGTTTTATAGCCAAGTTTTTGATACTAGGTTTTCATAACATGTAATGGATGTCATGAGTCAGTGAGGAGAATTCCAGTTGAACCGTGTGCATTTAGGAACAGGTCTTTAGAGTCTATTATGTTTTTTAATTCTCTTGACATGCCCCTTAACCAGCACACAATCTCTTGAATTCTGCTGGTTACTTGTAGTTCTAAATACAAAACCCCATGTGCCACCAATAGATCCAGATTGATGACCAGGCATTGTTGATGAACATGGACAAATTACCTTGGAGAGTGTATTTGCTCTACAATGAGAGAGCAGAAGGAGTTGGAAAGAGGGAATGTGGTGAACAAAACAAGTCCAAGTAGAATTCAGATTCCGGTTCTCAAAGATTTTTGTCAGAGTTCTGTCCCAGGTGACAATTACCCCTGAATGTCTGGCCTGAGAGACAAAGTATTTTATGTGAGAAGTGTTGTCACTTCTCAAGAATTATACACCAACTTTCCTTTTGGATGCCACCGTCAATTGCATGGGATAGATCCTGTTTTATAGATAAGAAGCTTGGGCAACCACGTATAGGATCTTAGTAGACATCCAATATGGTTTCAAGAAGGGGATGGGGTTGGGGACAATGGCCAATGTGTGAAAATTAAGTCAGAAAATAGCTAAGTATACTGTCGTCAAGAAAGGCACTTTGTTCATGGCATTCTTGGACTTAATGGCAGCATTTGGTTGTGTTTCTCATTCAAAGCTGTGAGTTGTCATGAGAGAGATGGGTATTGAGGAGGACCTCATCATAATTGTTATACAACTACATTCAGAGTCCAAAGCATGTGTTCATTATTGAACGAATGGTGAGTGCACGGATCAGTTCATTTTTGAGCGAGGTGTGAGGCAAGGATGCGTTCTTGCCCTCTTCCTCTTTTCTATGTAAATGAACAGGATCGAAGCAGCTCTTACCCTGAGATCCAGAGACACCACCTATGTGGGAACTCATCCTCTGCCTATCCTTCTATATGAAGATGATGCTGTTTTAGGTGCAAGAACTAGGAGGTTGTTGCAGGGGTTAATTGATGACTATATTTGTATTATGAGGGACCTAGTCTTGCGAGTCAATGAAAACATTTATTATGACCTGTGGGAAACGACCCAAGATAGGACCTTCATTTTACATGAACATCAGAGTAAATGAGACATAGATATTTTCCTATTTAAGTGTCCTTTTAGATGCCAAGAAAAACGTGGAAGACCATGGTTTTCCAATAGACAGACTATGTTTAAAAAGACATTATTAGGGATACAGAGGGCCTCATTTATGAAAAGTGACGCATCGCTGTGTGAAAACAGTGCTGCGTCACTTTTCCCTGCGCCCTCCTTGCAAAACCAATGATGCGTCATATTTACAGTATGTCGCATCATGGCGCAAGGAGTTACAGATACGTCAGTATTTCTGAAGTATCTGTAGGCGCAAAAGTGACTCATTGCTGGAGTGTGTCACAAACGTGACGCAATTCCAGCAATGTGTCCTTTCACATGGGGCAAGCCCCATGTGAAAGGGCCTGCGTCTGTGAGGCAGGCGTAAGAAATTGACGCATTTGTGTCCTAGAAGTGGCGCAGTGAAATCTTATAGATTTCCCTGCGTCACTTCCATGACCCTTTCTTGCATCAATACGCTCCCCTTGCATACATTATACCTCACGCAGGTATAATGTGGCGCAGGGGTTTACAAAGTGACACATCTACCTAGATGCGTCACTTTGTAAATATGGCGCAACAAGGCGCATTTTTTACGCCACAGGTGCTTCACGAAAAGTGACACACCGGCGGCGTAAAAGTAATGCACAGCCTCATAAATGAGGCCCAGAGGTTTTGTAAGAATCTGGGAACTAAACCTTTGAAGTTGCTGTTGGCTGTACAGTAGAATCAGTGTCGACTGGCACATATGAGGCAGGAATTTGGGGTATGGTTAATAGCTATATGATACAATGGGTTGAAAACTCTTTCTCAAAAAACACTTAGCGGTTCCGTGTGACTGCCTCAATTCTATGTGTTATAAGAAGCTTGGTATCCCTTTTAATGAGGATAAAATTAAATGTGCTCCACTTTAGCTCTGGTGATCCATCTGGGTCTGGGTCAGGGATTCTGTCCCACTAAATTGACTCATTATTGAGGATTGTTTAAAACTGCATGCAGTCTTTGAGATACCCTGGCTACTGTATGTTAAAATAGCCCTGGATTAGATTAGGCTATCAGATCTATTTACCTCTCCCTACACTTATGGGGTTCCACTAATTCTAAGCTGATAAAAAGATTTCTTTCCAAGGTTATGCCAAATAGAGTAGCGGCTGACAAACATAAGACTATCGTATCCTTTCATAAGCTGGTTCCCAAACAGGAGGGTACCCAATGTATCTTTCTTCTATTCAGAACCAGCAGCACTGATTTGTTTTATCTAGATTTTGTTTTAATTATAATACCCCTCAAACTGCGTTTCGATTTCAGAGCTTGACCCCTGCCCCTGTGATGGTGAATCTATCCATACAAATTTACACATCGTGTTTTTCTGCCTTTTCTAAATGATTCTGAGGAAAAATACATCTTTGCCAGTGTTTTAAATTTTATTTATTTAAATGTTGTCATTGCAGGCCAGCGCTACTGTTCCTCCAGCAGCTGCATTGTTCTCTTTATATGGCAGATTTGTAAACTTAGAAGGAATCCAGTTAGTAGTCAGGAGACTGGTCAGTTTGGCACTAGTTAATCTCCACGAGTTAGCAGGTGATTGGATTGAAGGAAGGGGAGCAACCCTAGATGAATATACACTGTTTGCACATTTTTACAGTGATTTTTATGAATGATTCCTTTGTATATGTTGCATCAGGTCATCTGTCCAAAGGGTTTTTGATATAAGTACTCTGTACCATACACCTGCAGGTGTGATTTGTTATCCAAAGGTGATACCTTGCACATTGTTCACTTTATCCTTTATACAACTCTTTTTAACACAAATATCTAAAACGGCTTTTTAGCTCTCTGAATTTTATCAGGATAGACCTGCCTTTTCATACCGGCAACTTTAAGAAAGTCATAAAGTATTTTATAACGTGTCAGAGTTTCTTATGGGGGTTCATGGCTCTGAATGTTAGATTTGAAGTCTAATAGTGATTAACTCCTGAGAAAGAATTTAGACACAATCATTCAGATACAAAGCTATATGAATCTGGCCTGTTGACCCTTGAATTTATTTGTCTCCATTAATTTTAAGTGTCAGCAGTGAATATCCATATGTTTAATTCTTCGAACAGACACCAATATATTGTAAAATGTGTGTGGACACATTTAACATAAAAATATCTTTATGACAGTGTTTTTATGTAAACAGTGTTGACTTTCCTTTCTATTGAGCAATATTAATATCAAAGCTACCTGTGCATTTACAAATAAACATCTTGGGTGGCGAGTATTATCAAGCTAAATAAAATGAAAAAAACATTTTGTTATATGTCATTTGGCATTTTTCCTCTGTAGGATCTTGAATGAAATAGTTGCTCGCAGTATTCCACTATGTGTGCATCTCACCATCATTTAATCATAAGTCCTTATGACTTTAAACTATTTAACTTCACAACACACTAATATGAACTTCAGGATATTTAAACAAGCCATTTTGTGTGGGTAGGGGTGAGAATAAAATAAACATTATCATGTTTCTTTCAAAAAATCTTCTTTATTGAAAGTAAATGAAATACCTTTTGAGAATACCTTTTGAGAACAACACTTTCAACACATTTTGAGAACTAAGATTTCAGAGTTCACTAAACAAAGAAGGCAAACTGTACGTATTACATCCTATGTCTAGGCATGAATATTCAACTACTTAGCTGGACCCATTATTGTCTTTGTGTAAAAACTATGTAGTCAACCAGGGACATGTTCCAAGGATCTTTTTGCAAGCACAATGCTGAGACAGAATTTTCAATGTACTAATATTGTGTTCTGCCCAGATTGCAACTATAGTCTGGGGCTTAATTATATCTTTCATAAACATTTTGTGGAAATGTTAGCAATTTATCATGGAAAATGCCCTCTAAATATGTATTAAACTTTGTGACTGCCTAATGAGGAAGATAGCAGCGTGGTATTAACTTGTATTTATCATCCTGACTAGAAGTGAGAAAAGAAAAAACTGTTCTATTATAGCATTTCAAAAACATGATAAGATGCAGGTAGATCAATAGCTAGACAGGCAGAATCCGCATGATCTTATCAATATTTTTGGCCCACTCACGCATTTTATGCTGTAACAATTTAATTAAAATTACTTAAAATACATACATGTTTATTGAAAGAGAAGGAGAGTGAAGAGGAACATTTCCATTTATTGTAACTTACTTTATCTGTCCTACTGCTTTGGCACAAATGCGTCAAGGATATCAGGTATCACATGTAGTTTACAAAAATTGAATGCACAACCTTCAATAATTTACCTGTTGTTTTCCTGTGGTTATATTCAGTGCAGCAGTGTAAATGTGTTCTCGCTTTATTGTGATGTGGTTTTCGGTGTTTGTGTGAGAAAGTCATCCTTTTTTCTATGATCACCCCAACTTTTTGCTTGGTACTGGTGGAAACTGACTGTGACTGCGCCTTGGGCTCTGCTTACCAGACCCAGAGCCAATGCTCTGAATATAAGGATATGCAAATTATGTGTAATTATAACTGGTAGTGACAGCTCAGCTGCAATTCCCTAGTATATAATAGGACATGCAGGTTTAGAGGCACAGTAGACTTAATGATTTTAAGTGTGCACTACTGTGGTGCCTGCTGTCATTTTAAAGACAGCACTGCCTTTCAGGCTTCCTTTACCTGAAATATATATACAAATTCTACTTTGGATTTAAAGGTACTTCCAAAGTCTCAAACTAGCTTAAGTTTACTTATAAGTCACCCATAAGTTCTCCCCTAGGTGTCCCAGGGGTAGGGTTCCGTGTAACTATAAGCAGGGGCGTTATAAAATATGTTTTATAATCACTGGGGAGGGAAAAAACAATTCCTTTTTCCCCATTGCACGGAATGGCTCCACAGGCTTACATTGAGATTATTATTATTATTATTGAATTTTGTACCGCGCACGGTTACCATGGGGCATCCCAGCGCTTATAGAAACCAAGAGCAGGCTACTAATAGAAAACAGAGAAGCTACAGTTATTCTGGGAACAGATACGTTTTCAGATGTTTCCGGAATCTGAGAAGGTTTGGCTCGGACCGCAGCGAGAATGGGAGGGAGTTCCAGGCGAGCGCTGTATGGATAGAAAAACTCCTGCCCCCTGAGCGGGCTCTCCTGATTCTCTTAGTCTGAAGGAAATGTTTATTGTCAGAGGGTAAGGCTCTTGTAGACTTATAAGGGCGAATCATGTCCTTCAGAATAGCTGGTCCTTTCCCCTGTATGCTCTTGTGAGCGATGCACAGGGCCTTAAAGGTAACTCTCTCTTTAACAGGGAGCCAATGGAGTGCTTTTAAAGCAGGCCTGGCTGACTGCCTGGCCGGAACATTCCGCAGCAGCCTTGCTGCTGCGTTCTGCACTTGTTGCAGGATCTTAAACGTTGACTGGTGCTCCAAGAAAGAGCGCATTACTGTAGTCCAGGCGTGAGATGATTAATCCTTGGACTAACAGCTTCCGGGAGAGTTCTGGTAACAGGGGGAGAACCTTACGGGCCGACCGGAGCATTCCATAACAAACGCCCGCGATCTTCTTGGCGTGTGTCCTAAAGGACAAGTCCGGCTCCAGCCAGACCCCCAGGCTCTTGATCTCTTTTTTTGGGTCAGGCGGGGTGCCCATGCAGTTGGGCCAGCTGCTTGGTGAGAGGGCAAAACTTGAATGACCCAAGATCATCAGCTCAGTTTTTGAGCCATCCAGTTTGAGCGATGACCTGGACATCCAATCAAACACATCTCTCAAGCAAGCATGGAGTGTCTCAGGCTGTTTCTCCAGCTGTGTAAGACTCACCACTAGCTGGGTGTCATCCGCGTAGCTTATGGTCTTAAAGCCAAACGGAGACACCACATCCTCCAGGGGTACCATATACACGTTAAATAACGTGGGGCTAAGGGATGAGCCCTGCGGCACCCCGCAGTGGAGTGGGAGGGGAGGGGATTTTGCATTTCCTTCCCAAACCTCGAAGTTACGACCCTCCAAAAAGGAGGCCAACCATTCCAGGGCCACTCCTGTGACACCCGACTCAGCTAGACGTTGTATCAGCACCCCATGGTTGACGGTATCGAAGGCCGCACTGAGGTCCAGGAGGATCACTGCCACTGATCCCCCTGCATCCAAAGTGTTTCTGGCCTCCTCTACCACAGCTAGCAGAGCCGTGTCCGTACCATGGCCTGGTCGAAATCCCGTCTGGGAGTCCCTCAACCGGCCATTCCACTCAAGAAAGTTTGATAACCGATGGTTCGCCAGCCTCTCGGCAATCTTACTCACTCCTGGTAGTAAGGAGATGGGCCTGAAATTGGCCAAGTTCTGCGGGTCCAAGCCCGGCTTCTTCAGAAGCGCTTTGACAACCGCACTTTTCCAGCCAGGCGGCACTGTCCCCTGAGTGAACGAGAGATTGATCAGATCGGTCAGGGGCTCTCCTGTCGCCAGGGCGGCCTGCTTAAGGTACCGCATCAGGACAGGGTCCCGAGGTGAGCCACTTTTCATGCTCCCGAGGACCTTCAGTACTTCACCTGTAGATACAGGGCCAAATGACGTCAGTCGATTGTCCGACATGCTGAAGTCCTCAGAAGGGGGCGATGTTCCCAAGACCGAGGGGAGAGAACTAATAATAATGTCGATTTTGTTTTTGAAGTAGGTGGCTAATTCCAGACATTTTTCCTGTGGTCTATCATAGACAGGAGTAGGATCAGGTGGTTTAAGAAGCTCCTTCATCACTAAGAAAGCTTCCCTGGATGAGGACGCAGCATGGTTTACTCTCTCCCCATAGAAGGAGACCTTAGCAGTACATATAGCACGTTTGTATATTCTAAGTTCGATGCGATATTTTTCCCTGCTATCTATCTCCGGGCACCTTCTCCATAATCTCTCCGCGCGTTTGCAGTTCTGTCTCAAGGTTCTGAGCTCTGGGGTATACCAAGGGGCAGACCCCATTCTCTTGTCCCTAATGAGCATCTTCTTGAGGGGAAGCACATGGTCCAGTGCATTGGTCAACCAGTTCCTCACTATGGGCCCGATTCACAGAATGAACTTAAGACTCAATCCTAAATTTACTACTATTTTGGTATTCACAGAATGCACTTACTACTTTTGGCATTCACAGAATGCACTTACTACTTTTGGCATTCACAGAATTAACTTACTACTTTTGGTATTCACAGAAGTTAGGATTTTGTCTTAAGTTTGTCTTAAGACAGACTTAAGACAGACTTAAGACAAACTTAAGACAGACTTAAGACAGACTTAAGACAAAATCCTAACTTCTGTGAATACCAAAAGTAGTAAGTTCATTCTGTGAATACCAAAAGTAGTAAGTGCATTCTGTGAATGCCAAAAGTAGTAAGTGCATTCTGTGAATACCAAAATAGTAGTAAGTTTAGGATTGAGTCTTAAGTTCATTCTGTGAATCGGGCCCTATAACATCTGCAGTCACCGGGTCACAGCCCTTCTCAGGCTGAGTGTCCTCCAGACGGGCATTCCAAGTGTCTACCGGGTGCCTTGACAATGCCCTATCTATTCTAAATTCCCTGAGTGGGAGCGTGTCATCACACTTAATCTCCCAGTTAGCCATGATCAGTGAGTGGTCAGACCAAGGAAGAGCGAGGGGAGGCATGGCTGAAATACCCGTCATGTTCGAAAAGATGGGGTCAAGAAGATGACCTTTGACATGGGTGGCCCCAGTATTTATCAGTTTCATCTGCAGGGCGCTCAGCTCGCTCGACAAATTTGTAGCCCTAGGGTCAATTTCTTCATCGAAATGGCAATTGAGATCTCCTAGCAAGATGAAGTTGGATGCGGCCGCAGCCAACAGAGTAGTAGTTTCCATTAGTGACGATGTAAAATCACCCATGTTTCCAGGGGGCCGGTAGACTAGGAGGCCTGTCAACGTGTAGGTAGGGTAGATATTTTATTGAAGTAGAAATAGTGATAGGAGCTATGTAAAGAATATACTTCAAGGTATCACATCAATAGTTAAAATAAATCCAAAAACTTGCCACTGTTTAGTTTATAATATCTATTACAGAAAAGAAGTTATTCAACTTTCTAATCAATGAGCCAAAATGTAGCCTTTCAGCTTCTCTCTCCTTATTGGTCAGCCTCTGCCCAGGCTGCCCAGGCTGCTCCAATGAGGTGTGAAAATCCCTGCTAGAAAGACAATGGGTTTCCTGTGGGCGGAGAAGTGCAAGCTGCAGTGCAGATGGCAGGAAGGGGCTTCCAAGGGAGAATGATACTTTAAGACAGCACAGGCTACCCCCCCCCCCCCCCACATCTTGCTACTCCAGCCACAAATGTACCACTGTAATTAGGTTAGGGAGAGGGTTGGAAAGGGAGTGCTTAGGAAAATTAGCCACATCAGTAGGTTGTGTTAGCCTGATATAGCTCCTCTAGAGAGACTTTCACTTCTATTGATTTTGAGAAAATAGTGCTTTCTGGGACAAGAATGTGCCACACTTTGGAGGAAGTGATCATACACCTGGTTGGAATCATGCATTCCATTGGTCATCCCCCCTGCTTTATATCCTGGGAAACTGAGTAACTATGGTAGAGCTGCATAGCTCCTCAGATCTAGTACCTGAAACTGAAGAAGGGCTGCCCTGCTGGAATCTGGAAGTGCACCCAAAGAACTGCATTCTGAATGACTGCACCTGCTGCACAATCTGGTAAAACAGCCCTAAGGACTTTGTGTTGCTTCAATAAGGATTATGGAGTAGACTCCCTGCAAGCTACAGCAGTGGCGGTTTCTGAGTGCGCGTGTCGGGGCTCCGCCCCCTTTACATTTACACCATGTAATGCCAAATCTGTTTAATTAAAGTAATACACACTTGTAAGTGGCACATTCTGCACTCTCAGTGTCACTGCGATGTTGTTTGCTGATACTAGCAATAAAACACTCACTGACTAGTTCGCAGTAGTCACGTCAGTCACGTGGCTCATGACGCTTTCACTTTGCTCTTCCTACATTGCCGGCTGACAATCTCTCAGCCCTGAGGGCTGTGATGTCATCAGCTCAGCAAAGACTGGGCATCAAGACACAGTCACCACCCCCTGAAGACGTGGAGGTCAAGTTGGCGTCGGGCGTTTCAGATGAAAGCCCGGGAGCTCTAACCCTCCAAGTCAATCAAGGAGTGGAGAGCATTGTCACCCCACCCTTTCCCATCTCGTCACAGGGTGGGGTGACACCCACCATGTGTGACGAGATGGGAAAGGGTGTGATTGGTAATTTGATTTCTGCGCAGACTCTCTCTTCCTTCAGGCAGTAACGGTATTCCATACGAGGCGGGATCGTCGTGGAGATGGGAGCAATTCTCAGTACAGTGTACAATTCTGATTCACCTCACTTTGTGACGTTGGACCCAAGCTCAGCCGAAAACAAACTAAAGGCAGTAGTCAGAGTCGGGAGACACAGGCACGCAGCCACTGTGAAAAAAAATGTAACAGGTAAAATAACACTGCTTTCATTTGAGTGTGTTTAGCTAAGTTTGTGGATTAGGTGTAAACCAGTCATACGCTCAATGCTGTGGCAAGTGTTGAACTATGTGGCTAAGGCACTGATCGACTGCCCTTGAAATGTGAAGCCCTGTGAGAGTTTGCCTCCGTTTGTAGAGTCCCGCGTCGCTTGGAAAAAGCAAGCAAAAGTCGACTTGTAAATTAATGACGCAGCATGAGCATCAATAGTACTCCCTCCTCACTAAGCTGAGCTCACAAACAAACCACCATCTATGGGTATGCTGTGGCCTGCCTCAGACCTGTCTAGGCTAAGCTTCATCCCGATACATGCATTTGTCAGTCTGTCACTTGGTCTGGCATCAAAAGTGGCTGTTTTTACTGCGCACCCATAAAAGCAAAGTAGTGCTGCCTCATGAGTTTAAAAAAATGCTGTTACTCAAACGAAGTCTTTCAGTTCTAAAGGAGTCTTTGTCAGTATATGAAAAAACTATTTCCAATCTCTACCTGCACGCTTTGAAGGCTTCAGTGGTGCATGAAAATCAAGGCTCTGCGAGTGACTGTGCGTGCAGTGGCAAGAACCGTGTAAATGTAGAATAATGTGGCATAATGGCAATGTTAGTTAATTATGATTTATGATATATATTCAAAATGTCAGCATGGACACACAGCTTTACTTTTAGCTCAGAGACTGGTTAAAAAATGCTAAGGATTGGAAGAATGCAACTGTCCTATCACTGCAATGTACTATGTTGATGCCAATAAGAACTAATTTGATAAAAAATGCTAAGGAGACAGGATGTGTTTCACTGTTCCTAACATGCTCTAAGTTATTCAGAGCTTATTACCATCCACTACTCAGACCGTCTCTTTTGCAAGGCCAGCATAGCCATGTGTTCTGTTCTTTCATGGTGTTATAGTGCTTAAAACAATGTGTAATTGCCAACAGTGACCAATGTGAACGATCCAGCATTGATGATTGTACCACTCCTTCTTAAGCCCACTAGCACCATCTATGCTTTAATAATTCCCTTTCACATATTTACTCACTTAAACTTTACGTTTTCAACCTTCTTTAGGAAAAGGAAAGAAAGACTTGTTCTGTTTTCGGTATTCGATTCTAAATACACTCCTGCTACAGAGCAGCTACATCATTATCATACTAAATGTCTTAACTAATGTCAAAACTAAACTGTGGGAAGAAAATGTCAAACAGGTTCTCAGAAAGACCATGCAATATATATGTACTAGCGGCATAGTTAAGTGCAACATGTTTAGATATATAAAGTCAACACTTTCACAATCCTTTACAAACCTTCTTGCTTTCTCAATTTTCTTTACAATGCACCATTTTCTTACTCTTTTCCCCCAAAACTTTCCTGGGCGAGAACCCCCCAACCCTCCTCATGATGGTCTGCTCGTGCAACATTCATCCCCAATTTTTACGCACCGCCACATCCTAATTTCACCAACTGCCACTGAGCTACAGGTTAACAGACCTCCCCTGCATTTTTTCTCCACCAAGAGTCCCCACCCTGGAGTGCGTCCAGTGGACTTTTAAGGCCTTGGATATGTGCATTGTGGGAAACATAGTCCCGACATCCCAAGGACAATCTAGGAGATTCCAGCCTTGAATTTGTGTTTTGGACACTTTGAACCCTCAAGAGGAACTTCATGATGAAGTTCCAGAAGTTTGGAGAAGTTTAGAGCTACTTTTGGAAAAGCTCCATAGGGTGACTGACTCGTCAAGATTCAAGCAGGCTATCTTCAACCGTGACCTGACCTGGATTTCAAGTTTCTCCTGCTGAAAGCTCCAAAGCTTCAGATTTACAGGATTTGACCTGGAACTCGCAGAGATGCAATCCGATTACTTTGCATAGAAATCTTCCGGATGGCGCGGGCCCCTCTTGATCTTCCAGAAAAGGTGTTAAATCCGAAGGTACAATTTGGACTGAGGCCTCCCACTTAATGTACCAGGGCTCCATCGCGGTTGGTCTCAAACTTTTACTTTATCATGGTCAAGAACGAACAAAAGTCCCAAAGTGGTTCTATATGTGTTTAATCAATTCAATTCAATTCAAATAATCTTTATTTCGATCATTTCAGATCATAAAAGATGAACACATAAACACACCATAAAACATATAAAAATGAGTTCAGTATTTGAAAGTTTTTAAAAGTCCATGATTACAATCTAAAAAGGTGAATGATTTAGAGTTAAAAGTTAATAGAAGGTGCCGCATTGGAGGCTTTTATAATTCTTGCGCGTGCTCTCCACATTGCCGTCAAGAATTTCGCCATGGCAAAGACAGTTGGAGCTGTTAGGTCTGTTTTGAGCACTCTGTAAGCTGGGGCATAAGTTCGGAAACCCAGGTTCTTTAAGTATGGGACCAGCCAATAGCTCCTAATTTTGCTGTAGGCTCTGCAAAATAATACCACATGTAGGTCACTTTCCAGCTTGTAATTACATGCTGGACAGTTGGCCGACTCCAGGTTGCCGTTCCAGGATTTAGTGAAGGCCCTCAATGGTAGCGAGCCATATCTCCATTGCAAGAAAATCTTTCTTACATGCACGGGGAACATGGCGTCCAAAACATACTCAGGTCTATAAGAGTCTTTTGCTTTAATGAAGTGTCACTTAAAGATCCTTCCCGGATTGAACCCAGAACTCTCTGGAGCATAAAATTGTAAAACAGTCTGGAGAGTTCTTTCCTTGGAAGCCTTGTGGACGCTACTTCCGGATTACACCACAGCTCTGGGATTCCGAGTGTTGTGCACATGTCCCTGATGCACTTCAGCCAAGGGATTTTGGACACATGTATTAACCTAAGGAGCTCCTGTAATTCGCTTCTATAGTGGCCCAAATCCTGGCTGCTCCACAGACGTCTCCATTAAGTCAGGGGTTTTAGGCCCAGTTCTTCAGTGATTGGGTGCAGTGCAAAAGTCCATTCTTAAGGGGAGAAGGGGGCTACTCGATGGAAGAGCCGCTAGCTGTCTTATAAAGTTGTTTTCTGCGACCTGTATAGTCTGTAGCGGTGTGTGTCCCCATAACTCTGCCCCATAGGCAATACCTCCTCTAGCTTGAGCTTTATAAATATGTATTGCCGGTGCCAAAGGTCGAAGATAGGATTTATTGGCAATTCTAGAAATAGCACCCGCCCTCTGAATTAATTTTATGGTTGCCTTTGTTTTGTGTTGCTTCCAGGTCAGAGTCTGGTTAAGTGTTATGCCCAGGTACTCAATTACGTGGACTCTTTCTAGAGATACAGCTCCCAGACGGGGATTTGGGCAACTTTTGGGTTTTTTGCTGAGAATCATGAATTTGGTCTTGGAGGGGTTTATTTCTAATCCCCTTTCGTTGCAAAACTCCAAGAACCCATCCAAGACTCTCTGCAGCCCCATTGGTGTTTTTGACAGCAGCAGGGTGTCATCTGCGAACATAATCGCTGGCACCCTGCTGTTGTTTAGTTGTGGAGCATCGACGTTAGGGATCCTGCTCAGGTATTCTATTACCCCATTTGTAAATAGACAGAACAGGGTCGGCGCCAACACACATCCCTGCCTTACCCCACGTTGGACAGGGAACCTATCTGTCAGCCTACCGCCCTTTCTATATCTTACACGGGCGTAATTATCTGTATGTAGCCTAATTAAAATGTGGAGTATATCACCGGGAACACCCAGATCCGCCAGTACCGCCCACAACCTGGCCCGTGGGACCAGGTCGAAGGCGGCACGGAGATCTACAAAAACCACGTACAGTGACCCCCCTTCTACGTGTGTCATCTTCCAGTACAGGATGTTAAGTCTAAGTATCTGATCGACTGTTGAGACTCCCCTCCTAAATCCCGCCTGAAGAGGGCTTAAAATGTCAGTCTCGTCCATCCAGCTTTGGAGCCTATCAAGGATTAATCTGCCAAACAATTTTTGGGTCACATCAATGAGGCTGATTGGATGATAGTTGGCTGGGAGCAGGGGCGACCCCTTTTTAAATATCGGGACCACCTCTGCTCCCAGCCAAGTATCCGGTATTCTCATCCCCCCCCAGCACTGCATTGAATAATACCATCAAATAGGGTGCCCAAATCCCAGGTTCTTGTTTGAAGAGGTCACCCGGCACCCCGTCGAGGCCCGGGGCCTTTGCGGAGGCCAGCCCTGCTATTGCCACCTTTATGTCTTTGATGGTAAAAGGGACAGAAATGTGCGTGTTGTGGGTAGAGGGTGTTATTGTTGCTAACTCCTCATTATCAGAGGAATATAGCTTCTGGAAATGGTCCTGCCAAACGGTTGCAGCAATGTTTGGTTCCACAGCCGAGGGGAGATCCCCACTTCCATGGTTTATAATTCTCCAGAATCTACGGGAGTCCCTTTTAGCTAGGGACTCCGATAGATTCTCCCAATGCTGGACGTCCCACTCTATTTTGGCGTTGGCTATGAGTGATTTATAGGTCCTCCTTTTAAGGCAAATTTCCTCCCTCGAACCTCCTTCCTTTATGGTGGACAAGAGGTCTCGCTTTGACAGTCTACAAGTGCTGTTGTACCATGTGTTTTTGGCTAAACCCTGCACTCTTGGTCGTCCTTTGCTTAGAAAATCAGCTTCAAGCTTCTTGGTTAGGTTTAGATGTAACTGAGCTGAATCCTCGCTAATGTCTTTTATGGAGTCAAGGCACCATAAGTCAAAAGCCTCGTCAAGAATAGGGATAATCCCAGCATAAAGAGCGGCTAACTTCTCACTACTGGAGGCAAGCTTTTCCCATCTTATCCGCCTACGGTTGTTCTCCAAGAGGTGTCCTCCTATCAATTCCTGGGCACATGGCACAGTCTCCCCCCGGAGGAGGGATGGCGTACTCTAGCTCCAGGGCATTATGGTCACTGTCGTATCTATCTATTATTTTAAAATCCAGTACCCTTTTCCATACCTGCATTTGTACCAGGAAGTAATCCAATCTGGTTTGCCTCCCTGCCTTATTAAATGTGCATTTAGATGAAATGTCAGATCTAGTGAAGTAGTGTGGCTCACTGGTTAGAGGCGGCAGACCCGAGAGCAGAGGACGGCCCGGGACCAGGGTTCGATTCCCGGCGCGGCAGGTTTCTGGACCAGGGTCAGCGGACTCGATAATTCTCTCGCCTCGGTGCCCACTCTGATCAGCGATCACACTCGGCAACTCTGGGCATTAGCTTGCCTCATCTTCACTAACGGCCCCACCAGACCGCCGGGGATGCCTGGTCTCACCATGGAGATACCCATTAAGGGACCATCTCTCAGGGAAGCCAGGAAGGGTTTCGCAGCGGTCGAAGCGCCTTGGGACCCTACGGGTAAGTAGTGCGCTATATAAATGCCAATACAATACATTTACATTTACAGTACGGCCGTTGCAGGCTCTCAAACCATAGGTGAGATTTAATGTGTTTATTTGGACGGCCAATGGTGTCCAAGCTCTAGGAGGGGGTGCTTCAGTCTGGGGGGCCTGCCAACTTGAATCCTCCTCTAGGGAGGGTCCATCAAGTAGGCCAGGTAGTGGCTCAAAATGTGAGTTGAAGTCCCCCCCTATTAGGTAGGACATATCCCCAGGGAAGGTTTCTAGAATGGACGACAGTGACTCTATAGTTTTAGAAGTGGCCGCTATTTGAACTGGTCTGGAATAGATGTTTATAACTAATAATTTAAAAGGACCTGGCCATTCGAGTAGTACTGCCAGTATATCTTCCGAATCTGCTGGGTATCTTGAGGCTATACATCCTAGGTCTGAAGCAACCCAGGTTGCCAGTCCTCCGGATGGTCGTCCTCTCCCACCCAATAGAGCGGGGATTGAAAAAGTCTGAAATCCCCTAAATGATGTCTCTTCCCTTGTCCAAGTCTCTTGAAAGAGACAAACACTTTTTGGGTGTATTAGCTCAGCCCAAGACTCCGAATCTATTTTGTTACTGAGACCTGCTACGTTCCAGGAAAGAAATTTAAGGATTTGAGGGGCAATCTGTGTCCCAACTTGACTAGCCCTTGGGGTAGTATGGACTGGACATAGGGCGCCATCTATTTGGACTTCCTCAATTAGCGGGGCTTCTAAAGTATTTTCCCTTTTGTTTGACTCATAGTGTCGGTCTGGAATCCCAATACTGAGTTCCTCCTCCCTGAGAATGAGGGAGACTTGGTTACCTTGATCAATACCTGCCGGACTCTCTTTTGCCCCTACTGCAGAGGCCAGCTGTCAGTCCACCATTTCTAGACAGTCGTAACGGTTGGACAGTGATAGAAATGGTGGCTGATAAAACCTAGGGGGCCATGGCTCCTCTCTATCGTGGTTTCCCCTTCCCATTCCTCTTCTCTGTACAGTTTCCCATCCCTGGGAATCGCTGAATGTAGGAGGGTAGATAGGGGGTAGTCGTGCGTGATCATAGGGGATTCTCCTCCTTTCCTGGTTTCCCTCCCAATTTCCCATTAGGTCCTAATGGTATCCTCTCCTCTGTGCCTTGTTTGGGTGGTCGATAGGTGGATAAAAGAACGAAAGGGGGACTGGGTGAATAGTACTCCCTTCGTCCTCCAGGAAAGAACAATAAATGAATTGGACTGTACCTGGTTCTTTAAAACTCACTAGTATACAGTCACCACTAATTGTTTTAGGTCTCTTACCCACCCACAAGACTCTTCTTGCCATGTGAATATCGCTGGTCTTGCCTCTAGGAAGCGGCCTATGTGTTGAGAGTCAGTTAATTACCTTGTTTTTTAATGACTCCCCTGTCTCATACGAATCTGATTTCAGTTCGGGAACCCCAATTAAAATAGCAGTATGTGGCGCTACCTCTGGTGGGAGATTGACTGTGACTGTTCTTGGTGGTTTTGTTATTAAATTTTTTGGATCAGGTGAATTTTGATTAGTATTCAGCTGAGGTTTTGGGGGACTTGTGTGTTGCACATTTAACTGAGTATTGTCAATTACTATTGGTGGTTGTTGTTGCATAGCACTGGGTTTTTTATTGGTAGCCCCTCCTGAAGTCACTGGAATTGCCAAATTAGCTTTTGGTTTTGATGGTTGATTGCTATTTAATTTAGTATTTTTAGCCCCCGCTACAGTTGTTTTTCCTGTCTCAGTAGCTTTTGCGATTTTAAGGGGACCCAAGGTGTTGTTGTGTTTTGGGTCAGTGGAGGGGGATATGGAGCGAGGGGCTCCCGATTTCCAACCATCCATAACTTTTAGGGCAGTCTTCTCAATTTTGATTAGTCTCGCCTCCATTTTTATCAGGCGAGCTTCCAAAGGACTTATGATTGACTTAAGGAGGTGGCCAATATCCGCTAATGTTATGTCCTCTTCCGCTGACTCGGGATTATGTTCTAGGGAGGGAGGTAACGGATCAGTGAGGGTATCACTGGGCGGTTCCTGGGGCGGATCAATTAATATCGCAGGTGATGTTCTTTCCTGGATATTATAATCTGTTCTAGTTGTGTTATATGTTGACCCCACATTTTGCTTCGTTTTCTTTCCCTTCCTTTCCTTACTACTCTGTTTCCCAGTTTTCCTCTTTTGTATGGCACCCTCCCTTCGCCCTCGGTCTATGCTTGATGACCCTAATAGTTTTGGAGTGTTAGCTGTGGTTGTAGCAAGTTCTTCCCTCAAAGATGTGGGGCTTAAAGTAGTTATGTCAGTATCCTCCCTCACTTCTGTAGTGTTTGGTGGTTGGGTAATTTGCGTTAGAGGGAGGGACAGAAGGCTCATGTCGTCTAAATCGCTTAGTGTTCCTTCGGAGAGATCTATACTGGTGGTTCGATGTGCCCCCCCACATGCACCAAGCTGTGATCTATCTGTGATCCGTCTGTCCTCAGGTGTTTTCGACATTGCTATGACCCCCATCGACGACCTCCTAACCCATTCTATTTCCTGCGAAATTCGTCTTTCCAGGAGGGTGATATCGTCTATCAAAAGGGAACCTGCCTTCAAAATATAATCATCAATTTTGCCTTGGTTTGGGGCAGTTGTAGTAGGGGCGTTGGCTGCCAGGCTAGCTTTACTCCTAGTCTCCATCTTGCTCATGATGCGCAATATGGCTCAAGGTCACCCAAGATGCGATAAAATAGTAATATGTCCAGAGGAAGATGTAAGGTAATACCTGATGTAAATGAGGTGGCCCAGCCCAGTCTCTCCGGTCCTCGAACGGCCTCAAACGGCCCGCTCTTTGCCCCGTCTTCGCCCCGGTCGCTCCCGCTCGCTCCCGCGCAGCGGAAATGACTTTCTTGAAATAGGGCTGAGGCAGGGGGTGTGGCCGGCAGGGAGAGCGGCCACAGGTGTGACACGCAGGGACTCCTGGGCAATGGAGTCCCTGCTAGGCTGCTCGCAGCCCTGCCGGTGTAGAAGAAGTCCAGGAAGTAATCCGCTCCCCACACGAGCCCCTCAGTATCTGTGGGCGCAGCGGGACCCGCGCAGCGGGTCCTGCAAGTCGTAGAGTTTTCCCCTCGCACCAATCCTACGGCGTCAATCAGGAAGGTGAGAGCCTCCACACAGTGCTCCGGTCGTTCGCAGGGCAAGGATTCCCACTTGCTTGATCAGATTGGTGCACTATTAAGCACACGGGGCGTGGCCGGCAGGGAGAGCGGCCACAGGTGTGACACGCAGGGACTCCTGGGCAATGGAGTCCCTGCTAGGCTGCTCGCAGCCCTGCCGGTGTGAAAGAAGTCCAGGAAGTAATCCGCTCCCCACACAAGCCCCTCAGTATCTGTGGGCGCAGCGGGACCCACGCAGCGGGTCCTGCAAGTCGTAGAGTTTTCCCCTCGCAACAATCCTACGGCGTCAATCAGGAAGGTGAGAGCCTCCACACAGTTCTCCGGTTGTTCGCAGGGCAAGGATTCCCACTTGCTCGATCAGATTGGTGCACTATTAAGCACACGGGAGTGTGGCCGGCAGGGAGAGCGGCCACAGGTGTGACACGCAGGGACTCCTGGGCAATGGAGTCCCTGCTAGGCTGCTCGCAGCCCTGCCGGTGTAGAAGAAGTCCAGGAAGTAATCCGCTCCCCACACGAGCCCCTCAGTATCTGTGAGCGCAGCGGGACCCGCGCAGCGGGACCCGCGCAGCGGGTCCTGCAAGTCGTAGAGTTTTCCCCTTGCAACTATCCTACTGTGTCAATCAGGAAGGTGAGAGCCTCCACACAGTGCTCCGGTCGTTCGCAGGGCAAGGATTAATCGCTAGAACATGTTTATTCTTTACAAATTTGTATCTCCAGTTCCCTACACTGGATTTTTTTTTATCGTTTTGGTATCTATTTGTTCATAAAAATATATTCTATGTTTATACATTGGAGTTGGATTTTTATTGTGTGTTGTGCCATATTTATTTAACATAATGGTGTATTTAAATGCTTTACACAATTGTCCCCTAAGTTACACCTGCCTGCTTGTTGCCAGCTACCAAGGTTTGAGCAATGGAATAATTTATTGAGACCTTGACTGGCCCTATTATTGTGCTTGTGTCTTCTTACTAGTGATAAGTCACTACTTATCACTACTAATGGTCCACTTTTCAATATTAGTGACACAGTGGGATACAAACTTGTGTTTAAATTAAACCATACAGTAAATTAAGTTAAGGTCTTTAAAAATCCTCTGATTTGACTAAGAACAAAACTTTTTATTGACATTTTTTGAAATTTGAACTAAACTGATTTTGAATCCATATTTTCGATTTTTCTAAATTTGTTCTGTTTCTGATTTATAAAGTTTCTATGACCCAAAACTAGGGATACCATGGAGCTAGATCTGGCTAAATACACAGTGCTTGAGCTTAGGGTTCAGTGTAGGGTCTCTTGCTTTCTCTCCCTAAGTGCGCCGGGTATGCCCAGACGTGGGAACTGGGCTCACTGTGCCACTGGATTCCAGCTAGTCTGGCTGATAAGGGGTGTTACCCCGAAACCGAACCCACAGTGTTTGTTGCTGGTCCAGGGAAGACCTGGCTTGGCAGTTCAGGCTAGTCTGTTCCCACATGGTCAAGACTGATTTGCATATAGCTGGGTGTGAACTAGGGTGCCGAAGTGAGCTAAAGAACGATGATGGATTCAACCCAGATCTGTGACTGGGGGTGAGTGAAATGTGTCAGTGATCCATCCATCATCTCCTTGTGTTAGATTTTTTATAATTGGCAGGAGCCAGCGGACACTCCAGTAAGGAGTTTTGTCAGTGGCAGAGAGACTGTCCCACCATTAAGAGCTTGAGGCAGACTGCCTCAAAGCAAGAGGATGGGTATGACAGTGGATTGCACTTAGTCAACGGGGAGCAGGGGGCTCTCTACAATGAGGGCCAGAAACCTCTAGGAAGAAGCTAATATGAGGTTGGTCGTTTTCAGAAGTACAGAGAAATCCTCCTCACCTTAAATCACGATATCCCCTTGGGAGATCATTTGAGACAGGACAATACTTGGAACCATTTGGTAAACCATTTCTACTGGCCCCATATGGGTGAAAAGTTATAGGAGTTCTGTATCTCCTATATCACCTGTTAGGCTCCCTAGATACCACTACCACCTATTGGGACTCCCTTTGAGAGGGTGGGGGTAGACATAGTTGGTCCTCTAGAACCACCAACTCAGGGAATAAGTATATCTTGGTGGTTGTGGACCATGCCAAAAGATACCATGAACCAATACTCCTCAGGACAGTCACTGCTCCTTCGGTGGCTAGGGCACTGCTTTGTGTGTTCACCAGAGTGGTTTCACAAAGCAGGTGGTATATTCAGGCACTCAAGAGGTTGTGATGCCTGAATATACTCCAGTACAATTGGTGTAGGTGTTGGAGTTGTAGCTCCTAGTGCTCTCTAGGACAAGTAGACTGGGCCCTACCCAATCCTAGAGAAGAAGGGGGAGGTTTCCTACCTGGTGGACCTGAACAACCCCAGGAACCCTCACAGGGTTGGATTTGCTATTGTTTTGGTCTTGTTTTGAACAGATAAATATGGAATATTTTTCTGAAACGGGTGTGCTGTCCATTTGTAGTGTCTTCACTGTATTACTGCTAGTTATGTGCAAATGCTTTACACACTGCCTCTGGGATAAGACTGACTGCTCATGCCAAGCTGCCAAACGGCTGAGCAGGGGTTATTTTATACATGTAATCCCCTTATCCTGACTATTTGTTTTATTTATTTATTTAAAACATTTTATATAGAGCAAACAAGTCCCATGAGGGTATCAGAGTGCTCTACAGTAGACAGCAAAAGAAGTGGCATATAAATCCAGCAACAAGGTAATCGAAAAGGTACAAGAGGGGACAATCTTTAGGCTCACAGAACTAGGGTTAATCATAAACAGTCAAATATTATACAAGGTTGAGGTAAAAGTGTCAGGTCAGGCCTAGAGATTTGTGGATCAAGATTAATCAAAGCAATTTACAAATCCTCAGGTGCAGGAAGCAGGATGATCAAAAAGCAGGGTAAATACAAATAAATGCAAGAAGAAGAAACTCACTGAACCCACATATCAAACTACTACAATAAAAGTCATGTAATAAACAAGGGTGAGGAGGATGAGTCTTAGATTGCTTGTTGGCACTTGGGTTCTAGGACAAGAATGTGTTCATCAATAGTACTTTAACTTTATTTTTGAAGGATGCCGCTGAAGGGTTTGTTCTTGATTTGGGAGTTCCAAATTCTTAGGGCAATTCTCGAGAAAGCTTAATCGTACACTTTATTTTATGGAATTTCTGCAGCGTGAGCAGTAAAATGCTGGCACTTCTGGTAGGCCTAGAACCACGAGATAGCACAAGTTTCTGTGCAAGGTAGAATGGGATGCTGAAGTGTACAACTTCATGGGTCCTGCAGGCAATTTTTGCTTGTTTTCTTGCTTCATATGGTAGCCAGTTTAGGGATTTCAACTCTGGCGTGATATGGTAGTTTCTTTTGGAACCTGTGATGAGTCTTGCAGCGAAGTTAGGAGAGGCCCTTGGATTTGGGGAGGCCACAGAGAGTTGCTCTTCCATAGTCCAACTTGGATCACTAGCATTTGAACAGAAATTTTTGTGGGGGAGAAAAGGTTTCATTTTTCTTAGGATGTTCATTTGGAAGTTAGCACTTTTGGTGAGAGCACTAATGTGATTCTGCATGTTCAAGCTCTTGCCTAGCATTATGCTGAGTGAACGCATAGAATCAATGATGTGCAGTATGCAGTTAAGAGCTGTTAGCTCATTCATCCATTTTTTGATGGCTGGTGACTGTTTAGGTGCAGCGATTAAGAGGAATTCCATTTTAAGAGCGTTTAATATAAGGTGATTGAAAGTCAGCCAGTTTTGTGCTTTCAGTAGAGTGGCATTGAGAGACCTGATATCTTCGGGGAGGAGGCTTTCAGGTACAGTTGGGTATAATTGGAATACAAGTGATAGTGGATGTTAGATAGTTTCAAAACGTCTGTTAAAGGCTCTGTGAATAAGTTGAAGAGAGTTGGTGAGAGTGTGGAACCTTGTGGTACCCCTACGGTGCCTGGTGATGGATTAGATAGGTACTGGTTAACCTTGAACCTCTGTGTTCTATTGTGGAGAAAAGAGGTGAACCAGTTCAGGACAGGTCCTGAGAGCCCCATCCTGTGTTCCAATAGGTCGAGTAAGCAATCATCTTTAATCGTTTCAAAGGCTGACAATAAGTCAAGGAGGATCAGAAGGAATCATTATAATCCAGCTTTTTGAGCGAATCATTAAAAATGTAAGTAAGAGCGGATTCAGTACTATGACCATGATCGAAGCCAGATTGAAAATGGTCAAGTAGTCGGATTCTGCCTGGCTTAGGAACATACCCTAGCCAACCAGAAAATCCATCACCTAAAGAAAGGAGGTTTAACCTCTCTGATATTAATTTGGTGTGAGTTTGAATGATGCTTTTGCTTCTTGCAAGTTTATATCTGGCCAAAGTAGAATGAAATTCAGGAGTCTTACTTTTGTTCCTCCATGAACCAACAGGTCGTGAGTAGGCTTTCTGTAATTTTCTTTCCCACATTTTTCCTTACTGTGAGGTCAGTGCACTATGAGATGGCAAGCAGGCAACTCTCTTGACGCTAATTTAGGTTTGAATTGAGGAACCTATGACCTTTGTTGTCTCATCACAACTTGTCACCATACATTTGTCATCAGTTTTGATTTATTCCACTTTTGCATTTCAATATTGAGATAGGAGTATAACAGGTGACTCACAAAAGAGTCCAGCATCATAATCCAATTTCAGGGAGTTAGAGGTGTTATTCAACATTTTTTTAATAAACTAACTGTATTGTGTCAATAGCCACATAGGGGCATATTTACAATAACTGGTGCATCCCAGTATATCAGCAGGGATGTGCCAGTTATTGTGCGCCACAGCTCCGCCATCATGATTGCACCACATTTACAATGCGGCGCACCATGGGGCAAAAACGGCACAGATGTGTCACGCATCTGTGCCGTAAAAGTGGCGCATTGCTGGAGTTGTGTCGCAAGCGTGACACAGCTCCAGCAATGCTCTGGGGGCCCTATCTAGTTAATGCTGCGTCAATCCTTACGCCTGCTTCAGGCAGGCGCAGGGTTTTGACGCAGCACGGGCCTAAAAATGACTGAGTGAAATATTGTAGATTTCACTCAGCCACATTTAGGAGGCGCTCCTGCGCCGGATGCGTCACGTTGTAAGTACTCCGCACCATGGTGCAGGATTTGCGCCACTGCTGCGTCACAAAAGTGATGCAACGGTGGCGTAAATAAGGCGCAAGGGACTTGTAAATCTGCCCCATACTGTTTTGCGCTCCCAAACACAGGAAGAGCTCGCCATATGTTCCACCACATATTATTGATGTTGAAATCGAATTTATATTCCCCGCACGTTAGAGCAATATAGTACAATAAAACATGAACATTTTGAGCCCAAATTCAGCGTGCTGCACCAAGTTGCTCTACATTTTTAAGTAATTCTCTGGGAGTTTGTGAATAGCCAAAAATAGTTGCTAAGTGTAAGAGTAAATTACATGCTTAAATTACCTGCAAGTGTAAGTTACTTTTGTGAATAGCCCTGTTAATCTTCAGTGCCCATCTAGCTATGACTTTTCTTTCACATACTTCCATTTGCTTTTCCCAACAACAGTGTCTGAAATTAGAGTCACGTTCTTGTACATTGAGAGCCCACCAATTAGTGAAAATGTTTCAATTCAAGAAAAGTATTGCATTATACACTATAAGAAATCATAATCAGACTCACCAGAGAACAATGGTGAGATTCCAACAACAAAAAAAAACAAATAGTGAAAAAATCAGTAACAGACAATTTGTATTTGACTTTTCAACAAACCAATAGAGCCGTTTATTTACATATACCAGAAGTGAAATATCTCTACTGTCTTGGCCTATTGCTTGTTAATCAAATATATGGCACAGTTGAGTAACTTCCTATTTTCATAAGAGCACCCCCATGGAATCCAGCCCATTCAGAAGATGTGGCCTTGCCAAAGCACACACTTCCTGGTTTTGGGAACATGTGAATGAGGTGCAGCTTTCAGTAAGGAAACAATGCAACTGAGACTGTCCACCTATATGTTTTTGGTATTCCTGGTCCAGATACAGTACCTAAATCAGGTGAGCTTTTCCTCAGTCCCTGGGCTAAATTTCTCACACAAAGTATGAAGTAAGAGTATGCAGATACAGCTGCCTTGATCCTGCTCGATCTCTCTGTAGCTTTCAACACTGTCTCCCACAATGCCCTCAACAGAAGCCTCAACGAGATTGGCATACACGGATCCTCTCTCAAATGGATATGTTATTTCCTCATGGGAATATAAAAAAGTTGAGATTTTGTTGGATAGTGAGAGTATAAAAATTACTATTTCCACTCCAGTAAGTGCAACAGTAGGGAAAGCGTTGGATAGCATATGGGTAACAATTACTATTCCCACTCCAGTGAGTGCAACAGTAGGTAAAAAGTTGGATAGCGTAGGGGTAAAATTTACTTTTCCCACTCCAAAGAGTGCAACAGTAGGGAAAGCGTTGGATAGCGGGAGGGTAAAAATTACTATCCCAACTCCAGTGAGTACAACAGTAGGGAAAGTGTTGGATAGCGTAGGTGTAAAAATTACTATTCCCACTCCAGTGAGTGCAACAGTACAGAAAACGTTGGATAGCATAGAGGTAAAAATTACTATTCCCACTCCAGTGAGTGCAACAGTAGGGAAAGCGTTGTATAGCGTAGGGGTAAAAATTACTATTCCCACTCCAGTAAGTGCAACAGTAGGGAATACGTTGGATAGCACAGGGGTAAAAATTACTAATCCCACTCCAGAAAGTGCAACAGTAGGGAAAACGTTAATTTTTTTTCCAAAAATGAATCTTTTAATTTTTTTCTTTCAATTAAATTTGGGACAAGGATACAGCCAACGTGTTTCATTCCTGAGCATTGAGACTTCTTCAGGGCAGAATAATTAGAATTTGCTCTATAGCCCAATTGAGAAGTGTTGAGGGTGACTAGACATTTCCCCTTGTTTCCCAAAATGTATCCAAGGCAACATCTATTTCCATTTCAGGCATACTATCCAAAGTTGGATCTTCATTTTATAGCTAGGAAGGTCATCAGATTACAAATCAAATTACAGATTTCTAATCAACACTCTAGTCTGTGCATGACTTCCATACGACAACCCGTGTCCTCCATAGCGCACACCACCATTAATCAATAATTTGGATAGTATGTCTGAGGTGTAAATAGATGCTGCCTAAGATACATTTTGGAAAACATGGGACAGTGTCTAATCACCCTTATTACTCATGAGATAAGCTACTACGGAGCTCGTAGAAAAATGTTCCACATTGCAACCCTATCCTATTCTTTTAACAGAAATATATGCGGAGAACTTTACTTTGGTACGATAGGACAGTGAGACAAAAGGTTTTTAAAATCCTCAGACTATGGATCTTGAAAATGTTGTTATATCTTTTTTAACTAAACAAAATTGCTACTAAATGCACAACTTCATCCTAATATAGGGCCGGATGTAGGACCAGGGCATTTAGCGACTTGCAAATTTCGCTCAATTGCGAGAAGCTAAATGTCAAGTACAACAGTGTCAGAGACACTGTTTACGATTTCCAGTGGGGTCGCAAATTGCATGCCTCTTGAATATTCATGAGGCACTCGCAATTTGCGAGCCCATTGGGAATGGCTGGACCTCCCAGGGATGGTGGCCTGCTGGGCTCTGCAGACCTCCATGTCTAGGACTGCTTCCAAATAAAGCAGTCTTTTTTTAATGCAACCCATTTTCCTTAAAGAAAAATGAGATGCATTTAAAAAAAGAAAAAGAAAAAGTTTTTTTTTTTTTAAGGGCAGGCAGTGGTCACAGGGACCCTGCACAAGCATTCCCAATGCTTGAGTAATTTACTACCCTCTTGAAAAAGCTGGTAAACTGCAAGTGTTTTGCGACCACAAAAACATTCTTACATGGCTGGTGTGGTCGCTACTAGGAATTGAATGCCCCTTCCCAATAGCGAGTAGCAAAACACTAATTTGCAAGTCGCACATTTTTTGCGACTCGCAAAATAGGGTTAGTGCATAGCCCACAGGATGTTTGCATGTGCAAACAGGTCAGAAACCCGTTTGCGCATGCAATTTTCCATCGCAAATCTGGCCCATAGTTTCGTAAAAATTTGCACCACATTTTGAAGTCAGTGCACATAAGAATTCATCATTGCAGAGAGTGTGAGAATAGATGTAGTTGCATCCATTTGAAATGATTGTAATAAAAACAGTGAACATATTTAGACAGATCATGGGGCACATCTACATGTGGATTGCGTCACTTGATTTTCCCTTTTTTAGACGTTCCAGTGGCTCAATTTCCTGCTGAATATTTACAAAGCGCAGTTTAGCCATTATGCATGGCTTAACTCTGCTTTGTAAATATGGTGCCCTTCACACAGTTTTCTTCATGAAAGGGGCTTGTAATCAGTGTTGCTGTCAGTGTTCCACCACAATACCCTTTGCTTTTTGACACTGCCCCAGATCTAGAAGGATCTGCAAATCTGAAGCAGTGCCAAAAATGAATGCCATGCAAAAGCAGGCGTTAGAATGGTGCATGAAGAAGAAATGCATTTATTTATACTCATTTTTGCTCTTAGCATGCATAGAAAGAGCAAATCGCCTTTAAAGATTGTTTATCGCAGGTAGGTGTCCCTTCCTGCACATAAACAATCCTTCCCTGCAACACAGACACCCTTGCACCATAACCAAGGGTGCCTGTGTTGCAGGAAATCTTCCCTGCAAGGCAGGTCCCCCAGCACTATGGCGCAAGGGTGTCTGTGTTGACACTAGGCAGCTATTTTTATCACAAGCCCAATGGAAAACACAGGGGTGCATTGTATTCTTGTGAATACGGTGCTTCCTTGCATTTTTAAATGATGCAACATGGCGCTGCAAAATTTGCTGCAGCGCCACACTGCGCCAATTTCTTGTGAATATATCCCGATGGGTCTGTGTGTCTATACCAGATATGTTAGCTCCGTAATATTACTTTATATGTAAAAAACTGGTAACGGTATCCTTAATACAATTAAAGAGATATTATAGGATGGCAAGACCAGAATGTTTGTTTCTCTTTATATGTGACTTTATAAATGCTTCACATGGTATTCTTTTTAATTTCTGCTTTGAAGCTCTTTACTACTAAGAGGTGCTTATTACAATGTAGGTCGAAGTTGCCTCCGATCGACATGGTCTCAGAATCATGGCCAACCGACCTACAGTCGGCGGTTCCGACCACCTGATAACGAAGCTACTGAAAACTGTTTGGTTAGATAGCCCATTTCTCTATAGGATCTTGTGATACATCCATATACCAGCTGTAATACAAGGCTCCTATAGAGAAATGTGTGTGTAAAACACTGCACCCTGTGACTGGTACCCCAGGGCGCCTGCCACACAGTGCATGGTTTTACAGCGTGTACCCTAGGTACCCCCTCGACCACCAACCATAGGCCAGGAATTCAAGGGGGCCCCCTGCTAGTTGCTTTCCAACAGCCTTTCTGTGTCAGAAAGGGCAGCACATGAAGGTTGTTGAAAACTGACATCGTAATCCTGATGGCGGAAGTACCATCCGTAGGGGATTACTTGGCTGGTCCGACCGGCCAGAAGACTCCAAGAGCAGGTCGGAACTGTGTCGGAATGACACACCGGACTACGTTCCTACTGCCAATCTTGTAATCGGGCGGTCGGACTGCAAACCGACCATGTCAGTTGGAAAGCCTCCGGCCGCAGATGGAAAGCTTACGCCTAGCGGACGGAGGCTTTCCGACAGACATCATAATAGGCATAATTACCAATCCTTATTATACTTGTATTTGAATAGGAAGTTGAGACTACCACATCTACACCATTTGTGAATGCCCTGAGGATGTCTCAATATGGCAAATTAGCTGCCAAAAACAGCATGCCCCTGATTTACAAAGAATTTTGCATCAGGTTTAAATGCAAACCCGACGCAAAAACTTTTTGGGGATTTACAAACAAACGGAAATTGGTATTTGCATTGGTTTGTAAGGAAAAGTAATGTGAACTAGCACAAAGCACTGCTTTGCGTTACTTACCATCAAGGGGTCCTACATGGGTGGTACAATGAGCGTTAAGCTGCAATCACCCATGTTTTTTGATGCAAAACCATAACTACTAACATTAGTAAACAGGGTTTTGTGCCAAAAAATACTGCGGCTGGAGGCAGTAGTTAAAAGGGTAAATGCTTTTGTTTCTCCTTTCTTTACCTTCTTTGCATGTCGTCTGTGCTGTACAGAACACTGAAAAAGTAGTAAAAGTTAAAAAACTATTATAATCCTAGTATGTTGTACTTGTGGGGTACACTTCCAGTACAAATTATTTGCTAGACTCACACACATAAACACACACCCTTCAACTAAGGAGCAAAGGTGTGTGTGTGGGCTCAGTAGCAAAATTATACACCAACACTAAGGTCAGGGAAGGAGAGAGACATATCTCTGTAGATGTGGTGCTCTCCTACCCTCTCCTTTTCATGCAATGCAGCACAGCAACTATGGGTGCTGCACTGCGTTGCATGACACATTTGTCAATCTGGGCCCATGTTTATTATTGAAATAAGTGCTAACAAATCCCACTCAAAAAGAAGTGTCTGTGAAACAATCATGCCATACACATACCTGGCAGGTTTTCAGATTGGGCTTGTGTGACATTTCCATGTTTCTAGTGTGCTTATGTGTGAGTTTGTAATGTTGTATGTGTGGTACTTTGAGTGACACTTTCCTGTGAGTAGAACAAAGCAGTTATGTCTAGGTAGTGAGACTGATTTCTGAAATTAGCCCCTTTTGTGAAATTTTATTGACTAGAAATATCTTCAAAACAGCTGTACTGCTGCAACGAAATCTACATCAACCAAATGTCAGACATCACTATTTGTGCACTGCCAGTCAGGCAAAACACGAATGGTAGTTTGCAGAAGCAGGTTACAATTGTATAAAGATTATAAAAATGTAGATGTGTATAATATGAATTTCCTACTCATTTGCCTTCTTATGTTTCAGCAGTGGCAGAACATCTGCAAGCATCCTTCCAGTCCCTTTCTCCACCTACTGGTATGTGCTGAAGGATCTGCTAGTTTGGACTCAAGACACCTGGACCAACAGGAGGCAGTGTCCTAGCCCCTAACGCCACTGGAAAGTTTCAAAAGTAAAGGCTGGGCATATTTCAAACACCCGTCCTTAATGAGGCACGCGGATGCTCTATTCACTGTGACCCAGGACCTAGTTCCTGTAATGCTGTGAGCCCCAATTACAGCAAATAAGTGAGCCCCAATTACAGCAGAGAAGTTGATATGGGGTTAGCTAAGGCCAAAACAGAGGCAGCAGCAAGGTACAAAAGTTGTTCTGTTCGCATGGCGAGCTCATCTCTTTCCAGCCTGTCTTTTTTTACTGCCTGGGCCACGTAGCAGTCTAACAGCAGCAAACACGAGCTAGTGCAGAGAGCACATCGAGCATCGTGTAAAGAAGCAGACGGAGTTAGACGGGACAGCTCATTTACGTGTTTAATGCATTTCAGTGAGGTGATGAGCGGCCAGGCGCTGAAATCTGGTAGTCTAACCTACGATACATGGCACACGACATGACTGCTTACATGAGTCTTTTGAATAATGTATTTATGTACACTAGGGGTTCATATTAGTAATATGTTTCTATTGGCTGTTTGTGCATGCCCTTCCACCTCCATTATATGCGTGTATGACTGATTTACATCAGAAATTCACAGTCCAGTGTCACATTTGTTGACAGATTTAATTTATTATGCCAAACCTAAATTTTTATTAAAACCAACCCTTTAAAAAATATATTTTACGTCTGTGGCGTCCATTTTTAAGACACTATTATCAGTGTGCAGTTTTCCAGCACGCAATATGACTGATTTCAAATGTTGCAAGCATCTTGACGATTTACAAAAAGCATCTTGACAGCACTGTACACATTGTATCATTATTTTACTATTCCAACATGGCCACCACATTCAGAATCAACATGGCAGCCATATTTGAACAGTATTGCACATACAGGCCCGGATTTACTAAAGTTTTGAGCCAGGGCTCTGTTACCTGATGCAAAGTATAATGTTGGAATTTACGATCCAGCATCAATCATGGATTGTGTTGGATGGTTTCTCAAAGTAACTCAAAGTTGCTTCATACACCACTTTGCGTTACTTTGCAGAAAGTGGGCATCCATGGGTGGTACATGGACATTCCCATGGTCCCACCCATGGATCTTCATGCAGCCCTATCGACAAACATTAATTGGCTGAGATTTGCACCAAAAGACCTGGAGACAGGGATAAAGAGGAGAAATGTTTTCATTTCTGCTCGTTTTTTCTACTTTGCATGCCTTCTGCATTGTACAGTACACATACAATGCATACAATGCAAGAAATCTGTTAAAGGACAGTTTTTGTACTTGAAGGTTCCTTTGCAGTACAAAAACTGTTCCTTACTGAACGCACACACCCTTGCACACACACACACACACACACACACACACTCAACCTACACCCACACCCACACCCACCCACACACACACACACACATATATATATATAGTTAGGATTTTTTCCCTATGGGATTTTTGAAAATTCTATGTTTAATAACTTTGGCGTTTGCGGACAGAATCGGCTGAAATTTTCAGGAAAATGGCACATTTTGTTTCTGAGCAGACCTTGAAAATTTGGGGGGGTTTCGTCAAGGGGGGGCCGAGAAAAAAGGGGGGTCCCAAAACGCGTTTTCCCCATGTTAATTTCCATAGGGCGGTTGGACTCACTTTTAGCTCGAACGGCTGAATGGATTTGCACGAAACTTGGCAAAATTGTAGGGACTGTTAGCCCGATGTGCCTTTGCTAGGTCTCAATATATGTGCTCCAGTAGTTTTTGAGAAATTAACGTTCAAAACAAGATATATATCTGTAACAGCGCTCCGGGCAGCGATCCGGTCCGCTTACTTTTCGCGAAACGGAACTTTGCGCGCAGAAAGCTGATTGGCTCTCCGGTGTCAACATGCTAAACAGTCCGGAGCGGCCGCCATCTTATCTCTCGGTAGGATCGAGAGAGAAGAAGAGGTGAAAAACGAAGGGGGAATTTATTGAAAGGGGGCAAGGTATACCCCTCTTGACCCCCTAGGAATGTTATTGGGGTTATTAAAAGGTCCCGTGGGGAAAATAAAAAAAAAATGATTTTTCACGGTAGAAGCGCTTCACGGGCCGCGAACTGGGCCGCAAACTGGTAGCGAAACGGGAATTCGCCATTTTGTGCTTCGTTTTAATTGTTTAGAGACAAAAATTATCGCCGCACATCGGCCACAATGCATGAATATCGCTGAAAAGTCAGCGATATTCATGCATTATCCAGCAAATGCTCTTAGCCATGTTATCCACCTTCCATTGGATAACATGGCTAAAAACTGTTCTGTGCGTGAGCTTTTTTTTTTTTTTTTTGCTGCCTGACGTTTGTTAACGTTCGATTCGATGGAAATCAGGAAGTGTTGACCACCATTTTGTCACTGCGAGTAAATATTTGGTTATAAATGAATCCTTATTGATAAACATTGTCTGCGCCATCTTGCGTTTTTGTCCAATGCCACAATTTTGTCGTGCACGGCAGCCATTTTAGATGCCTTGACCAGGGCCACTCTCTGCACGCCGCCGATCCTCAGCATGGCTCCCCACCCTCGCAAGCATCTCCCCCACGCACTGGTCACCCCCGCTCTTTCTCTCATGCATGGGCCATATACTTCCCCCCATCTGCGCTGCTCTTCTCTGAGAATCACACCCTGTGCCCGCCCGACACCTCCCTTTCACCCTATTCACTACCGCACCCTCTGACACTCCTCTTCCTCTGTGTCCGATTGTCCAGGCCGGACCTAGGCTATCACCTAGCCCTGCGGATGTAGTTTATGGCCCCAGCTGTAGAGTATCCAGACATGCCAACCCTCCCGATTCAGGCGTGAGACTACTGATTTCAGTGCTAGTCTCCCGCCTCCCGATTCCTGCAAGCAAAAACCCGGGGGCATATTACCAACAACTAGCGATAATTTTTGTCTCTAACTTGTTTAGAGACAAAAATTATCGCCGCACATCGGCGAATTTTATCGCACATAAACCTTGCTATTAGCAAGGTTTATCGCAAATGCGATAAAAAACGGCCGCAATGCATGAATATCGTTGAAAAGTCAGCGATATTCATGCATTATCCAGCAAATGCTCTTAGCCATGTTATCCACTTCCCATTGGATAACATGGCTAAAACTGCTCAGGGCAGGTGTTAGGTTTTGGAGATATTCGCTCTTAGCGCGAATATCTCCAAAAGTTGGTAATAGGAGATAGCGATGGTTAGGGACTGTTTCCAGTCGCTAAAATCTTGGCACGCCCACTTTGCATGTCATTAGTGATAAATATCACTGATATGCAAAGCGGGGCCCAAGATGGTCGCTATCTCCTTTTAGCTGTCACTAACTGGTGTTAGCGACAGCTTGGTAATAGGGAGATCATTTTATCTCTTTTTTTTTTGGCTTTTAAAGCCAAAAAAGCGGAAATAAACCCCCTTGATAATATGCCCCATGATTTCTCGGGGGTTTCAGCTGACAGGGCTTGGTATTGTGTTACGTGCTAATTCTTCCAGGAAACGTCAGAGGGTCGATGCAGGGGTTCTAGAAGGGGTGATAAACCATTTAAGCCTCATGAACAAGCGCATGGTCTTTTAAAGATTTGTGAAGTACTCGGGGCGGCGGTGTGTGTGTACCCTCTTTCAGGAGCGGGCGGGGGGGCACTGCCAGCAACTTGCCAGGCCAGGCAGTGTTCAACACGTGCATCACCCTTTCTCTGCCTGCTATTGCGCTCCATGCTTCGGAAAGGTAAGAAAAAGAACGTGCATTTGAGTTTGAAATGTCCGATCTTGTAGCAGTACACTTGCAAAGCCCACACATGACAATAACCCGATTCAAGGCCCCATTCACCCGATTTTTTAAACATATATAGCACTCCAACAAAGTTAGATTTTAAAACTTTATTAACTTTTAACTATAATGAACGGAACAAAAACTGTAAAAACATTTAAACATTTTTCACCCAAAAAAGCAACAATGGTCAGAAGCTGTTTTTTGTGCGAATAGTCCCAAGGCAGCACAACGTGCAGAGTTCTGGACGGCACCCAGGTGATGTCGCCTGGGTGCCGCACTGGTTTTGGGATCCTACAATGCTGCTCCGAAAATTGGCGTGGGGCGTCCCGGGTGGGGCGGGGGGAGGCCTCGTCAGTAGCGGTCTGTTGTGCGAATAGTCCCAAGGCAGCAGAACGCGCTGAGATGTTGATGGCACCCAGGTGATGTCCAGTAAACTGCCGCACTGGTTTTGGTATCCTACAATGCTGCTCCGAAAATTTGCGTGCGGCGGCCCGGGGAGGGGGGGCGTGGGGGAGGCGGCGTGAACGGGCCTCCCCAGGTGGCGGCCATCCAGCTGAGTTGCGCCCGCTCTTGCGGCTACAGCGTCTCGCTCACCATGTTGTTGAGTTGCTCCCACTCTTGCAGTGCAGCGATAGGCGCCTGCCACATGACTCTTAAAATGGCGGACGGCTCTTCGGTTTTGGGCCTGGTCCACTGAAATGGCCCTGGGACACCTTGGAACTCGGACGCTTGCCTGCTAGGGCTTGGGCTCCATTCTCGAAAAGCGTCCCCTCAGCCGTGAAGATTCTACAAAAGTCTTGGGGGCCCCCGACTCCCGCAGGCTTCCGGTGGGGAGCGGCTGCCATGATTGCTCGCGGAATGACCACGACGGAGCCACGAGATGGTGGTGCTCTCATGCTGACGCCAGCTTCAGTCTGAATGATCCAGAAACAAGGTGGGGCTTTCATCGTTTGGGAAAAAAAACTGTTCTAAACCAATGAAAAGTGTTATTTTTAGGTCATATGACCAAGCCTTCCATCTTTAGGAAACCAAAAGTAAAATGATCCAATGAAAAGTTTTATAAACAAGTCACATGACCTGTTATGCGGCATAGGGCTACAAAAAGCGTAGAAAATCCGTTGGCACGTGAGGCGGCGTCAGTAGCGGACCGATGTGCGAATAGGCCGAAGGCAGCACAACGCGTCGAGATCCGGATGGCACCGAGGTGGTGTCCAGCAAATTGCCGCACTGGTGTGGCCATCCTACAATGCTGCGCCGAAAGACGGCGTGTCCAGCTGAGTTGCGGTCACTCTTGCGGTACAGTGACTCGAACGCGCCGAGATCCGGATGGCACCGAGGTGGTGTCCAGCAAATTGCCGCACTGGTGTGGCCATCCTACAATGCTGCGCCGAAAGACGGCGTGTCCAGCTGAGTTGCGGTCACTCTTGCGGTACAGTGACTCGAACGCGCCGAGATCCGGATGGCACCGAGCTGGTGTCCAGCAAATTGCCGCACTGGTGTGGCCATCCTACAATGCTGCGCCAAAAGACGGCGTGTCCAGCTGAGTTGCGGTCACTCTTGCGGTACAGTGAGTCAAACGCGCCGAGATCCGGATGGCACCGAGGTTGTGTCCAGCAAGTTGCCGCACTGGTGTGGCCATCCTTCAATGCTGCGCCGAAAGTCGGCGTGGGGTGCCCCGTTGGCTTATGAGGTGATGTCAGTAGTGGACCGATGTGTGAATAGGTCGGAACCAGCACAAGGCGCCAAGATCCGAATGGCAAGTCCTGGATGTTGAGTGCCTCAGTTGAGAGTTCTGAGCAGTGCTTGTAAGACTGTCTGAAGCTTATTTGCACCTGCTGCAGCTTCACTATTGCCCTGGTGTGGCCAAAGGTCGCACATGACATAGGCGGCCGGCTCCCGAGGTCCGGCGGAACTTTTTTCCTTTTCCTTTCTGCTTCTTTTCCTACAATCCGTTTCATCTGAAGACACGACCAGGTCCCTGAATGTGTGCAGGGGGACGCTATTGATTGAATGAAAATGGCGGCTTGACACAAAGCTGACTCAAGCGTTGCTGTTGATGCTATACAGACAAAAATTGGTTTTCAGTTTGTACATTCTTCAGGATTTTTTTTTCCATCCAAGTCTGATTGAGAGTTTGTAGAAAAATGGCTTCAGATTTTCCACATACTACTCTTTAACATTCTTCCTAAATGTAACAATGTGAAACTCACTAGGAGAACGGCTGTTTCTGTTTCCTTTCAAAATGCTGCCAACAATATTTTCTGAATGGAAGACACCATCTTGTAGCATAAAGGGCCGAAAGGGGTTCTGGTCTGGCCGATGGTTGGTGGAGACATTTTGACTATATCTTGGACCTGCCCGGCCTCGCCCAAAATGGCGCCGGTATAAATGGGACTCGTAACTCTTTGCCCGCAAATGTATATCTAGAAAATGTTATTGTAAGTGGCCCTGTCGTATTTTAATTACAAAATGTACGTCCACCGATTCCGCAACTGTTAGACACCTTTGTTCTTGCAACCTAATGGCCCGCTCGTTACGTTCCTCTACAGTGTAAATGTCTCCTCATCATATACGATTTCAGTTTGCTCCGTGGCCGGCCCACGTGGTTATAGGCCCGTATTTGTATACTGACATTTTCACAATAAAGGTTTTTAAAACAAAACACGGTAGTAGTATTTACATTGGTAAAGTTTTTACTTTTAGTCACTGTTTTCGAATCAGTAAAAGGCAAGTGAAATAAAGCAGTCCAATTACATGACGGATAAAAGGTATAATATGTAGGAACGCAGTAAAGATAAATGGTCAAGGGCAGTTGTGTTTTTCATTCCTGCAACATAAAGTGATCGATAAGAATCTGATAATCAGGCGTATCAGCGACTAAGACAGCAGGCCGTATCTCTTTTACTCAACGGCTCCTATATGGAAGGAAGAAACGCCCTTTTTCTCGAAAAAGGAATATATTTTACTTGCAGGACAGTTGTAAATTTTCCGGGAAAGTACATTAGCCTGGAATATTATAACATATGTTTAAAAAAAATAATGTTCGAAAACAATAAAAAGCGTAATTTTTAGGTCATATGACCAAGCTTTTCATCATTAAAATAACAAAAGTAAAATGAACCAATGAAAAGTTTTATTAACAAGTCACATGACCTGTTATGCTTACGTTACGCGCTGCGCGCCGCGCCTCGGATCACTTCCGGGTGCGCTAACGCGGCGTGTCATATAACGCATTACGCGACAACGTAGGTCAAGAATATAGTCAAAATGTCTCCACCAACCAGCGTTCGGAACACAACCCCTTTCAGCAGTCCAAAAAGTTCTGTTAAATGACAACAGAGGGGACAGGCAACAAGAACCATCAGTCAAAGAGGGGAGGGCAAGTTCTTCTCTTCCGGGTCATGTTGGGGCGCTACCGGAACTGATCGAATTGGTAGTCTACAGTGTTTCTGGATGTTTCAGACTAAAGCTGGCGTCAGCCTGAGAGCACTACCATCTCGTAGCTCCGTTGTGGCCATTCCACGAGCAATCATGGCAGCCGCTCCCCACCAGAAGCCTGCGGGAGTCGGAGGCCCCCAAGACTTTTGTAGAATCTTCACGGCTGAGGGGACGCTTTCGAGAATGGGACCCAAGCCCTATCAGGGAAGCGTCCGAGTTCAAAGGTGTCCCAGGGCCATTTTAGTGGACCAGGCCCAAAACCGAAGAGCCGGCCGCCATTTTGAGAGTCCTGTGGCAGCCGCCTATCGCTGCACCGCAAGAGCGGGAGCAACTCAACTACATGATGAGCGAGACGCTGTAGTCGCAAGAGCGGGCGGTAAACAGCTGAATGGCGGAAGAGGCACAGTGTAGCAGAAGCGGGCGGAATGGCAACTGAAACGGTAAAGGGGCGCCCCACTACAGCGTGTCTTCAGGTCAAACGGATTGTGGGACAAGGTCCAGAATTGAAGAGTCATCAAAAGGCAAAAAGTTCCGCCGGACCCCGGGAGCCGGCCGCCTATGTCGGGGGCGATCTCAGGCTACACCAGTGCTATAAGACTTGGGGAGGGTGTCGGAGCCAAGCGTCTTCTCCGAGTCCATGGCCATCACACCGCCCCTCAGGGGCCTCCGTCAAGCTGTTTAGGAAGGTAACATATCACATTGTTTTCTAATGCAGTCAGGTCCACAAACGACACTCACTTACTTTGAGAATAGTGAAGCTGCAGTAGGTGGAAATAAGCTTCAGACAGTGTTACAAGCACTGCTCAGAACTCTTAACTATGGCACCCAACATCCAGAACTTATGCCATTTGAGAATGGCAGTGATGTTGAAGCAACTCAGGGACCAAAACCATTAACGTACTTTCACGTATGAAAATCTTACTTGGGGAGGGGGCAGGAGCGAAGCGCCCCCTCCCAGTTCGCGCCACCACACCGTATGTTGAAAATCTGAAGCCATCGTTCTACAAAGTCAACCAACCTTGGATTGAAAAATCTAGAAAAATGTACAAACTGAAAACCAGTTTTGGTCTGCATAGCATCAGTAGCAACGCTTGCTATCAGAGTGCATGAGTTTCATGCTCGATCGATTGAGCTAGCCGATCGGGCAATAAAAAGTATAAAATAGTTATGTAAATAGTTATTTAATAAAATGTTTTACCCTGTTTCTTTACTGGTGTGTTGTCTATATTTTTAATATTTGCATAGGGTTTGTCGTTATTTTGGGCGGGGTGGGTGACGGAGTCGAGCTGTCTTGCAGCCCTCATGGTGTGGAGCTCAGTTCATCTCACTATTTTCGTATTTCTCATGAAGGGTTGTTCCTAATATTTCTATTTTAGCGAGGTCAAAAAGAGATCCAATTAGTGGCCTACTGATTTTGCTCGATTACTTTTATTTTTTTACACGATTTTTCACTATCTGCAAAGACTAAACAGAGTATTGCGACTTTGTGCTTGTTTGTAAATAGAGAATGATCCAAAGAGAACCAATTCTAAAACAGTAAATGCTTGGATAACAATCAATCAAATGGAGAGACAAGCAGGCACGACGGATTACAACGGGGGCAAAGGCCTGCGTTAACTACCGTTCACTATCTGCAAAGAGAGAGTACTACTAAGAGAAAAGAGGGGAGGGGGGGGGTGCAGCGTTCAAAGCACATCAGCGTGCATAAATACGAAAATGTTTTTATCTATCACGTACTTGACATTTTAAAGCTTTTAATATTTGCTATTAAAAAACCAATGAAATTCACAGAAAAAACCATAGGTTATAGTGGATATATAGTTAGGAATTTGCATTTACAAAACCTTGAAAATTCAATGAAAAAACCATTGGTTTTAGGCCATATATAGTTAGGGATTTGCATTTACAAAACCTTATTTTACTCGCATAAAACCATTGAAATTCCATATATAGTTATAAGCGCTAACTATATATCGCGCACCCGCAATCCACTGCTGATGATGTCACATATTACATCATTCATGACATGGTTAGTGACATCACTGATGACATCACTGATGACATCTCAAATGACATCACTGATGACATCACTGAAAACATCTTATTTGACATGACTGATAACATCACTGATGATATCATTCATGTGATAATACCATGAACCTCTTCAGACTCTAATATAACCTTAGATACAATCAGTGTAAACAGACAGTCACAGACTGTCACTCATCCATGGAGTTACTCACACACCTAGTCAGTTATGCCAAAAATCAATCACACCTCCATTTTCTCAACTATACAGTTATACACACCTTACTTATTCAAACATATACTAACACATATTTACTTTACTCTCTTATACAATCTCTGATACATGTTCACAATGATCCATACAGCCACTCACACATTCACTGGCTCTTATGCACAGTTATTTATAGATGTCAACTCTCACATGTACTGTGTTTTACATATGTACTTAATTTGACATGTAGCACTGAGATATCCATTCACTCACTAATACACTCATGCACAGTCAACCGCCCATACAGCTGTTTGCACATGCACTTTTGAATCTATACATATAGTGAATCAACTACTCACACATCTATGTACAGAGTCACACACCTCCCAGCCACCCATACACACACACTCAGTTTCCCATACAAATACTTGGACAACCAATCAATAACACATACAGTTACTCATATAGCTACTGATCAACATATGCAGCAGTTTGTAGAACAACAGATATAATGATGCACAAATTAAAACAGTTTAGTCACTAACCCATGCACTCAGTGAGACACATTTAATCACTCACTCAATCAGTCAGTCATGCACCTAGTAAATCCTTCATCCAGACACTTATATATCCACTCATTCTTCAATATGTAAAACATATTTTAACTTTACAGAAACATACAGTCACTGGATGTTGTAATCAGTGACGTCATCAGTGATGTCATTTGAGATGTCATCAGTGATGTCATCAGTGATGTCACTAACCATGTCATGAATGATGTAATATGTGACATCATCAGCAGTGGATTGCGGGTGCGCGATATATAGTTAGCGCTTATAACTATATATGGAATTTCAATGGTTTTATGCGTGTAAAATAAGGTTTTGTAAATGCAAATCCCTAACTATATATGGCCTAAAACCAATGGTTTTTTCATTGAATATATATATATATATATATATATATATATATATATATATATATATATATATATATATTATATATATATATATATATATATATATATAGCATTACCATGAGATTGAGAAAGCCTGCTGTGACAGGCGAAACGGGTCTCTCTTTGCTGGGTCGGAGGAGGCATGATTCAATAAAGAAGCCTTTACCTGAATAGCCCTCGAGTGCGTGCTCTTTTTCCTGATGGGGAGTAGAGGTTCTTTGGTTAATATATATATATATATATATATATATTCTTGACGTCAGCCTAGTGGAGCGTGCAATAACCCCTCCCCTTTCCGTGAGAACAGGTATTCTCACAGAGGACTCCTGGTTTATATCAAAGCGCATTTCCCAAACTTTGCTGTTCATCACTGCACTCCCTGATAATCCTCCCGCGCCGGCTGGCCCCAGTTATTACCCTTTATATGAAGGATCTATGTTGAAAGCAAGTTATGAGTTTCTGTCCCCGCGGATCCTACGATGAAGTTGAAGCCACCTGTCATCCGAAGCTGTATAATGGCCTCTGCTGGGAAATACACAAGTGCCATGGATTATTGATAGAGCCATATCTGAAGTGTGGCTGACACATTTGATACCTCTTCTGATAGGTTCTGATATTAAGAAATATCTGTTAGTATATCCTTGCAGTGTGCTCTCGTTGGCCGTGGATTAAGGTTTGCTTTATGTCTTACTTTTATTCATATGAAATCGTTCCTAAATTCTGCCGAACAGAATATTATGGACAGAAATGCGAGCTTCGGGATGCTTATCTGGAAAGTACGTAATCCTAAGGAATTCATGGGACACAAATTATCAATATATTTCTATGATGTTGCTCTTTTGTAAAGTGCATTCTGTACAATAATATGCATCCTCACAGAGCTTATATTCTCTTGCATCACTGTTCCTGAAGTACTGTCGCAAAATGTAGTAAAGCACACAAACCGTGGGGTCGATTTACAAGCCCCCTGTGCCACCTCACCTGTATGTCACTTTTTTTGACGTACTAGTGGCATATTTCACTGCTCCATTTTTACATGGGCAGGAAAAGCCACCCTGCGTGGCTTTTCCTGTCCATGTAAATATGGCCCCTTAACACGCAGCACTTTGCGTGAAAGGGACGTCCCATGGGTGATGCTGAGGGTGTTCCCACGTGACACACATAGAACCAAACACATTTTCAGTTTTACGAGGTATCGTAAATCTAGAAATGCGTGTGAATGCTACGCCTCCTCAGGGGAGGCGTAGGGAGGCGCAACGAGGAAAAATGTTTTCATTACTCCTTGTTTTTTTCCTCTTTCAATGCGTGCTGCATTCTACAGCACGCATTGAAAGAGGAAAATGCCTCTAGTGATTGTTTTTGTGCAGGAAGGTGGCTCTTCCTGCACAAAAACAATCTCCCCACGACTCAGGCATCCTTGCACCATGGGGCATGGGTGCCTGTGCCAGCGCATAGCGCAGTTTGTGCGCCAGAGCAGGGGGAAGCACATAGATGCAACATATTGCTGTAAATATGTTGCATCCCTGTGCTTTGAAAGTGACTCAGTGCGGCGCAGCCAACACGCTTGCTTTACTTTCATTGTAAATCTGCCCCCAGATATTTTACGGTTGTGTTCAGTCATGCAGGGTTATAATCAAGCTAAAAAATAGCGCCTTGGGCCTCCGGTGCGTCACTTCAAAAATGGGGGAAAAAGGACGTACCAGCAGCGCAAGGGGCTTGTAAATAAGCCCCACAACTGCTAAGAAGAGAAAAACTTGCTGGTTTCTGGCATGGTCTCTTACAACGGGCTCATCCTCTTTCCCCGCGTTATTTTCATTAATTAATGGACACGTATGTGTATTCTGAAAAAGTGATTGCAATTTGTGCATTGGGTTTTTGTGAATTGACCAATTATTTACAACACTATATTGCTAAAACCATCACTCGCACGGGGTCCCAGATTGACCTTCCTATTGAATGTTGACTAAGCAGGTTGCAATTGGTGACCCTCTGTGATTAGCTGCAAACAGTGCCATTTTAACGATTTTGGGATGCATTATGTATTTCCTACAAATTCAAGCCTGCCTAATCCCACAACTTTTCTGAAATATATATTGAACTTTCAGAAGCTGGGTCACACGAAAATAATTGAAATATGTCTTGCCCAGGTCCACAAAATTCCTTAAAATGAGAGGAGTAGACAGAGACAGAGTAGAAGATACATGCAGACAGAGAGAGGGAAAGTGGTTTAGATAGTGAGATAGACATAGTAGACAAAGGTTAAATAAGCAGTGTTCAGTTTTCCAGGGGCCACTTGTAAGATGGGGCACTGGGCAATTGTCCACTCTGTTAATGTCTTAAAAAACCTCTGGCCTCACACACAATGATAGTTGCCTGCAAGTTCCCTGTGTTTGCATTCCCAAAGGGGCAAACCGGAAACCTTTTTAAAGCAGTCCTTTATCCTTTAAAGGAACCAGAGATGTTCAGAAAAAAAAATATGTTTGGGAAAATATCATTTTAGATTTCAGTAACTTTTCAATGGTTTGCAACTGGAATTATGATCGCAATACATTGCACATTGGATCACAGTTTGAAGGAACACCACTTTCACGCTCTTTCCTAATAAATATTCAACGTGGGTCTTGTAAATTAGAAACAGTCATTTTGCAATCACATACCCTGTGATTTTGTAAATTACAGGGACGGGATCAACAATTGCTTTATAGTTCGGCCCCGTGTTTTATGTGTGCTGTTCAGGGCCTTTACCGAGAGAAACAAAGAGAAGTCTGTAACTAATTACCATGTACCAAATAGGCTTTACCACGCCTTAGGCTTTAACCCTTTCACTGCGGCGGCTATTCCGCCGCAGTGCTAATGGGCGGGGGGGCGCATGGCGCTCCCGCGTTGGTGACGGAACCGCTCCGTCACGCCTCTCGGGTGAGCTGTGCTTGTGACGGAATGGTTCCGTCATGGCCCCGCCCGCTCAATAGAACGCCACACGCAGGCGCGGCGAGTGGGCCGTGATAGAACCGTTCCGTCACCAGCACAGTCCACCCAAGGGGCGTGATGGAACGGTTCCGTCACAAGCGTGGGAGGGGTTAAAACACCATCCACACTCAATAAGTGTCTTAGAGCGTCCCATCCTCACAGAGGATGGGACGTTCCCATCCCATCATGATCTAAGATGTCAGTGCCTATTCAGGTCCTGGCATCATTGCCTTACCAGACTCCACCGAAGATCAGCAGTGGGCGGCTGCATGTCCAGGGTAATTTCTTACCGCACTCTGGGTGAAGTTGAAATGCCAGAGACGCGTCACTGAAAAGGGGGAAGTTTCCCCTTTGAAAGTGATGTATCTCCTAAAAGGATTCCTGCTCAGGGATTACAGCCATGTCGTCATCCCAGACAAAGAATACCAACTAGTTGCTAAGGAGATTTTTTTTGGGGGGATGGGCAGCCCTCCTAAGATGGGGTCGACCTCCCCAAGATCTAACTCATTTTTTTGAAGTTTTCCATTACCTGGGGCAATCATACATCCCTGCATGGGAGGAACGTCAACCCCCATGGAAGGGAAAACATGCAAGACATTTTCTTTTTGGTTCCGCTGTGCACTGGGTGTTATTGCAGTCCTGGGCATGGATTGTAATTTCTGGGAGGGATTGCCCCCCTTGCAGAGGAGCTAACTCCCTCTCAGGGCCAGGCCCCTGTGATGATGTGCACGGTCTAGTAGTTGGGATGGGAGGAGTTACGGGGTTGGAGGAAGAGGAGGGGTCGAAACAGGAAAGGGTTAGTTAGAGTAGGGACGGGGACGTGACCAGAAGCATAGAATAAAGCCCCGAATTATATATATAAATGGTGTTGGTCGTTATTGAATCCAAGACACGACAGGCCCTTATGCCATTGATCTATTTCTGTGTGATTCACAATATGCTTTCCCCTAACACAGCCTACATCGTGGGGCAACAGCTCAGCCCAGTTCATTCTTTGACCTGTTACTGTGACATTCACATTTTGATTCCACCCACCACTTTAGAGGGTTCTTTTATTCTGATATTCATGTTCTGCTTCCTGCCAGCACACCATGGGGCAATGTGTCAGTCCACATCAGCCATGCTCTGTTACTGTATCAAATGTGTTATTCACATTTTACCTTCGCCCACCATAACATACATTTTGATGAAAAGCGTCATCCCACTGTTAAAATTGTAGTAAAAAATAGTGGTTTATATCGAGAGTGTAATGTACAACCCTCACGGACCTGGAACCAACTTCCAACTGCCCAAGTGAGGTTCCACATAGAACACTTAACACCAAGATCTAGAATAAAAAGTGCATCTTAGGAATGACATAGCAAAGGTTCTCAAGGAAAACATAACCATAACACATCTCCCTTACTAAAAAACAATTTCATGCAAGATAAATAAAAATAAACAACATATGGCAAGAAGCATAAAAGTAACACTATTATTCAACTGTAAAAAAAAAAATCATTCAATGAAAAGTAAATTTTATGAGAATGCCTCACATAATCTTTGTGCCAAACTGGCGTTGATCTTAATCTACTAAAGTCTCTGTTTGGTGTGTCGTCAAAAGGATTATGTGTTACACGATGAGAAAGTCGTGAATAATAGTTATCGGCTTTCACTAAACAAGACATATTCCATACATCTCCTGAATCTAACACAACCACATTTTTCTTAACCTCAGATATTTTAAAAGGTCCCATGAATTTAGAATGTCCTTTTTTCAAAGTACCTGTTTTTTTCACTAGGACAGTATCACCAATGTTCCATACTGTTACCTTAGTGTTGGGTGTATTATCAAAATTAAGCTTGCACCTGTTTTGGTAAATCTTCCTTCGTACAATCATATCAGTTTTTGATGGTTGATTACTGGTGGTATTGTCTTGTCCTAACCAGACAGGATTCAACTTACAATGTGGTTTTCTAGCTCTGAGCATAGAAAAAGGAGATACATTTGTGACAATATTAGGTGTTACTCTATGTGCCCACCAAGTTTCTCTCAAAACCAACTTCAAAGATATTTTATTTTGAATGGCACGTTGAGCACAATTTTTACAATTTTGTTCATGCTCTCTGCTAAACCGTTAGCTTGAGGTGAATACAGAGCAGTCTTAAAATGGACAATCGCCAAGCTAGAAAGAAATTGTTCCATCTCTGAAGACACAAATTGTGTACCATTACCAGTAATTAAAGTCTTTGGAACTCCTTCCCTGGAAAATTCATCTTTAAAAAATCAATAACAGTTTGAGAGTTAACAGATGGAACACATTTGGTTACTACCCATTTTGAAGTATAATCTATCAGTAAAATCATGAAAAGTTCACTTTCGTTTAATACCTCAAATGGACTCGCAATATCCAATCCCAATTTCATCAATGGTTCAATAGGTATTTCAACACGTGAAATTGGTACTGAGAAAGTTTTCTTAGACTTATCATTGTTAGCACACTGCCAACAATCTTTCACAACCTCTTCTACTTTATGATCCATCCCAGGCCACCAGTGCCACTGACAAAGTCTAGCTTTTAATTTATTGCACCCTAAATGACCCTCATGTGCCAAATTTATAATTTTGGATCTTAGATTGATAGGAGGAACCAGACATCTCCCTCTCAAAATCTTCTTTTCAACAATGCATAACTCCTCTCTCACACACAAATAGTTTGCCATAGAGGAAGATAAAACATTAATATATGGCCATTCTTTCACAATGAAATCTTTCAAAGTTTTCAAATCAGGGTCGTTCATACCATTTTTTGTTTTCTAGAGCAGATTCACAAATCCAATTTATACTTGGAAAATCCATATTGACTTCTTTGGAATCAATGGGTAATCATGACATACAATCCGCCAAACAGTTTTTAGAACCATGTACATAGTCAACCACAAAATTATAATCTGACAGTCCATCTACCCAACAGAAAATCCTGGGAGAAAGATTGTCTAACTCCCTAGAAGTAAAAATTCTTGAAAGTGGTTTATGATCAGACCTCACAGTGAATGGTATTCCCCACAAAAAATGTTTTAAATGGAGAATACCCCAAAATACTGCCAACACCGCCCTCTCAATCACGGAGTACATTTCCTCTGCTCCTCTCAATGCACGTGACGCAAAAATAATTACTTTCAATTCACCATAAACAACTTGGGACAGTACAGCACCTAGTCCACACAAACTTACATCAGTAGACAAGATTGTTTTTTTTATTCACATCAAAATTTCCTAAAGTTGGAAGTTTAGCAATGCTCTTCGTCACATTAGTGAAAGCAGCATCACAATCACTAGTCCATTCAAACTGTGAGCCTTTCTTCAAAAGAGATCTCAATGGCTGCGAGATTGAAGCACAATTTAGAAAAAAACTTAGTGAGTCCAAGAAATGAACGTACCTGGTCCTTTTTAGTAGGTTTAGGTGCCTCAATTATTCTTTTCGCTAACTCCAGGTTAGGACTAACACCTTCACCAGAGATTGTATGTCCAAGATATGTTACCGAAGTAACCCTAAATTTACACTTTTCTTTTTTTATCACCAATCCTGCAGACTGTAATCTTTCCAATACCTGCCATAAAATACCATCATGTTCTTGATAAATTTTTCCATAAACCAAAATATCATCTTGGAAAAACAGAACTTTATCTAAACCATTTAAGGCTTGCTTCATTAATCGCTGAAAACATGCAGCTGAGGAAGCAAGTCCAAATGGCATCCTTAGAAACTGAAAAGCACCAATAGGGGTGACATATTAAGATACATGTTTAGACTCCGAGTGTAGCTTAACCTGGTGGTAAGCGGATGACAAATCCATAACACTAAACATTTTTGCATCCTTAATGAGAGTAAGTGTTTCAATGATGTTTGGTAAAGGTTGTCTATCTACCCGAATTTATGTTTTGAGTCCTCTCAATTCTGCACAAAAGCGTATCTCTTTCCCACCATCCTTGGGTCTCAAAACCACCGGAGCCAACCACTCAGAGCTCTCAATCTCTTCAATTACTCCTTTTTCTTTAAGTTTCTCAATCTCACGTTTTAATGGCTCCATCATCATGTTCGGAACCTTTTTCACTTTGGCCTCATAAGGTATCGCACCTTGTTTAAAAATAATACTATGTTCAAAATTCCTCAAAAGACCAAGATCAGTACTGAAAACTGTAGGAAATTTTCTGAAAATGTCTGAAGGGAACTCATCCTTACTCAAAAACAAAACGTTTTGTGTACTATTTGGATTAAGGGTAATTCCCATATCCCTTTGATGTCTCCAACCAAGGAGATCACACCCCTCTTTGCTATGTATACTTTACTCACAGTCTCACAATCAGAAAAGTGAATTTTCTTTACACAATAACCCAGAACATCAATTTTCACACCACCATAACCTTCTGGATTAATGTCTGATGCCAACAATTCAATATTCTCACATCCAAACACGGTTTCCCAGTTTTTATCACCAGTCATTGTGTAAGGTGAACCAGAATCAGCTAAAACTAAAATTTCCTTTCCTCCCACTAATATCTCGCATTCAGGCATGTCAATAAGATCTACATCCACACTCCCATCTTCACGTATGCTGGAAACTATTCTTGTTTCTTCCACTAATGGATTTACATTTTGTTGTTTGTATGCACAACAGACCCTAGCATAATGACCTTTTTTGCCACAATTTTTACAAAATGCAAATCTAGCAAAACACTCTGGACTATTTGTCCAGTGACCTTCACTTCCACATCTGAAGCATTTGGGATTTGCAGATTTATTGTCAGTGGGATTGTATTTTTTTATAAAACATTTTTTCTATATCTTTGTTTATAGAAGACATAGTTTTCTCACTCCCTTTGTCACTTTGTCTTTCAATCTTATTTACAGATTCTTCAGTGGTTCCATTATCTTTGCTTGGAGTATCTTTACTTTTTTCATCTTGCATTTCACGCACCCACATACTTGTGTTTTCCATTCCTTCAATGATAGCAACAGCATCCTTTAGATTAGGATTTTCTGCCTAGTAACTTCTCTTGTACCTTGACATTGTTTGTATATCTAACAATCTGATCTCTTATCAAAGATTCCTTTAAATGTTCAAACTCGCATGTACGCGCTAATGTTTTAAGAGAAGCCACATAGCTAGAAATTCTTTCAGATTTCCCTTGAATCCTTAAAAAGAATTTGTGTCTCTCTAGAACCACATTAATGTGTGTTCCAAAATGTCTCTCAAGCATAAGCATGGACATATCATAGACATTACCTGGTTTACCAGTATTATTACCAATTTCATTGAAACTTTCATAAATACATCTTCCCTCGATACCCAAATTGTGTAGAAGAATTGCTTGTTTTCGAACTGAAGAACATTTCTCACCTCTAATGGCTATGAGGTAAGAATCAAAAATGACTTTCCATCTCTTCCACGGAAAAACAGGCTCACCTTTCTCAGATAGAAAATGGGGAGGTTCAGATGAAGTTGCCTTAGTAAAAGAGAACGTTGATCCTGTGAATGATAATTAAGTTTAAAAACACAAATATTCATAACATGCTTAAAGTAAAACAATATGTTTGTGTAAAATGGTGTAAAATTCAATACATATAATATCATGTGCATAAATTATATGCACTTTGAATTAATGAAAATTCTTTTGAGAAATAATACACCAATAATTCAGTGTTCGCTAATAGTGTGCGAATCACTGAAATTTGACAGTAGGACATAGTGTGTGCATCACTGTGTGCACTTCCTCTAATATAAAATTCTTCTGTAGATCATCAATAAGGTATACTGTGTGCACTTCCGCTATTATAAAACTCTCCAAAACTGAAAGTCACTGTAGATTGTCAATAAGGTATATTACCTCCCGTCCCTCCCTCGCCTTCCTTCAGTACAATTGAGGCCCCGCCTCCCACCCAGACCCACCCCCAGCATAAAAACTCTGCCCGCCCCCACCTCCACCTGTTTTTTTTCTGTCTCACTGGTGAGACTCACCCTTTCAGTTCCTCCCTGTGGCGGTGCCGGGGAGTCTTCGGTTTTGCTCTCTGCTGTGGCGGTGCCCTCTGAGTTCTCCCGGCGGCGCCTCCTCTCCTCGTCTCCCTCGTGGTGTGGGGGCGGAGCGGTGGCTCAGGAATCCGCAGCGGTGCTTTGGCGGTCCTCCTGTGGCTGGGGCTGTGTTTCCGGGTCGGGCTGCGTGGCTGCCTCCTCCCGGTATGCTGTGTTCTCGGAGGCCAGGTAGGACGGGTTTTTGCCCGTTTTTTTGTTTCTTTTCCATTCCGGTTGGCCTTGAACATCCCCTTGGCCTTGTCCATGCTGGGCGACACGAGAGGGCTAGCTGCTGGTCCTGTGGAACGCGGTTGTCCGCTCTCCTGGATGTCGATTGCAAAAGCGGTCGGGCTGTGTTGATGTTATGGGACATGCCCGGCTGCACTTCCGCTTAGGCTTCTGGGGCGGATGCGACCCTACAGCCCATCGTGTCCAGCTGTGAGCGTGCTCCTCGAGGAACTGCTTGGGCGTTTCTCTTGCCCTGTGGTACTGGCCTTGGGGCTGTACTTAGGCGGCTGTTCTGGTGCCTTTGTTGGCGCTGTGTTCGCTGGCTGGGGTTCGTTTCCTGCCTGCGCTCCGTGATTCCTTTGGTGGTGGCCTTGGCGGTCGTCTTCCTCTGGGTCGCGTGGGGTTGTTGCTAGTGTCAGGGTCTCCGGTCCCCCTGGGGTGCCCTGGTGTCCTGGGCTCCGTGGGGGTTGTTCTGCCTCTCATGTCCGTGGATGGTGCTGGACTTGGTGGTGGCTGCTCTGTCCTGTTCTCAGGGGTTCTGTTGCTGCCTTCTGCGTCCCCTCTTCGTCCTGCTGTTCCTGTGGATAGCGGGTTCCCTTCTGGCATCTTTGGGTGTCTGGGTCCTCCTCCCGCCGCTGGTGCTGCCTGTGGCTCCGGGGTGGTGGGCGTTTGGGACGTAGGTCGCTGGTCTCCTGTACTGGTTGGCGGAGTTTTCCTCTTTCCTGCTGGTCGGGGCCTGTGGGTCTCTTTCCATGGTGTCCCCGGCCCTCCTGGTTGGGCTTGCCCCTTTGTGCCAGGGTGGGGGTTGGTGATGTGTGTGGCGTGCGTTGCTCATACTTGTTGTATGTGCGTGGTGCGTGTGGCTTTGTCCGCTGTGGTGCTGCCCTGCTTCCAGTTGTTTGGCGGTTTCCTGTGCGGCCTGCCGTTGGCGGTCTCTTCCCAGCCCTCCTTCCTTCTGCACTGTGTTGGTCCTGATTGGTTTCAGGTTTCTCTGCGCGCTCGGTTTGCGCTGGGGCGTTTGCTTCTGGGCTGCGTGTCCCTGTCTTCCTCCTGTGGCTGTGCTTCTTGGTGGGGGTCGCCCCTTTCCTCCAGTTGTGCAGTTGTCCTCTGTCCTGGCCGCGCTGCTTGGTGGGCCTGTTGTTCTGCTTGGCTGCTGCCGTGGCACTGGCTGGCCTGTTCTCTGCTTCTTCTGTGCCCTCCTTGGTGCTGGGTTTCGTGGAGTTTGCGGTGGCGGTTCGGGGTGGCTGCATGTCGCCACCTTGGGCCCTCTGCTTGCCTTGCCTTAGTTGGGGCGTCCTGCCTCTCACGTGCCTTGCACTGGGGCCTCTCCGTGGGCCCTGCTGTGGGTTTTCTCCTCTGTCTTTCGGGTGGGCGCGGTTTTGACCGTTCCTTTTGCCCTGGCTGACTGCCTCTTGGTCGGAGTGCCTGCCCTGTTGGGTTCCTGTCACTGCTGTATGTTCTTGGTGCGGGTTCCTCTGGTTTGGTGAGGGTTGGGCTGTCTCCGGTGCCTGTCTACGGTTCCTGCTGGGTGGCTCTGCTGGACTGGGTGTCCTGTTTGCTTGCCATGTGTTCCGTCTGCTGGGTTCCTGTCGGTGGGGCTTGGGTCTTGGGCCCGCTCCTTTCTGGGGCTGGGGTGTCCGGCGGCTTTGTGCCTGTCCTGGTTCTCCTGGGGGTCTGCTCCTGGATTTGGCTGGTGCCCTTCCATGTGTTGGCCCTTCGGGCTGCCTTTCCGCAGGCCCTGCCTGGTGGTTTTTGGCATGCCATGTATTTTGGGGTCGCTTCTCTCCACTTCCCGGTCACTGCTTCTTTTCTGCATTTCCTGCGGTTCTATGTGGGGTATGCCCGTTTCTGCTTCCTTCCTCTTCAGCCTCGGGCCTTCGCCCTGGGTCTTCCCGCATGTCCGGGCGCTATTAGGTGGCTCTCGTTCAGTCTGTGCTCGGCCCCGTTCCTTTGTCCGGCGGTTGCCTGGCCTCTCTTCCTTCTTGGGTTCGGGCCTTGTGGCCCCGGGGGCTCCTCCGGCTTATCCTGTGGCTGCTTGTGCCGGGGTGCCTGGCTTCTGCGGTGTTCCCTGGGCTTGTTTTCTTCTTCTTGGCCTGTCCCTCTGGTTCCTGTTGGGTTGGTCTTCGGGGTCTGTTGTCCCTGCTTCCCTTGTCGGTCGGTCCACGGGGGGGGGGCTCTCCTGGTGGCTCGGCTGCTGTTGCCTTCTGGCTCGGTGTTCGCTGGCTCCTCTGGCTCCACTTGTGGTGGCTTCGGTTGCCGGCCTGTTCGGGCTTGGCTGGGTTCGGGTTCCTGTTCTGGTTCCTGCTGCTCTCCCGGGGGTCCGCTTGCTGGTTGCTGTTGCGGCCTTTTTGGCCTTGCCCTGGTGCCCTTTCGGGGCTCTCTGCGGGTCTGTGCGTGTTGGCTCCATCTGACACTCCGGTGGTGTTGTCCTTTGCCGCATCCTGGGTGGGTCCAGGTTCTGGTCCTTGTTCCTTGGTTGCCTGCGTCCTGTTTCTGGGGACTCTGGTCTGGGTGCTGGGGCTGTCGGCTCTCTGCCTCTGTGGGTGTCCTGTGTGCTGGCAGTTCTGTTATGCTGGGTCCTTCCTTCCCGGTGTCTGTACTGTTGGTGGGTCTTTGGGGCCTCCCTGTGGTGGTCCTGTTTGTGGCGCCGCGGTCGGCCTGGGTGGCCCGGTTAGGGTCTCTGGGCTGGGATCCCGGGTCTTGGGGGGGGCGTCTGGCCCTCTCCTGGGCCTCTGGCTCTTCGGTGTGCCTTTCCCTGCCCTGCCTTTTACGTTGCTTGGGCCTTTCTGGTGCGGGCGCTGTGGGTCTGTGCTCGGGGGTTGTTGGTTGCCCCCCGTTGGCCTTGGGCTCCTTGTTTTCCTCTCCTGTCCGGGTTGTGTGTCGCTCGGTGGAGGTTCCTTCTGGTGACTTAGTGCCCTTTGGAGTTTCGTGTCCTTCCCCTGGGTTCTGTGCGGGGTTTGCCCTGCTGCCTGGCTGTTGTGCAGCTGGTCTTGGCTGTGTTGGGGGGTCCTGTTTCGTTGGCGGTGGCTGGCTGGCTTCCCCTCGGTCCTCCTCTTGGCTGTCCTCTGCTTGGTGTTTGCTGGCCTTTTTTGGTCCTGCTGTTCTGCTCTGGGTGTTGTTCCTGTGGTGCTGGCCTCCTTTTGGTGTGGAGGTTCCCTCCGGCTGGGGTCCTGCTGGGGTTGTCGGTGGCCCCTCTGCGAGTGCAGTGTGTTGCTTTCCAGCTTCTTGGTGCTCCTGGCTTCCTTGCGTGTTGCCTGGGGTCTGTTGCCTGGTTCTTTTTTTTTCCGGGTCTGGGTGTTTGTTCCCTGGCCTGTCGGGTCCTTCCCTTCGGGGTCTTTGCTGCTGGTGTTGGATGTCCTGTCCGGTCCTCCCTTTGGGCCCCTTGGGGGTCTGGGGTTGCGGCTTTTGCCTTTGGGCCTTGTTTTTTGGGTTGCCATCGCCCCTGCGGGGCGCTTGGGGTTGTTCTGGGCCCTGTTTTTGGATGTTTCCTTTCTGTCTGGGCTGTTCGACTCTGTTGCTTTTGGGTCCGGTTCCTTTCTTTGTCCCTTCCGGTGGCTCTGCGTTTTGGCTCTGTCACAGGTTGCTTTTGCCTGTGTTCTGTCCTGCTCCTTTCTTGGCTGTGGAGTCTTGTTTGCTCGGTTTGGCTGTCCGGCATCTTTTGCTGTGGGGCCTGCTGGTTGTGGAGTCCTTCCGGGTGGGGGTCTCTTTGTCTGTTCGCTGTGGTCCAACTCTGGTTGTGGGTTTTGGTCCGCGTTCTTGATGGCTCTTCCTCTTGTGGGGGTAGTTCCTCCTTTGGGGGTTCGGGCCTCAGGGTCTTGTCCTCTTTGCGAGGCCGGGGATGTTGTTCTGCTGTGTTTTGGGCACTGTTTTGTGTTCTTTGTCACTCAGTTGTCCGTCCCTGTTTTCTTCTGCTTGCTATGTCCTCAATTGTACTGAAGGAAGGCGAGGGAGGGACGGGAGGTAATGCTTCCATTTCTAACGATAATGGCATTACTCCTAGTCCTACTCCCTCGCCTTCCTTCAAGGACCCTCCCTCCCTCCCGGTGCGGTTCAACTGAGTGCTAGCTCGGCTTGTTTATGTACAGGTGGAGGTGGGGGCGGGCAGAGTTTTTATGCTGGGGGTGGGTCTGGGTGGGAGGCGGGGCCTCAATTGTACTGAAGGAAGGCGAGGGAGTAGGACTAGGAGTAATGCCATTATCGTTAGAAATGGAAGCATTGTGTGCATCATCGTGTGCACTACTGCTGTGGTTGTTGTTCGTTGCCAAAGTTTGGTGAGTTTGTGATGTCTAAATACTCAACTATGAACACAAATCCATTCACCATTTTGTGTAAATACTTAGTCAGAATGACAACACTAGTTGTGCACAGTCAACATTTACCAAGATGAGGAAAAAAAAAATAAGATCAGCACTTGTACATACTACTGTGGTGCATTCGGTAGTATGAACTGACTGCGCACGCTTTTTATTTCCCGAAAATTGTTCGTATACCTTGAATTTTGTTAGCAGAAATGGTAACAGCGACGGCAAACTGACAGGAGAATGTCCGGAAATGTTAATCAGAAGAAATGGCAGCTTGCGTAATACGTTATAACGCAGTAACGTAAGTGTGCGTGTTCCGACCTTAATAACTAGAACGATGACATGCAGTCTTACTCCCAGAATTCCACAGGGATATCCGTTAATTGAATAATACGTCATCATTCTTCACTCAGATCGACAGTGAGCACATCTCCATCTTCACTCGGATTGAGAGTAAGCACAACTCCGCCACGGATCCAAAGCCACACCGAACTCTCCACCATATGCACAAGTACCAAGTACCATCCATGCAGGAAATCACACAGTATTTGCAGCGTCAATGTCTTCTCTCGTCACGGTTTCAAATCACAGCGGAGTTCCGAGACAACCGGTAAGGAAATGCTACACATTCATGCGTAACACTCGTAGGTTTTTTTCTTTAAGGAATGTTGTGTGGGGTTGTTCCTTCTTCATATGACCTTGTCGCTAATGTCAAAATGATTCCTTTAGACAATTGTAGTAAAAAATAGTGGTTTATTTCAAGAGTATAACGTACAACCCTCATGGACCTGGATCCAACTTCCAACTGCCCAAGTGAGGTTCCACACAGAACACTTAACACCAAGATCTCGAATAAACAGTGCATCATAGTAATGACATAGAAAAGGTTCTCAAGGAAAACATAACCATAACACCCACTTAAGTCTTTGAAATGTTATTGTGACAGTCACATTATGCTGCTCCCCATCACATCATAGGACAAAGTGTCAGCCCATGTAAGCAATCAATTTGTTATTGTGACATCCATATTTTATTCCCTGCACCGCATAATACATCATGGGGCAAGTGGTCAGTCAACTTCAGCCTTTGATGTGTTATTGAGACATTCACATTTTTCTTTCATCCACCATATTGTGCATGGGGGTAATGGGTCAGCCCACTTCGGCTATGGATCTTTTATTCTGTCATTGAAATTTTGCTTCCAACCACCACATCAAAGTGATTGGGGTAAGGAGTTGACAAACGTCAGCTATTGATTTGTTATTGTGACATTCACATTTTGCTTTTAATCACTGCATGATGCATTTTGGTTCAAGGATACGTCCACTTCAGCCATCGGTTAATTTCATTGTGAGTGTTGGCAATTATGCCCTTTCACAAGAAGAATAGTCTCATACAAAGTAGTTCCCAATAGTGCCAGAGATTATTATGGCCAATATGTACTTTTTCCGTATTGCATGTGTTTCAAGTTTAAATAATAAGGTTTCCTTTTCTTCTCTCTTTTACTGTCAAGATAGGAAGTTCTTTAAATTTCATCCGGGAGAGAGATATGTGCTTTTCACTTTTTTAGTGATTTATGTCAGTGTCATTGCTTAATTTTCTCTTGCAATGTATTTCAACTCATATCACTCTCTCTCTCTGCCTCTCTCTCTTTCGCACACACACAACCACTCACACACACACACATACTGCTTCATTTTCATTTTCACTTTATTTAATCTCATATCTCTCTGTCTCACACCCACACAAACACACATCACACACATAATTTATTTCTAAGAGCACCTCTGCTTTCCACCTAGGTCTTAATATTTTAGACAGTTAACAAAGATGTCCTCTCAGTGGAATGTCCAGGCCCTAACTCAAATAATCAAGGAGAGCTGTGTGGCAGGTTCTGATATAGAGATAGCATTTCAGAGAGAGCATTACGCAGCAGAATCCTGAAGTCATTTTTCAGTCAGTGGTGTAACATCAGATGCTGACTTATCTTCCACTGAGGAACATGCCCATGGCAGTCTTGATATTCCTTTGCAAGAACAATCTGTGCTTCTTAGAGGTAGTTTCATAGTAGTCCAGTCAGGGAGGTATATAGACCTTGTCAGGTTGTTCAAGCTAGTTAATTGGCATTGTTTAATTTTCTCTTGCAATTTATTTAGCCTATATCACACTCTCACTCACACACATAAACACAGACGCAAACACCCACTCACACACACACACATCATTTATTTCTAAGATTGCCTCTGCTTTCTACCTAGGATATATTATTTTAGGAAGTTATCACGGATGTAATCTTGGTGGATTACTGATGTCCAGGCACTAACGCAAATAATGAAGGATGAAGGACAACTCCGAGGATATGATATAATACTGAGGCAGCATCTGAGAGAGAGTTTCATGAAGCAGAAACTATAGAGATTTTCAGTCAGTGGAGTGCCATTTGATGTGTACTCATCTTCTTGTTATTGTGAGAAATTTGCGCATGGCAGTCTCAATATCCCATCACAAGCACAATTTGTGCTGCTAAGAGATAGTGCCAGGGTAGTGCAATCAGCAGTGCAGGTAGGTACTGTTCTTACTTGGCAGCCCCACAGTTTAGTTCAGCCACAAGTTCCCCCTTTCAATACAGCTGCTTTGATCCGAAGTCAATACTGCTTCCATAATTTTCTAGGTGATGACTTCCTTGAAGAAAATGTGAACCACTCAATTTTTTTCCGAAATGTTTCTTGTGGAGAATGGAAACACTCTGGCGCCTCATTCTAGGGCATTCTAGGGACTCCAACTTCACGAGGGGAGTTGAAAATAATTCTGGGCCTTACATTTAACATGGGAATTGTGCACACACCATCCCTTCAGTTCTACTGGTCTACTTGTATGATTTGGGCAGCAACCAGCTTTGCACCAGTCATGGACAGAGAAAGGTTTGTGATTCTGTAATGCATGTTGCATTCCAGTGATAATTCTGCAGCATTGTCCTGGGACCATATCGACCTTTGTCAGGATGTTCAAAATTCAACATGTCATCGAATATTTATCCACCAGGGGCTACAATATGTGTGCAGCTTATTTTTCTGCATTGCTCTAGGCACTTCTTTCAAAGCACAATCCAGGAAAATGTGCGGCATTATGGTTAATGTATTGCCCCCAAGGCAGCTGCAAACTCGTGCTGCCCTTGGTGCAGCGCATTCTCCGTCTTTTCAGAGTGCAGGTGGCAACCCGCCTGCAATTTAAATGGGTTTAGAGATCCCCTTGAAGGCAGGTACAGTGTGTTACTCCACCTGCCTGCAAGTGGATGTCAAGGAGAAGTCTTTCCCCTGCCACAGGGCTGCAATCAAGGGGATCACTGAGAGTGCGCCACCTCCTGAGAGCTTCTTTGCCTCTGCATTCGTGTCTGTAATACGGCACGGGCACAGAGGTAAACGGATTCCCCCATTTGCAAGGGGTCATGCCCCCATGTAAATGAGGGAACGCCCTCTTGAGTAAGTGCTGGCACTGTTTATGCGCCTGCACTATCAGTATAACAGAAAGGGATGCACCAGCGTCCGTGGCCCATTCTGTAGTACCAGAGTGCCCCGGGGGTGCGCAAAGTGGGCACAAACGCCTGTTGCGCCCTAAGGCACCTTGCGTAATACAGCCCCAGGTTTCAGAGATTTATATTCCCAGAAAGAATATAGCAGCCACTTAGTCATTCACCCAACTCAAAGGGCAGCTGCAGCTGCAGCTCAGAGAACACATACAAAGAAAACGAGCTTACAATAGCATCAAGATGTACATGTTGTTCGAGAGTTAACCTGATCATTTGTAATGCCTGAGAGTAGAAAGTGTTCTACAATAAATCTTGCAGGTTGTCCCTCCATGTTAGGAATTAGTTGGAAGTTTATAAGGTAGCTTACGCAATCACTCCTTCATAAAGATTATCACCCTTGTTTGGACAAATCTTATACAGGACTGCCTTTGTTAAGCAAGTGTGCAACACTGGCACTGTGGAGTGTGGTACCATTCAAACTCACCAGAAGTGATTACCCCAAGAACTGATTCAGGCTACACTACACTACAATTCATGAAAAAAGTACTCCTCCAGCCACAATTTTCAGTCAGATGGCAGAGGTTCCCACCCCCTCAGTATATTTGATTAAAACAAATACATGGACATTGTAGATAGAAAAAACAGGGCACTTCAACCATGTAATGCAAGTTGTAAAACTGGCCCATAGTGTAAGAAGTTGGTACCACCCGATTTGGTTGGCAATATACAATACCCATGTTGTTTATCATAAGACCAACCTTGACTTTCTGTTGTAAGTGATTGAGAGGGTAAATTCTAAGAAGTAGTGGCACCCACTTCATCTGTTGAGGAGGATGTTGAAAGACTGACGGATCTGCACTTTGTAAACTACATTCCTGCAACAGAGAAAAAGTGTAAACTCTACCATCAAAGCTTAGGTTGCTATCAAAAGAAAGTGACAGGACCCAAATGTTTCCTGTCCCCAGTGTTCATCACAGGCAGGCCTGCGTTTGCCATTTGGCTTCACTTTGTGAAACATAAAAGTTCAGTTCTGGGAAACTGACTGAAGTGGAGCAGTAAGATTAACACTTATAATGTGCCTTTAAATGGCTGTTCATAGATACATACCTTGCAGGGCCATTATTTGACTAGCTAAGTAGCTTTTCAAACTGTTCAATTTAATTTGGAAAATCTTTCTATACAATGAAGAAGTACCATAATCCAAGACTGTTTTCTTCCAAAATTTGATTTCAGTCACTGTGTATTTGCTGACTCCAATGAATAGGTACAAAACGACCTTGCCTATGGCCTGGAGGTGCTCTTTATGGAACTTAGGACAGTCAGTCCCAGAATGTTTACCGCAGTGTTCAAAAGAAGATATGGTCATACTGTTTAAGGAATGGAGTACACATACATCCTCAGACACTTCAACACACTGGAAAGAGTTCCGTGTAGCATGGTCCGTGCACTAAAAGTGCATGAAAGATAAGTCTTTCCGAGCCTTGGCAGACTGCTACAGAAAGGCATCAGTAAAGTTCTACCAGGCACCCACACAGTATTGGTGAGGGCTCTGAGTGAGACAGACACATGCACAGGAGGTCATAGCTTGGCCTAGGCTTGTTTTCATAGGGACTTTGTTTAGATAGAGGGCAGATATTCAACACAGTGTGGGAGTTGGCTGGTGGCATGTGCTGGGGATATGTGTTACTGCTGGCTGGTGGTATGTATGTATCTTGGCTTGTGGTATGTATGACAATTAGATGACTGTTGGATGACAAATGTGCGTAGATGTTTCCTGCAGGTGTATTTGTATGCAAGTTGAATGGTGAGTGGCAGTGGGAGTGGTGTTTTAGTTCTGTATGTGAGATAGGCCCATGAATGGGAGTAGTGTTGTGTTCTGTTGGGCCCATAGATTATGGCACGAATGGCTTTGTGTGTCGAGCATGAAAGGCATGTGAATGGAGAGTAAAGATGAAGGTGCCTCGATGCAGATTTACTGCTCACTGCCAGTAAGATGCAGGCTTGATATTCTGATACTATTAGTAATTACTCCTTTAACCTATTACCACTGGTAGTGCCAAAAGAAACTGGTTCTTGAGTAGGGGACAAAAGAACAATAGGTTGGAACACTACTCAAGTGATTGTCAGTGGTTAGACAAATTGCAAACATTTCTCCCACTCCTTTTGTGTGTTTTATGTACTGCCCTGTGTGGCAAGGGTATGCCCAGGTTTGGATTATGTGTTCACTGGGCCATTGGAACCAAGCTACTCTTGAATGACAAGCATCAATCAGGGCGAAACCTGCCTTTCGTTGCTTGTGTCATGGTTCAAGTAGGACCTGGCCTGGCAGTTTGGACATAATTGATCCTATTGGAGCAGGGCCAAGACTGATTTGCATATGGCCGAGTACAAACTGATATGGCGTGGAAGGCAAAGCTCAATAAGTTGAAATTTTACCCCAAGTGATTGCTAGTGTTTAGACAAATAGCAAGCTTTCCTATCATCACCCTTTGTGAATGACACCAGAGACAGCATGCAGTGTACATCTTCCACTTTGCAAGTATCTACCACCTGTTTTGACAGCTTGGAATTGCACCAAAGGTTTGCAAGGTCAATTGCTATTGCAATCTAAATCTGTATATTGTTACAACTCAGAAGACCGCTGGCATTTTCTTAGCTGGAGCTGTGTTGTAGCTCTCGGGGAAAACTGTGGTTTTTAAGCTTGTGGCTGGGATTGTTCATTTGAGGGTTCTGGGCCTTGCCTGCTGCTCCCACTGTTTGTGGTAGTTTCAAGCGTGACGTTTGCACACCAGACAGTCCCTGTAAGTTAGAGCGGGCTGCCATCTTTATTAGCAGGCTAGTTGTTTTTCGGCCTAATACCTATAAGTGAGCGTGCTGACGCGACCCCTCAGTGCTGGCATTTTCTTCATTGGAGCTGTGTTACAGCTCTTGTGGGAAACTGTTATTTTGAAACTTGAAACTGAAATTGTTTGTTTGAAGTTACTAAGCCGTACCTGCTGATGCCACTGTTTGTGGTAGTTCCAAGCATAGCATTTGCACACCGGACGGTCCCTGTAAGTTAGAGCGGGCCGCCATCTTTGTTAGCAGGCTAATTGTTTTTCGGCCTAATACCGATAAATGTGCATGTTGACGCGACCGCGCAGAGCAGGCATTTTCTTAACTCGAGCTGTGTTATAGCTCTCATGGGAAACTCTTATTTTTAAACTTGTAACTGAAATTGTTCATTTAAATGTACTAAGCCTTACCTACTTATCCCACTGTTTGTGGTAGTTCCAAGCATGGCGTTTGCACACCAACGGTCCCTGTAAGTTAGTGCGGGCCGCCATCTTTGTTTAAGTGCTAGTTGTTTTTTGGCCTAATATGGATAATGTGCATGCTGACGCGACCGTGCAGCGCTGGCATTTGCTTAACTGGAGCTGAGTTATATATCTCATGGGAAACTGTTATTTTTAAACTTGTAACTGAAATTGTTAATTTGAATGTACTAAGCCTTACCTGCTGATCCCACTGTTTGTGGTATTTCCAAGCATGGAGTTTGCACACCGAACGGTCCCTGTAAGTTAGAGCGGGTCGCCATCTTTGTTAGCAGGCTAGTTGTTTTTCGGACTAATACATATAAATGAGCGCGCTGACACGAACGTGCAGCACTGGCATTCTCTTAACTGGAGCTGTGTTATAGCTCTCATGGGGAAACTATTATTTTTAAACTTGTAACTGAAATTGTTAATTTGAATGTACTAAGCCTTACCGGCTAATCCCACTGTTTAGGGTCGTTCTACTCATAGCATTTGCACACCTGATGGTCCCTGTAAGTTAGAGCGGGCTGCCATCTTTGTTAGCAGGCTAGTTGTTTTTTGGCCTAATACGTATAAATGGGTGAGCTGACGCAACCGCGCAGTACTGGAATTTCCTTAACTGGAGCTTTGTTATAGCTCTTGGGTGAAACTGTTATTATTAGACTTGTAACTGAAATTATTTGTTTGAATGTACTAAGCCTTACCTGCTGATCCCACTGTTTGTGGTAGTGCCATGCATAGTGTTTGCACACCGGACGGTCCCAGTAAGTTAGTGCATGACTACCATCTTTGTTAGCAGGCTAATTGTTTTTCAGCCGAATACGTATAAATGAGCGCGCTGACGTGACCGTGCAGCGGACGCATGCAGCGGGTGCACCACTGGTGCACCAAAGGCATGCCTAAGGGAAACCATTATGCACCCGTCTGCGGCCGGATTGCGGCGAGTGCCAGAACCCCTGCCAAAATTCTGACATGTCTTACTCCAGGTAAGCCCTATTGGACATAAGACTCGCCAGCAAGCAAACCAAACGTATACTGATGAATGCCCAGTAAAGCACCTCTAATTGGTCTTCCCGACTTGTAGCTTTGCAAATTGTACTAATGTTATGTTATGTTATGTTTTATTATCCAGGGTTTTATAAAGCACACAGCTACTCTACTGAGTGTCCCGGCGCTGGGTGAGTATGACTGAACTAGACAGAAGGAACCAAGTTTACAAAGGGCGAAGTATTACTTTATTGTTGGAACAGCCATGTTTTTAGGGCTTTTCTGAAAGGAAGCAGATCGTGGAGGAGTCTCACAGCAAGTGGTAGATCATTCCATAGCTTTGCTGCTTTCAGCTCGAAAGAGCAGCCTCCAATTCGAGAGTATTTCACTACTGGAGTGCAGGCTAGGGCCAATGCGGCAGAGCGAAGAGAGCGTTGAGGATGATAAAATTGCATTCTCTTCCTCATGTAGGGGGCACCGTACCCATGTAAGCCTTAAAAGCCAGCACCAGGGCCTTGAACTCTATCCGCTTCCGGATCAAAAGAGAGTGGAGAGACTTCAGATGAGCAAACATTCGGGTCGTGGGGCCAAGAGAAAGAATAGCTCTGGCCACCGCATTTTGCACTACTTGAAGGCAGGTGAGTAAATACTCTGGAAGCCACAGATAAAGAATCTTAGCGGAGTCCAGCCTCGATCCAATCAAGGCCTGGACCACAATTTTCCTGCAGGGGATCGAGAGCAATGGAGAAACTGTTTAATCATTTTAAAAATCCCAAAGCACTGGCCAGCCACCCTCTGGAACTGTAGCTTCATACTGAGAGAATCATCAATTGTTATGCCAAGGTTTTTTACAGACGATACTGGGTTGGCTGGCGGGTGCATGTCCTGCTGCCACCTGTTCCACCATAAGTTGTTAGAAGGGCAATCAAAGAACATGATCTCCGTCTTGTGAGAATTACATTCATTTCATTCAACAGGAGCCAGGAGAACACCGCCGACAGGCAGGCCATAATAGCTTCCCCCTTAAACTCCGAAACTTTGTCGCATGTAAAAAGGATTTGGGTGTCGTCAGCATACAACACTATTTTGGCTCCATGCGACTCAACCAGACTGGCCAATGGGGTCAATGTACAGATTGAATAGAGTTGGGCTAAGCACCAAGCCCTGGAGTACGCTGACCTCCAAAGGAGGAATTAGGGCAGAAAGAGGAGGAGTCCACACAGTTTGTTGGCGCACAGACTGAAAAGAAGCAAACCATTGGAGAACCATCCCTCTAAAGCCAGCCTCCTGGAGTCTCTTCAGGTGTCGACTATGTCCCTCTAAAGCCAGCCACCTGGAGTCTCTTTAGGAGTCGACAACGTCCCTCTAAAGCCAGCTTTCTGGAGTCTCTTCAGGAGTCGACTATGAGGGACGGTTTCAAAGGCTGCTGAGAGATCTAACAATATCAGCATAGCCTTGCCACCTTTATCCAAGATGTCCTTAATGGATTCTGACATTTCCAAAAGCGCTGTTTCGGTGCTGAAATTCGGCCAGAACCCTGATTGGCTCTGAGGCAGGGTGTTATTCATCTCCAAAAAGGCATAAACAACTGCGTGAACATATTTTTCCAGTACTTTGGAAAAGAAAGGCAAAAGGGAAATAGGCCTATAGTTAGCGGGAAGCTCTGGATCCAAATTGGTCTTTTTTAGAAGGGGAAGGATAAGGGCTTCCTTCCACCTGCCAGGAACCAGCCGCTGCTGCAGGGAGGTATTCAAAATAGAGTTCACATAAGAATTATCCATTAATGCCAAAGTCGATGCAGGGCAAGGGTCGGAAGGGGCCCCTGATTTTAGGTTCTTCAAAATGCCCAATGAAGTAGCCAATGTCAAAGGAGGAAACTCGATGATAAAAGGACCGCTCTCCGGAGTGTCAGGGTGAGAGGGGACGTTATCCTGGATGTTAGCCTCAAGGGAGCTAGGAAAAGTGTCCTGGATCTTTCTAATTTTATCAGCAAAAAATAAAGCAATCTGATCCACCCATAGTGATGAGGGGGAGAAAGACCTAGTTACAACATTCGGGGATGCAAATTCCTTTACTATTTAAAAAATCTCTTCATTTGTATTCCCGGCGGCTTCCATTCTAGATGAGAAAAAAAATTCTCTTTGAGGATAAGTTTATGGTGCAGTTTAAGTCTTCTCAGGACTCTCAAAAGTTGTCTGTCACTCTTTCTCGAGTCTTTTACAGGTCCTCCTGCTTTCTTTAAGAGCAGGCGTCCACCAAGGAGCCGAGACTTGAGAGGTCAAGGCAGGATGAAAGAAGGGCGGGGCAGCGCTGCTGCCCGAAACAGAAGCCAGTTGTCCAGGACTATAACATCGTCTTCCACATTACCACTCAAAACGAGTGGATGGGAGCCAAGGGCCATCATCACCGCTTCCTGTGTAATACGGTGGTAGGGTCTAAAACTGCCCATACGAGGCTTACTCTGAGTACTAGGGGGTGTGGTCTCATGATGCACTCTAAACTCCAAATGAAAATGGTCAGATTGTCTTGTTGCTGCAGGGAGAAATTGTATCTGGACGTTGCCTATTTTTAAATCGTCGTAATACTCTGCAAAACTTTTAAAAATTGACTTGTGTTAAAAATTGACTTGTTGTGTTGTTATATTGTTTAATACTCACTACCCTTGCTCCCCACACGTCCGCACTACCTGCACCTTAATTTTGCTAAAAACAGCATCACTCACCACTTTGGTGAATCCCCAGCCGCCTACTTCCGACCGCCATCTTAGGTGAGGGTGCTCTGAGACGCTCCCTGGACGTCTCAGGGGGTAGCGCTCTAGTGTTGCTGTGCTATCCTCGGCAAACTCTATTTAGGGGACTAGTCGGGCTCACGCCGAGTACTGATTAGGATTGTCTTGCTGCTGCAGGGAGAAATTGTATCTGGACGTTGCTTATTTTTAAATCGTCGTAATACTCTGAAAAACTTTTAAAAATTGACTTTAGTTAAAAATTGACTCGTTGTGTTGTTATATTGTTTAATACTCACTGCCCTTGCTCCCCACACGTCCGCACTACCTGCACCTTAATTTTGCTAAAAACAGCATCACTCACCACTTTGGTGAATCCCCAGCCGCCTACTCCCGACCGTCATCTTAGGTGTGGGTGCTCTGAGACGCTCCCTGGACGTCTTGTGGGGTAGCGCTCTAGTGTTGCCGTGCTATCCTCGGCAAACTCTATTTAGGGGACTAGTCGGGCTCACGCCGAGTACTGATTAGGATTGTCTTGCTGCTGCAGGGAGTAATTGTATCTGGACGTTGCCTATTTTTAAATCGTAATACTCTGCAAAACTTTTAAAAATTGACTTGTGTTAAAAATTGACTTGTTGTGTTGTTATATTGTTTAATACTCACTGCCCTTGCTCCCCACACATCCGCACTACCTGCAGCTTAATTTTGCTAAAAACAGCATCACTCACCACTTTGGTTAATCCCCAGCCGCCTACTCCTGACCACCATCTTAGGTGTGGGTGCTCTGAGACGCTCCCTGGACGTCTGGGGGGGGGTAGCGCTCTAGTGTTGCCGTGCTATCCTCGCCACACACTATTTAGGGGACCAATATGCAGGAGCGCAGCGCACGCGCGCAGCGGAGAGCCGAAGGAGCGCCAGAGGAAAGCCCGTCTGTGCCCCTCCGGGCACCGGACGGGCCAGGGCCATGAATGCTGCTGTACTAAAGTACTCTAAGGAAGAGTTATTGAATATAGGAAAGAGGACAGGGAAGATACAACTAACAGCTCAACCAACAAATATCATAACTCTATATTGCAGGATGATTAACAGCAGATCCCTGGTTAAACATCACCAGGAGGTGTCAAGTTTGTTAAATGATATGGATCTAGATGCCCTTTTTATCACGGAAACGTGGACCTGTGCAGACACCTCGGTAGAGCTGGGTTTTGCATGCCCGAAGGGTATAATCTGTTCCATAAACCTAGGCCGCAAGGAAGAGGTGGGGGACTCGGGGTGATTATAAGAATAAATGGGATTTTTCCCCCCTACAGATTGATGGAATAGTGGGGATAGAAATACTGGGGTTCTCTCTGCAAGAAGCCAAAGGAAGAATTCTGACTGGTATAATCTGCTATAGGCCGCCCGGCGCGGATTCACAATATCAGGCGCTGTTCGATACCATTGCTGCCCTTGCTTTGACCCACTCTAGATTGATGATTCTGGGACATTTCAATCTATGGGACAACGGATCCCTGGGGAATCATCTGAAGGATCTATATGATATCTGTGGTAATTGGGGCTTTGATCAGCTGGTACACAAACCCACTCATTTAGGTGGTAATATTCTGGACCTGATTTTTGCTAACCAGAGTGAGACTAAGATGATTGATATCTTACCTCAGTGCTGGACTGATCATTCCCTGATTTACTTCCAGATCTCCGTACCCATTGAAGGGAACGGAATTAAGGGCCCCGTAACTTACAGGAAGGGGAGAAATTGGGCTAAACTACTAACGGACAAATCAAAGCCTATATTTACAAGTGAGATATCCCACGACCCAGAGGGGCCAATAGATCTAAACTATCAGGAATACTGTAATTTTATCACAAATACCCTGGATAGACTTGCCCCTTTGAAAAATGTAAAGAACAAAAGGCATCCATCAGCGCCCTGGTTCAATGAGGAGCTGAAATCCCTGCGTAACCAATACGGTCCGATGGAAAGAAAATGGCGAAGACGCTATTTAGAGCCAGACAAACAACTGCTGAAAGTGGAGCAGGCAAAATACAAAGAGGCCATTGCTAAAACTAAGGCACTCTTCTATGCCACCACTATCCTCCAATCACCCAACAGTACCAAAACCCTTTTTAATGTCATAAGGGACCTCTCACACCCCACCTGCATGAGCAATAAGGTGGTCGCAACCCAAGAATTGTGTAATGAGATCGCCATTTATTTTGAATAAAAAATTGCAAAAATTGTGGGTGGGTTGGAGGAGGGCTAGTAGTAATGACCTGACAGATCTGCTAGCAGAGGAGGAACAACCAATAGTTTTATCATCATTGGAAAGTTGTATCCCTTTGACAGAGGAGCTCTCCCTTAGCCTGGCACATAGTGTGTCATCAGGGTCCCCTTTGGACCCCCTTCCACATAAGATCTGGAAGGAATACGGGCCAGAGCTATTCCTCTGGATGCATCAGATCTGTCGTCAGTCCCTTGAGGAAGGCGTAGTACCGGAGGCAGGGAAGCAGGGGGTGGTTACTCCCCTGCTAAAATAGCCTTCACTAGATCCCACCATCCCGGCACACTTTAGACCCATATCTCTCCTGCCCTACCCGATAAAGATCGTGGGAAAACTAGTCGGTAGGTCCTTGTCAAGCTACCTGGAAAACAACTGCCTATTGGACAAAGACCAATTTGGCTTCCGTCCAGGACACGGAACAGAAACTGCATTGGCAACCATGTTGGACACTCTTCGAATGCGAGCCGACTGTGGCAACTCCTCAGTACTTGTGCTGTTGGATATGTCGGCCGCATTCGACATGGTTAGCCATGCAGTTCTGTTAAGCAGGCTGGAGAAACTGGGTGTGAAAGCCAAGGCTCTAAAGTGGCTACAATCCTACCTGATGGGTAGACAGCAGGCCGTGACCCTGTCCCCCTTTACTTCTCCAAAGTCTTTGGTCTGTCATGGAGTACCGCAAGGTTTTTCGATTAGCCCAATTCTTTTTAATTTATATCTGCAGCCCTTGATCCCTATGATAAAATCATATGGGATCGATTTAATAAACTATGCCGACGATACCCAATTGGTGTTCTCCCTAGAAGGAAAGCAGGCAGTAAACATGGAGACCTTCCAGAATTGCATGAGTAAGGTCTCTAGATGGCTGAAAATAAATTCCCTCCAATTTAATGAGGGGAAGACGGAAGTAGTTTACTGCCCGTCAGTCAAACTGAGCCAGCAACCGTCCTGTGAGATCAGGCTTGCGCCGGGAGCTGAGCCTGCATCCCAGTTAAGACCGTGCGCAATTAAGGAGTAATGTTTGATGCCGATCTCCAAATGACCTCGCAGACCAATAAAACCATCAGTGTCTGCTACGGTTTGTTGAAAGCGCTCATACAGATCCTGCCCCTTCTGCCAGATGAGACTAGACAGCTAGGGGTCAGAAGTGTGATCCTGGCTAGACTGGACTATTGTAATTCCTTATACCTGGGAGCCCCCCTTTACATCTTACAGGGGCTCCAGAGAGTCCAGTCTATAGCGGCCAAGTTGGCTCTTAACAGACCCCGTAGCTCCTCTACCACGCTGGTGCTCAGAGACTTACACTGGCTGCCAATTGGTAGCAGAGTGGCATTCAAGTCTCTATGTATCGTCTATAGAGCATTACACAGTATGGGACCCATCCCATTTCAGGAAAGGCTCACTTGGTATAAACCTACCAGGTCCCTGCACTCCTCCAGCCTGGGGCTGGTAGCAACCACCAGGATTAGGAGGTCAAGGATGGGAGGTAGAGCCTTCTGTACTTCGGCATCAAGGCTGTGGAATGAGCTACCCCAGAATATTAGGCAAATCGACACCTTGCTAGGATTCAGAAAGAGTCTAAAAACATGGCTCTTCGCCAAAGTTTAATTCCCAGGCCCCATCAAATAGTGCTCAGTTGTCTTTTTCATCTGACATAATTACCCCTGTATTGTTGCTTCATCGAACTACATCCTTATCAGGCGCCAGGATACCCGTAGGGTGGCAGTTGTGCGGTATAAGAAATAAATACAATACAATACAATACACCAGTGGCCTGGGAGGAGAGATATCTAAGTCCCATGTGGAAAAGACCTGGTCGAGAGTATGACCCTTTTCGTGAGTTGGGGTCAGGAAACAAGGATTCAAGTTAAAGATATTCAGCCCCTCCATTAAACTAGTAGCCTCTGAGTTGTTGATATTATCCATATGGTCATTAAAGTCCGCTAATATAATGCAATGTTTATAATTGAACACAATGGGGGCAACAGTATTGCTGATAGCCTCACTGAACAGCTTAGCGGGACCCAGTGGTTTATAAACAAGTAAACCGGCCATGGATTGGTGAGGAGATATTACTAGATGGAAACCAAGGGTTTCAGCCCCTACAACATCTTCTGAATGAAGAAGCACGCAGGAGTTGGTGCTCTTAAAAATAATGGCTATACCACCACCCCTGCTGTTGGGCCGTCTTTCCGGACCATTTGGTAACCCTTAGGAATGGCTGAAGCAACTACAGGATTGGATGAGTCACATAGCCAGGTCTCCATTAGAAATAGTAAGTAGTAGTAAGTTTATTGCTTGATTAATTAAAATCTTAGCAGTACACACATCAGTAAAAAATTTATAAAAGGATACATATATGTGACATCATTTCATATTGTCTTAAAAAAAAAAAACAACGTGATGGATATGCATTAAAATCGACCAATTTTCGGGTTAAAATGACATACAGTTTGTTTGTGATGAAGGTATAAAATTTAAGGAAGAAGTAAGGGTGAGTCCCCGTCTGGGGGTGACGCCAGTGTCCATAGGTCTAATAGTCTATTGTGTGGTTGTGGACGACTGCCTCAGGGTCGGAACGTAGTGAAAGTCAAAGAGAATTGCCGGATAAAAGAGCTTAGGTGAGCGCAACTGTGCTCAGGCTGCGGCGAGAAGCTTTATTTGGGCAGTTTTCATGTAGCGGACGAAGCTGCAGGTTAGTTTAACGTTGGCCCCGCTGAAGCACGCCTTCACTGCCTGTCTGCACGTCCGGATATGCATTTCATTTAGATGCGGTTTTAGCAGTTCTCTCCTCTCCCGGTCTAGGAACTTACATATGCATAGGAGATGCAGCATATCTTCTTTAGTTTCGCCACATAGTCTGCATTGTGTAGATGTGAATATTCATTTCCAGGGGGGCAAATGTGGTTTGACAGGAAGGATGCCCATCCTCAGGGCCAAGAAGCCTTCTTTTAAAGGCCCGGAAAAGCTGGTACCGAAGTACGGTTGTGGTGAGCATTTTGGATAGCTTTGTATCACGAACCAGCTATGGGCCCTCTTATTTAGACATTCTTTATCACTTGCGGTGGAGACGAGCTTTGTTGACTTATTCACCAGGTCTTTTACGGTCTTGAATGGGAGTCCTGACTCCCATATATTCTCCAGGGCTAACAAGCTGATCCCTGATTGGAGGTAGTCTTTGGCCGGTGAGGCATGTTTCCATTGGAATGAGTTCAGCGAGCCCGCCTCTGCACTCTTTATTTTATACCAGTTCTTTACATACGCGGCCTTCCTGCTTATTCTCTGGTTTACTATTCCAAATTCGAGGCGTAGTTGGGCTGGGGAGGTGTATTTAGGAAGCTTGAAGATTATTCTTAAAGCTTTAGCAACCGTTTTATTGAGGGTTTCTTCGTCCGACCCTCGCAAGGCCTCGCTGCCGTATGTGAGCGTGGGCAGCAGCTTTGCGCGAAGCACTTCAAGCAGCGGGAGCAGGTTTGGTCCTGCTATTTTGCTTTTAAGATTTTTCAGGGTGATTGCTAAGATGGTTCCTCGTCTCTGAATCAACTCTTTTTGTTGGTCATATGTCCCATTCTTATCAAAGATAATTCCTAGATATTTATAGTCGTGGACGACTTCAAGTTCTCTCTCACCCAGCTGCCATTTCAGTCGCTTTTTTGGGTTGCGCTGGTTTAGCACCATTATTTTTGACTTTTCTAAGTTGATTTCTAACCCGTTTTTTGAGGCGTGGTTGTTCGTAGTATGGAGCAGGTGTTGTAAGCCGACTGGGGTTTGGCTGATTAAAATCAGGTCGTCGGCGTACAGTAAATTTGAGAGAGGGAGGCCTCCCAGGTTTGGTGCATGATGGTTACAATTATCTAGGTCAGTTGAAAGATCAGCCACGAAGAGGTTAAATAGAGTGGGGGCCAAAACGCACCCCTGCTTTAAGCCTCTGGAGGTTGGGATCCGCCTGGATACGATTGTACCACTCCCCAGTTTTATTTGGACCCATGTATCTGAATGTAGTAGGATGAGTTGATTCAGAAGGGCGGGAGGAATTTCCCATCGTACTAGCTTTGACCATAGCTTTCCTCGATCTATGCTGTCAAAGGCAGCTTTGTAATCGATGAAACAGACAAATAATGGTTTTCTTGCTGCTTTTGTCGAATCGGCTAAAAGGGAAAAAGCCAGGATGTTTGTGGTGGTCCCCAGGTTTTCCTGGAAGCCTGTTTGGTTAATTGGAATTAAGGCATTTTCCCTTGCCCATTCCCGGAGGTCGGCTAGAATAAGTCCCGCGTAGTACTTGGCCTCAATGTCAATGAGGGCGATGAGCCTGTAGTTTTTTGGTTCACTTTTACAGCCTTTTTTATAGATAGGCGAGAGGATTGAGCCTTTCCAGGATTCTGGGATTGTTCCTGTTGTAGTAATGTTGCCAAAGAGCTTTAGTAATGAGCCAGACCAATACTTTTGATCTTGTTTGTATAACAATGGGGGCAAGCCGTTTGGCCCGGGGGCACCCTCTTGGTGGCTGTGCTGTATTCTGTCCTCGATCGTTTTTAGGGAGGAACTAGGTGGTAGATTGTTCCTATAAAAGGTGGGCCGAGATAGATCAGCATAGAACTCAGCTGATTTTTGCAAGTTGCTTTGGGGGCCTACATTAAAGTAGTGTTGCAGATAGGTTGTCCAAACGTCCTCCGTTATGTAGGAGTTGATCCTGGGTGCCAATGGATTTTCGATGCTCTTGACCGTTTGCCAGAATCTGGCACTGTTATTCATTTTGGCACCATGGAGTAGTTTAGCCCAGAGTGATTCTTTGTATTCCTTTTTTGCGCGCCAGATGATTTTCTTTTTCCTTGTTCGAAGTTTTCTTAGTGCATCTATGGTGCCGACAGTTGCGCTGTTTTGGCGGATAGAGCGAATTGCTCTGTTTATGTCGCCCCTTAGGTGTCTTAGTTCGGCATGCTCACTTGATGACAAGTGGGTGCACTGGTTTGTTCCTGCCCAGATGCTTTGTTCTGGTTGAGGCACTTTTTGTACTGGTTGGGTGACGGCAGGTGGGGCGGGTTGGCCCATAGCTTTGGTAAAAATTTCCCAGGCATGGACGGTGCTTCCTTCAGTGAGTTTGATTTCTTCCCACGTTGTTTTTGCAGCAGCTGCTAGCTTTTCTGGGTCGCGTATTTTACAACGGATTCTCCTATGTTGGTATCTCGTGATCTGACAGGGTTCTGAAGTTGCGTATGTTGTGGCAGTGCCCTGGATACCTAGAGTGAGTTCTTGGGGCTGATGGTCACTGTAATCGGACACCCCAATCCTGAAATCTTTTACTAAGCCCAGAAGTGGGAGGGCGACGAAGGTATAGTCGATTGCGGTGTTGACCGCGTTTCTGTGGAAAGTTGGGGCTTGAGGTCTGTCCCCTGGCATGCGGCCGTTTAGTGCTACCATTGAGAGACTTTTCAGTTCTCTGTGCCGATCTTTCGAGATTTTTGTTGGATTGCCCCACTTGTAGGTGTCCTGGGAGATGATCCCCCATGCTCGATGTTTATCGTCATCTAGGTTGCAGTCTCCTGTTACCTCCCCTAGGAACATGTTGAAGTCTCCTGTTAGGATATAGTTCGAGCTTTCGTCCTCCGTTATTAACCAGGTAAGTTCGAGTATCAACTGCTTTGCACCAGTCCTCTTGCCCTGGGGGTGGATATAAGTGTTTACCAGAGTTATGTGTTGTTGGTTACTTTGGCCCCGCATTTCGAATTGGATTGCCATTATTTCAAGGGATGTGATGTTTTTGGTCGTATATTCTTTCCCTGCGGTTATGGCTGCAATCGAGGCGTAGACGGTTAGTCCTCCTTTGCGGTGGCCATAGATCGATTGTCGGGCTGCAGGGAGGTGGTAGGTCTTGTAGCCTTGGAGATGTGAGGGGTCCTCCAGCCAAGTTTCCTGTAGGAGAACTAGATCAAAATTTTGAAAGTATAACAGTAGTGAGGGATCGTTGATTAGAAATAGAAAATCCGGGCAAACCTCTTCCAATAATTCAAATATATTGAGGGCGTGCTTATGCATAGATCTGGTGTTGAGGAGCAGGCAAAGCAGTTTACCTTCCATCATGGCTTTGTTCAAGCTGGAGGACCCGGGAGAAGCTTGAGTCAGGCGGTTACTGGTAGGTTCAAAGGATATGATATGCGCCCAACCACAGTGGGAGCATAATGTACTCTTAGATATACTGTCAGAGGACAGTGGGGTGCAGCAGCTCACACCTTTAGGCATTTCCCCTAGTCTATCTATGGAAAAAGTCTGTCGAGCAGTAATAGTTACAAAGCCACTGGTAGCATTTCCGGCGCCGGGCTGTTCCGGGATGCAGACGGGGGCAGAAGGGCTTGCCTTTAGTGCGGCTTCAGCACAATGTCATCACAAATCATGTTAGGTTCGACAATAGCTTGCATCCTCCCAATCAAGAACAATGAGATTCTATTCTTATGTGTATATTACTAAATATCAGGTCTCTGTCCAAACACAAGTATGAAATGTGGGACTTCATAGACCAGCACAATCCTGATATACTTTTTTTAACAGAAACCTGGGCCAACAGTTATTCAGATCCAGATCTCAAGCTGGCAGTACCTAAAGGCTATGAGCTCTTTAGAATAGATGGGAAAGTGCAACTGGAAGGGGGAGTTGCACTTGCCCACCGAAACAATATTAAGGTATCACTGGCGGTCATTCCCCACCTGAGGAGGAAGCTATTATGTTCTCCTTCAAAATCAACCATAAAATAGCGTTCAACGGAACTATCATATATCGGCCACGTGGGACAAAGTACAAAAAGCTCCAAATGGTAAACTAAACGAACAGCTATGGAAGGAGATAGAACAACATTCCAAATCACCTACTGCAGAATATCTTTATAGCAGTTTAAATGGGTTGAGCCTATGTCAGCTTTGGGAAACATCAACAACTACAATTATTTTCAAAAAACTAGTGTGGAAAACAGTGAAACTTCTTTCCTTGCTGGAGGACAAGGCCACATTGACAATAAGGGCCCATGGCTGGATGACATTAAAGACATATACAATCTCGGCCACCGAAGCCTATTTCAATCTGGGGTATGACAAGAATATAAAAATTGCTTTCATTAAGACAGACTAGGGCTGTTACCCTGCAGTAAACATCTTCCTCCCTGGTTAAGAGAGAAAGCGGGCACTGCGTGCCACTTATGTGGTTCAGCATCGGAAGATCTGCTGCATTTACAGTGCTCCTGCAAAAAACTGCTTCAAGAATGAAAACAACGGTTGAGGTGACATTTTAATCAGCGGAGGATTCGCACCAGGAGGCAAGCTTTACTGGCATGATTTGCACCGAACGATCCACAACTGAATTGCAGTCTGGTGAAGTATCTGAAACTGCGCGATAGTAAAATGCCTGAAATGGAGACCTAAGGAATTTATGTGGGGAACACATGGGCAAATGTTCTGAGGCGCACTCAAGAAATTTCCCTTCAAAGAAATTAACATTACCTCTGCAGTACGCGGAGATCGGACAGTACAGTACCTGAGGGCATGGTACATAAAAAAGAGGGATGGTTCGCCAAGGTCAGAAGGGCTTGTCAATGGTCGGCAAAAAGATTTGTTGGATAGTGTGGAATGCTGAGGCAGCAATTGGAAAGAAATTATACATTTTGCTGTTATAGCTGCTTCGTTTTAGAAATGTCATGCTGTTTATTTTTAAGAAGCTTTTAAAATTAATATTCATGAAGGAATGTTTTGTAAATAGATATAAATTGTGTATTTTGTTTTGATAACGTTGGCATTTTTGCAACAGTGTTAATTAACTATGCAAATAAATGTATACCTTTAAAATATATCGGCCACCTGGCCCTAGGAATAGATTTGTCTCCTTAATGCAGAGCTTTCTGGAATCTTGCATGGAATTCTTCATTTTCATATTACTAGTTACCGAGCCAACACACATTGGTAACCATACTCTTGATGGTATCTTCACCAACAATACACTGATCTCCTTTCATAAAGCTTTGCCTGCAGCCTGGTCAGACCACAGCGCTGTATTTTTGGAATTAACTATTCAAGGAGAGTTTTCTAAAATAGACAATTCCAATAACTCAAATTCAAGTCGCCCTTGGCAAGAGATAAACACTCTGGAATTGGACCAGGTCCTATGTCTAACCACGGTGTGTTACCGCTACAACGCATCTTTTACAACGCGTTCCGTTACAACGCGATTTTTACATCGCAATTACCATTACAATGCATGCCATTACAACGCATGGCATTACATAGCAGATGCTATTACAACGCATGGCATTACATCGTAAGTATTGGTAAGTATTTATTTTTTTTTTTAATTTTATTTAATATTTTATAATTGATTTAATTATTATTAATTATTTAAAAATATTTATTTCGTTTTTAAATATTAATTAAATATATTAATTTAAGTATTTTTTAAAATAAGTATGAGTATAGGAGTATATGTTTTGGGGTACTGATGTATATGTTTTGGGGTGTTTGGGTATTTTTAGGTTTTAGGGCAGTGTTTGGGTTTTGGGGTACAGGGGTGTTTTTAGGTTTTAGGGCAGTGTTTGGGTTTTGGGGTACAGGGGTGTTTTTAGGTTTTAGGGCAGGGTTTGGGTTTTGGGGTACAGGGGTGTTTTTAGGTTTTAGGGCAGGGTTTGGGTTTTGGGGTACAGGGGTGTTTTTAGGTTTTAGGGCAGGGTTTGGGTTTTGGGGTACAGGGGTGTTTTTAGGTTTTAGGGCTGGGTTTGGGTTTTGGGGTACAGGGGTGTTTTTAGGTTTTAGGGCAGGGTTTGGGTTTTGGGGTACAGGGGTGTTTTTAGGTTTTAGGGCAGGGTTTGGGTTTTGGGGTACAGGGGTGTTTTTAGGTTTTAGGGCAGGGTTTGGGTTTTGGGGTACAGGGGTGTTTTTAGGTTTTAGGGCAGGGTTTGGGTTTTGGGGTACAGGGGTGTTTTTAGGTTTTAGGGCAGGGTTTGGGTTTTGGGGTACAGGGGTGTTTTTAGGTTTTAGGGCAGGGTTTGGGTTTTGGGGTACAGGGGTGTTTTTAGGTTTTAGGGCTGGGTTTGTTTTTTGGGGTACAGGGGTGTTACGACTTTATATAAATTAAATTAATTAAATTAATTTTATTTAATTTAATTAAAATAATAACTATATTTACAATTATTAATTTAATTGTATTAATAAACGATTATAATTAAATTATATTATTTAAAAATGTTTAATTAATTAAATTCTTTTAATTTTATTAAATATAATTATATTATGTATTATTTATAACTTAATTAAATTATAATTATATTTATTGTTAATAATTACATTATATTATTTTCTATTTATAAATTTTTTATATATCATTTATTATATTATTTTAAATATATTACATTAATATCAATTTTAATATTAATTAAATTACTATAATTAAATTAATTACTGTTTTAAAAATGTTATATTATTTTTATTATTTTAAATTAATTTAATTAATTTTAATACATTTTTTTTTAAAAAGATATACTTACCTATACTTACGATGTAATGCCATGCGTTGTAAAAGTATCTGCTATGTAATGCCATGCGTTGTAATGGCATGCATTGTAATGGTATTTGCGATGTAAAAAACGCGTTGTAACGGAACGCGTTGTAATACATCGCGTTGTACTGACACCAATCCCTAACCACGCCCTGTCTAAATACTGACCCAAACTTTTCAGCTTACAGAATCAGAATCAGAAAATGCTTTATTCGATTTTAGCAATAAATAAAATCATAAAAGCAACAAGAATATACACACATTTCATAATAAATAAGTGACAACCTGATCGTTAAAAACACCATTAAAAAGGTATTAAATTGGTACATTTTTCCAGAATAAAGCATTTACATACTAACAGGTTCATAAATCATTACATTAATCATTAATCATTAAATTCCGCTTCCGCAAGATGCTTTTTAAAAACACAGTCATGACCATGATTCATTTTCCATTTTCCAGTTGCTGTAAACTTAAAAACGCTGGTCGGCATTGTCGCCAATAACCCTGTCTCAGATATTGTTTAATCCATCTACTACGTTCCCTATCATAGTATTTACAGAATAAAATCACATGAAAAGTAGATTGCATAGATAGATTATCGCATGGGCAGGGTTCCAAGGTTCTTGTAAGTAAAACATTCTGGCGATCTCAAGGTGGCTATCCAACAACTGCCTTCAGCTTAATGCCTCCAAAACCGAGGTTCTCCTGATTGGCAATGGCACGCAGACTTGGGAAGAGCACTGGTGGCCTCTGGCGCTGGGACCTGCTCCTATACCCAAGGAGTCAGTAAAAAACCTGGGGGTGTTATTGGACAATACACACAATTTGGAGTCTCATGCTCAAAAAGTGGCAGGTACCTGCTTTGGGCGTCTTCGCTCTCTTAAACCCATTCTGGGTTTTTTTGAGCCTACTACTCGTCAGATTATAGTCCAGGCTTTAGTTCTATCTCACCTGGACTATTGCAATGCCCTCATGGTAGGATCCAACAAGACTGCAAAAAATAGGTTGCAAAGAGCACAGAACGCTGCCTCCCGCGTTCTATTTGCTCTGCCTAAAACCTGTCACACGTCCCCCCCTTCTCCGTCGACTACACAGGCTTCCTATACAACAGTGCATTCACTTCAAAACCCTCTGCCTTACCCATAAAATATTGTATAATGTTGGCCCCCATACTCTGCAGGGACTGTGCTCTTTCTATACTCCCACGTGCGCACTCCGCTCAGCGGACCTCTCACTTGCCTGTACTGTCAGAATAAGGAGGAGCAGAGCCGGTGGCCGCTCCTTCAGGTATCTGGCCCCTAAGCTCTGGAATTCTATCCCTCCTAAAGCTCGGGCTACTTCAAATCATCTGCAATTCCGAAAACTTATAAAAACCTGGCTGTTTGCATCCATCTAGCACCTCCTTTACCAAACCTGGATCTGGCATGTCTGCAAGCGCTGGGACGCCCCGTCGCTGGGGTAGCCATGCGCTATACAAGACCACATAACATAACAAAAAGCGAGGGAGGCCTCCTTTTAAATGCAATTCGGACAAGGAGCATAATAGTAAAGAACTGGGGAAGTCCCAAGACACTCAACTGTTAAGAAACACTTTAGTGTATTTCCCTTATACCTCACAATGCCAACTCAATCCAAAGATGTACAGTGTTATACAATTAAAACCATATAATGAACAAATTAAGAATTCTAAACAGTGTGTTTGTTGTGTTAAAAAAATACAATTTCTTATAAATCAATAAAAACAATGTTGTGTAACATAATTATAGTGCCACATTTCAAGTGCAGTTTCAGTTAAAAATCGAAATCAATACAAAATACACAGTTAAAAATTATCAAAGAATCACAGTTGTTGAGGTTGTCGGCGCAGCGTTTCGGTGTGTAACGATACCACCTTCATCAGGACAAACAATTCTGTGAATTAATTATTTACTATCCCTCTCATATTGTATTGGAGGAAGTTTGGATCAATGTCACTCAATTTGATAGAGGATCTGGTCTGTTTATTTCCAGTGTAAGGTTCCTTTCTTTATATATCAGGAACTCTGTGGTGATGAGAGTATTGCTGGAGGGGGGCCACCGTATTATTGCTAAAAAATCGCCACAAAACGGGGTTATATGGCCCTTACTGCAGCGTCACTGGATACCTTTAATTCTGCAAGCAGCGTCGGAGTATCTTTGTACAGGGTCTTTAATCAATTTGACCTTTTTGATAGTAATCGGCCTCCCTGCTCCCCTCACAGCTCCTCTCGTGGCTTCACTCGTGGGCTGACGTGGGCTAACTGACGGATCACCACACGAATATGTGACAGGGCTTTAGATTTAGAAATAATAACAGCATTCGTTTTTACAGAATCAATAGCACTCCACTTTAGCGCAAAGCCGTTTAAGCGTCCCAATGATATTTCTTGAGTCCATGCCAGGGACTCAATGGTAGCAGAGTTATTACAGTCAGGCAGTGATATGTTAAAACTAAGTAGTAGGTGGTCACTGAGGCCATTTGGATGAATCACAAAGTTTTCCACCCAGTTGAAATATCTACTGGGTATAAGGATAAAATCAATCACATACTGAAAGCCCTTTGCTATAAAAGTCGAACTAAATTCAACCAACGGGGCGCACATCTTGTTCACAAACCCAAAATCAAAAGAGGCCATGATGTCATTTATTTTTTCCCCTCTCTCTGAATGTGCAAAGTGATTCATACCGCTACTTCCTTCCCAGTTGTATTCTTGTAAATTGCATGCATTTAGATTACATATACTTATATAAATATCCCCTCACCATACCTGGATTACATCTCTTCCTTTGGCTGAATTTAGGTGGTTTAAGTCTTTAATTAAGTTGTTGATTACTTCTATAAAGTTCCCTTTATTAATGTTATTATAGAAATTTACCACCAACAACTCTAAGCCCGAATCTAGGTGAATAGATACCATTTGGTAATAGGGAGAGTACTTCGTCATTTTAACTTCCCGGACCCTCAGCATATTGGAGACATATACACAAATATCCCCCTTTATGTCTACCATGAGTGGAGCGTACTGCAGGAATGGGAAAGGTTTTATAGCCGTCCAAATGTATTTCATTTACAAGCCATGTTTCCTGGATGCAGAGGATATCGAAGTTCTTTATAAACTCCCCCCATACCACATTGGAAACTTTATTCTCCAGGCCACAGATGTTCCAAAAAACAATCCTTATGCATCTTCGTGATAACAATGGGTTAGCAGGAGAGGAATTTACAGTAGGGGGCCTAGGTTCTTCCCTTATAGCAACAGCCGCTATATGTACTGGGTTCTTTATGGTAATGCAATCCTCTGTTTCAGAATATGCTTGTACATTAAACAGACTTATCAAATTAACACACATATTTTTATTTATTTCACAGGCTGAGGGGTTTTTAACAGGCAAGGAGGATATGTCCAGTACTAGTTTTGGCGTGCTTTGGACTTCTGTTAGTACCTTTACTGGCTGGTCGCATCGTGTAGTGTTCAATCTTGGAGCAATACCCTGGTTTTGGCGTGGGACCTGTCTGCTCTCATGGATAATATGAGCTACTTTTTTACCGACCAGTCAGTCACAGTCATTAAGGCTAGAGAGCGCTTAAAATCTGTTTGGCCCTGCAAAAAAATGGAACCCATGTCTGACCCAGTTAGGTTCGCCTGGTGGCCCTACCCATAAAGGACGCAATCCTGGTTGTAAACTATGTGATGTTATCCTAACTTGTTGCCAACTGTTCCAGTTATCTGCAGTAGCAAGCTTCGTCATCCCATAGAAAAAACCTAGGGGTAAAATCTCAATACCCAGTCCCCTGGGCCCCCCACCATTCACTACTTCCCTTAATATCCTATCTACAGGCACTGGGCTGTTGAAATTATTCACAATACAGTCACCTTTTTTAGATTTACATGTCCTGCCAAGCCAAGACACCCGTCTTGTCATTATAACGCTATGCCCTGCCCTCTTGCCTTCTTCGGAATTACATGACAGCCAGTGCACAACCTTATTTCTTAGCTGGCCGTAATCCTCTTTGACTCCCTCAGAGAGGGGGGGTATGTTTCCTAGTACTAGAACCAAAGGTGAGGATTGTGGCGGTAAATTAATGACTGGTAGTGTGGACACAATTGTGGTAGTTTCAGTCAAGTGTCTTGCCCCCTCAATCTGTGCTGATAGAGAATTTGCCTTAGGGGTATTCTGTTTAGTGGCTTTACCATTATCTTCTACTAGCAGCCCGTCCTGACCTTGCCCGGGAGCTTTCAGGCTTCCCCTACCCCTGCCTGCCCCGACATTGCCCAGCAGCCCGTGCCCCCGCCCGCCCCGTCCCCCGCCTGCCGCCTGGGCCGACCCTCGCGTGGCCTGAGTCAATCCCCGTCCCCCGCCTTTCCCAACCCCTACCTGCCCCGACATTGCCTTTTGTCCATTCCCCGCCTGCAGCCCGTGCCCCCGCCCGCCCCGTCCCCCGCCTGCCACCTGGCCTGACCCTCGCATGGCCTGAGTCAATCCCCGTCCCCGTCCCCCACCTTCCCCGAAGCCCGCCTGCGCCGACATTGCCTTTTTGCCATTCCCCGCCTGGCCCGACACTCGCCTGCTTACCTTTTCCGCCGCTCCTGAGTTCACAGCTCCTCGCCGCTCTGCTCCTCACCGCTAGTCCGCCGCCGCTCTTCCCCCGTGCCATGTCCGCCTCTCCGTGCTGCTCTTCACGTGACCGCTCCTCCCCCGCGCCATGGCCGGAGCTCCTCTGGCGCCGCTCTGACGCCGCTCCTCGACGTGAGCACGCACGTCGCAGCCGGCGCTACTTTGGGGGGGACTACTTTTTTTTAAAATATTAATTTTATAAATAAGGTTTATTTTTAAACTTTATATAGCCTATAACCATCTACACACCCTGACGATTTCTGCGGTGTATCGGGTGTGTCGATTGGCGCAGTGGTTCCGGAGTTTACCCGCCTCAAAGCCTGAAACTTTCTCCTTTATTATGGTAGTAGAGATAGCTACGTTTTTACCTGTGTCTTCCTTTGTCACACCCTCTATGTTTTTAGAAGGCCTCCGTTCCTCAGCTACTCTAGCTGGATTCAAGCAAAAAGTAGGTAGGGGGGTTTTGGCCTGTTTACTTACGTCTATAGCGGTACCCCTACTGTGGTTGTTATGAGCGAAAGACGCCAACTTGTGTGTGTTCTCTGCAGTTACCTTATAAAGATTATCCACCTTGTCACTTATTACCCTTAAACTCTCAATAAGGGGGAGCGTAAATGATTTTAACAACTGTTCCATTTGGGATAGGGTACATACAGCATCACTGGGTGCTGTTATAGCAGGAGTTAAAGGCTGAAAACCCATACTGGGTGTGTGTCTAGCTATTACAGGCATACATATATCTTTGGTAGGGATTGTCTTTACCAATTTGTTGATGTTTTGGGGACTTTCGATTTCCTGCCTATTTGACGGCCCCCTCCCCTTTTCCTTTTACCCTCTTGTTTGGGGCTTATAGGTTTATCCTTAAGTTTGCCTATATTCTTAGAAGATATAAACAATGGGATGGAAATCTTCAGTGGATAGGCTATTATAAGATAAAGAATTCTCGTAATCAGAAGAAATTGTCCCATCTGGTTTTTTTCTTGGGGATATTTGTCTGATCGCACTGTTTGTTTCTCTGTCCGCGTAATCTGGGGTAACAGCGTCCCTTATATCACCCAGGGAAGACCTCTTAAAGCCTAGAAGTTCCAGAGAAGGCCGCTTCTCAGTCAGGGCTATTTCATGCTCTAACGCCATGCTTGCCTTTTTGATGTAATTATCCAGGGTACCTGTAATGCAGCCACCAGATTTGGTGATTGCTGACTTCTTTCCTTTCCTAGGTTGATGAGCCATTCCGCTGGATATGTTCTTTAGTTCTGACACCCTACTTATACAACAAAATTTGACCTGGCTGCCCCTATTAGCTCTTACCAGCTTACTGCCAGCGTTAGGGGGGTGGCCCAGCCTTGTCTTCTCCTGCCTTGGACGGCCGTAGACAGCCCGCCCTTCTCCCGGGCTTCTCCCAGCGTGCTTTTTCAGTGCCTCTGGGTGCAGGCTGAAGGTAGGCGGCGTCAGCCGCAAAGGCTCTTGGGGGCTGTAGTCCCCCCCCCTCCCGGCGGCCTCAACGCGGAATGGAGTAGCGTCACTGGCGGCGGGGGGGCCTGGGCTGATGGCAGGAGCCCGCAGCAGGGAAGCGGAGGAGCCGCAGAGGACCTGGGCGTGTGACAGGACCCCGTAACAGCAAGTTGCTGAGGAACACCAAGGGCAAGCAACCGCAATATGCAGAGGATTTCAGCTTACAATTTTGATAACTGGTTGGCACCCTGGTACACGTCGGAACTGAAGATATTAAAAAGATTGTGTAGGACCAAAGAACATACCTGGAGGAAAGATTACTCGCCAGAGGAAAAAGATCGTTATAGGAAAGCTATTGATAATTATAAAAAAGCTATCATCGCAGCAAAGCTTTTCAAAACAGTCATGACCCTATGCAAACTAGACAAGAGTAAACATCACACTCCCAAAGCTGACTTCGGCAATAATTTAGCTGATTGCTTTTTCAGCAAAGTAAAAAGAGTCTTTGATGAATTCTCTAGCCATGAAAATGGCAGATAGCCTATATGTAATGGATGATCTAGAGAATGGGTAAGTGACCATACAGTCTCATCTTAGCCATTTCAACCGCCTAACACCTGAGCGAGTGGAGAAACTTATCCTGTCTACTAAGTCAGGCTCCCCGCTGGATCCCTGCCCAAATACGGTTCTCCATTTGGTACCTAGCACCATAGCGAGCTACTTAGCACCTTTTTTAAACATTTTAAACGCCAGATATTTCCCTAATATTTTGAAAAAGTCTCTAGTAAAGCCCATTCACTACTTCCAGTAGTCACATGAGCACATTCATTACCTTCTGCAAAATCCTTCAAGAACATAATCATCTTAACCTCCATTTCTCCTATGCCACCTCTAAACAGTGGGGTTGTGGAGTATGAAAAGGATCCCCTACCCTGTGCAAATAAGTCCTTCCAAGACCCAGGCCTTTCATCTACATTATTTCCTTTTGCGATTTAGTAGTGTTTCAGGTCTGGACAGGGGCCAGGTCCAGCTAATTCCATTAACTTGATTTCGGCCGTGCTCCTTTTCATGAATTATCCATCATCCTGAAAGACTCCATATCACTGAGAGATCCCTGTCCAACTTCCCATACCCATCACTCTCTATCTCTCTCTGTCTCTCTGACACTTTCTCTCTGTCGCTCTCTCTCTGCCCAACGTCTGTCAATGCCATCCTCACATATGTATGATTTATTTTTAATTGCAGAAAGGTTCTCTACATCAACTCTGTTTGGCACTCCCCAACCTTGTCTATAAACAATAGTGGTCATGTACCCTGGTGTTAGAGCTGGGGGTCTCTAGTTGGCTGAGGTAGGTACCTTAGTCCAAATAGGGACCCTTGCTTCTAAGTAAGGGAAAGGAAGGACACATTCTCATATAGCCCCTGCTCACCCCCTCGGTAGCTTGGCACAGGCAGCCAGGTTTATCTCCAGGGCAAACGTGTAAAGTATTTGCAACCATGCTCTCAGTAACCCAGTTATAATACCACACGAGTATCAGAAAAAACAAGTATATATTTATAAAAAAAAGATATACAATGAGACCACACGATAAAAATCCAACATATGCTTTTTTGTAATATATCACCTTGCCGGTTATTAGGCCAGCAAGCCCTTGAAGGTTCTTGCAGTATTAATGAGCAATTCTCGATGATCCTTTGCAGTCCTAATGCAATGCTATGCAGTTCGTAATGCAATAATCAGGTACTTCATGATGTACAAATAATGCAGTGCATAACGCAACAATCAGGCAGTTCGTATTGCCAAAATAATGCAATTCGTAATGCAACAATCAGACAGTTCCTAATGCCAAAATAATGTACTCCGGCACCGATCGGGGTGCTCTGGATGGCCTCTATGCCACTCTCATTGACTGGCGGTCAGCTACTGACAAAATATGCCCCCAACACTGTCATGATGGAAAACAAAGTGCAGCACCACACTCCGGCCCCGGTACTGCCACTCCTCAGCAAGTATGGGCCACGATAGGGACTTGAGCGGAGGCTCATGTTGCAAAGAAGGGAAGAGCCAAGAGCATTTCTCTTGTCGCCTGCACCCCGCCCCAGGCAGCGACACACGCACGCCCGCTGAGCGTTACCTAGAGTGTATGATCTCACTCTCCTGTACTCGTGGCTTGGGCCTCCAATGCGACTTCGTTGATCTTGGGCAGTAGAAGTCGGACCATTGATGGTGAGGGTCGAGGTCTCTCTTTAGCAAAGGCAGGCTCGGGCCGGTTGTGGTGAAATCCCACACCTCCTCTGGGGATGTCGGTTCGGGCCAATGGCAATGAAGATCGCAGCACTTCTGGTCTCGTTGTCGATCACAGCGGGGAACTTAACTGCTCCGTGACACACAGTCACGGGGCAACTTCTCACGTAGGTTTCAGGCTGCAACAGGGCACAAGCACACAGCGTCGCTGAGACTCACTTAAGCTTCAGGTGCACACGATCACAGGGCAATCCTCGTGAAGGTCTCAGGCTGTGCGAAGCACACGCACACAGCATTGCCAAGACTAACTTGGTCTAAGCGTGCACACGATCACAGGGCAATCCTCACAAAGGTCTCAGTCTGCGCGAAGCACATGCACACAGCATCGCCAAGACTAACTTGGTCTAAGAGTGCACACGATCACAGGTCAATCCTCACAAAGGCCTCAGGCTGCAGGAAGTACACACACACAGCATCGCTGAGACCTACTTGGACTCTAGGTACAAACAATCATGGGGCAGTTCTTAGGAAGGTCTTAGGCTGCAAAAAGCACACGCACCCAGCATCGCTGGGACACACTTGAAGAAGCCAGCCCTCCCCGGGCCCTTGGAGACATGTTACTTCAGGACACATCACACAGCAAAGTCCTTTCAAGCAGGGGGACACAGCACACAGTAAAGTGCCTTAGCCTGTCCTTAGTTAAATCAGCAGACTGCAGGCCAGCCCCAGAACACAAACCAAGGGTCAGTCCTTCTCCTCAGTCACTTCAGCTGTTCTTCCTTGGCAGCTGTTCCTCTTGACTGCGAAGTAGTTTTGATCCTTTTCAGTCTTGATCAGTCCAAAGGGGTTTCAGCTCTCATCGTTATATAGTTATACCCCTAAATGTCTTTGAAGTCTTTGTGTTCAGGGGGCCACTGACCCCTGTCCAAACCAGTTCTAGGTGTCTCCCTGACATTTACACCTTCTTCCTTTGATTAGTGGGGGTCTGGTTCCTCAATCACTCAGCAGGCAGTGGATTCATTCGTTTATGGCAGCAGCCCAGGCTCTTCACCTCCAGGGGCTACTTCTCCCCCCAAAACTCCAGACGCAGGTCAACTCGTGAGTCTCCTGAGGCGGAAGCCGGGAGTGAATCTGTTTATTTTAAAAACTCTGCTGTGTAATACTTTGTGATTTTAATCCACTTACCTGTGCACTGAAACAGCGCTTCTAGCGCTGCAACGAACACTCCATTTCGCCATCACTGAGGGCGAGGCGCCACGGCGGACACCCCCACCTCAGCTAGCCACGCCCCCTTCTTGTCACTATAAAGTGCGCGCAGCTGGAAAGCGCTTCACTTTAACTCGTGAGTCTCCTGAGGCGGAAGCCGGGAGTGAATCTGTTTATTTTAAAAACTCTGCTGTGTAATACTTTGTGATTTTAATCCACTTACCTGTGCACTGAAACAGCGCTTCTAGCGCTGCAACGAACACTCCATTTCGCCATCACTGAGGGCGAGGCGCCACGGCGGACACGCCCACCTCAGCTGGCCTCGCCCCCTTCTTGTCACTATAAAGTGCGCGCAGCTGGAAAGCGCTTCACTTTAACTCGTGAGTCTCCTGAGGCGGAAGCCGGGAGTGAATCTGTTTATTTTAAAAACTCTGCTGTGTAATACTTTGTGATTTTAATCCACTTACCTGTGCACTGAAACAGCGCTTCTAGCGCTGCAACGAACACTCCATTTCGCCATCACTGAGGGCGAGGCGCCACGGCGGACACGCCCACCTCAGCTAGCCACGCCCCCTTCTTGTCACTATAAAGTGCGCGCAGCTGGAAAGCGCTTCACTTTAACTCGTGAGTCTCCTGAGGCGGAAGCCGGGAGTGAATCTGTTTATTTTAAAAACTCTGCTGTGTAATACTTTGTGATTTTAATCCACTTACCTGTGCACTGAAACAGCGCTTCTAGCGCTGCAACGAACACTCCATTTCGCCATCACTGAGGGCGAGGCGCCACGGCGGACACGCCCACCTCAGCTGGCCACGCCCCCTTCTTGTCACTATAAAGTGCGCGCAGCTGGAAAGCGCTTCACTTTAACTCGTGAGTCTCCTGAGGCGGAAGCCGGGAGTGAATCTGTTTATTTTAAAAACTCTGCTGTGTAATACTTTGTGATTTTAATCCACTTACCTGTGCACTGAAACAGCGCTTCTAGCGCTGCAACGAACACTCCATTTCGCCATCACTGAGGGCGAGGCGCCACGGCGGACACGCCCACCTCAGCTGGCCACGCCCCCTTCTTGTCACTATAAAGTGCGCGCAGCTGGAAAGCGCTTCACTTTAACTCGTGAGTCTCCTGAGGCGGAAGCCGGGAGTGAATCTGTTTATTTTAAAAACTCTGCTGTGTAATACTTTGTGATTTTAATCCACTTACCTGTGCACTGAAACAGCGCTTCTAGCGCTGCAACGAACACTCCATTTCGCCATCACTGAGGGCGAGGCGCCACGGCGGACACGCCCACCTCAGCTAGCCACGCCCCCTTCTTGTCACTATAAAGTGCGCGCAGCTGGAAAGCGCTTCACTTTAACTCGTGAGTCTCCTGAGGCGGAAGCCGGGAGTGAATCTGTTTATTTTAAAAACTCTGCTGTGTAATACTTTGTGATTTTAATCCACTTACCTGTGCACTGAAACAGCGCTTCTAGCGCTGCAACGAACACTCCATTTCGCCATCACTGAGGGCGAGGCGCCACGGCGGACACGCCCACCTCAGCTGGCCACGCCCCCTTCTTGTCACTATAAAGTGCGCGCAGCTGGAAAGCGCTTCACTTTAACTCGTGAGTCTCCTGAGGCGGAAGCCGGGAGTGAATCTGTTTATTTTAAAAACTCTGCTGTGTAATACTTTGTGATTTTAATCCACTTACCTGTGCACTGAAACAGCGCTTCTAGCGCTGCAACGAACACTCCATTTCGCCATCACTGAGGGCGAGGCGCCACGGCGGACACGCCCACCTCAGCTGGCCACGCCCCCTTCTTGTCACTATAAAGTGCGCGCAGCTGGAAAGCGCTTCACTTTAACTCGTGAGTCTCCTGAGGCGGAAGCCGGGAGTGAATCTGTTTATTTTAAAAACTCTGCTGTGTAATACTTTGTGATTTTAATCCACTTACCTGTGCACTGAAACAGCGCTTCTAGCGCTGCAACGAACACTCCATTTCGCCATCACTGAGGGCGAGGCGCCACGGCGGACACGCCCACCTCAGCTGGCCACACCCCCATGACGCCCTCTCACACAGACATAAAAAATGTGCCTCGCTAGGAAGCGCAGCGGACGGGCGCAGCGGGCGCGCCGTCAGCGCGCCGAAGGCGCGCCAAAGGCAAGCCCGTCTGGGCCCGTCCGGGCCTGGACCGGGCCTAGGGCCAGTCCCCCTGCCTCTCTCACCAGCCCCGCCCGCACTTGCTGGACCAATACCCAATTCCACTCACTAAATACTCGCTCTTGCATGACTAGCACTCGTTGCATCCCAAACCATTTGGAGACCGCTCATTTCCATTGCCCGCAATGCAATTTCACTCTTCTGCCCTACCTACCTCGTCACTCCCCACGTCCCCCGTCCCAGCTTTCCTCCTCTAACCATCGCACCCTGAAAGCAGGTTTGATTAACTGCCGCTCTCTCCCCCGGCATGCCAATGACATCTGGATGTCCATCTCCTCCGATGAATGGGATATTCTCTTCCTCACCGAGTCCTGGATCACAGACTCCTCCTCTCCGGACATCTATCTGGCTATTCCCCCAGGATATGATATCAAATGCCTGAATCGGGCTGGTGGTAAGTCTGGAGGCGGTCTTGCCATCATTTTTAAATCCCTTTTCCAGCTGACCTTTACCAAACTCACCAACATTGGTACAATTGAAGCTATGTACTTCTCCATATCCGATTCAGCTGCAGTTATCCTGGCTGGCACATTAGTCTACAATCCCCCCCCTTCCACCTCCCCTTCTCTTATTGCCCTCGTCCACCAACTGGCCGACCTATCTCTAAAACACCAATATTTCATTGTTCTGGGCGATTTTAACCTCCACATAGATAACCCGCTCTGTGTGAAGGCAATCAACTTGTTGGAAACTATGGATAGCCTAAACTTCAAACAATTGGTCGTAGGCCCCACTCATGTGGCGGGTCACACTCTGGACCTCATATTCGCCAATTTCCCGCATATCACTGTCCTCCCACCCCTCCCTCTTATCTGGACTGATCATTACCTCATCCCCTTTTCTCTTGCCCTGGGACGCAAATCTGCCCCTATGGCCCCAAGGAAGGAGTTGGGAAGAAAGTGGCACAAGGTCACATGTGCCACCTTGGACCCGCTATTCCATTTTCAGACGGAGTACCTTTCACCGGACATAGATGAAAACGTTTCTATGCTGAATGATACCCTCGTCAATGCGATTGATTCTATCGCCCCCCTGAAAATCATCACCTCCACTAGATCGCGTCCCTCTGCTCCCTGGTTCTCCACCTCCCTCCGTGAGGAGAAAAGCAGATGCAAGGCTCTCGAACGCAAGTGGAGATTAAATTACGATCTCGAAGCCAAACTCCTATATAGGATTGCCCTGAAAAAATTCCTTAAACAAAAAAAAAGTGCTATGAAAGATCACTTCGCCTCTCAGATTGCTAAGGCCAAAAATTCATCTAAAACTCTCTTTAGCATTGTGAAAGATTTTATTAACCCCCCGGCCAGGGCTCCTCAGAACACCGCGAGTCAGGCTCTTTGCGAGGGACTTTCAGACTATTTTCTCGAAAAGATTAATAAACTCTGTGTTTCCTTCCCCACAGGATTTACCCCCGTGCCTCTTCCCACTAGTCCCCCAGAGTCACCGTCCTTTCTTGCCTTCAACAAACTTAACCAGGACGATGCTATCAGGTTACTCATACACTGCAAATCCGGCGCCCCCTCTGATCCTGTTCCTGCAAAAATCATGGGAGAATTGGCGCCTTCACTCGCTGGCCCCTTCCTCTCCATTTGGAATGCCTCCCTCCACCATGGCTTCTTCCCTACCACCTGGAAGGAGGCCTTGGTGATCCCAATTCTAAAAAAATCTGACGCAGATCCCACTGTTTTTGCTAACTATCGCCCTATTTCCCTTCTCCCTAAACCCGCCAAAGTCCTGGAAAAAGCCGTGCAGCTGCAACTCACGGAATACCTAGAAAATCATTCTCTGCTGCATGGATCACAATCCGGATTCAGAGCCGGATTCAGCACTGAGACGGCCCTGCTGGAAGTATCCGAAACTATTCGAGAATGCGTGGACAGGGGCGAGGAGGCAATGTTGGTCCTCCTCGACCTGTCCGCAGCTTTCGATACGGTCTCTCACCCTATCCTCCTTGACCGACTTAAGCAGATAGGCATTGGCGGCACTGCCTTCAGCTGGATTGAGTCCTTCCTCTCGTCTAGAAGTCAGAGGGTACTGTTGCGTCCCTTCAAGTCAGAGGAAAAACCCCTGTCTTGCGGGGTACCGCAGGGCTCTGCCCTCAGCCCCCTATTCTTCAACGTCTATCTTGCCTTCTTGGCCGATGTTGTGGAGTCCTACGGAGTCAGGGTGGTCTCTTACGCCGACGACACACAACTGGTGTTTTCCTTCAGGGACCACTCGGACTCCGCATTTACCAACTTTCGCCAATGCCTTAACAACATCAGTACCTGGATGACCGCGAATCCCCTCAGACTGAATGCAGACAAGACGGAGGTACTGTTCTTTAATCAGAGAACCTCCATCCCCTCCTCCTGGTGGTGGCCCACGGCGCTTGATCCCGCCCCGTCCCCCGTTCACTCGGCTCGGAATCTAGGCTTCCAGTTTGATGACTCCCTGTCATGCAAAACTCAGGTTAATAAAGTCACCTCTGCCTGCTTCCTGAAGTTACGCATGATTAGAAAAATTCTTCCCTATCTCCCCCTGGATTCCCGCCGTACAGTCACCCAAGCCCTCATCACATCCCACTTGGACTACGCCAATAGCCTCTATGCTGGTGCCCCCCAGTACTTGGTAGGTCGGCTGCAGATTGTCCAGAATGCTGCAGCCAGACTGATTGGTAACATCCCGTACCGCCAATCTGTTTCTGCGTTTCGGAGGGAACTCCACTGGCTTCCAGTGGCTAGCCGCATTCAGTTCAAGGTCCTCACCCTCACCTATCGAGCCGTCAACGACCTCGGACCTAACTATTTAAAAAAACGGGTTTCGATATCCCGTTCCACCAGATCCTTAAGATCTAATGACCTTCGCCTCCTGATCTCGCCCCGTTTTAGATTATCTAGAACTGGTGGCAGAGGATTCAGTGTCATTTCTGCCAAATTGTGGAACTCCCTACCTCTCGAGCTGAGATTCTGTCCCTCTGAATCCATCTTCCGAGCTAAACTCAAAACCTGGCTCTTTTCCGGACCTTGAGACACCTCTTTGCTTCTCCTGCTCTACTCCCTACTTTCCCTTGATGACTCAGGAGTTTAGCGCCGGGACACCCCTTCGGGGGTAGCTGCGCGCTCTATAAACTACATAAAATAAATAAAATAAAATAAACTGTGGCTGTCTCACTTAGTCATCCCCTGGGTCAAGACATTTCCCAGATCCTATCACATTCAAATCCAGAAAGTCAATCAACAACCAGGCAGAGACACACAGAATTGTTAGAACAAAAACAACAGCTACTTCTAAAAGCGTGGTTTCTAAACACACAATTCAAAAACTACCTTCACAAAAAGATGTGTTATTAAATTGTGACTTCAGGCACACTAAACTTCACCTCTCCATCTTAAACCTGATGGAAGAAAGGCTGAAAGCATATTACACAGCCTCCCCAATTCTATCCTATGGGCAACATGGCCTTGCAACAGTGTAAAACAAATTTGGCAGTTTTTCACTGTCAGGGCATGGTACCCACCTTAGTACATGTCCTACCTTTCACATACACTGCACCCTGCCTAGGAGGGTACCTTGGGCCTACCATAGTGGTGTCTGATGTGCATAAAAAGGGAAGGGTAAGGCCTGGCAAATGGGTGCACTTGTCAGGACAATAAGGCAGTTTAACAAACTGCGCACAGGCACTGCAGTGGCAGGCCTGAGTTCTCTCTTTAGGGCTACTTCTGTGGGTGGCACAATTAGTGCTGCAGGCCCACTAGTAGCATTTGCATTATCAACCCTGGCACACATAGTGCACTTTACTAGGGACTCTACTAGTAAGGCAAACATACCAATCATGGACAACCAATTACCATTACACTTTACACAGGGAGTACTTGCACTTTTGACACTGATCAGCAGTGGCAAAGTACCCAAATCATCTAAGTTGGCAACACCATGTCAGAAAAAAGTTCAACACCTAATCTACTTGAGCTTTAAGTTTTAAAACCTCCAACTCATGATATCTGACCCTTTGGTTTTCCTCCAGCTTCACTGGGGAAAAAACTCCTCCCTGAATGGTTACTACCAGCCCCTGAGGATGATACTTCCACCGGAAAATCCTGTGGACCAAATCCATTCCATGGGTCATCCTCATCCACCTCAGCATCACCTGTCTCCTGAGCCTCTTTGGCTTCCTACCAGGTCGTCAAGGCCATTTGCAGCTCCTCCTTCTTGGTGCTTCTTTTCATGAGACATCCCAAAGCTCTGCAGAATTGCCTCAATTGATCAACTTTTTAGGTAAGCAATGCCTCAATGCCGAATTCTATTTCTGCTGCTTCATTGGCTTCTTGACTCCTTTGAGACATGATGTGTGGCCTAAAGGTTGCTCAAAAATAAAATCAAAACTCAAAACACATAGGTTGGGTCGTTGCGTGCGCTAAACTAGTGATGTACACCAATCACTGTGAGTGAATTTGAGAATACACGTTCAAATCCCCAACCGCTGACTACCAATGTTAGAACTGGGGGTCTATAGTTGGCTGAGGTAGGTACCTTAGTCCAAATAGGGACCCTTGCTTCTAAGTCAGTGTTGGAAAGTGGGTTATTGGTAGGGGCAAATGTAGGACTGCCACTGGCAATAAGGCCACTAACACATGGTAGGACCCAGCATAGGTTTTAGAAAATTATTCCTATGCTCAGACCTTGGTAACGTGGCTGCGAGCAGACAGGCCTAAATTCAAAGACAGGTATGTAAAGCATTTAAAAACACAATTTCAGTAAATAATTAAGACACAACACAAAATAAAAATCCAAGGCCAATTTATACAAATAGGTAATATTTGTATCTTTTAAATAGCACCAAAACGAAAAAGAAAACACTGTAGGGAACCAGAGATTTGAATTTTTAAAGATTAGTAACTTTCTAGTGCTTAGAAACCAAAAGTGCCCCTTTTAGTCTTTTAGTTTTCTCTGACAGGGACACCTTTAAAAATGGTTCTGGATAATCTCACCAAATGTGCTGCCTTCCCCAGCAGGCGGGTCCTATTAGAACTCCTTCCTGAAGTTCTGCTTGCAGGTCCCAAAGTATCCAAGACACAATCCAAGGTTCTGGAATCTCTAAGAGGGTCCTTGAAAGTGTGAAACTTCAATTCCGCAATTCACTTGAACAAAACCCTGACAAATCCACAGATAATATAGGCTGAGAATTCTTTGTGGGGATGTACAGGTGAGCTCTGTTAATGTGTAGCTTGCAGGGAGTCCATTCTTTAGTCCTTTTGCAGCAAGGTAATCCATAGGGCTGTCGTTTCACTTTGTGCAGTCTTCAGAGGTCAGGCCTTAGAAATCTTTGCACAGCAAAACTTCTCAGCAGGGCACTTCTTGCTTCAGTAATTTTCAAGCAGCAGATCTGGAGGGCTCTGCCCCTCTCAGATACTTATTCAAAATTCTCTGGGACAAGCAACAGGTCACTTCTGACTAATGAGAGCAGGGTAACTCCTCATAGTTAGGACCATATCCTGTAAAGCAGAGCTGTCCAAACTATGTGTGGGTGTGTCGCAATTGTGTCCATTATTTTGTAATATTTAAAATGACGACAGCTAGACTAATCATGCAGGATGGTACTGCACCAAATTGTGTATGGAGGTCAGAGGCGCAACTAGAGTCAAGTTTCAAACAAAAGGCATAGTGGAGCTGCAGGGGCTCTAAGCAGGGGGGGACGACATCCAAGCCTCATTAACTAGCAAAAGGTCTTTAAAAGACCTGTGAAGTGCTCGGTGCAGTTGTGTGTGTGCCCGCGAAGGTGTCTCATCCCGGGCTGACACACAAGGGGGGAGAGGTAGGGTAACCAGAATTTTAAAGCCAAAAACCGGGACATTTTTACAAAAATAGAAGAGGGACTACAGTTTTGCTTCAAGCGAGCGCACAGAATGACAGCGCTCCTCAGCAGAGAATGACAGACCAGGCAGTTAGAACATACATTAAAAGCAATTTTAAATCCAGTACTTTTCCTTTTAATTAAATTGCTTTCTTGAAGCAACTGCTAACTTTCCCTGCTTTTTTAAGAATAAAAAGCAGCTCCAACAGTTTTCAGATGTCCCTCTCTGAAAACCGGGACAGAAGCTACATTTCCTGAAATCTGCCATGACAGCAGTTGAAAAACGGGGACCGTTGGGACAAATCCAGGATGCCTGGTCACCCTAGGGAGAGGGGGGGCTAAAGCCATTTGAATCCAAGTGGCGTTGCGCGCCTGATGGAGGTGTGGGCATGATCAGCCGTCGCCTGCCATAGCACAGGGCACGCCGCTGTGAGGGAAGAGGGAAGAGCACTGCTGCTGTAGAGATCCGTGGCCTGGGCTGCAGGAGTTAGCCACAGAGCTGGAGCTTTGGAGGAGACCCCCCTAAGAGAGACCTGTAAACTGCGGTACCTAATGTCTGCACCACTGTGGGGCATAGGAGCTGAGACGAACTGCCGGCCTGACTTTTATAAAATTGCAGCTTGTTCAGTGCTGTGCATGGGGAGGCCCTGAACAGTGGAAATACGGGGACGGTGCAGCCTAGCACACTCAGGAAGTGAGTGACCAGCGATTAGGCGAAGAGACTGATGAGGTAGTTTGTGAATATTGTCCATGCTGTGTGGAGTGGGAAAAAAGTTAAGAACTCAGCCCAAATATGGGACTAACATGTAAGGGAGTAGTTAAGTGGTACATGAGTGTTTCGTTATTTGCATGTTTCTGCCTCAGTACATGTTTCTGTGTTTGTTGGTAGTCATGTGTGTGCCCATATTACTAGAACACTACTGGCCTTTTAGTCCAAACTGTTGTGGTGCTGCTGACTGTAGGTTACCAATATGGAGAATTGGCGAATGTACTTCAAAGAAAAGTAGGCATTTCTTCAACACAATGAGTGGTACAAGCGGAGGCATAGTGGCTGGATTCAAGTAGGTGTAGCAGAAACATGTCTAATGTTAGCAGGCGCGCAACACCCATTGGGCTCATGGGGCTTCGCCCCCCCCCACCCCCTATTGTGTGTGTCAGCCCGGGCTGACACAGCTTTGCAGGCTGGGGACCATCTAATCGTAGCCCACCCGAGTACGTAACAGGTCTTTAAAAGACCATTTACTTGTAAATTAGGCATTTGTTGTGTTTTCACCCCTTCTTTCAGTCACCCTGTCTATGGTTGGAAGAATTAGCCCCCCCCCGAAATATTTTTCACCCCTTCTTTCTGTCACCCTGTCTATGGTTGGAAGAATTAGCCCCCCCCCCCCGAAATATTCCCCCCCCCCCTTAAATTTGGCTCTAGTTGTTAGCAACAGTAAACCCACCTTTTGCTGTCGGGCACATGGCTATATGTTGAGCACTCAGACTTCTTGTGATTTGTGGGATAGTAGGAAGCGTTGGCAACATGGTTAGCTTAATAGTCAACAAAAATCATTATTGTCACCACTTAGCTATCAACACCCTTTTCACACATGTTGGTATTACTTTACCAACATTCAGTAGGTAACTTATGGGTAATTTACCAGGGCTGTTCCATTTTCATGTGCTAATTCCAAGATTCTACACAGCTGAAAGGTACAAATAAAGCCATTTTTGGCTGTAAATAGGGACAGGCTCCTGTTTAAAATGAAAGTATTTGCATAGTCATAGATGCAATACCCCTCTGCAAATTTAAATTACACCTATCCTAAACTTTGCATCTATCTCAAAAGAACTGTATGTCAATTCCCAGAGCGAGGTTACTATTCATCCAATGGGGAGTAAAAACACAAAAAATGGAACACCAGATTTTCCAGATCGTGTTCTGATTGAAGACATGCAGGCGGGTATTATGCTTCTTTGCTTTGTTCTTGCTGTGTCTGTTTTAACTTATAACAAGAAATCATAGCAGGAGACTCCTATCTTGTCATAACATTTAAAGCAGGGTTTAACACCCCTCTCCCCGTCAAGTTAGTGACTCACCTTTCATCCTATTTATTGGCTTGGCATTGGCACAAAGAAATGGGTTTGCATACATATTCTTTATGACACAGCAATGACCCAAAATAATGATGTATACACGCATGCGAGTCACCATGCATGTGTCAATATACTGCATGATGTGGCCACCATTTTTATTTTTATTTTTTTATCACCATGCATGCATGGCAGGTGCCAGTTGTGGAACAATAAATGTATAAATACAAATAATGTAAGCATTCAAAAACACAATTTGAAGAAATCTATCTGGCAACAAATATAAGCTCTCTGGCCTGACCCAAAAATTAAAAAGAAACATTTAAAAAACACAACAAAATACGACCACAATAGTTGTAAATCTTTTACACATACTTTCAATGAGACACTCATTGCATCCCTATCTGTATCTACCCCTTTGCTTGCCAAATTTTTGCAGACCCAATGTATGTGTGTTCTCACAAATCATATATTGAAAAAAAATACCAATGAAAGGTTTTCGTGAGATGTTGGTTTCCCATACATTTCGTTATTTGCTAGTGAAACTGAATTATTGTGTCGCGAACAGATGCATGTCTAAAAAGTGTGTCACCAACATGAAAAGTTTGGAAAGCTGTGCTGTAGAGTGGTAGTTCGGGCTGGACTGTTCCCATGAGGCACAGGGTCAAGGCTGATTTGCTTATAGTCATTGTCTGACCTAGGGTGGTGTGGAGTGCAAAAAAAACGATGGATTGAGGCCCAGATCTTTGTACTGGGGTGAATGTAAGACATTGTTCTGCATTCTGTCCATCAACTGTGTTTTTTGCAATTTTCACCCCGAGTGGGCTGGGTATGCTCAGACGTGAGTCCCAGGCTCTCCACATCACTGGAGTCAAGCTATCCAGGCTGAAGAAGGCTGATAGCCAGAAACCGGTTCTTGGATGCTTGATTACGGTCTAGGAAAGACATGGCTTGGTAGTTCGGGCTGGACTGTTCCCATGAGGCACAGGGTCAAGGCTGATTTGCATATAGCCAATATCTGACCTAGGGTAGTGTGGAGTGCAAAGAAAACGATGGATTTAGGCCCTGATCTTTGTACTGGGGTGAATGTAAGACATTGTTCTGCATTCTGTCCATCAACTGTGTTTTTTGCAATTTTCACCCAGAGTGGGCTGGGCATGCTCAGACGTGAGTCCCAGGCTCTCCACGTCACTGGAGTCAAGCTATCCAGGCTGAAGAAGGCTGATAGCCAGAAACCGGTCCTTGGATGCTTGATCCCGGTCTAGGAAAGACATGGCTTGGTAGTTCGGGCTGGACTGTTCCCTTGAGGCACAGGGTCAAGACTGATTTGCATATAGCCATTGTCTGAACTAGGGTGGTGTGGAGTGCAAAAAAAATGATGGATGTAGGCCCAGATCTTTGTACTGGGGTGAATGTAAGACATTGTTCTGCATTCTGTCCATTAACTGTGTTTTTTGATTGAAATTTTCACCCCGAGTGGGCTGGGTATGCTCAGACGTGAGTCTCAGGCTCTCCACATCACTGGAGTCAAGCTATCCAGGCTGAAGAAGGCTGATAGCCAGAAACCAGTCCTTGGATGCTTGATTCCGGTCTAGGAAAGACATGGCTTGGTAGTTCGGGCTGGACTGTTCCCATGAGGCACAGGGTCAAGGCTGATTTGCATATAGCCATTGTCTGAGCTAGGGTGGTATGGAGTGCAAACAAAAGATGGATTTAGGCCCAGATCTGTGTACTGAGGTATATGTAAGACATTGTTATGCATTCTGTCCATCAACTGTGTTTTGTGCTGTAGAGTGTGGCATTATTTTGTCCCAGAGTGCATCAGATCTTCCAAATCCATAATGGCTGATTTTCCAGCAAGGAGGTAAGAGGTGGCTAACCACACCCTCTGAGATGGCTTATTTCCATGTACTTGCCCCCTACAATATGCACATACCTTCCTTAAGCATGGCCCTGACTCTGGGTCAAGAGTGTAAGAGTGAAATTGAAACTCAGGCCTCCCCTCTGCTGTTGAAGATCATGGTTTACGACTACACCCCCTGACCAGGCATTCCTATAGACCAGCACACTGCCCTCTCAGCAGAGTTGTTAACCCCAGGGGCTCTTTATCACCCCTTCAAAGCAGCCTGGCTAATCCACTTAACTCTGATCAATCAGGGCAGACCACTGGAAGGCTGGATTTGGACTGAGAAACAAGAAAGTCGTATAACTTCTTGTATGTACACTTTAGGAGAAATTCAACAATATAATATTGTTGGATCTACTACTACCATTCTGGGAAGTCTTTGAATGGCCCAGCTAGTTCTCTCCTATCAATATTTATCAATCAATAACTTCCTCCCATGTTAACCTATTAGCCATGGAGTTTGCCATGGGGAATATGACTTGGGCCAGTTTTCTAGCACCAGGGCTTATAAAAACATATTTTATAAGTATTTCCCTAATTTCTACTGGACCCCCACCCCCTGTGCAACTAGGAGAGACTTTAGGGGTTCTGTATCTGCAGAAAAATTGCAGATCCTCCTTACCCAGTGCTCCTAGCATCAAAGTCGAATTTAACCAGCACTTTAACACAATGTGGGGAGTGAAGTGTGAAATTTCACGTAACCTAGGCATATAAAAACTCATTTTATAAGGGTGTACCTTATAGATACTCTGACCCACCACCCCATGGATACCTAGGGGAGACCCTGGGAGTTCCTTATATGCCATAACATTGTAGGTTTTCCATTTTTAAGTGCCCCTACCACCAAAGTCGAGTTTGGGCACAATTTACTGTTTAAAAGAAGTTCTGGCACCCAGTGCTCCTTTTAAACTGACCGCAGGCTTAAGCACTGCACACATGCTAGTGCAGAAAAAGATGCTGGCATCTAAACTGCCATACCCCAGGGTACTGGGGACTTTTAGGTTGATTCAATTCCCTGCCCTATTATATTCTAGGGGCCTTTGGAGTAGGTCATGCCAATTACAGAGGTGCCCCACCATACCATAGTGTGCCCTAGTGTATGTTGGGTGTTGTAACTGTATTTTAATGTGTTCCTTTCAGCTCAACACTGGCCCTGGGCCTTGTTAGGCAGAGCCCAGGGCCAGTCAAAATCAGATACCACCAGCATCAGTAAGCAAAAAGTTGAGGGGTGCCCAGGGCACAGGATGACTTCACAACAAAGCCCCCCCCCCAAAAAAAAACGAAAGGTGATGGGCTACTAACCTACACCATGGTAGTCCTCATCAACTAAGTGGAAAAACCTGGAAAGTCCATCTGCATTTGCAGAGGCAACCCTAGGTCTGTTTTCCACTGTAAAGTCCATTTCCTGTGGGGGAATGGACCACCTTAACAGCTTGTGATTCTCCCCTCTCATCTGCAGAAGCCAAATAAATGAGAGGCCTGTGGTCAGTTTGAACATGAAAGTGAGTCCCAAACAAATATGGCTTTAACTTTTCCAGGGACCACCCCACAGCAAAAGCCTCTCTCTCAAAGGCACTCTACCTTTGCTCTCTGGGAAGAAGCCTCCTGCTAATAAAGCAAAGTGAACAATAAAGCTTGCAATATTCAAGATATGATAGTATTTATTTTTACAATCGTGTAGATTATGAATTACAGCATCACAGAAGTAACTTTATATCTTCAAAGTATATGCACGTAATTTTCAAATCATCACAGCGATAGTGCTCTCAGTGAAGGAAGGAAGGGATGTGATCGGGTTTGTGAGGGACTGGGTAAAGGTGGTGTGACATTGATAGCATCACATTAAAATCAGTAGGCCTTTACACTTAAGCTAGTACACATGTTCCCTAATCACATCACACATAGGCCAGACAAATCCATTGTATTGAGTCCTATGGTGTGCTGGGTTGGTGTAGTCTACGTTTCGACCCCTATGGATATTGAAGGGTTATTCTCGCCTCATGCTGGGGTCTTCATCAGGATAGATACAAAATGTGAGCACCTAAAATGTAAAGTCGGGCATTAGATGCTTGTGGTGGACTATAATCATAGTTTAAGCTATGATTAGGGGAATACCTACATTGATGTAACAGTCTGTGTCTGAACCGTCACTGCGTGGGCCAACGTGGGCTCCTAAGAAGGAAGAAGAAAGGAAAAATCTCAATGTAATTCATTTGCTCATGGGCCGTGTACCCGAAACAATGGGTAACAAGGCGGAGGAGAGAATTTACTTGGGCAATGCTCCAGTGGTCGAGCATATTCTTGCACCTATGTCGCGTATTTGGGCCAGTGGATTACAATTTCTTTATTCAGTGAATGCCTAGCACCGTTCTGAAAGGCATAATGCAGAATTTCTTAGCATTATTTGAGGTTAAAAAAGGGAGTTAGTAGAAAAACAGTTTTAGTATGTTAAAGCGAACTGTAGCGGTCTTGTGATGTTCAAAGAGGCTCGCTGTGTATAATCAAGCCGTTCAGAAGTTAGATAATCTATGTGACACAGTCACCAATGCCACATTGTGTTCTGGCACTCTTGGAGGATTTTGGGCAGCCACACAGTGGTGTTAATTTAAAGAGGGCCATAGTGTACCACCGTTTCAAATGCGCGTTAGTTCGGGATATCTATTTAACGAACGCGTGAATGGCATCATTACCGCATTGTGTTTTAAAACTGTTGGCGGTTCTGGCGGCTTTATCAACAAAATAGTTTTACATGTTAGGGATTTTAAAAGACACAGACATCACCGTTCAATTATATTGGGCAATACAATATGATTCATGGCACTAAAGTCCGTATTAGTGAGGCATGGTATCACTCGTAATAATACAACAAGCGGAAGTTAGAAATTAAAGGCGCCTCTACGGGGACTCCTGGCTGAGCGGGTGGAGGAGTTCCTACCTGATCGGTTGACAGCGTTTTCTCAGTCTTCAGGGCGAGGCACTGGCCGGAGGAGTAATTAGTAGCTCGCGGTGCCGCCGCTGAATGCTAGTCTTGGAGGCTCGGCATGTCTGGGCCAATCACCTTTACCCAGTCCCTCACAAACCCAATCACACCCCTTCCTTCCTTCACTGAGAGCACTATCGCTGTGATGATTTGAAAATTACGCGTATACACTTTGAAGATATAAAGTTACTTCTGTGATGCAGTAATTCATAATCTACACGATTGTAAAAATAAATACAATCATATCTTGAATATTGCAAGCTTTATTGTTCACTTTGCTTTATAATGAATAATGATACATATTTGTGGTGAACGTTTTTTCATGTAATAAGACTGATTAGTTACAAGTAATTGCGCAAACTCAGGCCATTTTCCCTGTACTGTACTTAGCGACCCAGGTCCCTTTTTTTTTGGGCACACCCCGTCTAAACTCAATCCTGCTAATAAAGGCAACTGGCTGATCAAAGCCCCCTTCATTTAGCTGTGACAACACTGCCCCAATCCTTTGCTCTGAAGCATCTGTCTGAAATACAAATTATTTTGTGTAGTCAGGGACCAGTAACACTGGTGCTGAACACATAGCAGCTTTAAAAGTGTCAAAAGCCTTCTGATACTCTGGGGTCCAAATCACATTTTTTGGCCTCTTTTTATGAAGTCAGTTCTGTTATGGGCCCCACAATGGTCCCACAATTTTGAACAAACCTTCTATAGTACCCTGCTAGCCCATGGAATTCCCAGACCAGAGGCTGGGTAACAGGAGCTGTCCAATCCAATAGTTTGAATTTTAGCTTAGAGAGGCTGTTCGTGGCCTCCACCTACCAGGTGGCCCAGATACACCACAGTACTCTGCCCTATTTGGCACTTGCTTGCCTTAATAGTCAGGCCTGCCTGCTGCATGGACTGAAGCACTTCCTTTAGGTGGGTTAAGTGATCCCACCAGGTGGAACTGTAAACAGCTATATCATCCAGGTAAGCTGCACTGAACTGTTCCAACCCAGACAAGACACTGATCAACAACCTTTGGAAGGTGGCAGGTGCATTATTTAACCCAAAGGGCATTACCTCGAACTGATAATGTCCCTCTGGTGTGAAGAAGGCTGACCTCTCCTTTGCTCCATCAGTGAGGGCAATCTTCCAGTAACCTGAAGTCTAATCAAAAGTACTCTGGTACTTAGCAGGTCCTAACCTATCAATGAGCTCATCAGCTCTAGGTAGAGGGTGAGCATCAGTCTTTGTGACTGCATTCAATCCTCTGTAGTCCACACAGAACCTTAACTCCTTGGCTCCCCCCTGAGGATTACGTTTAGGTACAGGCACCACTGGACTGGCCCATGGAATCTCAGACGGTTCAATTACCCCCAGTTCCAGCAACCTCAGCTATAATGCTGGCTCTGACATGGTCAGACAACCTGTACAGTTTATTTTTGACAGGTAGGCTGTCACTAGTGTCAATGTGGTGCACACGCCACTCAGTGATGCCTGAGGTCAAAGAGAACAGGCCAGCAAACTGCCCCAGCACCTGCTTACAGTCTCTGTGCTGCTGGTCTGTCAATTTGGGAGAGAGTACAACTCCCTCCACTGACCCATCTTGCAGATTACTGGAGAGGAGGTCGGGCACAGGCTCAGTTTCCTTGTCCACACCCTCATCAGTGACCAGTAACATGGTCATTTCTGCCCTGTCTTGGTGGGGTTTCAATCTATTCACATGCAGGACCCTGTGAGGGTTCCTGGGGGTGCAAGGCCAACCAAATAGGTAACCTCACCCTTATTTTGTAAGATTGGATAGGGCCCACTCCGCTTGTCATGGAGGGCCCTGGGAGCCACAGGCTCCAACACCCACACCAACTGTCCTGGAGTATACTCAGGCATAGTAGCCTTTAGTGCTTCATGAGCTCCTGGCTGGCCTCCAGTTTCCTGTTTGCCTTGTACATGTACTCTGCCATTCTAGATCTCAGCCTAGCACATTATCAAGCACATTGTCCTTAGCCTCTTTAAGAGGCTTTTCTAAAGACTCTCTTAGCAGGCTCAATGGCGCCCTCACAGGGTGTCCAAAAACCAACTCAAAGGGACTGAAACCAACCCCTTTCTGAGGCACCTCCCTGTAGGTAAACAGTAAGCATGGGAGGAGAACATCCCATCTCCTCCTGAGTTTCTCTGACAACCCATGTATCATGCCCTTCAGGGTTTTGTTGAATCTCTCAACAAGACCATTTGCCTGTGGATGATAGGGGGTGGTAAACTTGTAGTTAACACCACACTCATCCCGCATAGCAGTCAGATAGCTGGACAGGAAGTTTGTGCCCCTATCTGACACCACCTCTTTTGGAAAACCCACTCTGGTGAACACACCAAGCAGTGCTCTAGCCACAGCAGGAGCATCAATGGTTCTAAGAGGTATGGCTTCATGGTATCTAGTAGCATGGCCAACCACCACTAAGATATACCTTTTCCCTGATTCAGTAGGTAGGTCCAGGGTACCAACAATGTCCATCCCCACCCTTTCAAAAGGAACCCCAACCACTGGCAGTGGTATTATGGGAGCCTTTTTCTTTCCCTCTGCCTTGCCCCTGGCCTGACAGGTGACAGAGGAGCTGCAAAACTCCTTTAGCTTTTCCAGAAAGATGGGGTCAGTAGAAATGGTTCACCAACTGGTTCCATGTCTTTGTCTGTCCCAAATGTCTTGCCAAGGAATAACGTGACCCAAAGTCAGAATACACTCTCTGTACTCCTAGGGCACCACCAACCTCCTGGTGGCCCCCTCCTTGAGGTTTCTGGCCTCAGTATAAAGCAGTCCATCTTCACAGTAGAGTTTGTGAAACTCACTGTCATCCCCCTCCTCTTGCTTTGAAGCAATCCCCTCAAGCTCTCAAAGGTAGGACAGTCACACTGTCCCTGACTGAACTCCTCTCTGGAGGGTCCACCTGCTCCTGTCAGTTCTGCCAAATCTGACAGCTCTGGCATGGATGAGTCCCTCCATCAGAGGCCAGGTCCTCCCCATCAGGGTGGCTCAACCGGCCCAGTGCCCTTGTCCTTGGATGCTTGGCCCCTTGTTTCAGGGTCCAAGTGTCCAGCCCCTCCCTTCTGGCTAATCTGTAAATTGTAAAAAAAAATGTAAATTGATACTTGTATAGCACACTACTCACCCGCAAGGGTCTCAAGGCGCTTGTATGAATACCGCTGTGGAACCCATCCTGGCTTTCCCTGTGAGGCGTCCACTCCTGGGCACCCCCAAGGTGGAGGCCAGGCATCCTTAGCGTTGTGGGGGCCATTGTGGAGATTATGCAAGCTATTGCCCAGAGTTGCAGAGTGGGATTCCATTATTGGAATAGGCACCGAGGCAAGAATTATCAGGTCCGTGGAATTTTGAGCCCAAGACCGGCAGAGGCGGGGAATTGAACCCTGGTCCGGGGCTAGACCTCTGCATCAGGGTCTGCCGCTCTAATCATTGAGCCACACTTCTCTACAATTTGTGACCTAGTCACTGCACATACCCATTCAAGGAGCTCCAATATTTTCATATGGAGTCATCTCTCCACCTCTGACCACACGGAGGCTTCAAGGTCATTACCCAGTAAACACTGGACTGGGAGCACCCTTGACACAGCTACCTTCATAGGGTTATTCACACCTACCCATTCTAAATCCACCACAGCCATAGGATGGAGTTTGGTAGTGCTGTCTGCATGTGTCACCTGGTGAAAATCACCAGGTAACAACCTCTCTGGAGGCACCAGTTCATCCAGGACCATAGTTACAATAGCCCCGGTGTCTCTGATAGCCTCAACCTCAGTCCCATTCACTTTAGGCCTCTGCCTGTACTTGTCCATGTTTGGAGGTAAGGCAGCAAGGGTGGCAATATTAATCCCTCCCAGGGACCCTAAGGTTGCTTCCACCACCTAACTACCCCTCTCTGGGGCACCACTCTCCACCTCTACACTGACACTGTCAATCTCTGCGGTTGGCCCCTTAGTGAGGAGCTTTTTGGTGCAGACAGAATCTCCTTGCTTATGCCCTGACTGGGTACAGTCAAAGCACCTACCCACCTTTGAGGGATCAAAGAACCTACCAGGCTTTCCCTGAAACCCTTTCCCTTTGAATTTGGGTTGGCTCAGGGCACCCCACCTTGTGCAGGTCGTTGTGGGTCTTTGGAGGACTCCGTAGGTTTTTGACCTTCATTTACCGGGGCTTCCCCCTGGGGAGGGACCTGTCCTCCTTTCTTCTGATCACCCCCCTGATGCTGAATGGAAACCCGGGTTCTTACCCACTGATCAGCTGATTCCCCCAGCTCTCTGGGATCCGTCAGCTTAGAGTCCACTAGATACTGGCATAACTTCTCTCTGCACAATGAGTCAAAATGTGTTCTTTCAAAAACAAATTATACAATCCCTCATATGTGTCAACTTCGTTATCAACAATCCAGCCTTCCAGTGTCTTTACTGAAACATCCACAAAGTCTACCTAAGACTTTGAACTCAATTACTGGGTGCCTCTAAACTTCACCCTGTACTGCCCTGGAGTCAGACCAAATCTCTTGACTAAGCATGCCTTCATCTGCTGGTATGATTCTGCATCCTCTCCCTTCAGGGTCAGGAGCCTATCCCTCCCAGCTACTGAATCAACTCCCGCAGGGGCGTACCCCAATACCTAGAGTGGAACCTACTCATTTTAGGGGACCTCTCAAAATTTGCTAGCCAGCTGTCAATGTCATCTCCCTCAGTGTACTTGGGTACTATGCCCTTGGGAAGTTTAGGCTCAAATCTACCACCCATGGACATCTCAGCATCTTCTTTACTTTCGCTGCCACCATTCCTTTTCTCCTCCTCCTCCTCCTCCCTCTCCTATTTTCTCTTAGCCAATTCGAATTTCTCCTTCTCCAAGGCAATCAACTCTAAATGAGCCTGAAGATGTCTCTCTGCAAGGGACAGTAGTGGTACCTGAGTAAGGGACCCTTCCCCACTCCCACCACCACCTTCATTCACCTGGCTAACATTGGTAACAGGGGAAAAGGTCTCATACTCACCCCTCTCTCTGGTGAGGTTGGGGGGAACATCTTCCCACCCGCTGGGTTCTCCACAGCTGCCCTGGCCCAGGCCTTTAGGGACTCAAGTAAACCTGCCTTCCTCATCTCCTTGGCAGCAAGCAGCGCCCTAAGCCGACAATGTTCCCTAAGATCAGTCATCTTAAACTGGGACAGTTTAGCCAGGTCCAGTTCCATGGCTCCCTAGTTTTGGGTCATAAGAAGCTAGGCACAATAGACTTTGAACAATTTGGAAAAATCAAAACAATGGATTAAAAAAACAGTTTAGTCCAAATTCCAAAAATCAAACTCAAAAGTTTTGTTCTAAGGCAATTTAGAGGACTTTTATAATCTTAAATCATTCACTGAAAGGTATATATTTTAAACACAAGTCCTCATCCACACTGCTGAGCACCAAATGTTGGAAAGTGGGTTATTGGTAGGGGCAAATGTAGGTCTCCCACCGGCAATACGTAAGGCCACTAACACATGATAGTATCCAGCCTAGGTCTTAGAAAATTATTCCTATGCTCAACCCTTGGTAACGTGGCTGCGAGCAGACAAGCTTAACTTCAAAGACAGGTATGTAAAGCATTTAAAAACACCATTTCAGTAAATAATTAAGACACAACACAAAATAGAAATTCAAAAACAATTTATAAAAATAGGCAATGTTTTTAACTTTTAAATGACACCAAAACAAAAAAAATCCACTGTAGGGAACCAGAGATGTGAATTTTTAAAGATTAGTAACTTTCTAGTGCTTAGAAACCAACAGTGCCCCTTTTAGTCTTTTCTTTTTCTGTGACCGGGACACCTTTAAAAATGGTTCTGGTGAATCTCACCAAATTTGCTGCCTTCCCCATAAGGCGGGTCCAGTTAAAACTCCCTCCTGAAGTTCTACTTGTGGATCCCAAAGTATACAACATACAATCCAAGGTTCTGGAATCTCCAAGAGGGTCCATGAAAGTGTGAAACTTCAATTCCGCAATCCACTTGAACAAAACCCCGACAAATCCACTGGTACTCTAGGCTGGGAATTCTTTTGGGGAGGTCCAGGTGAGCTCTGTTAACCTGTAGCTTGCAGGGAGTCCACCCTTTAGTCCTATTGCAGCAAGGTAAGCCACGGGGCTGCAGTCTTATTGTGTGCAGTCTTCAGAGGTAGGCCTTAGAAATCTTTGCACAGCAAAACTTCTCAGCAGGGCACTTCTTGCTTCAGTAAATTTCAAGCAGCAGATCTGGAGGGCTCTGCCCCTCTCAGATACTTATTCAAAATTCTCTGGGTCAGGCACCAGGTCACTTTTGACCAATGAGAGCAGGGTAACTCCTCATAGTTATGACCACATCCTGTAGAGTGTGGCATTATTTTCCTTAAGCCTAGCCCTGACTCTGGGTCAAGAGTGTAAGAGTGAAACTGAAACTCCGGCCTCCCTCTGCCTTTGAAGCGCCTGGTTTACGTCTCTAACCCCTGGCCTGGAATTCCTATAGACCAGCACACTGCCCTCCCAGCAGATTTGTTAACCCCAGGGGCTCTTTATCACCCCTTCAAAGCAGCCTGGCTAATCCACTTAACTCTGACCAATCAGGGCAGACCACTGGAAGGCTGAACTTGGACTTACAAACAAAAAAGTATTTAAATTTCTTGTATGTACACTTTAGGGGAAATTCGAAAATATAATATTGTTGGATCTACTACAACCATTCTGGGAAGTCTTTGAATGGTCCGGCTAGTCCTCTTGTATCAAAATATATTAATCAATAACTTCCTACTATGTTAACCTATGGGCCATGGGGTTTGCAATGGGGAAATGACTTGGGCTAGTTTACTTGCACCAGGGCTTATAAAAACATATTTTATAAGTATTTCCCTAATTTCTACAGGACCCCCATACCCTGTGCAACTAGGAAAGACTTTAGGGGTTCTGAATCTGCAGAAATATTGCCGAACTACCTTACACAGTGTTCCTAGCATCAAAGTCAAATTTGAGCAGCACTTTAACACAATGTGGGGAGTGAAATTTGAAATTTCACTTTACCCAGGCATATAAAAACTCATTTTATAAGTGTGTACCTTATAGACAATTGACTCCCCACTCCTGGGATACCTAGTGGAGATCCTGGGGGTCCCTCATATGCCAAAACATTGTAGGTTTTCCATTTTAAGTGCCCCTACCACCAAAGTCGAGTTTGGGCACAGTTTACTGTTTAAAAGCAGTCCTGGCACCCAGTGCTGCTTTTAAACTGACGTCAGGCTTTAGCACTGCACACATGCTACTGCAGAAAAATCTGCTGACCTCTAAAATGCCAGACCCCAGGGTACTGGGAACTTCTAGGTAGCTTCAATCCCCTGCCTTTTATATACCGGGGGCCTATGGGGTAGGTCATGCAAATTACAGGGGTACCCCACCATAACATAGTGTACCCTAGTGTATGTTGGATGGTTTAACTGTATTGTAATGTGTTCCTTTCAGCTCAGAACTGGCCCTGTGCCTGGTTAGGCAGAGCCCAGTGTCAGTCAAAATCAGTTTCCACCAGCATCAGTCAGCAAAAAGTTGGGGTGTGTCCAGGGCACAGGATGACTTTGTGACAGTCAGGTAAAGGAAGGACACCTTCTCAGATAGCCCCTTCTCACCCCCTCAGTAGCTTGGAACGAGCAGACAGACTTATCTCCAAGGCAAGTATTTGCAAACAAGCTCTCAGTAAACCAGTGATAACACCACAAATGGACTCCACACTAGTTTCATAAAAGACAAGTATACGTTTATAAAAAAAGATATACGATGAGACCGCACAATACAAAACCAGCATATGGGTATTTGTAATAATTCACCTTGCCGGGTATTAGGCCAGCAAGCCCTTGTAGGTTCAGGCAGTATTAATGAGCAATTCTCGATGATCAATGCAGTCCTAATGCAATCCTATGCAGTTCGTAATGCAAGAATTAGGCACTTCATATTGTAAAAATAATGCAGTTCTTAATGCAACAATCAGGAAGTTCGTAATGCAAAAATAATGCAATTCGTAATGCAACAATCAGGCAGTTCGTAATGAAAAAATAATGCAATTTGTAATGCAAAAATCATGCACTTCGTAATGCAAAAATAAGGCAATTCATAATGCAACAATCAGGCAGTTCATAATGCCAAAATAATGTACTCCAGCACCGATTGCTGTGCTCTGGATGGTCTCTATGCCACTCTTACAGACTCACGGTCAGCTACTGCCAAAATATATCCCCAACATTATTATGATGGAAAACAAAGTGCAGCTCCACACTCCGGCCCCGGTACTGCCACTCCTCAGCAAGTACGGGCCACGATACGGACTTGAGCAGAGGCTCGCGCTGCCAAGATGGAAAAGACAAAGGTCCTTGACAAGAAAGATCAACGTAACAATAATTATAGGCCACAATAAGTGCTATAATGAAAAAAAGTCCACTCGGACATGAATTTTATTCAATATTTAAATATATTAAATTAGACGAACCAGCATTTAGACAGTGGGACATAGTCCTGCATCCACAATGCTACACTTACAATGGAACAATACAAACACTTAGGGTATTTCAGGCATACACAAATTGGGAGCAAAAAGAAAATTTAAAGTACATTTGCTTCACATATGTGGAAACGTAAGGGATTTAGGCACATAATAGTACACTACTGTTTAACCACATATCATGTCGACGGCGTTTCGATCCTGCTACCATTAAAGGATCATCATCAGGACATTCATTGTTAGCCTGAATGAAAAAAGCCTGTGTTGACAGGAAGGAAGGGAACATATAACATTTCATTAGTCAACTGTGTTACTCACATGAGTTATCAAGCAATTCCGTGCCAAGCTCTAGAGGTGCTAGTTGGTCATTCAGGTGAGCATGTGTCAGACAGCCTGTGCCAACCATACACGGCGCAGTGAAAGGAAAGCAATCACATGCTCGGAATCTAAGGTGAACAAGTTGTGTTCAAATTGTGTCTATCATGCTATTGGGTGCGTATTTGTCAGAGTAGTGAAAGGTCTAAGCCGTTCCGTGACCAACCATAAATTAGTGCAGCAATTGGTGTACCTAACAGATAGATGCTGGAATTAATAAGGGATAATTACATACGCTCAATGTGCCTGGTTGGGGCATGAACCAGCGTGTTCGACTGGAGCCTCGGGCGGAGGGACCGGAGTCAGCAATTCATTGAAGTGGTGCCTAAAACATAAGGACCACATAAGGATTCGGGCTTGAGCATGGGAGGCAGCAAAATGGGCGGTGAGGAGTAGCAAGGCTTACCTCAAGGAGTACTGCCAGGGATTACCAACTTTCGATAAGGTAATTCTATCACGAGGGTGGTGTAGATCAGGGTATGGCCACCCGATTAACAGTAACCTGCCAACCGATCATGGAGGTCCAGGGGATGACGTGAGCCACGTGGGATCGTTGGGGACCGGAGGAAGTCCCAAGGTGCCTGAGATCAATAAAATTGGATATGAATAACCACGTAAACCGGGTATTAAGTTGCGTAGCAAAGGCCTAATGAAACTACCAGTTACCTGCCGACTGATAGTCCACGCTCCCGTTGAGGAGCTGCAATACGAGGGCACGTTCCCAAGCGGGGATCAACAATGGATAGTAGAAAGGGTGATTTTACCTAGGGCTGAAAAGGGGATTACTTACAACCATGCTAGTTCTATGTGGGAATTACACGTAACCAAGCTGAGTCAGACAGTAGCTTACCTGTCAAGTTGTAATAATAACTGCAACAGCGGAGGCAGTGGGGTCAGAGTCGGACTCCGATGGAGCGAGTAGCGCGGAAAACCGAAGCCTGTAATGGGGCTCCTACGGAATAATTAGCACAACTCCGTGTCAATGTATGTCCAATAATTTCTACGCATGAAGTCTAGGGATTAGAAGGGGCTTACCTCACGTTCGTAATAGAACGCCGAAAATCGTCCCGGTGCTCAGTAGCGCCGTGGAACGTAGAGTGAGGGCGTATTGGGTTGAAATAGAAAAGGGGCCAGCCCGGAACAAACCGTGGCGGCCATGATAGAATGGGAATCGTCATATTCGGACGGCCATGTAGGATGAAGCAGCAAGTGAACGGATGACCATTGGAAGGGTACCAGAATTGGAATTATGGGTGTAGACCAGGAAATATTGCAGCCGTTCCGGTGCAGGACGTTGTGGAACGTGGGCGCATGCGGTCAGTCACGGACCACAGCGGCCGTGATAGACTAAAATTAGGAGCATTGAGGGGGCCTGTTTGGTACGATCAGATGATATATAAAGAGGTGACATGTGACTAGTTGATATATAGGGGGGTGAAATTGGAGTAAAAGGTGAATTCCCAAAGCATGCAGGTGATATGGCATAATCAAGCTGAAATACAGAATTGGACATGGTAAAAAACATTACAGAATTGCGACATTCACGAGGATATGAAGGGTTACCAGAATAAAGGTCAGTTCATCAATATGAAGAGTGGACAATTGATGTTCACAAAAGTGAGGTCCAGTCCTCATTACGGTTGAGCCCACTACGTATACTGTCAAAGAGTAGGATCATCTTGAGCTCTTCTCTATTGAGCAAAGGTCCGATGTCACCTCCACGGGGGGGAACCTTCACAGATTTCAGGACAGTCCATTTCAAATCATTGTGTGTATGTCCTTTTTCCGCAAAATGGTCCACCAATGGGGCATTGGGCGTTTTACAACGAATGCGGCTGCGATGTTGGCAAATCCTTGTCTTTACCTTTTGTCTAGTTTGGCCCACGTATATTAACTTGCATGGGCATTGAATCAGGTAAATGAAATCATTACTGTTGCAATTAGTGAAGCTTTTACATGAAATGTTAACTTTGTCAAATACAAAAGACTTTCCTTCGATTGTGAATTCACAAACATTACATGCACCACACTTAGCATGTCCAACTAATGGTGTTTGGGTCCATAGAGAATCAATGGTGTTTAGTATAGGGGGATTTGGAAGAGCTGCTCTGACCAAATGATCTTTTAAATTGGAACTTTTTTTGAAGGCGAATAATGGGCGATCGTAATGCAAGCTGCCCGCATTTAAAGTTGGCCAATGTCTAAGTATACTTTTCTTCAGGCTATTGGATGCAGGTGAGAATGTAGTTACACATGCTAATCTCGTGTTGGATTCTTCATCTTTAGGACAAAGGAGTGCCTCTCTAGGGCAATACCAGGCACGTTTGGTTGCTGTTTTTACTAGCCTGCTCGGGTAGCCCCTATGTTTTAACTTGTCAGACAGTACAGCAGCTTCCCTAAAATAGTCTTCCTTTGCATAGCAATTACGCCTAATGTGGAGGAACTGCGAAAAGGGAAGGGAATCCCTCAGGGCTCAAGGGTGGTTGCTATTGTAGGATAACAATGTGTTTACGGTGTAATTTGGTGTGTAAATGACCCTTAAGGTGGTAGATGTTTAGGTCCAAGAATGGGATGGATTCATTGTCAATGGAACTGGTAAACGTCAACCCACAGCAATTATTGTTCAGCCAGTGGATAAATAGATTTAGATTGCCTACATCATTATTCCAAATCAGGAAAATATCATCAATATAGCGTTTCCAGCTAATAATATTTGATGAAGAAGGGTTGGAGGGAGTTAAAATGGAATGAGTCTCTATTTGATCCATGAAAAGTATAGCCAGATTGGGGGCAAAAACCGCCCCCATGGAAGTCCCTTTGATTTGCTGATAATATTGTTGATCAAATGAAAAGAATTTTTTTGTCAAACATATTTCCAGTAATTGGAGTATAAAAATTGTTGGAACTCGATGTGGTCTAGGCCTAGTATCAAGGATGTTGCGTATGACCAGTAACGCCGCAGTTTGTGGAATATTTGTGTATAAGGACTCAACGTCCATTGTACACAATAACTGCTGGCCTACAATAAAGGGGGTTTCTTAAATGAAGTTTACCATGGCCATGCTATCTCTGACGTAGCATTGAGTGTCTGGTACGAAATCTTTGATAAAAAAGTTTACATATTTACCCAGAGGTTCGAGTATCGAACCACAACCAGAGACAATGGGACGACCAGGTGGTGCAGTGACGCTCTTATGTATTTTAGGTAGGGTGTAAATCACCGGCATGCGAGGTGACTTAGTATTTAGAAACTGATGCTCTTTTTGGTTAATGATCCCCAATTCAAGGGCATCTGTAGTAATTTTTTGAATTATTGTTTGTAATTCTTTAGTTGGATTAGTGGGAAGTCTCATATAATGGTCTGTATTTGAGAGTTGTCTTAGAATTTCCTCAGTATATTGATATCTATTTTGTAGGACAATACCTCCACCCTTATCCGCGCTCTTAATAACCAGAGTTTCAAGATTTTTGAGTGAGTTAATGGATTTCTTCTCTTCTAGAGGTAAATTGTAAGGAATGAATCTTTTCCTTTCTTTTAATATGTTCAAATCCTTAGTGACCAATTTCTCAAAGGTGATGACCTCTGGTGGTACCATCCTTGCCGTAGGCAGAAAGGGAGAGGGTGGTTTGAATGGAGTATTAGATATATTTATGGTTGTAGGATTCAATTGAAAGAAGGCGTCCAGACGGACCTTCCGATAAAATCTAAGGAGTTCCGTTTGGAGCTCGAGAAAGTCAGTGCGGATTGTAGGTACAAATGAAAGGCCTTTGCTAAGGAGTGAGAATTCAATAACAGAAAGATTGTGCGTTGACAAATTAGAAATAGGAATGGACTGAGAATCATTCATGTAGGGATCTACCATTTGTAAAATTTCTGTCTCGTTTGCCATTCTCCCGGAGGGTTGTGCCAACGGGGAACCCTCTTGCCTCTCCCTCTGGTTGGTGTATTGGATTGCCCTCTGTCTAAAAAATTACCCCTATTCTGGAGAGGGTTTCTATTAGAGGGACCTGCGTTATCGCTAGAGTCTGAGTTTTCTGATTGATCTGCCGAGGAGTCAGAGAAGCCAACCAATGTCTGGCGTTGATTAAACTGACCCCAAGGTCTAGTGTTACGGGGGTTAGAGTAAGCCCTATTTAAATAAAAATCCTTCTGGAGATAGGGGTATGCTGATTCAATGTGAAAAGACTTAATGTCTTTTTTGCCTTTATTCGTCTTTTTGTTTTGCTCAATTCGTTGGAATTCATCAACTGTTTTCTGGACCTGTTCTAGGAGTTTTTTAGAGTCAGGAACTAAGCCATCTTCTTTAATCTTTTTTTCAATTTCTTCGATTTCGACTAGTAAGGTACTGAGTGTCTCAGTTGCTATTTCAATACCTAAGACAAGCCAGTGCCTTGAGCAGGTAGTGCCAATGTGGCTAAACACCTTGATGTATTTCGGGTTATCAGTAAATATGCCAGGGATGTTTCTTACTATTAATCAAGGACCTGGGGTATCAGTTAAGTGATACCCCAGGTCCTTGCTTACCAAGTGGGTTCCCTTGTTCTTTGTTAAAAGTATGTTGCGCAATCGCTGGATTGCAAGGGATTAAATCCTATCTACTTCCTTTTGAAGTGGGCCCTTACTGTACCCCCCTGCTTGTTGTGTATTTTCCTACGTTGTTATTGTCCTTATTATGTCTGCCCCGCCACCTGTGTACTCACTAGAATACATTCAAAAGATATGTGAAGGTCCCTCTCTATTTTCTGACATCACTGACAATACCCCCTCTAGTACACCATCTGATCTACCTGACCAACTGGAGAAAATGAAGAAAAAATATGTACGTCTAGAATTGATGACCCTCATGTTGAGACAGTATTTGAAAGCAGAAATTATTCCGATAGGATTAATAGTAAGAAACATCCCTGGCATATTTACTGATAACCCGAAATACATCAAGGGGTTCAGCCACATTGGCACTACCTGCTCAAGGCACTGGCTTGTCTTAGGTATTGAAATAGCAACTGAGACACTCAGGGCCTTATTTATGAAGGACTTGCGCCACCGGTGCGTCACTTTTAACATGGGAAAAAGTGACGCACCGGTGGCGCAAGTCCTTCATAAATGAGGCCCTCAGTACCTTACTAGTCGAAATTGAAGAAGTTGAAAAAAAGATTAAAGACGATAGCCTAGTTCCTGACTCTAAAAAACTCCTAGAACAGGTCCAGAAAACACTTGATGAATTCCAACGAATTGAGCAAAACAAAAAGACGAATAAAGTCAAAAAAGACATTAAGTCTTTTCACATTGAATCAGCATACCCCTATCTCCAGAAGGATTTTTATTTAAATAGGGCTTACTCTAACCCCCGTAACACTAGACCTTGGGGTCGGTTTAATCAATGCCAGACATTGGTTGGCTTCTCTGACTCCTCGGCAGATCAATCAGAAAACTCTGACTCTAGCGATAACGCAGGTCCCTCTAATAGAAACCCTGTCCAGAATAGGGGTAATTTTTTAGACAGAGGGAAATCCAATACAGCAACCAGAGGGAGAGGCAAGAGGGTTCCCCGTTGGCACAACCCTCCGGGAGAACGGCAAACGAGACAGAAATTTTACAAATGGTAGATCCCAACATGAATGATTCTCAGTCCATTGCTATTTTTAATTTGTCAACGCACAATCTTTCTGTTGTTGAATCCTCACTCCTTAGCAAAGGCCTTTTATTTGTACCTACAATCCGCACTGACTTTCTCGAGCTCCAAACGGAACTCCTTAGATTTTATCGGAAGGTCCGTCTGGACGCCTTCTTTCCATTGAATCCTACACCCATAAATATATCTAATACTCCATTCAAACCACCCTCTACCTTTCTGCCTACGGCAAGTATGGTACCACCAGAGGTCATCACCTTTGAGAAATTGGTCACTAAGGGTTTGAACATATTAAAAGAAAGGAAAAGATTCATTCCTTACAATTTACCTCTAGAAGAGAAGAAAGCCATTAACTCACTCAAAAATCTTGAAACTCTGGTTATTAAGAGCGCTGATAAGGGTGGAGGTATTGTCCTACAAAATAGAGATCAATATACTGAGGAAATTCTAAGACAACTCTCAAATACGGACCATTATATGAGACGTCCCACTAATCCAACTAAAGAATTACAAACAATAATACAAAAAATTACTACAGATGCCCTTGAATTGGGATCATTAACCAAAAAGAGCATCAGTTTCTAAATACTAAATCACCTCGCATGCCGGTGATTTACACCCTACCTAAAATACATAAGAGCGTCACTGCACCACCTGGTCGTCCCATTGTCTCTGGTTGTGGTTCGATACTAAATGTCACCTCTCCATCTTAAACCTATGGTAGGATTGGCTGGAAGCATATTACACAGCATCCCCCATTCTGTCCTATGGGCAAGAAGGCCTTGCAACAGTGAAAAACTAGTTTGGCAATTTGTCACTGTCAGGACATGGTACACACCTTAGTACAAGTCCTACCTTTCACATACACTGCACCCTGCCCAGGGGGGTACCTTGGACCTACCATGTGATATGCATAAAAAGGGAAGGGTAAGGCCTGGCAAGTGAGTGCACTTGTCAGGACAACAAGGCAGTTTAACAAACTGCACGCAGGCACTGCAGTGGCAGGCCTGAATTTTCTCTTTAGGGCTATTTGTGTGGGTGGCACAATTAGTGCTGCAGGCCCACTAGTAGCATTTGCATTACCAGCCCTGTCACACATAGTGCACTTTACTAGGGACTTTACTAGTAAGGCAAATATACCAATCATGGACAACCAATTACCATTACATTTTACACTAGGGGTATTTGCACTTCGAGACTGATCAGCAGGTTCAAAGAGCCCAAAGCATCTATGTTGGCAACTTCGTGTGAGAAAAAAAGTCTAGTGGGAAGGCAAAAAGTTTAGGGAACTTTAGCCAGAAAGGGCCAAGTCCAACACCTGGTATTATTCCATATGGCTCATATATTAAATACTAACTACTACATTGATTTTATTTGCTCCTTATTACTGTTAACACATTTTGATTTATGATCACTTGCAAGAAACTATCACACTTAAAAGCATGAAGGTGACTGGTTTTTCAAACACATTAATAATTGTTGTGAGTGACAGCTTTAGCTAGTTCTCTGCTCTGATGTAATGAAAACAAAACACAAATAAAAAAAACACAAATGCAAAAATACATAACGCAGCTGTGGGTCAGTTCTCTTCATCTATTTGTCTATACAACAGACAGTCACATTTTGCTTCCAACCACTGCAGCATACAGCATGGAACAATGGGTCGGCCCAGTTCATCCTTTATTTGCCTTGTACTGCGAGTGGCAGCATTTTGTTTGATTATCATTGCACATACTTCTAAAATGAAATGCACTTCAGTGGCTGGGATGATGGATCATTGCTTGACTTTTCCAGTGTTATCCTTTTTTTGTTTTTTGGTCATTTTTGTGTGCTTCAAATATGCTTCAGGTGACAGTAATTCAGTGGCAATCATACTTTCACTTTGAACCAATAGGAATAATATTTTCCTGCAAAGTCAATTAAAACTATGAAGGCATCTCTACCTGTCCTAAGTACAATTCTTTGCAAGTAATAAATCACACTGTCCTGTTATAGCTGTTTTTGACTAATATTTTCTTAAAATTTAAAACTGTTATTGCAGTCATGTGGTGCTACGTTTCGGTGAGTTTTGTTCTTTAATTTCTGTGATACCATTACAACACAAAACAAATGAACATCCCACCAGCTTGCCAAGACCAGGCCTATTGATTTTGACAATGCCTCTTTTCATGTATTTACAATAATGAAGAATGGCAACAAGGCAAAATAGTGCATTTTTAAAATGTTGTATTATTTTATGATGAGTTCTGAAGAGGGCAGCAGAGATTAATGCATTAATTTTAACAAACAGAAAGTGTAATGTACCAGTGGGAGCTGCAGAATGCAAACAGTGATCATCAGGGCACTGTTTACCTTCTGTCCTGTACACTGCTTTTGTCACCACTGAGCCAAATGAAATGGAATGCAAAGGCTGACATTCAGTTCTTCCAAGGGACAAGCCCTAAATGGAATCCATGCATGTTTTGTCTTCATTCTTTATTTATTTTCATTCGTTCATTTATTTTTATGCTATTAAACAAATACATGTTAGTCTTTTATAAATGTATCTAGATTTTGCAATGTGTGTTCATTTGATTTTATTTAATCTACTCTTGTACATCATCCTCTAGTTCAGCACCTTCCTAAGAGTAAGTCTTGAACACAGGCCATTCAATAAGGCAGATATATTTCTATCTTCCAAGGTTTTTGGTTTATTTTTAAGACCACCTGACCAAGGTTTTGTAGGAGCTACGGAACAGTATGTGAGCATATATTTGACCATCCTCACAAAAAAGCCTCCAGGGATCATGCCTGACCCTGTTAAACTTTTTATTTTATTCAGCAGTATACTTCTTTTCCTCCATTCTAACACATAATGCTGACATTTGAACAATTGTTTTCCACCTTTTTTGAAGTATGCTATTGTCTCTTTCTTTCTACCCTAAAAACAGATGCTGTTCTTAAAGTGTGATATGTATACATCTTCACTCCTCCTCTTTCTCCTACATCTCATTCCGATCTAAATCTGTGCATTCCCGGGGTATTTCTTTCACTACATCTTCATACTTCCAACATTTTTATCTATATGGCTACCCCTGCACACAAGACGCACCATGACACAGGCACTCATCACCAGCCAACTGGACTATGGCAATGCTCTCTACATATGAATCGCCTCACACCTCCTACAGAGACCTCAGACCATACCGAATGCCACAGCTAGACTCATCCTGACTTTCCCTGATGATCTCTCATCACACCCAGCCTCAGGCAACTCTACTGGCTCCTCACACAGAAGACAAGCCACTTCAGGCTGCTGACCCACGCACACATGGCTCTGGTGTTTTTATTCTCAGCTAATTAAAGCCATTGCAAATTGACAAAACATATAAAAACAACACAATTTAGGGTAATTTAGTATCCTAAAAATATAATTCAGGGCATATGTTGTTGTTATAACTCCTTGTCACATAGAGAAGGATATTTGTTTACAATAAAAAGAATGTTGGACATTAGCTTTAAACAATTTATAAAATCCTACACAAAACTATCAACTATCTTGTAAATTAATTAGTGATAATACATATTTAGTTACATATTTAGTTAATATATTAGTTAAAAGTTTTAAAGGGATAGTGTAAGAAATTAAAATGAGCGTTTTCCTGAAGGGCAAGGTTTTGGTCAAGTCCTGTGTAAGTTTACTGTCCTATAATCAGATAGACATTTGTTGAGCATTCTTATGTAATTACCCATGGTTTAGTGCTTCATATATTAAGCCTCAATTCAACCCAGGTCCAGCATATAGTAACCACCGCCTGAACTTCCACCAAACGCAGAGAAGACTAAGCTTCGCCTCCCTATCACTTGCCCATACTGCCCGTATCTACTGAAGCAGAAGTGGAGTTGCTCCTCCTCCTACATCATAGCAAAGAGCTGAAAAAGCCTCCCCACGCATCTCTGGACCACTACCTCACTTCTGGAATTCTGAAGGGTCCTCAATAACTGACTGTACGAATGAGCCTCCGGAACGTGAAGCACCTGTATACCCTATTGGCTGATTAACAGCGCTTTATAAATTCTGATTGGTTGACCTGAATCACCCATAAAATATACATTTCTAAGTTAAACAATTACTGAATCCTTGCTTAAAGTATCTAATGAAAGGGGGGCATGGCTAGGCGGGCCGGCATGGCGGATGCAGCTTAGCGGAGCTCCGTCCAGCCCAGGAATTATCCTTGCAGATATCCTGTCCCCCTCTGATTCCCCGCTGCCCGGAGGGGAGGATCCGATGACGGTGGCCGGCAGCGAGCCTCTGGTAACATTTTAAGCGCTCCGGGGTGCCCGAGGACCGGAGTTGAAAGCTCGGCGGTGTGTGGCCTAGGGCAGCAGGGAGAAGCCGGGGACCTCGAGTTTTCAGTTTCCTGGCGGCCGGAGCACTGGTGGCGCCGCAGCCGCCTGCCGGTCGGAGCGGGGCCCTACATCAAGGGGACCAGCAGACGGCTTCTGGGGGCGGACCCCCCCCGGAGATTCAGCTGGGTGGCGGGCTCCAAGGGAAGGTGGCCACCCTCCTCCATCCTGCTTCCTAGGGATTCCTGCTCGGTGGGGCCTAGTGCCATTCGTAGGAGCCGGGGGCTCGAGTTTGGCGCCGTCCCAGGGTAGGCATCCGGCGGTGGTGCCCATGGAGAGCGTTTGGGGGCAATTCGGCCCTCTGGGGTGACATCCAGTGTGTGGAGGAGGTGAGGCCAGACCGAGGCAGGGGCCTCCTTGGCTGGGCCTGGCTTGGCCATGGACTGCGGGCTAGCCAGGATGTCCTTGCTGTTTTGCACCACGGGGCTGAGGGGCAGAGCGAGACACCCGTGGAGGGGCGCAGACCTGTGGCATCGCTGGCATGTGATGTGGAAGGAGGCCTGTGCCCCATTTTATGGCGGTCGGACCGGGCCATGGCGGTGGAGATGGTGCTGCGGAGGTCTGGGCCGAGTTCCGTGGCCCAGAGTGGACACTGACTTATTTCTAGCCTGGGGTCCGGCACAGAGGACGTGGGGCATGAGACTGGGGGGCTGACCCTGGCCTGTGGGAGCCCGCTGTCCCCGGTAACTTCTGTTACCAGGCCTATTTGAAGCTATATGTCTCTAATAATGTAGGCAAACAAAATCATTTAAAAAGCACTAAAGCGCAAAAAAGCAGTAGCAGTTGTGTAGCAGACTAGAAAAGTAAATAGATTTACAAAGACACGATCAGAATACTCTCTCCAGCCACCTGTACATTTGGAGGGTTACTGATCTATAGACTTCCCGGTCCTTGGGTGCCTTTTCTGCAAGAAATCAAGCAACTTCTAGTCAATCATAGTTGACCATTCACAAACAATCCTAGGGGACTTCAATTTTTACTTAGAAGAAAGGGACAACACAGACTCAAATACCCTTGATAGTATAGTATGGGCTTCGCCCAACTAGTAACAGCCCGATCCATAAGGCAGAACACACGTTGGATGGTATCTTTTCCAATGATGCACAAATTACCTTCTAACACATAATACCTATCTGTTGGTCAGACCACAGTGCAGTTCAGTTTGATTTCCTGCCTCCAGCATAGAGCAGAGAACAGAGACCCTCCCAATGTCCTGGTAAATTTATAAACTGGAAAGGCATTTCAGCCGTCACTCTGATTAACTCCCTAGAACATATTCCCTGTACTATCCAAGAGGACTCTAATCTGGGAGCTGAGGCGTTTGCCACATGGCCTAAATCGGCAGCGGATATAGTGGCACTTCTTAAATTATTTACTCAGAAAAAGTGCCGCCCCTCGGCTCCATGGTACAATGTCAAACTTAGCCATTTAAAACAATGCTGTTGTCATGCTGAGCAAGCTTGGAGACATACTTTAGAGGATCAGGACAGAATTATATATAAAGTTAGGGTTAAGGAATATAAATGCGCACTTGCAAAAGACAAATCGATGTACTGCACGCACTTAACTGATAATTCAAGATCTACCAAAAAACTGTTTCAGTTAGTACAACAGCTCTCATCTTCCCAATCCTTGGCAGAACCTGACACGTCACAAACATTCTGCAATCAATTAGCTATCTTTTTCCAAAATAAGATCACAGACATATACACTGGTTTAGAATAAGACGCAAAAACACCAATTATATATCCGACAGTCAACAGTCCTTTCAATCAATCAATGAATCATAGCATTTGTAAAGCGTGCTACTCACCCAGAAGGGTTTCAAGGCGCTGGGGGGGGGGTCCGCTACTGCTCGAACAGCCAGGTCTTGAGTTACTTCCTAAAGGAGAGATGGTCCTGGGTCAGCCGTAGGTGGATGGGGAGGGAGTTCCAAGTCTTGGCTGCCAGGTAGGAGAAGGATCTTCCTCCAGCAGTGGCTCTGCGGATGCGTGGTACGGCGGCGAGGGCGAGGCTGCTTGAAAGTAGCAGGTGGGTGGGCGTGTAGAAGGTCAGGCGGTCGTTGAGGTACTTGGAGCCCAGGTCGTGCAGAGCCTTGTGTGCGTGGGTGAGGAGCCTGAACGTGATCCTCTTGCTGACGGGGAGCCAGTGCAGGTCTCTCAGGTGGCCGGAGATGTGGCTGTGTCGGGGGATGTCCAGGGTGAGTTGTGCGGAGGCGTTCTGGATGCATTGAAGTCTTTTCTGAAGTTTGGATGTGGTTCCGGCATAGAGGGTGTTCCCGGCATCCAGTTGGCTGGTGACGAGTGCCTGGATGACGGTCTTCCTGGTCTTGGTGGGGATGCATCGGAAGATCATACGGAGCATGTGCAGGGTGTTGAAGCATGATGAGGAGACGGCGTTGACTTGTCCGGTCATCGAGAGGGAGGAGTCCAGGATGAAGCCCAGGTTGCGTGCGTGGTCCGTTGGCTTGGGAGTGGTGCCCAGGGCAGGGGGCCACCAGGAGTCGTCCCAAGCAGATGGCGATGATCCCAGGATGAGGACTTCCGTCTTGTCTGAATTCAGTTTCAGGCGGCTGTTCTTCATCCACTCAGCGATGCCTTTCATCCCTTCGTGTAAGTTGGTTCTGGCGGTGCGGGGTCGTTGGTGAGGGAGAGGATCGGCTGGGTATCGTCGGTGTAGGAGATGATGTTTAGGTGGTGTTGGCATGCGATGGCTGCGAGGGGGCTCATGTAGATGTTGAACAGGGTAGGGCTGAGTGAAGAACTTTGTGGTACGCCTCAGATGACTTTGGTGGCCTTGGACCTGAAAGGGGGAGGCAGACTCTCTGGGTTCTTCCGGCGAGGAACGAGATGATCCACTCCAGTGCCTTCTCTTGGACTCCGATGTTGCTGAGGGGCTGTACTAGGGTGCGGTGGCAGATGGTGTTGAGCGCTGCGGAGAGGTCCAGGAGGATGAGGGACGCTGTTTCTCCGTTGTTGAGCAGGGATCTGATGTCATCGGTGGCTGCGATCAGGGCGGTCTCGGTGCTGTGGTTGGCTCGGAAACCAGACTGCGAGGGGTCGAGGGATCAATTTGTCTCGAGGAAGGCAGCAAGCTGTCTGTTGACGGTCTTCTCGATGACTTTGGCAGGGAAGGGGAGGAGCGAGATGGGGCGGAAATTCCTGAGGTCGGTGGGGTTCGCTGTTGGTTTCTTCAGGAGGGCTCTGAGCTCGGCATGCTTCCAACTCTGCGGGAAGGTGGCGGTGTAGAAGGAAGTGTTGATGATGTCCCGGAGTTGGGTTGCCATGATGGATTCGGCCTTGTTGAAGATGTGGTGGGGCAGGGGTCGGTTGGTGATCCGGAGTGGATGGTGTTCATCGCGCCGGTGGTGTCTTCAGCGCTGACCGGGGTCAAGTTGCAGAGGGGGCGTTGGTTCGGCGGTTGGGTGCGTGGTTGGTGCACCGAAGCTGTTGTGTATGTCGGCGATCTTGCGGTGGAAGAACGAGGCGAGTGAGTCGCAGAGGTCTTGCGAAGGAGTGATGTTGTTGTTTCCGGCGCTGCGATTGGATAGCTCTTTGTTGATGCTGAAGAGTTCCTTGCTGTCGTGGGCATTGTTGTCCAGTCGTTCTTTGAATGCTGTCTTCTTGGTGGTGCGGATCAGCTGGTGGTGCTTTCGGGTGGCATGCTTGAGGGCGGTCATGTTGTCTGTGGTTTAGTCATGGCGCAGGCTTTCTCGAGGGTGCGGCAGTTCTTCTTGGAGTCCTTGAGTTCGTCGGTGAACCAGGGGGCTTTCTTGCTGCCGGGCTTGCTGGTAGGGTTCTTTAGTGGAGCGAGGTCATCGGCGCAGGCGGTTAGCCACTGGGTGAGGTTGTTGGCTGCTTCGTTGGGGTCCGTTGTGCTGGCGGGAGGGTTTTGGCCGAGGGAGGTGGTGAGCTGTTCGGCGGTGATCTTGCTCCAGCTCCGGCGAAGAACTAGTTGTGCGTGGTGGTGGGTGGTGGTTCTTCTGAAGCTGAAGTGGAAGCAGCTGTGGTCAGTCCAATGGAGTCCGGTGGAGTGGCTGAAGAAGATGTGCTTGCTGGAGGAGAAGACGGGGTCAAGCGTGTGGCCATCGTTGTGGGTGGGGGTGTTCACCAGTTGCTTGAGTCCGAAGTTGGCGAGGTTGTCCAGCAGGGTGGTGGTGTTGCTGTCCTTGTTGTTCTCCATGTGGAAGTTGAGGTCCCCTAGGAGGATGTAGTCAGAGGAGGGAAGGGCGTGTGGGCTGATGAAGTCTGCGATGTCTATGCTGAATTGTGGGCGTGGTCCCGGGGGTCTGTAGATGAGGGTGCCTTTGAGGGTCGTCTTGGGGTCGGTGTATGTTTGGAAGTGGAGGTGTTCGGCGGCCGTGAAGGTGTCGTTGGAGTTGGTGGAGATGCGAGTGGTGTTCTTGTGTATGATGGCGATGCCTCCTCCAGTCTGGTTGACGCGGTCCCTCCGGGTGATCTTGTATCCGTCTGGGATGGCTATGGCGATGTCGGGCGCTGAGGATGCGTTCATCCAGGTTTCTGTGAGGAAGGCGATGTCCGGTGATGTTGTGTTGAGCAGGTTCCAGAGTTCGATGGCGTGTCTGTGGACAGAGCAGGTGTTGAGCAGGATGCACTTGAGGTGGTTGTTGCTGGTGCTTGCCTTGGCGGGTGAGGTGCAGGTCCGGAGGCAGGTGAACTTGCAGGCTTGGAAGGTGAAGGGTCTGTGGGTGCGTTTCGGGTAGAGGTCGGTTGCAGGTGGTGATCCGTCCGGTGTTGAGTGCGTTGAGGGTGGCGGCGGCGTAAGTCCAGCGGGTGCGCTGGCCTCGATGAGGCCAGGGGTCCTGGCGCTGGGCGCGGTCCAGGCGCGGACAGGCGTAAACGGGCTTGCCTTTGGCGTGCCTTCGGCGCACTCACTGCGCGTGAACGCTGCGCGTACGTGCGGTCTCTGCCATAAGTGGAGAGTGGGGGGAGGAGGGAGGGAGGAGCAGCTGGGAGGTGGGAGCAGGGTGGCGAATGGGAGAGGGAACAGAAGGAAAGGGGGCGGGGCCGCGGGGAGCAGCGGCAGGGAGCAGGGAGGAACAGTGGGAAAAAGGCTGCAGACGCGAGAGATAGAGAAATACAAAAATCAGGGGCACAGTCAAAAAACAGAAGTACACAATCAGGGGCACAGCGGACAAATACTGAAAAAACAGAATTACACAATCAGGGGCACAGTGGACAAATACTGATACTAACGGAAGAGAGACCAGGGGGCAGAGAAGATCTCGACAGCGGCGAGCAGATGGCGGTATTGGGGGGACCGGGTGACCTCAGGAGGAGCCACATGGCGGGTTGAGCGACCGGCACTGACGAGGTCAGGTTAGGTCGCTCCACTGATGCCCAACAGTGAACACAGAGGTCTTTCAGAATTCTATGACCTTACGCCACCTCTTCTTGTATATTATTTTATGAGAACTCATGCAGGCTCTCCTATGGATGCATGCCCACCGGCAATTCTACATATGACTGCTGATACCAAAGCAGAACCCCTCTGTAAATTAATGAATATCATTATCTGTTCTGGAATCTATCCTCACTCTTGGAAACAAGCCATCATAAGACCTCTTTTCAAAAGACCCAATCTGGACTCTAGGGACTGTAAAAACTATCATCCCATCTCCCTGCTCCCTGTTCCAGCAAAAATCCAGGAACTGCATCTCAACAAGCAGCTTTGGAAACTGCAGATCAGCAATCTTGGCGCAATGATTCGCAGTTCGGATTCAGAAGGCATCATGGTACAGAAGCGGCCTTGGTTTCAGCCTCGGATCATATCAGGTGTACAGTGGATAAAGGGCAGGGAGTAGTGCTAATTCTCTTGGATCTGTCAGCAGCATTTGATGCCATCTCTCCTACGCTGCTGCTGGATAGACTCCAGAGTCTTGGTATTTCTCATCAAGCACTTGCCCTTCTGTCCTCATTCCTGACAGGGAGATCCCAAAGGGTGAATCTAAAATCTTTTCACTCAGATATTATTCTCGACCTTGTTGAGTCCCACAGGGGTCTTACTTGAGTCCCACTCTCTTTAATCTGTTTGTGGCACCCCTCGCAATGGTAATCAATTCTTTTGGATTGAAGGTGGTGTCATATGCAGACCATGCACACCTTATAGTTACCATCCCCAAGGAGCTGGGCTCATGGTCAGAGAATGTCCGTGGATGTATGTCCGGAGTGGAAGACTGGATGTCCGCTTACTTCCTGAAACTTAATGGGGAAAAACAGAGGTGATTATATTCGGATCAGGGACAACCAAATGGAACAGTAGGTGCTGGCCTCAATCTTTGTGATGTTGTCCGTCCCGAGCGAAAAGGCTAAGAACCTGGGAGTCCTGTTGGACACTGAACTTAGCTTCAAGGCATAAGTGAATCGTACCATTTCTACATGCTCCTGGTTTACAAGGATGTTAAAATAAATCTTCCCTTTTATCCAGCGTTCAGCTAGGATCCAGGTAGTGTCGTAATTGGCATGGCCGCGTTAGCGATTAGCTGAAACTACACGTTTTCCTCCTTAACTTGGCTATACATGAAAACGCCATTTTGAATGTTGCGGCGGCCATCTTAGACCATAAGCGGCCTCGTGGCCGGCGTGCCCTTTAGTCCGTTGTCCGTACCACTGACCACTTCAGTCTGCCCAGCAACAGGCTATTTTTAGTGCTGGTCAAGCTCACGCATGCGCAGTCCCCACTGACCAGTTACCCTTCAGGAATGTGCGCCAAACTGACCAGCGGAGTTGTGCCTCCTCCAATGAGCTGGCTGTGTTCCAAAACATGACCATATATGTACATGAATGTGTTCTAACTTGTGCCGCCTATCTTTTATTGCCCCAGAACTGTATATAAATCGGGGTCACACCGGTGTTGGGTGTGATACCTCTTGCATTACCGAAGGGTGCTGTATGAGTGTACCACCACCCCATGGGGTCTTAATAAACTTGTTCTTTGCCTTTTACAGTTTCCGTGCCAACAGTTCTTGAGTGTAAGTGGGTTATCTTTGGAGCATGTAGGCCTTGGGAACCCTGTTACTACAAATTGGCGACCACAAAGGGACTCATCGGCGACTCGTATGCCCGAAGGAGAGGTCGTGACGAAGGCTTGGAAACTCGCCATGGAAGCGCGCTGCCACTGAGTGACCCGAGTCTTGGCACCCACGGTGTTTCTTCCTTTCCTTCTGATCTGACCTTCCAGGTGGCGCCGGTCTCCGACTGAGTTTTCGATCGTCTGCGTTGCTGGGAAAGTGCCGTTTGGCTGATTTGATCACAAGACCTTGGCAGTTGGAATCTGGACATTTGAGATTTTGGGTAAGATTTGTGTTCGGCAAGGTAGTCTTCGGACGCTTGCTGAAGTTTTATGATTTGTGATCGGCAAGGTAGTCTTCGGACGCTTGCTGAAGTTCTATGATTTGTGATCGGTAAGGTAGTCTTCGGACGCTTGCCGGAGTCCTATGACCTACGATTTTGATTTGAGTTAGCTAACGTTTGTGAATTTGTGAACTTTGAATCTATATGTGTAGTGCACTTCACATAGGCAGGCATGTAGAGATGTTTCTCTAACTTTGTTTTTTTCCTCTGAGCGGCACATTTGTGTGAAGTACTGTAAGTGCCATTTTATATACGGTGTCACGCTTTCGTGATACTTTTTGAACATGCCTGTTTTCAGCACACTCCGAGGAATGTGCTGTCTTGGAAATGGTACCACAATTAGGTTAGCGGAAGCACAGCCGGCTCCCCCAGAGGGAACACCGAACAGGGAGATGTATATTAAATTTGGCCTTCCCCCTATTATGTACAGCAAATTATGGCATAAGTTCACGAGAACTGATCCTGAATTGCAATGGCCTCTACATGGGTCGTTCGATTTACGTAAAGTACAGTTTGTGGAGCAATGTTTGTTTCAACGCAGGTCTAGACAAAACATGTTTGATTGTGTGCGAATGTGGGAGAAAGCGGTGCGCGAGCGAATGAAACGTGAAGTTGCCTTGGCGGACAAAGAGCAGCGCAAGGCTGCTCGGGATAAGGCTTTACAGCTTGAGGAAAAAGAGGCTCAGGAGAAAAGAGAGAGGGAGGAACGGGAACGTAAATTGCAAACGACTGGTCAATTTCCTATTTGCTGACCGCTTTATCCTGTCCTTAATAATGAAATTGATGATTTTTCATTGCTAGATCGGTCACCGCCTCCGTACGTTTCGCCAACGGCTCCAGCTGAAGATTCGGGAGATGATGGGCAGGATAAGTCGGAAAAGAAGGGTACATCCGCTCTCAGGTTTACTGCGGAGAGGTCCGCACATTTACGTAGTTGGGCTCGTAAAGTGAATAGGAAATGTGTTTCTCAGGATGAGGTGATTGCGGAGAGGAGTAGGTGGTCGGATCTTGAATTAATGTATTTTTTGTCTAGTTTGGCGGATGAAGTTGTTGCCGCGTATCGTGACCTTTCAGATACGTTAGAACCTAAAGCTTTGTCAGTACATCGTGAGAATTTGGATAAAGGTTTATTTGATCTTGCAGATGTTGACGACCTTTTCAAGCAACTGATCCAGCTGCGAGATGAAACAACCAGATTGCGGGAGGAGCGGAAAACGAAGCAAAAGGAGTCCGAGCCGGAGAATAACGAGCAGATTAAGGAGTGTTCTCTCCGGGGTTCAGATAAGAGTTCTGCATTGCATGTTATGCCTATGCGTGAAGCCGCGCCCTTGTATGTTCCACCTAAAGGGGAAGGTACAGATGATGATAAATCGTCAAAGGATGCGAAAGGATATTTTATATATAACTGGGTATATACGCCTTGGAATAGAGCAGATGTTATGGCATTGAAAAATTCTCTACCTGATCTTCGGAAAAATCCGGCGGCATTTTATGAAGGGGTGGAAGGGGCTATTTCATCTTGTGTGATGACTCTTGTTGACATAGATCTGTTTTTTGGGCTAATCCTTCCACCTGATTTGTGGCGGCAAATTCGTAAAAATAATGATGAAACAATACTTGGGGGGACATGGAAAGAAATAAATGCTGCCGATTTAGATAGGGAACCAGCATGTAAGCCTTGTCAGTTGATTCTAGACCTTCCGGCGGCTATTTTGATTAAATTAAAAACGCTTGTTCCTTCTAAAAAGATCGATTGGACTATGTTAACCTCGTGCAAACAAAAGCCCAATGAAACGGTTTCAGATTTCTTTACGCGCTTCGGGGAGGCATTCCATGATTACAGTGGTCAATCTTTAACAGACGATACGGGTCGGCATTTGTTCGTAGATAAGTATGTGGCTAATCTCCTACCGGAGATTGCAAAGCGATTGAAATCGAGTGAAAGTTCCTGGGCCACGGCGACCCCTGCGTCTTTGCTAACTATGGCTCAGTATTATGAGCGGCAGGAGTTGGAGGCTAAAGAAAGTGTTGATAAGAAGGCGAAAGAATTGAAAACGAAGGTGATGTTGGCACAGGTTCGGGGAACACAGGGCAGAGGGTATGATAGAGGTAGACGTGGCGGAGGAAATGCGTCGTATGGTCGTACGGACATAGTGGAGGATCAATGTGCCTACTGCAAGGAGTTTGGGCATTGGGCTGATGATTGTCCGGTACTTCGTGAGCAGCGTAGTCAGCGTGGTCGAGGAGGTGGTAGGTCGAGAGGAGGTTATACGGGAGCGAGGGGTGGCGGAAGTGATCGTGGTAGGGTTGAGGACAGGGGCCGTGGCCGTGGCCAGGATGAACGAAACACGTTTGATAGACGGAATCAATATCAGATTTCGGAGGGTGAGAATGTGGAGCACCAGGATTATGTGCATGCATAGGACTGCGTAGGATGGGGTAAGGAATCAGTTGAAGTGCTGGTAGATCAGCAGGGTCCATACGTAACAGCGGGTATTCTGGGTTCTACTGATCATTTTTTAGTCGACACAGGGGCTACTCGTAGCGCTTTGTCGAAAAACTTGGTTCCGAGGGCTCCCCTGTCTGGCGAAATGATAACATGTGTAGGGTTCGATGGCACACCCTCCCCTAGTTGTAACAGAAGGGGGGAGAGAGAGAGTCAGTGGATTCAGTCTCCCTATACGTATAAGTAAACAAAGTGGAATCCACTCAAGGTGGTGGTGATCCCTAAAGTGATGGGGAGACACACAGTGTTGTTTAAATGCCCCTCACACACCAACAGGCCCCTTGGTGTCATGCTTCATCATCGGGGCCTTCGCACCCCTCTACGGGATGCGGCGTGCTACGACTCGCGGGTACGCAGGAGCACTTTGAAGTGAACTATTTGTGGGGGTGTGTGTGTAAATAACCAAGGTGTGAGTGAGGTGAGGTGAAAAAAGTGAAAAGTTAAAAAATACCTGGCACGTGGGAGAAAAACAGGATTTTATTAATCCCCGGCTGGTATTGTTAAAAAGAAGTGCAGAGCGTGGTTAAGTAGATACGAGTTAAGGTATCAAAAACCACTGTGAAAGTGTCAACATGTTTCGGAGGTCACAGCCTCCTTCTTCAGGACAAGGGTTATGCACTTACCCTCCCCTTACTCACATGCAGAATGTAAAAGTGTTTCATTAAAAAAAATCGCTAAATTACCACAACGTGTAATATTCCTAACAATGTTATTTAGTGTTAGTGAATGTCGTTGCGCCCAGTTGGCGAGAGAACCTGCAAAAAGAAATGCATACATAAATACATGCCAGCAGATTCATGGAGAAGAAGAAAACCTTCTCAAAATATCACAAGGTCAAACCAAAAATGCTGGGACCTTTGTGATGAAAAAACAAAAAACACACAAATGGACATCACTATACTGACACATACAAATACAAAACACAAAATTACTCTCTGCTCTGATGGAAAGAGAGCACATAATCATAAGGAGAAAGTCTTACTTAGAGTTCTAAAATGTAAAACCTCATGAGCCTAAGCGTATATTGGGGATCCCTCCTTCCTGCTCTGAAAGACCTAAAACAACATTAATGATCAGGGTTCAGTTGGAAAAAAGGCAAGGTATTGAGTCTACCAAACTTGTGGAAAAAAGCTCGTCTGCTATCACCCATAAACTCACGGTTACTGCACTAGCCATTCGCCTGCCTTCCCTCAACGCGGCTCCGATGAAGTGAGCCTGTCTAGTATCAGGGCCTTTAAATACACTACCCCTCGTGATAATTAGTGATAGCTAATTAGTTGATGAGAGTCGGTATATGCCCAAATACGGAGAACGCCATCACCGGAGATCCGGTAATGCGCTCCCGTGGAACACTGCCGGCACGCATGCGCAGAGCCGCCTGTCTAATGCGCATGCGCGGTCTAACAACCAGATCGCGCATGCTCCGAGCGGGAGCGCTTAACACTGGGACCGCGGAGAAATGATATCTCCGACTGGATTTTAAAAAAGGTTTACTCCTAGGCTAAACTCGAAAGAAGTGGGCAATAAATATGATTCCCAAATCGGGGAGACAGGGACCTAACTCGATATTAGTTATTGCGCAATACTATGATTTAAAAGTATGTATTGTGCAATAGTGCTCTAAATGAATTTCACAAGAGGGGGGCTTACATTATCCCTTAGATTATAAAACTGGAATGAATTAGCGTGCAAATTAGTTTCAGCTATAGGGCACCGATGGGTCTGGAGTGCCAAGCGGGGTGGTCACGTGCACACATACAGGGGATGGCATTCTGTCCTACTAGACCGAAGGCTAGGAAGCCAAGGTGATGTTTTTAAAGACATTTTACGGACAAAGCGGCCTAAGTGATGTTTTGAGACAATTGTTATCTCAAGAGGTTCCACGGGATGGAGTCATTCAGCCCCGTTGCGTCAGTTCCCAACCTGAACACCCACCGTTGTTCTTTTTCCAAAAGACCCACCTCTGAAGGTAATTGTTCAATAACCGTCCACTGCAGTTCATTCACACAGTGTTGGTGTTCAATAAAGTGGGTTGACATTTTGGTGGTGAGTTTCTTGCATCTGATGTTACTTTTGTGTTCGTTGATTCTTATTTTGACAGGTCTTGTTGTCATACCAACGTATTCTTTTCCACAGGGGCACGTGATCAAATATACAACATTCTTGCTGTTGCAATTTGTGAACATACGTTGCTCCCATTGTGTCCCATTTGAGAAAGTCAAATTCAGGCTTTTTTTAGTGAGGTGGCAATTGTTACAGTTACCACATGGGCAGTGACCATGTATGCCCTGAAGTCTTGTTTGATCCTTTTTCGTGGGGGGCGGTCTTGTATGGACAAGCATGTCTCTCAAGTTCCTGCCCCTTCTGTGGGCAAACAAAGGTTTCTCCAAAGATAGACCACTACTCGTTAGAGTGCGCCAGTGTTTGTTTACCAACTTGGTCACTTGGTTGGTTACCGGACTGTATGTGGTAACACATACTGTTCTTTTTTCGGCTTCCTCCCTACGAGGATTGTCCTCTAGGAGGGCCTCACGGTTATTGTTCCTGGCCCTTTTTGATGCTTTTCTGATTACAGGTTCTGGGTATTTCCTCTGTCTTAGTTTTACACTAAGATCCTTAGCCTGAGATTTATACTTAGCAATATCACTGCAGTTCCGCCGTAGACGCAGGAACTGTCCATAGGAAAGGTTCTCCCTCAGATGACGTGGATGGAAGCTGTCAAATCTGAGGAGGCAGTTCCTGGCCGTTGATTTGAAATGTGTTTCAGTTTTTAGGGTTCCTGCTTCATAATAAATGTTTAAATCCAGGAATACCATGCTTTGGTTGGACACCTGATGGGTAAATTTCAGGAAAGCATTCTGGTTGTTAAGCCAAACGGTAAAGTCAGTTACCGTGGTCATGTCTCCTTCCCAGATGACCAAGATGTCATCTATATATCTCCGCCAGGTACGTATCCTCGTCCTGTATGGGTTATCTGGGTGTAGAATTTTTGTAGACTCAAGGTGATGGACATATAGTCCGGCCAAGCTCGGGGCAAAAGTACTGCCCATGTTGGTCCCATGTTTTTGCCAGAAGAGGGTGCCTTCGTACTCAAAGAAATTCTTGGTGAGGGCCAATGAGATACATTCAAGCACAACATTTCGTGGGGTGTGGTATTCCCAGTTTTTTGAGTGTAGTACCTCCTCAATGATTTGTAAGGTCTCCTCGTGTGGGAGGCTCGTATAGAGACTCTCCACATCAAGACTGAGGAGCATCTGGGAGCTAGGGTCGAATGTCTGGTTCTTCAGCAGTTGGAGTACCGCCTTAGTATCCTTCAGGTATGTGTCAGTGGCCTGCACAATTGGTCTAAGAAAGGCATCCGCAAATTTGGACAGGGGTTCCAGAATAGATGAGATGCCTGAAACGATGGGGCGACCGGGAGGATTGTCAAGGTTTTTATGCACCTTGGGTATAGTGTAAAAATAAGGAGTTTGTGGGTTCTTTTGTGTCAGAAACTCCGACTCCTTCTTGGTAATCCAGTCATGCGCAAGTGCCTCTTCCACCATGTCTCCTATCTGAACTCTCAGTGATTCAGTTGGATCTTCAGTGAGGATCTGATAGTTTCTATTGTCAGAAAGAAGCCTCCTGCATTCTTTATCATAGGCTAAGGTGGTTTGGATAACTATAGCCCCACCCTTGTCCGCGGGTTTTATGATCAGGTCTTTATTCATCCTCAACTCCTTAATGGCCTCATTTTCCATCCTTGACATGTTCTGAAAAATCTTCTGTTTATTTTCTAGACATTTTAATTCTTGCATTATGGCTTTTTCGAAAGCCAGCACCTCTACCGGAAGTTGATTATCTAATGGTGTAAAAGTTGATCTCGGTTTTAAGCCGGTGTCTGAGGTCTCTGTGGGTGGCTCCTTGTCTTTGAAAAAAGCCCGCAGTTTTATAGTTCTGATGAACTCCTGCATTTCTTTGTGCAATAAGAAAATGTCTGGTTTATTCGTAGGGACATATCCTAGACCTTTATTTAGTACCTCCCTCTGTAAATCAGTGAGGGGCCAGGGAGTTATGTTAATAACTAGGTCCCCCTGCTGCTCGATGACGCCTGATTCGCCGTCATGCTCCTCGTCACTACCCGTGGGTCTGCCTCCTCTGCGGGTTGCCAATTGACGTTGTTGCCCTTCTTGTTCCGCCCTCTGCGCGATCCTTGGCCCCAGGATAAAAAAGGCTGTTGGTTCTGGGGAGCATTGGTTTGATCCGGAACCCATTGTGGGTACATTTGTCCCATTTGTGGTGGTACAAACTGGTACTGTGGGAATTGGAAAGGCGGTTGGTAAGGATTAAATTGAGGTCCTTGAAAACCTCGCCAGTCACGCTGGCGTGGAAATTGGGCCCTTTGTTGACGGAATCCTCCCCTTTGTTTTCTTTGTTGAAAACCACCTGATTTATTACTTGAGTTACTGCTATCAGAGTTGACGCTGTCAGTGTCACTTGAGTTGTCTTTCATGACATAGTCAGCTCGGGTGTAGGGGTAGGCTCTCTCAGGGGTAAAGCGATCTTTGTCTTTTTTGAATTTGTTAAACTTGCTTTGTTTCAAGGTTGCCTCAAAATCCTTCATTTGTTGATTTAGCTCTTCAAGGCCTTTTTTCAAGTCTGCGGGGGAAATGAAAGCTTTGAGCTGTACTTCTAGTCTTTGTATCTCAACTTTTAATTCCACTGACTTTCTTGCGGCAGTTTGAACTATGAGTACCAGCCAATCCCTGGTACAATGCCACGAGATGAGTGACCACGCCTTTTTAAAAACTAGATCGTCTTGGAAAATAAACGGTTCTGTTTTGACTAGTAAGCCTTGAGGAGCCATCTTACTTCGTAAATACTCTCTCATTAGTAAGCCATGGAGGGCTGTCCTAATTTGGGTTTTCCGGATATTCATTAATTCATCCCAATCTGCTACAGCTGGGCCAGGGTCACTATTACTAAGGCCTTCAAAGGGTTTGTCATCAGCCAGAATACGGTCGATATCGTCTTCGCTAAAGGTCAATCCATGTTCATCCTCCATGTTATTAGATGAGGAGAGCAGGAGGGTTATGAGACTAAAGTGTTTTGTATGTGTGTCTGTGTATGTCCAAAAGTGGAAAACAAAGATGGGAAGGGGCTCCCACAGCTGTGCGCTGTCAATACACAAATTGTAACAGAAGGGGGGAGAGAGAGAGTCAGTGGATTCAGTCTCCCTATACGTATAAGTAAACAAAGTGGAATCCACTCAAGGTGGTGGTGATCCCTAAAGTGATGGGGAGACACACAGTGTTGTTTAAATGCCCCTCACACACCAACAGGCCCCTTGGTGTCATGCTTCATCATCGGGGCCTTCGCACCCCTCTACGGGATGCGGCGTGCTACGACTCGCGGGTACGCAGGAGCACTTTGAAGTGAACTATGTGTGGGGGTGTGTGTGTATATAACCAAGGTGTGAGTGAGGTGAGGTGAAAAAAGTGAAAAGTTAAAAAATACCTGGCACGTGGGAGAAAAACAGGATTTTATTAATCCCCGGCTGGTATTGTTAAAAAGAAGTGCAGAGCGTGGTTAAGTAGATACGAGTTAAGGTATCAAAAACCACTGTGAAAGTGTCAACATGTTTCGGAGGTCACAGCCTCCTTCTTCAGGACAAGGGTTATGCACTTACCCTCCCCTTACTCACATGCAGAATGTAAAAGTGTTTCATTAAAAAAAATCGCTAAATTACCACAACGTGTAATATTCCTAACAATGTTATTTAGTGTTAGTGAATGTCGTTGCGCCCAGTTGGCGAGAGAACCTGCAAAAAGAAATGCATACATAAATACATGCCAGCAGATTCATGGAGAAGAAGAAAACCTTCTCAAAATATCACAAGGTCAAACCAAAAATGCTGGGACCTTTGTGATGAAAAAACAAAAAACACACAAATGGACATCACTATACTGACACATACAAATACAAAACACAAAATTACTCTCTGCTCTGATGGAAAGAGAGCACATAATCATAAGGAGAAAGTCTTACTTAGAGTTCTAAAATGTAAAACCTCATGAGCCTAAGCGTATATTGGGGATCCCTCCTTCCTGCTCTGAAAGACCTAAAACAACATTATTGATTAGGGTTCAGTTGGAAAAAAGGCAAGGTATTGAGTCTACCATACTTGTGGAAAAAAGCTCGTCTGCTATCACCCATAAACTCACGGTTACTGCACTAGCCATTCGCCTGCCTTCCCTCAACGCGGCTCCGATGAAGTGAGCCTGTCTAGCATCAGGGCCTTTAAATACACTACCCCTCGTGATAATTAGTGATAGCAACAAGTATGGTAGACTCAATACCTTGCCTTTTTTCCAACTGAACCCTGATCATTAATGTTGTTTTAGGTCTTTCTGAGCAGGAAGGAGGGATCCCCAATATACGCTTAGGCTCATGAGGTTTTACATTTTAAAACTCTAAGTAAGACTTTCTCCTTATGATTATGTGCTCTCTTTCCATCAGAGCAGAGAGTAATTTTGTGTTTTGTATTTGTATGTGTCAGTATAGTGATGTCCATTTGTGTGTTTTTTGTTTTTTCATCACAAAGGTCCCAGCATTTTTGGTTTGACCTTGTGATATTTTGAGAAGGTTTTCTTCTTCTCCATGAATCTGCTGGCATGTATTTATGTATGCATTTCTTTTTGCAGGTTCTCTCGCCAACTGGGCGCAACGACATTCACTAACACTAAATAACATTGTTAGGAATATTACACGTTGTGGTAATTTAGCGATTTTTTTTTAATGAAACACTTTTACATTCTGCATGTGAGTAAGGGGAGGGTAAGTGCATAACCCTTGTCCTGAAGAAGGAGGCTGTGACCTCCGAAACATGTTGACACTTTCACAGTGGTTTTTGATACCTTAACTCGTATCTACTTAACCACGCTCTGCACTTCTTTTTAACAATACCAGCCGGGGATTAATAAAATCCTGTTTTTCTCCCACGTGCCAGGTATTTTTTAACTTTTCACTTTTTTCACCTCACCTCACTCACACCTTGGTTATATACACACACACCCCCACACATAGTTCACTTCAAAGTGCTCCTGCGTACCCGCGAGTCGTAGCACGCCGCATCTTGTAGAGGGGTGCGAAGGCCCCGATGATGAAGCATGACACCAAGGGGCCTGTTGGTGTGTGAGGGGCATTTGAACAACACTGTGTGTCTCCCCATCACTTTAGGGATCACCACCACCTTGAGTGGATTCCACTTTGTTTACTTACACCCTCCCCTAGCCCATTGTCAAAGCCCCTTGCGCTGTGTCTTGATTAATTTTTCAGTTTTGGTAAATTTTTGTTATCGCCCCATACACCAGACAATATCCTGGGCATTGATTTGCTTAAATATTTTTGAGCAACGATTTGGTGCGCTCCTGAGGGAGTGCGGGTTTTCCTGAATGACAATTATCCTGACTCGGATAGGTTTTGCACTATCTTGGACATTCCAGCCTTGGCCTCTCTACCGCACACGTTATGGGCGACCTCAGATACGGATGTGGGAGAGATGCGTATTCCACCAATACACATTACTGTTAAGGAGGGGGTCCCTCTACCACGAGTACCCCAGTATAAGATTTCGAGAGAAGGTGAAATTGCCTTGACGCACATTGTTCAGGATTTGATCATTGCAGGAGTGGTAGAAGAGGTTCCTTATAATGTCTGTAACAGTCCGATTCTTCCGATCCTTAAGAGAGATACTGACGACAAAGTCTATCGCTTTATTATTGACTTGCGAGAGATCAACAAAATTGTCATCCCCCAATACCCGGTGGTGTCCGATATTACGACCTTGCTTACATTGGTGCCACCAACGGCCACAACATTTAGTGTTATTGATTTGGAAAACGCGTTCTTTTCCATCCCTGTCCATCCTGATAGCAGATATTTGTTTGGCTTCACGTTAAATAATAAATCGTATAGATTTTGTCGTGTTCCCCAAGGTTACACTGAGAGCCCGAGTATATACAGCCAGGCTTTGAAAAGACAGCTTGATTCCTTTGAGTTACAGACTGGCGTTGTCCTCATCCAGTACGTGGATGACCTTCTGCTTGCTGCAGACTCTTATGCACAATGTGAGGAAAGTACAATTACGTTGCTTTCCTTTTTGGCACAGAACAATCATAAGGTTTCATAGAAAAAGCTCCAATACTGTAGACCTCAGGTGACCTACCTCGGACATCTGTTGTCTAAGGAGGGGCGTGCATTAACATCTGATCGAATTCAAGCAATTTTAGACACACCAGTCCCCCGCACGCAGAGAGATGTACGTGCCTTCATAGGGTTGACGTCTTTTTGTAGACAGTGGATCATGGGTTTTTCATACATCATAAAACCTTTGCTAGCATTACTGTCCAAAGCTACACCAATGCCCCTTGAATGGACAGATGAATGTCAGAAGGCCTTTGAACAGTTGAGACAGGCCCTTTGTTCTGCACCCGTGTTAGGCACACCAGACTACACGAAACTTTTCACATTGTACGTGCACGAGAATGATGGGTGCGCATTGTCAGTGTTAGTACAAGTACACGGGGACAAGCAGAGACCATGTGCATACTTCTCTGCCATTCTTGATCCTGTAGCACGAGGGTTGCCTGGGTGTTTTCGAGCGGTAGCAGCAACAGCAGTAGCTATACGGCAGAGTGAGGGAATAGTGTTATCACATAAACTGCTGGTGTTAGTTCCTCACGCAGTAGATGCTCTGCTAAATCAAACAAAGACCCAATACCTTACGAGTGCGCGACTAACAGGATATGAGCTGACACTTTTGGCGCCACATATTACACTGAAAAGATGCGCTACTCTGAACCCCGCCACTTTATTGCCCTATCCGGTCGAGGAGGGTCAGGAAGAAAAACATCACGACTGTGTTTTCCTGACCGAGGAACAGACAAAGGGTCGTGTTGACTTACAGGATGTGTATCAACAAAGAGAGAGGTAGGGAGATTTCAAGGACACTCTCTTAGTCCCCGGTTAAATGTTAAACAACAAAAAAAGAGAGAGGTCTGAACTGGTCAAGCCCACGGCTACCAGAAATGTGGAGCAAAAAGATAAGCGGATAGTATTGATCACAGTCACTCTAGTTGAGTGGGATCACAGTCACTCTGTTTGAGTAGGAAAGCCCTCACACACCGACCTAGTCAGTGTCATGCTTCATCATCGGGCCCCACCGAAGAGACCGAGTGTCTCTTCGGTGTGCTGCGACGCCAGAAAGACTGCGGAGCTGGTTGTGTGGGGAGGATGTGTTGTGAAGATTCTCAAATTAAAAGTGACTAACAGGGTATCAAAAAGAACTTTAATAAGTGATCCCTAAGACACGTGTAAGTGGTATATGTGTCTGAATTTAATAGCCAAGGTTTTAGGGTTTAGTTTAAATTCAGCTAAATACCACAAATTTATTAAAATCAGTCAACATGTTTCTGCCTTCAATGTGGTATATATTCACCATGGCATTCTTCAGGACTATAACCCCGGCGGTATGGACACTCTAATAGTCCACCCTGACCTGGGGGCGTGAAAGTGAAAAAAGAAAAGTGAAAAAAGTGCTTTAAAAATTGGGAGAGCAATTTGCTCAATCCAAAAACCCCAAAATTAGGGGTGTATCAGCACTTTAAAAATGGGCGCTACTTGCTCCATGGGTCTCGGGAGGGGGGTTGGAGCGCGCTTGGCACATCGCCCTCAGCGCTCACAGCCCGTTTTTAAACCTGTTGCGATCCTCTAGACCGGACCCCGACGATGGTCGGGGTCCGGTCTAGAGGATCGCAACAGGTTTAAAAACGGGCTGTGAGCGCTGAGGGCGATGTGCCAAGCGCGCTCCAACCCCCCTCCCGAGACCCATGGTGCAAGTAGCGCCCATTTTTAAAGTGCTGATACACCCCTAATTTTGGGGTTTTTGGATTGAGCAAATTGCTCTCCCAATTTTTAAAGCACTTTTTTCACTTTTCTTTTTTCACTTTCACGCCCCCAGGTCAGGGTGGACTATTAGAGTGTCCATACCGCCGGGGTTATAGTCCTGAAGAATGCCATGGTGAATATATACCACATTGAAGGCAGAAACATGTTGACTGATTTTAATAAATTTGTGGTATTTAGCTGAATTTAAACTAAACCCTAAAACCTTGGCTATTAAATTCAGACACATATACCACTTACACGTGTCTTAGGGATCACTTATTAAAGTTCTTTTTGATACCCTGTTAGTCACTTTTAATTTGAGAATCTTCACAACACATCCTCCCCACACAACCAGCTCCGCAGTCTTTCTGGCGTCGCAGCACACCGAAGAGACACTCGGTCTCTTCGGTGGGGCCCGATGATGAAGCATGACACTGACTAGGTCGGTGTGTGAGGGCTTTCCTACTCAAACCGACTTACAGGATGTGCCACTTCCAGATGTGGATGGGGAACTGTGGGTTGATGGATCGTGTTTAAGGCTGGCAGATGGTACGACTTCCGCAGCCTATGCGATCACGACACTTAAGACAGTTGTAGAAACAGCTAGGATACCACAGAAATCGGCTCAGGCAGCAGAGCTGATAGCCTTAACAAGAGCCTGCGAATTGAGTGCTGGCCTATGTGTGAACATATACACAGACAGCCGGTACGCCTTCGGAGTAGCACATGACTTCGGGCTACTCTGGAGAGAGCGTGGGTTTTTGACATCTCATGGGGAACATATTATGCACGGAGAACTAGTGCGTGATCTCCTAAACGCGTTGCTTTGCCCAAAGAAAGTAGCGATAGTAAAATGCAGTGCCCACAAAAAGATTACGGATAAGGTGGGCCAAGGAAATGCCTTCGCAGACAGCATAGCGAGACAAACGGCTATGTCCCGGACTAGCTCCCCCATGTATGTGACACAATCGCAGGCTGAGCGATGGAGTGATGCTAGAGCAGAAATATTGGATATTCAAAAATCGGCTACTGAATCAGAACTTGCGGCATGGGCAGCAGATGGGGTACTAGATGATGAGGGTTGTTGGAGAAGCAAAGACATGGAGAAATGGAAATTGCCTGCGGCTTACTTGCAGGCGATGGTCCAGATGACCCATGGACTGGCGCATGTCGGAGCTCTTGCAATCACTCGACTGTTAACACGAGTCTGGGAGCATCCCGAGATTGCGAATACAGCTAAGAGAGTAGTACAGACCTGCCTGATTTGTTTACAACACAATCCTGGAAAGGGGACCCATACTCCGAAAGGAGGGTTCGTTCCACCTTCTGCACCATTTGAGGTACTCCAAATGGATTATATCTAACTCGAGCGCTGCAACAACCTGAAGTACGTCCTAGTGGTGGTATGTGCCTTTAGCAAATGGGTTGAGGCCTCCCCCAGACAATACAGCCCTGACAACGGCTAAGGTGTTGCTTAAAGAATTCTTTCCTCGCTTTGGAGTTTGCAAATTTTTGTGGAGCGATAATGGGCCTCATTTTGTTGGGAAGATTGTGGAGTATGTACTGAAGGGGTTAGGGATTCAGCAGAAGTTCCACGTTGTGTTCCACCCTCAGTCGGCAGGTCTGGTTGAGCGGTACAATGCTACGTTGAAACTTAAGCTGGCCAAAATTGTGGCATCCACGTCGTTGAAGTGGCCAGATGCTTCGCCGCTAGCACTACTCTCTCTTAGATCAGTACCCCATTCACGAACTGGCCTTACACCATATGAGGTGGTGTTTGGGCGCCCCATGAATATCTGGGGGGTGCCCAAGCCGCGATTAATACATGATGTGCCTTGTGTTATGATGAACGACTATTTGGCACGATTAACAAATGATTTGCTTTCTATTCATCAACAGGTTCGAGAAGCGCTCCCTGACAACTCTACTGGAGAGGGCCATGGTCTTCGCCCCGGCGATCATGTGATGATCCGATCGTTTGAGAGAGCGAGCAGTTTGGAGCGAAGGTGGAAGGGCCCCGAACAGGTCCTCCTTGCGACCCGGACCGCTGTACGAGTGACCAACAGGAAGCGGTGGGTGCACTCGACACACTGCCGCCGTGTCTCTCCGGATCTGGTGACTCCTGCTGTGCTGACTGATTACAAAGAGATTCTGGAGAAAGAAAAGAGCCCAGCTGTGACGTTGGCCGAAGTTGAGGGAGCCTTCCCGGACCACGCTGTTGCTGGACGAGAGCACTACAACCTGCGTCCGCGATAAGAAGATTTTTGGTTTTTTGTACGTGACTGGTTGGTTACCGCTCCAGGTTTGTGAAACGGAAACCGGGAATTCCACCTCTGCTTTTTCCCTCTCCCTTTTTTGTGCACTAATAACATAGCTCAGGGTCATTCCTCTTATTCCGGCCTTGCAAGCATCCCACACAATCCCTGGTGTTGAGGTACCTCTATTAATTTCCCAAAATTCCTTAATCCATTCAGTCATTCTCACCCTATAAGTTTGATCCTGAAGAAGCATTCTGTCAAATGTCCATTGTGTCGGCTCCTTGTTTCTCTTTTGCCCAAGATTTACAGTTTACACTAGTGGGCTATGATCTGAAATGATCCTAGGTTCTCTTACTATCGTTACACCATCTAACAAACCTCTTGTAATCAAAAAATAATCCAGCCTAACTAAAATCTGATGGGGAGCTGAAAAAAAGGTACTCCCATCCAAATTCGGATGGCAATTTAGCCATGGATCCTCTAGAGAGTTATTCCTTGCCATATCCGCTAAGGCCCTGTAAATTCTCTTTTTTCTCCCCGTATATTTCCTGTTAGAATCTAAAAAACTACTATCTGCATCATGGAAATTCAGGTCACCACACAAAATAATAGGCTCTGGCCACTGTGCAAGCTCCGCATCTAAAAATTGAAAAACATCTGGATCATCTCCCGTAGACCCATACACTGAGACAAGTGTAAAAGTTTCCCCCCTAAACGTTAGTTCTGCTATAACCCATCTTCCCCATTGGTCCTCCAACTTCCTCTTAACTAGTGTGTCCTGTCTCTTGCCCAGGATTACCACCCCTCTTGTCTTGGTATTCTGATTGGTTTTAGCTAAAACATTGAAGCCAAGTTGATCAAATAAATAGGCCTTAGTACCCTCAATGTGTGTTTCCTGAAGGCACACTAGATCCGGTTTTAGCGATTTTAACAGAGAAGCAGATTTTAACCTCTTATTTAACTCATTAAGTCCACATATGTTTATTGAGACTATTCTACAGGTCATTATATTTCACAGATCTTCCTATTTCAGATTTCCATTTAAACCAACAAGATTTAGTAATTATCTTTGAAATTTCCCCTACGTTTTTTCCTTGAGTTCGCTTGTGTATCTTACCCCCTGCAACTTTTTGTGTATCTTTTTGTGTATCTTTTCTACCTCTTACTCCTTCACCGTGTTTGTGCCCAAGACCAGCGTGTTTGTCTCCCCCCCGCCACCCTCCCCTCTCCCCCCTTACCCCCCACCCCTTAGGAGCCCCCCCCCCCTCGCTACAGGCAAATAGGCCAATCCTGGCCTATGTGTAGCCCCCTGTAGTCTGCAGAATCGCTACTCTCTCCCATCCTGTTTTCCTCTCTGTCCAGCCTTGCTAAGTACCTTTCTTTAGCATTACCATCTTACAATCTTACGGGGTCTTTGGTGGAGTTCTCATGGGAGACCCTGATGGGGTTCTGGATCTAGTTCTACTCTCCTTGCCTTTACCAGCTTCCGACATTTCTGCTAGATATTCTGCTGCTTTTACCTCAGAAGTAAACATTCTGGTATAACCTTTCCTGATTACTTTCAGCCTTGACGGGAACAATAGATACGCTTCTGCCCCTTGCTTTTGGAAAGGCCCTATCAGCTGCCTTAGTTTCCACCTTCTTTCCACAGTAACGTGGCAGAAGTCCGGCCTGGAGAAAAAGGTGTTCCCGTCAGCTATCTTCCTTGAGTCAGGCCTAGCTTTATCTATTATTTCCTGTCTTGCTAGAAAATTACCTAGAAAAACCAACATTGCTCTTGGGAGCTCCTTCTCTTGCCCTCCCCGATTTTTCTTGAACAGTGGGTACCTATGTGCTCTCTGCACTTCAACATCCCAATGCCATTTCGACTCTGGGATCCTGCCCCTCTTTTCCTTCCTCCAGACCCAAAAGTCTCACATTGTTTCTCCTTTGACGATTTTCAAAGCTTTCTAGCTTCCATTGGAGATCTTCAACCACCTTCACTTGATCCACTTTAAAAGATTGCCAGTCTGTCACTTCATCTTCCACCCTGCTTGTCCTTTCCTCAACTTGTGAGACTCTCCCTTCAACCTCTTCCTGTTTTCTGCTTACTTTCCTTAGTGACGCTTGAAGTTTTTTTGTGTCTCTTTTTGCCCTTCTGCTCTCAATTCTTGCCTCCTTCTGCATCTGTTTCAAAGTCCCAAACAACATTTCGAGGGTTACATTTTGGGTATTCTGCCTCCCCTCCTTTTCCCCTCCTTCCTGCTCGTTTTCCTTGTAGGTCTCTGAAGTAGCAGCATAGTCCCATGATAATTTCTTAGTCATGCTACTCCGTGATCCTCTTCCATTTCTTTTTTTGCCACTGCCAAATCCTTTTTTCTTTTTCGTCACAAACTCACAAGAACCCTTACTAGTTTCCGAGTCAGAGGTGCGCTCAGTACTCTCCTCTTCCTCTGACTCCTGCTCACTAGCATTTGATGAATCCGATTCCTCATAGACCGAAAAAAACTCAGGAGAGCCTCCTCTCATACTTCTATCTGTACTTTTAATGTTTCTGCCAGTGTCTTGACCCAAGTGCAGCCCTTTCTGCTCCGTTAAACTCTGGGTACTGCCCCAGCTTGACTCTGCGCCCTGTATAGGATTGCTGTGTGACTCTATCTCTACAGCCAGAAGAGCGTCCAGCATCAGCATATTATTTTGGTTTTCTAGCGGTTTTGAAACATTGTCCTCGAGACTGATGTTCTTACCAGCCTCCTTGTTCGCCTTGTTCGCCTTGCTGATTTCCGCGGCTTCCACGGCTTCTGCGTTCTGCTCTGCTTGCATCGAGCCGTCTTCTGCAATGCTCGGTGGTTGCCCAGCAACCAGGCTGCCTTCGACGCTTGCGTCCTCGCGGTCCGCCGACTCTGCTTCCACATTCACCGCATTCACCTCCCATCCGTCTCCCTGGACTCCGACAGCTGACAACGGCAGCAGTCTCCCCTGGCGCGGATCGATTTCCTGGATCTCTATCCGTGGGGCAGCTGAAGGTGCTCTTGACGTGAAAGACTCTGGTAGGGTCGCTTGCCGCTTCTGATCCTTCGCAAACGCCGTTTGAGCGTGCTGTGCTTTTCCTTCCAATGCTATCTCCCTCGCCGATTTAGTCATTATCGAGCGAGTCTCCGGACCCGCCTCAGTTTTCTTTTCTTGTTTTTCGATTTTCTTTGCTATTATATTCTTTGTGGTCCGGTTAGGAAGTTCCGTTGCTTTCTTCAGAGAGGTAGTTTTTGGGACTGCCCCCTCTCTCACTGCTGCGGCTGAGGCTTTAGTCGGTCCTGTATTTGCTAGTTTGTCCCTGTCTGCCTTAGCTCTTTGGGACATCTTGAAGGGCACTTTCACGGAGCTTATCGCGCTTCTCCAACAAATCAGCCACTTTATCACCTTCTTTGTCACTTTCTTTGCTGTGAGACCCCACAGCCAGCCTGGGTTAAATGTATCACGGTAAGCCTGGTTAGCCAGACCCCACATCCCTGGATTCAGCAGTACTTCAACATCTTCGGATGGGAGAGAGTAAGAGTGCGACTACTCTCTACAGATCTACAGCGGCCATCTTGCCTCCCTACAGATCTACAGCGGCCATCTTGCCTCCAAAAAGCAGAGAGGGATAACAAATTAATTAGAGAGGCAGAGGAGGAACTCATGTTGGCTATAAATGCGCACTCACCAATTGAGCAGATTTTATTGAAGTTAGTCGCTCTTAAAGCAGAGGTTATGGATGGGATGGCAAAAAGGACAGTGGAGAAGTACATGGCTAATAAAGAGAAGGCGTATGAACTCAGTGAGAGAGTTGGTCATATATTAGCGGTACGAGCTAGACAAAGGGATGGCTGACATCAAGGAGATTAAAAATAGTCAAGGAGTCATAGTTAAGGGAGCAGAACAGATCAGAGAGGTTTTTAGGCAGTTTTATATGGCACTGTATCAATCAGATGGAGATGGAGGAGAAGAGGACATAAGGGCTTACCTAAGGGAGATAGAGCCATCAAAGTTGGAGGAGGCAGACAGAAAAGAGCTGGAAGAGAAATTCAAGGTGGAAGAACTGATTGAGGCCTTGAGCGAGCTGCCATCTGGGAAGGCCGCTGGCCCGGACCAGATCCCAGTTGAATTTTATAAAATTTTCCAATCCTCTTTGTTAGCAGATATGTATAATCTGATGCTGTTAGCACAATTGGGTGAGTCTGTTCCACACTCTTGGGGAGGCGCAGACATTATTGTTATTCCAAAGAAAGGCAAACTGACAGATTCCCCGGGCTCCTACCGACCTATCACGTTAATGAACGCCGATGTCAAGGTGTTTTCCAAAATGTTAGCAAAAAGGTTATCCAGGAAAATTGAATCGTTGGTTATTCCCTCTCAGCATGGATTTGTCCCAGGTAAGGGAACAACCCACCACACTAGGTTAGTAATTACGGCATTTGATGTAGCAGATACCATAGAAGACCCAATGGCAGCGGTGTTTCTCGACGCTGAAAAAGCGTTCGATAGGGTCTCGTGGAGATATTTATGGGATGTTTTGAGGTGGCACGGTATAGGACCAGGTTTTATAAAGGCTTTGCAGACACTATACATAAATCCGACGGCCAAAATAAGAATCAATAGAGGTTTCTCGGCTGCAGTTAACATTCAGAGAGGCACAAGGCAGGGTTGCCCCTCTTCTCCTCTGCTTTTTGCTCTATACCTTGACCCCTATATAAGAAAATTGGAAATTAATCAAGAGATATCACCATTAGTGCTAAATGGTCGTAGGCTTAAATCACTAGCCTATGCGGACGACGTCGCTATCTTGACTCCAGAACCCTCAGTTGCCATTAGGGCAATTGAGGCAGAAGCTGAGAGGTTTGGTCAGTTCTCTGGATATAGTTTGAATACCACTAAAACACAGATAGTTAAAAATCAATGGGTAATTTGTAATGACGACAGAGTGACCAATATGGCAACTTACCTAGGGGTACAAATGACAGCAGAAGTAAGTAAAATTGTGGAAAAAAACATGGATCCTTTGATTGTTCAAATGAAAAAAGATCTGGAAAGAATGAACAATCTACACTTGTCGCTAGTTGGATGTACAAATATCATCAAAATGATGATTTTACCCAAATTTTTGTATGTGTTCAGGGCTGTACCCTTGCTGATTGAAGCCAGCTGGTTTAATGGTATAGAGGCTATATGTAATAGGTTTATATGGGCCCAAGGTAAAACTCGGAGAGCCTATAGGTACATGACGCTTCCCAGAGAAAAAGGAGGATGGGGGGCACCAGATTTTCGCTTATATTACATGGCTACTGTGCTGCAATACATCCAAGGCCTTATTGGTGGAAACTCTGATGATGTAAGATTGCAGAAGATGTCTACAGAGGTTTATGCTGTCACGCTCGGGGTAAATACTGAGAACTGTTTTCTAAAATGTATTGACTATAGTTACTTTAAGAGGACTAAGTTCAAAACTGTAAAAACGGCAGTGACGATTTGGAATGCATTCTTAAAGAAAGTAAAGATTGGGAGGTATAACAGGTATGTCCTATTATTTAACAACAGGTCAATCCCTAAGGAAATCTTTGTGGATCATACTATGGCAGAGTGGGCTCTAAGGGGGGTTACGCAAATTGGAGATCTATTCTCACAGGATGGTTTTAAGCAATTCTCAGAGCTAAGAGACACATATGGTTTAGATAATAGGGGATTTTTCAAATATCTGCAGGTTAGAAGCTTTTTTAACAACAAAGTCGGAGGCCCAGCAGGTTTTAATAAAATAGAAATAATGGAGAAAATAAAACTGATGGGGGATTGCTCCATCAAATCCTTTTATGCAGCATTGGTGGAAAATAAGCAGGACGATTTAGTTAAATTCAGCAAGAAATGGGAGGATAAATTGGGAGTTGATAGTAGCTTGTTTTATGATTCTTTGAAGTTGGGATGTACGATACTATGTGCTGCCCCGCTGCAATCTCAGCATTATAAAACATTGTATTCTTTGTACTTTACGCCTGCAAAGATTGCAATATGGGGGGGGAATCAAGGAACCAACTGTCCCAGATGTAATGAGTTGGAAGTAGATAGCGTACATATTTTTGCATCATGCCCCCAATTACGAACATTGATTAGTGAGATTGAGGGGTTTTTGGCAAGATCACTGGGTAATGAGATATCCCTTACACCGGCGTGGATTATGCTAGGTGTGAATAATGAAGAGCAGGTTCAATATGCTGAATTTCTGTTTGTAATAATGGCTGTCTATAGACTCACAATAGCTAGGGCTTGGCTAGATAAAAGCCCTCCGAGCTTGCAAAGCTGGCTGGCAAATACTCTGTATGCATATAATATAGAGGAAAAAATTTATGCTCGAAAGGGGAGAAGTGGAAGACGATTGGGGAGAAGAATTTGGGAGCCAATATGTAAATGGAAAGAGAGGCAAAGAAGGAGTAATTAGGGGAGGGGGGCGGGAATATGTTGATGTTATCGTTATCATTACGGCCTGCGGTTTTCTTCTTGTTTAATTCTTGTGTTGGCTTTGGATTTTGCTTTCTTATTATAGCTGAATTGCACAATGTGTATGCTTTCTTTATATAGCTGTATTGTATAATTTGTATGCTAGTACTTAAGGGTGGAGCTTAAATAACGCAAAAAATACTGTAATGGATAAAATTGTGATATATGTAATGCTCATAATGATATGTTGTAACGAAGAAAAAAAGAAAAAAAAAAGAAACCGGGAATTCCAAGGGGGGGATCAGTTCTGCCAGTGTAGCGACACCCGTCTTGGCCCGGAGAAGAAAACAACGGCTACCTCGGAGTTCAGCACCGTATTCTTTCTTTTTTTAGGTATACACGCATGTGTATTTGAGACTTTGTGAACAATTTGAACTATTTGAGACTCTGTAAGAACTTTTCCGAACTATGGCATCACTAGCATCACGAGATAAGCGAATCTTGGGTGCCATTCTCTTTGTTTTGACTATTGTGGTGATAGCTGTAATAGCCTGGGTAGTTGAACTTGTGGTACCTGCACGTGAACATTTGCTGCCGACTACCCCGGCTCCATCTGAACATTTTCACTTTACCTTACCCTACCATGAAGAACGACATCGGCAAACTTATCTGAACAACAGTTTTATTCAGATTCTTCATCACACGCATAATATGACCAATACTTCAAATTGCTGGGTGTGTGGGATGTTACCGGGGCACCAGAAGAGAGGGGGCACCCCACTCATTCCACTCCCGTTCTCTCATAATGGATCCTGCAATGCCTGGTACACCCTCCTTTTTACTTTGAGATGGCCAACCAAAGGGGGGGTGCTTTTCCGTTTGAATAAAGTATGCTCCCATGACAAGGATGGGTTTCCGCGGGCTGAGGGTACTCGATTCGAATGGGAAGAGTACAGGCCCGACAACGTATCTGCCCCGCGTGTGTACAGCAATCAAAGAAATATCAATGTATCTAGCTCACATGTCATTAATGTCATTGCTACTAAAGCCGATTTGTGTATTAGAAATAAAGGTTCGATTGCGGTAGGGAAGAGTGAATGCAACACCACACTTACTTTTGATAGCCCGAATGGCATCTCATTTGTAGCATTTCGAAACACGTATTTTATCTGTGGAACGAAGGGTTATCATCAGCTTCCATTGGGATGGTTGGGCACGTGTTATGTATCGTTTGTGCTACCTCCTGTATTTATTGCCCCACCAATGTATCACAATGACTATATCCTGTACCACGATTTTGTCCTGAATAGGGTCAAACGGACTGTTGTTTTGGATGACATAGACCAGACTGATACTGCCTTGCAACAGTATGTGGACTTCAATTTGGGACTGTTTTCCTTTGTGGGGGCCGCGTTGAACAGCCGGAAAATAAGACGATTGACACGTGTTGTCGAGGCTGTAGCGAATGACACTGCCATTGCCCTAGGAAATATCACTGAGGAACTTCAGATTTCTAGAATAATTATGCTCCAAAATAGGATGGTGTTGGATGTAGTTCTAGCTGATCGTGAGGGGGCATGCAGAATTATCGGAAGTAGCTGCTGTGTATACATACCTGACAATTCTCCATCTGTTTATGATGCCATATCAAAGCTCCATAAAATAGCAGCTGAAATACACCCGGACAATGGAACTTGGACACTTTCAGGATGGTTCTGGTCAATGCTTACTGCTTGGGGCTGGAAACTGTTAACGATTCTATGTATAATTGTGGGGGCATTGTTTTTTGTATGTTTATGTATCCAATGTGGCCCAGCCCTATGTTCTATGTGTCTATCAGCTTGTATACCATCAAGACGAGCTTTTGCCCATGACAAAATGATGCTTCATAAAGAAGTGACACAAATAATGTTAATAGACATCGAGGACGAACATCCTGATTATGTTCATTATGAGGTAGATTCAGCTAAACGCTAAAAGGGTCGTCTGTCGTAATTGGCATGGCCGCGTTGGCGATTAGCTGAAACTACACGTTTTCCTCCTTAACTTGGCTATACATAAAAACGCCATTTTGAATGTTGCGGCGGCCATCTTAGACCATAAGCGGCCTCGTGACCGGCGTGCCCTTTAGTCCGTTGTCCGTACCACTGACCACTACAGTCTACCCAGCAACAGGCTATTTTTAGTGCTGGTCAAGCTCACGCATGCGCAGTCCCCACTGACCAGTTACCCTTCAGGAATGTGCACCAAACTGACCAGCGGAGTTGTGCCTCCTCCAATGAGCTGGCTGTGTTCCAAAACATGACCATATATGTACATGAATGTGTTCTAACTTGTGCCGCCTATCTTTTATTGCCCCAGAACTGTATATAAATCGGGGTCACACCGGTGTTCGGTGTGATACCTCTTGCATTACCGAAGGGTGCTGTATGAGTGTACCACCACCCTATGGGGTCTTAATAAACTTGTTCTTTGCCTTTTACAGTTTCCGTGCCAACAGTTCTTGAGTGTAAGTGGGTCATCTTTGGAGCATGTAGGCCTTGGGAACCCTGTTACTACAGTAGCACTGGCACTAGTAATGTCCAGACTTGATAACTGCAATGAGCTGTACCTGGCTGCTAATAAGAGCTTAAAACATAAACTCCAGGTACTGCAGAATGGATTGGCAAGACTCATTCTGAACATCCCAAAAAAACAATCCCCCAAGAAGGGACTAGAACATCTACATTGGCTCCCCATTGAACAACACATCCGTTTTCAATCACTTTGTATGGTCCATAAGTCACTGTATGCTTCCTATCCCTTAAGGCTGAAGACCATGCTTAAATGGCATTCGCCTATCCGATTACTTCGCTCTTCACTTCAAATGCAACTTCTGGTACCAAGAACCAAGACGAGGAAGTGGGGGGATAAGGCATTCGCAGTGGGAGTGAGTAAGCTCTGGAATCCCCTACCCCTGGTGCTTAGATCTATCTCTCTTCTGCTCCCGTTCAGAAAAGCCTTTAAGACCAGGCTGTTCACAGCTAGATGGTAAGCTGAAGTTCTTTTGCTTTTTTTCTATGTACGGCCTCTCTCTAGCACCTTGAGGCCCTCGGGTGACTGCTGCGCTATATAAATATCAAAAATTAAAATCAAAACATACAGGCAAGTGTATAAGTTCAGCATTTGTTAGAAATGGGGCTCTAGTTGACAGTAGTATATACCCTGTCCAATCAGAAACCTTCTTTCTAGTGCGGATAAGGGGATTACACACCCATGATAACCCCTTCTCACCCCCTTGGTAGCTTGGCACGAGCAGTCAGGCCTATCTCAGAGGCAATGTGTAAAGCATTTGTACATAACAGACACCGTAACACAGTGGAAACACTACAAATGGACACCACAACAGTTTATAACAATAAAGTATCTTTATCTAAATCAAACAAGACCAAAGAAACAAAACTCCAACGAACACAACTCAAAATGTGACTTTTAAAGGGATTCAAGCAAACCTGTCCATAGAAAACTATGACGCGTGATTTTTATACAAAGTACCTCAAATGCGTCAAAATCCACAAAGCAAAGCAGGTGGGAAGTGTCAGGAAAAACACAGCGATGAATCAGTTCCCGAGCCCTTGGGGAGGTGATGCAACAGTTCCACTGCAAGCAGGAGATTTGATGCATCGAATCCGGACTGTAGGGGGAAGTGATGCTTCTATTCCAAGATGATTCTGCTCTGCGGGTGGTGCTTTGGAAAACGTGGTGCAAGAAACGATGCATGGAAATCCGAGATTCACTGGAGTTCGACAAGGCGGTGGCAAACAGGCAATGTGTCCATTTCATCAGCTGTGGTCCCATAATGTGTCCTTTTCTGGTAGGGGCACAGCATGGCCTCCGTCAAATTCGGGGTGCAGTGGTTCTTCAGGCTGCTGACAGGCACTGTGTTCATTTCTTCAGCCACATGGGACTGTGTGCCAGGATTATCACCTACACGGAGGTGTGGTATTGGAAAATACAACCAGCAGAAAGGCGAATCAGCGATTTTGCTTATTTCTTGAAATCTTTACCGCAGGAACATACTCAAGGGCCCTGAAATGGACTTGGAACCCCAAGGCAGATCAGAGCTCCCAGCATTGGAGTTCCAGGATGATGCAGGAGCAGTATTTGTGTCCCTGAGACTTCCTAACAGGAGGCAAGCTCTACTTGAAGGCATTGGAGAACCTTCTTAAGCAGGATGCCTCTGGATGCCACAGCAAAGCATAAGTCCAGTCCTTTCCACTGCCCGCAGACAGAAGCAGCAACTGTGGCTAAACAGGAACAGCAACACACAGTGAAGGGGCAGTACTCCTACTGGAAGCTCTTCAGCCCTTCATTTTGGCAGGGTCCTCTTAGTCCAGAAGTAATCTAAAGTTCTGGGGTTTGAGGTCTAACACTTATACCCCATTCTCCCTTTGAAGTCTTTGTTCGGATAGTCTCTCTTTTCTGTTAGGCCAGTTCTGTGTTTCCTGGTCCAGCCACACTACAAAGGTTGGAAAAAACATTGTGCAGGGCAGCACAGCCTATTCAGTTGCTAGTGACAGCTCCTCCTATGACTCTAGCCCAGGATGGCTCATCAGCATATGAAGGGCACACCTCAGATCCCTTTGTGTGAGTGTCTGGAGCAAATAAACAAACAAGCCCCTTTCAATCTAAAACCAGATGTTGATTTCACTGACAGGCAAAGGCACAGGATGGTTACACAAGAACAGGCCCAATTTCTAAAAGGGGCAGTTTCAAACACACAATATAAAAACCACCATTACAAACAGATGTGTTACTAAATCCTGGGTTCAGGGAAACCAAACTCCAAATCTCTAGCTTCTTCCAATTGAAAGTTACACTTGCAAAATGTTACAAGGCAGCTTCAATGTAGCCTATGGGTGAGTTTGAAAAAGTGAAAAAGGAAATTGGTGGTACTTCACTATCAAGAAATGTAAAACATATCAGTACATGTCCTAGCTTTCACACACACACTGCACCTTTCCCATGAGGGTACCTTGTGCCTCCCTTAGAGGTTACTTAAATGTAAGAAAAGGGAATGGTACGACCTGGTAAGTGGTGCACTCGACAGGTCGAAATGGTGGTTTAAAACTGTGCACACAGACACTACACTGGCAGGTCTGAGACACATTTGGAATGCTACTGATGTGGGTGGCACAATGGTTGCAACAGGCCCACTAGTAGCATTTGATTGACAGGCCCAGGGAAGACACAATACCTTTTACTAGGGAGTTACCAGTAACTCAAACATACCAATCATAGATAATCAAACAACATCAAAATTTACACATGGAGCACTTGCACTTTGGCCCTGGTCAACAGTGGCAAAGTGCACAGAGTACCTAAGTCATCGGTCCCTACCAAAGAACTTAAAAGTATAAGCACAGAACTACAATTTAGCGCTGTGTTAGTGTATCCAAATGGAAAAGATTGTATTTATTAAACAATTCATTAACAATCTGGTGGGTAACGTAGCAGGGTATGGAACTCAGCAAATTTCCAGACTTCAGGCATTCACTTAAAAAAGTGAAGTTAGCAATACATGTTTAAAAACAGTCACAATTCAAAAAAACAACTTGTGTTACACATAAATTATCATACAGTAAGAGTCACAGTGTGGGTGGTGACGACGTTTCAATCCTTGCTGAAAAACGGGGGGATCATCATCAGGACAAGAGGATTTTTAAAGTCTGAGAGAGCCTACATTGTTGCAAGGAAAGGAGGGGAAAAAGGGGAGGGAACTGTTCTGACCGAGTTTTGGTTCCCCTTTTTGAGTGAAGGTGACTTTAGCCTGCTATCATTCCAATAGGAGGTTTAGAACCTCAGACCTGGCCTATTTACAAGGTGTTTGACATAATTCCCTATCCTTTTCTCTATTCTAGGGCTTATAAGCTTATGTTAAGGGATAGATCCCTTAGTATTGATATTAATCCGTCCTTTTGTAAGGTTGCTAGTATATTTCTGATGGAGTTATGCTTATTTCAGGCCTTGTAGGCCTCGAATGGGAGAGACTCCATCTTTCTTTCTGCCTCGGCTGCTTGAGATGCTTTTAGGTCAAATGTAATGTTTTAGTTATAATGTGTTGTTCGCTTGGAGAGAACCGGCTCAGGCTGGCCCTTATCGAAAGACTGTATTATTCTTTGTGTCGAAGACATAACATCAGGCCGGCCGGCTGAGAACGTGTCCTTGGCACGGGGTGGTACAAGAATTTGGTGGGCGGCAGGTTACTGGCCAGAAATTTCCATGCATGAACAAGGTTCCATATTAGCGAAAGCACGGAGAGTTCAGGAGTCAGTTAGTAGATGGCAGCTAGTTGTTAGTATTATTGCAGTTAATCAACTTAAGGCAGACAGTCGCCATTTTGAAGTCCGAAGAAGACTCAGGGCTGATACTCTAACAGAAAGATTGAAGTTATTTTAGTTGGAGCAGCTGGCGAGCTTTGATACTGAGATCAGAGCATGCAGAGTGAAGAAGTTAGAGGAGCGAACGAATGTCAGAGAGGTAGAAACTAAGTTATAAGATCGAAGTCAGAAGGTGAAGATAGTTCGTGATCGAGAGGAGAGAGAAGTAGTGCCGAACAGCGAGAGTGAAACAGACGAAAAACAGAATAAGAAGGAGGTTCCAGTGACTTGGAGGGGAGCAGAGGAGACAGAGCATAGCGGTGCAGACGTGTATCCGTGACTGCAGGGGTGATCCTAAGATGAGCCAAGGCACTAACGAGAAGGGAACCCGGATGACAACTGAGTCCAAACTTCGTACTCATAAGGTGACGTCGACCCTTTCTTATTATCGTGCACACACATTCTAATTCTTTCTTTTGCTTTTCAGGCTATATGTTATATTGCAGTATTATATTGTTGTTATAATTTACTAATGTTTAATAAAGGGACCCCAGGTCTTAGTGAACCACTGTGTAACTGTTGTTTTCTTATAATAAAGTTAACCTTTCTTCTAGTCAGATGCTGTTATGTGGACGGATGCGTCTCCTGTCCGGGTAAATGGTAACTGAGCAAGGGAGCAGGGGAGCACTTGAATCAGAGAATAACCTTTGCATATTGTAATTTAGCCATTCTTGTTCGAGAGGATTGAACTGTCTATCTATCACATAACCTATAATATCACATCCCCAGTAGATATTAGATATATAGAGAAACTTCCCAACAGAGAGAGAGCTGAAGGTATTCATAGGACAGTGATCGTCGTTGTGTTGCGGCGTTAGTGAGAACATTGATTGTGATCAAAGTGTATACCCACAGGATTGTGGCTTGTGTGAAAGAGTGAGAGCACTGGGGGGATACAGTGCCTATACCCACAGGATTGTGGCTTGTGTGAAGGAGTGAGAGCACTGGGGGGATACAGTGCCTATACCCACAGGATTGTCGCTTGTGTGAGCACTGATTGTGATCAGTGTGTAACGGTAAGTAATCGGAACTGCCTCAGGGTAGTCTAGTCTGGGCCTATGTTGCCGCGAGACTATAAGGTATGAGTGTGGTGTTTTAGAAGATCCAAGCTTGTAAATTGCTAATTCCCCATCCTTAGGTAGGTACCCATGTGCCATGATAAGTAGGTCCTAAGGAGGGAGGTGGTTACGTTTAGGCTGGGTTGGTGGTGTCTTGGTGAGCTGATTCTATCTGGTCCAAAAATCCGGTCATTACAGGAACAAAAAGAAACAGAGGTAGGAGAGGGTGGTTGAGTAGTCACAACATAACATCAATAATATGCTTCTACCAGAGTGGCTCGCGCGCAATACATGGCCAGATGTCCGGGGTACCGCAGTGAATTACATATGCTGAGTGAATAAGTGCCGTAGTAAACATGAGCAAAAAGTGCTGAGGTACATGGGGAATTAAGGTACTATGACCATTGCGGTGATAGCGCAGGGTGTTCGACTGCCTGCAAAGTAGTCCGGTGGTAGGACTGACCTGTGTCTCATAGATCCAAGTAGGAATGGTATCCATGTGGGTTATCCTTGGGGGGAGTCCAATCTTAAAGTGGACCCAATGATTAGAATTCTGAACGATAGATGTATTAAAGCCACGTTGGGTGAGTGAATTTAAAAGCACTTATGACCAGCCAATGTAAGGGCTCCTTAGAATTATTGAATTGTGTTTTGGAACTTGCTCGCCTTACAAATCCACCATTATAGGAATCACTCTTGCCTGAGAAAAGTTACTCTCACTGTTTATAAATTGCACAACTTATCATTTTTACCAGCCAATTTTAAAAACTTTCACTTGCTCTATCTGTCTGCACTTACCAGTCACTCAGGGGGTGCCTCACCGTTCCACTGTGGATCGTTCCATTTGAGTGGAGGGAACCGACACTACGCGGAAGTGACGTGCAGAACCACAACCTCAATCACAGGTCAGGAGTTCAGCTGCCTGATAGTATATAACTCAATAGAGGGTCAGACGTGCAGCGGACGCGCGCAACCGACACACACACCACTGGTGCGCCAAAGGCGCGCCTAAGACTAGCCTGTCTGCGCCCGTCCGCACCTGGACGTCGCCAGGAGCCAGAACCCCTGCTGGTTTAGACAGGAATCAGGTAAACAGCCCGTAACCCGCCTGAACTATTCCAGCCCTGACTTATTAATAATCAGGGACAAGCAATGCAGACTCGGTGGGTAGAAAAACAATCCATGCCCTAGCCCAAAAGAAGTTAAAGGCCCTTTCGCATGTGGAATATGTGGATATCAGAGTATGCTACCTACACACACAATCCAACAACAATGCCACATTAGCTAAGTCTAATACTAAAACTCAAAAATTACATGCGCCCAATAAGAAACAGTTAAATCCTTCATGTTACACTGATAAAATTGATAGTTGGGACTGCTTCTTGGCAAACGTAAGATCCCTCCCCAAACACACCTTAAAAATATGGGACATCCTTTCCTCTTCCCTTCCCCACATCGGGTTCCTGACGGAAACTTAGATCAAGCCATCTTCCAAACCTGCTATTACTCTAGCACTACCCGAAGGATATTACATCCAAAAATTAGATAGACCCCTACGGGCAGGGGGAGGGGTAGCTATAATATATTAAGTTCCCGTCAAAGTCACAATCTTAGAACAACTTTTCATGGACAAAATTGAGATTCTTGTGTTCACATGCACAACTCAGCTGGAAAGGAGCCCTAGTATATCGCCCTCCAGGACCACTTCGCGACTCTGTCAACATTCTCATGGACTTAATCGCCCCTTATGTCATCTTATCTAAAATTATCTTAATTTTCGGAGTTATAAACGCACATAGAGATAATCCAAGTGACCTTGATGCCTCCTCCCTTCTGACAGACCTGTCCACGCTTGAGTTGACCATAATTAACAAGGAACCCTCCCACATAGCAGGACACACATCAGATTTAATTCTCTCTAACTCGCCCAATATAGTCTGTGGAACAACATGTCTTTTCACATGGACCACCCACTCCAAAATTGAATTCTGGATTCTCTAAACGCCCACAAACACCTTGGAACACCACTAATCTCTGTATTGAAAAAAGCCAGTGCAAAACACTAGAACGACACTGGTGACACACACACACGATCCCCGCGATAAAGAAAGATACAAATCTGCTCTAACCATATACAATAACAACTTGAAAGCAGCCCGTAAACTACATTTGCAAACCTAATTGATCAGGCAGATAACTCCCCCAAGGTAATATTTCAGGTCCCTAAATCATTCACCAACCCTAAAGCATGTAACACAGAAGATGAGCCATTCCAGACCTTATGGGACAGTATTGCAGGATGCCTCACCTCAAAAATAGATAATATCTACAATAAGTTCACAGCAACTGAAGGTGCCCAATCTAACAACAAAATCGTACCCCCCTCCAACATGCCTAGTGCAGATAAATTAGAGGAATTTCCTACGCTCTTCCCTCTGGAAATTTCATCCTTACTAAAAAAGACTAAATATGGCTCTCCTTTAGACCTAATCCCAACAACAATCTCTGCCTCCTTTGCAAATCAGCTTGCTGTCCCTATTTGTTCCATCCTAAATAGCTCCTTAAAGGAAGGCGAGCTCCCTAAAGAATGGAAAGCAGCTCAGATCTTGCCATTAGGAAAAAACCCAAACTCCCCTCAGATGTTGTCACTAACTACCGCCCTATCTCTCTGCCCTATCTCTCTGCTCCCCTGCTAAGTAAACTACTAGGGAAGTATATAAATAAACACCTGTCCAGCTTCATAGAATCCTCCAACTGCCTGGATCTCTCACAGTCAGGATTCCGGCCTAGACACAGTATGGAGTCGGCATTACTGACAGTCACTGACAACATCCAAATGCTGGCAGACGATGGTCAGGCAGTGATTCTCATCCTGCTTGACCTGTCTGCAGCATTCAACACCATCTCCTATCAGATCTTACTGAGGAGACTCAGAGAGATAGATATCGTGTGGAATGCACTAAAATGGCTGACTGATTTTCTGGCCGAGAGAATCCAAACCATTAGCCTAGCCCTTTCAGATCAGAGACCACCAAGGTTACTAAGGGAGTCCCAAAAGCTTGTGTTTGAGCCCTACCCTATTTAATGTATATGTTACCCAACTTGCAAACTTACTAAGAAACTCAGGGTTCATATAAATCTCCTATGCCGATGACATACAACTGCTTCTTTCTTTTGATAAAAATAACGCTGGCATTCAGGTCACCTTTTCATGGGCATGAAAACCATAACGGACTGAATGAGTAACAACTTCCTTCAGTTGAACACTGAGAAGACAGAAATCATGTTATTTAAAGAAGCAGTAATAAAGTGGTCCCCTAATTGGTGGCCAGGATAACTATGTCCGGCCTGTCCCCAAAAGAAGTGGTAAAGAACCTAGGAGTTCAAATTACCACTTATACCGCTAAAGCCTTTTTCCACACACTAAGCCTACTTTGCAAAGTGTTCCCCCTACTCCCGCTGTCCACACGGAAAACTCTGTGGTACAGAGACCCCGGGGCACCATATTAGGTGAGAAGGAAGAAAGTAGAGTATGGAGGCAAAATAGAAGAGTGGCAACTTCACAGTAAATTGTCCAGAATTCAAAAGAAATGGTATCATAGGATTACGAGTATAAATACCAAGTGTATACCAGGAAAATGCCACAATGTTTGTGAACTAATATAATCAACGCATGTAGGGGACATGTCACATTTAAATTCAATATACTGGCCATGTGTAAGGTTAATTGCAATTAAATTGTAAAGCCAAAAATTGGAGCAAACTTTAAAGCGCTGCTCGCTACAGTTGGGATTACCACCAAGGTGAAGGGCAATTGTATGACCATTATTGATAAAACCAGTCTCTATAAATGCAAGGTCAAAATTACACATGTATCAGAGTGCAGAATGCAGGAATATCAATAATTGTGCAAGCAAGGGTTTAAAGACACAGCACATATTGTTCTCAGGTAACACAGTAAACAAGGCAAGAATAGTTTTGGGAACTAAGCGGGAAAAATACGCCATTCATGATGATGTCCAGCAAGAGTCTGTACTGAAGTGCCTAGAATCTAGGTTGGGAGAGAAACATAGAGGGCCATGCAGTCTGGACACAAGAGGTGGGTCATACAGTTGTACAAAAAAGAATCAGATGATGTTGGTCCAATCCTCAATGCTGTTCAGACCTGTGTGTAGGCTGTTGTTGTGTAGAATCCACTTCAGTACCTCTTTATTGAGATTTCCGTTGATGTCTGTGATGCGTGGTGGTGCTTGAATCACATTGATAACTTGCCATTGCAAATCAATCTCTGTATGTCCATGACTCTTAAAGTGTTCTACCAAAGGTGCATTAGATGTTTGTCAACTGCGGTGCTGGCAAATCCTGATCCTGACTTTTGAGTTGTTTGACGTATATAGATCTGATTACAAGGGCATACAATAACATAAACAACATTGCTGGTATTACAGTTGGAGAAATTGTGTAAAGTTACATCAATGATGCCATAGACACATTTTTTACTCTCAATGGTTAGATGACACACACTGCATGTTCCACATTTAAAATGGCCTAGCACGTGTGGTATGCCCCACATCTCAGTAAGTGTCTGGGAGGGTTTTTTGGTGGGTAATGCTGCTCGCACCTAATGGTCTTTGATGTTTTTTTCTGAATACGAAGAGAGAACATTCTAATTCCATGTCGCCTGCATTTAGTATAGGCAGGTGTTTTATGAAACATTTACTAACTTGATTGGGAATTAGGGAGAAAGTGGTCACACACGCCATACTGTTGCTGTTAGTCTTAGACTAGGGGATCAAAAGATCTTCACGAGGGCAATACCATGTGCGTTTAAGAGGTTTCTTAACAGGTTTATGGGGACGAGGGGATGGCTGTTCTATGCGAGTAAGGTATTTCCCTCAGTAGACTTGCGGAAGAGTGTAATGTATAACTTGCCTTCATGGGGTATTAGTAAAAGATCAAGAAAGGAAACTGGGTCTTGTTATGTGTTAATGTGAACTTAAGTCCATTGCAATGAGCATTGAGCCATTCAATGAACTCGAGCAAGGATGTCTTACCCCCCTTCCAAATCAAGAACATATCTTCAACATTCATTCTCTCATTCTAAAATGTTGGATACAAAGGGATTGGCCATGGACAAAATCATATTAGTTTCAAGCCAGTCTATGTATAGAATGGCAAAATTGGGAGTGAAAACCACTCCCTTTGATGTCCCCTTGACTTGTTGGTAGAATATACCATCAAAGGAGAAGAAATTGCTTGATAAGCAAATCTTAAGCAGGTACAAAATCAAAGAAGAAGGGACCGAGTGAGGGTGGGTTCTTGTTTCAAGAATGTTTTGGATTACATCAAGTCTCTCATCCTACGGAATGTTAGTGTATAATGATTTGATGGCCAGGGTACATAGAATGAAGTTAGTGGAATCAGTTGGAAGATCTTCAACTAAATTTATCATATCCATGGTATCCTTTCTGTACAATGTGTGCTTGGGACAAAATCTCTAATAAGGTGATCTAAGTAACGTCCATGGGGTTCTAAGATGGACCCACATCCTGATAAAATGGGATGCCATGGTGGTGAATTCGTATTTTTGTGTACCTTGGGGAGAGTATAAATTACTGATGTCCGGGGTGATTTGGTGTTAGGATATAGATATTCGTTCTGGCTAAGAAATCCTCTGCCTTGCCTGCCTCAGCAATGTTATGAATCAGTGTCTGTATTTATTAGGTGGGGTCAGAAGTAAGCTTTTTGTAATGGTCTGTGTTAGAAAGTTGTTTCAGAATTTCACTTTTGTAAGTGTTTGTGTCTGAAGAACAATCCCCCCACCCTTATCCGCGGGTTTGATAACTACGTTTTCATTCAGTGTTAGATTTGTCAATGCATTCTTGCATTCTTCTCCTGTAGAGGTAAGTTATAATGAATGATTCTGAGTTTCTGTTTTAGGCCTAGAACCTCCTTTAGGACGACTTTCTCAAAAGTCAGTACTTCCGTAGGTATGCTACTCTGTGGAGGCAAAAACGTAGAGGTTGGGCAAAATAAAGTGTAAGCTGTATTGATAGCAGTTGGCTTGTCTTAAAAGAAGGCCCTAAGTCGTATCTTTCTGTAGAACTGTAGATCTAGGAAGTTGGTTCTGACAGTCGGGACAAAAGAGAGGCCTTTGCTTAATAGTGAGATTTCTTTCTCAGATAGTTGATAGTGAGAAAGATTAAAGATCGTCATGGTCGTCGGGTCCGGCATGTTGCACAGTTGATTGCTTGACAAGGTATCGATGTTATCTGCTCATAGCTCTATTTACCATTGGCAATATCTCTCTCTTGTTTGCCTGGTGCGCTGTATCATCTAGGGGGGGGTTTGTTCCACGGTTGGTGAGGCGCCCTTGATCCTTGTCTAATAGATTACAGTTGGCAGTATTCTTGTTTCTCGAGGTACTGGGGCCTAGAGCAAATTTGGACTGTAGTGGATGGTACTAGGCATTGACATCGCCACAGATGAGATAATCAAAGTCTTAGTTCAAACAGACAGTATAGAGAAAGAAATAAACAAAATCAGTACTATTATGGATGCTAAGACTTTCATTGAAAAGGTTGAGAAAACATTTCTATAATTCCACAGGATAGTGCAAAACAAAATAAAAACAAAATAAAAAGGGATAATAAGAACTATAAGACCGAAAGAACCTACCCCTACCTAGTAGAGGATTTCTACACAAATAGGACATACACTGCCCCGAGAACACCATGCCCCTGGAGTAGATTCAACAAACAGCAGAGTATTGTAGGCTTTTCAGACACATCTGCTGAGTCATCCAAAAACCCTGACTCAGGTGAAGGCCACAATATCTCGAGAAACAAGAATACCGCCAACTGTAATTTTTTAGACAAGGAGTAGGGGTGCCCCACCAACCGTGGAACAAACCTCCCCCCCAGATGGCCCAGCACACCAGGGGATCAGCAAACAAGACAGAGATACTACCAATTGTAAATAAAGATACACCACAAGCACATAATACTGATACCTCGTTGGCCATTCAGCTGAGCAACAAGCCTGACCAGATGACCATACCAATCTTTATTCTTTTTCACTACCAACTATTTGAGAAAGTAATCTCATTTTTAAGCGAAGGCCTCTCTTTTGTACCGACTGTCAGAACCAACTTCCTGGGTAGACAGATCAAACTACTACGATTCTTCCAGAAAGGTCCAACTTAGAGCCTTCTTTCAAGACAAGCCTACTTGTATCAATACGCCCACCCTCTACATTTTCACCTCCACAGAGTAGCATACCTACGGAAGTACTGACTTTTGAGAAAGCCGTCCTAAAGGAGGTTCTAGGACTAGAACAGAAACACAGATTCATACCTTATAACTTACCTCTACTAGAGAAAAATGCATTGAGCAATCTAAATCTAAATGGAACAGTAGTTATCAAACCCGCGGATAAGAGTGGGGGATTATTCTCCAAGGCACCGACACTTACAAAACTGAAATTCTGAGATCACTTTCTAACAAAGATCATTACAAAAAGCTTACTTCCGACCCCACAAAAGAAATACAGGTACTAATTCACAGGATTACTGAGGCAGGCAAGGCAGAAGGGTTTCTTAGCCAGAACAAATATCTATATCTTAACACTAGATCGCCCAGAACACAGGTAATTTATACTCTCCCCAAGGTACAAAAAAATATTGATGCAGCGCCAGGGCGCTCCATTATATCAGGATTTGGGTCCATCTTGGAACCTTGGAACCCCTTGGAAGTTACGTAGATCATTTTATCAGAGATTTTGTCCCAAGCACCCGTTGTTACATAAAAGATGCCATAGACATGATCAATTTAGTTGAAGATCTTCCATTTAACTCCACTAACTGTATTCTATGTACCCTGGACGTCGAATAATTATACACTAACATTCCACAGAACGACAGACTTGATGTTATCCAAAATATTCTTGAACCAAGAACCAGCTCTCACTCGGTCCCTTCTTCTTTTATTTTGTACCGGCTTAAGATTTGCTCATCCCGCAATTTCTTCTCATTCAATGGTATATTCTACCAAAAAAGTCAAGGGGACATCAATGGGTTCGCTCCCAATTTTGCCATTCTATACATGGACTGGATTCAAACTAATACAATTTTGTCCATGGCCATTTCCTGTGTATCCAACATTTTAGAATGGAGAAGATATATTGATGATATCTTCTTGATTTGGAAGGGGTGTGGGACCTCCTTGCTCGAGTTCCTTGAATGGCTCAATGTTCATTGCAACAGACTTAAGTTCACATTAACACATAGATGACCCAGATTGCTTTTCTTGACCTTTTGATAATACCCCATGAAGGCAAGTTATTCACTATACTCTTCCGCAAGCCTACTGAGAGGAATACCTTACTCGCCATCAACAGCCATCACCCTCATGTACTGCAAGTCTCCCTACCATTTTCACAATTCCTACGCATCAAAAGGAATTGCTCTCTCAAGCAGGACTATTCCATGAAGCACAAACTCTATCTAACAAACTCGTCAGTAGAGGCTGTCCCCGAAGATTTGGTAAAAAATCTCTTAAACTCGAGTGGTATTGCCCTCTGGAAGTTCTTTTGACCCCCAAGTCTAAGATTAACAGAGACTGCATGGTGAGTGACCACTTTCTCTCTAATTTCCAATCAAGTGGGGAAATGCGTCATAAAATACTGGCCTATACTGAATGCAGGAAACATGGAATTAGAACGTCGTCTCCCCGCATTCAGTAAAAACAAAAACATCAAAGACCATCTGGTCCGAGCAGCATTACCCACCAAACAACCCTCCCAGAAACTTACTGAGATGTGGAGCATAACACCCGTGCTATGCCATTTTGAATTTGGAGGATGCAGTGTGTGTCATATAACCATTGAGAGTAAATAATTTGTCTATGGCACCAATTATGTAACTTTACACAATTTCTCCAACTGTAATACCAGCAATGTTGTTTACATTATTGTATGCCCTTGTAATCAGATCTATATAGGTCAAACAACTCAAAAAGTCAAGATCCAGATTTGCCAGCAGCGGAGCAGACTACGATACCAAACACTTAATGCAACTTTGGTGGAACACTTTACGAGTCATGGACATACAGAGAATGATTTACAATGGAAAGGCATCAATGTGATTCAAGCACCACCATACTGCACAGATATTAACAGAATTTTCAACAAAGAGGAACTGAAGTGGATTCTATGCTTCAAGAGCCTACACACAGGTCTGAACTGCAAGAAGGATTGGACTAACCTGATCTGATGCTTGTTCCTACCATTGTATGGCCCTCTCTTGTATCCAGACTGTGGGAACCTCAATGCTTCTTTCCCAGCGCAGATTCCGGGCACTTCACCACAGACTTTTGCTGGACATCATCATGAATGGCGTGCTATTCCCACTTAGTCCCCATTACTCTTCTTGCCTTGTGCACTGTGATACCTTAGACCAACATGTGCTGCATCTTTAAACCCTTGCATGCACAATTATGGATATTCCTGCCTTCTGCACTGTGATACATGTGTAATTTGTACCTTACCTGCATAGAGAGACTAGTTTTATTAATAATGCTCATTCAATTGCTTTTTACCTTGGTCTTGGTGGTAATCCTCACTGATGCGAGTGGCGCTTTAAAGTTGTCTGTAATTTTCGACTTTACAATTTAATTGTACTTAACCTTACACCTGGCCAGTATACTGTATTTAATTGTGTCATGTTCCCTGCATGCGTTGATTATATTGGTTGATGAACATTTTGGAATTTTCTTTGTGTACACTTGGTATTTATGCTTGTATCCAATGATACCTTTTCTTTCAAACTATGGACAATTTCCTGTGAAGTTGCCACTCTTCAAATTGCCTTCATAGTCTACTGTCTTCTTCATCACTTAATATGGCGCCCACGGGTCTCCGCCACTCGTCTTCCAGACACTGGCCTTAACGACTCATGCAAGGCTCTCAGCTGCACTTCAGAATTTACTCACCGGCACACGCATTCGGTGTTCTCTCCGACACACAACTCCCTTGAATCCAGATTCCAGCCCGGCCATCTACAGGTGGGTGGCCTTGCAGGCGGTGTGACAAATATGTAACTACGATATCTCGCTCAGACATTGCCTGCCATCTCTCCCCAGGGGCTCCCTCAACTGTTGTATCATATATGAAAGACAGGGCTGCATAGTCAGGACATCGACTCCTGACCTCTTCTTAGCCTAATTATTCGTCAACCCATCAGCTGGTCATAAGTGCTTTTAAATTCACTCACCCACCGTGGTTTTAATATATCTATTGCTTCAGCATTCTAATCATCAGGTCCTCTTTTAGATTGGACTCTCCCAAGGATAACCCACATGGATTCCATTCCTACTCGGGTCTATGAGACACAGGTCAGTCATACCACCGGACTATTTTGCACGCAGTAGAACACCGTGCGCTACCACAGCACCAGTCAGAGCACCTTAATTCCCCTTGTACCTCAGCACTTTTCGTTCATGTTTACCACAGCATTTAATCACTCAGCATGTGTAATTCAATGCGGTGCCCTGGTACATCTGCCCATGTATTGCGTGCATGCCACTCTGGTTTCTTATCCCTCCCCTACAGAAGCATGTTGTTAATTTTATATTGTGACTTCTCAACCGTTCTCTTCTAGCCCTGTTTCTTCTTGTTCCCCCATCCCTGTTTTTTCCTTCTATCTTTCTTTGCCATGATTTAGGCTCTCTCAGGCAGTTAAAAACCTCTTATCCTGATGATGATCCCCCAATTTTTTATCAGGGATCGAAACCTCATCGACACCCACACCGTGACCCCTATTGTATGATGATTTATGTGGAGCACAAGTTGTTTTTTCGCATTGTTTTTATCATGTATTGCTAATGTCACTTTTTTAAGTGAATTCCTAAGGTCTGGAAATCTGCTGAGTTCCAACCCTGGTACTTTACCCACCAGATTGTTAGTGAATTGTTCCTTTTACTATATGTTTAGTTAAAACAATCTTTTCCATTTGAATATACTAAAAAAGCGCTAATTCGTAGTTATGTGCTCATACTTTTATGTTCTTTGGTAGGGAGCTATATCTCTTGTGCCAATACTGTACACCTTCAGCCCCGCTTGACACACAGGGGCCTAGATGTATCAAGCCTTTTGCGATTCGTTAAGGCCGAAATTCGCAGAATTTCGGCCTTAAGGAATCGCAAACGGACATTTAGCATCTTTTGGGATGTATCAGAAATTAGCAAAATAAGGAATCGCTAAAAAAATTGCGATTCCTTATTTTGCATATGCATTTAAGGAATCGCACTTTTGCGATTCCTTAAATGGCATGTATGGAACTTTTTAAAATTGCGAATTCGGGTTAAGGAATCGCAAATTAACACCAATTTGAAGTTTGTGTTAATTTGCGAAATCCTTTTAAAAAACAAAATATGACTATTTTGAAGGTGGCATGTGACACACATACATGCCCATAGGGCATGTATGTGTGCCATATGCACACACATGTAAGTTTCAGGGGTACAGCAGGGTGTCCATGAGACACCCCTGCACCCTTGAAATAATTCTCAAATTGCGATTAGCAAATTGCGAATTTGCAATTTGAGAATTACTGCACAATCATTCCTATGGGCCTCCTGGCCCATAGGAATGCATTGGGGAATTATTCCTTATTTGCGAATTCGCAAAATGCGAATTCGCAAATAAAGAAAAATAAGGAATCGCAAAAAAAATGCAATTTTTTACATACATTCCATTTTGCGAATTCTAAATAGCGATTCGCAAAAAATCGCTATTTAAGATTCGCAAAATGGAATCTTGATACATCTAGGCCAGGGTTCCCTTGTTCTTTGTTACTCTCAGAGTACCTAAGCCAGCAAAAACGAAATCCAGCGCACATTCAAATAATACAGGAGGTAGAGCCAAAAAGACAGGAGAAACAACAACAGAGGTGCCAGGTATAACAGCATTCAAAACAGCAACATAGAAAAAAAGTGTTGCTATTTACAGGATAAATGTGGAATTGGGCATGGAAGAGCAGAAATAAGACACAATAATTTATGAAAGCATCCCGAACTGCATATGGGACAAAGGGTTCCTTATATTCAAAATATTTTTTATTGTAAATATAAGGGGTTGTACTGTTCTTACAATTAATGAGAAACACTGAAATGTCCAAGGGATGTAGGTGAACACTATGAACTTGATAAAAATTGGTCTATATCGGATATGTTAATTATTGGACCTGATAAAATCTAACACCAAGGACATCAAATCTTATCATTTTCGCCTAGTGTGACTTTTTTGTGAATAACATGCAGATTTCGGTGCTTACCTCAAAAAACTTAAGTTCTGTTAAATAGAAGGACTTTGCCCCTATTAAATTCCAGCAGGTTTACCCCGTCAAACTTTAGGGAAGGGTGCACATTTTAATCTACCTTGTAATGACCGAGTGCAGTTAATGTTGAACCCCCTTATAAATGAGATCCCTGGGAAAACAGGTCTTTGCAGTTCGCAATTTAACATGTCAACTTTATTCATGCATTGAAGTTTTTTGAAATGCAGACGTGTCTGTAAATGACTTTGGATTTACAAATTAAAAAATTGACAGTAGGAAAGGTATTTGTTGGAACACATATTACTACTGCATGGATATTTCCTGTGTAACAACATTGACCTACACCACTGTTTTGAAGGTTAATCTAAAGGCTTTCCATTAAACTAATAAAGCAATTGCTCTCCGATTTTATTTGTTATTTTCCTCAAACAATATGTGAAAACTAGCTAATATATTTAGAATTTTTCAGAATGTGGTTTAAACATTGCAGGCCTCATGTACTATTATTCCTTTAGCAAAAAAGTGATTGCAAATAGCTCACTATGGGCAAGATGTACAACCATTTTTAGAGGTCGCGAATGGAAAATTGGGCCTTTTGCAGCCGCTAAAATGGCTTGTGCAATGTACCAACCCTATTTTGCGACGCAGTGACTTATTACTGACTCCCAAAATAGCGTTTGCGATTCGCTATTAGGAAGGTGTGAGCCAAGGGCATCACTTCCTAATAACGGGTCACAAGGGCATGAATGATTGTTTTGCGACTGGAATGCAGTCACAATACAATCACAGTTTCTTGCCTACTTCAACTAGGTGGTGGGCCAGTTGCAAATGGGAAAGGGTCCCCAAAGGACTTTGTGACTGGCAGAAAAAACGTTTTTAAGAGCAGACAGTGCTTCCATGGACCACTGCCTACTCTTAAAGTACGAAAAAGAAAAGTTAATTTTTTCTTTTTGAATTGCATCCCGTTTTTCTTTAAGGAAACCAGGCTGCATTTAAAATATTTAAAAAGTTTATTTAATTAAAGCAAACACCGACATGTTGGTCTGCTCTCCCCAACAGGCCACCATCCCTGTGTTATTTCCCATTCCCGATGGGTCGCACATTGAGACATGCCTCATGAATATTGATGAGGCAGGTCATTTGTGACCCCATTGGGAACTGCTAAATGTGTCTGAGACACATTTGAAAATTTCATTTTGCAAGATTCTAATTGCCAGTAGCAAAAAATTGAATCAGCGACTCACAAAATGAAATGGCCAACCATCTGGCCCTATATTTTTGCGAATGGAATTGTATTTTTCAGTTAGTTAACAAAATATGAATCGCAGGGGGGCGCAGTATGACCTCCTTCATTATTTTTCATTAAGCAGGATGCAGTTTCTGTCTCCCCCGCAATTGGCCACAATCACCATGCCTGTGAATGTGTATAAATAATGTCAGCTTTTTGTTTTTAAAAGCAACACATTATTCTTGAAGGAAAATGGATCTGAGTGTAAAACAAAAGGTTTTGTTTTTGTAAAAATGTCACTGAGAGTTGGCAGGAGTCCCAGGGACCACTACCTACTATCCCTGAAATTTCACATTAGTAGAGCGGTGCAAAGGGACCCCTTCACCTTTGCTAAGCAGTTAGCACCCAAACTTGGGAGTTGACAACTTGTCAATGTTTTGCCATGGATTACAAAATCGCCAACATTGATACATCAGGATCAGAATTGCTATGGTAAGAGACACCCAAACCACACCTCTTCCACACAGTAATTTTGAAACCATTTCTAAACCTTTTCCAAATCACTAAATGGTTTTAGTACATTTAAAAAAACGCTTTAACATTCACAAGCCCTCTTATCTACTGAATCTACGGGTTTCCAAATGCTAAAGCTGTTCCTACATAAAGCCTTACCTCTCTATTTTTTTAACAAATTACTTTTTCAGTCAGTAACTCCTTCCAGTAACTGTCCTCATTTTAGCACCTATTCATATAAGCTGTTACTTTAAAGATGGGTGGTTATGGTAAGCACCCTGATTTGTGCTAAATCCAGTTGAGAAAGTAGACATGGCATATCCTCCTCAAGGGACTGACAACAGCATACGTTGATGTCCAAAAAGCGATAATGTCTCATGTAAAAAACAAGGGGGTGCTGCAAAGTCATAAGCAGAGAAAACAAAATTTCCAAATGACTTTGTAAGACCACAAAAAAGTCCATAGAATTATTCAGCACCTTCAAGAAAATTATCGTTCTAGATTAAGTAAATAACACCACTTGAGCCACCTGTTTATTTAAGTTTGCCATTTCTCAACGCATAATCAATTTGATAAAGAATTTGTATGTGGGCGCTAGAGCAAACATAATTGTTAACAAGTCATTAGCAGGCTCAATTTTAGTTCAACGTGGCACTAGGCAAGGCTGCCCTTTATCACCTATTCTTTTTGCCTTTTTTATCGAACCATTAACTATTGCTATCAGGAATTGTTTCCAGATCAAACCTCCAGTTACCTCAATGGCCAAAATTAAACTTTATGCAGATGATATTATGCTACTTATTAAACCTGATTTGGAATCACAGACCTATATTTTTCAAATTTTTGAAGAGTTTGAATCTCTAGGAGGTTATCGGATTAATAAAAAAAAGACAGAAATATTGGTTTGTGGAGGTGGAAACCCAGTTTTACACAAAGATTTACAAGGCTGCATTAATTTAAAACCTAAAAGATATCTAGGAATTTTGTTCTCTTCAAATATTTTGGATTAATATACACTTAATTTTGTTCCATTAATTAAAAAAGTCCAATCAATGTTCACTCGCTGGGATCCTCTGCCTTTAACTATTCTCGGACGCATCAATTAAATTAAAATTTCAATCCTTCCTCTTTTCAATTTTTTGTTTGCATCAATTCCAGTCTATTTGTCGGGTACTTTTTTTTCCAAAATAGAATCTATGTTCTCTAAATTTATTTGGGCAAAAAAACACCTAGATTAGATATACGGACATTAACTGCAGAAACTAACTGTGGCAGTCTTTTTTTACCAAATTTGAAAGATTAATATTTTGCTTACTTTGCACAGTACTTAGAGAGATTAAAGAACAGGAATGCAGTAACTAGTTGTTTTATAAATTCTTTTTTTGATTTGATATGCTCAGAAATACAAATACCATCCCTGTTGTTTGTATTGAAATCCCCCAAATTTGTGCGGTATAAAATCCTAAATTGGTTTTTTAAATGACGTAATGCAATGCTTAAGAGATATTCACTTCCACAATTTCATTTACTAACTCCCTTAATTGGAGTGTTTTCTTTTTTAAAGATTAAAATCGATCCCATTGTAATAAAAAATTGGGGTAGGTCTGGGTTTAAAACATTATCTGACTTTTTGGTAAGCGGGACTTGGCTCTCAGTTACTGAGATGTCAGCTCGAATTGGTGGCAATTTTTTGCTAATTGGTTCCTACTCTAATTTAATTTATCCTATGTTGGCGCAATTAGATCCCGGTACCATTGCGAATTATACTTCTACTCTTGTTTTAGATCTTTTTATTAATAATTTGGAGAAGAAACCAGGAGTATGGAAACAGTGTCTGACACAAAGTCGGGAGGTAGAGTTGACTGCTAAAGCTATCCGTAAATGGTACACTCAAGAAAATGTTATATTGTCACCGGAAATTTGGAAAACCATTAATCAATTTAATTTCTGCGTACTGCGTGGTGCCAACTGGCGCCGAATGTTGTATTTTAGCAAGTGGCTATTATATCGTACACCAGTAATAATTGCTAAAATGTATAACAATGCGTCTGCCTTTTGTTTCAGACATTGCAATTGTGAACAAGCCAATTGGTCTCACATTATTATGTCTTGTCCTAAAATTAAGCATTTCTGGGAAGAAATTATTGGTTTTTTAAAAAGACTTATTGTTTGTTATCTGTCCCATGCAATGCAACAATGTTATTATTTGGATATGACCCTGATTGTATATTTTCCAGTCACCTGGCAAAATTGATTTATATTATAATGGCTGTGGCTAGATCTTTATTACTGCAGAATTGGCTTTCAACCTATATCCCGACGCTGCAGGAATGATTGGAAAAAATGAAAAGGGTCAGGAACAGCGAACTTTTATATGCTCAAAGAGTTGGGGGTATTAGAAAATTCGATCACATTTGGGGATGTTATTTTGAGTAAATTGGTTTAACATTACGTTAAGTTGAAACTAAATGTAATTGTTATTTTTCTGTGTTTTCTTTTTTTATGTATGCTGTATATAATCTGAATACAACTTCAATAAAAAAAGATTAAAAAAAAAAAAAAAAAAAGAGCCACCTGATAATATTTCAAATATTTTTGTTTTGTTTTTTCAGAGTTAAAATCCATGAAGACATTATAAACTGCCTCGAGCCTTCATCATATCCTTGTATGCCTTCTCTAACACTGACGCTGTTCTATATCTCCTTCAAATCAAGTGAAAGAGGAACGGATTTCAAAAGTGGAAGCTGACCCACGGAATCTTGCCAAGCTGCCAGCATACAAAATTACATTAGCTATATAGAAATCTCCGGATTGATAAATGTATCCTTTTCAAAGGGGCTGGTTCGAGGTTACTTGAACCGCCAAAATTCTCTCCTCTACTACAAATACTCACTGCAACCCTATCCCACATTTCAAATCTCCTGTACCTCAACAAAATATTCAGAAAAAGTGTTACAACACATCTGAATATATACAGCTTAACCTTATTTGACACTCTCAATCAACAGTCAAGTCACTGAGAGGAACTCAATCCTCCTTGCCAACATCAAAAATAAACTCTTGTCCTCAATGAAGACAGACTGTTAAATTGTCCTCAATCAAATTGAACAGTCGCCGACTGTGAAACTCCGCTGTCCATATTGGAAAAGTGGCTATAGATTTCAGGGTAAGCCTTACACTGGATTTTATTTTTCCTCTGGGGATAGTCAATAAGTTTATTTGGGTCGTTAGAAACAACCATAGATAACATACCAAGTGGTGTGCCTCAGAGTTGTTCTTTCTTCTTTTTGTTACTTACAAATATATGCCACCATTAGCAATGAGGGTAGGGTTCCCTTGTTGTGAGTGTGACCATTAGCAATGGTGCTGGAGGAATAGGAAGCACATATCCAGGAATAAGTTAATGAATCCTAGGTTCACATTAAACTAGAGCATGAAACAGGGTATTATAAAAACATCACCAATGCCTTGACCTTGTAGATTATTGCATAAGAGAAAATTATGTGATGATAGTGTGGTAGACTGACTCAAACTTACTCCCATCAACTGTTATCCAAGCATTGGACATCCACCTGAAATCTCAGAGAACTGAAGAAATCTGGGCGATATCCTCAACACAGACCTCTCCGCAATGCCTCAAATAATTCTCTGGTCTCTGGCTTGAGATCCTAATAGACCATAGACCGAAAGGACTGGCAAGGGGAAAGTAAAAAGAAGCACATCAATTGAAGTGAAAGTAGGAGCTTGAGCAGAGGAACATAAGCTTCACAGAAGAGTGAGAGGTGAGAAGAAACAGAATAAGAGGTTGGAAATGAATTGTAAGAAGCTAATAACAAAAATATACAGACCAACGTGATAAGGAAGAAAGTAAGATGATACACAGGAAAAAAATCACGTAGAACAAACAAACGACTGGAGGTTACCACTCTTAAAAAAAGATAGAAATTGAACCATTACTAAGGCAATCAATGAGGAAGAACTTCATGATTACATATTAAAAACACCAGAAAAGCTGACGAGTAGAACAACTAAAAATAAAATACTCAAAGAATAAACATATTGTTGAGTCAGTACTCATGATAATGATGTAGATCTCTCTGAAGAAGGATAGTGCCCACATAAACTGAAGAATTAGCCTGTCAATATTTTCCTCTAGTTGTGCAAAGAATATCATATTAATCTAGCTCTAAAAGATCTCCACTGCCTCCCCCATAGAGTCAATGATCAGTTTTAAAATCCTACATAGTCTCAAAAAGCATTCTAGAGCAAAGAAACAGGTTACTTGTAAAATGTAGCACTCCACTACTTCCCCGTCCCTAATCTGCACTTGATCAATGCTCACATCATCCCAAAACAAACCTACAAATGGTTAAAGCAAGGCAACCATTCCATGGAAATTCAGGGAGCCAAACTTTGGAATGCCTCATACCACAACACTCCTAAAACTAACCAGTTTAAACAATCACTCAGCTCAAGGTTTATGAAGAATTTGGGTCAACACTTTGTATCCACTGGAATATAAATGTCTCCTATGTACTTCTATTTTTTTTTCTAGCTTTCTAGCTTGTCTATGAAGTATTCACCAAAAACATGTTGTGCTGAATAAAACAATAAAGTAAATACATAAATAACCTGGCCCTCATTTTAATGTTACCACGGGAGAGCTAAATCTCAACTGTATGCTGTTGGTTTAAAAATGTATTCAGATATTAAGTAACAAATCTTTCAATGTAGCTTTAACAAAAACATTTAAAAAGTAAAAACCTAGAGAGAATTTGTCTTTGATATTCATCAACAGAATTAACAAATTTAAAGTTTTTTTTACAAACGTAATTTATTCAATAAATCACAGACCATTTTTCTAAAAAAAATAAACCATTGTCTCAACAATTCATAATTACAATACAGTAAATTGTTATATACAATATAGTTCTTGAATATTTAGGGGGGGGCATCTATACCCGAGTATAAATATATAAAATACATTAAATAGATTCTAATGACATATATAATATATTGAAGGTTCCACGGAGGAGATGTCAGCAAACACAACAAAATAAGAGGAGACTGAGGTTATCATTGCTAAATTAGACCAAGATGGATAAGCATATCTGGCGTGTTATGACTGATCCTTCAGCATGCATAATTTCCCCTCCATCTCCATCTCTTATTGGCCCAAATTGTACTTACTATTTCGTCTCTCTCCCCCTCCTGAATTGAGAGAAGGAGGTTGCGGGCCCACTCTACAGACTAAAATATATACGATCTCCCTTTAAACAAAACTTTGAGCTTAGATTGCTGTATTATCCCAGCCGGTGCATTATAGTGGTTGAATTTGTCAATCATTTCTTCAAAATCTTTTCGCCTTCACTCAGCTAGAATACACATGTCCGAATAGATTCGGAAAACAAAGTTCTATGGGGAGGTGAGTGATTTTTTTAAGATTGCTTGCAATATGATTGGTTGTTTGATTCTATAGTCCCCGAAGTTATCCAAAATTGTTATTGGAAATTTATGGTTTGATAAACTAATTTCTGGTACTCAATTTGCCCTGTTGATGGTCAAGCCCCCAATATCTTTAGCGCTTTCAGGAAGAGCAACCTTACGTATGAGTTCATTTATTAACTGGACCAGTGATTTCCCCTCATTCCAATCTTAGGATATGCCGATGAACCTTAAATTAGTGCGTCAGGCTCGATTTTCTATATCGTACAGTTTAGCTGCAGATCCTCGAGTTCTGCAATTTAATCAAATTACTTCCATGATCACTGTGTTTTATCTCTAACAAGTTGAAATGCTGGTGACAATTTCCATTAAGCTGACCAAGTTGTTCACTAGTCTTCTGGTGAGCCAGTTCCTGGGAAAGCTTCATATCACAAACCTTGTGTAGGATCTCATCTAATGTGGTTTCAATAATCGAAGACGGCATAGAATGGGCGGATGTTGCTGTCTCTTCTCTCTCTGGCATAGTTTATTTCTAATGCAACTATCAGCATTTGATTGTTGGGTGGACCTTGTTCCATTGCCATGTCGTAGGAAGCATCTTCAATGGGTATTCAGTTTGGGGGGCCTTGTATTAGGAGATTAAGTTTTGGTGCCTCTTTTAGTCCTCTCACACAAAAAAGAGGGCATGTTGATTTCCCTATTCTCTGAGTCATGTCCTGTTACTTGTCTTGGCGCCCCAGAGCCTTCAGATCATTAGGCACTGTGCTAGAATCAGCCCCTACTGAGGGTGTTGCATCCACTGGAAGCGGGCTGTCCTTGTTGATGCTCTTTACCAGATCCATTTTGATCCTTCTAACCTGCAGGGCTTTGTGCCTGGCTCTATCAGTAGATGGAGATGTGGATGGAGAAGGAGTCAAATGATTGGAGGAGCGAGTTCGGTGTCTGTGATATTTTGTTTAGAATTAGTTTTTTTCCTCCTTGTAATTAACCATGGGCAGAGAGCTCCGCTCCGCCCACGGAGTGTTCAGAGTTTAGCCTACTCCTCGCTCTGCGAAGTATGCGGAGAAGGCAAAACTCTGCACACTCCCCGGGCAGAGCTGAGTTGGCCATTCCCTCTCTTCCAGGACACATTGAAATGCCCTTCCACCTGCTGATGGCTCACCAACGCCCATCAGGTATTATGGGAATTTCAGGTGGAGTGGAGACTGGTATGTACAAATGATACCTTTCCAGCACTAATAAATTGATTTTCTCTGCAATCTGGCACCCCAGTTTTCTAACTCAAACCTTTCCACTAATGGCAGTCTATCAATACATCTTTCAAACATGGTGTCTGGCATGGCATATCCTCACTGATCACTACCTACAATTTCATCACTCTGTTACATCTTTTTCCTTAACACAGCTCAAAGAAGGAACAAATCGAAACAGGTGTCACAACCTATTTTGAACAAAAACACACCCTCCTATAATTCATGTTGTTGTAAAGAAATGTATTATTAGGGGTGAACATTTGTCCACTCCAGACGATAAAGGCCACCACCTGCTGGATGTTATACAAATAATATGAACTAAAGATGTGCCCAATCTCTGGTAATGTGACTAGGAACAGTCGGTCTTCAATCAAAGTCAACTATTTGAGCAGTTCAGAAACAGTAGAACATAATGTAAGTGAATGGTCGTAGTAGACCTTGACTAAAGTTCAATTTCAGGCTGACCATGATGGAGCCAAGGTTTGAATACACCAAGTGGGGTAGTAGTGCTAAAAGACTGGAAGTTAAAAATACCTGTAAAAATGTTTAAGTCTCATTGCGCATAGTGACTAAAAGAAAAGTCAGTAATTTTAATTAAAAAGTGACAAAGTTCCTTTCTAAATGGAGACTTGGAAACTTTTTCTAACTTTTCAACTACCAGCCTTCATCTGGACCAATCTAGTTGGTGCAGCCGGCCCGGCCTTCATTACAGTAGACCTGAAATTGCATCGTTTTCCTGGTCTATTGGAGCAATTATTTAATATTGCTATTATTTAACTCTGATTTTTTCATATGTATAAAAATTGGTTGTGGAAATTTTGTTTGGTTTGTGTGACTTTTTGTAATATTCATGCATTGCTTAAATGTTTAACACATTGGCTCTGATGCCTGGCAGCTTTGTAGTCAGGTATTGAGCACTGGTTTAATTTGCATTATTTGTGTGCCACTCAGGCTGTACCTTTTAACTATGCAAGGTTTCCAGTTCAGGAACCGGTTTCTAAACGTTTTATTTGGCATTGCCATCTTTTCCATCTCTGTACTGGTGAATGGACATATCTGCAACATATGAGTGCAATGTGTAAATACTATATTATTACACACTGGTGTTGGAACGTAAAAAAGACTCACAATTATTCACAACTATTCTATTGTATTCTACTGCAATTTCATTTATATTGGACTTACTTGGACCTTGATGAGGTGCTGAAGTGATTTATGACGAGTAGCGTGCTACTCCAGAGCTCAAAGTTAGTGGCCAATCCAATTGTTGTTTGTTACTGTGATTAGTCTTGTGCCCTCAAACAAACGTTTCATGCACCTACTCCAGTTTCTCAGTTCTTGAATAAATTAACAGAGTTAGGCATAATTTTTAGTTGGGTATGTACGTTAATGCAAATGACTGGTGTAATAAATAGATAGGCTGGATGAAATAGTGCATTGTTAGGTTTAATATTCATGATTTCAATGTAAAAACTGTTGTGATCAATGAAATAGGGTGTGGGCAATTTGGAGAAATAAAATGATATCAATTAAGGCAAACAGGCATGCAACTTAGACCAGGCTATGCTTTATGACAGGGGGGTCAAGCAGAGGATAGAAAGTTAGGGGGAGGGTCATTCAAAGTTAAGAAAGGAGAGACAACAATCTCAAGTTTTATGTCAAGGTCAATATTTTCATGGAGAGTTTTAGGAGTATAGTGCTTGGAGACTTCTTGAGATAGTTTGTAATCTGAGTGTGTAAAAATGTAAAAAAATAACAACATTATTTGCAAGTGAGATAGTGCTATATTAGGTACTTTTGATATGCCCCAAAAGCTGGAGAAAGTAATGTCTGCTGCTCGGCCACCACTTCTGCAAGGCCCGCTAATCAGCTCAGAAGTTAGAACTGTGAATATTTTAGTGGTTGGGTGCATACATGGGATGGGGACTAGGGAGAACATTAAACAGCACTAGAATTAAGAAGCAAACTTGTAATTACAGCAACAAAAGATGATTGATGTGGTAAAAAGTAAAAAAAAGTTCTAATTGAAAAGGAGATTCTGCAAATACTGGAGCAGATGTCCCCTGATGTTCACCCTTCAAATTTGGATCACAATATTAATTACAAATTCAACAACGCAGTATATTATTCTGAAGGTGATGGGTGTATAGAAGATATTGCTCTTAGGCACATGTTGGCCCTAATTCAAAGTTCCCCAATACCCAGTTTTTCATGAACACCACATAGTTTTCCCCCTACATTTCAGTGATTCATTAAGCAAAATTTATATTATAGGGGAAAATAGTTTTAATGAGATGAACATTGTATGTGTATACACCCTTTGGCAGTTTAAAGCTGTGATGTACATTTTAGTGTGTTTTCTCTATGGTGGGGATGGTTTACCTACAGAAAGACAAGCTGCCCTCCTGCATACCACACTACAGATGTAATAAGTGCTCAAATGAGGGCTGACATGCATCTTTGCTACTGATGTCTTATTTTGGTGATATTCTCTCCATGATGTTCTTGGTGGGTACATTGCTACAGGGTCCTTTAAATAACGTTTCAGAGAAATATAGAACTGACATCACAGAACTAAACACACTAAACAGTTTCCAGAAGAATGCAATTTGAAAGGGAATTAGTAGCTAAGTGGTTATGAATCATCCAGTGTTGTCACCAATGAAGCTCCAGTACAGTAAATTACCTTTAATTAGGAGCAGGGGAGGTGAGATGTGGGTGAGCTGGTAAATTATCATCTGAGTAATGAGTTGATATAATTTAGGCCCAAGTTTTGAAAGCAATGTATGGGCGTGGTTATATCACTTTTATGTAATCATGTAGTATTTGTGTAGCACAAGTTAGCTAAAAAGGCAGCACGACACTGTTCAGGGACAAAGACAAGCACACAATCAATGAGTGATTGGCGAGGTAGATATTAATGGACTGTTACAGCATTCTGATGTAGTGTTCTTTGAGAAATGTGTCTTGCACTCTTTTCGGAACTAGAGCAGTGTTGGGGCAGTATTTGTGAACACAGGAATGCTGTTTCAGATCCTGGGCGCACAGATGGAAAAGGCCAGCTGCCTTGATTTTTCTTTCTTACATTTCTTAATCTGCAGTCTGGTGTATATTGTCTGTGAGAGTGAAAAGAGCCCCAAGTGATTTATTGAAGAATAAACATGAGTACATATCATTTTTCTATATATTTACGTTTACTTTTTAATACCTATTTTTCATATTTAAAGAAAACGACTTATTTCTCAAAATATTATGAACTACCCCGCGATGAAGCGATGACAATAGTATGTTTGCTCAAAAAGAATCTTCATAAAAATACTTTGAAATAAAAAAAAACAATTTGCATTGCGCAAATGTTTTTCTTTTGCAACCAAATACATTTTAGGCACAAGATGATTAGTTTAACTATTCATGCTATTTTTTCTAATTGTTTTTTTTATTTGTGGGGTATTTTTTGTTAAGTCTGTCAAGGAAGACATACAGTACAATACAAACAATTTAACTCTTTATTTTCAGAGGAGACGTTCAAGTTGATTTTGATGGAAGCACTGTCACGAATGGTGAAGCGTTCATCTAATTTGGAATGCCAGTCCACCATATTTTGAAGCATTACCAAGGCTGACTCGGTCGGTTTATGGTGGCAGATATACCATGGTGGATGAATGACATATCCATCATGGGTGATGGAATAAAAAGTGTAGTCAATAGCTACCTATTTTGGTGGAAGCACATGCCAACGTTGGTGAAAATGGTGGATCATTGGTGGAATACGTCAAAGGTGTGTAAGCATCTGTTGACATCATTTTCCATCACATTGATATTCAAGATTTTTTTGGGGTGGGCGTCATTTACATAATTCTGTGTAGTGTAATTAGGTGAAATAACACAGAAATTCAGTGAAATTCTGTGGAATTATGCGAAAAGATTAATTCTGCATTTATCACTATTTCTTAGTGCAAATATCTTTCTTGCATCCAAAATGGACACATGAATGTGCTCACTAAATGTGCACTTGGTGTAGAATTCCACCCAACCTACTCCCAATATTTAGAGCTGTTGTCTTTGTGCAAAATGCACTCTTGCGACCAAAATGGATGTTAGGATACATTTTGTGTTAAGAAACAGTGCTAAAGGCAGCAGAACACAAATAGCGAGTGTTTTTCGAGCTTGCCAAATGTGTTCTTGTGGTTTGATATTTATCCCACAAAGTACTCCTATTTACGTGATGAGGAGTAATTGCATAATTAGTTGTAATTCTGCATCAATAGAAGAGAGTGAAATCCTGTACACTGCAGTTGCAATTTTTCTATATACACGTCAGAAAGGCATAAATAAACAAGTTTAAAAAAGAGGAACACAGAACTATCAGAATTACTCCGATTACTCCGGCTTTATTAAAATTCCACCAGGGCCTAGGTTTTTAGGGCAATTGTCACTTGCCTCCTAACGGTTCAGTGTAGCACACCTCTGTACCAGTTGTTGCCCACTTTCTTCTGCTGGGGCCCTCTATGGCTGAGGGTACATGTGAAAGGATCCCCAACTTCACAGAGGAAGAACTTGACATCCTTGAGGATGAAGGCCTGACCAGATACAGCCAGCTGCATGGTCCAGCTGAGAGTCAGGTACTCTCTAGACATGAAAAGGGCGCAACATAAATATTTCTGATTCTTTCAGACTGATTGTGAGTGACTTGAAAATCTGAAAGTAGTGTTTTTATATTTACATGAGATATAATATTTAAGAACAATAATCCCATAATACGTTAACATTACATTGAAAGCATGCTTAGTAAAAATAAAACAGTTGATTTTGAGCTACTGGGTCTATAATAATATGAAACAGGCTTGAGCCTAGAATGACACTTAGAAATGCTGAAAATATGGCACCTTGTGCAATTGCTCACTTTTTAATAGAAGATTGTGTGTGTGTGTGTGTATGTGCACTTAAAAAGTGTGCATTCTAGTGATGGCTTAGCCTCATTGCTTGACTAGGATAGGATGCTGAAGGTAATGGAGCTATTAAGAAAAGGGGGTGGTGATGGGCAGAGTATCTGAATTAAACAGAACACTCGTACCCAGTCAACAGATCAGGGCTTGATCCATCACCGTTTTTTAGCTCACTGCACGTCCCAGCTCAGAACCTGGCTACATGCAAATTAGTCTGTCCCTGGCCCAGTGCATCATGGGAACAGGGCAGACCAAACTACCAAGCCAATTCTTATACTGGGAAGGAAACAAGCTTCGGGGAACCGGTTTCTGGCATTACAGCCGTCTTCGGCCCGGCTTGCTTGAATCCTGATGGTGCAATGAGCAAGGGACTCACATCTGAGTATAGCCTTCCACGCTTATGGTGGACAAAACGATTAAGAAAAGGGGATGGTGATGGACAGAGTATCTGAATTAAACAGAACACTCATACCCAGTCAAGAGATCAGGGCTTGATCCATCACCATTGTTTAGCTCACTGCACCATCCCAGCTCAGAACCTGGCTACATGCAAATTAGTCTGTCCCTGGCCCAGTGCATCATGGGAACAGGGCAGACCAAACTACCAAGCCAATTCTTATACTGGGAAGGAAACAAGCTTCCGGGGACCGGTTTCTGGCATTACAGCCATCTTCGGCCCGGCTTGCTTGAATCCTGATGGTGCAATGAGCAAGGGACTCACATCTGAGTATACCCTTCCATGCTTGCACCACCAGGCCTGCGACACACACAGCAGGCAGGAATAAGCACAACAAAAGCCTGAAGAAAAGAGACAGTCCAAACTAAAAACAACAGCCAAGCTAAATGGAGGTTACCCGAGCCAGCATGCAACCCCACAAACCTCATTGGCAACAAACCATTGTACCCAGGGAGCCAGAGAGTCTGTGACACGCACATTGGCATACAAATCAAGACACAACACAGTTGGAGGCAAGTGAAAGAGCGGAAACTTTATCAACAAGTGCGTGTCAATACGGCCAAGAGAAGTGCCACAACATGCAACCAATGCAGCAGCAAGTCCGATCGAGGAGCGTAGGAAAGCGCCCATTGGGGAGGCCATCACCAACACAAGTCAGTGCCAACCCGGGTCGGTTGTCCGCACATGGATCATGAGTCCAGGCCTATGCAGCCATGTCCACTGTTGACTTGGGACATGTGACCAGATCTCCAACATGCAACCAGGCATCGGGACACATGCAATGGGCCACATCCAGTTGTGACTGCAGGTACCTTGTCACTCGTCCATGAACTTGAGTGCAGCTGCGTAGGCCAACATCTCCAATGAGCTAACATCGTCCACCACATCTGACATGTCATTGACATAATCCATCAGCCGACCCGGACAGAGGTGCTGACTCAAACCACTGGCCCCAATGTGCGCCAAAGCCTTATCGGGTAGTGGCTCAATGTGCTCACTGCACACGAGTACTCATGCAATCTCCCAGGTCCAGTGTCCATCCTGCATGCCAAACATCCATGCATGCCATAAATGGGGATCACAGTGACACTCCTGGTCGTGGGCCAACAGGGGGCACACAAACATGTCGTAATCCAGGTCAGCTACTGTTACGTTGGAGAGGCAGACAACCATGGACCACTTGTATATGCACGAGCAACAATGCAACACAGGCTGAATGCAGGTGACGTCTGCAAGGCAGAAGTTCAGCCAGTAACTGATCCACAAGACTGCCAATGGCAGTGCCCCCAGTACATGCAGCAGACGTGCATGATACAGGTCCACGTGACTGGATCCGAGCATGTGTCCGGGATGGTCTGCCATTGCCTCAGTGGCTCTGCTAGAAGCGGCACTGGCTTTCCCTTCACCAGTTTGTGGATGAAATGGCACAGCTCAGTGCAATGAGCAGTGTCTGCGTGCAATGGGTGCAGGCCCGGGTGGGGTGAGAGTACGTGTGAAGGCCATTTCACGCACGCCAACTACGAACTACTTCATGTGGGATGTGTACAAATTGGTCTCACTTCAGACAGTGCATAGTGTGGGAGTCACAACCAAATGCTATTGTATCTGTCAGGGGGTGCTGGCCACATGCCAGTTCCTGCTCGAAGCTGCCGATCTCCGACCGACCCCTGCCCTCACCACGTCTTCAACAAGGCCGACGCTGTCATCGCACCCCACCTGCGGGACATCATCAACACCTCCTTCGACACCGCCACCTTCCCGGAGAGCTGGAAGCACGCCGAACTCAGCGCCCTACTAAAGAAACCTACAGCGGACCCCACCGAACTCAAGAATTACCGCCCCATCTCGCTCCTCCCGTTTCCAGCCAAAGCCATCGAGAAGACCGTCAACAAACAGCTGGCCGCCTTCCTCGAGATGAATGGATCCCTCGACCCCTCACAGTCTGTCTTCCGAGCCAACCACAGCACCGATACCGCCCTCATCGCTGCCACCGATGACATCCGAGCCCTGATGGACCACGGAGAAACAGCGGCCCTCATCCTCCTAGACCTCTCCGCGGCATTCGACACTGTCTGCCACCGCACCCTAGTGCAGCGCCTCAGCAACGTCGGAATCCAGGAGAAGGCACTGGAATTGATCATCTCCTTCCTCGACGGAAGAACACAGAGAGTCCGTCTACCACCGTACAAGTCAGAGGCCACCGAAGTCATCTGCGGCGTCCCTCAAGGATCCTCGCTGAGCCCCACCCTCTTCAACGTCTACATGAGCCCCCTCGCGGCCATCGCACGCCAACACAACCTCAACATCATCTCCTACGCTGACGACACCCAGCTGATCCTCTCCCTGACCAACGACCCCGCTGCCGCCAGAGCCAACCTTCACGAAGGGATGAAAGACGTAGCCGAGTGGATGACGACCAGCCGCCTGAAACTGAACTCAGACAAGACGGAAGTCCTCATCCTGGGCTCCTCGCCCTCCGCCTGGGATGACTCCTGGTGGCCCCCCCCCCTGGGCACCGCACCTAAACCGACAGACCACGCACGCAACCTGGGCTTCATCCTGGACTCCTCCCTCTCCATGACCAGACAAGTCAACGCCGTCTCCTCGTCATGCTTCAACATCCTGCGCATGCTACGGAAGATCTTCCGGTGGATCCCCACCGAGACCAGGAAGACGATCACCCATGCCCTCGTCACGAGCCGACTGGACTACGGCAATGCCCCCTACGCCGGAACCACCGCCAAGCTCCAGAAGACACTCCAGTGGATCCAGAACACCTCAGCCAGACTCATCCTCGACATCCCACGACACAGCCACATCGCCGGACATCTGAGAGACCTGCATTGGCTCCCCGTCAACAAAAGAATCACCTTACGTCTCCTCACCCACGCACACAAAGCCCTACACGATCAAGGCCCGAGCTACCTCAACAACCGCATCAACTTCTACGCTCCCAAATGCCATCTCCGATCAGCCAGTCACGCCCTCGCCGCCGTCCCCCGCATCCGAAGAACGACAACAGGAGGAAGGTCCTTCTCCTACCTGGCCGCCAAGACCTGGAACTCCCTCCCGACCGACCTGCGCCTGACCCAAGACCACCTCTCCTTCAGGAAGAAGCTCAAGACCTGGCTGTTCGCGCAGTAGCAGCACCCTCCCCCCACCAAGCGCCTTGAGACCCTCCGGGTAAGTAGTGCGCTCTATAAATGTCTTTGATTGATTGATTGATGTGCCACCGCCTGATAGTCCACACAAAGGACCTTTCATACCTACAGTGCCCTCACAATCTGCATGCATACAGGGGATGCACAAGGTCTGGTGTGGGTGTGGTGGGATGCTTGTGACTCTGGGAACACTGTGACCCTGGCCTTTGAAAGTATGCAGCCATGGGAGTGTAGGCCAATGGACCGGACAGGGTGGACACAGGTGTACAGCCCATGACTGGCTGGGATCATGCTGCAAATTAGGACAGGCAACCGACTCATGCATCCGCAGGGTTGATACACATAACACTTAGCAGGCATACGCCAATACCCCGAGCGGTTTTGCGCACTTACATGGCTCCATAGGTGTGGGCCCGCCCTCCTGGTGCATGCCATATTGCAACATCGACTACTGTGGCCATGATGTCGACTACACCCCAACCCAGGGACACATTTACCGCACTTCCAGCCCAGGACCAGATCTGAGTCATGCCCTGCTTCCCCTGCCGATTCAGCACACCCTTGGCTGACCTGAAGTACAGCGTACCAGCATACAGCACTTGTGCATGCAGGGGGGTACGTGCAAAGCCACATGTTCAGGGTCACTGCCAATGCTGAGGTGACATGGGAACGTCCGCTGAAGACACCAAACTGTGATGTTGCAGGGTCCGTGTCCATCATGCGGACACAATGACCACATGGACACACTTGCTCAGATGTTGTAAATGGCTACGTGTATGTTCACATGGCCACATTTATTAGCAGGCACACAAACTGAGTGACACCTGCATTGCATATGGGTGGGGTGTGTGCACACCCGCCGGCAAGGGCTGCCTGGTGCAGTCAGACATCGACAACTGTGTACATCGCAAAGGACACAACCATTCAAAATTAAAGGCCCCATGACTTGTGCTGCACAGAGTTACTGGCCCCCAATGCACAGCAGCCTGCATGGGCCTCCCGCCACAGGACACTGACTTGCTGGGCACTGGGGCTGGGTCACGATTGTAGAGCAGGTTTCCATAGATGTAAAAGGAGCGTGTTGCTGAGTGTCTTGGTGGACAGTAGGAGGTGTACCCCAGGGCATGATGCAGGGTGCAGGACCACCCTGAAACAGTCACGATGGTGGAGATGAATGGAACAGACAAATGTCGGACACCAAGTTTGGTGCAGCCTGATGGAGATGCCGGAAACCACTGGGCCATGGACTCAGACACCACCAAGGTCCAAGCAGATAGTGCCCATGACTCATTGAGCACAGAGTTAGTGGCACCAGTGCTGTTTGGGGATGCCGCCTTCGTTGAGGCATGTCCAATGATGTGGACTCCTCCACATCTTACCCAAGACACAGTTCAACATGTCTGACCTACTGGAATGCTGGATAGGCCTGAGGCAGCTGTCAGCACAGCCCATTCACCGAGTGTTGTCGATTTTTGTTGGATGGCCCCACCGGCCTGCGTAGTTCAGCTTCAGTGGCACCAAGAGACATGGACTTGTGGTGGACAGGGCTGATGGCACCAGGTCAGTCATTGATAGTGTTTGAACACCTCCATGATGCTGACCTGGCTTTTGTTCGACTGAGCAGCATCTTCCTCTTACTCCTCTCCATGCATTCACTGGTGTGAACTATGCAATTCATCATTCGCGACTGAATGATGGATGTGGGACCGACTGGTCCACAGGGTAGGCTTGAGCCCTCATCCACGTGTGGCCGGCTGGCCTTGAACGGGGATAGTGGCATCTCGTTTGGCCGACTTGCCATATGGAATTATGACTCACTGATCAAAGGGGTTCTGGTTCTGTGGCTGCTGGCACAGACTTGGGGTCACTGCCATTCAGGACTCAGGTCACAGTTCCACATGTGGGACCTACTGGGCCGAAGCAGAAGTCACGGAACTTGGGGCTTTGGAGCTTACACCGGCATGTGGTGGGCTCTCTTTGACACACGCAGGTGTAGGCAGTTGAGTGGAGCCTCGTTGGTGCGCTGGGGCCATGACGGGTCTGGGGACCAGCGGTCCAGGGTGCAGCAGGCGCTCATGGACACAGGCCCTGCCACGCTTGGCGCAGGACTCATGGGAGGCTGAGAGGCACTGCCCTGGCTGACGGGTGGTCCATTCTGAATGAGAACCAAGTCCAGTGCGACAGGCTTTTTGTTCACACCCCTAAGCAGGTCTGACGTACGCAGGTCTGACCCACTACGCACACGCATTCAGGGGGGACGTAATGTGTAACATTTCTGCTTTCTGCTCCTCAGCCTGTGGGGTCATGGTAGTGTTCACTGGCCACTAAACTCCCTCCACCAGCAGTTGTTCGCCACATGGCCATTTCCGTGATTTGCACTCTGTGGTCTGTCCGGCTCCTCCACACCTTGCATTGGTTAGGTTCACATTCCTTAGTCACTTGCCGCTCTCACACAAGCCTGCTCCATGCCTCTTTTCACATCCTGCTATTGTCTGTCTGTGAAGACCCTGCCACAACTGGGTTGTGGGCATGCAAGGTCGGATTCCCAAGAGTGTTGTGTTTACGTGTCAGGTCGGTTGGCATGTTTTGTGTCATGTTGGATGTAGTTGTGGTGCGTGCCCATCTGTGGGCTGAGGTGCGTTTCAGCTGGGTCCACTGTCTTTGTGTGAGCTGCCTCCGTCATGGTCCCAGGTGTGCGGGCAGGTAGCGGGCCTTGGGTGGTTGCGGTGGGTGTTGTGGCTCTCATGGGTATCTGTGGTGCATGATCATTGTCTCAGTGGCATCTGTGGATCTTCAGGTGTGGCTCCTGGCTGGGCTTCCTTTCCTGCTGTGGGTAGATGTTCTGCTTAACACTAGCAGAAGGCAGGTGTTAATTACCTGCTGCTACCTCAGCTTATCCCCTGTGATTTGTTCGCTTCACAGATCTGGCAGTTCGTTGTGAAAGTGGTGTGATGTTTTTTTCGTGTGTTTTTGCATGTGAACGCCTACTCTGCATCTCATTAGGGTTGGTTGGTGACGTCCACCGTGGAGTTATATTTTAGGGCAGGTTTTGTGGGAATTCAGGTGATGTCTGCAGTTTGCACCAGCTTGTGAATGGGATTAAATCTATCTCCACATGTGTTGCGTTACAGTGGGGATAATTTAGAGTTGAGTCCTTGTGAATATTCCCCATAGCCTTCTCATTATCACAGTATTCATCTCTTGTACACTTCCTCTCAAAAATAAGGATCACAATATGCATTCCTACTAATAGAGTACATTGGGAACCCATCAACTCCTTTTTACTATTTACAATCCTTCTGGAGTACCTTGAGATAAGAAAAATGTGTTAAAAACAATATACATTTATTATATTCACAGTAGCTATCCCTTAGACACCTGCTCTCTAAATCTGGAGGGATAACATGCTTTTCTGCTGTCCCCCTATGTAGCTTTTTTACTTCATGTCTGAAACACCTCCAATTCCGCTCACTAAACTATACTGGTGGCTATTTCATCAAAAAAATTCCAACAGCGAGCCAATCAGAGTGCTAGCAGAACTCACAAGAGCCCCACACTTCTGTGAGAACGTGACGGCTCACATAAAACATTGGCCTCTCAACTAATCACAGGGCTTCAACTTTGATTTTGCGCTCTTGCTGGTGGCTCGCGGCATTCTCGATAGACCAACTGCCAAAACATACAATCTTTTTGTGCCACTTAATTTCACAAAATCTACTGATCGGATTTAAACAGAATCATAAAAAGCACAATCTGCAGATCACGATCTAGCTTCCTCGTGAATTTGGTGTAATTTCGCTCAGTAGCTTATGCTGTAACCATGTCTAAAGATGTCAATGGATTTTACTTTTTAGTACCCCTTTTTTCTCAGCTTCTACTTGACGGATCTCTCCAAATCTTTTTAAGGAGGCGCTGAGGTTGATTAATCTTTGGGGGAAAGTTTAATGAAGAGTCAACAAATGAAGCCAAAGGGCCCGATTCACAGAATGAACTTAAGACTAAATCCTAAACGTACTACTATTTGGTATTCACAGAATGTACTTACTACTTTCGAGATTCACAGAGTGAACTTACTACTTTCGGGATTCACAAAGTGAACTTACTACTTTCGGTATTCACAGAATAGATTTAAGACTACTTACTTTACGTCCGCATAGATATATATATTAGCTACTGGCGTTAGCCAGTAGGTATATATAGTTAGGACCTAGTTACCATGGGAAATGCTGAACATTCTATTGGGAATAACTTTGGCGCCGATTAAGGGATCTGCCTGTAATTTTCCTTAAATTTGCCTTGTTGCGCTCCGCTCCTTCCCTGAAAGTTTCGGGGGGATTCGTCAAGCGGGGGCTGAGAAAAAAGGGGGTCCCAAAACATGTTTTCCCCATGTTGATTTCCATAGGGACATTCTGACAAGGCTACAGCTCGAACGGCTGAACGGAATTACACCAGATTTGGCAAAATGGTAGGGACTGGTATGGAGCAGTGCCTTTTGTATGTTTGGTGTAAATCCCTCCAGTGGTTTTTGAGAAAATTGAATGTGAAATTGAGTCCAATGCAATTTTCTATTGAACCTTTAGACACAGCTACAGGCCGAACGGCTGAATGGAATTACTGCAAACTTGGCAAAATGGTAGAGCCAGGTATGCAGAAGTGCCTTTTGTATAGTTGGTGAAAATCCCTCCAGTAATTGTTGAGAAAATCGACTTTTTTCAAATTGTATATCTATGGGCGGGACACGGTGCTCGCACGGGCATGCTCCATCCTTGCACTGTCCTTGCACGTGCGTGGACCTTAGCGTGCGCGCGGGGAATTCTGATTGGCTGTTGGACGTCTGTCAACATTCCAGTCAGTTGAAATGAGGAAGTGTTGTCCGCCATCTTGTTTTTGTGGCAGATGATAGTGGTTGTAAACAGAAGTGAAATAGTTGACAAGGAGGCAGGGTAGAGATTCCTGAGCCCCCTAGGTTTTGTCATGGGGTCTTTAAAGGACCCCGAAGGTTGAAAAAAATAAAAAATAAAAAAATTTAAATCGCAGGGGCTGCGCACCGTGCGCGGACTGTGGCTCAAAAAGACAAAAAAGAAGTACATTAAAATAACAAGTTTCAGTGTTTAGATGTTGGTTGAGTGCAACATTGAGTGATGACTCTTTCACCTTTGGGTTTAGTTAGGAGTTTTGTGGAGAGTTTGTATGTAATTGGTAGAGAGCATTGGGGGGTAGGTTGAACATTATGTGAGTTTGAAAGTTTTGTTAATTTGAACCAATTAAAATGTTACTTTGGTTTTGATTTTGTGTGTGATAAAATGTGATTGGCTTGGTATGTGAATATGTATGAGAAATGCGAGGGAAACTCAGTCATTTTGATATTTTATTGTTTGAGGTATACTTCTGAGGTGTGCGATTGACACAGAATTTACTGTTCCACAGTTTTCTAGAAAGTGAGTTGTTAATTTGTAAGGAGTACTAAGGTAGATCTGGTTGTACTCAGATGAGGGCTGTAAATGAAATGGCATTTGTAAAGCTTGCAGTTTAGATAAAAAAGAGGATGATATTCACTGCACTTGAAATTTAAGAAATGATTGTTGCTTTTTGAAAATGCAGCACAGCATATTAGGGTGCATAGTTTTGTTTTTTAAAAGAAGCAATTCTAATGGTTCAGGAAAGGTCATTGTAAGGAACATTGCACGTGATTTGCTGTTATATTGAAAGGTCAAAGAATCTTGTTGGATTCATTTGCAACATAGTATGAAGAACTTTTTACCTGTGTCCTTCTTAGGTGGGAGTTACCATGATAACAGGTTGAAAGAGCACTAGGGGGATGGGTGAATATTATGTGAGTTTGAAAGTGTGGGAATGTAGAACCAATTGAAATGTTAGTTTAGTTTTGAAATAGTGTGGGATGACATTTCATTGGTTAAGAGCTGAGATATGTGTGAAGAATGAGTGGGAAAGTGTGCCATTTCTGGTTCAGTGTCTGAGCTGCATTTCAGAGATTCTTCTTTAGAAAATCTGCTGTGTGTTTGACACTGTTATATATTTTCAAAAGCGATTTTAAAGGTGAGTCATATAGAGAGAGTGCTGTTTGCAGTATTGGGAAGCATAACAAGCATATTGGGCTTTATTCCTGTTGTATTTTGAAAATGAGTCAGGTTTCTGCATTGTAGTGTAGTGTTCATCAAAATGGGTTGTGCTCTTTGTGTAAAATGATTTACCATGCTAAATATTTTTTGATTACATTTGGGGCTTAAAGATTTTTGACAAGGATCACAGTGAGTGTCTGTGTGAATTAAGGAATTATATTTTTACCTTTTTCCATAATGTTAGCTGTGTGTGCTTACAGTTTGTATTTTTTAGTTTGTAAGGTAAACTTCTTTTTAAAGTGTTTTTTATGCTTGGAGTCACTGCTGGTATAGAGATAGTGTAATGGTTTCATTGGACTTGTAAATATGGTCCTTTTTTAGAAGTGCCTTGTGCAATCTTTAAAATGGGTGGAAGCAGTGAATGTATGGAGAGGGTTAGGAATAGCAGATAGAAAACCTTATGAAATGGTGTGGGAAATGCATAAATGATTTCACTAATGGCATCAATTGAGATGGAATATACAAAAAAGAGAGGCATATTTACAAGCCTTTTGCGTAATGTTTGACATGGGTGCAAGCAGAAAATGCATGCAGATTAATATAATTGGCACACAGACAAGACTATGAAATGCTGTGAGAGATGCTTAAAGGTTTTTTTAATGGCACAAATTGAGATAGAATATACAAAAAAAGAGAGGCATATTTACAAGCCCCTTGCGCAATGTTTGACATTAATGCTGGTATAGAGATAGTGTAATGGTTTCATTGGGATTTTTACAAGCCCCTTGCGCAATGTTTAACATTAATGTTGGTTTAGAGATAGTGTAATGGTTTCATTGGCGTATTTACAAGCCCCTTGCGCAATGTTTAACATTAATGCGGGTATAGAGATAGTGTAATGGTTTCATTAGCATATTTACAAGCCCCTTGCGCTATGTTTAACATTAATGCTGGTATAGAGATAGTGTAATGGTTTCATTGGCATATTTACAAGCCCCTTGCACAATGTTTGACATTAATGCTGGTATAGAGATAGTGTAATGGTTTCATTGGCATATTTACAAGCCCCTTGCGCAATGTTTGACATTAATGCTGGTATAGAGATAGTGTAATGCTTTCATTGGCATATTTACAAGCCCCTTGCACATTGTTTGACATTAATGCTGGTATAGAGATAGTGTAATGGTTTCATTGGCATATTTATATGCCCTTTGCGCAATGTTTAACATTAATGCTGTTTTAGAGATAGTGTAATGGTTTCATTGGTATATTTACAAGCCCCTTGCGCAATGTTTGAAATTAATGCTGGTTTAGAGATAGTGTAATGGTTTCATTGGCATATTTACAAGCCCCTTGCGCATTGTTTGACATTAATGCTGGTATAGAGATAGTGTAATGGTTTCATTTGCATATTTACAAGCCCCTTGCGCAATGTTTGACATTATTGCTGGTATAGAGATAGTGTAATGGTTTCATTGGCATATTTACAAGCCCCTTGCGCAATGTTTAACATTAATGCTGGTATAGAGATAGTAGTACAAGGGGAGCTTGGCCCTAGTGGACAGGTGGGGAGGCTGGGCCTAGTATATGTAATCAGAAAAAAGAGTGCCTCTCCACAACCCATTTGCAACCATATTTATGGAACATTGAAAACGCAAACTGTCGTTTCCAAGCAGGTACTTTTATTTATACCACTTAATTGGACAGTTGTACTTCATTTGACAAATGAAGTACAACTGTCCAATTAAGTGGTATAAATAAAAGTACCTGCTTGGAAACGACAGTTTGCGTTTTCAATGTTCCATAAATATGGTTGCAAATGGGTTGTGGAGAGGTATAGAGATAGTGTCATGGTTTCATTGGCATTTTTACAAGCCCCTTGTGCAATGTTTGACATTGATGCTGGTTTAGAGATTGTGTAATGGTTTCATTGGCATATTTCCAAGCCCCTTGCGCAATGTTTAACATTAATGCTGGTATAGAGATAGTGTAATGGTTTCATTGGCATTTTTAGAAGCCCCTTGCACAATGCTTGACATTAATGCTGGTTTAGAGATTGTGTAATGGTTTCATTGGTATATTTACAAGCCAATTGCGCAATGTTTGACATTAATGCTGGTATAGAGATAGTGTAATGGTTTAATTGGCATATTTACAAGCCCCTTGCGCATTGTTTGACATTAATGCTGGTATAGAGATAGTGTAATGGGTTCATTGGCATATTTACAAGCCCCTTGCGCAATGTTTGACATTAATGCTGGTATAGAGATAGTGTAATGGTTTCATTGGCATATTTACAAGCCCCTTGCACAATGTTTGACATTAATGCTGGTTTAGAGATAGTGTAATAGCTTCATTGGCATATTTACAAGCCCCATGCGCAATGTTTGTTATTAATGCTGGTATAGAGATAGTGTAATGGTTTCATTGGCATATTTTTCAGCCCCTTGCGCAATGTTTGACATTAATGCTGGTATAGAGATAGTGTAATGGTTCCATTGGCATATTTACAAGCCCCTTGCGCAATGTTTGACATTTATGCTGGTATAGAGGTAGTGTAATGGTTTCATTGGCATATTTACAAGCCCCTTGCACAATGTTTAACATTAATGCTGGTATAGAGATAGTGTAATGGTTTCCTTGGGATATTTACAAGCCCCTTGTGCAATGTTTAACATTAATGCTGGTATAGAGATAGTGTAATGGTTTCATTGGCATATTTACAAGCCCCTTGCGTAATGTTTAACATTAATGTTGGTATAGATATAGTGTAATGCCAATTTTATTATTCTGTATGCATTTTCTGCTTGCAACCATGTTAAACATTGCACAAGGGGCTTCTAAATATACGCCTCTTTTTGTATAGTGTATCTTAATTGATGCCATTAGTAAAATCGTTTACGCATCTCTCACATAATTTCATTTCTACACACAGCTAACATTAAGGAAAAAGATGAAAATATAATTCCTTATTTCATATATACACTCAGTGTGATGCTTGTCAAAAATCTTAAAGCCAGTCATTTCAGCAAAAAAAATTTAGCATGGTAAATCGTTTTAGGCACAGAGAGTGAGATGACACATACACACAAACAGACAGATGGTGTAGGCAGAGATTGAGATGACACACACATACAAACAGAGAGATGGTGGAAGGAGAGAGTAAGATGAGGCATGCAAAGTGTGAGATTGTGCAGGCAGAGAGTGATAAGAGACACACAAAGAGAGATGTGAACTAGTGTTTATAATGTTTAGTTAATGTAATTGCTATGTGCTATGTTAGTAGTGGTCTATAATATGTTACATTCTTCTTTTCAACAGATTGTAAATATCTACAGATTCATAATAGATCATGCCTACGAAAGACCGCCAAAAAAGAGTTTATAAGAAAACTTTATTGACCAAGAGGACTCAATTAGAAGATTCATGCAAAGGACAATCTCCAGAGAAAAGAAAAAATACTCCTGGTAAGCAAACCAAGGGTTTTTTAAGGAAATTGTTAAAAAGCAGAAAAAGTCAAGAAAATGCTTCTACGAAAACAAACCAAAGTGTCACTAGAAAGAAAAAGCAGAGGTCAACAAATAATGGTATAATGGTTCGAGGAGTTCATAGTGTGTCTGGTAATCGTAGGACAAATCACTTTTTGGTCATTCGTAGACGAATGTTTCGTACAGAGTCGTTTTGAATTTAATAAAAAATCTTAAGAAAAATAATAAGAAAACAGCTTTTTACAAAAAAAAGAAAAGATTAGAAAAGTTTGTTGATCAGGCTTTTGAAGTGAAGAGAAAGCTGTATATTTTAGTAATCAATATAGTTTGTACACTAGATAAGGCAATCAATGATTTGAAATCAAAATGTAAGTGGAAAAAAGTAATTAATCGGACTAATTTTTGTGATGTTTTTTCGGGAGAATGGAAGCATAGTTCAAGTTGTGAGACATTTTTTAATGAAGAGAGTTACTTTCAAGATAATGTTTTGGTGCATGCAGTTGACACCAGTGGTCGAGCATATGAGGTGAAGGACGGTTGTCCATTTGAAAAAGAAAAAATTGTGCCTAGAAATGCAGATGAGGTGTTAGCTGATGAAGTTTTAGGGAGACGTCCTAAGGCTCCGGTGTATACTTGGAATTGTAGTAGTATTTGTAGTGTGCGACAGGATTCTATTAATTTGTTTTGCAATTTTTTACGTACATATAGTAAGAAAAGTCTAAAGCAAAAGTTTAAGATTTTGCAAGACTAAGATCCTTGCAGAATGTGAGAAAAAATAGGTTTGCGAATGTCATTCACTGGCTTGTCTTTCTAGAAAAGTATGTCGGAGTACTTTTCACCATTTTAGGATGTTAGCAGTGCATCAAACTAAAGTAAGGAAAATATTGAGAAGGTTGTATTATCTAAAAAGTTTAGCACTTAAGTTAAAACAGTTAAACAGTGCTCTTTTGCATGGATCTGAATTAGATGTGAAGAAGATTTGTGAAGAAATAGAGTTATGTTACTTTGGTGAAAAAGAGGAAACTGCCGCAAATGATACAGTGATAGAAAGTAATGTGGAAGAGAATGTACAGATTGTAAGTACTCAAAATTTTGATCATGAAATTACAGAGTTTAAGGTCATTTCAAGTGAAAGGCCAAATTTTTCTTGTGTGTGTTGTCGACAAACTCATTATAAGAATCCGACTCGGTTTGTTGATTCATATGTTAAAAGTGAAATGGAAAATAATAATGAATGGAAGGATTTTGCAACTTATTTGTTGGTTGAGAATTGTTTTGATTTGGGTTCTGATCTACCTATTTGTAAATATTGTTATAATAAATTAAATGCAAACAGAATGCCTGCTAGAGCTGTACATAATAATCTTGAGTTGGTAAAGATTCCGTCTGAATTTATGGGTTTAAATACCTATGAGTGTATTCTGATTCAATGTGTGCATCCTTTTCAGGCTATTGTTCGCAAGGAGCCTAAGACAGGGAAATTGCCTCCTTCAGATTTACAGAGAGGATTAAAGGGAAGAGTTGTTTATTTGCCTTTAGATTTAAAGAAAAATATTGACACCATTGGCGTAGAAAAAGTGGAAGAGGAAACTCTGGTTATTCTAGTTAATGGCGTTCCTACAAAGAGTAAGAAAATCTGGCAAGAGTTAGTGGATGTTAAGAAAGTCAAAAAGGCAACGATGTATTTAGTAAAACACAATCAGTACTACAAAAATATATATGTACAAGAAGAGGAAACAACTGTAGAAGAGGACAGTGATTCATCAGCTGGACAGATTGAAAAAGTAGATGTTTCTAGAAGTGAACATAATTATGAGCATTATAGTGTTCATCCTCTGCATTCCAAAGAAGTAATGGGGAATGCTATTGAGTTGTTCCAAATGAAAGAAGCCAAAGGAAGTCCCATAAGTGTATGGGAAGAAAGCTTGGAAGCTCGTTGTTTTCCTCAATTGTTTCCAACAGGTAAAGGTGGAAGATATGATGAGCAACCTGTTCAAATTCCTGCGTCAGAATACCGGACTTTAAGAGTATATGCAGAAGATCCAAGATTTTGTCAATGAATTCCATATTTGTTTCATCTTCTGTCTGAGAGTGACTTCTCTGGACTATCTTATGCTGTGAACCATATACTGAAATCTGGAGTACATCTTCAAAATGTTTCGGCAAGAGACTTTATGGATAAAGTCCAAGTGGAAGACAGTATTTTGGAATCTCACCTAATCAATCTCATGGCATGTCAGCGTGGTACGAATGAGTATTGGTATCGTCGTCATGGGGAATTGAAATGTATGCTAAGAAACTTAGTAACTCATACATGGTTCCTCACTCTTAGCTGTGCTGAGTATGCCTTGGAAGACTTGAATTTCTTCGAGAGGCAAATGGAAACATAGAAAATATAGAATTCAAGACACCTGGAGAACTGTGCTCTTTGGATCCAGTTAATGTTTGAAGGTTTTTTAATCATCGATTTGAAGCTATGATGTCTTTCATCACAAACAAAAAAAATCCTCCACTTGGAGAGGTTTTGGATTTCTTTTGGAGAAAGGAGTATCAAGCGAGAGGTGCTCCTCATATACATATGCTGCTATGGATCAAAGATGCTCCCAAATTTGGAACAGATTCGGATGACACAGTGATGAGTTTCATTGAACAATATTCCACATGTGTTGTTCCGAAAAGTACAGAAGAAGACAATTTACGACATCAAGTCTTACGCTTTCAAACCCATCGCTGTGGAAAGTACTGTTGTCGAAAGTTCAAATCCAAGGAGCAGTTCTACACAAAATGTCGTTTTGGATTTCCACAACCAGTAAAAAGGAAGAGTGAACAATTTTATTTCTTCACTGCAACATACTGTGACAAGAAAATCACCGAAAAATAACCACAACTTGAAAAGAAATGAAGAGTCCAAATACATAAATGACTACAACCCAGTCATTTTGTCCATGTGGAATGCTAACATGGATATTCAATATGTTGCTGACAACTCTATTGCTGTGGCTCGATATGGAACGTCTTACATCACAAAATCAGAAAAGACGGAACTGAAGAAAATGTGGGAGGATATTTCACATGAAAAGAGCCTGAGTAAGAAATTATACAGTTACAGTTTGAAGATGTTGTCGCATCGAGAAATTGGAGCATATGAATGTTCAGATCGGTTATCATCAGCAAGTCTGTATGCCAAATCGAGATCCATCATTTGGGTAAGTCTAGGTCTTGCTGCAACACGAAACCGAGTTTTGAAGTCTGCACAAGAAATTGAGTATTTGTCAGAATTTCAACCAAACAGTACAGATAGTTTGAAGACAAACATGTTGGATACATATTATCCAAATAGAAGTAGTCATCTTGAGAACGTTTGTCTCTATGAAGTACTGCAAAACTATACTTTTAAGAAGAATATGTCAGAAGATATCAATAAAGGAGTATATGCTATAATTGGATGTGAAGGATGTCTGGTGAAACAAAGAAAAGGACATTTGATTAATCATCGTAAATTGAGTTGCAAATCTCTGGATAAAAGGGAATTTTACTATTTAGCTCTTTTGCAACTCTTTAAGCCATGGCGTTCAGAAGAGGAACTACTTTGAAATTTTCTCAGTTTTGAAGATTCTTTTAATGCAACTAAGGATACCATTGAATGTCCTGTTTTTTCAAGTTATCTGCAAATGTTGAATGATGAAATTCAGCAAGAAGCTATCATTGCAGCAGATATTGCTAGAGACAGTTCTCAAGACAGTCAGATTTCCGCTTCGTTGAGTCGCGATCCACTAGGAGGACCATTTATCCAAAATAAAGCTGCCACTGCCATGGAAGAGGTAGAAAGAGCCATGGAACAAGCTCAGGAGGATGTAGTTAATTTAGAAGATTTGGAAAATCAACTAAACAGGGAGCAGAAAAAAATATATGATGAAGTCACAGAACAGATTGAGCATGGTTTTCGTCATGATAAAAAAGAGTGCTCATGCACGTCATTTGAACCTGTCCGACTGTATGTGAGTGGAGAAGCCGGAACTGGGAAACATTTTCTGATTAAATCAATTGCAACTTATCTGCAGAAAAGAACAGAGTCATCACTGTCTTGTGTTGTTACTGCTCCAACTGGGTTGGCAGCACATAACATTAAAGGGATTACTTTACATTGTTTATTGATGCTGCCAGTAGAGCATGATAATAAATTACAATACCACAAGCTATCTGGAGAAGCTTGTTGTGAAGTTGGTAGAGTCCTGAAGAAAATGAAACTTCTTATCATTGATGAGGTAAGCATGGTTTCAAATGTGATGCTTGCTTTTGTGCATTTAAGAATGCAACACATTCTTAAAACAGAGTATGATGTGTTATTTGGAGGCAAACACATCATTGTCTTTGGAGAACTACTGCAGCTAACTCCAGTGAAAGGACAACCAGTGTTTAAGATGCTCACGCATGAAGATACAAGAAAGTGCTTAGGAAGCATTGGAAATGTGAATAGCTGGTTATATTTTAAATATGCAGAACTGCTTCAAAACAGGCGACAGGCAAAGGATGAAGATTATAAAAATATTCTGCAAGATGTAAGAATTGGAAAAGTAACTGAAAATGGCAAAGAAGCTTTACAGGCAGGATTAATTTCAAATTTGTTTCCAAAGCAAAATATTCTCCCAGAGATTATTTATCAGAAAGTTGCTGAAAAAAAAACTGTAATATGCTTGATACCAACTCTTCGAGAATGTTCAGTCTTCAACAACAAAATGTTAGAGGTAGAACATCAAGAGATTGTGAAACTGGAAGCTATTGATAAAATAGAGCACAAAGGAGTTACTATTGTTTTGTCAGAAAAGTTAAAATCAAAGTTGAATTCTTTAGAGAAGACAATTTCTAAAACTGCTGGTTTTGAAAAGTCTCTATATGTATGTTTAAATTGTCGTATAATTTTATGACGGAATTTAAATGTGGAAAGAGGTTTAGTAAATGGAGCAATGGGTCATGTTGTTGATTTTGTGAATTATCGAAATAGAGATGGAATTGAATTTACAACAGTTTAGTCGTTGTTCTGTTTGATTTTTGCTTGTGAATGATTTATATGTCCGCCGAAAACAGTTTCCTGTTTCTTTGTCATATGCAGTAACTATTCTTAAATCTCAAGGTTTAAGTGTAGATAGTGCTTTGATGAATATTGGACATTCTGTCTTCAAGGAGGGTATGGCATACGTTGCTTTATCTCGAGTCAGAACTTTATCTGGATTGTACTTGATTGATTTTGATGAGACAAAGATTAGTGCAGATCTAAATTGTGTAAAGGAATATAATAGGTTAAGAAGAGAGTATGCTCCAAATTTACCTCAATATCCTCTGTTTGAAAAGCGTGTAGTACGCTGAAAAAGAAGAAATGAGAAAAATTGTAGCAAAGCTGTAGCAAAAAAAAGAAAACTAGATGAACCAGTAATTGTAAGCAGAAACAAAGAGGATTCTGTTAAAGATATTGTTGGATTTCATTTTGAGAACAGTTCTGGTGTCAACTGCTATGCTAATGTAGTCGTTAATGTTGTTTTTTTTCTCCAAGGTTTGCAAGAACAGATTGTTGAAAATCGGGATCAAAGTTTTTGTTGTTTGTTGAATACTGTGTTTGAGAAATGTAGCAGTGATGGAACAAATATACAAAGTGTTTCTGATATTCGAAATGATTTAGACATATGTTCTGGTATATCTCAATTTTCTCAGGATATTCAGCAGGATTGTCAGGAATTTCTAATGTACATGCTTAATGTATTGCAAGACGAAGGTATAGATGTTGAAAATCTTTTTGGCCTTTCTTATAAATGGCAACATGTCTGCGATAATTGTTCCTTTTCAAGTAGTACAACAGTAGATACCGAAAGATTTATATATTTAACTTTACCAGACTGCAAATCAGTGTCTTTTAATAATCTAGTTAGAGCAGCTGATCAAACCATGGTTTGTACCTAATGTAACTGTGCAATGCTATCAACATTATTGAAACAAAGTTATGGACAGTACGTACTTTTAATGTTCCAACGATGTAGACCTGATGGAACTAAATTGACAACTTTAATCAAAAATATTGTGGCTTCTCAATTATCAATTTCAGGAAGAACCTTTGTAACAGTAGCAATTATTTTCCACGATGGTCCTTCAACAACATCTGGACATTATACAGCTTATTTAAAATGTCAAAACGGTTGGACTTATTGCAATGATACTGTTTTGACTTTCAAAAAACGTTTGCCTTTTGACTTAAAAAATGCTTACCTAGTGTTTTTACAACATGAATTTTAGGAAAAGTAATTGGCCTAGAAAGATTTGAGGAATTAATAAAAGTTAGTCATCAGGATACTATATGTTGTTCAGATTCTGATAGTTTACTGGTTGTTTAAGGTTTTATGGACATGATACACATCCTTGGGTGGAGATATAAATATTGTAAGGTATTAAAAAAGAAGTTGCAGCTTTTCATGCAGAAGGTTGGGAAATGGAAGGTCAAGAGTATTATTAAGTATTTTCCAAAACAAGGAATTTTTACGTACTATTTGGCCATGTGGGAAAGTACATCAATGAAAAATGAGTTTCTCGGGTAAATGTTGATAATATATGTTTTTACATAAGTTTCTAATGATACTCAATTGATTTTCAAACAACGTTTGCTTTTTGACTTAACAAATTCCTACCTAGTGTTTTTAGAACCTGAATTTTAGTGAAAGTAATTGGACATTGAAGATTGGAGCAGTTAATAAAAGTAAGTGTGTTGTTCAAAATTAGTTTGTGAGTAAAAGTGATCAAGATAATTAGTAAACTGGTAGTTGTCACAGAGGTAGTATAAGTGTATCACATAGTGAGTGATATCAGTATTATAGGAAATGTTTATCAAGAGTAAGTCAGAGGGGTAAATATAATTATTGTTAGATGATGAAATAGATGTTGGACTTTTCATCCCGAAAGTCGGTTAAATGGAAGTTTAAAGCTACTAATAAGTAATTTCCAAAAAGAGGACTTTCTGTATACCATTTGGCCATGTGGAAAGGTATGTAAATGAAGAATACGTATTTCGGGTAAATGTGGCTAATATATGTTTCTATATCACTTTAGTTTGAGAGTATAATAATGAGATACTGTATCATAGAAATTGCTGGTTGGAAAAAAACATTTAAGATATGTTTTTTCTAAGTTTTATGGGTTTTTTAAACACAATATTTTGATTGTGTTTTTTTTGCCCGCTGTGATATGATGAATAGTATTGAACTCACTGTTTTTAGTGAAAATCAATATATATTCTGAGAACAGCAAAAAATAAACCATATAACATGTTGTACAAGTTAATTTGAATTTTGTATTGTGAAATATATATATAATAACTGATTTCTTTACTCTCTTCTACAGATATTACATTTATAAGGTAAGTACGACTAATAAAAAGTACATTTTCATTACTTTTTATTTCTGTTTCTCTCTATTCTTCCCTTACTACCTCTCTCTTAACCTCACTGCTTTCATCCCTTCAGTGCCTCACTCCCTTTCTCTTATGTTCACTCCCTTGAACTCATCCACATTTTGTCACTGACTTGTATTTGCTCCTTCACTCAGTTACCTTCTCTCACTCTTTCCTTCACTCCCTCTATTTCCTCACTCTTTTACTCTTCCTGTCTCATGCTCATTCCCCTTTATTCATCCTCTATCATCTCTGTTTCGTCAAACTTACTGTTATTCTTTTACCCTACATCACCCCTGTCCCTTTATTTTGCTTCCCTTACTTATCCTCATTCCCAATACTTCACTCCCCTTCTTCTTAGTCTTCTCATCCACTCATGTTAAGTCAGTCCCTCTGTTTCACTCCCCTTTACCTCTCTTTCCTTCCTTTGCTCACTCACTAATTCCCCTTCTGCCACTCAGCTAAGTGCACTTCAAACACACCTTCATCAAACTCCTTGTGACCTCTTACTTTCTCTGTACTCTTCTATCACTCCCTCTCTCTTAGACTCATTGTTGTTAACACACCTACACTAATTGCCCCTTCCCTCTCCCTCATTTTCCTTCTCTAACTCCTCTTTCCTTTTTCTCCTGTTTTGTCTCTTGTATTGTGAATAATGTATTATAACTGATTTGTTTTTTGTTTCCACAGATATTTCATTTATAAGGAAAGTACGACTGACCCCAAAAACATTTTTATTTCTCTTTTTGTCTATCCTTCCATCGCTCCCTGTCTCAAAGCGTTACTCTCTTCATCACCTCATTCTGTCACTCCTTTTCCCTCACCAACACTACCTCATTTTCCATTCTTTGATCCCTCACTGAGTCTCCTTCTATCACTCCTTCCTTCACTCCCTGTGTGCAGTCAATCACTCAGTCCCATTGTTTCACGCTCACTCGACTTTATCCACCCGCTATCATTTGGCTTTCTTCAACTTCACTGTCCTTCTCTCACTCACCTCACCCTGGTTTCATTAGGCTGCTTCCGTCATTACCCTTTATTCCTATCCTTCACTCCCCTCCTCTTTTCTTGTTTCCCTCACTTACCTTTTCTCAGTTCATCTGATTTACTCCCCTTCACCTCTCTTTCCTTCTTTTGCTCCCTTACTCATTAACCTTCCCACACTCACCTTAGTCCACTTCACTCACTCCTTTTGTCACTCCCTTTAAACTCTGACATCCTCACTTCTCTTTATTCACTGTTTCTCTGTTAGCCTTACTTCCTCTGTCCCTTCACTGTCTCACTGCCCTTCCCTTACACTCACTCTCTTTAACTCACCCGCACTCCATCACTTGTTTTTCTTTGCTCCCTCACTCAGTCCCCTTCTCTCACTCTTTCCTCCACTCCCTCTGTGTCCTTACTCCCCTTGTCTCACGCTCATTGCCATGTCTCTTTTGACTGTGCTATATCTTCCTTTGCTTGTTCCATGTTTCTCTGTGTGTGTGCCATCTTACCCTCTGTTTGCACAATATATGCATGTGCGTGTGGAGAAGTGTGGCTCAGTGGTTAGAGGCGGCAGACCCGGAAGCTGGGATCGACCATGGACCAGGGTTCGATTCCCGCCTTAGCGGGTCTCGGGCTCAAAATTCCACGGCTTCGACAATTCTCGCTCCGGTGCCTACTCGACTCACGGGGTCTCACTCTGCAACTCTGGGCAATAGCTTGCTTAATCTCCACGACGGCCCCTCGCGGCGGGATGCCTGGCTTTCACCCTGTGGACACCCCGCCGGGGCCTCTCACAGGGGAATACCAGGACGGGTTCCCAAGGCAAGCGCCAGGATGCCCTTTGGGTGACAGGTTGCGCTATATAAATACACCTATATTTATTTATTTATTTATTGTGTCATCTTACCCTTTGCTTGCACCATCTCACCTTCTACTTGTTCTATCTCACATCTGTGCATGTACACCTGTGCCATGTGGCACACATACATTCCCTAAGGGAATGTATGTGTGTCACATTGCTCACAAGCTAAAAACAGGGGTGCTACAGGGTGTCAAAGTGACACCCTGTTCCCCCTGGCAGGATTCGGTATTTACCGATTCGGTAATTACTGAATCGGTATTTGCGATTGATTCCTATGGGCTTTAAGGCCCATAGGAATCAATGGCAAATACAGATTCGGTAACTATCGAATCGGAAATTAACGAATTTTAACGAATCGGTAATTAATTCAGTAAAAATATATACATCTCCATTACTAGTTCTTAAATACTGAATCGGTATGATGGGTATTTAAGAAGTGGTAATCTGGGATTAACCTACATCGGGCCCTCATTATTTATGAGTAGGTAAATCGAGATTACATACATCTGGCCCATTGAGTTGTAACATATTTATATACATATGTTACATTTCAGTGCTTTGGAAGTAGTGCAGTATACTATAGGTAAACACCTTATAGGTTTATGCTGTACCACATCCTTATAGCACTTTGACATTCACTATGACAAACTTTTACAAACAAACATAGAAATTTAGTTATTTCTTTAACCAATAGAGGTAGTTCTAAAAAGAACTGTTTTTTTGTTTTGCTGGAAAAACGATGTAAAAAAATAAACTTTTTAAGGAAGATAATTGTTCAACCGGAACAAACTATGAAAAATAAAGAAAAAAATTATGGGGTGCACCTGTGTTTCCTGTTTTTTTGCAGAATAACTTGAATTGACTCTTGTCCAAAGGCTATCAGTTTCTGGCAACAAATGCATTGCATCATCAAATTCTTAAGTTCTGGTTGGATATTTGCGACCATTGATGCTTGCATTGGTGGTGCTGTTGGTTGAGAAGAAGTGCTGGGAGCAGAGCCCTGCTCCTCTGATGATCTTTTCATTACAGCTTTACTCCAATTTTTGGGATGTATATTCTTGACATGGCGTTCCATGCTAAAAGTTCCAAAGCTGTACTTCTTCTGTGGATCCGTTCTGGAAAGTACCGTGTCACAGATTTTGCATGTGACAAAAGGCACATTTACCTTTTTCTGGTCTTCTGGGAATTTAAAAAATTTCCAAACTATGGACTCTTTTGGTAATCCAGGGGTTTCAGGGACAAACGCAGGTTCCTCATCTTCAGAATGGTCAGATTCCTCATACTCTTAACCCCTTAAGTGCTGCTGACGGCCAATGGTCGTCAGCAGCGCTACCTCCCCAGTGCTGCGCACGACCATTGAACGTCCATTCAGCACTAGTTCTAATGGACAGCGCAGCACTGGGGAGAAATGTTTACACGCAGCTAAGGTGTTAATGCTCAGGTTCCTCATGTTCTGAATGCTCAGGTTACTGCTGTTCAGACATTTCAATAGATTTTTCAGGAGCAAAGTGCTGATGAAAAAAGGTGTTTCTTCCTCGAAAGCCAAAGAAGAATGATGAACAAGGGAGGGGTCTTTAACAGTTGGAGTAGGAAGTATTATAAACCAATTACATTTTTTGTTTTGAGGTCACATGGTTGGACGTAAGCTTACGGAGCGCTTACGTTACGTTTACGGAGCGTTTACATAAGCTTACGGTGCGTTTAGGCTCTATTTACGGAGCGCTGACGTCATCTTACAATGCGTTTACGTATTACGCACCCTCGCGAGATTTATAATTGCCTAAAGTTATATATGGTCTTTAAAATTTTAAACTAACATGTTCTTTATTATCCCAGATAATGTGTACCTTTAAATTGTGCAATGAATACGTAGATATAACGATTTCAAGTTTATAAAACTTTCGGGGGTAAGAGCTAGAAGCTTTTACAGTGCACGGATGGTGCTCTTACGTTGCGTGCACGTGCAACGTACCCTCGCGAGATTTGTTACTACTCAAAAAAGTAATATACTGTTGTTAAAAGTTTTTAAAAAACATTTTCTACATTTAAGCAGATATTGTTTACCTTTAAAATCTACGTTAAAACGTAGATATCATGTTTTAGAAACTTAAAAAATTTGTCGGGGTAAGAGCTCAGAGCGTTTACGGTGTGTTTACGGAGCGCTCACGGTGCGCGGCCCCTGTAATCATATAAAAAAAACTTGAAACAAAAATGATATATATATTATATTAAATATATATATTTACTGAATAAAGCATAGGTTTCAAGCCTTACATAGTTAGGTATTAGCATTAAAAAAAACTTGCAAATTCACTATAAAAACATAGGTTTCAGGTCATATATAGTTAGGTATTAGCATTAAAAAAAAAAAAAAACATTGAAATTGCTCCTATGTAGTTAGTTGTACTAATGAATATATATATATATATATATATATATATATATATATATATATATATATATATATATATATATATATATAATATATATATATATATATATTATATATATATATATATATATATATATATATATATATATATTTTTTTTTTTTTTCCAGGACAATCCGATATAGGCGCTGAAGAAATACAGACAGCAAATACGGACACAAACCCAAAGTAAGTGCAAAGATAGTTTATTCTGTGGTGTTCTTAGTCGTCATGACGCATTTTGCTCTTCTACGAGCGCTTGATCACATGACACAGCTCTTACAGGACATTGGTTTAAATACATTTGAATCAATCAGTCACATGTATTGGCCTACAATGGAAACAGAAGAGTTTTGTAGTTTTTAAATATGTACTACAAACACATTATCCAAACATTTCCCAAAAGTACATAGATAAATAAAGTTGCTGTAATTATTACGTAGCTAATAACATGTTTAAAAACAGTTGTATTGATAAATAGTTTAAAACCAAGTCCTGTTAAAAAAGGGTGATTAGTACAATAAAGGTGTGCAAACAAAGATGAAAAAATTGGTTACATGAATTTGTAAACAAAGCAGCGCTACAATTTTTGTTAGTTACATTGCGGCAGAAAAGAGCCCCTTAGTTAGGCAATGGAGCCCCATTGCTCTATGAAGGTTTTATTGAAGAAAGGGGATTGTTTGACACTCTGGCGTCTATATGTGCAACAAAGCAGAGCATTGTGGGAGTTTTAGCAGCGAAGTCGAAATAGCGGTATAAATACCGGAAAGTGACCCATGTTGTAATTAGAGTCTCCCTTACGAACCATGATAGTGTGATTGTTAAAATGACGGTATAAATACCAGGAAGAGTAGTCCTCCAGTGACACAGTTTTTGAACCAGTTCTGGGAATTAAATTTATGCGGCGGTCCATATTGTGGGTTAGGACTCATAAACTTTTATATTATCACAATACAACGTGAAATATGCATGTCAAGATATATATTAACAAACAGAACCTCATAAAATCGCCAATCAATAAAAACCTTAAAATGGTTAATAAAGGCTAAAAGAATGAAATTCATTATTAGAATATATATGCATAAACAAGTAAAAAAGTTTAAATAAATATGCATTAAATATTGGTCAATAAATATTTATATAAAAGGTACCGCTAAAAAAGTATTAAATTGAGTGTATTCCCTGTTGGTATTAACGTTATTGTCATTTTAATTAAGTAATCAGTTTCAGTCACTTGCAGTTCTTAGGGAGGTAATGGGTAACCCATTACAGACATGTATGCAGATCCTCTGTAATATATAGTTGTATTACCTACTGGTGGTCGCCAGTAGGTAGTTATAGTTAAGACCTATAATCCATAAGAAAAAAGTTTTTGGATTTGCCAATATCTTTGGCGCCAGTTGACGAATCTTCACAAAATTTTCAAAACTAATGGGACGGTCCGGTCAACTCCTGTATTGGAAGTTTTGAGGTGATTTGTCAAGCGGGGCCAAGAAAAAAGGGGGGGTCCCAAAATGCGTTTTCTCCATGTTAATTTCTGTAGGAAACTTTAGACAAAGTTAAAGCCCAAACTACTTAATGGAATTACACTAAATTTGGTGAAAATATAGGTATTGGTCTAGCAAGCCTGCTTTTTCTAAATGGGGTAAATCCATGCAGTAGTTGCTGAGAAATTCCAAAAATAATAATATTGATATCTGAGCAACAAGGAGGGTTCACGAACCCTCCCAAGCATGAGCGTCACTCTGATTGGCTGCCAACCCTCTAAACCAGAATATGTTGGCAGCCATCTTGTGACTCGGTAATCGAGTCACAAGAAAAAGGTAAAACAATGGTAAGAAACAAGAAAAGGGGCCAGGGTAGAAAAACCCTTACTCCCTAGACCTGCTCGGGAGGTCCCACAAGGACACACAGGCCCCAAAATAGCATTTTTTTTAAACTGCCAAAATCATGCTGGGTGCGTGAATCCGGCTGAGAAAATTTAAAAAAATGAAGCGTGGACTCTCGCGCTTTGTTGTACTTAAGTTCCTGGGTGGGCCAGGTCCAGGGGCCAATGCCTAATAAATTTGTGGGGCTGCCACAGCCCCAGGAACCGCCACCTCCCTGGGGCTTAGTTAATTGAATGCGGGGCACGCGACTCCCCTGCAGCCCCGGGGACAGCCACTTCCTTGGGCTTGAATAGGAAATGCACCCCGAGGACCACTACCTCCTTGGGGCTTTAATATAATAGAGGCAGGGGGGCCTCGTGGGCCCCCTCAACCCCCGGGGACCTCCACCTCCCCAGGGCTTCCTTGATTAATCCCAAGCCCCGGGGACCACCACCTCCCCAGAGCTTCATTCATTAATGAGGGGGGCCATGCAGGCCCCCACAAGCCCCAGGGACCACCACTTCCCCAGGGCTATGTTAAATGTTGGGAGGGGGGCCGCACAGCTCCCTTCCTAGAGCCATCAATGGCCCTGGGGTCTACCACTCCCCAGGACAGGCTCCTGCAATGTCCTGGGGAACCCACCCCAGGACATTGCCATTTGCAATGCAGCACAGCTCCCGCCCCGTTATGGCAAACTCTGCTTTGCTTCTTTGAAACAAAAGCAGGAAACCTGCTCTCGCTTCCAAGAAGCAAAGTAGAATTGCTTTTGGGCAAGGGGAGCTGCATATTAGAAGCTCCCTTGCCCAAAAGCAATGCTGGCTCCAGGAGGAGGCTGGGTGCCAGCAGGGACAGTGGGGGTATTGGGGCTCCCCCCATGGTCCCCAACATAAGGCAAGGCCCTGGGGAATAGGTTCCCTGGGGCCAGAGTGGCCAAGGGAAGGGGGTCATGTGTCCCCTTCCCTAATTAAAAAAAACAAATAGAAAGATTGAGAAACAATACTTTAAAACAATTAGTAAAGGCTGGGCAGGCCCTGGAGCATAGGCTACCAGCCCAGGGAAGGGGGACCACGTGGCCCTCCTTCCATAAAAACAAAACACTTAAAAGATTAGGTACTCTTCATTCCCGAGGGTCCTTAGGGGCAAAATAGCCCACCAGGTACCTCGAATAAGCCCCACACAGTGGGATTGCTGAGAAGTGGTCCGAGGCCATGCCCCTGTTTACACCACACTGCAAACTCGCCTTCTGGCGCATTGCTGGTGGGACGCATTGCTGGTGAGGTCCGAAGGACCTCAGGGCACATTGGACTTCATTCTCTGAGCAGCAGTTTGCAGAGTGGTATAGAAAGGGGGTGTGACCTGCGTCTACTTCTCAGAAATCCCACTGCTTGGGCCTTACTGGAGGTAAGAGGTAGGCTAGTTAGTTCCTAAAGGACCCCCAGCAGCAAAGGGGACCTCAATCCACATCCAAGAGAGCACCAGGGAGCTTGTTTGCAGAGTGGTGGTCAAAGAGGGCATGGCCTGCTATGAGAACTTAGCAATCCTGCTGTGTGGGACTTACTGGATGTAATAGGAGGGGTAGTTGGCCCCCAAGGATGTCCATGGGGGCCAATCACCCCTCTTGCTACCTCCAGTAAGTCCCACACAGGGGGTTTTCTAAGACGTCTTCAGAGGCCATACTCTCCTTTCTCCACCAGTCTGCAAACGCACCTCCTGGCAGACTACAGGATGGGGGAAGAAGTCCAATTCATTCTTGAGGGAATTTTGTGATCAATACGCCCTCCTGGTACCTCCTGTAAGTCCTACACAGTGGAATTCCTGAGCACTGGTCAGAGGCCTAGCACCTTTCTCCACCACTCTGCAAATGTGACTACTAGTTAAAAAAGTGTTTGCAATGCAATAGGTTTCGCATTTGCGAGAGTTAGAGCTATTGGCATTGTAAATGTAAAAGATTTTGGACTGGAGTGAATGTACAATGTGTGTAGTGGAAATATGTGGTATGTTGTGCAGTGAAATTATGTGGATAGAAAGAATGTGGTATTCAGTGTATAGGAATTATGTAGAGTGGGAATATGTGTTATGGAGAGTAATTATGTGGTATTGTAGTCTGTGTTGTGGAGTGGTAACCTCAGGATTAGTCTTCTTCGTTTCCCTAGAAGCTCAAATATGAACTCAGCGATACAAAATAAGAAGGAATCGCTGAGGAGCATTTGTGGACCTAGTCAGAGGTATGAGCAGGGCCATTGGAATTATGCGGCTGTTTGTCTGCACCGACTTTTTCATAATTATACATTTTCTGCATTAGCCACACAATTCATCATCTGCTCCCTAATCTGCAGATTTGAACAATAAAAGCCTTGTTTCTATCTCAAATGGCTCAAACGTTACCAAAAATGCAGCAACAAGTGTTATAGTATGGCTCAAGGCCCTTTGCAAACCTAGAATGGTCACCTGTTACTTCTTGCTAAATGTTGGTGTTAAATTGGTACTAATGGTGTACAAGCCACTCTTGCTTCCTTTTGCACCTCTCTTGCTTCTTTCTGCATTTCTGTTGCTTCTTTCTGCACATTTCTTTCTTTTTCTGTACTTCTCTTGCCTCTTTCTACACATCTCTTCTACTTTCTGCACCTCTCTTGCCTTCTTTCTGCACCTCTGTTGCATCTTTCTGAACCTCACTTGCTTCTTTCTGTATCCCTCTTGCGTCTTTCTGTACCCTTCTTTCCTCTTTCTGCACCTCTCTTGCTTCTTTCTGCACCCCTCTTACCTCTTTCTGAACCCCTTTCGCCTCATTCTGCACCCCTGTTCCTGCTTTCTAGACTTCTTTTGTTTCTTTCTGTACCTCTCTTGCTTCTTTCTGCACCCCTCTTGCCTCTTTCTCCACCCCTCTTCCCCCTTTCTGCATGTCTGTTGGTTCTTTCTGCACTTCTCTTGGTTCTTTCTGCACTGTTCTTGCCTCTTTCTGCATCCCTCTTGCCTCTGTGATCACATCTGTTGCTTCTTTCTGTACTTCTATTGCCTCTTTCTGCACCTCACTTGCCTCTCTCAGCACCTCTGTTGCTTTTTCAGCAGCTCTCTTGCTTCTTTCTGCACCTCACTTGCCTCTTTTAGCACCTCTGTTGCTTTTATCTACAGAGCTCCTGCCTCTTTCTGCAGCCTTCTTTCCTTTACACCTTTCCTACCTGTTTCTGCACCTCTCCTGCCTCTTTCCGCACCTCTGTTACTTCTTTCTGCACTTCTCTTCATTTTGTATGCACCTCTCGTTCTTCTTTCTGCACCTCACTTGCCTCTTTCAGCACCTCTGTTGCTTTTATCTGCAGATCTCCTGCCTCTTTCTGAAGCCCTCTTTTCTCTTTCTACGCCTTTCCTACCTGTTTCTGTACCTCCCTTGCCTCTCTCAGCACCTCTGTTACTTATTTCTGCACTTCTCTTCCTTCTTTATGCACCTCTCTTGCTTCTTCCTGCACTTCATTTGCCTCTTTCAGCACCTCTGTTGCTCTTTTCTTCATATCTCTTACCGCTTTCTGTATCCCCTTTTCTCTTTCTGCACCTCCCTTGCTTCTTTCTACATCCCTGTTCCCTATTGAAGTACCTTTCCTGCCTGTTTCTTTACCTCTCTTGCCTCTTTCTATACCTCTGTTGCCTCTTTCTGCAGCACTTCTCTTGCCTCTTTCTGCACCCCTCTTACCTCTTTAGCACCTCTGTTGCTTCTTTCTGTACTTCTACTGCCTCTTTCTGCAACTCTCTTGCTTCTTTCTACACCTCTATTTCCTCTTTCTGCACCCCTGTTCCATCTTTCTGCACCTTTTCTGCCTCTTTCTGCATTTCTCTTGCTCTTTATGCACCCTTCGTGCCTCTTTGGGCACCTCTGTTACTTCTTGCTGTACTTCTCTCACTTCTTTCTGCATCCCTCATGCCTCTTTCTGTACCCCTCTTGCCTCTTTGTGCACCCCCTACCTTTTCCTGCACCCCTTGCCTATTTTTGCCCCTCTGTTGGTTCTTTCTGCACTGCTCTTGCTAATCTCTGCACATCACTTGCCCCTTTCTGCACTTCTCTTGCTTCTTTCCACACCTCTGTTGTTTCTTTCAGGAATTATCTTGCCTCGTTATGCACTTTTCTTTCTTCGTCTAAACCCCTTGTCCCTCTTTCTGTACCTCTCTTGTCTTTTTGTGCCCCTCTCCTACCTCTTTCTACACCCCTCTTGCATCCTTTATCACCTCTGGCATTTCTTTCTACACTGCTCTAGCTTCTTTCTGCACCTCATGTGCCCCTTTCTGCACTTCTCTTGCTTCTTTCTACACCTATGTTGCTGGTTTCAGCAATTCTCTTGCCTCTTTCTGCACTTCTTTTGCTTGTTTCTGCACCTCTTATGCATCTTTCTGCACCTCTGTTGCCTCTTTCTGTACTTCATTTTCTTTTTTCTTCACCTCTCTTGCCTCTTTCGGCACACCTGTTGCTTCTTTCTGCACCCCTCTTGCCTCTTTTGGCACCCCTCTTCCCTCGTTGTGTAACTTTCTTGCTTCTTTCTACACCTCTCTTCCCTCTTTATTCACCATTCTTGGTTGTTTCTGGACCTTTGTTGCTTCTTTCTGTACTTCTCTTGCCTCTTTCTGCATCCTTAGTGCCTCTTTCAGTACCTCTGTTGCTTCTTTCTGCACTCCTCTTCCTTCTTTCCGTACCCCGTGCCTCCTTTTCCACTTTTGTTGCTTCTTTCTGCACTTCTCTTGGTTCTTTGTGCACTGCTCTTGCATATTTCTGCATTCCTCTTACCTCTTTGAGCACTACCTTTGCTTCTTTCTGTACTTCTCTCTCCTCTTTCTGCAACCCTCTTGTCTCTTTCTGCACCTCCTGTGCTTCTTTCTGCAGATCTCTTGCCTGGTTGTGCACCCCTCTTTTTTCTTTCTGCACCTCTCTTGCCTCTTTCTGCATCCCTGTTCCCACTTTCTGCACCTTTCTTGCCTAATTCTGTACTTCTCTTGCTCTTTCTGTACCCTTTGTGCCTCTTTGGACACTTCTATTACTTCTTTCTGTACTTCTCTTCCTTCTTTCTGCACCCCTGCCTTTTTCTGTACCTCTCTTACCTCTTTGTGCACCCCTCCTACCTTTTTCTGCACACCCTCTTGCCTATTTTTGCACATCTGTTAGTTCTTTCTGCACTGCTCTTGCTTATTTATGCTCCTCACTTGCCTCTTTCTGTACTTCTCTGGCTTCTTTCTACATCTGTTGTTTCTTTTGGAAATTTTCTTTCCTCGTTCTGCTCTTCTCTTCCTTCTTTTTGCACCCGTCATGCCTTTTTTTGTACCTCTTTTGCCTCTTTGTGCACCTCTGTTGGTTCTTTCTGCACTGCTCTTGCTTCTTGCTTTACCTCATGTGCCTCTTTGTGCACTTCTCCTGCTTGTTTCTGCACCTCTCTTGCCTCTTTCTGCACCTTTCTTGCCTCTTTCTGCTCTTCACTTGCTTCTTTCTGTACCTCTCTTGCCTCTTTCAGTACCTCTGTTGCATCTTTCTGCACCCTTCTTACCTCTTTCTGGACCCATCTTCCCTCTTTGATCAACTTTCTTGCCTTTTTCTACACATCTCTTCCCTCTTTCTGCACCACTCGTGCCTCTTTCAACAGCTCTGTTGCTTCTTTCTGCACTTTTCTTAATTTTTTCTGTACCACTCGTGCCTTTTTCTGCACTTCTGTTGCTAGTGAATACCTGTGCTCGAGCCATGCACAGCTTATGACCTCAAATATTGCACCTCTCCTAGCATATTTATTGACATAATTGATGACATGCCTTATGAAATTTCAAATATTGGGATGCTGGCATTTCGCATAATAATAATGCATCCATTTTGTATAATGTTTTTCAGCATTGTGCATTTCACCAAAGGATATTATTCAAATTGTGCCCGGTCCTACTTTATTCTAAATAAATTACCACCTTCCAGGCCTTAGATAAACATCAGTCCTTCCACAGAATGTTGTTGACAGGATATTGCAGATGTTATTTTCTTTCAAAAAGAGTCAGACCTGTTGACTGAAAAAAAATAAGAAATAGACACTTAGGGCCTCATTAGGATGTCGGGCATATTGCCACCGCCCTGCTGGTGGTGTCGATCCGCCCGAAATCCTTCCCCACCCGCCATTAATTCTATAATACCTCACAAGAAGTAAAGTAAGCAGAGAAGACTTTATTGTAATTAAGACTCCCGCCAGCACGACATGTCAGCACAAAAATGGCAGTGGACTCTCAGGCGCTCGAGCCACCAACTGTCACACACATTACGTAGGCAGCCAGCACGAGATCAGTGCCTCGCGCGTTGCTCACAGTGCGAGCGCGAGGCAGGCTGGCTCACTACATATCTCCTTTCCCTAAAAGGAGAAGAGAAGGAAAAGAAGTAGAGAATAACAAAAGGAAAACAAAAGGAAGAGAGAAAATCAGGAAAACAAAAGGAAAAGAGAGAATCATCAACGGAATCTAATAGGAACCCTGATGGCTCTGGTGCTCCTCCTCATCACAGAGGATTGAGGAGCTGATGGCTGTACACTGGTATCACATGGGAAATTGTCACAAGGAACATTTTTAGCATCATTAGAGTTCAACAGATTGACATCAAAACTTTTAACTTTTACCACCTTGTTGACATTCCACCAGTGCTGTCCATTGACCCAAACAGCACTACCACAGACTTTGTCGACCTTAACAATATCACTGAACTTTGCATCACCTTTCTTTACAAACCCTTGTTTCTTAATCCTTATACAGTCCCCCACAGCAAATGCTCTGCTTTTCACCCGTTTCCTTTCATCAAAGTATTCTTTCTGTTTGGACTGTACTTTTTCATACTTTTTCCTGACTTGCTCATCAATCTCTTGGGGAGAAGAATGTGATTTGAATCATTTGGACATCCATGCAGGCCTAAATTCAGTGCATGGTTTCCTGCCCCTTAGTAATTCAAAGGGAGACACCCCTGTAGATGAATGTGGGGTGGTCCTGTAGAACCATAGCATGGCTATCACACTCTGGGGAACCTCTTTGTTGTGTACAATAGCCCATTTGACACAATCACCAATAACTCTGTTGACTCTTTCCACCAAACCATTGGTTTGTGGGTGGTAAAGGGAACTTCTGTAATGAGTGATGGCAGACTCCTTAAGGAACTCTTCCACTTCAGTGGACACAAACTGCACCCCATTGTCGGATATGATGGAAAGGGGAAACCCTTCTCTCATGAAAATTTCTTTCATGAAGTCAATGATCTCTTTAGAGTCAACTTTGGATACAAATTTAGCTTCTGGCCATTTTGTGTAATAATCCATCATTACAATGGCAAATTTACACTGATGGGGTAAACTATGGAAGGGTCCTAGCACATCGATGCCAAGTTTCTCCCACGGTGCACCTGGAAGAGATATAGGCGTGAGCGGGGGACTGGCTGTGCGAAAACTTTTGTCACTAGAAAAACAGTATATCTTTATCCATCTGTGGCCACCAGAAGTACTCTCTTACTCTACGATTAGTGAGTGTGGCTCCAAGATGCCCTTCATGGGCCTTGGCTAAAAGTGTGGCTCTAATTTTCTCGGGAGGTACCAATTTCTCTGTCCTAAAAACTAGACCATCTTCGATAGAGAGTTCATCGCTCACTTTCACATAGGGTTGTAAATCAATACCAACATTTCTTTCCCTCGGCCATCCTTGGACAATATGTTTTTTTACTTCTTTCAGAACTTGATCACTTTCTAAAGCTTCCCTCCAACCTTCTTGCCCCACAGAACATACATGTAACAATTCAACACTGGCAATAATACAGTCTTCATCATCATCATAACAACAGTCATCATTACTCAGTGTGGTTTTGCTCGTGGAGGAAGGTAGGCGTGACAAAGCGTCTGCTCTCACATTTTTCCCACCAGCAATGTGGACAACATCAAAATTGAATTGCAATAACTTAAATGCAAGGCGTGCAATGCGGGGAGTAGCACTACGTCCTTTTGTGTTACCAAGGATTGACACTAAAGGTTTATGGTCTGTTTGAAGAGTGAATTTGCGCCCCCACAGATAATTTTCGTACTTCTCAATGCCCCACCAACATGCCAGTAGCTCTTTCCCAATCACGGAGTAATGCTTTTCCACCTCTCTAAGTACTCTGGATGCAAACCCAACGGTATGTTCATTTTCACAAACATCTTGTGTCAATACGGCTCCCAATCCATGGTTACTGGCATCAACAGTCAAAGTGCAGGGAACATCCTGTACATAAGGTTTCAATGCACTGACAGTGCACAATTTATCCTTGATCCATTCAAACGCCTTATTACACTCTTCATCCCACACAAATTCACTTTTGTCTTGTAACAACTTTGAAATAGGGCGAATGTTGGTGGCATAGTCTTGGATAAATCGTGAATAGAACTGCGTTAGGCCTAAAAGTGATTTTACTCCTGCTTTGTCCTTTGGAGCTGATGCGTCTACTATTGCTTGAACCAAACTCGGTTTTGGTGTGACGCCTTCGCTTGAAATGGTGTGACCCAGATATTCCACACTGTCTTTAGAGAATACGCACTTATCTCTCTTTAGTACAACTCCATGCTCTTGGAAAATTGACAAAATTTTAGACAACACCTGGTCATGTTCCTGCTGATCCTTAGCATATATGAGGACGTCATATTGAAATATGGCAACATTTTTTATTCCTTTGAGCAGGTTGACCATGACTCTCTGAAAGACAGAGGCTGCCGACGCAAGGCCAAAAGGCATACGGCAGAATTGATACAATCCAGATGGTGTGTTGAACGCAGTGAAGTGGCGTGAATCATTGTCAAGTTCGATTTGGTGGTATGCAGAGGCCAAGTCAAGTTTGGTGAAAACCTTAGCCCCTGCAACTACACCTAGCATTTCTGTGATGTTGGGTAATGGGTGTGAGTCCACCCAAATCACTTTGTTTAAGCTGCGCAGACCAATCCAGATTCTGAGATCATTGTTTTCTTTCTTGCCACGTCCAAAGCGGAAGACCAATCTGAGGATTCAATCGGTTCTATTACTCCTCATTTATGCATAGACAAGAGTTCTTTTTCTAGATCAGGTACACTCCTTATTTTGTGTTTGACAGGCACTGCATCATTCTTTATTTTTATCTTGTGCTTGAACCCTTTGATCTTTCCAAGTTCACCAGAAAATACTCTAGGGAATTTATTGAGGAGTTCTTCCACATGTGTTTGGTCACGAATAACTAAAATTTGTTCCTTTGCTCCAGGACGTAGCATCATACTGAACAAACCTTGATGGAACCACCCAAGAATGTCCAATCCATTGACGGCCACATATATTTTTCCATATATATGCCTGTTCTTGAACACCAGGACATCTTCAAAATACCCTAGAAGTTCAATGCTCTTCCCTTCATAGGATACTGGTTCGCGATCTGGTGGTTGCAAAGGTCTATTTCCCCATTTCTCTTTGAATAAAGAATCACTGATCATTGTTATCCTGGCACCTGAATCTACTAAAAGTCTCAGATTTTTATCACCAACACCAATGATAGCATAAGGATCAACACAGTCATCAGGATTCCCTGTTATTATGTCTCCTTCTTTTTCCACCAGAACCATGTCTTTAAGTTCACATAGGGCGTCATCACTGTCACTTTCACTTGAGTCCTTAATACATGCAACTTGGTTAGGACTTTTCTTGTTTGTCTGGCAGACTTTGTCAAAATGCCCCAATTTCCCACATTTTCGACATGTGGCATTCCTCGCAGGACATGGCCTTCCACTTCTAGCATGTGAAGGATAACCGCACCTGAAGCAGATATCAGTTCTTTTGAAAAAATTATTCTGTTGAAAATCTTTTTTCCTCACCACATTTTTAAAGCGAACAGGGGTCACCAATTCAACATTTTTACTTTCAAGTTCTCTGATAGAGGATTGTGACGTTTCAATACTTTTGGCTATGCGGATGGATTCATCTAAGGTTGGATTTTCCAAGGATAACAGCTTCTGTCTGATGGATTTATCCAGGCATTTACTAATGAATTGCTCACGCACTAGTTGTTCACTGAAATTTTCGAATTCACATTCTGCTACCATTTTTCTCAAGGCAGTAACATACGTGTCGACATCTTCCTCTGTTTTTTGTGCTCTCTTAAAGAATTTATGTCTTAAGACCACGACACTGGGTTGCTTGTCATACCTTAACTTAAGTTTTCTAACAGTGTTTTGATACTCATCAGTTTCTTCACCGCCTTCATCAATAACATCAGGTAAGTGTTTGAGAGTTTCTCTTCCTTCAAAACCCAAAGAGTGAAGAAGTAAAAATCTTTTCCTTTCTGCTCTAAACCTGTGTGCTCCAATGGCACCCAAATAGTTCTCGAAAGCATCAAACCATTTTCTCCATGCCACAGGTGGTTCCCCTGGCGTATCCAAGAAAGGAGGCGGAGGGTGAATTGACTGCATCATTTACTATATTGTGAAGACAGCAAGTAGTATAACGTATACCACAGCAGTATATTTTATTTTCACCCAGCAGCTAAACTACTGTCAGAAAACACAACTGTGATTGAACTTACACAGAAGCAAAATCCAATATGCTGGGCCTGACAATGTCAATAATTTTCCTAACTTGTTATTAGTTTAAAGCTTGAGTGTGAATTCCCTTTGAACTCTCTAGTTATATTTTCCCTCCTTATATGTATATATGTCGTGCTTTTGAATACAGTTTCCACAAATGAGTGGTAAAAACCACATTGATGTTTTCTCTAAAGTCCAACTCTTGTTTGTGCTGCTGAACACAGGTTTTAAACGTTTAATTCCCAAAGAGCATATGCACACGATGAAATGGTTACTTCCCCTTTAAGAAGAATAAGAGGAAGCCTTCTGCCGAGGAACTAATGTGGTAGGCGTTGACTTCCTCACGCTCGACTTACGTGAAAGTGCGCAGTCGCCACAGGCAGAGGGAGGGAGAGGCAGGTCCAGCGTCGTCAAGAAGCAGTGCCGATTTCTCAATTTTGATGTTCCCACACTGCGCAGGAAACACAGCAAAGCATCCAATCTTCAGTCAATTTCGCCACCATGCGAGGTAAACTTTTTGCTGCTTTAGATAAATCAGCGGGTCCGTTGCGGAAGCCTTAGGTCGTCGTCGCCAGAAATGAGTGTAATAACTCACAAGAAGTAAAGTAAGCAGAGAAGACTTTATTGTAATTAAGACTCCCGTCAGCACGACATGTCAGCACAAAAATGGCTGTGGACTCTCAGGCGCTCGAGCCACCAACTGTCACACACATTACGTAGGCAGCCAGCACGAGATCAGTGCCTCGCGCGTTGCTCACAGTGCGAGCGCGAGGCAGGCTGGCTCACTACAAATTCCCCCCGCCATATTACTATGATGGGGGACCACAGCGGACGGATAGACCGTCCGCCGCTTATCTGCCTGGTCGACATCTCGACCGGGCGGAAAAGGGTTCTATACGGTGGCGGTGTCTCATCCATATTAGGAAGGCAGCAGGAACATGCTTAAAGTGGGAATCTCCTGTGGGGGCCTGTTGCGGGCCCCCAGGGATTCTGGTAGGTGGGGGGGTACACATGGGGGTACCTATGGTACCCCCTGCACTTCAATGTACAATGTGGCAGACAGCTCACGGTGCCTGCCACGTTGTGCATTGAAGTGTGCACCGTGCATTTTTAGCATTGCGGCGGGCGGTGCTTTCAGCACCGCCCGCCGCAATGTTAAAAATACGGGATTCGCCAGTGTGGCGGGCCCATCCTAATGGCCCCCACGGGATTGCCCACCATCCTAAAGGGCCCCCTAGAGTCTAGGTAAACAGAGAGGTCTCAGAATAACCAAGCAATTGAGTAGAGGTAATGAAAGGCCAGTCCAGTAACATTTCCAATGACATAAAGGGGATCAAACGGATTTTAAAAAATACCAATTTTAACTAAACCCCTTCCACCTTTCACATTAGCCATTTAAAGTATTTATTAATTATACCTCTTCCAATCTAGTGTGTTATCTACTTATGTGTCTCCATTTACGTGGAAGCTACACATACCAGCAGTGCAGTCCTATGAATCTTCACTGACAACCAAGCATGGGAGTTAAAAGGTTAGGCATGAGAGGCATCTTATTCTTTCAGAAAATTCCAAAGTCTAGGGTTAACCCTAAGGTTGAATTAGATGTTTTTCTTTGTCACCAATCAGTTACCAAGCCAAAATGGCAATGCCCCCATCATCTGTTCATGCCATGCACACTGGTTATTTAAATTTGTTTCCATTTCTTGCCATACTAAATACTAAAGTAAATTTGATCTTTTGTTTTCTTCCTTTTTACCGAAGATATTTCTCTGTGATACTAGTGTATTAGTTATACATTTTTAGTCCAAAATGTAGAGTTAATCAAGATATATTAAACATTTCGTTTGGAGGCCGAGCAGTCTCAAAATTTGAGATGTCTAAGAAATCACCCTCATCCAGTGTTGGATCTTCTGGAACCTTCTAACTTTTATCATTAAAAGTTTGTTTATTCTCATCATGGTCAGTGTGTTCATGTTTGGAAGGCAGAAACTCAGTTCTCCCCAATGACAATTACAACAGCTGTATTGAAAATCAGCTCAAAGTGTGCAGTGACTTCAGGAAATGCTAGATACTCAATTCCCAGTCCTGGACTGCCCCTCAAATTCTCAAAAGGCACTAGCATTTGCTTCCGACACTCTTTTAGTCCCAATCTGTCAACCTCTATCATCATGGTTTAGGTAGTTGCACTCCCTCTCCTTTAATGCACATAATTATTTATAGGCCTGTACTGCTCAAAGAAGAGGTTCAGCATGTAAAAGAGTTCCAAAAGGTTGGAGCCTATTCATTCATTGCCCTGATCTCCTAGTCGGCCCATCTATTCCCCTGCCATGGACAGACCACTTCATGGTTCCCATCAGCTGGACCACGGTTAAAACTCCATCGACTGCACCCACTACCAAGCTCATGCTAGCTTGGTCCCGCCTTGCGGTGGATAACTGGGCTACCAAACTTGCTAGTACTCTACCCTGTGATCACAAGGACCCTGGCCTAGCCAACCAGGCCTACGTCAACTGGATCACACAAACCCTAGACACAACACTCCCAGTAAGGAAGACTACGCTGAAATGCCCTCACAAAACTGCCCCCTGGTACACGGACTCTCTCAGGGACAAGAAACAACTATGCAGAAGATTGGAAAGACGTTGGCGCTCAGTCTACGCGGCGGACAATAAAACCCGCTACCGAGAATCCATCAGCGAATACAAAACGCAAGTAAAAACAGCCCAGGCCACATATTTCTCCAATAGAATAGTGATGGCCAAATCGAAACCGAAGGAGATTTTTCACATCGTAAAACAGTTAATGAAGCCTCCCCCCGCCGTGCAGGTCGAAAAGTCCACCACCCACTGCAATAACGTTGCTGAATTCTTCTACCAAAAAGTAAACATCATCTACTCAGCCTTCCCTCCCATCAAAAACATCACCTCCTCTATCCAACCCAATAAATCCCCAGCACCATACACCCGCCTACCTCCGCAATCCACTTTGACTCACTTCCCCCTACTGGACCTTACAACTCATGAATCCTTAGCGAAGGGAGTCAAATCCGGGTCTCCTGACGACCCAGCCCCGCCAGACATAATAATGGCCGCCTCCCAGGTCACCCTGCCTATAATTAGGGAGGTACTAAATGCATCAATCACCTCTTGCATGGTTCAGGTCGTCTGGAAGCAGGCCAAGGTCAGAGCTCTACTAAAAAAGCCTACTCTAGACCCAACTGACCTGGGCAACTATCGACCCATCTCCCTGCTCCCCTGGGTGAACAAGATCTTAGAAAAACATGTAAATCATCATTTAGTAAACTTTATGGAAAGTTTTCACTTACTAGACTCCACACAGACGGGCTTCAGACCGAAACATGGGACAGAGACCGCCCTCCTCATGGTCACCGAGGAAGCTAGAATAATCCTGGATCAAGGAGGATCAGTGGCAGTGATCCTCCTCGACCTAAGCGCAGCTGCTGTACCGTATGTCCTGTGCCGGGATTAAGGACAAATCCTGGTCGTGGTTCAAGTCCTTTCTAGAGGATAGATCCTTTAGAGTCTTTGAGGGTGAGTCCGTCTCCTCCAGCAGACCTCTGAAGTGTGGAGTCCCCCAGGGTTCCTCTCTGAGCCCGCACTCTTCAATCTATACATGAGGCCACTGGCTGAGGTTGTCCGTCCTTTCGGGATTAAGATCATCTCGTATGCGGACGACACGCAGCTGGTGGTCTCACTGACGCAGGATGACAACCTACCGGCGTCAGGTGGGCTCAGAGAGTGCCTAGAAGAGGTGAAGACTTGGATGTCCTCTTCATCGCTCAAGCTGAATGGGGACAAAACGGAGCTGATGCTCCTAGGCCCCCCAGATCTCCCCCTCCCCGATGCCCTATGGCCCCCGTGTCTGGGTCGTCCACCAACTCCCAAAGACAGTATCAAGAACCTCGGAGTCTGGTTGGACAGATCCCTATTTTTCAATATGCAAGCCACGCAACTGTCAGCCACCTGTTTTGGCATCATGAGGATGCTAAAGAAAATATTCCCCCTCCTTCCCATGGAAGTCAAACAGGTGGCTATACAAGGGCTTATACAATCACGCCTTGATTTTAACAATGTGCTCTATCTCGGTGCCCCAGACTACACCCGCTTACTGCTGGAGATCCCTAGCAGACATTCAGTGAGGGCCGGACTGGCTAGCCTCCATTGGCTACCAGTCCGCCAAAGAATTCTTTTTAAAGCAATGTGCATTGCCCATCAAGCCTTCTGGGACACTGGTCCGAGTATTACTCGCAACCTAGTCACTCACTACACGCCCAACAGAAGCCTCCGCTCCAGCCAGACCTTTCTAGCAGTGACTCCTAGAATAAAAAGATCCAGGTCCGGCGGCAGGTCCTTCGCCTTCAATGCCTCCAGGACATGGAATGCCCTTCCACTTCACCTCAGAGCCAACTCTAATCTCACCTCGTTTTGCAAACAGCTCAAAACCTTCCTTTTTACCTCACCTCTTTAACTTCAACCCCCTCCTCTGTCTCTCCGGTAGGTTTTGGTTATTACTAGTGCTTGGACGCCTCAGGGCAGCAATTCGCGCTCTACAAATTCAAATTCAATTCAATTCAATTCAATGAGGACTTTAGTGGTGAATGTGTTACCATGATGAATGATCCTCGGCTATTTTTATACTTCAAAGCAATGGCTGAAATATGCAAAATTCTGTGACAGTTGACTGGTATATTGTGGACTCCATCTTCGTTTTTGAGGGGGTCCTGCCCGATTAGGTTGAGCTGAAGCCTCATCAATCTCCCTGCTTTAGCAATATTACTTCCATTGTCAGTGGTAACTAATCTAGTGCTGAAAGTTCTGAATTGAAGCCATTCATATATAATTAATATTGAGGTTTTCCAGGATGTTGGTTGCTGAGTGTGCTTTCTCCATGAAGAACATTTTAACTGTTGCATACCATCAAATGCTTCCAAAAGCATCAGAAATGGTGGTGCCAGTGGCTAGCCTTTGGTTAACCCCCCTGACCGAGACCTAGTAAGCAGGTATGTGCAGTGGAAAATGTAGTCTGTAGCTTGCCTACTGGTTCGTGTGTATATAGTGAGATGGTTGGACTACACATCACCCTACGTCATTGTGCCAGCAACCATTTCCAGCACATGGTGGCATAGCTGTGGCACAGTGACAGTTGAAAAATAGATCTGGTTAGGGATCTTCCATTTTGAACAAATGGCCTCTTCAAATTCTTGAAACTCCTCCCCTTTCACCCAAAAAATGAGAAGATGAGGTCAAGTAGAAATATTTTGGCCAGTTTTCCATTGTACAAGTGGACCAATCAGCTAATGGTTTTGGTGGTATGGTGCATCCTTTCTGAACATTGTCTTGATAGTGAATTATTTTTCATTTTTTATGAAGCACCTCACATCTGAAGAGAACATCATGGAAGTTATCTACTTAGACACTTATGGTTGACCATGGCCTTCCTTATTTCATTGTGCTGAATTGAGGTTGCTGCTGGTAATGAGAACACACTAAAGTGTCTGGGCTGTTTCTTGTGATACCAATAATCTCTTCATAATCAACAACAAGTCCCAAACCAGGGAGAAGAGTTTCCTTACAGAGCCAAGGCCAGCCATTGTGGTGGACGAAGGCAGGAATTGCTGCTCCTTTTGGTGGCTGTGACTGCAGCAGGGTTGCTGGTGCTATTTTTCAGTTTTTCCGAACGTGCTGGTGGAACAGGGGCAGACTGAATTAGTTAGCTCAGCTAACTATAGCTGGCAAATAGATATGGATATGGTATTTTGAGTTCAAAATGTTAATGTTGCCACTGACATATTCCTTTAACTTTCTTTCACTCTAAACTTTGGTTTTCTCAGCATCAAGGTACCTACCATTTGTGGGCCAGGTCCCATTGAACGGGATGCCAGGGGCACAAATCAGCTTGGCGAGGGGGCTGTGTGGCCCCCTTTAATAAATGCCCCTGCCCAAGGGGATGGGTCCTAGGGCTGAAATTGCCTGGAGAGAGGGGCTGTGTGCCACACCCCCCATTTATGAACTTGCTGGGTCCTGGGAGCCTATGCCAAAATTGGACCGGGAAGCGGGGCTTCAAGCTCCCCTCCCCCTTTAGTTATTGGTTGAGGCCCGGGGATGAGGTCCCCAGGGCCAATATCACCTTAGGAGTGGGCTGTGTTCCCCCTTTAGTAATTGACCAGCCCTGAAGACAGGGTCCTCAGGGCATATGATGGGCCAGGAAAGGAGCTGCATGCCCCCTCTCATTTACAAAGGTGCTGGGCCCCGGGGGGGAGATCCAGTCCCTGGAGCCAGAATCAACCCTGGGATGCAGGTTGTGTGCCCCCTCCCCGTTTAAAATATGGTCAAGCTCTGAGAAATGGGGTGCCCATGGCCTCAATATGCCCGGGGAGGGGGGGTTGCATGTTCTCCTTCCTATTTACATAGGTGCTGGGTCTGGGGTATTGGGCCCCCGGTCGAAATTGGCCTGGGGAGGGGGGGGGGGGCTATGTGCCACTCTCCCTGTTTACAACATGGCTGGACTCTGGGAGATGGGGTGCACAGGGCTGGATTCATTTCTCCCCAGTCCCTCATAAATATGCTCATGGGCCTGGAGAGATGGTGTCCCCAGGGCCAAAAACAGGCCCAGGGAAGGGCTATAGACCCCCTCAGGTGGAAAATGCAACGTCCCGAGTGATAGGGTCTCTGTGGCCAATATCAGCCAAGAGTGAGGGACTGCATGCCCCTTAATCCTTTAGAATATGGTTAAGCCCAGGGAGAAGTAGGCCCCTGTGCCAAAAGCGCACGTGGAAGGAGGCCCTGTGCCTCACTTTCCTTTAAAATGAAAGGGATATCTGCAACATCAACAATAAGGATAACTCCAGCTGACAAGCTTCACCTGGATTTTAAATGGATTGATCAGGTGCATTGTGGGAGTTGCAATCTCAGACTCAAAGAGGCAAACCAGAGCTTCTGAATCCCTGGCTGGTGCTGTGGACCACTTTCCTGCATCAAAAAACACTTCGGTAAGTGTAAAAGTATTACATTGCGGGCCAACTGAACTCTTCACTTTGTCCCAGTCCAGTGTCACAATTGTGGGGTTATTTTTTTTGGGGGGGGGGGTGTATTTGACCATTTCTTTTAGCATTTTGCAATTAAGAAACATGACATGCTTCACAAAGTCATCGTTAATGGCAGTAGAAGGGCATATAAGAATGGGCCCAACCACAGTAGTCTGTGGTAGGTGATACAAGGCAGCAACTGAAGATGGATCGCTTGACATGTCTGAGGGGGAAATCACCCAAGGTTCTGATGCCCTCAGCGACTGAGACATTGATAGATGGCATCCCCCAGGTCTCTGCTGTCTCTTTATGTAAGTTGTGAATGGGTGCCATGTTGCATCAAGCTTGACAACTCTCTCTCTTAGAAGGCTGCAAGCTTTTCCTTGGCATAGATAATCAACACTTTCCGCCACCTCATATTCTTGGAAGGTGCCTGCAGCTGCTTCCACATCTGAGCAAAGCTAAGGCTTGCAGCTAACAGTAGATGTGAGAAAAGTCTCCCTCATGGAATCTAAGTGGGCAAGAGTCTATCGGCCTCAGCATGACCTTTTTAATCTCTCTTTCCGCTATTTGCTTCTAACCGCTACTTTTTCTTTTAATATTAAAACAATGATATCTCCTGTTCCCTCCATTGGATGTTTGTTTTTTTTGGCACCATTTTAAAGACACAAATATTTCCTAGTTTTATAAATTGGTGTTTTATTGTGTGTTGTGTCTTACTAAATTACTGTTTTTGTGATAATAACTGCTTTACACACCTGACTCATATGTTAAGTCTGACTGCCCGTGAATCAAGCTACCAAGGGTTGAGCAATGATTCATTTATTGAGACTTGACTGGATCGTATTTGTGATTGCTCTGTCAGCACTAGCTTAGGTAACTACCCGCACCTATTAATCAACCACCTTCCAACACTCACTTTCAAAAGTCACAGGGTGATGGGTGCATTACTATTTATGAGTATGTCAACTGATTAATTGGGGCAGTACACACACTACAGAACCAAGACATTCCATCGCATGTGGCAGCTGCAGAGCTGTATTTCTCAAAGGCTAGTAGATGGAATGCTTTCAGCACCTGCAGATGTAGGGAGTTTTCTAAGAGTGTTTCGGTATATGCAGATCATGGAACACAGGTCACAGCTCCAGCAGGCCTGGGTTGTGGTCCTCCATCCACATCACAAAGTGCAAAGACATGCTACCACAGGCCCCATATGGGCTCCTGTGCTTTGCCTTAATGAAAAGCTCTAACCATGGGGAAGACTCTGCCTTGACAACTGAGGCCTCTCATGCTTGGCCAGGCTTGATGTAGAGTCCAGGCTCTGACCTCTGGTCTGTGGAATCCCTCCGTGCTTGACTGGCCCCTTCAAGGGCTAGCGAAAACTCTTTTCATAAGACACAGTATGATCAAATAACCATCCTTTGAGTTTATCTTGCCAGTACTATAAGCTTGTCTCAAATGTTAAACATGTAGTACACATGGGTGGTACAGTAAAACTACTTATGGCTCATGAATTCAGCTATGGTGCCTTTGATTGAACAATCTGTTACTTAGATTACTGATATGATTCTAGAGCTAATACATGGAATGAGTGCTGACCTCCTGAGATGTGTGTATTTATCAGACTAAGATGACTCCAGCCACTTTTGTGACTCCAAATAACCTTGCACTCTTAAAGGGATCTCAAAACAAAATAAAATTCAAAATATCCTAGCCATCCAGGAACACATGCACAAGAACTTTGAAGAGCGTTCTGCTGAGTTGGAGGGGTATCTCGTTTTCTAGATCTAGTTGTCTATGCTGTTTTCACTGTCTTCCATTCTTACTCTTTTTCTTTTTTTCTGCATTTCATTCTCCATTTCCATTCCCTTGCTCTCCTTGTTTTTCTTCTCTTCAGGTCCATTTCTTTAGTATCTTTGAAGGCATGGGGCTGACTCCCTCTGTTACCACCAATGGACATTACCGATTCTGAGTCCAAAGGGCACATAGGGGCTTCCTAAGCCAAAGCCTTGGTAGTTGGGGTAATTTCCTCCAGTGCCTTGCGGTCCGTCCTACTATGGATCTATAAACTTGACCACTAACAGCTTTTCTGTTCTGAATCACAGAGTAGCGAGGGAAATCAGTCAAAGGCTCAGGATGGTAGTGTGAGTGGCAGAGACTCAGAGCTCAAACTGACAGATACAATAATTCTCTGTCCAGTCCTATGCCTATCTTTTTAGGGAACAAAAGTGATTTAACTTCACAGTAAAATGGAATACTACATTGCTAGATAAGGGATACAATGAAAAGTTTAAGGATCTCATTTATGGACTCGTAGTTAACCACTACACCCTTTATGATGCACTCCTTCATACAGTAAGGTGTCCCCCATGTCTATGGTGACTCCCATCAGTTTTGTCTTTGGCAAAATGAAGGCATAGGTGTATGTTCACTAAGCCATCACCACATCAGTAACTTGTAGCTCAGTTCGATAGCTAAAATGTCACTTTCAAAGGTATATTACTACGGCAGGAATAGCTTTGCTTGTTTGAGACACAGTCTTTCAGTCTTTCGAAGGTAGACTTCCATTTACCTGTTCAGCCAAGACTTGGCTTGACTGGTGCTGCATGGCATTGTTATTGTTGCAGTGTATTTTTAGAGTGCACAGCTACCCACACACGGGCTTCCATGCACCAAACAGGACCAGTGAAGAATATGTTTTACAAAAAGGGGGTGGTGATGAACAGAGTGTCTGAGTTAAACAGACCACTCTTACCCAGTCCAAATATCAGGGCTTGATCCATCACCGTTATTTATCTCACTGCCCCATCCCAGCTCAGAACCTGGCTATATGCAAATCAGTCTGTCCCTGGCCCAGTGCATCATGGGAACAGGGCAGACTAAACTACCAAGCCAATTCTTCACCAGAAAGGAAACAAGCTACCGGGGACCGGTTTCTGGCATTTCAGCCTTCTTCGGCCCGGCTTGCTTGAATCCTGATGGAGCAGTGAGAAAGGGACTCATGTCTGAGTATACCCTGCCACACCTATAGTGGCCAAAAACGATTTACAAAAAGGGGGTGGTGATGAACAGAGTGTCTGAGTTAAACAGACCACTCTTACCCAGTCCAAATATCAGGGCTTGATCCATCACCGTTATTTATCTCACTGCCCCATCCCAGCTCAGAACCTGGCTATATGCAAATCAGTCTGTCCCTGGCCCAGTGCATCATGGGAACAGGGCAGACTAAACTACCAAGCCAATTCTTCACCAGAAAGGAAACAAGCTACCGGGGACGAATATGTGGCTTTAACTGAAGAGGTTTGTCTTCAATTGCTTCTTAAAGCTTAGCAGATTATTTTTTGATCTGAGATGAATAGGAAGAGAGTTCTAGAGCTTTGAAACTAGTTAGGCAAATGGGTGACCCCTGCTCTTGATCTCTTAAATCTGGAGATGGCAGGAAGTAATAGATTAAGGGCCAGATGTACGAATAATTTCAACATGTGCAAACGGGTTAGCGACCCGTTTGCTCATGCTAAAATTGTCATGGCCATGTACCAACACAATTTTGCGAGTCGCAAATGAATAGTGACTCGCAAAAAAGTGTTAGGAGACTCGCTATTTGGAAGGGGCATTCCCTGCCAAATAGCGAGTCTCAAACCCATGTACTAATGTTTTTTGATACCCCAATTGCGGTCGCACAACACTCGCAATTACCACCTACTTAAAGTAGGTGTGGGTGGTAATGCATTTGCAACTGGGAAGGGGTCCCCAGGGACCCCTTTCCGTTTGCAAATGCATGCAAAATAATGTTTTAATGGCAGGCAATGGTCCCAGAGACCACTGTCTACCCTTATAAAATGAAATAAAAACATTTCATTTTTTATTTTTTAAATGCATCCCGTTTTCCTTTATTTAAAAACGATCCCAGACATTGTGGTCCGCTGAGCCCAGCAGGCCACCATCCCTGGAAGGGCCTGTCATACCCAATTGGCTCGAAAATTGCGCGAGGCTCATTAATATTAATGAGCCTCGCAATTTGCAACCCTAGTGGGAATCGTAAACAGTGTAAACACATTGTTGTACATTTGATTTTGCGCCTCACAATTTGCGCAAAGTCAAATGGTCGTACATCTGGCCATATTGGATCTAAGCTCCCCATGGGCATTATATGGAGTAATAAGATGCCGAAGTGGATGAGGGCCAGCCAAATGTTTGATTCTGTGGGCAATACATAAGGTTCTACTCTTTTGCTTATAGGCAGCCAATGAAGATGGACAAGAGCATGCTGAGTGCACTCTAGACAACCCCAGCAGAGCTCAAGCAACTGCACTCTGGAGGACTTGTAACTTCCTGATAACATGTAAGGGGCTGCCTAAATAGAGAGAATTGCTGTTATCAAGGCAGGAAAATACTTGTCCCTGACCACTGTCCTCCATCATTCAATGGGGAGCCATTTCATCTTCCTAAGGGATCTTAATAGGCCAAAGCAGGTCCCTTGTCTTGGAGCTCATAGCTCAATCCTTATCTTTTGATATCTCCTAGGCTCTTTACTCCTGGCCAGGGGAAAGGGAAGACCCCCAGTCATGGGGGCTAGAGGAATTGATCCTAAAGTGAGGGATTATTTCCCATCACCATTACCTCTGTTTTTTCCTCACTGAGCTTGAGACAATTTGTTTATTGCCAATAAAAGAGCTGTCTCTGTACTGCAGCCTGATAAAAGTCTGTGTCTGGCTTGCTCCTCATTTGAATTGACTGGTGCTTGTCTTTGAAAGCTTATGGGGTAGGGAATGCTTTCTGCTTCCACTACAGTGATGGAAACTTTGAAAATTGCACCAGTTTGGCCAGGGTGCTGTAGGGGTACAGGGGGCACTTTATGCATTTTGCAACATGAGCAATGTTTTGGGAGATGGGATGACCCATCATGCTTTATGTCAATACCAATGGAGCTTCCACTTGCAGCTAGCTCCATTTAGGTACTCTAAACAGTGGAAAGTTTCTGAACATATCCTCCCAGACAGTTTATGCCTCCTGCATGACCAGGCACTATCCTTCACTCGATGAGCATTCAGACAGACTTCTAGGTGCTAGGTGAACTATTAGGCTCCACATAAAGTAAAGCAGACTTCAAGGGATGTCCCCTCTCTTCTAGGAGGCTGGCTCTCAGGATGCCATCTAAATGAGAATCATGCGGCCCTTTGGGGACCAGCCTTTACATCAGTATACGGAAATATACACAACTCTGCTTAGCATACTTTGTTTCCCTTCACCTTTCAGTCTTGGTTTCTGTCCAATTTCCTGATGTATTATGGTCTTTGTAATTCTCTCTGTCTGCATACCATTCTCAGATCATATCCCGGTGGTTCTTTCCAGTTCCCTAGCTTGCTTCGTGGATCCTATGTATATTAAGCATGGGCGGAAAATCAGTTACACAATCATTAATCACCCCAAACTTGGGGTGATTAATGATTGTGTAACTTAATTTGACCTTTAACTCGAGCACCTGCTTTACTTTATCTATTAGTGCTTCCTGTTGAAACTTTTTGTAGCTATTTCAGAATGGCACTGGCAGCTTGCCGGTGCCATTCTAAGTGGGGCTGAGGGCAGAAGGGCACAAAAGTGGGACAGAGGGCAGAAGGGGACAAACAATTAGTGGGGCAGAGGGCAGAAGGGCATAAAAAACGAGAGGGTGGCAGTGATTAAATAGGCAAAAAAAAAACCTGTGAACACGCAAAGCGCCCCGCTAACACCCGCGAACACGCAAAGCGCCCCGCGAACACGCAAAAATAAAAAAATCCACAAATTCGCACGAACGCGCAAATTTGCGGATCGCAAATCCGCAAATTTGCGGATCGCGAATTCGCAAAATTCGCCTATGTATATGCTGACCCCTTTATTGTCGTGATTAGACTGGCTGCCTCTGTGACAGACATGGTCTTGGGCCTAGGTTGGGGGGATACGTCCACTGATGCGGGGGTCCCTTGCTCACTCTACCACTGGATTCAAGATAGCCTGGCTGATGAGGATTATGAATCTGAAACTGGTCCCAGGATGCTTGTTTCCAGTCCACGGAAGACATGGCTTGGCAGTTCGGGCTGGACTGTTCCCATGAGGCACAGGGTCAGACTGAATTGCATATGGCCATGTCTGAACCTGAGTGGCAGAGTGGGCTAAAGAACGGTGATGGATTAAACCCAGATCTGTTGACTGGGTGTTAGTATTTGATTGGTTCAGATGCTCCATCCATCACCAACCCCTTTTGTACCGACCCCTTTCTATCAGCATTCTGGGCATTTCTCTATCTTGGCTCTGATCCATACTCTTTCCCTGGCTTTCCTGTTTTGTGCCTCCTGGTTTTGCTGGTTTTCTCTTTTCAAAATCCCAGTTCAGCCTTTCCTTCATTGGAAGTTCCCTGATATTTTGTAGCTGATTTACTCATTGCACTTTGCTCTCTCCCTGCACTTGTGCTCTTTCCTTGAGCCTTCAACTATTTAAACCTTTAATCCTTGTGAGCTCAGAGAGTGGCAGCTCACAACTGACATGGTTGTTCAGTCACATTGTACTCTGTCACGTCACTGCTTGCCTTCGATTCTGTTTCTATCTCTTGTTATCCTGCCTCTCTGTTTCTGTAATAGACTTTGTTCCTCGTCTTGTCAGTCCCTTCCTAATCTTCCCTGTAACATGTCAATTTCTTGTGTTATGTTCTGTGTATCCCAGTCCTGTACCTGATCTTGATTCCTGCACTGCTTTTCCCTGAGCCTAGTTTCTGTTCCTGTGTTCTTTTCTGATCTGTCATGCTACATGTAAACACTTTGCCTTATGTTCTGTGTGCTCCAGTTCTGAACGTGATTACACAGTGGCTTTCTCAGAGCCTAGCCGTCCACTGTTTCTCTCTGTCTTCTTCTCTGTTCATACTATAATCTTGATTATCTGTTTTACCAAGGGTGCCAGTTAGATGCCAATGTCTGTGCATCTGGCACACAGTACGAGCCAGTGGTCTTTCTCCATAGGAGATTCTGGGCGTCTCATAAACGTTGTGAGATCTATCTGTTCCTTATTTACTTGTAAGATCTTTTCTCCTCACAAAGAGATCACTTTCCACTGAGAATACAAACTATCATTTATGATAATGTATCCATTGCCTCCCTTGTAACTCTATGTTGTAGTACTTGTGTTATTTTAAATGTTCCCTTCACAGAATTTGAGTTTCCTTATTACAGCCTTTTACTGTATGTTCTCCCTTCCTTCCCAGCATTCAGAAACTTACTTGTATATGTTTTACCCCTTCCTTGGAAATCCCCTTCCGCTACAGATAGCACACACTCCTTGTAATCTAGTCTTGTCCTAAACTCCGGCTGCTACTCCCCCGACACTGTTTGTCATGCAGAAACCAGATCTGGTTTCACTGCACCTCTTCGAGCACTCTGCTGAACACTTCCCTCCTTACTAAAGAGGAACACTGGGTGACAGTTTTATACTTATTCTCAAGACAGGGGATGTGGATCTACTGTCTAAGTTCCTGGAACTGGTTTGGGGTGATTTATTTTCAAATGTGTTCTGGCTGTAGTATAGATATAGAATTTGTGCAAGGTGATGCTTCTCAGAGCAAGTAGTGATAGTGCTGGTTGCAAGCAGAAGTATCCAAAACATGGGCAATTAAAGTGTGAATACTCTGCATCTGGCTATCAATCACCATTCCTGAAGTAGCAATCAGTGACAGACAAACAGGAAGGTCCTGCCTATAAACACCCTCACCTTTGTAAGTAGAAACTGCTGACTCACCCTCTCTTTTCTATCATCCACCAAATGAAGTAAGCAGGGAAGTCTAATTAGCAAACTCTTGCTAAAAGATCATCTTGAAATTTATAAAGGAAACTTTTTCTCCATCCACATACAGTGTCTGGGTCTCCACCCTCAAACTACATGCATGCAAGCAATAGAACTCTCTCTTGTGTGGTGTGCTATTCCCATACTCTATCTTGTACCATACTAAACCAGTGTCTGTCCAAAACGGATCCCACTTGACCCAGCAAACATTCTCACTTTGCACACAAAGGGGTCGATTACGATGCAGTTCAAAGGGGCCCCGGATCGGATTCAGGTTTGCCGAATCTGATTTGAAACCCTTGTTTCCGACCGAATCCTACACAGTGCCCAATGACCGATTACAATGCCTGTAAACAGGTAGTGCTGTCCGAATTGGTTCCAAAAGGCATTAGAGCATTAGGATGTGTCTTTCGGAGACAGATTGTGAAGCTCTATGGACTTTGTTTCCGAGCAAGCGAATACGATGACCGATTCGGACAGCCGTTCTTATTCAGTTTCTCCAGAACAAATCGGCTGCCAGAATCTGTCTTTGGGGGCCCGTAGCAGTCCCCTCTTTACCCGGGTACCTCCAAAGCGTGCCCGTGGGGTTACCCAAGGTAGCCCCCTTTCCAACCATGTACAGTGTGGGAGGCACCATGGGGTGCCCGCCACAGAGTGCTCAATTTTCCCAAACCACCCATTTCTTCAAAGGGAGCCAGTGTTCTCATACGGAGCACATGCTCCCACTGAAGTCAATGGGAGACTGACCGAATTATATCCGGAAGCATCCAGCTACATCCAAATCACTCGGTCGGACTCACCCGATCTGAGCATTCTGGGACTGATTCGGTAGGGATGCTTTCTGGATAATATCATAATCGGCCCTAAAGTGTTACTGTCTTGCCTGTGTCACACATACATGATTTGCACACACACTCAAATGGAAACACAGGATGTTAGCACAGAGTTTGCAGTGTAATAATGAAGCCCAACCTTTAACTGAGTGAGACTGGTAGACTGCATTACTCTCTGACAAAAAAAAGATCTGCTCAGGTCCATTAGTACATGAAATTCGGTTCGGTACCACCAAAGTTTCACACGAAGATCACAGGACATGATCAGTAGTCTCAAGTCAACTTAAGGGGACATGCTAGGGCACTCCTCCATGTCACAGAACCAGTCCAGAACCCAGGAACTAAAATGGATACGCATCAGTGGCAGGGCAGCAAGCTGGATAAATTATCATCTTAGCTTGACCGAAAAAAAAATCAGAATTTCATGCAGTTGTGTCACCCAGGGGAGTGATTCTAATCTGTATACATATAAGGGACATTCCTGTTACAACAGAAACTAGACCATACTGGAGACCACTTTAGATCATGTAAAGGAGATGGGAAAAACTATATAAATACAAATACAGTAAAATACAACACAGTCCTGTTCTCACAGTAGCTCATGAACGTGTATCCTTCACAGGTTGGATCTGTATTAATTATTCAACCTTTAAGATATTTTTTTCTCACTCAGATCAGACACGTCTGACTAAATTAATAATGCTCTATCTCTTTGTCAGTTATTCATTTCAGTTGTATTAAACATTCTGATGCATGCTGTGCTGGCTGTCAATGCTTTTAAAGAGATGCTGGCTTCATTGCAGCTCCTTAAAATTCAGTACATCTCAAAAGCAATCGCACATTGCTATAGCAATGCCCTCTATTGTAGATAATCCCTAAAACAAATATCCATGCAGGAAGTTAAACAAAATTCTGAGGTGTGCTGAGGAAATAAAAGATAGCGCAAGACATGAGTTCAGATTATGTCAATGTTGTGAGGATTCCACTGTCTGCCTTTCAAACACACCAGTGCATTTGAATATGCAATGTTAGCATGTTTCATCCTAGTTAGTGACCCTAGACTAATCTCACAGCCTTTCAGAGGCACTTGCAGTACACCTTCTGTATGCAGTACAGTTCACTATAGATTCTGCATCTACTATTAATCACAATGGAGCCTATTCACGGAGGTAAGCCTACACATCTAGATTTACTTCTAATAAATGTATTCTTATACTTTTGAGCAGGTGTACAATTTATGGATATTCGCCATTTACGAGTGTAATGTTGCTCAAAAGAGTAAGCAAACATGCCCCCCCACTAAAATGAGGGATAGAGTCAATGAAAACATCAAATACAACAACAAAGTTACGATTATCAGAGACTTTATAATCGTATCTGAAGTTCCGCACACTTGGAGGAGACACCTCCATGGTAAAATATAGGGAAAAGTTAAAAAAATGTATTAAACTTTTTCAAGCATTGCAAAAAATTATTTTAAGGTAAATATTACTGTAAATAATTTTATATCATTATTATTAAAATTGAATAATATAAAAAGGTACATTATCAATAAATTAATTTTAAAGAAAAAAATTAAGTATTTGTATATATTAATATAAAATAAAATATTTTATTCAATGTTTAATTAACAAAAATAATTTGCAGAAACAAATTTTTATGATTTAAATATTATTCGTTAACAGAAACACATATTACACATATATTTACATTTAAAAAAAAGTTAGTTAGGTATATCGAAAAATGTAATAATGATTTTTTATGTACTGATTTTATTTACCAATAAATACAATGTATTTATATTTTGAAAAAGATTAATTAATGTAATTTATTTTTAAATGTGTTCCTTTGACATTGTATTGTATGCCCATTCCTCCATTATTTTACATTCAAAAGTGGTACAGTATCAATGCTTGGTCCTGTGCAGTACTGGACTTACTCCATTTCTGAGCTCAAGTACATTTACAACTGTTTGAGCTGTTTTTGGTTGTAACACCTATAGTAGGCCAGTCTGTGAATGGGCCCAGGCAGAAAATCAATTATGCAGGTTTAGTCGGAGTAAACTTGGTAATTCTGTGTCACTCTGATGCGGAATTACTAATGATAACACAATTGTTCCTACTCGAGTAATTAAGAGTAATTTGGGCAAAGAAAATTGGACTGCAAGATCCGTTTAGTGAGTGCAAGGTTCATCTGATTTGTTTTTATAGAAATCAGTTTATGGGCACATAGGCTGATGAATGGGTTTGAGACAGAGAGGAGGACTCAAAATGTATATCTGCTATCTATTGCGTGTACACATTGTATCCCAATGAACTCCTGGTGAGAATGAAAACATACCCAGGGTGAGGTAACAGCCTTGATATACCTCAGCAGAGCCAAGACCCTCTCATTTAGAAATTACACTGCTTTGCATTTAGGATCAGTATTAGGCCTCACAACCTTATGGGGTTTCCCCCAACTTTTTGCCTACCTCCTATATTTTTCTGATCTTGTTTTTTCTGGCTTTAGGACTCTGTGACCTATACCACTTGTAACCAATGCTAAAGTACTTGTGCTCTCTCCCCTAAACATGGTACTATTGGCTCATCCCCAATTGGCATATTTGATTTGCTTATAAGTCACCAGTAAAGTGAACTAAATATGCCCACGTCTGTAAATTAAATGCTACTAATAGACCTGCAGCACTCATTGTGCCACCCAATTAAGTAACCCTCTAACCATGGTTCAGGCCTGCCATTGCAGAGTTAGTATGTGGAGTTACAGTGTAATTTTATCAAGCAAGATAAACCTTTTAAATCGCAAGAAAAGCATGCCTAGTCATAAAGAGCATCTCTGTGTATGTAAAAAAATATTTTTTTAAGGCAGGAACCATGACCTACCCGACTCTGGCGTGCTTCATCATTGGGTTCCCTCCTGATACCAGGACTGAAAATACCTGGTGTGGAAAGTCTTTTGAGGTTAGACTTCCAAAGGACAGCAGCTGAGGTGTTTCGTTTCTGGATGAGAGCCAGGTATGGGAGAGAGGCAGATTACTATATATACAATTCCAGTGAGTTAAAACTATTGCCTGGTAGGGTAGGTATCAGTTTTATTCTGGTACCTCCAGTGTATACAAATAAAAACAGAGAGGGGGAGTTTGGAAATAATATTCCCCTTATATGGTTGACATGTTTCTACCATATAGGTGACCCAACCAAGTGTTCAGGGGCTTTCTTCAGGACCAGTTATCAAAGTCTCTCTGTGATACAAAACAGGAATGACAAAACGTAGGGGTCGATTATGATGTCGACTGGACACCGACTCATAAACCGGACTGACTGACCTCGGTTGGCGGTCCCGACCACGTGATTGAGATGCGACTGTACACTTGTCGGTGGCATTTCAACATTTCCCTATTGGAGCAAGTGTTACGGTTTTAACCCGGCAGTAGTACATGCTCCCATAGGAAACTGGAGGTGGTGTAAATCCCGGCACCCCAAGGCAGGCCCCTCAAGTAGCCTGCCAAGGGCACAGGGTTTACCAGGAGGCCTCATAGGTGCCCCCACTGCCCCTAACCGCCCTTTGGGTTTATGGGCCAGCATCCGACTGGCAAACGGGCTACTTGAGCCCTTCAGAAGCCAGACAGAATGATTGACCTGTTTCAATTCCAACCGGCTTATTCATAATCAGCAGCTCTGAATTGAAACCGATGATGGCGGTCGAGAATCGCAGTAAGCCTCCTAATGTTGGCCTAATAGTGGTAAGCAAAATGATACAGAAGGTGGCCCACAATCTCCTTCTTTCTGAGGTTCCACCATTTTACTACATATTAAGGAAACAAAGGACAAAATTAAAAACATTCAAACACATACACAGAATAACATCATGTCCACTACCAAGCACATATCAGTAGATCTGGGTGAATGTGGCCAACCCCAGTGTGATTACTATTTATTGGTGGCATATAATTCAGAGCAGACATTCTTACCCTTTGAATGGGATATTCAGCACACTATAAGACACACTTGGCTGGCTAGATCAAAAAGCTATATATTATGATGGACAATAAGGCCAAGTTTCAGAGGTATTGAGATTTGCATTTGCCAAACAGTCAATGTTGCACATAGTGATTCCTCAATCACAGCAAGCCGCTCATTCTAAGCAGTGCTCCTCTAATCACTTGCACACATTATCTAGTAGTCAGCCATAGCAGGCAGCAGGTGACACAGCAAGTAGAGACCAGGCCATGTATCAAGGGCTGTAGATGAGAGAAAAGAAAGAAAAGACCTTCTGAGTTTTGCCTTGTCCTCATTCAGGGTACCCGGCAAGAGGAGTAAGCCTCAAGTTGTTGTGTCTCTTTAAAAGGAACCTGTGTTGATGCATAAGAACAAGCCAAATCTCTGCATGGCCTGCAGTGTGTGTCAGACCCCGGGGACTATGGAGATAGTAGTTCCGGTGCCCACTGCCGGATACAAATGTAGCACAAATGTTGATTCAGTGTGGATAACCAACCAAAGCGCTGTGCACTATGTTAGTATGTATAATTTTAGGACCCTATTGTAATTTTCCCGATTCATGCCCTTATATAGGTATAAATCACCATATTCTTATATAGGCATAGAAATCCTAACCATATTAGACATAGCTCATGCAGTCTTAATACGGCAGGGCTACTTCCACTGGTTCTGAAAATCCACAACGATTTCTTGGAAAATCCCGCCCTCAGCTGTCAGGGACTTCCCTTTGCTTGAGTATTGATTTATCCAAGAACTCATAGAGTATTCAAAGAACTTATTATGTCCAACTGTACGTCAAAGTCAGCACCATCAAGTAATAAATATGCCCACACTCGCCCAAGCAAACACACAATGGTTTGGAGAAGTTCGACTATCTACTTGCCCGACGCGCCCTGCTACAGCAAGTGCCGAAGGAAGCCGACCCTCCAGCAGACGCACTTAGAGAGACGCTGTCTTTTCTCCTGCAGTGAAATCCAGCTCAGTGTTTCCAAGCTACCCTTGCGGGTTGTTGGGAAATCGAGTCCCGAGACCAGCCTTCTCCATTCTAAACTATGGTACGGAGCTGATTAGATCCTTAGAGAAATCTTGGGCAGATTCTTGGCAAAAGAATACTACATTTATGCTACACCTCACTTACTTCCTCCCTCGTACTAAGCTTAGGTTAGGTACACCGGGGTAGGCGTATTTTAGAAGCACCAGTTGAGTACTTTTAGCCTCTGTTATTTATGTATGTATTTATATATGGTTTAGGAACCATACAATGCTCTTACAGTATTACTTTATTCTATTATTTATACTGTACGCATTATATTTTACAAACAGTGTTACGAATGTAGCAGTTCATTTCTTATGCTTGAGAAAGAAGGCTGTTCAATAAAACCTTTTATTGAAAACACCCGTCTTTCTTCTTTCTCTGCACCTCTAGTGAAACGAAGCATGCACGATTGACTAGGTGAAATATCTATCTATTGTTTCCACGACTCTGAAGATACGTTTTATCTTGGGGCAACACAGTTGTCATGTTTATGCGGTTGTCAGAGACTAATCCCTTCTTGTGAATTCGAGAAAGTTTCAAGTGACCTCTGAGCTAGCTGGCACACACAATTAAGTCTAGTATATTCGATAGAGACCTAGTCAATCCCAGTCCTACGTCTAATCTATAGGATATACTATTCCAATGCGCAGAGCCTAGTGGGAATATAGGAACTACACTACAATGTGAATTAGTGTAGAATAAACTAACTGCATTTTGCAACCATGTAAATACTGAATATTATGAGGGTTTTGATGAGGTTTTGTTAGGACACAAATGAGTGTAGGTGAGAGGTGAGAGAAATTCTGGTATATAGAGTCCCATTGGATAGCCATTAACCCCTTCCATGCTCATGACGAGCTCAGCTCGTCATGCAGCACAGTGCTCCTGTGCTCATGATGAGCTCAGCTCGTAATGACCACACCCGTTTTCATTGCTGTCCAGCACAGCAGGGGAAACTCTCAAGCAGCGATGAGGTTAAAACAAGGTGTGGTGAAGTTTAGAAGAGCGGGGAGCATTTGGAACAGATATTCTTCCTGTAGTGCTCTACCAACAAATACACAATCATAAACAACAAAAAGAAACCAGTTATAAAACTCAGGTAAACCAATCAAGTTCAAGCTAGTGCAGTGCATGGGATCTCATCATTTAGTCTTCGTAGATGACTCTTCAATCTAAAAATCAAACTCTGTTTCCTCTGAAATGAATGAAATGAAATGAAATACATCTTACATTGCGCTACTAAGCCCGAGGGCATCAAGGCGCCTAACATAAAAGAAATCAGAATGACCAGATAACCAGCACTACGGATACGCCTTTGAGAATAGCCACGTTTTCAGAGCTTTCCGGATGTTCAGGACCGACGGTTGGTATTTAATTTCTATGGGAAGGCTGTTCCACAATTTGGGGGCTACAGTTGAAAATGCCCTCCCGCCCCTTTTACTTCTTCGAACACGAGGCACCACCAACAAGCTCTTTGTAGAGGAGCGGAGGACTCTATCCGGTACATAAGGGCGTAGCAGTTTCCTCACGCCATCAGCCCCTTTGCCAGTAAGCGCCTCATAGGTTAAACAAAGAGTCTTAAAAACAATCCTGGACTCAATAGGAAGCCAGTGCAGGCTTTTCCTGGCAGCCGTGGCGGAGGAGAGTCTATGGGCATCCAGTACAAATTTGGCCGCCGCATTCTGAACAGTCTGAAGGCGCTGCACCAGACCTTTATTAGCACCGGCGTACAGGGCATTACAGTAATCAAGTCGCGAAGCAACAAGTGCAACGACATTTTCCGCAGAATTTTCATGATGCCCTAGCAGGTAGCGACTGTTCTGTTTACCTGCTGTTCCATTGAGAGATATTTACAACAAGGGGTGGTGAGGGACAGAGTCTCTGAATTAAACAGAATACTCTCACCCAGTCAAGAGATCAGGGCTAGATCCAACACCGTTTTTTAGCTCACTGCACCATCCCAGTTTCAGAACCTGGCTGTATGCAAATTAGTCTGTTCCTGTCCCAGTGCATGATGGGAACAGGGCAAACCAAACTACAAAAGCCAATTCTTACACTGGGAAGGAAACAAGCTACCGGGGACCGGTTTCTGGCATTTCAGCCTCTTCGGCCCGGCTTGCTTGAATCCTGATGGTGCAATGAGCAAGGGACTCACATCTGAGTATACCCTTCCACGCTTAGGGTGGACAAAAATATTTACAACAAGGGGTGGTGAGGGACAGAGTCTCTGAATTAAACAGAATACTCTCACCCAGTCAAGAGATCAGGGCTAGATCCAACACCGTTTTTTAGCTCACTGCACCATCCCAGTTTCAGAACCTGGCTGTATGCAAATTAGTCTGTTCCTGTCCCAGTGCATGATGGGAACAGGGCAAACCAAACTACAAAAGCCAATTCTTACACTGGGAAGGAAACAAGCTACCGGGGACCGGTTTCTGGCATTTCAGCCTCTTCGGCCCGGCTTGCTTGAATCCTGATGGTGCAATGAGCAAGGGACTCACATCTGAGTATACCCTTCCACGCTTAGGGTGGACAAAAATATTTACAACAAGGGGTGGTGAGGGACAGAGTCTCTGAATTAAACAGAATACTCTCACCCAGTCAAGAGATCAGGGCTAGATCCAACACCGTTTTTTAGCTCACTGCACCATCCCAGTTTCAGAACCTGGCTGTATGCAAATTAGTCTGTTCCTGTCCCAGTGCATGATGGGAACAGGGCAAACCAAACTACAAAAGCCAATTCTTACACTGGGAAGGAAACAAGCTACCGGGGACCGGTTTCTGGCATTTCAGCCTCTTCGGCCTGGCTTGCTTGAATCCTGATGGTGCAATGAGCAAGGGACTCACATCTGAGTATACCCTTCCACGCTTAGGGTGGACAAAAATATTTACAACAAGGGGTGGTGAGGGACAGAGTCTCTGAATTAAACAGAATACTCTCACCCAGTCAAGAGATCAGGGCTAGATCCAACACCGTTTTTTAGCTCACTGCACCATCCCAGTTTCAGAACCTGGCTGTATGCAAATTAGTCTGTTCCTGTCCCAGTGCATGATGGGAACAGGGCAAACCAAACTACAAAAGCCAATTCTTACACTGGGAAGGAAACAAGCTACCGGGGACCGGTTTCTGGCATTTCAGCCTCTTCGGCCCGGCTTGCTTGAATCCTGATGGTGCAATGAGCAAGGGACTCACATCTGAGTATACCCTTCCACGCTTAGGGTGGACAAAAATATTTACAACAAGGGGTGGTGAGGGACAGAGTCTCTGAATTAAACAGAATACTCTCACCCAGTCAAGAGATCAGGGCTAGATCCAACACCGTTTTTTAGCTCACTGCACCATCCCAGTTTCAGAACCTGGCTGTATGCAAATTAGTCTGTTCCTGTCCCAGTGCATGATGGGAACAGGGCAAACCAAACTACAAAAGCCAATTCTTACACTGGGAAGGAAACAAGCTACCGGGGACCGGTTTCTGGCATTTCAGCCTCTTCGGCCCGGCTTGCTTGAATCCTGATGGTGCAATGAGCAAGGGACTCACATCTGAGTATACCCTTCCACGCTTAGGGTGGACAAAAATATTTACAACAAGGGGTGGTGAGGGACAGAGTCTCTGAATTAAACAGAATACTCTCACCCAGTCAAGAGATCAGGGCTGGCCACTATAGGTGTGGCAGGGTATACTCAGACATGAGTCCCTTTCTCACTGCTCCATCAGGATTCAAGCAAGCCGGGCCGAAGAGGCTGAAATGCCAGAAACCGGTCCCCGGTAGCTTGTCTCCTTTCTGGTAAAGAATTGGCTTGGTAGTTTAGTCTGCCCTGTTCCCATGATGCACTGGGCCAGGGACAGACTGATTTGCATATAGCCAGGTTCTGAGCTGGGATGGGGCAGTGAGATAAATAACGGTGATGGATCAAGCCCTGATCTTTGGACTGGGTAAGAGTGGTCTGCTCAATTCAGACACTCTGTTCATCGCCACCCCCTTTTGTAAATCGATTTTGGCCACTATAGGTGTGGCAGGGTATACTCAGACATGAGTCCCTTTCTCACTGCTCCATCAGGATTCAAGCAAGCCGGGCCGAAGAGGCTGAAATGCCAGAAACCGGTCCCCGGTAGCTTGTCTCCTTTCTGGTAAAGAATTGGCTTGGTAGTTTAGTCTGCCCTGTTCCCATGATGCACTGGGCCAGGGACAGACTGATTTGCATATAGCCAGGTTCTGAGCTGGGATGGGGCAGTGAGATAAATAACGGTGATGGATCAAGCCCTGATCTTTGGACTGGGTAAGAGTGGTCTGCTCAATTCAGACACTCTGTTCATCGCCACCCCCTTTTGTAAATCGATTTTGGCCACTATAGGTGTGGCAGGGTATACTCAGACATGAGTCCCTTTCTCACTGCTCCATCAGGATTCAAGCAAGCCGGGCCGAAGAGGCTGAAATGCCAGAAACCGGTCCCCGGTAGCTTGTCTCCTTTCTGGTAAAGAATTGGCTTGGTAGTTTAGTCTGCCCTGTTCCCATGATGCACTGGGCCAGGGACAGACTGATTTGCATATAGCCAGGTTCTGAGCTGGGATGGGGCAGTGAGATAAATAACGGTGATGGATCAAGCCCTGATCTTTGGACTGGGTAAGAGTGGTCTGCTCAATTCAGACACTCTGTTCATCGCCACCCCCTTTTGTAAATCGATTTTGGCCACTATAGGTGTGGCAGGGTATACTCAGACATGAGTCCCTTTCTCACTGCTCCATCAGGATTCAAGCAAGCCGGGCCGAAGAGGCTGAAATGCCAGAAACCGGTCCCCGGTAGCTTGTCTCCTTTCTGGTAAAGAATTGGCTTGGTAGTTTAGTCTGCCCTGTTCCCATGATGCACTGGGCCAGGGACAGACTGATTTGCATATAGCCAGGTTCTGAGCTGGGATGGGGCAGTGAGATAAATAACGGTGATGGATCAAGCCCTGATCTTTGGACTGGGTAAGAGTGGTCTGCTCAATTCAGACACTCTGTTCATCGCCACCCCCTTTTGTAAATCGATTTTGGCCACTATAGGTGTGGCAGGGTATACTCAGACATGAGTCCCTTTCTCACTGCTCCATCAGGATTCAAGCAAGCCGGGCTGAAGAGGCTGAAATGCCAGAAACCGGTCCCCGGTAGCTTGTCTCCTTTCTGGTAAAGAATTGGCTTGGTAGTTTAGTCTGCCCTGTTCCCATGATGCACTGGGCCAGGGACAGACTGATTTGCATATAGCCAGGTTCTGAGCTGGGATGGGGCAGTGAGATAAATAACGGTGATGGATCAAGCCCTGATCTTTGGACTGGGTAAGAGTGGTCTGCTCAATTCAGACACTCTGTTCATCGCCACCCCCTTTTGTAAATCGATTTTGGCCACTATAGGTGTGGCAGGGTATACTCAGACATGAGTCCCTTTCTCACTGCTCCATCAGGATTCAAGCAAGCCGGGCCGAAGAGGCTGAAATGCCAGAAACCGGTCCCCGGTAGCTTGTCTCCTTTCTGGTAAAGAATTGGCTTGGTAGTTTAGTCTGCCCTGTTCCCATGATGCACTGGGCCAGGGACAGACTGATTTGCATATAGCCAGGTTCTGAGCTGGGATGGGGCAGTGAGATAAATAACGGTGATGGATCAAGCCCTGATCTTTGGACTGGGTAAGAGTGGTCTGCTCAATTCAGACACTCTGTTCATCGCCACCCCCTTTTGTAAATCGATTTTGGCCACTATAGGTGTGGCAGGGTATACTCAGACATGAGTCCCTTTCTCACTGCTCCATCAGGATTCAAGCAAGCCGGGCCGAAGAGGCTGAAATGCCAGAAACCGGTCCCCGGTAGCTTGTCTCCTTTCTGGTAAAGAATTGGCTTGGTAGTTTAGTCTGCCCTGTTCCCATGATGCACTGGGCCAGGGACAGACTGATTTGCATATAGCCAGGTTCTGAGCTGGGATGGGGCAGTGAGATAAATAACGGTGATGGATCAAGCCCTGATCTTTGGACTGGGTAAGAGTGGTCTGCTCAATTCAGACACTCTGTTCATCGCCACCCCCTTTTGTAAATCGATTTTGGCCACTATAGGTGTGGCAGGGTATACTCAGACATGAGTCCCTTTCTCACTGCTCCATCAGGATTCAAGCAAGCCGGGCCGAAGAGGCTGAAATGCCAGAAACCGGTCCCCGGTAGCTTGTCTCCTTTCTGGTAAAGAATTGGCTTGGTAGTTTAGTCTGCCCTGTTCCCATGATGCACTGGGCCAGGGACAGACTGATTTGCATATAGCCAGGTTCTGAGCTGGGATGGGGCAGTGAGATAAATAACGGTGATGGATCAAGCCCTGATCTTTGGACTGGGTAAGAGTGGTCTGCTCAATTCAGACACTCTGTTCATCGCCACCCCCTTTTGTAAATCGATTTTGGCCACTATAGGTGTGGCAGGGTATACTCAGACATGAGTCCCTTTCTCACTGCTCCATCAGGATTCAAGCAAGCCGGGCCGAAGAGGCTGAAATGCCAGAAACCGGTCCCCGGTAGCTTGTCTCCTTTCTGGTAAAGAATTGGCTTGGTAGTTTAGTCTGCCCTGTTCCCATGATGCACTGGGCCAGGGACAGACTGATTTGCATATAGCCAGGTTCTGAGCTGGGATGGGGCAGTGAGATAAATAACGGTGATGGATCAAGCCCTGATCTTTGGACTGGGTAAGAGTGGTCTGCTCAATTCAGACACTCTGTTCATCGCCACCCCCTTTTGTAAATCGATTTTGGCCACTATAGGTGTGGCAGGGTATACTCAGACATGAGTCCCTTTCTCACTGCTCCATCAGGATTCAAGCAAGCCGGGCCGAAGAGGCTGAAATGCCAGAAACCGGTCCCCGGTAGCTTGTCTCCTTTCTGGTAAAGAATTGGCTTGGTAGTTTAGTCTGCCCTGTTCCCATGATGCACTGGGCCAGGGACAGACTGATTTGCATATAGCCAGGTTCTGAGCTGGGATGGGGCAGTGAGATAAATAACGGTGATGGATCAAGCCCTGATCTTTGGACTGGGTAAGAGTGGTCTGCTCAATTCAGACACTCTGTTCATCGCCACCCCCTTTTGTAAATCGATTTTGGCCACTATAGGTGTGGCAGGGTATACTCAGACATGAGTCCCTTTCTCACTGCTCCATCAGGATTCAAGCAAGCCGGGCCGAAGAGGCTGAAATGCCAGAAACCGGTCCCCGGTAGCTTGTCTCCTTTCTGGTAAAGAATTGGCTTGGTAGTTTAGTCTGCCCTGTTCCCATGATGCACTGGGCCAGGGACAGACTGATTTGCATATAGCCAGGTTCTGAGCTGGGATGGGGCAGTGAGATAAATAACGGTGATGGATCAAGCCCTGATCTTTGGACTGGGTAAGAGTGGTCTGCTCAATTCAGACACTCTGTTCATCGCCACCCCCTTTTGTAAATCGATTTTGGCCACTATAGGTGTGGCAGGGTATACTCAGACATGAGTCCCTTTCTCACTGCTCCATCAGGATTCAAGCAAGCCGGGCCGAAGAGGCTGAAATGCCAGAAACCGGTCCCCGGTAGCTTGTCTCCTTTCTGGTAAAGAATTGGCTTGGTAGTTTAGTCTGCCCTGTTCCCATGATGCACTGGGCCAGGGACAGACTGATTTGCATATAGCCAGGTTCTGAGCTGGGATGGGGCAGTGAGATAAATAACGGTGATGGATCAAGCCCTGATCTTTGGACTGGGTAAGAGTGGTCTGCTCAATTCAGACACTCTGTTCATCGCCACCCCCTTTTGTAAATCGATTTTGGCCACTATAGGTGTGGCAGGGTATACTCAGACATGAGTCCCTTTCTCACTGCTCCATCAGGATTCAAGCAAGCCGGGCCGAAGAGGCTGAAATGCCAGAAACCGGTCCCCGGTAGCTTGTCTCCTTTCTGGTAAAGAATTGGCTTGGTAGTTTAGTCTGCCCTGTTCCCATGATGCACTGGGCCAGGGACAGACTGATTTGCATATAGCCAGGTTCTGAGCTGGGATGGGGCAGTGAGATAAATAACGGTGATGGATCAAGCCCTGATCTTTGGACTGGGTAAGAGTGGTCTGCTCAATTCAGACACTCTGTTCATCGCCACCCCCTTTTGTAAATCGATTTTGGCCACTATAGGTGTGGCAGGGTATACTCAGACATGAGTCCCTTTCTCACTGCTCCATCAGGATTCAAGCAAGCCGGGCCGAAGAGGCTGAAATGCCAGAAACCGGTCCCCGGTAGCTTGTCTCCTTTCTGGTAAAGAATTGGCTTGGTAGTTTAGTCTGCCCTGTTCCCATGATGCACTGGGCCAGGGACAGACTGATTTGCATATAGCCAGGTTCTGAGCTGGGATGGGGCAGTGAGATAAATAACGGTGATGGATCAAGCCCTGATCTTTGGACTGGGTAAGAGTGGTCTGCTCAATTCAGACACTCTGTTCATCGCCACCCCCTTTTGTAAATCGTTCCATTGAGAGAGCCGGATCGATCATCACTCCCAGATTCTTCGCAGAATCAGTGGGTGTAGGGCAGACTCCCAATGAAGGGGGCCACCATTCGGCCGTCCAGATGTTAGTGTTTCCGGCGAAAACCAAAATCTCGGTCTTCTTCCCATTCAGTTTAAGTGAATTGTAAATCATCCACTTAGAAACCGCCTCCATGCATTTTCTAAAATTACGAATGGGAGTGTTCACTGAGTGGGAAAGGGACACCAGAATCTGGGTGTCATCGGCATAGGAGACTACCTCCATCCCATACGATCTTATCAGCCTGGCAAGTGGGGCCACATAGATGTTGAACAGGGTCGGACTTAATGCCGACCCTTGTGGAACCCCACATTGCACAGGAGTGGGAGGAGATAGATATTCTCCCAGCTTAACCCTCTGCTCCCTCTGATCCAGGACGGAAGCCAATAAGCTCAGGGCCGCGCCCTCTACCCCTATCTCCCTCAGCCGAGATGTAAGAACCGAGGGAGACAGGGTATCGAAGGCGGCTGTCAGGTCTAAAAGGATCAGCAGGGAGGTATGGCCCTGGTCAACCTCAGTGCGGATGTTATCAAGCACTATCGTGAGGGGCGACTCCGTGCTATGTCCTCTCCTGAAACAATGTTGGGACTGATCCAGGAAACCCGAGGAATCCAAAAACGCCGCCAGATGCTGGTTTTGGTGGGTCTCCAGCATCTTTGCAGGTGCCGGGAGCAAAGAAATGGGGCAGAAGCTTTTAAGTACCTCAGGGTCTAGTGTGGGCTTCTTCAGGAGGGGCTTGATTACAGCACTCTTCCATTGGGAATGGAAGATACCATCCTTCATTGCTCTGTTCATAATGTCCAGAAGCGGAGGCAGTAAGGTCTCTCTGCAGTCCTTGAGAACTTTGAGGGGACAAGGGTCTAAAGGAGACCCTGACCTCATCTTGCTTAAAAGCAAATCAATTTCCTGCAGAGAGAGCGGTGGAAATGCTGACAGATTCATTGTGGTAGTCGGGGCATCAACTTTGGAAGGAAGAAGGATTGGACTGGGAGAGGGGGGGGGCATTAGGGCCTTTTGTAGATCAAGGGCCGAATAAATGTCCACTATTTTTGTGTGAAAATATCCTGCGATTTTATCCCAGAGATCTTGTGAGCACACTATAGGATCGGGCATCTGTAAAGTACATAGAGAATCCACTATCTTAAAAAGTTCTCTCGGGAGGTAGGAGTGGTCGTTAAATGGGCGAAGTATTCTTGTTTCACCTTAATAACCTCCACCTTATACTCTTTAAGGAGAGATTTGTGCTTCTCCCTCTCAAGGGGGTTCCAACTCATCTGCCATAGCCTTTCCTGCCTCCTACACCCCTGCCTTAGGACTCTTAAAGGCTCAGAAAACCACAGGGCTGATGGTCTCTTTCGAGCAGAATAGCGAAGGGTTACTGGGGCTAGCACATTTACTGCTATCGTAATAGCATTTATTAGCTCCATAGCAGCTATATTAACATCTTTGGCTGAGTCAATAGCAGATTTTTGAATTAGCGAGGCAAGGGAAGAATTATTAACCTTCCTAAAATTTCTTCTAGGTTCCATTTTACTAGGACCAGTCAGCTTAAGGTTCGTAGGAAGAGCCTTAAGTTCCAATGGAACGGCCAGATGATCGGACCAACTCAATAGAATAGGTAGGTCCGTTTTTAACCGAGGATCATTTGTAAACACCCCATCCAGGATGTGACCCGCCTGGTGGGTGGAAGATTTAACCAACTGCTGAAGGCCATAGGCAGACAAAGAGTCCAAGAGAATAAGAGAATCTCTGGAAGTAGAATGGTCTAGATGGAAATTTAGATCGCCCAGAATCGTCAAATGGGTGCAGCCAAAATAGGGTTCCAGAATGTTAAGCAGAGACTGGCTAAAATAAGTTCTAGGACTGGGGGGTCTGTAGATCAATATGCCCATAAAAGGGGCAGCACAGGGGGAATTAATTGAGAAATGAAGAGCTTGAAAGGGGTGCGAAGGGCCAGACAGTTTTGAGGTACGACAAGTATGGGATGTCTTAAAGAGGATCCCTAATCCCCCTCCTCTGCGCCCAACTCTGTCCGGTCTGGCAAGCCCATATCCTTCTGGAATTGCGGCCACCAGGTCAGGACCAGAGGAGTTAGATGCCCAGGTTTCAGGGACGACCCCTTAAATCAAGCAGCCATCGAACTCCGCAATAACTTACTGACACTTGATCTTTCCCAGCTGGTCCAACAACCCACCCACGAAAAAGGTCACCTTCTGGACCCTATCTTTAGCAACTGTATGCATCTCACAGTTAGCCCACCCATCACTCTTCCCTGGTCAGACCATTCTTTGATCCCATTCACTTGGGCACCAGTAGGATCGCGCCCCTCACCCCCCTCCGCACCTAGCAGAGGCCGCAAGTGGTCCCAACTTAATACCATATTTGGAAAAAAGGGGGACCCCTACTTACTAATGCATTCACTACCGGTAGGGAGTAAAATAGACAATTTTTTAGAAGAACATATGGTAGTGAGCTTAGTAATTAAGCCAAAAAACCCAAGGAGACCAAGAAGCTAATTAGCTATTGGAAGTGACATGTAAACCAGATTGATAGAACAAAGCCCAATAATTATATTCAAAAATAGTTTGTGGTTTATTTAAATATTTTCTTCATTTTTTTGATAAGAATCTTATTTATAAAAGATACATATAAGTATTTAAAACATCATTAACATACATTTAGTTATTTCAGAAAAATATATTTAACATATATTCAAAAACATGTGAAGAAAGAAAATAAGAAATAGGGATTTGAACACACAAAAAAACCAAACACAGTACAAATGACTAAGATGGTAGATAGGGCTAATGGAGTAAGCAAAGCGGTGAGTGAAGACTTTATGCGCGTTTCGGCATTTGCCTTCTTCAGGAGTCCGTCATTTGCTTTAGGACAGAAACATAACAAAAGACAGAAGGTATGCTTTATTTTTAGAAAATTCTCTTGCTTGTCGATCATAAAGGTAAGGTGGATATCTGTACTTCGCTTACTAATATTCTTGGTATCTTTGTTGTTAATATAGAGATGATAGTTCCACTTATAGACGTATTAGAGGATTGATCGTAGGTGTACAACACTTATCAGTTATAATTGTTGCCTTCGTGAATGACTGGGTATAGAAAGCGATGATTTTCCAGGGGTGAAGTAGTACTGAATGCCGAGCTTGTGTATTGGACGAGTATAGGGCGGTAGCTGACTGATAAATGTTGGCCGCTTAAACAGTATAGTGGATATACGATTTTATATAGATTCCTCTGATTGCCATTTCTTTACCCAAGTGAGAAGCGGGCGTTTAGATATATCAGGATTCTGGACACGCCTCAAGCCAAATAATTATCTAACAGAGGCCGAGCGAGTGGCTTCACCGGGGGTTCTGGATGTCCTGCGTCATCGCGTCGAGGGCGATGACGCAGGACGCAATGACGCAGGACATCCAGAACCCCCGGTGAAGCCACTCGCTCGGCCTCTCTTAGATAATTATTTGGCTCGAGGCGTGTCCAGAATCCTGATGTATCTAAACGCCCGCTTCTCACTTGGGTAAAGAAATGGCAATCAGAGGAATCTATATAAAATCGTATATCCACTATACTGTTTAAGCGGCCAACATTTATCAGTCAGCTACCGCCCTATACTTGTCCAATACACAAGCTCGGCATTCAGTACTACTTCACCCCTGGAAAATCATCGCTTTCCATACCCAGTCATTCACGAAGGCAACAATTATAACTAATAAGTGTTGTACACCTACTATCAATCCTCTAATACGTCTATAAGTGGAACTATCATCTCTATAATAACAACAAAGATAGCAAGAATATTAGTAAGCGAGGTACAGATATCCACCTTACCTTTATGATCGACAAGCAGGAGAATTTTCTGAAAATAAGAGCATACCTTCTGTCTTTTGTTATGTTTCTGTCCTAAAGCAAATGACGGACTCCTAAAGAAGGCAAATGCCGAAACGCGCGTAGAGTCTCCACCCACCGCTTTGCTTACTCCATTATCCCTATCTACCATCTTAGTCATTTGTACTGTGTTTGGTTTTTTTGTGTGTTCAAATCCCTATTTCTTATTTTCTTTCTTCACATGTTTTTGAATATATGTTAAATATATTTTTCTGAAATCACAAAATGTATGTTAATTATGTTTTAAATACTTATATGTATCTTTTATAAATAAGATTCTTATAAAAAAATGAAGAAAATATTTAAATAAACCACAAACTATTTTTGAATATAATTATTGGGCTTTGTTCTATCAATCTGGTTTACATGTCACTTCCAATAGCTAATTAGCTTCTTGGTCTCCTTGGGTTTTTTGGCTTAATTACTAAGCTCACTACCATATGTTCTCCCAACTTAATACCAATCAGTGGACCTCCACATTGGAATCCTCTATTCCATGGAATAACTCAGATCCAATTCTCAGCAACGACAAGTTCTATAACTGGATCACAACCTCCCTTGACCTTATCATCCCTCTTAAGGACCTTCCTTCCAATCAGAAACAAAAAAATGCCCCTTGGTTCTCACAGGACCTACGCACTCTCAAGAGAGTTTGCAAAAGATTGGAAAGGAAGTGGCGCCTCGATTACTCCCACAGCAGTAAAACTGAATATCGTGCGTCTTTAAAATCCTATAAAACCAGTATAAAAAAAGCTCAAGCCAGCTACTTCGAAAATAAGATCAATGAAGCAGCATCCAAGCCCAAGGAGATCTACCAGATTGCTAAAAACCTACTCAAACTCCCTGATAAACCTCCAGACCCTCTGACCGCTCAAACCCGCTGCAATGAACAGGCTGACTATTTCTATAACAAAATAGCCACAATCTATTCCTCCTTCCCCCCCTCACCACTCCCCCTCCCAGATCAGCAGTATACCAGACCCTCCCCCCTCTCCCTCCTTGAAACCTTCCCATCTTTAGAGCATGCCAGCCTTGAACCCATAATACTACAAGTAAAATCCGGATCCCCCAGCGACCCAGCCCCAGCCCGCTTCTTAAAAACTGTCACGCTGACCATCCTCCCAACCATTCTGAATTTGATCAATAACTCTCTCTCAACAGGGATTGTCCCCCCTAAATGGAAGCAAGCTACAGTTAAGGCCCTCCTGAAGAAACCCAACCTGGATCAGGCGAACCTGGGAAACTACCGCCTGATTTCTTTGCTGCCATGGATCACCAAAGTCACCGAAAAATACGTTAATCAATGCCTCACCAAATTCCTGGAAGAAAATAATTCCCTGGACACCTCACAGACTGGGTTCCGCCCCATGCACGGAACCGAAACTGCACTTTTAGCAGTAACAGAAGGGGCCAGAAAGATTGTAGATGAGGGTGGCACTGCGGCCATTATTTTGTTGGACCTCAGTGCCGCCTTCGACACTGTGAATCACGACATCTTACGTCACAGAATGTCAGAGCTCGGAATAACATCCACTGCAGCAGCCTGGCTCCATTCCTTTCTTTCCGACCGGTCCTTCAGAGTCTGCGAGGGCAACACCTCCTCACCCAGCAAACCCCTCAGTTGTGGAGTGCCTCAGGGCTCGTCCTTGAGCCCCACACTGTTTAATATTTACATGCTCCCCCTCACAGAAATAATTCGCCCTTTCGGCATTCAAGTCGTGTCCTACGCTGACGACACGCAACTGGTGGTCACTCTTACCCATCCCTCCTCCCACCCCAGTGAACTCAGAAACTGTATGGAAGCAGTCTGCACCTGGATGAGTCAGTCCTACCTAAAGCTCAACGGATAGAAAACTGAGCTAATGGTGCTGGGCAATTTCCCCCAAAAATCCACCGACTCTTTGTGGCCCCCTTCACTAGGCCCAGCCCCCTCGCCCTGGGATTCCATCAAGAGCCTGGGCATTTGGCTGGACTCTGCTCTCACCTTCGGCCACCAGGCAACAAAACTAGCAGCTTCCTGCATGGGTATTATCAGACTCATTCGGAAGATCTTACCACTCCTTCCTCTCAAGGCCAGACAGATCATGGTCCAGGGCCTCATCCTCTTCTGGCTTGACTTCGGCAATGCCCTATACCTAGGCTCCTCTGAATCCACCCTGAAAAAACTGCAGGTGATTCAAAACTGCGCGGCCCGCACCCTCCTGCGCATTCCCCGCCGGCAATCAGTGAGGACTGAACTAAGAGCACTTCAGTGGCTACCGGTAAAAGATAGGGTCAATTTTAAAAGCATGTGTATCGCCCACCGTGCCTACTGGAGGAAAGGAGCAGTCCTTAATCACAGCCTGATCACTCCCTACAACCCCAACAGGCAGCTGAGATCTTCCCTCGCCTTCCAGGTCATCATTCCCAGATACAAAAGAGAAAGAAGCGGAGGGAGAATGTTCTCTACCAACGCAGCAAGGCTCTGGAACTCCCTTCCACTTTCCATCCACTCAGAAGCAAACATCCTGCCATTCCATAAAAAATTAAAAACCTTTTTCTTCAGGAAATAATCTCTGACCTGCCTCACCCCCACCGTATTCAGTTATAGCGCTGGGACGCCTGCGGGTAGCTATCGCGCTTTACAAAAACATATTCCATTCCATTCCATTCCATTCCATGTGGGCCTTCTTGTCAGAACAAAATCACTAAAGGCGATGTTGTTTTTCACCAGGGATCTTGCGTTAATGAGAAAACCACTTTTATTTGTGGGACTAGTGATGTGGGGCAAAGATGTAGAAGCAGGAGGCATAGGAAGATCACCTACCGGCGACATGCAATGACTAGCAAAGCAGCCGCAGCATGGAGAATCTTGTAAAAACTCTGGAGAGCAAGAAAAATGGCACATTAACCGAGAAGGTTTATAGGCGCATATTTCCTGGTGGGAATATTTAAAGGTTGCATGAGCAAACATATCAAGCCCCAGTACCTCACCGTGAGTCCCGTCCGTGAGCCCGTCCTGTGCGCGGACGGGCGCAGAAGGGCTGGACTCTAGCGTGACTCCGGCGCGCGACCGGCACTCCCGCAGCGCGTAAACACTGCGCGTTTGCATGGCCGCCCTAAGTAGATGTCTAGCGTGTCCAGGGACCACTAGCCCGCTAACAAAGGTGGCGCCGCCGAGCGTCCCGTGTTACCCCCAAAATGGCTGCAGGTATCGAGAATGCAAGGGAAAGGACCCGCCAAAAGTGTTGAGCAAACGATTATAATGCGAGTATGTGGGTGTCTGAATTCTAAAAACAGGGGAAAACAAATTAAGTTAAATAAAATACAAAACACAGGAGTTATTTAAAAAGTAATCACACTGTCACCCAAAGTTAAGAGCTGAAGCGTGGGCTATCTATGCTCTGCCTAAATCGTAGCACGCATTACCTAATCAAGACTGACCACCAGGACTGCCCACCTTAAGTACATGTCTAGCGTGTTCAGGGACCACTAGCCCGCTAACAAAGATGGCGCCGCCGAGCATCCCGTGTTACGCCCAAGATGGCTGCAGGTATCGAGAACGCAAGGGAAAGGACCCGCCAAAAGCGGTGAGCAAACGATTATAATGCGAGTATGTGGGTGTCCGAATTCTAAAAACAGGGGAAAACAAATTAAGTTAAATAAAATACAAAACACAGGAGTTATTTCAAAAGTAATCACACTGTCACCCAAAGTTAAGAGCTGAAGCGCGGGCTATCTATGCTCTGCCTAAATCGTAGCACGCATTACCTAGTAAACAGCAGATCAACCAAGCTACCCATACGTATGGTGCAGTAGGGTTTTTCAATGAATGTCCATTTAATATCTTCATCCACGTGTTTTGATGTCAGATTATGCCTGGTCAGTTTGATGTAGGACTACTTACATATCACAGAGCTACAATGTTCTACCACCCTTGTCTTTATTTTGCGAGTTGTCATGCCCACATATTAGAGTTTGCAGAGACAGGGGGTTGAATATATCACCTTTCTGGTATTTCAGTTTGTGTGACTATTCAGTATCCAGTGGGATCTAAGGCCCAAATCAATCTGAGTTTGTGGTTGTGTCAGATGGCACACTGAGCATAATCCACAAGATAAATGTTCCCGTGTTATGGGATAATGTCAATTAAGTCTCCTGATTGTCCCTCTGAGCCACTTGAGGTCTTGTATGGACCACTATATCTTTGATGTTACTTCTATGTTTCAGGGCAAACATTGGTTTCTCTGTCACCTGTATTTAAGATATGTCAGTTCTTGTTGACAGCTCTTTTTAAGGTATCAGTTGAAGGGCTAAAGGTGCTTACACATGCCAGTCTGTCAGATGTTTGTTTAATGAGTACCTCTAAGAGTGGATATCTGTGATTGTGCCTGGCTCTCTTGGCTGCTTTTTCACTTAGAATCTTAGGGTAATGTCCCTGTGGCAAGCAAATGCTTAGTTCATTTGCATGGCTCTTGAAATTGACAACCAACGTGCAGTTTCTCATTATTCTTAGAAACTAAACCACAGGGAGGTTATTTCAGAAGGCATATGGATGGAAATTGTAATATGACAGCAAACAATTGTGAGCCATAGATGTGTCATATATCTTTGAGAAGATTCCTCCATCCTTGGGCTATAGCAACAAGCCAAGAAATGGCAGAGACTCTATGATATTCGCAAAGAAAACAGAGGTTATTTCTCACCACATTCATATATATATAGCACTCTGCCTCATGCCCATATCTGGCTCTCCTCCAGAAATTAAACATCTCAGCTCCTCTCCTTTGGAGAGTTGTAGCCTACAACAGATACCTTTGATCCCGGTGTGAGGACGGGATCAAAGATGAAGCAGGCTACCTTCGGATGGGTAAGGGTTCTTGTCCTAAAAAACACATTTTTTCACATACATAGACAAGCTCTTTATGACTAGGCATACTTTTTTACAATTGATATTGATAGGGAGTAGTACACACTTGGTTGGGTTAGTAACTCCCAATAGACTCCTTTTGTGTTTAAGGTAAACCTCTTGCCAGACCTAAACCTTCCTTTTATACACATAAGTTCCCCTAAGGTAGGCCCTATGTAACCCAATGGGTAGCGTGCAATGTATTTTTAAAACAAGAATATTTCTCTGACAAAATTACTCAAGCTAGAAACTCCTCCAAATAGATTTTTAAAATAGTAAAACAACTATCTCTTCCATGTACCCCAACCGTCACATCCAGCCAGGAGCTGTGTAATAAAATTGCTAACTGTTTCTTTGAGAAGGTGAACAACATCTTTGTCACCTTCTCTAACTCCTTTCACGAAACAACACATAGCTCAGAACTAGCTCCTACAGAAATTAACAAAAATAACGCGCTTTTACCTAATTTTACCCCATTAACAGAACTAGACACTTGCAACTTACTACAGAAGGTAAAATCAGGCTCTCCAACTGATCCATGCCCCACTTCTGTAGTCATTGTAGCCGCAGAGCCTGTCTCAAAAATACTGACCCCTATCTTTAATACCATGTATTTGGAGGGGTACTTCCCTAAAGACTAGAAGCAGGCCTCAATTCTACCACTGCTAAAAAAATCCAATCTGGGCGTCACCGATCACAGCAACTTTAGACCTATTTCTAGAATCCCTTTTCCAGCAAAAGTCATAGAAAGGAACATTAATGCTCAACTGAACACCTTTCTGCAAGATACTCAGGCCCTAGACCCAACCCAGTTTGGGTTCAGAGGAGGTCACAGTACGGAAGTGGTGCTCATAAAATCCACAGAGGAGATTTGAATGATTTTAGACCAAGGAGGTAATGCGGCATTGATAATGTTGGATTTCTAGGCGGCATTCGACACGGTCCATCACACGGTGTTGATGGACCGTTTACAGGAGATAGGAGTGAAGGGCTCGGCATGGAAACTTCTTAAATCCTTTTTAACTGATAGAGTAAACCCCGTAGCTCTTGAGGAATTCAAAGCAAAGCCATTCTCTCTGCCATGTGGTGTTCCACAGGGCTCATCTTTGAGCCCGACCCTTTTTAATATTTATGTCTCATCATTGGCACCCCTCATAGAATTATTTGGGTTCACACTAACATCCTATGCCGACAACACCCAAATAGTGGTGAACCTTCTTCCGGGCGGTATTCAAGACTAGCCCCCGAAGGCTACAAAACTGTATGAGTGCCGTGGGGGGTTGGATGGCCCAAAACTGTTTGAAACTGAACTCCAACAATACAGAGGTGGTTTTGTTTGGAAATAATCCTAATCTCTGGACGTCAGACGGCTGGCCAGCAGACCTGGGCCAGCTTCCCACGCCAGTTAGAAAAGTAAAAAATCTGGGCTTCTGGATTGATGAGAAATTGAGCTGCAGGGACCAGATTAATAATGTGGTTTCTACTACCACCTATATTCTAAAATCCTGTAAAAAAATATTGCCATTTCTCCCTAAAGCAGCACAAAAAACTATTGTTGCTGCTTTAATTATGCCTAGGCTGGATTACTGCAACAGTCTGTACCTAAAGATACATGAGGGATCTCTGAACAAACTACAGGTTCTGCAGATCGCAGCACCAGACTACCTACCCGCATACCTAGAGCTGAATCCATCCCCGCCCAAATCAAAGCCCTACACTGGCTTCCAGTAAGGAAACGCACCCAATTCAAAGCCTTATGTTTGTTTTTCAAGGCCCTTCATGGAATAGGGCCAGAATTCCTTAAACAACTCACCTATTTGTACACCTCGACTAGAACGCTACGCTCTTCTGATGCCAAGATGGTAACAATACCAAGGGTGAAGAAGGCCAACTGGGGAGGCAGAAGCTTCACAGTTAATGCAGCTAAGGCCTGGAATGCACTTACCCTCTCTCTGAGAAGCATGATCAATCTTTTTGCTTTCAGAAAGACATTAAAAACTTGGCTTTTTATAAACTGATCCAAAAAATTTAAAATAAATAAAAAAACAAAAACAAACCAACGCACCCATCTCTCCATTTGGCTTGCTTTCTTTTCAGAGCTTCTCCTAGCGCCAGGACACCTTTTTGGTAACAGATGCGCTTTATAAATAGCTTTAACATAAACATTAATCTTTAAAAGGCAGGGCATACACTTTTAAAATGTACATACCCTGTTAGTGAAAAACTCCCAAATTCATTTTTCACCATTGCACAGCCTTTCTTTCCTTTAATACAACCTTTGGATTACCTCGTTACATCTTGTAAGTGAAAGTCCAAATTGTGAAGAGATAGACTTTCCAAGTTTGGTGTCTCTGGACTGCCAATTTAAAATCACAACTTATGATGAAGTCAGATTTTAATTTGCAAGTTTGAAAATGACACATTTAAAAATTGCATTTTTTATTTTAGCCATTCTGTGCCTGCTGCCTGTCTCTGAATACACATCTGAGTTCATAGGCCTTCCTCGTCCTGATGAGCCGTCCTGAGTAGGATGGAAGGTAGGGGCTGACACTTGTACCTGAATAGGCTGTGTCCTGTCCCTACACAAAGGACTGCATACCCCTCTTTAATGAATCTGTAGTAAGGGAAGGAAGGGAGGAACTCTCTGCTCGTCAAAGGCCTTCCTTTGAAGTCTCCTCACTTCAAATCCATAACTGGGAAGAAGTACTGGACCTCTGACACCACCACTCCAGGACACTTCTGGACCTGTGAAGACTCTGCCAGAAATAAAACTGCTATGCTGCTGAAGGACTGACGCTCTTCTTTACTGCTGCTTTGCTGGTCGCCTGCCTTGCTGTGCCAGGAGGGGCCAATAAGTTCCAGAGCCCTCGGTGGAGCAGGCGGGAGACCATATTCACGAACGTACTCACTGGTAATGAGGCAGCAGGACGAGAGCAGGCTGAAATGTCCAGAGCACCAGCACCGGGTACCGACGAGCGCAGGAGCACACCAGGTCACACCGCCACCAACCGCACCGCCGCTCCGGGACTACACATCCCGGCAGCCTTTGCGGCGGCGCGTTGCCCTGACACGTGCAAAGCGCCAGGAGGGGTCAATAAGTTCCAGATCCCTCAGTGGAGCGGGGGGGAGACCATATTCACGAACGTACTCGCTGGTAACGAGGCAGCAGGACGAGAGCAGGCTGAAACGTCCTGAGCACCAGCACCGGGTACCGACGAGCGCAGGAGCGCACCAGGTCACACCGCCACCAACCGCGCCGCCGCTCCAGGACTACACATCCTGGCAGCCTTTGCGGCGGCGCGTTGCCCTGATGCGTGCTAAGTGCCAGGAGGGGCCAATAAGTTCCATAGCCCTCGGTGGAGCCGGGGGAAGACCATATTCACGAACGTACTCACTTGTAACGAGGCAGCAGGACGAGAGCAGGCTGAAACGTCCTGAGCACCAGCACCGGGTACCGACGAGCGCAGGAGCGCACCAGGTCACACCGCCACCAACCGCGCCGCCACTCCAGGACTACACAACCCGGCAGCCTTTGTGGCGGCACGTTGCCTTGACGTGTGCCAAGCGCCAGGAGGGGCCAATAACTTCCAGAGCCCTCGGTGGAGCGGGGGGAGACCATATTCACGAACGTACTCACTGGTAACGAGGCATCAGGACGAGAGCAGGCTGAAACGTCCTGAGCACCAGCACCGGGTACCAACGAGCGCAGGAGCGCACCAGGTCACACCGCCACCAACCGCGCCACCGCTCCAGGACTACACATCCCGGCAGCCTTTGCGGCGGCACGTTGCCCTGACGTGTGCCAAGCGCCAGGAGGGGCCAATAACTTCCAGAGCCCTCGGTGGAGCAGGGGGGAGACCATATTCACAAACGTACTCACTGGTAACGAGGCAGCAGGACGAGAGCAGGCTGAAACGTCCTGAGCACCAGCACCGGGTACCGACGAGCGCAGGAGCGCACCAGGTCACACCGCCACCAACCGCGCCGCCGCTCTGGGACTACACATCTCGGCAGCCTTTGCGGCGGCGCGTTGCCCTGTTGCGTGCTAAGCACCAGGAGCGGCCAATAAGTTCCAGAGCCCTCAGCGTCGCGGGACGCGAGCGGGACGCCCAGGGCTAAGCCCGGGCAAAGGGCGGGCCCTCTACGGCCCTCAAAGGCTAAACAAGGCTAGGCTTGGCATACCCTCTAACTCCTACACTCTGATCCTGGTTGCAAATAACTCTCCACACACGAGCTCATTCCTCCAGATATGTCTACATCTGTAGTTGATGATCTTCCATCCAGGGTAGGAGTATCCATCCTTGGCCCACTGGATAAATATTTTTCTAGAGCAATTGCAGATGTCGATAGAGATATTGCACTGGCTGAGCGACGTGCGGTGCGTCGCCTCTCTATCGAATTATTAAAAAATACTGCTATTGCCTCTATCCCCAAGGACACAAATATATCACATCTAGATAACGCCTCCATGGAAAATACAGATGGTGATTTGTTTAATACTGAGAGTATTCCTTTAATCTTTCAAGTTAGCTCGTCCCCAAAAAATGCCAACATGTTGATATCCGTTGCCACTCAGTCAGACCTACCTCCCCCTACCTATCTAATTATTGATCTTAATACCCCCATAGCTCCAAAGGCTCTTGAACATCCCAGTCCAAGTCTTTCCGGGGCTCAAATTGGCTCGGGGGCTGATCAGCAAGTGCAAATACGAACTCCCCCTCCTGTGGAACCTAAATCATTAACTGATAATAATCCTCCTAAAAACAAACATGGAATTATTCGCTCGCCTCCTAAAAAATGAAGGAAAAGAGGCACGGGAAAAACAGCGAGCCCTGCTTGTAAATTATCGCCTCCTAAAGTCTCTCTGAGAAAAGAACTACTCGAAATTGTAGAAGGGGTCTCGACTAGTTCATCAAATATAAACCCTTCTCATGTCCCACCATCTTTGAAAGACTTTATTGAGGCGAGTGAACACCTTCTGAAAGCTTTGCTGCTACCAATACTAGAGAGAGTTAAGAGACTAAGCGCCCAACTGGATACACTTGTCGAAGGTTCTAAACTAAAAACTCCAATAAGAAATGATGCAGTAAAACCAATAAACTCAAAGGAGGCAGAAAAAGTAACAACTAAGGTTATAACAACACCCGCAGTAAACACACCTATTGCACAAATGCCTTCTGCTAAAGCAAAACCAGCGAATACTAAGGTCCCCACTGTTACTAAGAAGATGCCCCAAAAACTACAGTTGCAGTCCTCTCAAATAAATGCACTTGTGGAATCAGCAAGAATAGGGAATAACAAGACCCATTCCCAGCTGAATAAGGATAAAACTAAATCAACCCAAATTCTTCGTGAAAGAAACGTGGATTTACCCCCAGATGCTTCAAACAATGTTATTATTTTAACAGGGGTCTCGCCCTTTTCACCAGGATCCCTTGAAAATCATACTAGCCTAGAACATAAAGTCATCTATTGGCTATGTAATAACAGGCCACTGCCAACACACATAAGTGGTGAGATAATCACTGTGCGACGAACAAATTGGGTCGAAGTGCGACCAAAGGACATTGAGTACGATGTTGTAATTGTTACTTTTAAAGATCGCAGAGTTATCTCGCACATTAGGGACTGGTTCTCAGATTTTAACAGGGGGTCGATTACTCCCAAAATTTTGAGTTACTTTTATCCTGAAGCCTTGATGCCCCGTAAAAATTATCGCCCAACACAGCTCTACGATAACTACTCTTTTCACCAGCACCATAGACAATTATATAACCCCTACCCCTCAAGGCCAAGAGGTATGGAAAATACATTTCTCCGTTCTTTCCCACATGGTTTCGCCGGTTATGGTCATTGTCTGCCACCTATAACACCCCAGTGGAATATTCCTTGTTACAACCAATATGCGCCTCTTTCCGGCCTGGACGATATTGAATGACTTTCCACCTTAGATGCAGATTTGACAAACTGCTGTGAACATCGTTCTAAATATCAACAGCCGAACACAGTGCCCACAAAACACTCAATTGCTAAAACATCTTTGGGGAGATTACATGGCGATGAGGGTGCATGGTCCCCTTCTCGTAAAAACAGTACCCGGAAGAAAGGATCTTTTCTTGAGTTTTTGGACCCACAAAAAAATGTACATCTTCCTATAGTTGGTTCTCAGCTCGATACTAAAGCTCCAGGTAATACAAGGGCCCTATCTAGATTGTATAGACATGAGATAGGGAATGTAACTGGTACAACTTCTGATGTAGCACCTTTAAATAGTGCTTCCCTGTGTACCAATTTAGATGTTAGTGGGACAGTTAGCCGGGTAGATTTTTTGGACCCCTTAACTATACTATCCTGGGCAAATCAGGTAAATAACACAGAGGTACCCTACAACCATCCTGAGAATCGAGCCACATTTCTCCAAATTCAGATTCTTAGCTGGAATGTGGCTGGTATTTCCACTAAAATAGGTTTACCATCTTGGCTTGATGTGGTTAGCTCTTTCTCAGTCTTATGCTTTCAGGAGACGTGGGTGCAAACCCCGGTACCTCTTTTGGGTTTTCAGACCTTCCACTCACCGGCGCTACAGAGTAAACAAGGAAGAAATAGGGGGGGGTCTGTGTATTTATGTAAATGTTGTTGGGGGTTTGAGTGTTGGAAACATTTTCTCAGGGACTCTTATCAAATTATTTCCATTCAAATGGGTAAATCACTGAACTTGTTAATAATTCATTTTTATAACAACATGCCATTACAGGGATTGGAGAAAGTGTTAAATGTATTGACCCATGCTGTTGTTTCCGTTAAAGAACTGTTTGGGGGTGAATGGGCCATTGCCTTTATGGGTGATTTTAATTGTTATACCTGCCAATATGCTTCAAGGGGACTATGTGAGTTTATTTCCACCCCTAAAAATGAAATTAATGATATCTCAAATCATTTTATGCACTCAAAAACAGGGGAGGCATTAAATAACTTTTTAGCACATTTTAACTTAGCCTTTGCAAATGAGTTATGTTCAACACCGAGACCTTTTAAACCTTCTTTTCATGGAAGAGGCTCAAATTCTACTATTGATTTTGTACTCTTTTCTAAGATGCATGCTTCCCTGATATCCTCATGGGATACACTAGACCATATATATGGTGATCATTACCCCATAGCCTTTTCTATTCTTTTACCATCTTCTACCATTTGCCATCATTCCCATCCTATAAGCTATGATCAACCAATCACAATAGGGGCGACAAATGGCTATACCCTTAAATGGGAAAAAATTGACCCTGCTAGTCTCCTTAAGAACCTATTAGAGATGAAGCGGGAAGAGGTGCACACCTGTCTGTCCTCGACTGAACACCCTCAAAAAATGCTAAAATCTTTTTTAAAAATACAAGAAACCTTAAAAAAGTTACTTACCCGCCAGTTCAAGCCAGGTCCTTCCATACCTAAAGGATGGTTCGATAATGATTGTACAAGAGCACTAAAGATTTTGAAGAAGGCCTTACATTCTACCCCGAAGTCATTATCCGAGATACGCCAGGCTAGATCCCGTTACCGTCATGCCATAAAGAGCAGGATAAAATCTTTGAAAGCGGAGGCTTGGCAGACATTGTTGTTAACTTGTGGAAGCCGTGATTCCTCAGCTTTCTGGAAATTTGTCAATGCCCCACTTCCGTGGGTTAAAATGCCTGAGAGGAGGTTAGACTTGGCAATGATGGAGATACTTGGGCTGCATACTACCAACAGCTGTATAGCAAACCAAGCCCTCCCGGCATACCTCCATCGGACCTTATTCCTTCCTCCAATAGTACCACAATGGGCCAGAGAGAGGGTATCCCTAATATTGTTTTTTCCTGTGATGGGGTTACTCTTGCCATTAGGGAGAGGCCATCTGGTAAGGCCCCCGGTCCAGATGCCATCCCAGTGGATGTCTTCAAGGCCAAAATAGATTTTTGGCCCCCGCTATTAACTTCTGTCATGAACTGTGCAAATGTTTATGGTCAAATTCCATCTACTCGAGCTCGGCGGGGATGGGTAGGTTACTACACCCGAACACAGCAGACTTCAGCCACACCTTGGGCTCAGCGCTGTAGTTCAGCCCTGCCGAACACTCATGTGGCCTCTAGGATATGATCATTAGACATAGGCATAGGAGGATCCACTAAGGTAACATTACAACACATATGACACGAGCATGTTGTTGTCTTCACTTTGGTCCTGAAGAATCGCGGTAAATATACCAATAGCGAGAAACATGTTGACCACATGCACCACTAGTATCTTCTAGGGTCACACAACATAATAGGTTGGCACCTAGGGAACTAGCTTCACCTTTTAACCGTAGCTAAGGGGACCCCCAGAATAAAGTCCATTCCGGTACCCCTTGCTACATTTTAGCCACCTTACCATAGGTATACACCTCCCTGCCCACATACCCCCACTTCACCTATAGGCAGTTGGAAAAAAGATCTCCGCCAAAGAGCCCCTCTCTGAGGTGTGCCCGTCGGGGATTGCACCGCCTCCCCGACGAGGAGCAACCGCCGATGATGAAGCATGACACTCCTCGGGGTGTGTGAGGCAAATATATCCAACATAATGGATGCCCCAGGGTATCAGTAATATCCCTTCCCCCCCCCCCCCCCCCCTTGGTCACGCCAGCAAGAATTTTCCTACCTCTTCTTTCTCTAGGAACAGTACAGCAACCCCCCCTTTTGGTTTGACTCTCTAGTACTCTGTACGGACACTAAGCTGTTACTGGACCTTCCACCATCTTGAGTGGTAAATAGTGTCCTTTCGCCTCCCCCTTTTTTGAAACCAAATTCCAACTTGGTCAGAGGCCATTGTGGTACCTATATATAAAAAAGCGAGATAGGCATGTACCCCCTTGTTACCGCCCTATCTCCTTGCTTGATGCCTTAATGAAGGTTGCGGGACGCATCATTTTAAAACGCATCCACAACTGGACAGAGGAGGCAGATGTTCTTTCTAGACTCCAATATGGCTTCCGAACTGGTAGGGGCACAGTCGAACGGAGTTTGAATATATATTTTTTAATTTCGAAATATGTTGAGGCTAAAAATGGAAATCTTTTTGTCACATTTATAGATTTGAGCTCAGCGTTCAACTGTGTCGACCATAACCAGCTATGGAGTGTCCTTGAGCACCTGGGATTGAATTTACCTATTCTTAATTTTATTATTGCTTTGTATAGAGATGCGGGGGCTAGGGTGCGGTACGGCCAGAGAGGGGAATGCTCCCCAAGATTCACCATTGCTAGAGGTGTGAGGCAGGGGTGCATTCTAGCCCCCCTGCTTTTTTCACTTTACATAAATGCTGTTGGTGACTATATGCAGAGTTCTGAATGTGAATGTGAATGTGAATGTGAATGTGGATAGTCATGCTGTCCCAATCCTGTTGTACGCAGATGATGCGACCATACTGTCTCAAACAAGGTTGGGGCTGCAAAGGGCTGTCACTAAATTCACTCTCTTCATGCAAGAAAAGGGTTTGAAAGTAAAGTAAAGACCTTTTCCTTGGCATGTAGCAAGGGAATTAAGAAAATCCCATGCCCGATATTTATTGAAGGAAAAAAGATAGATACTGTAGAACAATTTCCATACTTGGGTATTTGTTTCCATAGAAAGGTGACCTGGCAGTCCGCTGTAAAAGCCCGGAAGCTTGCTTTTATTAGAGCGATTGGCGCACTTCGAGACTTTGCTAGTAAAATAAGGGGGATACCAGTCAAGCAGCTTATTACCATATATAAAGCAAAGTGTGTATCAACGGCAATCTATGGGGCTGGTCTCTGGGGGATCGACACCATAACATCCATCCAGAAGGATGAAAATCAGTTCCTAAGGTACCTCCTAGGGATGCCGAAGTCAACGTCCACTTATTTGATTCACATAGAGTTGGGGCTACCGTTCATTTCTGATATAATTAAGACTGAGCCCATTCTTCTATGTCATAAGATTTGGACTACTACAGAGACGGCTTTTAATCGAGAAGTAATAGCTGATTGCCAAAAATTGGAGGGGGCTAAACACATAAAATGGATGTCTTTCATCAAAAGGTTCTGTTTTGAAATCGGTCGCCCAGAGTTTTTTACCGACCCACTGAGTTTGGAGCAAATTTCCAGGAAAGCTCTGAGAAAGCTCTTAATGGATCATTTAGAAGCCAAAAGATAGACTACTCAAAAGGACAATAAAACTGTTTTGGCTTTTCAAAGGATTACCATGATCCAGGGACTACAATTATATCTCTCTACTGACAATACTTGTTTCTCAAGAATGCTCCTCTCTAGATTCAGACTGGGCTCCTTTTTTCGGTTAAATACTTTCCCCTCCTGTAACGACTGGTCCCGAAACCTGCCCCCTTGCCCATGTGATGACATTGCATCTCAATCCAACATTCATTCTATACTTTTCTGTAAATACTATCTAGTACCTAGAAAATTGTTATTGAAACCTCTATTGAAGACCTGGGGTCTGCGGTCTTGTAAAGATGCTTTTGACTGTTTACAACAACTGGAGAATAGGGACGTGATACTTATTATGGAAATGTTTTTGAAATTGCTGCTAAAATTTAGGAACTCGTTATGATGTGACATATGAATTTGTATACTTATTTATTGTTCTTTGAACTTTCTTAATATTGTTTTCATGGAAAATGTTAACTCCTCTGTTCCCTGTGAAGTTACGTTTTTCTTTTTGCATTTTATAGACTTATATCTGGATTTTAATTATAAATTGATTATTGTAATGTATGCTTTTATGATATCCTTGTGATAATCGAATAAAGCTTATTTTGATTTGATTTGATTTGATTTGATTCGATTTGCTATTTTACAACTTATTCTTTAAAAAATCATATTTTAAATTCTACTTATTGGATATTTGTCGTTTTGGTCTTGCTATATTTATTAATATAGTTCTTTTTCTAACCTGGTCTGGAATCTTTTGCAGTGTTTTAATTTTACTGTTTTACTGTTTGAAGTGTTGCAAAAATGCTTTACACATTGCCTCTTAACTTAAGCCTGACTTCCTTGTGCAAAGCTACCAGAAGGTGAGCACAAATTAATTTAGGGTATGCTTCAGACTTACCCTGACTAGGATTGGGGTTCCTGTTTCGAAAGGGTGCATACTTCTGACAACTAGAAACCCAATTTCCAACAATCAATTATTGTATGTCGTCTGAACCTATTTAAAATGTGAATATATACTTTACAATATATTGGTATGAGACTAATGTTTCAAAATAGATGTGATTGTTAATCCTGCTAAAGAACATGCTCTACTTAATGTTGCTAGATAATTGAAACTAGTGTTGGAATATACAGTTTATACTATAATTCACTTTTGAAACTGGTAAAGACAAATCTACAACTTAGTGCAATTTCCTGGTAAATAGTTGAAAGTAATAATACCATAAAGTTGCTGAACCATTCATATTCTTGTTGCAAACCCTCCTGTGAGATGTAAATGATCACATGGTTGGTGATGATGGATCTTGGTGGTAATACTAATAACCTTCTTAACACATTTTCTTCTACTAGGGAATTCATTTTCAGCTATTTCACACTAATGTTCATTGCTTTCTCAACTGTTGCCTTAGTACTATTAGTGGTGGAGATAATACCCTTTACTTAGCACCAGGACTAATGTTTAGGGCCATATTCACAAAGGTCTCTTACTCTTTGAAGAAAGTTACACTTTCGAGTACTTTTACTATATTTTGACTAATTTCAAAAACTGACTGGAAAAGTACTCCAAACGTGTAAATTGCATATCTCCACCTGTCTGAAGGGTGTAAAGGCTACACTCTTTTGAGTAATTTAAACCTTTGAGTAAGATTACTAGATTACCGCTACACCATTTCTGGGTGTAAATTATACTTTTGAAGAAAATGTATACTCTGATTTTGTGACTTTCCAAAAAGAAGTAACCTTACTCAAAGTGTAACTCTTTCAAGCTTACATATCCCCCAGGGCACTTAATATGGCAGAGGCATGTGAGTTACTCTTTTGGAGTAAATTTACACTTGGATTTTAAGAACATCCAAAAAGCATTAAACATACTAAAACGTGTAAATTACTCTAAATTGCCCCTTTGTATATCAGGTCAATTGTCTCCATTGAAAATACAACTTTTAGTGATAATAGTGCCTAAGTAAAGATCAAATAATAACACGGAGGCTGATCAGAAGGTCATGCATACAGCGCAGAGCATGCAACATTAGCACCAAAACGATCAGTTATTACGGAGTCTGTCAATTTTCCTAAAATATAAACACTTGTGCAAAATGTATATTTTATGTACAAGCAAACAACAAATTACCTCTGAAACATTTTCAAATGTGCCTTGGAAGAGGAGATGAGGTGAGACATATATTAGGCATGTCAAAAGTGAATATGAAGCAGTGATTTGCCCTTCGCTATGGGAAAGGACTCTCCAATATTCTCGACCATTCTTTATTTTTTTTTAGTATCTATAATTTAAGTATGTTGATATTTTGTAGATTTAGGAAAGTGCTATCTCAATAGGTGTTCTTTGGTTTATTTATCTAGAAAATGCAATTGTTAGGTGCAGTCAATTTACACCTGTGTACCAATGGTATCAGTTCAGATATTTCTTAGTTTTCTTTCTATCCGAAGAGGAAGTCATATTCTTGGAGAGGGTAAGAGACATGGAAAGATTGAAATAGGTCAGGTAAACCAGGAAATCATTTGCATAATGTGAAATTGTATGCTCCTTCTCTCTATGATAAAATCTTGTCATGTTCTGAATGCTACAGTCAAGAGTTTTATTAAAATTGCTTTTCAAAGAGGTGATGGGGCATCCTTTTCTAATATTAGAGTAAAGTCTGAATTGATGGAGTTAGCAAATATTTGTAAGCACTCAGCCTACTTGTGTATACAGCAGGCAGATCTATGTTTGGAGCTGGACAGTAATACAAAGGAATTCACTGTAGAATGATGATATTCCTAACTGACCAAGTCAAAGAGATTTGTTGTATCGAACAACCCCATAGGAACTCAAATAAAATTACATTAAGATGTCTAGATATGTTGTTGGTTGAGTGGCATCCTCATTTGAAGATAGGGCATCCAGATAACGTCATGCCACTGGGGCACCACTTATCCATTTCTGGGCTTTGATTTTATATATTATTTTTATCATCAGTTATGTTGGTCCAATTGCCGCAATTAAAATGACCCAATAATACAACTCTCTGAATGCACTGAAACATAAAAGCAAGGTCCAAGAATGAAAATGTGCTGTCCAACTGACATTTAGCCTTCTGCCGCTCTAAAGGTGCTGCTGCCCTGCTGTGCTGTTGTTCTACCTGCTGCCCTTTTGCCTGGGGATGAAGGACTGGACCTGTAACCCATTCTGATCCCATGACCCCAGAGTGACTCAGATCAGCTGGCCTGCAGACTAGCTCTGTGAGCCTCAGGGACATAAAAGCCTCCCCAATGGCTCCTGGACATGGTCTTCAGTGAGTTCTTGACCCCCAAGTGGTGTCTCTCAGTTCCAGGACCCTTAGTGTGGCTCAGCAGGCTCATATATCAAGCTTTTGGTCTCTATGTGACTGCAAATGGGCCAATTTACACCAGAATCATTTCGTTCACACAGAAAATCAGTGCGTACCGCTTCCAACCTGTCTCTTCACTGAGCAAGCATTGATCACTGCTGACCTTCGGTCTGCTCCTCACGCCACGCCAACCACCACCAGTGACGATCCTATTGCTTCCTGCGGCCAACTCCAATGAGACGCAAAACTTAAGTAGGTAAGCCTTCAGCCAAGCTAACCTGGGACTGTATCTGGCCCGCCTCCATTGTGGTCAGCAATACAATTTTACTTTGATCGGCCCGGCGTGACTAGATAGCGGAGGTTGGCACTTTATGCTTTTACACTCAATATTTCAGTTTGTTTTTTAAAAATTCATAACTCTAGTTCCACTGATTTTGTCATTTTGGTCCTATTTAATTTTTTTAAATAATTTCTATATTTCTAAGCTGGTGTGGGAACTTTTTTCTGTGGTGCCTTTACTGCTTTACTGTTTGAAGTGGAATTTTGTACAGCTTAATCCTTCTTGGAAGCAGCCTTTCTCATTGCCGACAGGACATTGCTGAACACTTCCCTCTTTCACTTGGTACAAATGTGATCACCAACCTTTTGTGATAAATTTAAGAGCAAGCTTGTCCTTGGTTACTTTTAGTTCCTCCATGGCACGCATCTCATAGGGAGCTAAGCCACACACTTCACAAATCATGTCTCTTACAAATTTGGTGTGTTTGGTCTCCTGCTGCACTGCCTGTGAATGGACACATTCATAGTAACTTGGTGGCCTTTGTTAAAAGATAGTGGATCTACATAGCTGCACACCATTATAGCAGACACACAGGAAGGCTACTGTTTGAAATGTTGCACAATTACCTTACACATTGCCTCTAATTTAGGCCTGACTGCTCTGTGCCAAGCTACCAGGGGGTTGAGCACAGGTTAATTTGGGGTTTGCTTGACCCTTACCCTGACTAGGAAGGTGGTTGCTGCTTGACCAGGGCTCACACCCAGGTCAACCATTAAACCTATTTCTAACACTAAATAAGAAGCAATAATTGAGTTTTTTATTTTGTTTTCATATTTAATATAAGGCTTATACAGATGAACCAGAAATCTTTGATATAACAATGCAATTACTTAACAATGCTCATTCTGAAAAAGAACATTAAGACAGCTTGTTAGAAGTTAAAGTTCCTTGAGTGTTTTATAATTAAAAATGTCCATTATGTTAAATGAGTGAAAGTTTGTGTGTCTATCAATATTTGAAAGGTATAAGATTATGTAAGCCTTTTCCATTCAGGACATTAAAAAAAAACTATATATGTATGTATATTTTTAATTTCCATCTTGGATTTGCAGTGTGGGTAAATATGTGGCGTGATAACATTCACATATGTGCGGTGTACTCTTTGTATTATCCTACATTATAGTTTGGGTGTAGACACATTTTTTATTTATGTATTCATTTATTGGGGGGCACTTATGAACAGTGAAACTATCACTCCAATTTATTCTCCTGGTACTGCCATTCACAGCAACATGGGGCTTGATTCAGAAGGTGCAACTATTCCATGAACAGTCAGGTTATATCGGCTTTCCTGCACTTTAATAAATGGGAAATATTTTGAATCTCAGGAGGGATTTTATTCATGAAGACAGAGCTTTAGACCCTGAAGGCTCTCCCATTCCATCTGGCATACTTAGAATAGGTTACCTCAAAGTTGATGCTGATGCAAGATCATAGGGATCTTGTGGCTATTTATATATGTTTAATTTTTGTGCATGAAACATAGTGCTTGACTATGATATGCTTTGTACATAATAGATCAAGATTTTAATATGATGCACTTCTGTACAGGAAACCGATATAGTGGCATAATATAGGGGCTGATTATGATGGCAGAAGGCCTGCCACCACCAGCCATGCATTGGTGAGCCCTCCACCATCGAATGATGATTCTCTGCCCACCAAAATATGATGGCGGGAGGATCCGGACCACGACCCTGGTGGGCGTAAAGACCGCCCGCCATGGATCCACCACAGGCAATCGTTCCATTTGTCTGGTGAAGCGGTCAGGATGCGTAAAATGGTGGCTGAGCCTAGCAGGTACCGTCTTCCAAATTACGATGCAGCCTGTAGCCAACCTTTCCATGGCGGCAAAATTGCCATATAAAGGCTGGCAGGGATTGATTTGGGGGGCCCAGTTGTGGGCCCCCCTTGTGTTGGGGAGTAGTGTTGGTGCACTGGGGGGGTACCCAAAGTACCCCCTTACATTTCACTGCACTTTATGGCAGGCACTGCATGGTGCCTGCACTGTTGTGAAGTGAAATGCACAACATGCATTTTTGACAATGTTAAAGTGCAAGATGCGACCACCATGGTGGCAGTTGCATCCTAATTTGGAGTGTGGGACTGACGCATGACTGGTGGGCACGTCCAATCACCACTAGGATGGCGGGTGTACTCAAGTCCCCCGCTGTTGGCCCCATAGTTTTTATCAAGGAGGTTCTACTACAGCAGCCAATAGCTTTCTTAGGGAGGCTCAGATAGGTAGAGTTGCCATATTCCAATCTGAATTGCACAAAGGCATTTGTTACCATATTTGTGCATGAAAATGGCAAGAAAGGCATTTTGATTCTTATGCATTTAAGCCGTGTTCAGTTTAAGTCCAGCAATGTACATGGCCTACCACTGATACTGCAACACCCTAGACACATAATATTTATTTTCTTTAGGAGGGAACTTTAATGATTGGAAATTAATGTAAATATAAGAAATACATTTGCATTATTTTTATTTGAAGGTTAAATGTAAAAAATAAATTCCCTGGAAGAAAAAAAATAAGGTGCCTTAATAAGGATTAAATGTTATGTATAGAATTAATAAAAATGCAAATATAGTTCAATATAAATTATTGTTATATTCTATTTAAATTCCAACTGGTTATCAAAATATGTTATAATTAAATATTAAATATGTACTAGTTTAATATATTTTTAAATATGAATTCGTATTTTTTTTACATTCTTAAATATTTTATATAATGTAATTTAACATTATTTCCTTTGGAGTTTTAAGTCACTACCTCAATTATTTTCTAATGGAGGTGTTGCAGTACTAATGGTTAGCCATGTGTGGTGTTTGAATTACTACTGTATTTTTTTTGTAACTTACACTCAGAGTTTGTGAATATGGAAAAGTGATAAACTTACTCAAAAATGAAAACTTACTCAAAAGTGTAAGTTACCATTGTGAACCAGGCCCAAGTTATAACAGGCATGAATTGAGAAATATTTGGCTGCAGACGTGTTTACGACTGAACATGTTTTTGTGGATCGGGTCCAAAGTGTCAGTTACCCTGCATGTGTATAGACATGCTATCTTGAATTATTATTCATTAAAGTAGGCAGAAAAGGACCCAGATAATCCTGAACATTTCAAAATGATAATGAACCTTTTCCACTTGTTTTGCCACATTGTCAGCTGTCAGGTGTAATTAGACAGACCTCAAAGTGATGATGCTTTGTAACTTGAACTTACATGACATTCTTGCTGTGATCCAGGGAAGGATGAAATAAGGAGAGTTGATAATTGGGTATAAAACAAGCCGATGTAACAACTATTTATAACTTACCTTGAAACATTTACAAATATTACAGAACCAAGACCCATCTAAGCCTCCTAAAATTTTAATTTGACAGGGGAAGCTACAAAAGATTGAAAACATTATTGGTTATAATTTCTACTTTTAAAGTAACTATTCTTAATTTAGTAGTTTTGCAATTATAAATGTAGAAATCAATCTCTTTTGTGACTTCAAAAAAGTAGATCTAACCAGTGGCATGTAATATGAATGATCCCTGCTTTTGAATATTGAGTTTCATTAAATTTGTTTGTCTTGGGACTTCTCTGCATTTTCCAGTTCAAGTAAAGTTAGATTATGCTGTGATGCTCTATCGTATATTAGGCTTTGTTGTGGCATCTATTTTCATCCATAAGTTGGGGACACTACAGGCAGTTAGAATTGAAACTAGGAGTAGCTAGTAATGATCGCAGCGGCCTACCTTATGTCCCGGGGAACTCTAACTATGAGGTTAGAGGGGGCCCAGGGAAGAGTAAACAAAAATGCAGAATAGAACGACATATGACCTGATATCCTGAAACATTCGGGGCATGCACTCCATGCACAAGCGACATAAAATATTCTCATACCTTAGCAGGCGTGGGGTGCACATCGCCATGCTAAAGTAGACCCACACTCTAGCCCTGCACGGCGTGGCACTGCACCGGAGGTGGAGAGGCCAGGCTTATTACACCTCATTCTCAGCATTCGTGAGAGGGGTACTGATTTGGATAAGAGCAGGGGTACCCTTCCAACACACAAGACACAAGATCGATCCAGAGGACAGATACCTGATAGTTACGGGTAGGCTGGACAGTCAGTATGTGACACTAATCAATCTCTATGGGCTGAATATAGACCAAGTAGCCTTTCTGGAGAGCATGTTTGGAGTCTTAGCACCCTACATAATTGGCTCTGTTATTATGGGGGAGATTTTAACGTAGCGTAGTGACCTGGACCTTGACCGCTCTCATCCCCAATTCAAGACTACCCCATGCCAGGGCCTTTTGGGACTGACAGACCAGTTGGGGACTGGTGGATACCTGGAGGCACACGCACCCACTAGACAAAGAGTATTCTCACCTCTCACATGCACATAAACTACATGTGCGGCTAGACACATTCCTTTGTTCCCCTGACATGCACGCCTCGATACGAGGAGCAGAGTACCTGGAACGTACAATATTGGATCATAACCCTACCCTGATGAGACTGCAGTGGGGAGCACAACACCAACCCATCCCAACATGGCACCTTAGGTTGGAAGCAGTCGAGGACCAAGTATTCCACCATGAGATCAGGGGGCACAATGTTTCCCATCTCACTGACAACACGCACTACAAGGACTCTAGATTGACAGAATGGGAGTCCTTTAAGGCTATGATCAGGGGGAGGTGAATGGAAATATCTGTTGGGATGCAAAGGACATTAATCACAGACATAGACAAGGCAGACCAAGCACTGCGGGAGCTTGTGCTAAGGCACATGAACATCCAGAGTGCCGACAGGAACTCTTGGAGGCAAAAGAAGAAGTGGCAGCCCAGGAGGAACGGCTGAGATGCTTCATTTATAAAATAAATCATGGACCGGAGGCATGTGGAAAGAAACAAGATGCTGGCATGGCTGGCCAACCCGTCCCACAAAGGGAATAGCATTATAGAAAAAGCTGACCAAGATGGATACCGCTTATACAGGAAGACAGACACAAATGACAGATTTTTAGGCTATAATAAAGAACTATACAAGAGCTCCAGGCCCTGGGGGGAAGAGGCGATATGGGAATATCTAGCTGAGCTCCCACTTCACACATTACCAGAGGAGGAGGCAGACCAACTGGGAGCTGACATAACAGAATGTGAGATCAGTGTAGCTATTAAGGTGTTAGCGAGAGGAAAAAACTGCAGTACCGGTGGACTCCATACAGGATTTTATGCCACCTATGCAGAGGAACTGGCTCCCAGGTTGGCGGAGTTATATGCAGGGGCCGGGGAGGCGGGAATCCTGCCACAGATTACCCGGAAAGCAGTGTTGATTACACTACTTAAACCTGACAAATCTCCCCTTGACTGCACAGCTTACAGGCCATTGTCGATGCTTAATCTCGACTTTAAGATTCTAAGTAAACTAAAAGCGACAAAACTGCTCCCACAAATGACCTCCTTGGTCCATCCGGACTAGACGGGGTTCATGCCAGGTAGAAATACAACTCTGAACATGCGGCGACTCCTCTCTATCTTAGAATCGGGCAGCATGGTAGAGCGGGAGGGAGTGATATTCACTATAGACATTGAAAAGGCTTTTGACAGCCTTGAGGGGGAGTTCCTTTATGATGTGCTGGAAATTATGGGGTTAGGCCGGGATTTTTATGCTGGGTGAAACTGCTGTATGCCAGCCCTCTGGCTAGGGTGCGCACGGGCTGCACAATTTTGAGTCAGTACCAGGTAGAGAGGGACAAACGCCAGGGATGTCCCCTCTCCCCCTTACTGTTTGCCCTGGCCGTGGAGCCACTGGCCTGTATGGCACGATCCGGTGACAGATACAGGTGCTTGAGGCTGGGAGGACAAGCACACCAAATAGTGTTATATATGCTGATGACCTTCTGCTGTTTCTGAAGTATTCAAAGGAGGGACTGAGATGGGCTAGAGGCATGATGGAGGAGTTTAGGGCTCATTCAGGCCTACGTGTGAATTGGCAGAATTCTTGACTGTTCCCAATTGTAGTGGACCAGGGTTTGGGGATTTGAGGTGTGAGTCCCCTGCTTTCAGTGCCTGGGGGTGAAACTCTTCCATACTCTCCAAGATGTACAAGAATAAAACTTAGGGGGGGCTCTAAGGGCATTAAAAGACAACAAGGGATTCTGGGGAAATCTCCCTATCTCAGAAGCGGAAAGGATTTCCCTTCCAAAGATGGTGGCCCTCCCCCGACTGCTGTACTTCTTTAATGCACTGTCTGGATTCCTGGGGCTTGGTTCTAGGAGCTAGACTCATGCCTCTCGGCTTTTATATGGGGAACAGGACGACGACTGGTGGCCCTGGCCACACTAAAGTCGCCATCGCCAGAGGGAGGGCTAGCAGCCCCGGAGTTTGAGGCATATTACTTAGCAAGGCAGCTGCAGAGACTCTTACAGTGGATAGCAGGGAGGATGACTCAGATAGGGGAGTCCCCCTTTTCACCCTGGAGAGGGATGATCTACTCCGCACCATAATGAGAACTGCACATACACACCAACAAACATAGAGTGATACAGTAGTGCTAGAGCAAATGCCTCCAGAGGACCCAGATGGGCTGATTATGATGGCAGAAGGCCTGCCACCACCAGCCATGCATTGGTGAGCCCTCCACCATCGAATGATGATTCTCTGCCCACCAAAATATGATGGCAGGAGGATCCGGACCACGACCCTGGTGGGCGTAAAGACCGCCCGCCATGGATCCACCACAGGCAATCGTTCCATTTGTCTGGTGAAGCGGTCAGGATGCGTAAAATGGTGGCTGAGCCTAGCAGGTACCGTCTTCCAAATTACGATGCAGCCTGTAGCCAACCTTTCCATGGCGGCAAAATTGCCATATAAAGGCTGGCAGGGATTGATTTGGGGGGCCCAGTTGTGGGCCCCCCTTGTGTTGGGGAGTAGTGTTGGTGCACTGGGGGGGTACCCAAAGTACCCCCTTACATTTCACTGCACTTTATGGCAGGCACTGCATGGTGCCTGCACTGTTGTGAAGTGAAATGCACAACATGCATTTTTGACAATGTTAAAGTGCAAGATGCGACCACCATGGTGGCAGTTGCATCCTAATTTGGAGTGTGGGACTGACGCATGACTGGTGGGCACGTCCAATCACCACTAGGATGGCGGGTGTACTCAAGTCCCCCGCTGTTGGCCCCATAGTTTTTATCAAGGAGGTTCTACTACAGCAGCCAATAGCTTTCTTAGGGAGGCTCAGATAGGTAGAGTTGCCATATTCCAATCTGAATTGCACAAAGGCATTTGTTACCATATTTGTGCATGAAAATGGCAAGAAAGGCATTTTGATTCTTATGCATTTAAGCCGTGTTCAGTTTAAGTCCAGCAATGTACATGGCCTACCACTGATACTGCAACACCCTAGACACATAATATTTATTTTCTTTAGGAGGGAACTTTAATGATTGGAAATTAATGTAAATATAAAAAAATACATTTGCATTATTTTTATTTGAAGGTTAAATGTAAAAAATAAATTCCCTGGAAGAAAAAAAATAAGGTGCCTTAATAAGGATTAAATGTTATGTATAGAATTAATAAAAATGCAAATATAGTTCAATATAAATTATTGTTATATTCTATTTAAATTCCAACTGGTTATCAAAATATGTTATAATTAAATATTAAATATGTACTAGTTTAATATATTTTTAAATATGAATTCGTATTTTTTTTACATTCTTAAATATTTTATATAATGTAATTTAACATTATTTCCTTTGGAGTTTTAAGTCACTACCTCAATTATTTTCTAATGGAGGTGTTGCAGTACTAATGGTTAGCCATGTGTGGTGTTTGAATTACTACTGTATTTTTTTTGTAACTTACACTCAGAGTTTGTGAATATGGAAAAGTGATAAACTTACTCAAAAATGAAAACTTACTCAAAAGTGTAAGTTACCATTGTGAACCAGGCCCAAGTTATAACAGGCATGAATTGAGAAATATTTGGCTGCAGACGTGTTTACGACTGAACATGTTTTTGTGGATCGGGTCCAAAGTGTCAGTTACCCTGCATGTGTATAGACATGCTATCTTGAATTATTATTCATTAAAGTAGGCAGAAAAGGACCCAGATAATCCTGAACATTTCAAAATGATAATGAACCTTTTCCACTTGTTTTGCCACATTGTCAGCTGTCAGGTGTAATTAGACAGACCTCAAAGTGATGATGCTTTGTAACTTGAACTTACATGACATTCTTGCTGTGATCCAGGGAAGGATGAAATAAGGAGAGTTGATAATTGGGTATAAAACAAGCCGATGTAACAACTATTTATAACTTACCTTGAAACATTTACAAATATTACAGAACCAAGACCCATCTAAGCCTCCTAAAATTTTAATTTGACAGGGGAAGCTACAAAAGATTGAAAACATTATTGGTTATAATTTCTACTTTTAAAGTAACTATTCTTAATTTAGTAGTTTTGCAATTATAAATGTAGAAATCAATCTCTTTTGTGACTTCAAAAAAGTAGATCTAACCAGTGGCATGTAATATGAATGATCCCTGCTTTTGAATATTGAGTTTCATTAAATATGTTTGTCTTGGGACTTCTCTGCATTTTCCAGTTCAAGTAAAGTTAGATTATGCTGTGATGCTCTATCGTATATTAGGCTTTGTTGTGGCATCTATTTTCATCCATAAGTTGGGGACACTACAGGCAGTTAGAATTGAAACTAGGAGTAGCTAGTAATGATCGCAGCGGCCTACCTTATGTCCCGGGGAACTCTAACTATGAGGTTAGAGGGGGCCCAGGGAAGAGTAAACAACAATGCAGAATAGAACGACATATGACCTGATATCCTGAAACATTCGGGGCATGCACTCCATGCACAAGCGACATAAAATATTCTCATACCTTAGCAGGCGTGGGGTGCACATCGCCATGCTAAAGTAGACCCACACTCTAGCCCTGCACGGCGTGGCACTGCACCGGAGGTGGAGAGGCCAGGCTTATTACACCTCATTCTCAGCATTCGTGAGAGGGGTACTGATTTGGATAAGAGCAGGGGTACCCTTCCAACACACAAGACACAAGATCGATCCAGAGGACAGATACCTGATAGTTACGGGTAGGCTGGACAGTCAGTATGTGACACTAATCAATCTCTATGGGCTGAATATAGACCAAGTAGCCTTTCTGGAGAGCATGTTTGGAGTCTTAGCACCCTACATAATTGGCTCTGTTATTATGGGGGAGATTTTAACGTAGCGTAGTGACCTGGACCTTGACCGCTCTCATCCCCAATTCAAGACTACCCCATGCCAGGGCCTTTTGGGACTGACAGAACAGTTGGGGACTGGTGGATACCTGGAGGCACACGCACCCACTAGACAAAGAGTATTCTCACCTCTCACATGCACATAAACTACATGTGCGGCTAGACACATTCCTTTGTTCCCCTGACATGCACGCCTCGATACGAGGAGCAGAGTACCTGGAACGTACAATATTGGATCATAACCCTACCCTGATGAGACTGCAGTGGGGAGCACAACACCAACCCATCCCAACATGGCACCTTAGGTTGGAAGCAGTCGAGGACCAAGTATTCCACCATGAGATCAGGGGGCACAATGTTTCCCATCTCACTGACAACACGCACTACAAGGACTCTAGATTGACAGAATGGGAGTCCTTTAAGGCTATGATCAGGGGGAGGTGAATGGAAATATCTGTTGGGATGCAAAGGACATTAATCACAGACATAGACAAGGCAGACCAAGCACTGCGGGAGCTTGTGCTAAGGCACATGAACATCCAGAGTGCCGACAGGAACTCTTGGAGGCAAAAGAAGAAGTGGCAGCCCAGGAGGAACGGCTGAGATGCTTCATTTATAAAAAAAATCATGGACCGGAGGCATGTGGAAAGAAACAAGATGCTGGCATGGCTGGCCAACCCGTCCCACAAAGGGAATAGCATTATAGAAAAAGCTGACCAAGATGGATACCGCTTATACAGGAAGACAGACACAAATGACAGATTTTTAGGCTATAATAAAGAACTATACAAGAGCTCCAGGCCCTGGGGGGAAGAGGCGATATGGGAATATCTAGCTGAGCTCCCACTTCACACATTACCAGAGGAGGAGGCAGACCAACTGGGAGCTGACATAACAGAATGTGAGATCAGTGTAGCTATTAAGGTGTTAGCGAGAGGAAAAAACTGCAGTACCGGTGGACTCCATACAGGATTTTATGCCACCTATGCAGAGGAACTGGCTCCCAGGTTGGCGGAGTTATATGCAGGGGCCGGGGAGGCGGGAATCCTGCCACAGATTACCCGGAAAGCAGTGTTGATTACACTACTTAAACCTGACAAATCTCCCCTTGACTGCACAGCTTACAGGCCATTGTCGATGCTTAATCTCGACTTTAAGATTCTAAGTAAACTAAAAGCGACAAAACTGCTCCCACAAATGACCTCCTTGGTCCATCCGGACTAGACGGGGTTCATGCCAGGTAGAAATACAACTCTGAACATGCGGCGACTCCTCTCTATCTTAGAATCGGGCAGCATGGTAGAGCGGGAGGGAGTGATATTCACTATAGACATTGAAAAGGCTTTTGACAGCCTTGAGGGGGAGTTCCTTTATGATGTGCTGGAAATTATGGGGTTAGGCCGGGATTTTTATGCTGGGTGAAACTGCTGTATGCCAGCCCTCTGGCTAGGGTGCGCACGGGCTGCACAATTTTGAGTCAGTACCAGGTAGAGAGGGACAAACGCCAGGGATGTCCCCTCTCCCCCTTACTGTTTGCCCTGGCCGTGGAGCCACTGGCCTGTATGGCACGATCCGGTGACAGATACAGGTGCTTGAGGCTGGGAGGACAAGCACACCAAATAGTGTTATATATGCTGATGACCTTCTGCTGTTTCTGAAGTATTCAAAGGAGGGACTGAGATGGGCTAGAGGCATGATGGAGGAGTTTAGGGCTCATTCAGGCCTACGTGTGAATTGGCAGAATTCTTGACTGTTCCCAATTGTAGTGGACCAGGGTTTGGGGATTTGAGGTGGGAGTCCCCTGCTTTCAGTGCCTGGGGGTGAAACTCTTCCATACTCCCCAAGATGTACAAGAATAAAACTTAGGGGGGGCTCTAAGGGCATTAAAAGACAACAAGGGATTCTGGGGAAATCTCCCTATCTCAGAAGCGGAAAGGATTTCCCTTCCAAAGATGGTGGCCCTCCCCCGACTGCTGTACTTCTTTAATGCACTGTCTGGATTCCTGGGGCTTGGTTCTAGGAGCTAGACTCATGCCTCTCGGCTTTTATATGGGGAACAGGACGACGACTGGTGGCCCTGGCCACACTAAAGTCGCCATCGCCAGAGGGAGGGCTAGCAGCCCCGGAGTTTGAGGCATATTACTTAGCAAGGCAGCTGCAGAGACTCTTACAGTGGATAGCAGGGAGGATGACTCAGATAGGGGAGTCCCCCTTTTCACCCTGGAGAGGGATGATCTACTCCGCACCATAATGAGAACTGCACATACACACCAACAAACATAGAGTGATACAGTAGTGCTAGAGCAAATGCCTCCAGAGGACCCAGATGAGACACTCATACCCACCGGAATGGCCGCTAATAATGACTCAGGTGTTACCACATAGGGTACAATGGAGAGGACTGGATGACTGGGCAACGGAAATAGGGGAACTCTATAGAGAGAGAAATGACTCCCTTTCGAGGACTTCAGTGCTGACTAGGGCATTCTGCTGGGTCAGTTCCTGCTCCACAAGACAGTCATGGGGTGATGAGGTGTCACTGAAAGACGGGTACCTTTGAGCCACCACGGCACGCCACACGCGAGTACATTGGGATAGCTGGGGGCATCATAAAGGCAGTCACATGCCGGTACAGGGCGATAGGGAGAGACTCCACTAGGCCGCTGGATGAGCTGAGAAACCATTGGGTGCAACATCTTGTTTTGGCCTTTCTGTTTATGCAAATCATAGTGTGGAGGAAGTTGTAACCCATGAGGTGAGGATGGCTTTGCCCATCCTCCATGTGGTTCTACTGAAAGCATTGGATCCACTTGTAGTTGCTTACCAAAATACAAGGTTTGCAATTATACTTGCAAGATTTTCTCTTAATTGGTCAGACCATGTGGATATTCCTCTCAAAAGATCTTTTCTAAATGCTCAATGAGTACTGGGCAATTATTTTATCTTTATTTCCTTTATAATGCATTATAATGTGCCTTCCTGCTAGACCCTCACTTTCCCAAAGTTGCTAGTATGATTCCAATTGCCAGCATTTTGCTTGATAGCCGCAGGCATTGATAATCACCCTGGCTTTTAAGAAGGGAATGCTGATTCCCATGTATATAGCTAAACTTCTGCCTGTTTTGCTACTTGCTGTCACAACCAAAATCATAGAGAATATAGCGTGCTTCCAATATTGGGATAATCCGAAATTTCACCCACACCATGTTATAGAGTCCTTTTGTTCTCCAAGCTTGATGATGTCAGGATGACAGCAGCAATAATTCTGACTTTGTCCTCCTGAAACTATTAACAGCTTTTGACAATGCTGACCATCAAATAATTATCCACCACTAACTTTTGTTTGCAGGTCCAGTCCTGACTACAAGCATGAAACGTTGGCAAAAACTATCTAATGCTCGGAGGTTGACTTGAGTGCAGCAAATACATATCTCTTCATAGTGGAGCACCTCCTATGAGCCATGCAAAAATGGGTGTAATCAGGCAGGAATAGTGCAAACACCGTAACGTTGAAAGGAAAGCCATATCAGCTAAAGGTTCTGACTGAGCTTTGCACGAAGTCCTAATGACCAATTAAACGAGGTGCCAAAGAGGTGCAACAAAATACAGCATGTTACTACTATTTTTAATATTTGCAATTTTTGCAAACTGGCTCATCTTACATTACTCAGCCTTGGGTGGTAGTCTGATCTTTAAAAGTTGTTCTAGAGGATGTACTTTCAGTACATTGTCATGCAAGACACTGCTGGGTCACGTTTGTGCTACGCAGCAACTTATTACGAGTTCAGGTGTTATTTTTTCTCCCCTAATAAATGACGTTACCAAGGAGGTCCATTATTTATCATATGCGATAAATAAAAAGGATTATGGGGCATATTACCAAGCATAAGCGATAATTATCGCTATGCTTGGTTAGCGGCAATATTTTTATCGAAGAGCTTCGCCGATTTTGATCGCTTAGGAGCCTTGCTATTATCAAGGTTTAACTCCTAAGCGATTAAAATCGGCCGAAATGCATGAATATCGCTGAAAAGTAAGCGATATGCATGCATTACCGAGCAAATGCTCTTAGCCATGTTATCCACCTACCATTGGATAACATGGCTAAGAACTGCTCAGGGCAGGCGTTACCTTTTGGAGACATTCGCGCTTAGCGCGAATATTTCCAAAAGTTGGTAATCGGAGATAGCGATGTTAGCAACTGTTTTCAGTCGCTAACATCTTGGCACGCCCACTTTGCATGTCATTAGCGATAATTATCGCTGACATGCAAAGTGGGCCCCTAAATGCCCTCTATCACCTACAAGCTGTCGCTAACTGGTGTTAGCGACAGCTTGGTAATGGGGCGATAATGGCCCTTGGTAATATGCCGCCAAGAGTTATTGGGGAATAACCTACGGATTGTGGTGTTCCAATGCACAAACTCCACATGGTACACATTTCCCCTGTTAAATTTCGGCCGAAATTTACCGAAGTTCCAGATACTTAGCGCATCCGATAATTATTGGATGTATTAAATTACTTTTAACTTGAAATTCCAATCCGTACGTAAACAGAGGGTTGTGAACGGGTCAGACTATAAAAAGCACTCATAATCAGGTCACATCAAATTTAGACGGCTGTTTTAGGGCTGTCATGGTCAATGGCTTAACATTGTGGGCACAATTTTTTACGAATGCTGCACATTTTTTTACGATTCACTGCAGGTTTCTATGTAATATTGCACAAAGTGTAGTAAATGTGGACCTCGTTTGCAGGCTTGTACTGTCTCTATTAATTGCTCAAGACCGAATTATGTAAATACTCTGTAGCTGAGTCCCTCTCAATATCTGGTATGAAGTAACCATCTGTTCCAAAATGAGCCTGCCCGCTTCACTTACACAACATGCTCTTACGATGCTTCTTCAGAAACTAAGTTGGCTCTCTGTGGGTTTCATTTATATTAAAGCTCCTTGTATGTTGCTCAATTTATAGCTCCTGTCATCTTTCATAAACATCAGAATAGAGCTTTCAACACAGCACCTTTTCATCTTTTGGGTAAAAGAAAACGTTGTTTTTCATACAGTGGCGAGAAGGGAGTACATCGCTGCCAGGTCAGCGTAAGTTCCCCATTGGATTGTTTAAATTGTAATTCGGAATATTTTCAGTAGATCATGTTCAGGAGGTGTACTTTTTTGCATTACTGGACACATGTTTCTGGGTAATAGACCATCTTCAGCAGGACACAGCAGTTCTGATTCTGGGTGCTTGAAATCCTGCTTGCATTGCACCACTTTGAATTGCACAGGTGTACCCCAAACCAGCTTGCCAAGCATCCCCAAAGCAATGGAATGATCATTGCTGATTAATGCCAATTAGCACTAACACACTCTTCCAAGAATGTCAGGTACCCATTGTTCCAAATGTGCATGCAAGACCCTCATTGTAAGCGTGGACCCTGTCCAGGACTACATTAACCAGAATTCTTTGGGAGAACTCTAGCAGGCGACTTGTGCCATGCTCCCAATCCCTACTCTTCAAATTATCTAAAGGATGTTGAGTTAACAAACTTTGAGGATATCCCTGTGTACCTGGAGTGGTAAAGAAACAGTTGTACCGATTCCTTGCTAGCACCCACAAGCCAATGAATTGCTCATTGGCTATGCGTCACAAGAATACCCATTACTTGATATACCAACACTAAATGGCAATTTCTTGACTGCATATACTCTCTTGAGGATTTTATTTATGCTCTGCAGAGAAATGGTTGAAGTAAACAGTGTGTTCTCCTACCCTAATTTTTTTTGTTGTTATGCAAGATTTATTTTGTGATCTGCTCATCCGATTCTGAGCAGAAACCTCCTTGCGGTTTGACAGCGGGAGGGGGGGGGGGGGGGATGATCAGTGGTGCATCAGATGCAATGACGCCAGGGATTGGGCTGTGACGGCCCCTCTGCTACATAACTATGGTTGTTTTCCTCTATCAAACATGTGGCTTACCGGCTCATTTTCCTTGCCTTAATCAGAGCTGATAGCCCCTATGCTATGACACTGTTTGAGGGTGCGCTTCAAAATACGCCACATATCAAATGACAGCAGAACCAACAGAACTCCAGCACATACTCTTATTGACTAACCCAGTTCATCCTTTCTCAAAACATAGTACCAGGAGACCTACTGCACTTGTCATCCCTGAATATACTGTCAGTGCTTTTTACATCAAAAGGACTGATCAATGGAGCAGGGTATTGTGAGAGCCTATTCCAGAAGACAGCTCTACAATGAATAAAGCAATTACCCAGAGGACAAAGAAAATCTACATGAGGCAGGGCTCAAACTACAAACCATTAAGGTTTATTCAAATTAAGAATCAAAACATTAGGCAAAAAGCATTGGCTGCTAGACAGTTCATATCACAATGCTCACCATTCATATAAACAGAAAATAGAATTGACAGCGGATTCTAAGTCCTAAGCAACTAAGGGGCATATTATCAAGCCTGTGCGCTAAAATTATCGCCGCTTTATCGGCCGAAAACGGCCGATAAAGCGGCGATAATGGGCTTGATAATATGCTCTATGGAATTCCAATCGAAGCACATGTTAGATGTGAAGACATCTAACATGGGCTTCGATTGGAATTCCACAGAGCATATTATCAAGCCCATTATCGCCGCTTTATCGGCCGTTTTCGGCCGATAAAGCGGCGATAATTTTAGCGCACAGGCTTGATAATATGCCCCAAGATACCCAGCACCAATTATGGTCTAGCAGCAGTCAATGATACTCATGGAGCTTTAGTCATATGGATTGCTCAGTAAGACACGAAATAACCTAGAAATTATTCTAAGTACAGAGTGATTGGCCAGCATGGAGTCTGCTCCCAAAAAGGGACAAACAAAGACCTGACTAATCCCCAAAATGATGGCTTTTTGTATCTTTTTAGAGAGAAACTGTGCATTCACTGTGGTTTGACAAAGAAAGTAACACATCACTATCAATTGGTGAATAGAAAACACATCACATAGTCGATTTAACATTTGCCCTGCATCTAATTAATATGCTCTAATATGTCTTACGCAGAAAACAATTCCACATACATAGCAGAAGCAGCACCTCAATTCGGTCGAGGGAGTTAGTAAATAGCCTTCAATTTCTATACAATTGTGAAATTCACCCTATCCAGAAACATCAGAAATGAAGAACATTGCAATTTATAAACGTTACAGTGCAAGCAGGACCTTAGAATGAGCTAAATCTATTATTTAATAAGCAGTGAAGGTCAAAGTGGAAGCTCTGCAGTGCACGGGTGGGGGGAAGATGAGTTGGTATCAGCTTTGTCAAGTGATGGAAACTGCACAGTCAGAATTAGAAAACTGCACTTACAAAGACCAAGACACATTGTGATGATGAGATCTGGAGAGATCTGCTCCAGGCTGTTAAAATAAAGGACGATAGATCCTTTTGGCGAAGAGCCGCGCGGGGAAGCAGCAGTAGTGGTAACACATAAAATCACCATATTCAGCCTGAAAAATGGATCACCCATTTTAGCACACTATATGCTAAGATTCCTCTGCAGACCTCCCCCAGAGAACAGAGCTGATGGCCCTTAACAAGAACACTTCACTAACAGAATCTGAGATTACAGACACAGTACTTTTCATTTTGAGGATAGCGTTAGTGCAATCTGCCTCATACAATCAGCAAAACCCACTGGGCCAGGCAAAATCCCAGCCACATTTTTCAAATCTGGACTAGATATGTCAACCTCCTGTCCAATGCTGTCTCTGCAGGTGGAAAAATTCCTGATTCATGGAAGGGGGAGGAGATTATCCCAAAAGGGTGATCCTTGTATTTCGTTCAACAACAGGCCTATCAGCCTTTTAGTTTATTAGAAGAATTTGTTTGCAAAGCAAGTGCTTGAATAATGTTTTGAGTGGGTAGAAGCAGATCACATTCTATCACCACTTCAAGCTGGTTTACGCATGAAGACAAGTACCTCCAATCAGGTCTTTGAGGGGCATATTACCAAGCAATAGCGATAATTATCGCTATTGCTTGGATAGAGACAAAAATTTACCGCTGAGCTGCGGCAATTTTTATCGCAGATAAACCTTGGTATTACCACGGTTTATCGCAAATGCGATAAAAATCGGCCACAATGCATGAATATCGCTGAAAAGTCAGCGATATTCATGCATTACCGAGCTAATGCTCTTAGCCATGTGATCTACCTCCCATTTGATAACATGGCTAAGAACTGCTCAGGGCAGGTGTTAGCTTTTGGAGATATTCGCGCTTAGCACGAATATCTCCAAAAGTTGGTAATAGGAGATAGCGATGTTAGCGACTGTTTCCAGTCGCTAACATCTTGGCCCCCCCCACTTTGCATGTCATTAGTGATAAATATCACTGACAGGCAAAGTGGGGCCCAAGATGGCCGCTATCTCCTACTAGCTGTCGCTAACTGGTGTTAGCGACAGCTAGGTAATAGGGAGATAATTTTATCTCCGCTTTCTTGGCTTTTAAAGCCAAAAAAGCGGAGATAACCCCCCTTGATAATATGCCCCTATATTTGCTCTGCTCTACTGAAAATATGTATTCTTACTTAAACAAACACCATATGTAGCCTTAGTACATCTTAGGGCTGCGCTTGAGCTCATACCCCGTGAGACTCTCTGGTGAGTTTTGATTGAAATGGGGGCTCTGTGCACCCCCCATGCAAATGAGGGACCACCTTCTGAACATAGCATTTGCGCTTTATGGGCGCCAGCGCTATCCTTATTATAAAAGGGGCCCCACAAGCCCCTCCTATAATACCAAAGCGCCCGGGGGCCCGCAAAGTGGGCACAAATGCCCGTTGCGCCAATGGGGCAATTGTATGATATGCCCTCTGGTGACCAGTAAGCCAGACCGGCTCTGACCGTGAAATGTGCACCCACAATACCTATCACTTCTTATCACTACCAGCCTGTACCCTGAGACTGGAAATGAGCACTCAAGAGTGTCTGTTATGAACTGAAGCACCTGCTCCTAATAACCACTACAGAAAAACAACAAAAACTAGGCAAATCAATAAACGAATGAACGCATCATTGAAATGTTTTTTTGGTTTTAAAGAGTCAAAAGGTGCAGCGGGAAAAACTTAACAAGAATTGCAAAAGAATATTTAAAAAATACATTTGCAAAAGAAAAGGAACACATATACGTGCTTTCCTGTTGTTTAATTAAATACACAAGGATATGCATAAAAGACAGTTAAAATAACACTTCAATGCTTTGGTAGCTCATCTTACAAACTGAGCCAAAACAATACCCACCTGTGTGCCCTAAAGCCTGTTAGCCTGTCGGAAGCACTTGAGCTCGGACGAACGCTTAAAATTCATAATTTACAGAACTTCAAGCCTAGGTTGAGAGGGTCGTGACACACAATTTGTCTTTTTGATACACTGCTTAACCGAAAGTTAATTACATTATTTAACACTAATGGTTTGGCTATTTGGATTCACGGCGCACGCGGTAATCTTATTACTGCAAAAGACTGCAATGAACAGCTGAGCTGTCTCTGAGCCTCTGTCAAATAATTGTATTAGCCCGCGCCTGACTTTCACACATTTAATCATCTCATCAATTACAGCATTCAAATCAAGGTTTATGGGTTAGAGACGAAACACATGGCTTAAATATCAAACATAGGCTGCTGCTGAAAATAAGCATCCGTTTGCGCGTTGTTTAACGCTGAAAGCTTTTAATCAGAAAGATGGATTTCACACGACACGCGATGGCTTCACGCAATCGAAATGTGCTGCGGTCCTTTGAAAATATGAAATTTATGTCAGCAATGATGTCTGCAAAATGGGACGCTCTTGTCGTGTCTAGCAATATAATGGTGAACGATAGGAACAGTAAATTGCATTTTCCAAGGCTATGTTTATTGTTGTAACCTGGCTTAATAAGGCGCACTAGGTAAGGTTAGAGAGAAAAGCCTCACTAGAGTATATTGCTAATACTGTGTGGGTTTTCAGCAGGGTGGAAAATAAATAAACGATCCGAGTCCATACAGCACTTTTAGCTGCTGACTGGGAGAGTTATGTGGTTATCTTTCTAGAACGGATCCATAACCTTTTGCCCTGAATTCCCCTCCCAGCAGCAATATGAAAACATGAGCTCTGAAAATGACTGGCCTACCAGCAGAACACACGCATTTGAGTTACTAGAATGTTTTTTTTTTCTTTTCAGAAATGTTTATTCTTGCAAGTATTATTTTGTTGTCTTAGAGCCTTGTAACTTACTTTCAGGCAGCAGAACAACACGCTCAAAGTAGCATTTGTATCTTGTTAATAAAACCGCATTTCTTATGGGCCTGACTCCATACCATAATTCTTTATTGTTTGATTATTTAAAATCTTACAATATTTCCAATACAAAAACATATTTTTTAAAATACAGTATATTAAAACAATTATATCCTAAAAGATTTCTGTAAAAATTATTATAAAAGCAATTTTTCTAAATTATTCTCCCAGTTTTGTAGATGCTATCTTTAGGAACATGGGCCTGACTCACAAACTGCACTATTACATATGTACTCCTACAAAACATACTGTAAAGAGCTAGTCTCAAGCTGTACCTTTGTAATAACGTCCATTTCTGTAGTAAGTTTCTACCTCCAATATTTCCGATGGATGGTGTTGGAGTACAAGAGGTTGGCCGCGTGCAGTGCTTGACATACTACAAAGTGTAAAATAATGCAAAAGTGCAGTTTATGCATATCGAAATATAGTAAACTTGCTCATAAGTTTAAACGTACTCAAATGTGTAAGTTGCATTTTTTAAGCAAAACCTATGTGTGTAGTTGATGGGCATGGTTGTGTTTTATTGAGTCACATCTAAGGTGACACATATTTAGGGGCCTATTCAATAGAATGTCCCACTGTGCAGCACAGCAAGTCACCTTGCTGCTCTGCGTGATAAGAAATGGGCAGGAATGAGCTGTATTTTGGGCAATTTGGAACATTCCTGCTTTTTCTCCTGCGCTGATGCCCTTTTGGCAGCCTAGCACCAACGCGGGCACGTTTGCACCATAGTGCCAAGGTGCCTGTGTTGCAAACAGGTTTGTTTTGCGCAGCAAGAACACCTTAAAAAAAAAAAGTAATCCTGATAGGCATAATCCTTTTCCTATGTGTGCTGAATGCAGCACATATATGTTATGTTATGTTAGGAAAACTTATACAGTGCACAGTTACCCTGAGGTGTCCTAGCGCTTGCTTTTGTAGATTGCTGCCTGGGTGGTGTTTAAAAACAACCAAAAGTACCAGAGGGTCTAAAAACCAACACAGCTCAAAGGTGTACGCTAGCCGCCTGATCAACCACAGTCCCTTACTCACCCAGGGGTCAAAAATGATTCGACACAAAGGCTCTCAAGGGATGAGGAAAATACCCATCAGTCACCATACGGATCCACCCTTCATCATTTGGGATTTTTATCCGGACCACCCGTCTGAGAAAATCAGTGCCACAATCAAAGGATGACCTGGTGGTGAGGAGGTCCCTTAAGTGGTTAATGATTACAGTGTGGTCTACCACTCGGTCTTAGTGAGTGGACAAAGACATGGGACTGGGGTGTGCAGTGTAGATAAATGTGAGTGAGAAAAAAACAAGAAAAAAGAGTGTGTTAAAATTGGTCAAAAGAGCACGGAACGATTTTTATTCTGTGTATGCTCTCAATACCAAGGTTAAAAATTTATATAACCTTAGGCAGTCAAGTTAGGTAGACTGTCTGAGGTAGGGTCGGTCGACATGTTTCAGCAAACATGGACTATTGCATCCTTGCTTTCATCAGGACCAGGATTATGATGCTAGTACCCACTGCACAATGTAAATAAATCATAAAGTGAAAAAGTGACAAAAGGAAGGAAAAACCAAGTGCAAAAAGTCACCTGTATAGTCCAAATGCCATTACAGTTAGTGCCGTTCACTTAATCTGTAAGGTAGACTTGCCTCACCCCACCTGGGGAAAATGAAGCACCGCTCTCTCCGTCGGTACTCCGTGGCCGGCGTCCTAGCCGACTTGGGGCCAAGTCTACCTTACAGATTAAGTGAACGGCACTAACTGTAATGGCATTTGGATTGTACAGGTGACTTTTTGCACTTGGTTTTTCCTTCCTTTTGTCACTTTTTCACTTTATTATTTATTCACGTTGTGCAGTAGTACTAGCATCATAATCCTGGTCCTGATGAAAGCAAGGACGCAATAGTCCATGTTTGCTGAAACATGTCTACCGACCCTACCTCAGACAGTCTACCTAACTTGACTGCCTAAGGTTATATACATTTTTAACCTTGGTATTGAGAGCATACACAGAATAAAAATCGTTCCGTGCTCTTTTGACCAATTTTAACACACTCTTTTTTCTTGGTTTTTTCTCACTCACATTTATCTACACTGCACACCCCAGTCCCATGTCTTTGTCCATTCACTAAGACCGAGTGGTAGACCACACTGTAATCATTAACCACTTAAGGGACCTCCTCACCACCAGGTCATCCTTTGATTGTGGCACTGATTTTCTCAGACGGGTGGTCCGGATAAAAATCCCAAATGATGAAGGGTGGATCCGTATGGTGACTGATGGGTATTTTCCTCATCCCTTGAGAGCCTTTGTGTCGAATCATTTTTGACCCCTGGGTGAGTAAGGGACTGTGGTTGATCAGGCGGCTAGCGTACACCTTTGAGCTGTGTTGGTTTTTAGACCCTCTGGTACCTTTGGTTGTTTTCAGGTTATTTGGGGATTGTACCCAGAGCAAGGTCTATAAATTTCCCCGAGGTCCTCTTCTACCGTAGTGTTTTTTGGTGTTTAAAAACAACCATGTTTTCAACGCCTTCCTGAAGGCCAATAGATCATTAACATTTCTCATATAGAAAGGGAGCTCGTTCCAGGCCCTAGCTGCACCAGCGGCAAAACTTCTGCCTCCCCATCTAACTTTTTTTAAAGGTGGTACCATTGCTAATTTCGCTCCTAAAAGAGCGTAACTATCTTTTGGGCACATACCACTGAAATTGATGTTTCAGATGGGCTGGGCCTGGGCCTTGAAGGGCTTGGAAAACTAAACAAAGTGTTTTAAAGAGGACCCGTTTTTTAACGGGCAGCCAATGACATTTTTTGATTGCACTTGAAATTGATACGAATTTCGAGGTTCCAGTGAGCAATCTGGCAGCTGCATTTTGAAACATTTGAAGTTTTTGCATACTGCGTTCCTGCATGTTTAAGTATAGACAATTACAATAGTCTAGTCTTGACATAATCAAGGCTGTAACCACTATGCGCTGGCTGTCTTTTGGCAGAAGAGGCAGAATTTTTCTGGTAGTCCTGAGAATATATGTTGTGGCAGAGACAACGGCGTTGACTTGACGACACATGTCAAGGTGTTCATCTATTACCACACCCAGGTTTTTAACTTTCCTAGAGGGTATTGGTAGAGTCCCCATTGAGTTTGGCCACCAACTTGGGGTCCAAAAATTAACATTGTTCCCAAACAGGATGACCTCTGTTTTGCTAGCATTCAGCTTTAAGCAGTTTTGTGTCCTCCAGCTTCCTACTGCCTCTATACAATCCTGGAGCCTATCTCCAGTTGCCTTCTCCTGCCCAGGTCAAAGGGATACCACAATTTGAGTATCATCGGCATATGATGTAAGACAACAAGAGGAAAGAGGAAGTGATGAGGAGATATTTCTCTTGGCATGCGTCACTTGAGAAGATGTATTTATGCGTGAATTCACAGGTCTACCAGTTCTGGCAAATCTGGGAACGCATTAAAAACCATGGGAGATGCATGGGAACACCTACGCAACACTCATGGAACGTCTTCCCAGGAAAGAATCAATCTATAAATCAGTATATGTAAAGCGCAGCTGATCACCATTGAGAGTATCCAGGCACTATGTTGCTCCTAAAGTCTGACATTGATGATGACGGTCAGAGGTGGAGGGTAGGCCATTCCAGGATCTGGCGGCGAGGGAGAAGAAACAGCCTCGCCTGTGGCTTCGGTTGAGGTGCAGCATCTATGCAAGGGTGAGGGAGGCAGAGTGAAGGTCTCAGGTTGGTTGGTGGAAGTTCAGGCAGTGTTTCATGTATGCTGGTCCTTGGTCATGGAGTACTTTGTAGGCGTGTGTCAGTATCTTTAATTGGCATCTTTTCTGGATGGGGAGCCAGTGCATACGTCTAAGGTGTAGAATGATGTGGGTCCATTTGAACAGGCTGAGGATAAGTCTAGCTGCTGAGTTTTGTATCATCTGGAGTCTTCTCATGGGTTCAGTGACAGTTCTTGCATACAGTTCATTGCCGCAGTCCATTCGGTTGATGATTAGGGCTTGTGTGACTGTTTTTCTTGTGCCAATGGGTAGCCATTTGCAGATTTTTTGGAGCATGCGGAGAGTGATGATGCAGGAGAAGGAGGCTGAGCTGATCTGTTGTTTCATGGTGAGTTTGCTATCCAGGATGATGCAGAGGTTGTTGGAGTGGTCTGTTGGAGAGGGAGAGGGTCCCACTGTGATAAATTTGTTTAGCAACAAGTATATTCATCAGATTAATTTAGTGCTTCAAGAAAGTAATATTCACAGCTTCAAAACAAGCTTTTAATGTTCTCACACTATTCTGAGATTTGATTTTGAACTATTTCAGAAAAAAATGAGGTTGCCCACCGTAAACATGTATAAATACTTCTTAAGTGAGTGGGAAATTAGCCGGGGGGATCACTGTGTAGTTATAGCTTAGGTTGTTTGGGGGTCACCTAGCCGCCCCACACAGAAAGAGAAAGTTCCATTAATTCACGGAACCTGGTTTTAAGAAGTCATTCACTCCAATGTCACTCGGTAACAACCACTATCTACATTGGCTCCAGTGCAGTCACTGTCTGCTGTTTTGGGGGTTTGAAAGTGACAAAAGTGGGCCCCATGAGAGCAAGACCTTAGCAAGACCCAAAAGACCACCTGAGATGTAGTAAACCTCACTAAGCATTTACAAACATAGAAAAGGCCAAGAGAGTTGCTAGAAAGTGAAGAGGGACAGTAAGGGATTACAGGAGGTGGTGTTTTGGCAGGTTCAAGCAATCACTTGCAAAGGTCATCACTCAAAAGTAGCTGCACGTGCTATCATACGGTTAACTGTGCCAGAATTTCATGAGGCAATAAGGCCTAAGCTGGGAAACAAAATGAAGGTACCTGAAAAGGTAAATCTTAACAAAATAGTTACAGGAGTTTTATTTGGGTTAAGGAAGTCATGTCACCAGGCAGTTTAAGTGACAAGACATCCAGGGGTGTGAAACCACCTGAGGTGCTTGATCTCCTTGGCACTGTTGCATGACATCAAGACCTATTCTATCTCAGGCATGCCTTTACAACAGCTTAAAACCATATGCCTTCTTTATGGATCCCTCAGTTAGCACAGTCATATTTGATCAATTACTAAAACTCACTAGGTGATGAGGCGCACTCAGAGAGCCAGGCCCTGTGGCTCGCAGCATCATATGCAAAGGCCTATTTTTCGTCAGTAATCTGGCCAGAGCTCTTTTACAACAGTCTCTCAACCACAAGGAAAAGCCAAAGGGCCCAATCTGTTGGGAACTGCCACAGGACATACCAGGACCTTATTCTAGACATGCATCTAATGTGGGATCCTTTAATTCCATCGCATACATTGAGTAGATTACAAGGACACCCAGCCTAGTTGGTCGCAGTGGCTCCTTAGGGCTTCCTGCTTCTGTCTCAAATGCAATTTGCCACCAAATGGCGAGTGGACCACTGGCCTCCTATGACTCAGCTTTGACTTCATTTGAATGAACTGCTGTACCAAAAATTGAAATGGCATCTGCTTTCACCATCAATCATTAAGGGCATTTCATACATCTTATCAGTGGCCATAACTGCAATTCTGAGTAGACAACAAGTCTTATACATGGCAGCTGACCTAGTGTATCATTGTTGCAGATTTACATTCTTTCACTGGCCTAGGTACTTATGAACTTCATATGCTTTATCTGCTACGCTTGTAACTAATGCTCTGTTGTTTTTCTATTTCAGCCATGTAACATTTCTCACGTCTCTCAAGAAAATGTGACTTTTTGGATGAAAAGAACGTAAAAATATGCAAAGAACGAAGTTCATCTTGTACTATACCAACTTTATAAGACCGCTTGAATTTCCTATTGCACTGATGAGTCCTGTGTGTTTTAGTACAAAGGTCTCCAATTCAAATGAAGAAGTAGTGAAGAACTTGATTCATTAAAAAATAATTCTGGTCTCCAATTATTCAGTTATGACAAATCCAACCCAACTCTCAGTTGGAGAGAGTCTTATAAAGCATGTGAAAACCATAACAATGTTTACGTAGCACATTATATTTACTAAACATCTTCTAAAATACATCTAATAGGTATGTTAATCTCATCGAGAAATCATCTTTGATTATTGAACTGTGCATTTAATAGAGCAAATAAAAAACATAAAACACATTTCCACATCAGCGGATTAAAATTTGAAGGAATGTACAGGTTTAAAAAACATTTCTGAAAGTAAAGATGAATATCGAATATAAAACAGCAGTTTAAAATGTAAGTTAAAAAGCAAACACAAGGAGGTGATAGATGGAGCGCTGAAACTTTTCAGACACTCAGCCCAGGGATGTTTGACGTTACAGCGCATACATTTACATCGCATTACATTACATTGCGGTTTTTACAATGCAAGTCATTGTAACGACTTGCGTTGGAGGGCGCTGGACTTAGGAATAGTATAATTTACTATTCCAACTCCAGTCTACGTACAGTAGGGAAGGTGTTGGAAAGTAAATTATACTATTCCTTGTCCTAGAGCGCCATCCAGTGCAAGTCCTTGTAATGACTTGCGTTATGAAAACCGCGATGTAATAGCATCACAATGTAACCCCTGCGTTGTAAACAATGTTTCCCTCAGCCCAGTCACAGAGCTGGGTTGAATTCATCATCGTTCTTTAACTCACTTTGCCAACCCAGTTCAGAGCCAGGCATATCCAAATGAGTCTTGACCCTGTTCCTAATGGGAACAGTCCAGCTTGGACTGCCAAACCAACTCTTCCCTGGACCGAAAACAGGCATCCTGGGACCGGTTTCAGGATAACACCCCTTATCAGTCAGGCTAGCTTGAATCCAGTGACAAATTGAGCAAGTGACCCATGTCTGGGCATACCTTGCCACCTTAGGGTAAGCAAAGCAAACACAAGGAGATGATGGACGGAGCACTGAAACTTTTTAGACACTGACCCCCAATAACAGATCTGTGTTGAATCCATCATTGTTCATTACCTCACTTCACGACCCGAGTTCAGATGCAGCCATATGAAAAATCAGTCTTAACCCTGTTCCTTATGAGAACAGTCCAGCCCAAACTGCCAAGCCAGGACTTCCCTGTACCTGAAACAAGCATCCTGGCTCCGGTTTTGTGGTAACACCCCTCATCAGCAAGGCGAGTTTCAATCCGGTGGCAAAGCCAGCAGGGACTCATGATGTTTGGGTATACCCTGCCAATTTAGGGTGAACAAAGCAGCCACAAGGAGATGATAGATAGAGCGCTAAAACTTTTCAGACACTCACCCCCAATCACAGATCTGGGTTCAATCTATCATTGTTCTTTAGATAATTTTGCCACCCAAGTTCAGACCCAGCCATCATCAAACCAGTCTTGACTGTGTTCCTAATGGGAACGATCCAGACCGGACTGCCAAGTCTGGTCTTCCCTGGACCGAAAATAGGCCTCCTGGACCAGTTCCAGGGTAATACCCCTCAAGTGAGCAAGGAACCCATGTCTGAGCTTACCCTGCCAACTTAGGGTCAACAAAGCAAACACAAGGAAATGATGGACAGAGCGCTGAAACTTTTAAGACCCTCACCCCAGTCATAGAACTGTGTTTATTCCATCATCGTTATTTAGCTCATTTGGCCACCCCAGTGCAGTCCCAGCTATACAGAAACCCGTTGTGACCCTGTTCCTTATGGGAATAGTCCATCCTGAACTGCCAAGCCAGATCTTCCCTGGACCGAAAAAAGCATCCTGGGACCGGTTTTGTGGGAAAACCCCTCATCAGCCAGGCTAGCTTGAATCCAGTGGCAAAGTAAGCAATGGACCCATGCCTCCCTCTGCATATCCTACCAACTTAGGGTGAACAAAGCAAACACAAGATGATGGACGGGGCACTGAAACTTTTCAGACACTCACCCCCAGTCACAGATTGGTGTTGAATCCATCATCATTTTTTAGCTACTTTTACCACCCCAGTTCAGATCAAGCCATATGCAAATCAACCTTGACCCTATTCCTAATGCAACAGTCCAGGAACTGCATGGAACTGCAAAGCGAGGTCTTTCTTGGACCAGAAACAAGCATGCTGGGACCGGTTTCGGGGTAACACCCCTCATCAGCCAGGCTAGCTTGAACCCAGTGGCAAAGTGAGCAAGCAACCCATGTCTGGGCATACCCTGCCAACTTAGGGTGAACAAAGCAAACATAAGAAGATAGTGGACAGAGCGCTGAAACTTTTCTGACACTCACCTTCAGTCATATACCCTGCCAACTTAGGGTGAACAAAGCAAACACAAGAAGATAGTGGACAGAGCGCTGAACCTTTTCTGACACTCACCTCCAGTCATATATCTGGGTTGAATCGACCTTCGTTCTTTCGCTCACTTTGCGACCCCAGTTCAGATGAAGCCATATGCAAATCAGTCTTAACCCTGTTCCTTATGGGAACAGTCCAGCCTGAATTGCCAAGCCAGGTCTTCCCTGGACTGGAAACAAGCACCCTGGGACCGGTTTTGGGCTAACACCCCCCATCAGCCAGGCTAGCTTGAATCCCGTATCAGTTTCAAAGTGAGCAAGGGACCCTCACCTGGGCATACCCAGCCAACTTAGGGCGAACAACGCAAACACAAGGAAATGATGGACGAAACGCAGAACCTTTTCAGACACTCACTCCCAGTCACAGATCTGGGATGAATCCATCATCGTTCTTTAGGACACTTTGCCACCCCAGTTCTGACCCAGACATATGCAAATCAGTCTTGACCCTGTTGCTCATGGGAACAGTCCAGCCTGAACAGCAAAGCAAGGCCTTCACTGGATCTAAAACAAACCCTCACCAGCCAGGCTAGCTTGACTTCAGTGGCATGGTGAGCATTAGACTCCTGTCTGGGCATACCCTTTCTACTTAGGGCGACAAATGAAGAAAAACACAATTGATGGACGGAATGCTAAACAATGTCAAACATTAACCCCCACTTCAGAGATCTGGACCTAAATCCGTTTTTTTGCACACCATTCCATTTCAGATTAGACCCAGCAATATTTAAATCAGTCTTGATCCTGCTCCCCTTGGTAATAGGGCAGCCCGAAATGTCAGTCCAGGTCCTCAGTGCAGCGGCAACAAGCATCCTGCAACTGGATTCAGGGTATCACTGCTCATTAGCCAGGCTAGCTTAACTCCAGTGGCATGGTGAGCACAGGAGCCACATCTGGGCATACCATTCCGACTTAGGGTGACAAATGCAAAAATAAATATTAAAGGACAGAATGTAGAACAGTGTCAAACCTTCACCCCCAGTACAGAAACCTGGGCTTGAATCCATTCCTTTTTTACACACCGTGCCAGTCCGAACTGCCAGTCCAGTTCTTCCCTAAACCGGAAACAAGCATCCTGGTACAATTTTTGAGGTATTACCTGGTGCCCACTGGTACAATATGCACTGTGTTGGAGACCACTGTAGGCTCACAGGTGCCTCCATAATATTTTCTCTACAATCAAAACCGCCCTCCTCTAGACATGCCTGTGTATTTATTGTAGAATAGGATCCCATCCACAGGATAAAGAGTCACCAGTAGCAAGGTCCAAGCTCAACTGCCTAGCTAGTCTAAACATCACAACTACAGAATCTGTACAGAGCATTCTAATGCATGTGGCAACCTGGCAACAGGCTGCATAACCAAGATGCTCAAGATGCCACAATGCCCCAGGCTTTACTGCCTCTTCTGATGCTGTCTCCTCCGCTTCACATTTTAGCTTCATGACCATGCATTGCCACCAACTCCCAGAGCCTCCATTCCTGCGCCAAGGACTTACCTCCACAATCGCCAGTCATCACTGCAGATGCACTGTCGCCATGCTGCCCCATAATGTGGGACTTACTTGGCGAGGGCAAATAGGCAGCAACGGCTGCTGCAGCACCACCACCAGCTTCCCTCCTGGCCCAAGCATCCTCCAGCAGGCCAGGCCACATAAAATGATGCCACCTGGCCACTCACAGCATGTTCAGGGCCTTATGTGCTGAATCAAATTAATTCTTCTCCATACTAGTGGCTTCAGTTAAGTAAGTAAATTATACCTTGACTAAAATTGAATTGCCTAACACACCCCTCACTAAGTGCATACTGCTAATGGCTGCATATACTAAACAGCAAATGATATATACACTTATACTCAAGCCCTGCTCCCACCACCTCATAACGTATTCCTGACCCTCTTTCCTTTTGGCCCGACACAATTGCCTTAAGAATCTGGGGGGATATGGCTGTTGCCTTTGCTCCCCTGGAGCCCACATTGTCAGACATACTTGCACATGCTTGTTGATGCATGGATATCCATGCCAACAAAAACAGAAATTGTCAAAGCTAATATCATGGCCATTTAGGGACATATGTACCATGCATGTTACAGGTCGCAAATGGCCTATCAGTAAAATGCATGTTCAAATGTACCAACACTATTTTGTGAGTCAGTAACCTTTAAGGAAAACGGGCTGCATTTCAAAAAATAAAAACTGCTTTATTTAAAAACAGTCACACACATGGTGGTCTGCTGACCCCAGCAGACAACCATCCCTGTGAGCGCCAGCCATTTCTAGTGGGTCACTAATTGCAAGCTGCCTCATGAATATTAATGAGGCAGGGCCCTTGGACCCACTATGGGAATCACAAACAGTGTCTGAGACACTGTTTTACATTAGGTTTTGAAAAAAAATGACAGTCGTACATGTGGCCATCAAACTCGACATATATTGGCTCTACCAATGCTTCTTCCCAATATTTTGCTGATAAGTAATAAAAATGGGGGTCTCTAGTTGGCAATGGTTTGCACCTTTGTCCAAGTAGGGGCAGTTTTTCCTAGTCAGGGAAAGGGAGTTACACTCCTAAAATAACCCTTGCTCACCCCCTTAGTAGCTGGGCACAAGCGGTTAGGTTTTTCGCAGAGACAGTGTGTAAAGCATTTGTTCATACCCAACAGTAATACAGTGAAAACACTACAAAAGGACACCAGACCAGTTTAGAAACATATCCAATATTTTCAAATATCAAAAACAAGACCAAAATGTAAAAAATCCTAAATATAGTACTTAAAAAATATGCACTTTACAAAAATACTACAAATTGCAAAACAAAATGTAAAAACACAGTTCTTTCGAGTTGGTAGCTCCATTGGGGGCTATTGCAGTGCTGTACACAACAGAATCCAAGAGTTCAGTCGGACTGCGATGGTCAGGGGCATCAATAGACTAATAAACAGTACCATTTGTATGGCGGCTGACACTGTGGTGCGGGACGGTCGTGGCAACCGTCGCGGTTGCAATGTGAAGAGAAGCAGTGCAGCATGTGGTGCTCTCAAGGAGGGGTGCAGGCAGTGGCTCGGTAACAATCGTCCAGCGTCGTCAGTGAGACCAGAGCTATGATGCGGAGTTAGGCGGTGCTCATTGCGGTGCTAGCAGGTCACAGTGCAAGCAACAGGGCCAGCTAGCAGAAGCTGGTGTCAGTGGGACATACTGCAGTGTGGGACAAGGCAGTGCATCATGAAACTTACGAGTGGTGCTCCAAGCCACAATGCAGTCACAGGTGTCAGTCAGCAGACATCGACTGCGTCGGTGAGACCAGGGCGGTGAAGTGAAGTGAAGTGGTGCGGAGTGCAGTGCCCACAGGTCATGGTGCCAGCAGCGGCTCAGTGGCATTGGTCATCGGTGAGACCAGGGTTGGGGTGTTAGATGTCCCAATGCCTCTGCAATGGCTTCAGGACATGGAGCCAGTGACGGATTCGGGCGCCTTTCCCTTCTCTATGGCAACTGAAACAGCTGTTCCAGATGCGGTAGCCAGAGGTTGGTGAAGTCTTTGCAGTCCCTGAGACTTCAGAACAGAAGGCAAGCTCTACCTCAAGCCCTTGGAGAGACTCAGCACAAGTAAAGAGAGTTCAGTCCAGTCCTTATTTACCTGCCCAAGGCAGAAACAGCTACTGGAGGCCAACCCAACAAAGCAACAACACTGCAAGAGGCAGTACTCCTCCTGGCACCTCGTCCAGCTCTTTTTCTAGGCAGGTTACTTGATTCCAGTGAGTTCTAAAATTCTGGAGTCTGGGCCCTAATATTTATTCTCAACATTCCTTTGTTCTTTCAGGAAGAGAGTGTCTGTGCTTAGTCCAAACCATTTTGGTCCTCTCTGGCCCAGCTTCTCAGCACAAGGTGCAAGGGAAATCTCTGCCCACGACTCTAAATGTAGATCAGGCCTATTCAGGTGCTAGTGAAAACTCATTCCACTACTCTGAATATAGCCCAGGCCTATTCAGCCCAGCCCTGACTCATTCAGGAAAGGCAGATCACACATCAAGCCCCCCCCCCCCAGTGGCTGGATGAGAGAATGTGCATCCCCAGCCCCTGTCAATCCAAAGCCAGACAGTCAATCCACAAACCAGAAGATGCACATAGGATGGTTAAGCAAGAAAATACCCACTTTCTAAAAGTGGTATTTTCAAACACACAATATAAAAATCTTTACTAAAAGATGCATTTTTATATTCTGAGTTCAGGCATACTAAACTACTTCTGTCTATCTGGTTCCAATGGAAAGATATACTTCTAAGATGTTATAAATAACCTCCTATTCCATCCTTTGGGACAGATAGCCATGCAGTGATGAAAAACTAAACACACTGTAATTCGCTACGTGGACATGTCACACGCACCAGCACATGTTCTACCTTTAACATACATAGCACCCTGCCTACAGGGGTAGCTTGGGCCTTCCTTTGGGGTGACTTACATGTAAGAAAATAGAAGATTAGGGCCTGGCAAGTGGGTGCACTTGCTAGGTCGACATTGCAGATACAAACTGTGTGCAGACACTGCAGTGGCAGGTCTGAGAACCCTTTTCAAGGCTGCTTGGGTGGGTGGCACAAACAGTGCTGCAGGCCCACTAGCAACATTTGATTTAAAGGCCCTTTCACTCTCAGTGCACTTTACTAGGGACTTACTTGTAAACCAAATATGCCAATCATGGTAACACCAATCCATAACACATTTTACAGTTGGAGCCCTTGCACGTTAAAATCGAACAGCAGTTCAAAAGTACACAGAGAAATAAAACCCGCAAAAACAGAGTCAACACTGGCAGGTCAGAAATCAAAAAGCCAAGGGAAACAAGTCAAAAGATGCCATGTCTAACACATGTACCCTCCAGCTGAAAGCAGGGAGAACTAACCACCCTCTTGGGAGTTCTCTTCACTAAGGCAGAAGAACCTGGACAGACATCAGCTTTGGCACGTTCTGTGCCAGGGCTGGGTTCCACCTTAAAGTCTCAAAACATCAATGAAGGAGGAAAAAGAAGAAGGTTTGATCCATTCTGCTTCCTTAGGCAAGAGCAAAAAATCAATCACTCGATGAACTAGAGCCAGCACAAGTCCTCATGACGGCAAGACCGCTACAGGTCCTCCAGGCTCATTGAATCCTCGATGCCGCCATAATCATACTGATTTAAGGTATAGATACAACAGATCTACCTATTAACCATAAAGGTGGTGAGTAAACCACTTTTTCACAGTTAGGAGCCAGAATGAGCACCTAATCGATTGGTCCTGAAGAAAGCCTCTAGAGTTACCAGGAGGCTGAAACATGTCTACCGCTTTAACTAGTGCGATAGGCAAGTAACTAGGTCTATAAACGCACGTCTTTGTTTTTAGTTTCCTATACCAGTGATCTACAGAATAAAACACAAGAGTCTTGGCATAAGGAATTTTATTTCACACTCACCTGAGCACCAACAGGCCCTCTTTTTATCTCTGGCCACTACTGTGACTCCAGTTGGTCTTACTCCATGTGGAAGTCAGCATAACGTACAAAGGAAAAGACCAAGAGCCAGATGTAGGTGGGAGACTTTGGCAATTTACCGGCCGGTAACGGCCGAATTCGGCCGTTACCAACCGGTAAATGGGCATTGAGATGTAGGGGAATAAAAAACATGCATTTTCGGTAATTTTACCGATTCGGTAATTTTACCAATTCGGTAAAATTACCAATTCTGTATATTTTACCGAATCGGTAAATATACCGGTCGGTAAAATTACCGAAAATGCATGTTTGGTATGTAGGTGCCAATTTTAACATTGACACAGGGCTTTGAAAATCAGTATTTTACCATGCAATACAGTTGCATGGTAAAACACCGATTCAGGTGTACATGCACATCTGTGCATGTACACCTGTGCCATGTGTCACACACACAAGCCTAAAACAGGGGTGCCAGAGGGTGTCAAAGTGACACCCCCTGCACCATTGCAAAATTCGGTATTTACCGATTCGGTAAATACGGCATCGGTATTTGATATTGAATCCTATGGGCTTCAAGGCCCATAGGATTCAATAACAAATACCGATTCGGTATTTACCGAAACGGTAAATACCGATTTTTACCGATTCAGTAAAATTTACCGAATTGGTACCTACATTAGAAATACCTACTCTTAATTACCGAATCGGTAAAATTCGGTTATTAAGAGTCGGTATTTCTGATTTTGCTACATCTGCCCCCAAATGATAATGCTGTTGCGGCATTGAATGGCGGAGAATCAAGATATACCGTCTGACGCCTGTGTCCGCATATGAGGGTTTTTTAGAACGATGGCTCCTCCCACATTATCCTAGACCCTGGTAACACAGGACAAGTGGTCTATTCTCCCCCAACTTGATTTTTTGTTCCACCCTAAACTCCATTACCTGTAAGAAGATGTACCACCTCAACAGTTTTCGGTTCTCACCCCTCATTTGCATTATGCATCTGAGGGGCCTGTAATCTGTCTGAACTCTGAGTGAGTCCTAAACAGGTAGTGTCTTAGCTTCTTCAGTGTCCAGACCACAGCAAAAACTTATTTTTCAATGGCACTCCACCTCTGTTCCCTGTGGAGTAGTTTCCTGCTAAGGAACACTACAGCCTGGTCTAGGCCCTCATCGTTCAGTTGTGAAAGCGCCATTCCCACACATGCTCCAAAGCATCACTCTGCACTAAGAACTCCTTGGAGAAGTCAGGTGCCTTGAGTATGGGCACCATGCACATGGCTGCTTTCAGAGTATCAAAAGCTTTCAGGCCGGCATCAGTCCAGATCACTTTCCTGGAAGTCAGCTCTCTCAAGGGGGCAACAGTGGTACAATTGCCCTTAACAAATCTCCTGTAGTGACTGGTGAGACCTAAAAAGGCTCTCACCTCTGTCTGGGTCTTCGAGGGCCCCCAAGCCAGAATGGTGTCAATAATGAGCTGTAGGGGTGCCACTTGGCCGCTTCATACCTGGTGCCCCAAGAACATCACAGAGCCCTGCCCGATCTGGCACTTGATGGCCTTGATAAACTAAATTGATGCAAATCGGACTTGCACAGCCGGGTATACACAAATTATGAACTTTTTGATTGGTTTGTGGCGTGCTACCTGGGAAGGACGCTGTCTGAACCAATACAGCGTGAACAGTGACACTAATACAAAGCTCCCCCCACTTGGAAGAAGACTCCCTGGTGCACAGCACTGGAAGACACGATGTGTCTTATAAACAGTTCAACACATTAAATCCAAATGTTCAACTTGACGTATCAAAGAGGTTCCATGATTATTTAATTCATATCATTTGAACAGTTCATCAATATTCTGAGGCAACGTATAAATCATCCAACTTAAAGGGTCATCCTGCAATTACTTGTCCCAATGCATTTCGGGCTGATGACTAGCCCTTCCTCAGGGGACAGCTCTACAAATGCAAACAGAAAAAATAACCTGATGTAATAGAGATTCAATTACAGCTAATCTATCACATAGGCAAGATCTAAATACATGCATGATGGAACACATATGCGTGAAGAAACTAAATTGTGGGGTCACAAGAACTAGACTAAGTTAGAAACCTTAATACCAACAATGCAAATATTCCATTATGAGCAACCATTTTAGGAATATCATCACTAAACATTGGTCATTACTAAGTCTTGAACCGGATTTTCAGGGAATCTTTACACAACCACCGATGTTTGCTTATACCAGGGGTCGCAACCTCAAGGAAATCTTGTCCAAACCCAGTGCACAGATTGAATCTGAATCTTACAAAGGCTTGAGACCGTGCTACAACTGTAGCAATTGTAATAACTGCATCCAGGGCAACACCACCAACCATCCCATGAAGGGTCACCCCATTAAACTGCGAGTGAATGCGGCCTGCAACTCCTATAACTTGATTTATATGTTGAAATGTCCTTGTGGCAAATGCTACATCGGCCACACGGAGAGAAAAATCAGAACCCGCTTACTTGAGCATAAAAGCAATATAAGGACTGGGAACATAAAATCCACGATTGCTGTACATTTCATGGAATACAAACATTCAGTAGCCCAGCTCAAGTTTCTAGTACTGGAACAAGTGACACCGACACACAATAACAAACAGGCTCTGTTGAAAAGGGAAAACCTTTTGATCCGCTATATGGCGACGATGCAACCACACGGTTTAAATGACCGGATGGAATTTTTGTGTTACCTATGATTCGTTTTGTGTTTACTTTCATTGCTGATGACATATGTGGACATTTGTGTGATTTTGTTCATTGTGATGTTTTTTGGGTTAATATTCCTTAGATTTTCTATACATAGTCACCTTTGCACTTATTTATTTATTTATTTTATTTATTTATATTCTTGTAGCGCGCCTGAATCAGCCCCGAAGGGGTATCTCCGCGCGTAGCTTCTGCGTGAGTCGAAGTACTTATTGAGGGGAACGGCAGTGTAAGGAGCAAGGTGAATTAGTCTTGGGTAAATAGGTATGTTTTTAATTTTTTCCTAAAAGAGAATAAATTGGAGATGTGTCTCAGTTGTGGTGGGAGGGAGTTCCATAGCAGGGGGCCTTTGAGAGAGGGTGCTCGGCCACCCTGTCTCGCTCTGGTGACTTTAGGTACATGCATCAACATGGTGTTGCTGGAGCGCAAGGCACATCCAGGAGAGTAGGGGACAGAAATGTCTTTTAGGTATTTGGAACCGGACCCATAAATGCATTTATGCATTATGCAGCAAAGTTTGAAATTGACCCGTTGTTGCACTGGAAGCCAGTGAAGGTGGGAAAGGAGAGGGCGTGACGGGGTACGGGGGGGGGCATTCAAGATGAGTCTAGCAGCGGTGTTCTGCACCACCTGCAGTCTGCATAGTTGTTCTTGGTTGGCGGAGATGAGCAGACCATTGCAATAGTCTACCCACCCGAGTACTAGTGCCTGTACCAGCGTTTTCCTGTGGATGTCTGGCAGGAAGGGGAAAATGCGCCATAGGAGACCAATTATTCGGAAACATGTTCCAGTGACTTGACTGACATGGTCTTTTAAAATCAGTGTTTGGTCCAGGCGTACTCCCAGATTTTTGATGGTCTGTTTGGGCACAGGAACAGGTCCTAGCTCAAGTGGCCACCAATCCGGAGACCAGAGCAGGGTGGCCCCTCCAAACAACATGACTTCGGGTTTTAGTCACGTTGCATTGGAGGAAGTTCTGGGCCATCCAACCTGCCACAGCTCTCATGCCATTTTGAAAGGATTGCATGACTGCAGGTGTGATAGTTTGGAAGGGAAATAACAGCTGGGTGTCGTCAGCGTAGGAGATTGGGGAGAACCCGTAAGATCTTATAATCTCCGCTAAGGGGGCCACATATACGTTAAATAACGTGGGGCTCAGGCATGAGCCCAGTGGCACACCCTTAGTGAGCTGCCTACAGATAGATTTGTGGGAGCCTAATTTGACACCCTGTTGTCTATCTGCAAGAAAGCTTTCAAGCCACGCAAGGGCGGTCCCTTTTACTCCCACTCCTTTCAAGCGGTCGAGAAGAATTTTGTGCGACACCGTGTCGAAGGCAGCGGACAAATCCAATAGCACCAGAATCACTGAGCTCCCCCTGTCAAGTGACATTCTGATGTTATCTGTCACTGACAAGAGGGCTGATTCGGTGCTATGGTTGGGCCTAAAACCAGATTCTGAGTGGTCTAGGCCGCCCGCTGCCTCGCTGTAGCTAGACAGGTGTGAGTTGACATGTTTCTCGGCCAGCTTGCTGAGGTATGGTAGGAGGGAGATGGGCCGGAGGTTGGAAAGCTCCATCCAGGGGAGAGCCGCGTTCTTGCGGATGGGGCTCACCACCGCTCTTTTCCATTCAGTTGGAACATGTCCCTTCTTCAGAGACTGATTAATTACATCTTGAATGTGTGGACCTAACAAGGTACTGAGGGAGGTTAGGGTTTTAACAGGGAGGAGGTCGTCCGGAGACCCGGATTTTACATGGGTCATAAGTGTGAATAGCTCTTCATTATTGATAGGAGGGAATGTGGTCAACGTGAGGTTAGTGTTGTCGGTGGAGGGGAGAACAGTCAGAGTATCATTGCCTATTTGAGATGCTAAGATTTTGTCATAAATGGACTCTATTTTATTTTCGAAGTATAAAGCAACTTCCTCACATAGACTTTGTGAGAAGTCATCTGGACTTACGCAAGCTGTAGGCTTGACAAATGTTTCAAGGATCCTATAGAGTTCCTTAGCGGAGTTGCCGGATTCCGTGAGCTGTTGGGCAATGTTGTTTTTGCGGGCAGCTTTGATATGTTTGTAGAAGTTTGTTTGAGCTGCACGATGTGCCTTCTTGTTATCCTCTGAGTGTGATTTTCTCCATCTCTTCTCTATCCTCCTACATTCTTGCTTCTCTTTTCTGAGAGCCTCGGTGTACCATTTTTCCTGCTTGGCCACAGGGAATTGTTTAAAAGTTTTCAAAGGAGCAATTTTGCCAATGGCTACCGTAAGAGATTGCTGGAACATAGTTAGACTATGTTCTACTTCCTCAGTGTCTTTAATATTAGGTTTTTCCCACACCTTTTGTAATGCCTCTAGTGTAAGTTTGTGCCACTGTCTGCGCACAGTAGGGGGTGAGGATTTTTTATGGGGGCCTTTATTGACTTTAAAAATGGTAAATTGTAATAAAAAGTGATCGGACCAATCTAATTGGGTAGGTTCGTGACAGGATATATTGTCAAAGTTGGTATATATCAGGTCAATACAGTGTCCAACTTCATGTGTGGGACCCTGGTTCATTTGTGTGAGGCCAATGGTTGTCAGGTCAACAGACAAACTTTTGGCCCCCGTGGATTCCGGTTGGTCGGTGTGTATGTTAAAATCTCCAAGGAGAAGGAAGTCCTCATTGGCTCGTATGTGAGGGCCTAAAATCTCTAAAAGAGATATAGAAAATCTGGGGCATGTAAATGGAGGTCTGTATATAAGTGCTCCCTTACTGGTTTTTCTGTTAGGAAAAGTAATTCTATAGACCATTATTTCCAAGTCTTCATCTTTGTTTGTTTTTCACTCGTTTCCTTATATTCATCTGAGCACTCAGTTATATTTTCTTATCGTTCCAACATGACACTCACAACCTCTTGAGACCCGCAGTCCTCTTTCTATTGCTTCGCTCTCGCGACACGTTTCCGTTTAAACTCACCCGGTAGCAGAGCACTCGGGGTTCCTGGTTATTGCGTCGTCATGAAACGGAGTGCATTGCGGCTAACTTGTAAGTACTCTTTCACGGGGGACCACCTCTAACTTTCTATTGAATGCCGTTACACTCTTTATATGACCCGCATATCCTTGCGCTTTTTTCTCAGATTGGGCGTAAAACATATCACGGATGTCTTTGCACCGTGAGTATTGGACATTGGCTAATATGAATCTCTTGTTGATTCGAAATCTTTTGGTATTCTGGGTGATGAGATCTGATTTAACACTTATTTTCTTAACTCGTTTTCTTGTCAGTGCACGCGGTTGGTTCTGAATGCTTTTCACGAATCACTCTTTACAAGCTTTGGTTGCACTTGGTTATTTTTATTAGTTGCATTGTTGGTATTAAGGTTTCTAACTTAGTCTAGTTCTTGTGACCCCACGATTTAGTTTCTTCACACACATGTGTTCCATCATGCATGTATTTAGATCTTGCCTATGTGATAGATTAGCTGTAATTGAATCTCTATTACATCAGGTTATTTTTTCTGTTTGCATTTGTAGAGCTGTCCCCTGAGGAAGGGCTAGTCATCAGCCCGAAATGCATTGGGACAAGTAATTGCTGGATGACCCTTTAAGTTGGATGATTTATACGTTGCCTCAAAATATTGATGAACTGTTCAAATGATATGAATTAAATAATCATGGAACCTCTTTGAAACGTCAAGTTGAACATTTGGATTTAATGTGTTGAACTGTTTATAAGACACATAGTGTCTTCCAGTGCAGGGAGTCTTCTTCCAAGTGGGGGGAGCTTTGTATTAGTGTCACTTGATGGCCTTGACCATGAGGCCTGCCCTCTGCAGAGCCTTCAAAACTTCCCAGAGGTGATGCAGGTGTTCTTAGCAGCTGGAACTGGACACTGAAATCCTCCAGTCAAGCCAACATCTGCTTGACCAACCTCTGAAAGGACGCAGTGGCATTCTTCAACCCAAAGGGCATCACCCAAAACTAGTAGTGCCCCCTCTGGGGTTGAAAATGCGGACCTCTTCTTGGCCCCCTCAGTTAAGGCAATCTGCCAGTACCCAGATGTCAAATCAAATGTGCTGAGGAACTTGGCATCTGCCAACCGATAAATGAGCTCATCAGCCCTGGGGATGGGGAGTGCTTCTGGGTGTTGGCATTTAGCCTACGGTAGTCAACACATAACTGCAGTTCTGGAGTGGCACCGGGTGCAGCAGCCTTTGGGACTAAGACCACTGGGCTGGCCCAAGGGCTATTGGTGGGCTCTATCACCCCTAATGCCAACATCTTAGAGACCTCCTCTTTGATGCTGGCCCTGACCCGGTCAGTCAACCTATAAATCTTGTGTTTTACAGGAGGGCTGTCACCGATGTCCTCATCATCGGTACACCAGTGAGTAACACCAGGGGTCAGGAAGAATAGTGTGGCCAACTGTCCCAACAACTGGTGAAAGGCACCCTGCTGCTCTGGGGTCAGAGTAGGGGAGAAGATCTTACCTTCCACTGACCCATTGTGCTCCTTGATAGACAGGAGGGCAGGGAGAGGTTCTCTCTCTTTTTCCATCTGTCGCCAAGAGCATGCTTAATTTTGGACCACTCAAATTGAGGCTTGAGGCAGTTCACATGGAGGACCCTCAAAGGGTTCTAGGGAGTCTGTAAATTCCCCAGGTAGGTGTTATCAATTTTGCGCTCCATCATCTCAAAAGGCCCAGTCCACTTGTCCTGCAAGGCACAAGGTTCCACTGGTGCCAAGATCCACACTTTCTGGAGAGGCTGAAACTCTACCAGAGTGGCATTCTGGTCGTACCAGAGTTTTATCTCCTCCAGGCTTACTTCCAGATCCACCTGAGTGAGTTTTCTGAAGTGGGCAGTGTAATTTCTAAAGGCAAGCATGTAGCTAAATATATCCTGGGGAGTTTTCCTGAGAGCTGCCTCTCAGCCTTCCTTGACCAAACTAAGAGGTCCTCTCACAGGTTGCCCAAACAGAAGCTCAAAGTGACTGAATCCTAGAGACTTTGGTGGTACCTCCCTGTATGCAAAGAGAAGGCATGGCAAGTGGACGTCCCACGTATGCCTCATGGGTTCTGTTAGACCCTTGATCATGTCCTTCATGGTTTAGTGAAATCTCTCCACCAAACTATTACCTTGTGGGTGGTAAGAAGTGCTAAACCCTTCTACAGGGATATCATATACTTAGATATGAAATTGGTCCCAAGGTCAGAAATCACCTCTCTGGGGAAACCCACGTGGGAAAAGATCCCCATAAATGCCCGGCCCACCACTGGCACCATCATTGTCCTGAGAGGGATTGCCTCCGGATACCGGGTGGTATTGTCCACCAAGACCAGGATGTACCTTTTGCCCTTGGCTGTCTTGGGATCCAGTGGCCCCACAATGTCCAATACAAACCTTTTAAAAGAGGTTCCAACAACTGGAAAAGGTTGGAGAAGAGCGTTATAACATAACATAACATAACAGAAGAGCGTTATGCTTCCTCACACCTTCAATGTCAATGTGACTGCCTTTCGCATTTGAGGCTAAAAGAAGTGGGTGACACGCCTCTCTAAGGTCTTGTCCCTCCCCAAATGTCCTGCCAAAGGCACGTCGTGAGCCAGACCCAGTTGGCAGGTCCTGAAGCACTTTGGTACCACCAGCACACAGGCGGACCCAGGCTGAGTGACATTAGGCTCTCTGTACAGGAGACCATTCTCCCAGAAGATCCAGTGTGATCCACACTGATCACCAGCTCCCTGGTTTGCACCCTGCTGCTGCAAACCCTCCAAAGAAGGACATACATTCTTCTCCCTGTAGAATTACTCTCTGGTAGGACCACCTTCTTGCTGCTAATGGGTCCCGCACAGAGATGTCCCCCAGTTCAGTTACTTGCTCCCATGTAGGTACCGGGGTGTTCTCCTCAAAGTTAGCCTCTTCCCAGTCCGTGGGAACTTTGAGGGCTGGTTTCCTGCACCTCCTGCCCTTTCTCTTGTCAGGGACCTGGCCACTGTTTGAGGCTCCAGGCCCTTCTGATTACCCTTTCTGGATTCCATTGACCGAGTGGACACTGATGCCCACTCTGGCAACCTAAACATCTCCAAGTGAGACCTAAGCTCAACTTCATTCCACAAGGACTGCTCCAGGTTGTTACCTAGCAGACAATCTACTGGCATGGTAGGGCACACAACCACCCTCAAGGGACCTGAGACCCCCCCATTTAAAGGGAATCTGCAGCAACATACACTGACGCTCTGAGTTGTCTACCGCAACTACTTGGTGGAATGCCCCGGGGACTGCCTGCTCCTCAGAGACTAGTTGACACCGGACTGAGGTCACCCTGGCTCCAGTCCCTCTGAGAGCCTCTATTCTTTTCCCATTGATGGTGACCCAGGTGCTGTATTTCTTTCTGTTTGGGGCACCTGGTTTCCTGGGATCATCTCACTGCCCCATACTGAGATGAGGGTAATTTCTGTATGATCTCCACCCTCCTGTGTGTACCCCTCCTCCCCAAGTGCTACACTAGCCAACAACTTGGTCTGTCCACCAGTGGGTGGCTTTGCCCTCCTGGGCAACTTCAAATTACCCACCAGCTCACAGGCATAGCACTTGCGGAGGCCAGTCACTACAGGCTTGCTTGAAGAGACCACTGCTTTTTTGTCTCCTGGGGGGGGGGGAACCTTTACACTGAGTATTAGTTTTGGGCCCTTTAGAGAACTCCTGTGCTTTACCCTTGACCCCCCACTCTTCTGCTAGGGACCCTGCCCACCTTTGGCTGAGTCTCCCCCAAATGTTTTTTGTGGACCCTGGTACTCATCTAGCGGTTCGCCTCTATAGCAAGTTTCCAGGGGTCAGTCAGCTCACTATCAAACAAGTGCCGGCGCTGCTCTGCAAAACATAGACGAGACAAGTGCTTCAATGCAATGAAGTTGTAGAGCCCCTGAAAATCTGTCACATTACTCCCTTTCACCCCACCATCCAGTGACCTGCAAAGCAAATCCACACATTGCAACCGAGTGTTTGCATCAGTTTTCTTATTCGATAGCCCTAAACTGATCCCTATATTTTTCAGGAGTAAGACCATACTGATGAGAAGGGCCTCCTTCATGTCAGCATAGATGAGGTTACACCCCTAACCCCAAAGCCACTTAATTGTCCTGTGCTCCTTCTGGGATTAGAGGCCAACATTTTGCCCGCTATTCTTTTCAGTGACCACATTTATGTGGATAGACGCCTCTTAACCCTGAAACCACCTTTGTATGTCACCCCCCTTAGAGAACTCCTTGCCTACATTCTTGGGGATATGCACAATTCTATCCGCCTGCATTGATGAATTGCTGCCACCATCCGTGCTGGGCCTACTCTTTAGCTCCAGCTCCTTAAGACTACGTTCTTAATCCAAGATCATTTTGCTTTCCTCCATGGCTATTCTTTTGTCTTCCTTTCATTCACCATCTGGAGTCTTTCCAATTCAGACTTCCTTGCTTCCCACCTGTCTTCCAGCTCCTCTGGGGACAAGTCTCTGCTGCCTGGCCTGGAGGGTTCCCTTTTTCCCAAAAGCACATTCACCCAAGGAATAGGCTCCTCCACCTCCCCACCGAGATCTCCAGACTACCCAATTGCATGTCTGGCTGCAACCCAGGCCCTTATCGCCTTTTGTAGCTCCTCTTTCCTGGTGAGGCCTCCGACTTGGACCTTTAGCTTTTTGCAAATAGCCTTCAACTCTTTCACGTTAAGTATTCCAACCTATCCTACTTGAAGGCCACTTCCAAGGATGCAACAGATGATACTCTTGATTCAGGCATAATGAAGTAGCAAGTTCAAACGGGCAAGATCAAAAATAGGCCTAAAATAAAAATAACCAGTATGTGGCACATATTGGTCCATGATATGGTGGTAGTGTACACCAATTGCTGTAAGTCAAGTGCAAACCCAAGTCCTATCCTCACCGCTGACAACAATTGTTAGAAATGGGGGTCTCTAGTTGGCAATGGTTTGTATCTTTGTCCAAGTGGGGACACTTCTTCCTAGTCAGGGTAAGGGAGTTAAACTCTTAAAATAAACCCTGCTCACCACCTTGGTAGGTTGGCACAAGGAGTACGGCTTATCACAGAGGCAGAATGCAAAGCATTTGCACATAACCAACAGTAATACAGTGAAACCACTACAAAAGAACACCACACCAGTTTAGAAAATATCCAATATATTTATATATCCAAAACAAGACCAAAACGACAAAAATCCAACATACAGTACTTTAAAAATATGCACTAGGAAAGAAGGCTTCCAATTGCAAAAATAACTTAAACACAGTTCTTCAGAGTAGGTGGCTTAATCCGGGACTACTGCTGTGCTGTGAACACTAGAATCCAAAAGTTCCGTCTGACCACTTTGGTCAGGGGCATCGACACACGCGTAAACAGTACCTTTTGTGTTGTGGCTGACACGTTGGTGCTGGCTGGTTGTGGCAACGGTCGCGCTTTGGATGTGAAGTGAAGTGGTGCAGCGTGTGGTACCCTCAAGGCGTGGTACAGACAGTGGCTCAGTGACGGTTGTCCAGCAGTGTCAGTGAGACCAGGGCTACAATGCGAAGTGAGGCGGTGCTGACTGGCCCCTTGCAAGCTACAGAGCCGGTTAGTGGGAGTTGCCGTCGGTCAGCCCAAACTGTGGTGTGGGACGAGGTGGTGTGTATTGGAACTTACGAATGGTGCCCCAAGCCACGATGCAGCCACAGATGTCGTAGTCAGGATGTAGCGACGGCGTCAGTGACACCAGGGCGGTGAAGGGAAGTGAGGTAGTACAGAGTACAGTGCCCACAGGTCACGGTGCAAGAAGCGGCTTTGTCGGGGGGTGGCGGCGGTGGCGGTCATTGTCGTCGGTGAGACCAGGGTTTCAGTATGAGATGTTGCGGTGCCCTTTGCGGTGCCTTCAGGACACGGAGGCAGTGGCAGAGTTGCAGATGGAGTCAGTTGTCTTTCCCTTCTCTGTGGCAAGGGAAACAACAGTTCCAGAAGCAGTACCCAGAGGTTGGTTAAGTCTTTGCAGTCCCTGAGACTTCAGAACAGGAGGCAAACTCTACTTCAAGCCCTTGGAGAGGCTCAGCACAAGTAAAGAAATTTCAGTCCAGTCTTTCTTTAACCGCCCAAAGCAGAGGAAGCAACTGCAGGCCAACCCAACAAAGCAGCAACACAGCAAAGGGGCAGTACTTCTGGCAGCTTATCCAGCTCTTTTTCTTGCCGTGTTCCTTGATCCCAGCGAGTTCTAAAGTTCTGGGCCGCAATATTTATACTCAAAATGCACTTGTTCTCTCAGGCAGAGAGAGTCTGTGCTTAGTCCAAACCAGTTTGGTCCTCTCTGGCCGAGCTTCCCAGCAGGAGGTGGAGACAGCATTGTCCAAGGCAGACAGGGCCTATTCAGGTGCAAGATAAATCTCTGCCCACCGCTCTAAGGGGCATATTCGCAAGGAGCTATTGCCGAATTAGCAGCACTTTATTGCAGCCAAAGTTGCGATGAATTCATCACCCCATTCGCAAGCTGGTGCTAACAGCCCATAGCACCAGTTTACCCACGATAGCAGCCGCAAAAAACTTCGCCACAGATGACCCCCTGCAACTATCGCTAATGAGATGCAGAGTAGGCGTTTCCGTGCAAAAAGCTGCAACAACACCACTCCGCAACATTTACAACGACTAGCCAAATCGGCGATAAGCCCCCAAAACATGTGATAAGGCGCATTAGCAGCAGGAAACTAACACCTCCTCAGACCTCGTGTAAAGTCAGACCACAGACTGCACCACAAAAGGGGGGCCAGCCCAGAGCCACACCTGAGCACCAAAAGATGACATGGAGCCACAGAACATGCTGCCTGGATACCCAAGAGGGCCACAACACCCATCGCCACCACCCCAGGAGCAACCCCCACACCCCGGACCACCACCGCCCCCCCCCCCCCCCCGAACAACACAGAGGCAGCGCAGACAAAGACAGCGACCCTCCGAAAATGCACCAACCTCACAGACCAAAGACAAGAGAATGTCATTGCCCACCACAGGAGCAAAAGGACAACCATCCTCTGCATCCTGACCACCATTGTATGCAGGCTGACGGTACCAATACAGCAGACAACCAACATCCCACCTCAGACCAAGCTGCTGGTAGTGATGCACCTGTTGGCCACTGGTACCCTCCGACCAACATCCGCAGGAGTCGGAGGAGTCACACAGCCAGCCCAATAGAAGTCCCTAACAACGGTCATGGATGACCTCATCAGCTTGGTGCCCCGCTATCGATATTTCGCCCACACTGCGCAGGTACAGCTGGAGACCATACAAGGCATCCATGCTACTGCTGTCTTCCTGTACGTGTCGGGGGCAATTGACTGCACACATCTCCTACTTGTGCCCCCTGGCAACACTGCACACAATAGGCGCAACATAAAGCGCACGTATCCCACCAATATCCAGGCAATATTGGACCACCGAGGAATCCCCGCCAACATCACCACCAACCCCCCCAGGCAGTGTGCATGAGCCCTACACCTTCCGACAGTCCATCATCAACCTGCGCTACCAGGATGGCACCCACGGAAATGCTCTGCTTGTTGGCAAATACCAAATGAACACACCACACACCTCAACTCCACAATCATGCAACTCACAGCACAGGAAATGCACACGTCACAAGATCACATTCAACATGCACACCCACAAGATACGACCGAACAACTTATTGATCATCAACCGAATGGCACCTCAGCCACACAATAGCACGATGTGGGAAGAGGTGGGGACCAGGCATGTGTGAAGGAGGCAAGTGACCCATGAATGAGAATGTACACAATGCAAGTGTGGCGTGGATGTGCTGGGCACACTGCAGTAGGCACCACTCAAATATCCATTTCGACACACACCGCTGGTGTATGAAGTGTAGTGGACAGTGGACGCAACCATGTCACCCCAGCCAGGGGGGAGCAATGTGGAAATGTAGCTTGTTACATCCCCCCCATAAGCGTGAGCGGAGTGGGCTGGCACGGCATAAGCCATGCCAGCATAGGGGTGTAAATAAAAGGCACGTAACTGTGGCTGACATTTCTGTAAACTCTATTGACCGCTACCCATGGCACATCACAGCGCTGACCTTGTGATCCAACTTCAACCGGGACAAAGCATCACACATCAATTAGAAAACCTAAACAGCGACTAAAAGACTCAAAATTAATGTGGAGTAATGAGGCTACCGCCTCGGTATCCAAAAACTCACCACTGTCAGAAGGCATCTGACAGACGAAGACAAGACACTCTCAGCGTGGTCCTCTTCTGGAATTCCCAACGTCTCTGCCAGGGTGGCGCCTCTCACCTTGCCATGAGGCCAGTGCTGTCGCTGTGAGCAGGGTTGCCTGCGATCGTGTGTGCCTGCTGCACCCCGGGACGTTGGTCCCCAAACCAGTCGTACCCACACCTGTGCACCTAGGCCTCAATGCCCACCTGCTGACACCTGAGGTCCGCTACCCTGGCAACCTGCTACGACCATCACGTCCTCCACGAGCAAGGCCCCAGTACTCCTTTCTCGTTGATGTACTCTACCTAGCAGGTCACACATTTGGAACTGAGTCTTGATCGTGCAATGGCCGGGTACACTTGGCAATGCAGACTTTAAATCACTATACTCCCTTCTAAGTGTTAACACCAAGTCTATGTTTAACATCACAACCACACATTTCTGTGGCCCCTTGCTGAAAACGCCTACCGCCTACACTAAGGTTGAGTTGGTCATACATATGGAACTGAGCATCGATTTTTCAATGGGAGAGTACATATTGCACAAAAAGAGAGGTGTAAGAGGATAACGCGTTCCAGTCAGGAGCAAAAAAGGATTATCGCTACGGAGGTGATCGAACACTACCGACAACTGCCCTGATGTCACTAACTCTGTGCATCGTGAGCCAATGACACATGGCTGTGGGCCACTGCTGACCGCTACCTCCGGCCTAGACTGCGGTTCAGTAGGTCACAGAGTCTTGATTTAGCAATAGCAGAGTTAATATCAGTTTACCAGCATCATCGCAGACTGCATCCCCTCTCAGCCCCGGTGACACTAAGTCTGTTCCCTGACATTCATGGACACTCACTTGGTGAGAGACATTCATGGACGCTCACTTGGGGAGAGGATGTAGCCTTAGGGCTAGAGTGGTTGCTCTCAAGGCTGGGGAACCCAGTTCAAGTCTCAGCAATGAATCTCAACATCCTGTGATTCTGGGCAAATCACTTAATCTCCCCATGCCTAACAACAAAAATATTGAACGTGTCCTTCTGTAATGAAACCGGTTCTCATGTAAAGCTCTCTGATACCCAAATTCTTGGGTCTAGGTCGCGCTATATAAAACTAAAAAAAAATAAAAAAACGTACTTGTCAGACATTGGACTAGGGGGTAGTTTCATCCTCTTGTAGCTGATACCGAATTGGTTCTGACAACGAGGCTGTCGCTTTCTACTCCACCATTTGCAGCTTCAGGATAAAAGCAGACCTCCCGCATCATGCCCTGGAGGACACCTTCCACTGTCCCCCGCAACCTCCGCTACCTTCGACCCACCCAGTCCGCGTGGCCCTACCTCAGTGCACCCCAAGTCACCGTCCCGTGGCAAGGTGACTGTGCCGACTGATGTGCATCTGGGGCCACTAACTCTGTGATGGTCAGGTCTGGGACCCCTTCTTCTGAGATATTGGATGGCCTGTGAGGTGATGGCCTTGGGGTCATCAACGCCATGTGTCTGTGGCCCTGAACTGTCCGTTGCCTCCGGCCTCAACTGTGGCCCACCAGGGCTCACACATCTAATCGAGTCCTGACCAGCCCAGATGTCGCATCACCACAGGAGGCACACGCTACCATTGCCAGGACCATCTCCAACTGCCATCTGCCAGAGTTGAAATGGTGGTGCTGGCAGACTGACTTAGTTGCTTGCACCTGTCGTGGATGCAATCTTTTGCCTGACCCCCTGCTCAGCACTCCAGGTGCCACTGACTCAGTGCACCGCAACCCATGGGCCTTTACTGATTGAGATTTGTGCTGTGGAGAGGTTGCGCAGGAATGCTACCTCAAGCAGCGTGGGAGACCTGGGACATGGATGAGGAAGATGATGCAGGTCTAGCACACCCCACTGCATCGGCATCAGGATTATCTCAAAGGGACACAATCCTAGACTTTTTCTTCATATGAGCGTGCTCAGCTCTAGTGCCCCAACCTCAGTGCACTGCAACTCACGGACACTTCTGTTTGCATGTTGGGTGACCTCTGGACTTGCTCCTGCTTCCTCCTTGTTGCTCAGCAGTTGAATCTGTTATGCAGGTGTTTTGTGTTTCTGTTGCACTGGTGTCCACTGTTCAAGTTGTTGCTAGCACCAAGCACTCCGTGCGGGCTGGCTTACACTCACCCCACATACATCCAGCAGAGGCGTCACTGTACAGGTGGCCCTGCCAATAAAGAGTCCGGGCGCACGTGCCCATTGCCAGTTCAAAATCATATCTTTGTATGTCCCTGTGGTCTTATTGTATGCATGAGGGTCCCGGTCCCTACAACATTACATTGTGCTGTGTACAGCGGGCACAGACACGTCACCATAGGCAGCAGGTTGGAGCTTGAACATGTAGATTTGTCGTCACCCACTCAATTTGTAAGGGTAGTGGCCTGGGCCATCATACGCAGAGACAATGTGGATGTGTGACTGCTATTTGCATGCCCCTGGGCGTGGTTATGTACTGTGAATGTGCATCTGCATATGTCTCAATGGCAGTGTGGGTCTCCTTTGTGGGGTGTAGGTGGTCCCTTAAGGATAATAGACACCAAAGTATGGGATCTAGTTTGCCTTCCATGGGCTTGGACCCCACCCACACCTGTTCGGCCACCTCCTTTTGCCGTGCTGACACCTGGCATTGCGGTGACATGTGTAGGTGGGTGAAGTCTCAGCACCAGCTGTGCTTGCGGATGCTTCCTTCTGTGTGGTCTGTTGCAGGGTCTGTGTTCTCCTCTAAGTAGCTTGGCTGCCCAGGTCCTGGTGGTCATTTGCATGGGATGTCCATGGGCTAATGTAGGTGTGGTTGTCCTCTCCGGCATTACAAATGTGTTGTCTTCTGTGCTCTGCTGGAGGTGTTGTGTGCCCCTCTGCAATGTGAAGGGAAGATGCATGTTGACATTGTGTTGACATGTATGTTGTCACATTGTTCTTGTTTATATGCAGACTGTATGACAATGTACATTGTGACTGGGAGGTGCTGAATATTGCTGCGGGACAGTGTACATTTGGACTACATGATGGATGTGAGGTCGTACACGTACATTTCCATTTCACACTTTCCAACTCTGTAAGATGCAGTAGGCATGTTTCTGTGCATGTGCGGAGCCAGTTGCGTCCTCTGTTCTGCAGTGTCAGGTTTGCGCTTTGTACCATGTTGCTGTGAATGTGGGTGTGCTGTTCTTGCTATGTGTGTGTTCTGCAGTGTGCCACGGGGATCATGGACATGATCCTGGGTAATTGTGGGTGTGTAGTGTGTTACACCTCATGGTGCATGTGTGCCATTGTGCCCATCTCCCCCGTCCCCCCAGTCTCTGGTCACTACTCACCCTGTTGATGTTGTGTCAGGTTCTCTCGAGCTATGTCTGTACTCCCTACTCCTTGCACCGTCTCCATGTTGATTACTGTGGCCTTGATTTCCTCCAGCTCTTCCTGTGGCGCAGGACTCCCACCTCCTGTCGCCATTGCAGCCTTCCTGTTGGCAGCGGGTTTAGGTTGTCACAACATGCCAGCTCTTCTTGTCCTTCTCGATTGGCCTTCTCTGCACTATGACTGCATTCCAGGTGGTCTACTTGTGGATCAGTTGATGGTAGTGTTCTGTCACCTCCGTGATGCTGATCTTGTTTTGCTGCGGACAGTCCCCGTCTTCCTCTCCCTCTTCTCCTTGGCCATACCTGTCCACGTTGTTCCTTGCTGGTGGTTGTGGGGGTTGTGGGGTTCGCATTAGCCTCTACGCTCGATGAGAGTGCATCCATGTTGCTATGTGCTTTGGATTGTTTCTCGTGTGTTTTTTCTGTAGTTTTTATGGTGCATTTTCCCACCAGACGCGTGGGATTTGCAGGCTTGTTGCTGGTTTTTGCTGCATTTTTACCGCGATTGGCCTCAACGCAAGATTTTTTGTGTTCGCGTCTCACATTTTTGCAACATGACGTCGATTTTAACGCAGACATTTGCTGCTTTATCTGGAGACTATCGCATGGTACAGCTGTGTTGAGAATGCTTGATTAACACAGCATCATTTTCCCACAATAAACTGCGATGTTGGAAGTTGCGTTTAGTAACTTTTGCGATGGTTATCACACGTTCTTGAGACAATGCCCCTAAATGTAGACCAGGAGGACTCTAATGCTAGTGAAAACTCCTTCCACTACTCTGAATGCAGCCCAGGTCTATTCAGCCCAGCCCTGACTCATTCAGGAAAGGCAGACCACACATCACTCCCACACCCCCATAGGCTGTCTGAGAGAATGTGCATCCCCAGCCCCTGTCACTCCAAAGCCAGAGAGTCAAAGCACAAACTAGCAACCCACTTTCTAAAAGTGGTATTTTCAAACACACAATATAAAAATATTTACTCAAAGATGCATTTTTATATTCTGAGTTCAGGCATCTGTCTATCTTGTCCCAATGGAAAGATATACTTATAAGTAACTCTGGGCGTAAAATCCACTCCGCTCGCAGAGTTTGTGGGTTTTTGGCAACTCCACGTTTAGCTTAAAACGCAGAGTTACCGAAAACTCTGAGCTCCGCAGCGGAGAGGAGGTTTTTTGTGTTCCTTGTATCAACATTTTTTTTTCGCCAGGGCGGGAGCAACCAACCTGGTTGACTGCGATCGCCAATGAGATTTCCCACAAGAATTGTTAGCTGGCTGCATGTTCCTGCGAGAGTGTGCGATCGCGAACACGTCATTCGAGTGTGCCATCGGGAATTCCTGCAGACGTTTTGTGAAGATCACGATACCGAACACACATCTTGCAATGTCGAGATGCATCTCTTTCGGGCAGCAACAAAACCTTCTCAAACAGTGATTTGGATTTAAAAAACTCCTAAGATTGACATTTGGCTCTACTCTTTTGTGCAAAGAGTCCTTTTTCTATGTTTACTTTTGTTTTTTTAAGAGGATGGAAGTCCCCAGATTCTCCACCTTCCTGTTCCTGTCCAGCTGGATGCCCCCAGTGCTTTGTCCATCTCCTGTTAACTTTTCATTTGGATTTGAAGCTGGAAGGATCACTCTTTGTGGCTACTGCGTTATATATAATTGGATTTGAGGACTTTTCAATCTGAGATTTCACAAGTAAGTTGGAAAATTGGTGTTGTGTGTTTGATTGGGGCAATGCACCTACATTTGTTTGGTAATTTTCATTGTTTATTAAAAAAGAACATATTGTGGTCGGTAACCTGTAGTTCAGGATGAGCCTAATTGCTTCTTTTTAAGTAATTTTTCATCTTTTATAAAAGAAACATGTTGTTGCACAGTCCACTGCATTTTCTCCAAATTTTGAAATTAATTAATTTGCAATATTTATTTAATTCAGAAGCCCAGTAGTCTGCCAATACTATGGGCCTTGCAGCCAGTAGACCCAAAGCTATTGCAGTAAAGCTGTGTTGTTTAGCATGCCTCCTTTGTCTGGCCATATGGGGCGTGCTTGAGTTCATTGTTTTCCAGGCCTCCTGCTTGCTGTGATTATGAGTGACCATGTGGCTGGTGGCCATTTTGTGGTGGTAGTACTAATTAGTGTCCTGCTTTTGCCATAGACTTGTATGTCGTTCCTTTGTTCCTCTTTGCGTACTACTTCCATCCTCATTGCCAGCAGCAGCTCCATGAATGCTGCATCCCAAGTGATGCACAATTCCAAACATGTTCCATTACATTTATATTTTTGTTTTTCTTCCTTTTCTTTCCTATCCTTCCTAAGTATACACAGTACACCATGAAAGCCCTTGTTGTCAAAGTCTCACAAATGGCTAAAGTGTTGTTATGTTTTTTTAATAACTAAAAAGAGTTCATAAAATGTAATGATATTAATAATAACACTAACAAATGTGACCACACACTAAGTTATATATTATTATATTTATTTGTTTGTACTCGTAAGAGTTGAACCACAACAATAAGTGCCAGGTTTCACTTATGTTCTTCTGGTTTCTTTGCTTTTAGGTGCACAAAAGACTGTGGAGGAGGAGTCATCATCACCCGTTGTACTGCCAGACAGAAGTCCAGCTGCGCATGTCACGTGACGTGTGACCACAGACAGACATCTCTTCAACTTGTGCCACATCTGAAGAAGATGGGCCCAAAGAAAGGTACCCGGTCCTCCAGTACCAAGAAAGTTGCCAGTGACTAGAAGGGACTGCCACTTACCAAGACTTGTGTGCCGCCCAAGATGTTTTTTGTGAAACAAAAAACTGCACCTGCAGCAGCGGTGTCCGGGGAGCAAGCTGGGAGCAGCACCCCCACATCAGTGGTACCAAGGGGATGATGGACGGAGCGTTTGAGCAAATCAAACACTCACCCTCAGTCAACCGATCCGGGTTTAATCCATCACCATTCTTTAGCTCACTCCACCACCCCAGTTCAGACATGTCCATATGCAAATCAGTCTGAACCTGTGCCTCATGGGAACAGTCCAGCCCAAACTACCAAGCCATGTCTTCTCTGGACCGGAAACAAGCATCCTGGGACCGGTTTCAGATTCATAATCCTCATCAGCCAGGCTAACTTGAATCCAGTGGTAGAGTGAGCGAGGGACCCCCGCATCAGTGGACGTATCCCCCAAACCTAGGCCCAAGACCACGTCTGTCGCAGAGGCAGCCAGTTTAATCACGACAATGGAGATGAGCAGTGATGTTTAAATTGACTTATCGTTATCGCAAATTAGTACCCAATTAATGCTGGAAATTCAGGTAAATGGTCAACAACAACCACAACAACCGCCCACAATGGTAGTTATTCCTCGAGAAAAAGGGGCAGTTCAGGAGATAGAGCTTCCTGCAGAGGAAGAAGAGCAGGCCACTCTTTCAGAAGATCCATTGTCTTACAGATCCACAGCAAGATAAAGGAGGGTTAGTCCATCGAGTTCTTCTGCAAGCCCCCTTCTGATGATCTAGATGCAAATTGAATGTCACCACCTCAGTCTGCGAATGAGACTCGCAAAAAGGGAAGACTAGGGAAAAGGAAGGTTTCAGAAAGTCGTAGAGTTATGAAGGTAGATGTAGAAGAGGAGGATGAATATGAGCCAGTCATCATCATGGACATTAGTCCCGCCCCACTGGAGAACAACATTACCCCATCCCAAATTGCTGAGAGGAATGTGGCACAGATACCATCAAAGCAGATAACACCAGCACCACCTGCAGCTTCCATATTTGCATTTGCAAAGGCCCGGCAGTGACCTACATCCAGCACAACCACCTCAGTAGAAGTAGGTACTGCACCTGCTGAGAGTCAAAATTCACCACGCCCACCTTCCAGTTAATCCGACATTGCAAGTGGCACCTCCAGAAGCACCAAAAAGTTCACCTCCCCAGTTTGGGACTTCTCTTCGGTTAGCAGTAAGGAGGAGAACCTTGCTATATGCTCCATTTGTGGACAAGGTGTTAGACCAGGGTAAGCTTGGTACAAACTATGGTACTGGAAGCCAAATAACCCATCTGAAAAAACACCAATTGATCCAATGGGAGGCACTCCCTAAAGGCCAAAAAACTGCAACCAATGATGTTGGTGTTGATGAAGAAGTAGAAGATACAATCACGGTGGAAGGTGAACAAGAAGGAGATATTTTCTCTGGAACACAAAGTATCCCTGTCCCCAGCAGTGCGTGGTACCACCCACATCCTCATCAGCCTTAGTAACATCTAAGTAGCACAAGAGTAAGACTCAGGGTGAGACACTAAGGCAAGAGAGTGCCACCACAAAAAAAGTATGGCGTTGTGCCTAAAAACATCTGGCGCCAAGAAGTCACCTGCATCAGTGGCACCAGAAAAGAAAATAATCTAGCAAAAAAAAGTTACCGCTGGACTACCTCCCTTTTTCTTTTGTGGAAGGGGTGGGTTTCCTTGAATTTGTGACAGCCATCTCCCCAAAATGGAAGGTTCCCAGCTGGTCCCATGTTGCCAGAGTTGCTATTCCAGCACTACATCACAATGTGCTGGAATTGCTTGCACAAGCTTTGCAGCAGAGTGGACACTTTCACAGAGAGGACCACTGCACACTGGAATTCTTTTGTTGGGGTTAGAGAAAAGATATCTAAAGGTGTTGACATTACTGAGATTTTTAATTCCCCTCGGAAACATGCAACTCTAGCCATGTTCTCCATGGAGAAATCTCATACTGCTGCAAACATTTTTGAAGAGTTTAACAGCAAGGTCTTTGAATGGCTGCACCCAAGAGGATTTAACATTGGTTTTGTTGCCACGGACAATGGCAGTAATATATTTTGGGCCATGTACAATGGTGGCTATTTCAGGGTCCTGTGTTTGGCACACTGCATTAACATTATTGTTCAAGACTTTCTGGAAAAAGAAGGCCCTAGTCAGCAATTTTTGCTTACCACTGCAGGAGAATCTGCACACATTTCAGCTATTCTTTTAAATGCCCGGAAGCAGCTGAGGATCATTCAACTTGAACATAGAGTGCCAGTTAAAGCACTCATCTAGGAGGTGCCAACACATTGGAACTCAACTTATTATATGTTTGAAAATCAGTTTGAGCACTACAGACCAATCAATGAATATGTCAGGCAAAGAGAGGATGCTACTGTAAAAGGCATGACCGTTGAGATGGACCAATGGGACCTACTTAAATGCCTGAAAAAAAAGCTGCTTCCTTTGGAGCTCTTCACACATGAAGTCAGCAAGGAAGACTGTACTATGGGCCAAGCTATCCCATTGTTGCACATGCTACAGGAACAGCTGAAGGGGATGTCTGCAAAGTATGCGGGTGTAGAGGAAAGAAAAGAATGATATGAGTTGTAGGAAAGCTTAACCCTTCGCTTATCTGAAAATACAAGGGTGCAAAGAGACATTGTGTCATCCAACCATTATATTTCTGCCTCAATTCTGGATCCAGGTTACAAAGCAGTACTGAACACTAACACATTAATTCCTTTTTCTGAAGTGGATGTTGCCAAGCACAAAGCTTGGATAGCTGCGGAATCCAGTCAATGTGGAGAAGTGTGGCTCACTGGTTAGAGCAGGCAGACCCTGAAGCAGAGGTCAGACCCGGGACCAGGGTTCAATTCCCGACGCGGCAGGGTCTTGAGCTCAAATGTCCATGGACTCGATAATTCTCGCTTCGGTGCCTGACCTAATCATGGGTTCACACTCTCCAACTCTGGGCATTAAGCTTGCTTAATCTCCACAACGGCCCCCCTGCGGCGGGATGCCTGGCTTTCACCTTGGGGATGCCCTGTAGGGGCTATCTCACAGGGAAAAGCCAGGATGGGTTCCCAAGGCAAGCGCGGAGATACCCCTTCGGGGGTCGATTCTGGCGCTATATAAGAAACATAATAATAATAATAATTAGAAAAGGAACGGCTGGCTGGCAATTAGAGGTCCACTACTCCAGGCCACAACAAGTACTGCAGGGCAGCGGGTGTCAAGTTCAACTTTAGAGCACACTGTATCCGTGAGGGTGTATATCCAGATCTTAAGCGATTTCCTGAAACACTGTTCTGAGTAAATCTGACGAAGATGAAAGGGGAGTTTATTTCGAGCCCTAGAGCCAATCACTGCCAGAGATTTCCCTCCCTTTGTAGCAAGTCTAAATTTAGGAATAGTAAGCAGGTTGGCAGTGGAGGAACTGAGGTTACGTGATGGACAGTAATGTGTAAAGCCTTTCTGGAGATATTTCAGGCCCTGCGAATGAAAGGCCTTAAAAGTAATAGTTAAGACTTTAAACAAAATGCGTTTATCGATGGGAAGCCAATGAAGGGCATCTAGCGCAGCAGAGGCGGAAAACTTCCTCGGCCATCTAAGCACCAGGCGGGCGACCATGTGCTGGACCATCTGTAGCCTGTGAAGGACCGCTTTACTCGACCCTGCATACAAGCTATTACAATAGTCCAGTCTTGATGTTATTAATGCCACCACCACTGTACGTCTGGCTGCCAGGGGAAGAAGATCCAAGAATTTCCTCAGGCCCTTTATGATGTTGAAACAGGTGCCTGCCACCGCCAGCGCCTGTTGTTTGAATGATAAGGTATCATCAAACTGGATCCCTAGATTCCGTGCCACCCTAATAGTGTTTGGGGGGCTTCTGCATCCTCAGGCCACCATTGTTTGGGAGAGAATAGATTATAAAGTCCAAATGGCAGGATTTCTGTTTTACCTGAATTACATTTCAGGTGATTATTTCTCATCCACAGGAAGGTGGCTGATAGACAATTTTTGAGGTTTTGTTCTGCGTTTTCCATGTCCTTATCAAGGACTAAGATCAGCTGCGTATCATCAGCATATGCAATAGTGCTGATCTTAAAGGACGAGATTAGTTTTATCAGGTGGACCATATACAGATTGAAGAGCGTTGGGCTCAGACTGGAGCCCTGTGGTACCCCAGTCATCAACGCTTTTTCCTCTGAACAAAATTGTTCTAGAGTGGTCACTTGACGTCTGTGGGTCAGGAAATTCCTAAGCCACTCCAATACGGTTCCTGCTATGCCAGATGTTACCAGGCGAGCTAAAAGGATAGCATGAGAAACCGTATCGAAGGCTGCAGATAAATCTAAAAGGATCAGGACAGCCTTCTTGCCCTGATCCATAGCAGCCCTTAGAGTTTCAGTCGTAAACAAAAGGGTGGACTCAGTAGAATGCTGGCCTCTAAAACCCGCTTGATTGGTGTGTAATATATTATTGTGTTCCAAAAAGGCAGTGAGTTGCCTATTCACAAATATTTCTGCTAATTTACAAAGTGCTGGTAGGAGTGATATGGGCCGTAGATTGGACAGGGTCGTAGGATCTGACAATTGCTTCTTCTGAAGAGGTTTTAAAGCTGCGAGTTTCCATTCTGATGGAATCTCCGCAGAAAGGAGAGAAGAGTTGATGATACTGTTTATGATGGGATTTGCTGTGTCTACCATGGCCTGCAGCAGTACCGGACAGCAGGGATCAAAAGGAGACCCTGATTTGATTTAGGATATAGCGAGATGGGATTCCTCCAGACTGATTGTAAGAAAAGTCGTCATAATGGCCATATTTGTGTTATCCATGGTAGCTTCATCAGGGTCAGATGGCTCAAAGAAGGGAAAGTCTTTAGTAATATCCTGTACCTTATGCTCAAAGTAATTGGCTATAGAGTTGCACAGCGACTGAGATGGCTGAATTTCCTGTGTCAGTGTTATGGGATTCCTAAAGATGTTTACAATTCTAAAAATCTCCTTCTGCTTGTTTTTAGTAGCTTCGATGGCAGCTGTGTAGAAGTCAAACTTTGTGCTTTTGATAAGGGCATGATAGTGTCTCCTCGCAGTTTTATACAGACTGAGTTCCCTGCTATCATAGTTACGATGCCATCTCCATTCGAGTATTCTCACTTCAACTTGTGTTTCTTTTAAATAAGCATGGGCAAAATTTGCGAATTCGCGTTCCGCAAACTCGCGGATTTCCCTGCGAAATCGCAAAAAAATCTGCGAATTCGTGAATTTTTCCGCAAAATCGCAGATTATTTTGCGATTTTCCCTGGAGTACTTTCTACTGGCTAATCCAGTAAGTGCTCCCTCATTGGGTAAATGTATAGTGCTTTTACTACACTGCAGCTGCGTAAAGGGCCAGAAGATGTATCTCCAGTGACCATGTGTGCCTGTAACACAAGCACAGGCACACATGGTCACTGGAGACACATCTTCTGGTTTTTTACGCAGCTACAGTGTAGTAAAAGCACTATGGGACAGATTTACAAGCTGCTTGCGCCTCTTTTGCGCTACTGTTGCGTCACTTTTGTGACGCAGTGGCAGCACAAAAGATGCGTAATGGTACTGGGTATTAAAAGTGTGACGCATCTGAGAGATGCGTCACGTTGTGAAGCCCTGCGCCATCAGGAGGCGTTCCGGCGCAGGGGAGGGCGTTCCTGCGCAGGAACGCCTCCTAAAAGTGACTCGGTGAAATCCACAAGATTTCACTCAGTCAATTTTAGGCCAATGCTGCGTCAAAACCCTGCGCCTGCTTGAAGTAGGTGCAAGGCTTGACGCAGCATTGGGGAGATAGACCCCCCAGAGCATTGCTGGAGCTGCATCGTACTTGCGACGCAGCTCCAGGAATGCGCTGCTTTTACGGCACAAATGCGTGACGCATCTTCTCCGTTTTTGCCACATGGTGCGCCGCATTGTAAATGTGTCAATATTTTTTGCTCTGTGTTTCTACGTTTTTCATTACCTGTTGTTGTTTATTATTGTGAATAATTGTATGTATTTGTATGTAATCATTGTATTGATTGTGTGGGTTTAGCCCCTTTTTCTGCTTTCCAAAAAATATTTTGTTGAAAAATTCAAAACAACATGAGTCGTTGGTATAAATAAATGTACCTTCACATGTGTCATTTAGTTACACGTGCTTCCTTGAATAATTGTTCATTTCATGAGGTGTGGGCACTTTATATTTTCTCTTCAGCATTGTAAATGCGGCAGACAATGGGTGGCGCCTGTTATTGTAAATCTGCCCCTACACATTTAGCCAACGAGGGAGCACTTACTGATTAGACAGTAGAAAGTACTCCAGTTGAGTCGAGGTATTGCACAAAACGGTGGCATCTTCGTGGTTAAACACACAGGATGGGATTCATTCTGCCCCCTGTAAGACTTGTTTTTTGTGCCCTTCTGCCCTCTGTTAGACTTGTTTTCCCCTTGTTTTTCTGCCCTTCTGCCTTCTATTAGACTCGTTTTTCCCTTGTTTTTCTGCCCGTCTGCCCCCTGTTAGACTCATTTTTTGAACCCTTCTGCCCTCTGTTAGACTCAATTTTACCTTGTTTTTCTGCCCTTCTGCCCTCTGTTAGACTCGTTTTTCGTGCCCTTCTGCCCTCTGTTATTCCCTTGTTTTTTTACCCTTCTGCCCTCTGTTAGACTCGTTTTTTGTGCCCTTCTGCCCTCTGTTAGACTCGTTTTTGTGCCTTTCTGCCCCCTGTAAGATTTGTTTTTTGTGCCCTTCTGCCCTTTGTTAGACTCGTTTTTCCCTTGTTTTTCTGCCCTTCTGTCCTCTGTTAGACTGGTTTTTTGTGCCCTTCTGCCCTCTGTTAGACTCGTTTTTCCCTTGTTTTTCTGCCCTTCTGCCCTTTGTTAGACTGATTTTTGTGCCTTTATGCCATCTGCATCACCACATCATCACTCAGCGCTACCCCAGCATCACTCAGCACCACCACATTATCACTCAGCACCACCACATTATCACTCAGCACCACCACAGCACCACTCAGCACCACCACAGCATCACTCAGCACCACCACATTATCACTCAGCACCACCACAGCACCACTCAGGACCACCACAGCATCACTCAGCACCACCACAGCATCACTCAACACCACCACAGCATCACTCAGCACCACCACAGCACCACTCAGCACCACCCCAGCATCACTCAGCACCATCCGAGTATCACTCAGCACCACCACAGCACCACTCAGCATCACCACAGCACCACTCAGCACCACCACAGCACCACTCAGCGCTACCCCACCATCAATCTGCGCAACCATTCAACAACACCTGGTTCAAATATGTTCACTCAATGTTTCAAGCTTTATTACAAATGTCACAAAAATATATTAATATTTCACTTCTGTTCTTGGATTTTCGTCACAATAAAATACACTGAACATAATCTCACAAAAGTTATTTACAAAAGTTTAAGCTATTGCCATTATAAATTAAAATCACTTTTAATTAAGTATTCATTATTTAAAAAAATTAAAAGCCATTGTAATTTGTAATATCAATACATCTAAGTCACGTAAATACAAAACATGTTGAATTACAAATGCTATAGGCTTTCACATTTGCAAAAGTTATAACTATTTGCATTGTAAATGACAAAGCTATTAATTTAGCTATTTTCAAAACCAACACATAAATAAAGTCATTTACAAGACCAATAGCTCAAACTTTCCTAATGTGAGACCTATTGCATTGCAAATGCTTGCTTTTATATCTGTCAGTGCTTCCTGTTGAGGTTTCATTTTCGTGACAGGCGCCTCATTGCCTACTTGTAACTATTCTCCGACCCTGCTTCAAGGGTCAGAGCAGGGTCAGAGAATAGTTGCAAGTAGGCAACGAGGCGCCAGGTGGAGATTCAAGTCTCCTAATAGCGTAAAGTTTGAGATTTGTAACTGTGTGCATTTATTGAAGAAGTAAGTCCACTCCTCTGAATCCTGCACCATCCTGATTCACACGAAATCCATTTCCCTCAAGCCAGACATTGGATGGAAATTAGTACAAGAAATGTGTACCTGTCTCATTGAGTCCCTCCAGAGAAGAACATGACTAAAGCTATCCCGCCAAGAGGGGCTGTCCCTTAAGAACAACAGGTAATGATGGATGGCATGCTAAGGATGCTGACTCTGAGTGATTGGTGTTTGTGTTGTTGTTGTAGTGCATGAAGGGCACTAGTATTATTTAATCTACACACAAAAAATTGACTTAAGTCATTGTTTTCCTTCTTGTTGTTTAATAACAAAATTGTACTTCTACTGCAGGCCGATCCATTGCATTTTTGAATATGGAATCTCTTCTGGACTCACGCGGTACACTACAGAGTTGTACACCATGATGATGATAACCATACTATAATCATCGTAGTTAGTCAGAAGGATGGGAAATGATTGATGGAATAACTTGGTGTGTTTCATGAAGTGTCCTAAAAAGTAAACAAGTCAAGAACAACCACAGCAGACGTACATGTCTTTGTAGTGGTGGAGGCGACTGTAGAGGTATGACTGACAGCTGTGCATTTATTTTAGTTACTTACTTTGGAAAATGCTATCTGGCTGTATATGTGTGCTCTGTCTGGCTCAAAACTAAGCTAAGTGGAGGTTGGGTGGGTCCTGCTCTGTCTTGTTCTTGTTGTAGGCTAATGTTGGAAACAGAGTAGTAGACATGGTTTAGCCAAGCCGCTTCTGAAAGAGTTCTTGTTGCAGTCCTCCATAATTTAGGTATATTTTCTCCTTGATTTTTCAATATCCCTTTTCTCCATGTACACTTACAGGCCGGCCTTTACCCTGTGCTTTACTAGGAAACCCATTTCACCCTTACCGTACCAATCCGCATCTGCCAGGGAGGGAGTGGCACCCTTAGATTGACAGACGGAGCATTCCTGGAAGGGTGGATCAACCAGAATGCAGAGATGCAACTCCCCAATTGGACCTTAACATACATAGTAACAGTATCATTCATCATCTTTTATTAATTTGATTAATTTTTTCCTCTTCAATCACTGCGACTGTGTGTGTTGTTGTTTATTATGTTTGCTCTTTACTCATAATTGACTCATACAGCTACTTTTTAATTTTCTTTACTAGTTTTAAAAGGAAGCCCGGTAAAACAGAACATACAATGTATGTGAATTGGGTCTCACTGAGTGCTGACAGGCAAGGCAATTGCATAATAATGATAATAATATACTGCCCTGTATTACTAGTCTAGTACTACATATCATTAACCATCAAGTCATCAACATGCATGCATTTCCTTTTTCTTCCTTAACAGATTTATGATGGTCCTCTGCCAAGATTGTGGGTTGTCCATGTGTAGTGTTTGCCTTTGTCAAACCTTTCCCTCAAATACCCCTTCCCAACCATTCATCAAACCCTAACCCTCTTCCCCCGGGCTGTGTGATTTGAATTGAGGTGTGACTACATTAAATTTACCATGCCAAAAAATAAAGAAAGGAATGAATAGATATAATAAGTAGTGCACTTCGCCTCCTCTACAAGTAATGACAAAACAAAAGGAGTCCAGTGTTAATTCCAAAGAACCGTGCTATCCTTACAAACATTGACTAAACCCAAGAGAACCATTCAGTTTCTAGCAAGGGAGAAATGATATGTGTTCTAAAATAAAAATTACCCACAAAAAGGTCCCTTGGTGGTATGCTTCATCATCGGGTTCTTCCCGCCTGCTGCAGGAAGGGGCGTGCTATGACCTACGGAAACGTGGGAACGTGGGAGCACTTTCAAGTGAAGTGAAATGATGTGTTTGATGTGAGAGTGGAAAGTTCAGAAGATAAGTGAGTTAAACAATACGTGGCTGCAAGGAAAACTAAACATTAATACTCCCGCTATTTGGTATTATATAAAAGTAGGGAAAAGGAGGAAAAAGTGCTATAATGGGCAGTTTCCTCATGGGTCTACATGTTTCGAAGCCTACCCCTAAGCTTCTCTTCAGGACCTAGGATGTTGATCCCTTTTACCACTCTGACTGTTAGCTAGTGTGGTCAGCCTAGTCAATTACAAAGGCTAATATGCATCTTTGTCAATAATACTTTCATCCAATACCTACTTGGTATTCTCTTTAAAAACAATACTTAGGTTGCATAATTAGGGCCCCATGAGCTTCAACAAGGGAGAGGAGGAACACTTGTGGTCAAGCATTCGTCAAAGCATCTCTTGCGCGCAAGACACTGCCTACCCGTGGCTTGGATGAACACATATTGTTTCTCCCATGCTAGAAACCAAATGGTTCTCTTAAATTAAATTCATACCAATATTTGATCTCACACTTGCTGGGGCGGATATGGTGAACGCAACACTAAATCAAGGCAGAGCAAGGATCTTCTTCTTCTGCTCTAAGTGTATATATGTATTTTTTCATTTTATCCACTTGTTTTATGCATTATACAGACTTACAGAATTTTTAAGTCGGATTTGAAGTTTTGCAAATATTTAACCCTGAGCTGTATTAGTAGTCTATTGTTCATAGTATGTCCTCTATGTCCATGACCACAATGGGCGTAGTTTGTTTGGCGCCAAATTGGATGTTTAAATTTGTGTATTGATGCTTCCTCGTTTATCAAGTGAGCAAGGACACACTTTGTAATTAATAAATGAATTCTGGCATCAGCATATTTCGAGTCTGTGATCCTGTTTGTGCACTGAGGCACTAGGGAGAATACGGAGTGGATGTATATATATGTATATATATTCACTGAAAAAACCAAAGGTTTCACACACATTATAGTTAGGAATAAGCATTTAAAAAACCAAGCAAATTCATTGAAAAAACATAGTTTTCACACGTTATAGTTAGCTGAACATTTCTCTCATACACAACCTTTGAAATTCCTTTGTTATAGTTAGCTCAGCTAACTATAACTTGCGCGCCCGCAATGCACTGCTGATGATGTCACATATTATATCACTGATGACATGGTCAGAGACATCACTCATGACATCACTGATGACATCTCAAATGACATCTCTGATGACATCACTGATGACATCATCCAGTGAATGTGTTTCTTTTTTTTGTTTCTGTATGTATATCTAAAGGTCGATGGAAGAATAAATGGGTAAATAAGTGTCTAAATGATGTTTTTTTTGTAAAATTGATTGTATAACTGACTTATTAAGTATCTTACTAAATAGGTGTACTAGCGAGTAATCTTTAAATATTTAAATATCTGTATCAGTGTCTCACTTTGTATATAAGTGGCTGCATGGGTTGGTGCGTAGCTACATAAGTGTGTATATGGGTTATTAGTTGGTTTTTTGAGTACCAAAATGAGTGTTTGTACGGTTCGGTGGGGAGTATTACTTAGCGCACGGATGCATGAATGACTGACTCACTGTTTGTATGTGTTTTGCAGACAGTATGTGTGCAGGACTGTATAAGTGAATGACTGTGTGTATGGGTGTGTTAGTGGGTGAATGACTGTCTCAATAGTATCTTTATGAGTAACTACATATGTTTTAAACTAGTATATGTGAGTATTGATGTATACAAGTGAGTATATGGGAGAGCGACAGATTCTAAGACTTCCTGTATAAATAAGTATGTGTTACTATAAGTGATTGTTTAAGAGAGTAAGTATGTCTACGATTCTGTAGAAGTTAGTGTAGTGGTGGGTATATAGCTGTATATGCAAGTAAATGGATATTTGCATGTGTGAGTATGTGTGTGAGTAACTCTATAGATGAGTGTCGGTGTATAACAGGATATATAGGTGTATGAGTACATATGATGAGTGAGTACATGTATGAGTGACTATAAAGAACTGTTGGTGAATGAGTGGATGTGTATGTAGATTTTGGGATTATTCAATAGGTTGTTCTAACTGGAATTGGTATCTCAATTTTTTTGAAAATTTTTGTTTGTGTTTTTGATTGTGTGTATCAAAGGTTATATTACAGTAAGAGGAGGTCTGCAACAAGGATGATGTCAATCGTGATGTCATCAGGGATGTCATTTAAGATGACATCAGTGATGTCATGAGTGATGTCACTGACCATGTCATGAGTGATATAATATGTGACGTCATCAGCAGTGCATTGCGGGCGCGCAAGTTATAGTTAACTGAGCTAACTATGACGGAGGAATTTCAAAAGTTTTGTATGAGAGAAATGTTAAGCTAACTATAACGTGTGAAACCTATCGTTTTTTCAATTAATTTGCATGGTTTTTTAAATGCTAATTCCTAACTATAACGTGTGTGAAACCTATGGTTTTTTCAGTGAATTTCATAGGTTTTGTAAATGATAATTTATAAATGTATTCATTATTATGTCTTTCTTTTTATACTAATTTCTTATATTTTTAATATAAATATTTATATTTATTTTATTTTTTAGATTATATTTCATATTCTTAATGTAACATAATAACAAAACTAAATTGCAAAGTAATTTTTTGATGAGTTATTGCTTGACGTTGGTTGCAAGTATAACACAGCTCCAGCATTTCTCTTGGGGCCCCATGCTCACAATGCTGTATCAATCCTTACACCTGTTCAATCATGTGCAATGTTTTGATGCAGCATAAGCTCAAAAGTCACTGAATAAAATGTTATACATTTCACTCAGTCACTTTTAGGAGGCCTTGCTGCACCCCCTTCCGCACAAGAAACCCTCTTCTGGCGCAGTGCTTTACAATGTAATACACCCACCCGATGCATCACATTGTTTATACCACACACCATGGCACATCTTTTACACCACTGCTATGTCACAAAAGTGACACAACGGCTGTGTAAAAGAGGCACAAGGGGATTGTAAATCCAGCCCATAGACATACAAATTCACCCAGGCACTTTCACCAGCAGTGCAAATTGAAACATAGACTTGTAACATATTTATGTACATATGATACATTCAAGTGCTTCGGACATACTACGGTATACTATAGATAAACACCTTATAGATATATGATGCAGCAGTTCCTTATAGTTCTGCACTTTCACATTCTCCGTACACTAGTAACATATTCATTCATTCATTTATGAACTACACATTCATTCTGACAAACTTTTACACACTAACATAGAAATATACAGCCTGATTCATGACAGACCCGTTTTGCGAGTCTGTAATAGCGATTCATAAGGAATCGCTATTACAGACTCGCAAAACGGGATTCATGTAGGAATCGCAAAATTAAATGCGATTCCTACAGATTCCTTATTTGCGATTAGCAAATTGTTAATCGCAAATAAGGAATAACTCCCCATTCAATGAATGGGGAGTTATTCCTTATTTGCGATTAGCAATTTGCTAATCGCAAATAAGATTGCGATTTGAAGGGTGCCAGGGGTGTCCAAAGGACACCCTGTAGCACCCCTTAAATGCACTTTTCAACAGGGGTTGCGCACACACATGTCCTAAGGACATGTGTGTGTGTAACACGCAACTTAGAAAAATGCTTTTAAAAGCATTTTTCTAAGTTTTCGCTATTTACCACGAGGTTTGACCTCGCGGTAAATAGCGGCCGAATTTTGCGATTTCGCAATTTTAAAATGTTTCAAGAATAGCATTTAAGGAATCTCTAATAGAGATTCCTTAAATGCTATTCCTCGCAAATTTGCGAATTTCTAAATAGCGATTTTTGCATTTGGGATGATGAATCCCAAATGCAAAAATCGGACTCGCAAAGGGCCAGATTCTGAGAATCTGGCCCTTTGCGAGCCGATTTCAGCTTGATGAATCAGGCTGATAGTTCTTTCTTTGACCAGTGAAAGCAGTTCTAAAAAGAACTGTTTTTTTGTTTTGTATTTTTTTGTGTTTTCTCAACAAATTCCACATGGCACAAAAGAATGAAAAAAAGAACAACTAATGTTGAGGACAGCAGGGATCCTGCATCCTGCGTTTCATCAACTCTATAGACTGTTCCCCATAACACAAAAGTTTATCGTAATAAATGCATAGAATTTTAACTTTAGCAAAGTCAGAATCAATATGTGGGTGTGGACTGCTTGCTGAAAATCCTGCTGCCGCAGTTGATGTGCTTGGTGTAGCAGCAGGTGGGTTCTCGTGCAACCTCCGTCTTGCAGCTCGAGCAAAGTTTTTGGGGTGCAAATTCTTCACGTGTTGCACCATATTTGCTGTGCCAAAGGAGTATTTTGTACATGGATCACCCCTTGAAAGATTTGTTTCGCAAATTTTACAGGTTACTTTTGTAGCATTAACCTTTTTTTGAACTTCTGGAAAAGTGAAAAACTTCCAAATTAGAGCTTCTTTCCTCTTCTTTGGAGGTTCTTCAGGAATTAAATCTCCCTCTGAAGAACTGCTGGAAGATGACTCCATTGCTCTTATTATTGTGATCTTCCTTCTATTTGAGAAGATTCGCAGAACAAATGCTTCTTTTTAGAAAGTCAAAGTCGAATAATTATAATGGGACGAAACTTTCACCAGTCGCAATAGGAAAAGTTATGAACCAATCAAATCTCTACTTTTTAAGTCACATGGCTTTGCGTACGCTTATGATGCGCTTGCGCAATTCAATATGAGTACGCATGATGTTTTACCGCGATTTGTGTAATTCTTTTTAAAAGTTATTTATGATTATTACAAGTATTAAAAAAAAATCATAGTTATCCCAAATGTCTGCCCTTAGTAGGTACATTAAATACATACATGTTTCAAACCAAGTAGAAACATTGCCCCCTTTCACATACAGAACGCCGTACATGACGTCACACCGAAGCTTTAATGCGACGCGCAACGTCAAAGCATATTGGTACTGTATGCGCATGTACACGCTGAGTATGATAAGCAGTACAAACTATGGTGCGATCACCTTTCAGTGACAAATCAGAGCTCAGGGCGCGCTAAGGAGAATGGTTAGAAATGCTGACTCATTGCAGATCTGATACTGGGCCTACCTCTGCGTACATTATAACACCTCCCCATCACTCTCTGTTGTTAATTGTTAGTGCACACACTCATACTTGCACATGCGTGGTGCACGCCCGCCCACACTACACACATGCCACCACCAAGCATGCTTGCTATCATTTAGCCTGGAAACCAATACATTAGCCAATGGGATGTCCCCCAGGGCCATCATTCTTGCAGACCGCGAAAACGCTACCAATAACGGGCAAGGGATTGGTTGGGTCAGCCCCGCGGTTCCCATATAATGCGGGCACTGACGTGAGCACGCTCTCTTTTGCCTGCCTCTGCTGCGATGACACACAGACTGTCGAAAACACCCCAGACTCAGCGAAACCACAGCCTTTCAAGACACAACAAAAGTCAACAAAAACAGAGATAAGAGAAGACATCACAACATCAGCCTCCACTGTAAATTGTATATGCATAATACTATTTTTTTATCCTTCATATTGCTTTGCTACCCCTCAATGGTTTTAAATTGTACTTACATAATTGAAATATTTCTTTATGTCACGAGGTCCAATACATCTCTAATCTTAAAAATTGTGCGTGCATACATTTCTGTGTCGTATCTCTGTACTACGCCACATGCTTAGGCCTCTATTATTATTATTAATTGTGCGTCCATGATAGTATTTTTTTTTCTGCGTCACAAGGCCGTCCCAGGCCTCTATTAACTTATTGATCTTCCTTTGTTTGCTGGATCTGCAACAGTCTTAACTACAGAATATTAGGAACCCACATTAAAATTCACTTTTGATAGTAGTTACGCAACTCAGTTTACGATGACTAATCAAAATGTACTTTTGTTTCCTTCAGCAAACATCGTTCAGAAGCAACCACGGCCTATCGAGCAACAGCAATGGAATTCTCTGCAACTTATTGAATATATTTTGACGAATAGAAGCAGAGTTCAAGTGGAGTGGTGAACTCCGGTGGCCGCACTCTTTATACAAGGTAAGCACAGCAGCCTAGATCTCCAAAGCCTTCATAGGAATGCATTAGAAATAAGTCGGCATAACGGGCGTCAGTAACACAGTAGCCACTTCCATATAGACATCACTTGAACGCGGCACTATAACAACTGAAATATACCAGGTACACTGCACTCATAAAACTGTAGTGTTAGCTTTATTTGTGAAACGAGAGAGGGCCATATTATCAAGCCTGGGCGACAGAATTATCGCCACTTTATCGGCAGGAAAGTGGCGATAATGGGTTTGATAATATGCTCTATGGAATTCCAATCGAAGCTCAGGTTAGATGTGAAGGACATCAGACATGAGCTTCGATTGGAATTCCATAGAGCATATTATAAAACCCATTATCGCCACTTTAGCGACACTTTCCTGCCGATAAAGTGGCGATAATTTTGTCGCCCAGGTTTGATATTATGGCCCAGAGTGCATACTGTACAGCAGCTTCTTTTAAAATTCTATAATTACCTCACAGCAGTGACAACAGATAGGTTACAACAGTCTGACAAACAGATCTACAACCTTATTACACCACTTTTGAGTCACTTTTAACATGGTTAAAGTGATGCAAGGAAAAAATCTCAACTCCAGACTCTGCAACACAGTTTTAATGTTGTTTTCGCTCTCTTTCACTCTCTGTGACATCATTTCTCTTTCTCTCTTAAACTTAGACACTGCTGTCTGCTTAAGCATGTAGAGGAATTGTTGAAATCAAGTTGTCAATCCAACTGCCTGAAGTGTTTGGCGGCAAGGTTTATACAATGGTAGGCACAGAAGCCTAGATCTACAAATCCTTTATACGAATGCATTAGAAATAAGTCGCCATAACGGGTGTCAGTAATGCTCTAGGCACTTCCATATAGCAACACTTGAACGCAGCACTATAACAGAACTAGAATGTACGAGTCACGCTGCACACGTAAAACCGTAGAGTTACCAATACGTGTAGGGGCATAGTATTAAGAACGGCGACAAAATTATCGCCGTTTCAGCGGCAAGAAACTGCCGCTAAAGCGGTGATAATGGACTTGATAATATGCCCTTGTAAATTCCCATAGTAGCCCAGGTTAACACCAGAACCTGCACTGCTATGGGAATTCACAACAGCATATTATCAAGCCCATTATCGCTGCTTTAGCTGCAGTTTCCTGCCGCTGAAGTGGCGTTAATTTTATTTTGCCATTCTTGATAATATGCCCGTAATGCTTCAGCTCCCACCCAATGAGATACCCTCGATTACCCAAATAGAGAAAATGCTGAAATCTTTGTTAAACCCGGTCTTAGAGAGAGTTAAAGGGCTGGCAGAGCGGTTGGATAGGTTTGAGCAAGTGACCCCGGACAACTTTTTCTCCATAAAATCTCTCATTAAGTTACATTCTAGAATTAGGGAGGATGGACCAGGGGGGGAATCTGCAACCCCTATATCACCACAGGGCCCACTCATTGCATCTGGAACGGCTAAAGGGGTGGCTGCGCCAAACACTGGTGCTGCGCACGCTGTGGTCTCTAATGGGATTGTTCAGAACCCAGGGATGGCAATGACTAATGTTACAGATCATCCAAACACATCCAAACACACCAAAGGCCAAAACACTCTCCCTGTTAAGAAGCTTGTGCGTTCCGAGGTCCCTGTTAGAAATGGCCCAGTTAGTCTAAGAAACTCTGGCACTAGCAAAGGCCTTGAGTTAGTTCAACCAAAAAGACCCAGCCCTAACTCTCCATCAGCTATCCAGCTTGACGCGCTCCCTCCTAAAGAAGCCCCCAGAATACCACCCATGAACCTACCACCAGACTGTCAGCCTTATGTTGCCATTCTTACCAACGTACCACCCTTGAAGGCTGACCAACATGAATCCTACCAAATGCTAAAAAACAAAACCATGCATTGGTTAAGGACAAATAGACCTCTCCCTAGGGAACTAGAAGTCTGATCCTAGGTGTTAGAAGGGTAGGGTGAGTAGGCTATGGGCACAAGCAATTTGAGGGAGACTGTGTGGTGGTTAATTTCAAGGATGTTAGAGTTGCCCAAACAATCTGCAACCAGAATCTGGGGCCTAGTGGTGCAGGTAGATCTGACCTACTTCTATCCGAGATCTGTAGGAAATAAATACGGTATTAATTGGGGTGAGGGATGGAGGCACAATCTTCCCCTTCCTGAGAATCATTTCATCCCCTTACCACATCAGCCAGTTGTATGGTCAGGGCCATATGGGAGGATGCCGGGATACTGAAATGATATTTTCCCGGGGGTGGTCCCCCTCCCCTCGAGCCCAGGACCTGTGTTAGATACTCATGCCCTAGGCCCAACTAACGCCAGTTTGCCACTTTCACCAGTTGTACGTAGTCCCCTAGTTCAGGACTTTAACTTGGATGTCGGGACTCAACAAGGAGAAAGTGCACCTTGGACATCCCATGAGACGGTGGGGGGATCCAGCAACCAACCGCTTATGGAGCAATCTGTGGGGGATTTAGACCTAAGTATTCTCAGCTGGAATGTTACGGGAATTTTGAGGAAGCTGGCTCTACCCGACTGGAATTGCAAATAGGGAAGCCTTGTGGAAGGCTTCCCTATTTGCATCTTCCAAGAAACTTGGAGTAGGGAGCCTTGCCACAAAGTAGGTTATTCATCCTTTTTTGTACCAGCAGTCCCCTCCCCTTCGGGGAAGGGCCGCCCCTCAGGAGGCCTCCTTATATGGATTGCCATTTCACTTGGCTGCCAAGTTACTCAGTATGTGTCAAATTTACCCTATCTACTGATCATATTAATTAAGGGACCGCGGAGAGGGCTGATCTGGGACATCTTTAATATCTACGCCAGGGGCACTAAGGGAGGCTCTCAGTCACCTATAGTATCAGGGTTGGAAACTTTGCTTAGGCAGCATCCCACTGGTTCTCATGTCCTAGTCGCGGGGGACCTAAACTGTACGTTTGAGCCCCTGGGGTTGGAAGACACCTTGGGAACCGCCAATGAAGATATTAGGAGAGGGATACCAGTCCTAACTATACCTTCCATTAGGAGGTGGTCACAAGTGGTGGTTCAAATCAACTCCTTAAACATGGAATTTGGCCTTAGGGCTGCTAATGGAAGGACGATGCTGGATCCTTTTGGAGCCCATACTTACAACAGGGCCAACCACACGTCAAGGATAGATTACATTCTCCTTGACATTAAACGTTGGAGTTTCTTGCAGGACATGGAGGTAATCCCTTCAGTTGAGAGTGATCACAACCTCCTTTCTCTTGCCCTCTGTCCCTTGTGCACTGGGAACCAGGTGAAGCATTTGTCCCACTTAGCACCTAGCCCTCAGGAAGTATATCCTTCAAATTGCGGTAGACGCTTGAAATGGAGTAAGCTCATCTTAGATGAAGAGAAAGTGCTAGCTCTTGGGGCACTCTTAGAAACAGCTCAGTCTAAATTGGGCTTGTTGACCTCTTTGTCTGGGGAAGTTACACCGCTTTTTTGTGACACAACCCAGGCTTTGAGTGATCTTTTCCTTCTCCCAAGTAAGACCTCCCGAACTGGCAAGTGCAAGAAGTCGCCCAAGCCGCCGGGTTGGTATAATAAAAAATGCAGGGAGAAGAAAAATGTCCTGATGAGTACTGTTAAAAGCAAATCCCAGGCTGCAATTAGACTGGCTAGGAAAGAGTACTCCCAGACTACTATCGCAGCAAAGAGAGAATGGGAGGACAGGTTCTGGGCGGATCTTATGGAAGCAAGTTCGGCAGGGATGCTAGAAGCTTCTGGAATCTTTTAAGATCTAGGGACAGGCCGCTCAGCACTCTGAAGATGTGCAACATCCCTTCCCAAAATTGGTTTGACCACTTCTCGTCCCTCTATACCCCTATTGAGGTGACTCCCCATACCACCTTTGCTCTCGCTGATTGCTTAGGGGATGCTGAGGGTGTTCCCTTTACTGCTAGAGAGGTGGAAGCGGCGATCATAGGCTTGATAATAGGCCCTTGTAACTTCCCATAGCAGCCCAGGTTCTGGTATTAACCTGGGCTCCTATGATTATTCACAAGGGCATATTATCAAGCCCATTATCGCCGCTTTATCGGCAGTTTCTTGCCGATTAAAACGACGATAATGTATCGCCTTCTGTGGATAATATGACTCATTGCTCTTTTTTTGACCAGTAAACTTAGGTGCATATTATCAAAGACCGGTGTTACAATTATCGCTGTTTTATTGGCAAGAAACTGCTGATAAAATGGCAATAATTACCATCATAATACGGCCTTGTTAGTTCCCATAGAAGCCCATGTTAACACCAGAACATAGGCTTCTATGGCAATTAACAAGGACGTAATATCAAGCCCACCCTCCCAACATTAATAAAAAACCATAGGCCCTTGTGAATTCCCATAGCAGCCCAAGTTCTGATGTTAACCTAGGCTGCTATGGTTATTCACAAGGGCATATTATCAAGCCCATTATCGCCGCTTTATCGGTAGGTTCCTGCCAATAAAAGCGACGATAATGTATCGCCGTTTGTTGATAATATGGCCCATTGCTCTTTGTTTGACCAGTAACCATAGGTGCATATTACCAAGGACCGGTGTTAAAATTATCGCCATTTTATTGACAGGAAACTGCTGATAAAACGGCGATAATGAGCTTCATAATACAGCCTTGTTATTTCCCATAGAAGCCCATGTTAACACCAGAACATAGGCTTCTATGGGAATTTACAAGGACCTATTATCAAGCCCACCCTAATCGCAAATAAGGAATAACTCCCCATTCATTGAATGGGGAGTTATTCCTTATTTGCGATTAACAATTTGCTAATCGCAAATAAGGAATCTGTAGGAATCGCATTTAATTTTGCGATTCCTACATGAATCCCGTTTTGCGAGTCTGTAATAGCGATTCCTTAGGAATCGCTATTACAGACTCGCAAAACGGGTCTGTCATGAATCAGGCTGTATATTTCTGTGTTAGTGTGTAAAAGTTTGTCAGAATGAATGTGTAGTTCATAAATGAATGAATGAATATGTTACTAGTGTACGGAGAATGTGAAAGTGCAGAACTATAAGGAACTGCTGCATCATATATCTATAAGGTGTTTATCTATAGTATACCGTAGTATGTCCGAAGCACTTGAATGTATCATATGTACATAAATATGTTACAAGTCTATGTTTCAATTTGCACTGCTGGTGAAAGTGCCTGGGTGAATTTGTATGTCTATGGGCTGGATTTACAATCCCCTTGTGCCTCTTTTACACAGCCGTTGTGTCACTTTTGTGACATAGCAGTGGTGTAAAAGATGTGCCATGGTGTGTGGTATAAACAATGTGATGCATCGGGTGGGTGTATTACATTGTAAAGCACTGCGCCAGAAGAGGGTTTCTTGTGCGGAAGGGGGTGCAGCAAGGCCTCCTAAAAGTGACTGAGTGAAATGTATAACATTTTATTCAGTGACTTTTGAGCTTATGCTGCATCAAAACATTGCACATGATTGAACAGGTGTAAGGATTGATACAGCATTGTGAGCATGGGGCCCCAAGAGAAATGCTGGAGCTGTGTTATACTTGCAACCAACGTCAAGCAATAACTCATCAAAAAATTACTTTGCAATTTAGTTTTGTTATTATGTTACATTAAGAATATGAAATATAATCTAAAAAATAAAATAAATATAAATATTTATATTAAAAATATAAGAAAAAAATAAGATTGCGATTTGAAGGGTGCCAGGGGTGTCCAAAGGACACCCTGTAGCACCCCTTAAATGCACTTTTCAACAGGGGTTGCGCACACACATGTCCTAAGGACATGTGTGTGTGTAACACGCAACTTAGAAAAATGCTTTTAAAAGCATTTTTCTAAGTTTTCGCTATTTACCACGAGGTTTGACCTCGCGGTAAATAGCGGCCGAATTTTGCGATTTCGCAATTTTAAAATGTTTCAAGAATAGCATTTAAGGAATCTCTAATAGAGATTCCTTAAATGCTATTCCTCGCAAATTTGCGAATTTCTAAATAGCGATTTTTGCATTTGGGATGATGAATCCCAAATGCAAAAATCGGACTCGCAAAGGGCCAGATTCTGAGAATCTGGCCCTTTGCGAGCCGATTTCAGCTTGATGAATCAGGCTGATAGTTCTTTCTTTGACCAGTGAAAGCAGTTCTAAAAAGAACTGTTTTTTTGTTTTGTATTTTTTTGTGTTTTCTCAACAAATTCCACATGGCACAAAAGAATGAAAAAAAGAACAACTAATGTTGAGGACAGCAGGGATCCTGCATCCTGCGTTTCATCAACTCTATAGACTGTTCCCCATAACACAAAAGTTTATCGTAATAAATGCATAGAATTTTAACTTTAGCAAAGTCAGAATCAATATGTGGGTGTGGACTGCTTGCTGAAAATCCTGCTGCCGCAGTTGATGTGCTTGGTGTAGCAGCAGGTGGGTTCTCGTGCAACCTCCGTCTTGCAGCTCGAGCAAAGTTTTTGGGGTGCAAATTCTTCACGTGTTGCACCATATTTGCTGTGCCAAAGGAGTATTTTGTACATGGATCACCCCTTGAAAGATTTGTTTCGCAAATTTTACAGGTTACTTTTGTAGCATTAACCTTTTTTTGAACTTCTGGAAAAGTGAAAAACTTCCAAATTAGAGCTTCTTTCCTCTTCTTTGGAGGTTCTTCAGGAATTAAATCTCCCTCTGAAGAACTGCTGGAAGATGACTCCATTGCTCTTATTATTGTGATCTTCCTTCTATTTGAGAAGATTCGCAGAACAAATGCTTCTTTTTAGAAAGTCAAAGTCGAATAATTATAATGGGACGAAACTTTCACCAGTCGCAATAGGAAAAGTTATGAACCAATCAAATCTCTACTTTTTAAGTCACATGGCTTTGCGTACGCTTATGATGCGCTTGCGCAATTCAATATGAGTACGCATGATGTTTTACCGCGATTTGTGTAATTCTTTTTAAAAGTTATTTATGATTATTACAAGTATTAAAAAAAAATCATAGTTATCCCAAATGTCTGCCCTTAGTAGGTACATTAAATACATACATGTTTCAAACCAAGTAGAAACATTGCCCCCTTTCACATACAGAACGCCGTACATGACGTCACACCGAAGCTTTAATGCGACGCGCAACGTCAAAGCATATTGGTACTGTATGCGCATGTACACGCTGAGTATGATAAGCAGTACAAACTATGGTGCGATCACCTTTCAGTGACAAATCAGAGCTCAGGGCGCGCTAAGGAGAATGGTTAGAAATGCTGACTCATTGCAGATCTGATATTGGGCCTACCTCTGCGTACATTATAACACCTCCCCATCACTCTCTGTTGTTAATTGTTAGTGCACACACTCATACTTGCACATGCGTGGTGCACGCCCGCCCACACTACACACATGCCACCACCAAGCATGCTTGCTATCATTTAGCCTGGAAACCAATACATTAGCCAATGGGATGTCCCCCAGGGCCATCATTCTTGCAGACCGCGAAAACGCTACCAATAACGGGCAAGGGATTGGTTGGGTCAGCCCCGCGGTTCCCATATAATGCGGGCACTGACGTGAGCACGCTCTCTTTTGTCTGCCTCTGCTGCGATGACACACAGACTGTCGAAAACACCCCAGACTCAGCGAAACCACAGCCTTTCAAGACACAACAAAAGTCAACAAAAACAGAGATAAGAGAAGACATCACAACATCAGCCTCCACTGTAAATTGTATATGCATAATACTATTTTTTTATCCTTCATATTGCTTTGCTACCCCTCAATGGTTTTAAATTGTACTTACATAATTGAAATATTTCTTTATGTCACGAGGTCCAATACATCTCTAATCTTAAAAATTGTGCGTGCATACATTTCTGTGTCGTATCTCTGTACTACGCCACATGCTTAGGCCTCTATTATTATTATTAATTGTGCGTCCATGATAGTATTTTTTTTTCTGCGTCACAAGGCCATCCCAGGCCTCTATTAACTTATTGATCTTCCTTTGTTTGCTGGATCTGCAACAGTCTTAACTACAGAATATTAGGAACCCACATTAAAATTCACTTTTGATAGTAGTTACGCAACTCAGTTTACGATGACTAATCAAAATGTACTTTTGTTTCCTTCAGCAAACATCGTTCAGAAGCAACCACGGCCTATCGAGCAACAGCAATGGAATTCTCTGCAACTTATTGAATATATTTTGACGAATAGAAGCAGAGTTCAAGTGGAGTGGTGAACTCCGGTGGCCGCACTCTTTATACAAGGTAAGCACAGCAGCCTAGATCTCCAAAGCCTTCATAGGAATGCATTAGAAATAAGTCGGCATAACGGGCGTCAGTAACACAGTAGCCACTTCCATATAGACATCACTTGAACGCGGCACTATAACAACTGAAATATACCAGGTACACTGCACTCATAAAACTGTAGTGTTAGCTTTATTTGTGAAACGAGAGAGGGCCATATTATCAAGCCTGGGCGACAGAATTATCGCCACTTTATCGGCAGGAAAGTGGCGATAATGGGTTTGATAATATGCTCTATGGAATTCCAATCGAAGCTCAGGTTAGATGTGAAGGACATCAGACATGAGCTTCGATTGGAATTCCATAGAGCATATTATAAAACCCATTATCGCCACTTTAGCGACACTTTCCTGCCGATAAAGTGGCGATAATTTTGTCGCCCAGGTTTGATATTATGGCCCAGAGTGCATACTGTACAGCAGCTTCTTTTAAAATTCTATAATTACCTCACAGCAGTGACAACAGATAGGTTACAACAGTCTGACAAACAGATCTACAACCTTATTACACCACTTTTGAGTCACTTTTAACATGGTTAAAGTGATGCAAGGAAAAAATCTCAACTCCAGACTCTGCAACACAGTTTTAATGTTGTTTTCGCTCTCTTTCACTCTCTGTGACATCATTTCTCTTTCTCTATTAAACTTAGACACTGCTGTCTGCTTAAGCATGTAGAGGAATTGTTGAAATCAAGTTGTCAATCCAACAGCCTGAAGTGTTTGGCCGCAAGGTTTATACAATGGTAGGCACAGAAGCCTAGATCTACAAATCCTTTATACGAATGCATTAGAAATAAGTCGCCATAACGGGCGTCAGTAATGCTCTAGGCACTTCCATATAGCAACACTTGAACGCAGCACTATAACAGAACTAGAATGTACGAGTCACACTGCACACGTAAAACCGTAGAGTTACCAAAACGTGTAGGGGCATAGTATTAAGAACGGCGACAAAATTATCGCCGTTTCAGCGGCAAGAAACTGCGGCTAAAGCGGTGATAATGGACTTGATATTATGCCCTTGTAAATTCCCATAGTAGCCCAGGTTAACACCAGAACCTGCACTGCTATGGGAATTCACAACAGCATATTATCAAGCCCATTATCGCTGCTTTAGCTGCAGTTTCCTGCCGCTGAAGTGGCGATAATTTTATTTTGCCATTCTTGATAATATGCCCCGTAATGCTTCAGCTCCCACCCAATGAGATCCCCTCGATTACCCAAATAGAGAAAATGCTGAAATCTTTGTTAAACCCGGTCTTAGAGAGAGTTAAAGGGCTGGCAGAGCGGTTGGATAGGTTTGAGCAAGTGACCCTGGACAACTTTTTCTCCATAAAATCTCTCATTAAGTTACATTCTAGAATTAGGGAGGATGGACCAGGGGGGGAATCTGCAACCCCTATATCACCACAGGGCCCACTCATTGCATCTGGAACGGCTAAAGGGGTGGCTGCGCCAAACACTGGTGCTGCGCACGCTGTGGTCTCTAATGGGATTGTTCAGAACCCAGGGATGGCAATGACTAATGTTACAGATCATCCAAACACATCCAAACACACCAAAGGCCAAAACACTCTCCCTGTTAAGAAGCTTGTGCGTTCCGAGGTCCCTGTTAGAAATGGCCCAGTTAGTCTAAGAAACTCTGGCACTAGCAAAGGCCTTGAGTTAGTTCAACCAAAAAGACCCAGCCCTAACCCTCCATCAGCTATCCAGCTTGACGCGCTCCCTCCTAAAGAAGCCCCCAGAATACCACCCATGAACCTACCACCAGACTGTCAGCCTTATGTTGCCATTCTTACCAACGTACCACCCTTGAAGGCTGACCAACATGAATCCTACCAAATGCTAAAAAACAAAACCATGCATTGGTTAAGGACAAATAGACCTCTCCCTAGGGAACTAGAAGTCTGATCCTAGGTGTTAGAAGGGTAGGGTGAGTAGGCTATGGGCACAAGCAATTTGAGGGAGACTGTGTGGTGGTTAATTTCAAGGATGTTAGAGTTGCCCAAACAATCTGCAACCAGAATCTGGGGCCTAGTGGTGCAGGTAGATCTGACCTACTTCTATCCGAGATCTGTAGGAAATAAATACGGTATTAATTGGGGTGAGGGATGGAGGCACAATCTTCCCCTTCCTGAGAATCATTTCATCCCCTTACCACATCAGCCAGTTGTATGGTCAGGGCCATATGGGAGGATGCCGGGATACTGAAATGATATTTTCCCGGGGGTGGTCCCCCTCCCCTCGAGCCCAGGACCTGTGTTAGATACTCATGCCCTAGGCCCAACTAACGCCAGTTTGCCACTTTCACCAGTTGTACGTAGTCCCCTAGTTCAGGACTTTAACTTGGATGTCGGGACTCAACAAGGAGAAAGTGCACCTTGGACATCCCATGAGACGGTGGGGGGATCCAGCGACCAACCGCTTATGGAGCAATCTGTGGGGGATTTAGACCTAAGTATTCTCAGCTGGAATGTTACGGGAATTTTGAGGAAGCTGGCTCTACCCGACTGGAATTGCAAATAGGGAAGCCTTGTGGAAGGCTTCCCTATTTGCATCTTCCAAGAAACTTGGAGTAGGGAGCCTTGCCACAAAGTAGGTTATTCATCCTTTTTTGTACCAGCAGTCCCCTCCCCTTCGGGGAAGGGCCGCCCCTCAGGAGGCCTCCTTATATGGATTGCCATTTCACTTGGCTGCCAAGTTACTCAGTATGTGTCAAATTTACCCTATCTACTGATCATATTAATTAAGGGACCGCGGAGAGGGCTGATCTGGGACATCTTTAATATCTACGCCAGGGGCACTAAGGGAGGCTCTCAGTCACCTATAGTATCAGGGTTGGAAACTTTGCTTAGGCAGCATCCCACTGGTTCTCATGTCCTGGTCGCGGGGGACCTAAACTGTACGTTTGAGCCCCTGGGGTTGGAAGACACCTTGGGAACCGCCAATGAAGATATTAGGAGAGGGATACCAGTCCTAACTATACCTTCCATTAGGAGGTGGTCACAAGTGGTGGTTCAAATCAACTCCTTAAACATGGAATTTGGCCTTAGGGCTGCTAATGGAAGGACGATGCTGGATCCTTTTGGAGCCCATACTTACAACAGGGCCAACCACACGTCAAGGATAGATTACATTCTCCTTGACATTAAACGTTGGAGTTTCTTGCAGGACATGGAGGTAATCCCTTCAGTTGAGAGTGATCACAACCTCCTTTCTCTTGCCCTCCGTCCCTTGTGCACTGGGAACCAGGTGAAGCATTTGTCCCACTTAGCACCTAGCCCTCAGGAAGTATATCCTTCAAATTGCGGTAGACGCTTGAAATGGAGTAAGCTCATCTTAGATGAAGAGAAAGTGCTAGCTCTTGGGGCACTCTTAGAAACAGCTCAGTCTAAATTGGGCTTGTTGACCTCTTTGTCTGGGGAAGTTACACCGCTTTTTTGTGACACAACCCAGGCTTTGAGTGATCTTTTCCTTCTCCCAAGTAAGACCTCCCGAACTGGCAAGTGCAAGAAGTCGCCCAAGCCGCCGGGTTGGTATAATAAAAAATGCAGGGAGAAGAAAAATGTCCTGATAAGTACTGTTAAAAGCAAATCCCAGGCTGCAATTAGACTGGCTAGGAAAGAGTACTCCCAGACTACTATCGCAGCAAAGAGAGAATGGGAGGACAGGTTCTGGGCGGATCTTATGGAAGCAAGTTCGGCAGGGATGCTAGAAGCTTCTGGAATCTTATAAGATCTAGGGACAGGCCGCTCAGCACTCTGAAGATGTGCAACATCCCTTCCCAAAATTGGTTTGACCACTTCTCGTCCCTCTATACCCCTATTGAGGTGACTCCCCATACCACCTTTGCTCTCGCTGATTGCTTAGGGGATGCTGAGGGTGTTCCCTTTACTGCTAGAGAGGTGGAAGCGGCGATCATAGGCTTGATAATAGGCCCTTGTAACTTCCCATAGCAGCCCAGGTTCTGGTATTAACCTGGGCTCCTATGATTATTCACAAGGGCATATTATCAAGCCCATTATCGCCGCTTTATCGGCAGTTTCTTGCCGATTAAAACGACGATAATGTATTGCCTTCTGTGGATAATATGACTCATTGCTCTTTTTTTGACCAGTAAACTTAGGTGCATATTATCAAAGACCGGTGTTACAATTATCGCTGTTTTATTGGCAAGAAACTGCTGATAAAATGGCAATAATTACCATCATAATACGGCCTTGTTAGTTCCCATAGAAGCCCATGTTAACACCAGAACATAGGCTTCTATGGCAATTAACAAGGACGTAATATCAAGCCCACCCTCCCAACATTAATAAAAAACCATAGGCCCTTGTGAATTCCCATAGCAGCCCAAGTTCTGATGTTAACCTAGGCTGCTATGGTTATTCACAAGGGCATATTATCAAGCCCATTATCGCCGCTTTATCGGTAGGTTCCTGCCAATAAAAGCGACGATAATGTATCGCCGTTTGTTGATAATATGGCCCATTGCTCTTTGTTTGACCAGTAACCATAGGTGCATATTACCAAGGACCGGTGTTAAAATTATCGCCATTTTATTGACAGGAAACTGCTGATAAAACGGCGATAATGAGCTTCATAATACAGCCTTGTTATTTCCCATAGAAGCCCATGTTAACACCAGAACATAGGCTTCTATGGGAATTTACAAGGACCTATTATCAAGCCCACCCTCCCAACATTAATAAAAGACTCCAGACAATGCAGGTACCGGGAGCAGGAAGGTCATTTTACATATCACTGCCCCAGAAATGTGGCGTTCCCCGCGACGTGTTTGGGGAGAGAGAAAGAGAGAGCTAAAAACATATTTTTTATAAAAAAAGACCCGAGGGGTGCCGCTCACGGAGACAGCGGGGAGTCGGACCGTAACCCCCGCATACTTTAAAATAAAACCAGAGGAGTGCCTTTCCCCAGTGCTTGGGGCACCTTACATGCCCCCATTATGCAGAAAAATTGCCCCTGTAATTTGCCTGCCCCGAGACCTAATGAATAAAATGGACTTCTTCTTTTTTTCACCTTTTCCACAGCGTACAATTACTGCAAGAGTACCCCGCCATTTTTTACTTAAAAGAAATAAAAATTGAGCCTAAAGATCCATGTACAACTCCCTGACCAAGACTATAGCCTCAGAATCTTTCCACCCTGCCCCGTTTCCTTATTTCTCAACTTTGTTTGACTGTTTTCTTATGACTCTCCTCTCCCGACTAACAACATGGCGGCCAACACTTCCTGGTTGGAGTATTGACAGCCAATCAGCATGCAGTTCCTGCTCGTAAATGTACGTATTTCCGTACACATACACCACGATTTTTCTTTAAAAAATAAAATAAAAAAATAGAGCCTAAACATCCATGTACGACCCGCTGAGCAAGCCTAGAGGGTCAGAATGTCTCTAGCCTACCCCCTTCCCTTTGCTTTACTGTTTTCTTGTGACTCGGTTCTAGCGAGGCACAAGATAGCCGCAAACACTTCCTGGTTTTGAGTGTTGACAGACAGTTCACAGCCAATCAGCATGCAGCTCGCGCTCGTAATTGAACAGATTTCAGTACGTGTTCTGAACTCGGTCTCTAGATATCGCTATGATTTTACTTGCAATTTTCTCCGAAACTACCAAACGTATTTACACCATTTAACAAAAAGCACAATCTGCGAACAGAACTCTACCTCTCTGCCAAATTTCGTGTAATTCCGCTCAGCCGTTCGGGCTGTAGCCCTGGCTAAAGGTCCCTATAGAAAATTGCATGGGGAAAACATGTTTTGGGACCCCCCTTTTTTCTCGGCCCCTGCTTGACGAATCATCCCCAAACTTTCAGGGAAGGAGCGGAACCAAGCAGGCCATTTTCTTGGAGAAATTCGCGAAGATTCGTCTACCGGTGCCAAAGTTATTCCAAATAGAATGTTGTGGATTTCCTATGGAAACTAGGTCATAACTATAACTACCTACTGGCGACCATATATATATAATTCAGTTTTTTTAAAAACATAGACCAATTACTTTGTATGAATCCTATCAGTTGCTGCTTACTCTTGATAATGAGGAGATAATTTGTTGCACTTGCACTTTTCTAAAAATTGTAGTTCGTGCTCGTAAGATGATGGAAAATGCTTACATTTGAATCATCAGTGCTTGATTGTAAATAATATTATTACTGTCATGGATTTTATGGATTGTTATTTATATATGTGCTTTTATGAATTCTTCGAAATTCGAATAAAGATTTTTGAATTGAATTGAATATATATATTGCCTACTGGCGGTCGCCAGTAGGTATATATAGTTAGGATTTTTTCTCTATGGGACTTTTGAAAATTCTATGTCTAATAACTTTGACGTTTGTGGACGGAATCGGCTGCAATTTGCAGGAAAATGGCACATTTTGTTTCTGAGCAGCCCCTGAAAATTTGGGGGGTTTTCGTCAAGGGGGGGCCGAGAAAAAAGGGGGGTCCCAAAACGTGTTTTTCCCATTCATTTTTCCGTAGGGCGTTTGGCCTCACTTTTAGCTCGAACGGCTGAATGGATTTGCACGAAACTTGGCAAAATTGTAGGGACTTTTAGCCTAATGTGCCTTTGCTAGGTCTCAATATATGTGCTCCAGTGGATTTTGAGAAATTAACGTTTTAAAAAACAGATATATCTGTGACAGGGTCCCGGTAAGCGCTCCGGTTCGCGTACTTTTCGCGTTACGGAACTGTGCGAAACGAAGCTGATTGGCTCTCCGGTGTCTGTCAACATTCTAAACAGTCCGGAACGGCCGCCATCTTGTCTCTCGGTAGGATCGAGAGACAAGAGGAGGAGAAAAACGAAGGGGGAATTTAATGAAAGGGGGCAAGGTAGACCCTTTTTGACCCCCTCGGAATGATGTTGGGGTTATTAAAGGGTCCCGTGGGGCAAATAAAAAAAATTTGATTTTTCACGGTAGAAGCGCTTTCCGGTTCGCGAACCGGGTAGCGAACCGGGTCGCGAAACGGGAATTCGCCATTTTGTGTTTCGTTTTAATTAAATTACAAGATGGAGGAAAAACAATGTGAGAAATGGGTATAAGGGGGTACGGGAGACGTATCCTGACCCCCTATGTTTTCTGAGGGTGGCTGAGGATGCTCATATATGTTGATACATGTCTTCCAGCGGCTGCGTGTGAGCGTTTTTTTTTTTTGTTGCTGCATGACGTCTGTTAACGTTCGATTCGAAGGAAATCAGGAAGTGTTGACCGCCATTTTGACACTGCGAGTAAATATATTGTTAAAAATAATTGTTATAAATTAATCTGTATTGATAAACATTGTCTGCGCCATCTTGCCTTTTTTCCAATGCCACACTTTTGTCGTGCACGGCAGCCATTTTAGATGCCTTGACCAGACCCACTCTCTGCACGCCGCCGATCCTCAGCATGGCTCCCCACCCTCGCAAGCATCTCCCCCACGCACTGGTCACCCCCGCTCTCTCTCTCATGCATGGACCATAAACCTCCCCCCATCTGCGCTGCTCTTCCCTGAGAATCACACCCTGTGCCCGCCCGACACCTCCCTTTCACCCTATTCACTACCGCACTCTCTGACACTCCTCTTCCTCTGTGTCTGATTGTCCAGGCCGGTCCCAGGCTATCACCTAGCCCTGTGGATGTAGTTTATGGCCCCAACTGTAAAGAATCACCCCTCTTCAAAGGAGTTACAGTAGATCAAGGCCCCCACCCCATGAGATCCGTCACACCACACACGTTCCTACTATCTGATAACAATCCTGTATTGTGATTGGGGAGGGGATTCTCACTGTGAGGGTGTGTGGGACCGAGCCTGAAGCTGAAGATTCCAGGGATGCCTTTTTGTACATCAAAGTCTTCACAATTATGTGTCACATTAAAATTATATAGCACTCCAACAAAGTAGTAGGATTATAACACTTTAATAACTTATAAATATATACAACGCTCCAACAAAGTAAACACGTTTAAAAAATTTTTTTTAAACAAAGCAACAATGGTTTGCATTGGTCTGTCCTTTAGTCGGCAAAATCCGTCTGCCTGTGAGGTGGCGTCAGTAGCGGTCCGTTGTGCGAATAGGCCGAAGGCAGCACAACGCGCCGAGATCCGCACGGCACCCAGGTGATGTCCAGTAAGTTGCCGCACTGGTCTTGGCATCCTACAATGCTGCGCCGAAAAACGGCGTGGGGCGCCCGGGGGGGGGGGGGAGGAGGCGCGAACGGGCCTCCCCCACCTCTCCAGGTGGAGGCTCCTCTGCTGCAGTGGGGCGCCCCTTTAGCGTTTCAGTCGCCATTCAGCTGTTTACCGCCCGCTTTTGCTGCACTGTGCCTCATCCGCCATTCAGCTGAGTTGCGCCCGCTTTTGCGGCTACAGCGTCTCGCCCACCATCCAGTTTAATTGCGCCCGTTCTTGCGGCTACAGCGTCTCGCCCACCATCCAGTTGAATTGCGCCCACTCTTGCGGTGCAGCGATAGGCGGCTGCCACAGGACTCTTGAAATGGCGGCCGGCTCTTCGGATTTGGGCCTGGTCCACTAAAATGGCCCTGGGACACATTTGAACTCGGACATTTGCCTGCTAGGGCTTGGGCCCCATTCTCGAAAGCGTCCCCTCAGCCTTGAAGATTCTACAAAAGTCATCGGGGCCCCCGACTCCTGCAGGCTTCCGGTGGGGAGCGGCTGCCATGATTGCTTGCGGAATGGCCACGACGGAGCTACGAGATGGTGGTGCTCTCATGCTGACGCCAGCTTCAGTCTGAAACATCCAGAAACACTGTAGACTATCAATTCGATGACTTCCGGTGGAGCCCCAACATGACCCGGTAGGGAAGAACTTGCCCTCCCCTCTTTTGACTGATGGTTCTTGTTGCCTGTCCCCTCTGTTGTCATCTAACGGAACCTTTTTGGATTGCTGAGTGAGAAAAAAAAGGTGGGGCTTTCATCATTTGGGAAAAAAAAATGTTTCAATCCAATGAAAAGTGTTATTTTTAGGTCATATGATCAAGCATTTCATCATTAGGAAACCAAAAGTAAAATGAACCAATGAAAAGTTTTATAAACAAGTCACATGACCTGTTATGCGGCTTTGGGCTATAAAAAGCCTACAAAATCCGTTGGCCTGTGAGGCGGCGTCAGTAGCGGACCGATGTGCGAATAGGCCGAAGGCAGCACAACGCGCCGAGATCCGGATGGCACCGAGGTGGTGTCCAGCAAGTTGCTGCACTGGTGTGGCCATCCTACAATGCTGCGCCGAAAGACGGCGTGGGGTGCCCGGGGGGGGGAGGCGGTGCGAACTGGCCTCTCCCGCCTCCCCAGGTGGAGGCACCTCATCTGCAGTGCGGCGCCTCTTACCGTTTCACTCGCCGTCCAGCAGAGTTGCGCCCGCACTTGCTGCTACAGTAGGCCGAAGGTAGCACAACGCGCCGACATCCGGATGGCACCGAGGTGGTGTCCAGCAAGTTTCACTGGTGTGGCCATCCTACAATGCTGCGCAGAAAGACGGCGTGGGGTGCCCGGGGGGGGGAAGGGGGAGGCGGCGCAAACGGGCCTCTCCCGCCTCCCCAGGTGGAGGCACCTCATCTGCAGTGGGGCGCCCCTTAGTGTTTCCCTCGCCGTCCAGCAGAGTTGCGCACGCACTTGCTGCTACAGTACGCCGAAGGCAGCACAACGCGCCGAGATCCGGATGGCACCGAGGTGGTGTCCAGTAAGTTTCACTGGTGTGGCCATCCTACATTGCTGCACCGAAAGACGGTGTGGGTGCTTGGGGGGGGGGGGGAGGCGGCGCAAACGGGCCTCTCCCTCCTCCCCAGGTGGAGGCACCTCATCTGCAGTGGGGCGCCTCTTAGCATTTCACTCGCCTTCCAGCTGAGTTCCGCCCGCTCTTGCGGCACAGTGCCTCACCCCCCATCCAGCTGAGTTCCGCCCGCTCTTGCGGTACAGTGCCTTACCCGCCATCCAGCTGAGTTGCGCCCGCTCTTGCGGCTACAGCGTCTCGCCCACCATCCAGCTGAATTGCGGCAACTCTTGCGGTGCAGCGATAGGCGGCTGCAACAGGACTCTCAAAATGGCGGCCGGCTCTTTGGATTTGGGCCTGGTCCACTAAAATGGGCCTGGGACACCTTGGAACTCGGACGCTTGCCTGCTAGGGCATGGACCCCATTCACGAAAGCGTCCCCTCTTTTGACTGATTGTTCTTGTTGCCTATCTCTTCTGTTGTCATTTAACGGAACCTTTTTGGACTGCCGAAAGGGGTTCTGGTCCGACCGCTGGTTGGTGGAGACATTTTGACTATATCCTGGACCTGCCCGGCCTCGCCCAAAATGGCGCCGGTATAAATGGGACTCGTAACTCCTTGTTGTGTACTGGTTGCCCAACCTTAATATCACGAGATACGTATGCAGTTTTGAAGCACATGGTGGGCGGGGACGAGTACTGATTGAACATTTGGACATCCCTATTGATATTAAGTTCTGATGTGTTATTGATTACTGTACTATTGAAAGTTCGAATTAACGTCACCTATGGTACTTGCTCGCAAATGTATATCTAGATAATTTTATTGTAACTGGCCCTGTCGTACTTTAATTATAAAATGTACGTCCACCGATTCCGCAACTGTTAGACACCTTAGTTCTTGCAACCTAATGGCCCGCCCGTTACGTTCTTCTACAGTGTAAATGTTCCCTCATCATATACGATTCCAGTTTGCTCCGTGGCCGGCCCACGTGGTTATATGCCCGTATTTGTATACTGACATTTTCACAATAAAGGTTTTTAAAACAAAACATGGTAGTAGTACCTAGATTGGTAAAGTTTTGAATAATAGCCACTGTTTTCGAATCAGTAAAAGGCAAGTGAAATAAAGCAGCCCGATTACATGACGGTTAAAAGGTATAATACGCAGGAACGCAGTAAAGATAAATGGTCAAGGGCTGTTGTGTTTTCCACTCCTGCAACATAAAGTGATCGATAAGAATCCGATATTCATGCCTATCAGCGACTAAGACAGCAGGCCGAGCCTCTTTTGTTCAACGGCTCCCTCATGGGACGAAGAAACGCCCTTTTTCTCGAAATAGGAATATTTTACTTGCAGGACAGTTGTAAATTTCCCGGGAAAATACATTAGCCTGGAACATTGTTAGTGATAAACTGTAAATGCATCTGGGTCCTTTGCTTTACAAGTCAGAGTGAGAAAAAAAAAGGTGGGGCTTTCATCATTTGGGAAAAAAAATGTTTGAGAGCAATGAAAAGTGTTATTTTTAGGTCTTATGACCAAGCCTTCCTTCATTAGAATAACAAAAGTAAAATGAAAGAATGAAAAGTTTTATTAACAAGTCACATGACCTGTTATGCTTACGTTACGCGCTGCGCGCCGCGCTCTGGATCGCTTCCGGGAAGCTGTGCCTCGCGCACGGAGCACTTCCCGGTGCGCTAACGCGGCGCGTCATATGACGCATTACGCGACAACGCAGGTCCAGAATATAGTCAAAATGTCCCCACCAACCAGCGGTTGGAACACAACCCCTTTCAGTAGTCAAAAAAGTTCTGTTAAATGACAACAGAAGGGACAGGCAACAAGAACCATCAGTCAAAGAGGAGAGGGCAATTTCTTCTCTACCGGGTCACGTTGGGGCTCCACCGGAAGTGATCGAATTGGTAGTCTACAGTGTTTCTGGATGTTTCAGACTGACGCTGGCGTCAGCATGAGAGCACCACCATCTCGTGGCTACGTCGTGGCAATTCCGCGAGCAATCATGGCAGTCGCTCCCCACCGGAAGTCTACGGGAGTCGGGGGTCCCGGTGACTGTTGTAGAATCTTCAAGGCTGAGGGGACTCTTTTGGGAATGGGGCCCATACCCTAGCAGTCAAGCGTCCGAGTTCCACGGTTGCCCAGAGCCATCTTTGCAGGCCAGGCCCAAGTCTGTGGAGCCGACCGCCATTTCGTGAGCTCCGTAGCAGCCGCCTGCCGCTGTACCGCAAGATTGGGTGTAATTCCGTTGGATGGCGGGTGAGACGTTGTAATAGCAAGAGCAGGCGCAATTCAGCTGGCCGAGCGAGGCACTGTGTCGCAAGAGCGCACGCAAGTCAGCTGGTCGAGTGAAGCGCTGGGGTGTAGCTGAGAAACCTCCACCTGGGGAGGTGGGGGAGGCTCGTTCGCGCCGCCTCTCCCTTCTAGTGCACCCCACGCCGTCTCCTGGCGCAGGTATATGTGATGGTTGGACCAGGGCACGGCAGGATGTGTCTTCAGGTCAAACGGATTGTGGGACAAGGTGTGGAGCAGGCGCAATTAGCTCGGGGGCCTCCGTCAAGAGGTTCAGGGAGGCACCGCATCACATTGTTTTCCAATGCAGTCAGGTCCACAAACAGCCCCCACTTACTTTGAGAATAGTGAAGCTGCAGCAGGTGCAAATAAGCTTCAGACAGTGTTACAAGCGCTGCTCGGAGCCCTCAACTATGGCACTCAACATCCAGGACTTATGCAATTTGTGCAAGGCAGTGACATCGAAGCATCTCAGGGACCAAGCAACATACTATATCCAGAGTCCTTACCACAACCTCTGCCTTCCTTCTTACCTAGTTATTGTTCTTTCACTCCCACTCCAGGCTTTTAGTCTGTGGATGGAAAACCATGAACCTACACTCACCTATGAAAATCTTACTATTGATGGTTGATTTTGAGCTCCAAATACAAAGGCTTGTTTGGATCGATGTTGCAGCAGGCTGCCATGTAAATAGATATTTAATAAAACGTTTTACCCTGTTACTTGTTGATTTTGAGTCCCAAATACAAAGGCTTGTTTGGATCGATGTTGCAGCAGGCTGCCATGTAAATAGTTATTTAATAAAACGTTTTACCCTGTTACTTTGCTGGTGTGTTGTATATATTTATAATATTTGCATAGGGTTTGTCGTTATTTTGGGTGGGGTGGGCGGCGGAGCCGAGCTGTCTTGCAGCCTTCATGGTGTCGAGCTCAGTTCCTCTCACTAGTTTCGTATTTCTCATGAGGGGTTGTTCATAATGTTTCTATTTTAGCGAGGTCAATAAGAGATCCCATTAGTGGCCTATTGATTTTGCTTGATTCCTTTTGTTTTTTTAACGATTTTTCACTATCTGCAAAGACTAAACAGAGTATTGCAACTCTGTGCTTGTTTGTAAATAGAGAATGAACCAAAGAGAACCAATTCCAAAACAATAAATGCTAGGATAACAATCAATCAAATGGAGAGGGAAGCAGGCACGACGGATTACAACGGGGGCAAAGGCCTGTGTTACCTACCCTTCACTATCTGCAAAGAGAGAATACTCCTAAAAGAAAAGAGGGGGGGGGGCAGCGTTCAAAGCACATCAGCGTGCATAAACACGAAAATGTTTTAACCTACCACGTACTTGACATTTTACAGCTTTTGATATTTGCTATTAAAAAACCATTGAAATTCACTGAAAAAACCATAGGTTATAGACCATATATAGTTAGGAATTAGCATTTACAAAACCTTGAAAATTCACTGAAAAAACCATGAGTTATAGACCATATATAGTTAGGAATTAGCATTTACAAAACCTTATTTTACTCACACAAAACCATTGAAATTTCATATATAGTTAGTTGCACTAACTATATATCGCGCACCCGCAATCCACTGCTGATCATGTCACATATTACATCATTCATGACATGATCAGTGACATCACTGATGACATCACTGATGACATCACTGATGACATCACTGATGACATCTCATTTGACATTACTGATCACATCACTGATGACATCATTAATGTGATAATACGGTGAACCTCTTCAGACTCTAATATAATCTTAGATACACTCAGAGTAAATAGACACTCACAGACTGTCACTCATCCATGGAGTTACTCACACACCTAGTCAGTCATGCAAAGAATCAATCACACTTCCATTTCCTCAACTATATAGTTATACACACCTTACTTATTCAAACATATACTAACACATATTTACTCTCTTATACAATCCCTGATACAAGTTCACAATGATCCATACAGCCACTCACAAATTCACTGGCTCTTATGCACAGTTATTTATATATGTCAACTCTCACATGTACTGTGTTTTACATATGTACTTACTTTGACATGTAGCACTGAGATATCCATTCACTCACCAATACACTCATGCACACAGTCAACCGCCCATACAGCTGTTTCCACATGCACTTTTGAACCCATACATCTAGTGAATCAACTGCTCACACATCTATGCACGGAGTCATACACCTCCCAGCCACCCACACACACACTCAGTCTCCCATACAAATACTTGGGCAACCAATCAATAACCCATATACTTAATCATAAAGCTACTGATCAACACATGCAGCAGTTTACAGTACAACAGACATAATGATGCACAAATTAAGACAGTTTAGTCACTAACCCATGCACTCAGTGAGACACATTTAATCACTCACTCATACAGTCAGTCATGCACCTACTAAATCCTTTATCCAGACACTTATACATCTACTCATTCTTCAATATGTAAGACATATTTTGACTTTACAGAAACACACAGTCACTGGATGTTGTCATCAGTGATGTCATCAGTGATGTCATTTGAGATGTCATCAGTGATGTCATCAGTGATGTCACTGATCATGTCATGAATGATGTAATATGTGACATGATCAGCAGTGGATTGCTGTTGCGCGATATATAGTTAGTGCAACTAACTATATATGAAATTTCAATGGTTTTGTGTGAGTAAAATAAGGTTTTGTAAATGCTAATTCCTAACTATATATGGTCTATAACCCATGGTTTTTTCAGTGAATATATATATATATATATATATATATATATATATATATATATATATATATATATATATATATATATAAAAAATTTCTTCTGTGAAAAACCTTAGGTTTCAGAGACGTTATAGTTAGAAATTAGCATTTAAAAAACCTTAGAAATTCACAGAAAAAAACCATAGGTTTCAGAAGTGTTATAGTTTGCTGGACATTTCACTCGTACAAAACCATAGAAATTCCTCCATTATAGTTAGTTCTGCTAATTATAACTCGCGCACCCGCAATGCACTGCTGATGATGTCACATATTACAGCATTCATGATTTGGTCAGTGACATCACTGATGACATCTCAAATGACATCACTGATGACATCACTGATGACATCATCCAGTGAATGTGGTTTCGTTTGAAATTTAAATTTGTATTATATATATACATACCAATCTGTATTGAAGATTGAGTGGATATATAACTGTCTGGATGGAGGATTTAGTACCTGTTTTACTGTCTATTTAAGTGAGTAATTAAAAGTGTCTCACTTAATACATGGTTTAGTAACTAAACTATGTGAATGTGTGCATCATTGTCTCTGTTGTTGTATAATGTGCTGCATCAGTTGGTCACTAGATACATGAATGTGTATATTATTTATTGATTAGTTGGGTGAGTATTTGTATGGGACACTGAGTTTTTGTGTGGTTGGATGGGGTGTGTGTAACTCTATGCATAGATGTGTGAATGATTAATTGACTAGGTGTATAAGTTTAAGAGTGCATGTGGAAACAGTTGTTTGGGTGACTGAGTGTATTTTTTTGTGTGTTGGTGACATATGTTTTAGTTTAGTACATCTTCAACGTAAAAAAATAAAAGGCATTGTATGTGAGAGTTAGTGTATATAAATAAGTATTTGTAAGTGTCAGTGATTGTGAGAGTAACTTTATGAATGAGTGTATAATTGTAATGGTGATTTTCCAACATATTAACTCCTTTCCTGGAATGTAGCGGGGTTATAGAAGAAACTACTGCTCCCTGAATGGAATAGATTTGTCGAAAAGTTCGAGATATGTCTATTCCAGGAGACATGGAGTCTAACCCCCATTCATAAATCAGGCTATATCACCTACTTCATTCCAACGTCTACGCAAGAGGTTCTGCAGGTGCCCAGCTATCCCCGACTGTAACAACTTTGGAAAGTATGCCATCCTGCACCCCGCCACATTCTAACATCCTTGTAGCGGGGGACCTTAACTGTACGTTCAAACCGCTGAGTGCTGAGGATGTCCTGGGTATCGCCGAAGAGGATGCAAAATGGGCTATCCCTTCTCTCAACCTAGACCCTATCAAGAAGTGGTCTCAGAGGCCCATTCAAATCAATGCCCTCATTCTGGAATTTATTTTAAGAGCTGTAAATGGGAGGACAAGCTCCGATTTACACGGAGCAAACACCTTTAACAGGGTAAGCTCCCCGTCCAGAATGGACTACATTTTTATTGATGTCCGATTATGGAGAGACCTTCAGGACATGGTAGTTTAATTTTCCATAGATAGTGACCATAATCCTATTTGTTTACAAATTAATAATCTCTTGGTGCAGAGGCTTATAGCCCCCCATTTTTGTCCACCAGAGAGTTAACTCCTTCTAACTGCAACAGACGCCTTAAATGGCTTAACGTTTCCCAGCAGGAACACAAACTGGAAAGCATCAAGGGAGTTCTAGAGGTTAGGAACAAGGAACTTGCGGTGCTCTCTAGTGAAACGGGGTGCAATCCAATTTCCATCTGTTTTATCAAGAATTAATTGACAAACTGAGTTAATTTTTTATTGTTGACGGGAAATGGGTCCCAAGGGGAGACCAGGCAAGGCCCTCTAACCCATGGTATTCCCCGGGCTGTAGGGAAAAGAGGGAGGCCCTATCTCTTGCAGTTAGGTAAAAAGGTCTCCTAGCAATCAGAATAGCAAGAAAGGAGTACTCTAGGGCACAGGTGGAAGCAAAGAGAAATTGGGATGAGAACCATTGGCAGGAATTAACACATGCTCACATGCAAAGGGACTCAAAACATTTTTGGGACTTAATCAGCAGTGGGACCAGAAGAAGTTCCGTCCCAACCCCTAACCATATTATGTGCCAGCAATGGCAGGAGCATTTCTCCAATCTCTATTCGGGAGATGAATGCTCTTCGCCCTTAGTATTTGACCCCTTTCAAACCCCAACAGGTCCCCATCCTAATTTAGATTGCTTTGAGCTCCATGAGGTGGAGCTAGCAATAAACAGCATTGCTCCCGGTAAGGCTGCGGGACCCAACGGTCTACCCGGGGACCTGCTTTTGCATGATCCTAAGCCTTGGGCCCTCTTCATCCTATTGATAATTAACTTAATAGCTAGGGGATCACCTGTCCCAGACTCTTGGAAAGGAACAGAGGTTGTTCCAATTTTCAAAATGGGGAATAGGGAGGACCCTGCCAACTACCGTCTGATTAGTTTAATCGATGTGATCTAGAAGGTAGTGGGCAGGGTCCTTCTAATGAAGATTGGAACATGGATGGAGGATGGTAATATCCTGTCCCACTATCAAGCAGGGTTTAGGAAAAAGGTGGGAAGAATGGACCAGGTGCTTAGATTCTTCATGATCTTTTGGAAAACAGTGACCTTAGGGAACGGCAGTCTGTATTTGGCCTTCATAGATCTGCGCGCCCCAGGAAAAACTCTGGCTGGCCCTCCAACAACTGGGCAATTCCCCCAGGTCCATGATATCATACAACGCCTACATAATGACAAATATGCAAATGTTAGGTGGGGATCACAGGGACAACTGACAGAGAGGATTGTGGTGAGCAGGGGGTTCGCCAGGGATGTGTGCTGGCCCCCACCCTGTTTTCTCTATACATCAATGGGGTGGTTGACTATCTAAGGCAAGAACCAGGAGACGCTCCCACATTGGCAGGGGAGAAGACACCCACCCTCCTGTTTGCCGACGATACCCTTCTTATCTCTAAATCACCGGGTGGTCTCCAGAAACTTTTAAACAGGTTTGGCCATTTTTGTGATTCTCGAGGGTTGATAATTAATACAACCAAAACAAAACTTTTACCATCAACCCGTCCAAACGTTTCCGAAATGACATTACTCTCACGATTCCCCCTTGGATACTGTTGAGTCTTTTGACTACTTGGGAATCTGTGTCTCTAAGAATATGAGGTGGGGTTCCCATCTAGCCAAAATGCTCCTAAACCATAAGCGGGTGTCTGGGGCTATTGTTAGAGAGCAATATCTATCTGGGAGTAGGCCAGTTGCCCTGGCGCTTGCAGTCCACGACGGCAAAGCATTACCCTCGGCCCTATACGGGTCTGAACTTTGGGGCTTCGAAACATCAGTGAACTTGCCAAATCTGAAAATAAGTTTATGAGAGATCTTTTTCCCTCCCTGTCTCGACCCCCTTGAAACCTCTTTTTTATGATATGGGAAGGCGCTCCATTCAGGATTTTGTACGATTGCGTCCCCTGCTCTTCTGGGCACGCATAAGAAGGACCGCTGAATTGTCCAACTATGCGGCTGCTCTTGATGAATTGATATTAGCTGATACAGGGAGCATGATTAAATGGATAACTGACCTCAGACAGCTTTTAACAGATATAGGTTTTAAGGAGGCCTGGGTTAGCCAGGTCCCTCCCACAAAGCAGGATCTGAAGCGTGTCTATTGGAATTGGGTGCAGTCACGCGAGTTTTTGAACCCCAAAATAGGGAAACTTACCGAGGGTTTCTTTGAACATAAATCCATCTGTAGATTGGAACCCTACCTGGATTTTTTACAGGTCCCTAGGGATAGGACCCTGTATGTGAAGCTCAGACTAGGGACCCTTCCCATCAACTGAGAGACAGCTATCTGGAATGGGTCTAATTCAACATCTACACCCTGTCCAGGCTGTGCCTACCATAATGAGTCTATTGCACACCTTTTTTTCGCCTGTCTGGCTTACAGATTGGCTAGCACCAAGTGGCTTAAGCCAGTCTGTCAAATGATTGGCCCAATGAATCATCGTGCCTCACTCCCCATCTTATGCACTGATACATCATCAGTGCCATTGATTTGCGGAGTGGCTAAGTTTTTAGGTTGTGCATGGTTGCTACCAAATAAGATCTTGGTAAAAAAGGTGATATGTCCCAACAGCTTTGATACACTTGGCCAACAGTGAGAACAGGACCTAGGCTCAGAGTGATTAATGTTTAGCTTAATAGCCTTCATGTTTTTGTTATAATACGTTTATTCTGTGAAATGGACTGCCCTTTCTTATTCTTTGTATTTTTTAAACGTATGGATTTTAATATGTAATGTAAATTGTATAGTATGAAGCACAATGGACTATATTTGCTGTAAAAAAAATGTAATACCTGAACTTTTTAAACTGTATATGCTTTTATGATTTTTTTCGTATTGAAGAAAGCTCATACTACTACATATTACTATGAGTTACTATGTGTTTAAATGTTGTGTATAATTGTGTTAATGAGTAAATGTAAGTGTGATTATTTTTTTCATGAGTGAATAGGATGACTGCATAACCGACTAAGAGGACTGCTGATGTGTCAATGTCCATATATGTGTATTAGTGCATTTGATAGTGCTCTAATAATTAGTGACTGCATGTATAAGTGATTCTGTTATTGAATGGGTAGTTGTGTGTGTAGACTTAAGAATCAGTGAGTGGGTATGTAGTAACTGGTATTGGTGTGTCAATGGCTTCAAATATGGTACTCTGTATTTTACAGTGAGCGATGAAAGGTTATACTAGTGTTTGATGAGGTGTATCAGATTGTCACGTGGATGATGTCATCAGTGATGTCATTTGAGATGCCATCAGTGATGTAATCAGTGATGTCACTGACCATGTCATGAATGCAGTAATATGTGACATCATCAGCAGTGCATTGCGAGTGTGCGAGGTATAGTTAGTAGAACTAACTATAACAGAGCAATTTCTATGGTTTTGTATAAGTGAAATGTCCAGCTAACTATAACACCCCTGAAACCTATGTTTTTTCCTGTGAATTTCTAAGATTTTTTAAATACTCATTTCTAACTATAACATCTCTGAAACTAATGTTTTTTTAGTGAATTTCGAAGCTTTTTTAAATGCTAATTTCTAACTATAACGTCTCTGAAACCTAAGGTTTATTCAGTGAATTTCAAAGGTTTTTTGAATGCTAATTTTCAAGTGTAATAGTAGTTATACTTATTTTTTGTACCGATTTTCTACAGTTTTTTCAACTGTTTATTTATAAATATTTTATTCATTAAATAACATTATATATGTTTCTGAAAATGGCAAAAAAAATAATTAAACAAAAATTCAAACAGAAATATTGTTTAATTATTATTTTTTTTAATTTTATTATATTTATATTATTTCCTTATTTTTCCACATTTTTTTGGGAGTCGCGCACCCAAAACATACACATCACGGTGTACGGATTCTAGCCGCCATTTTAGAAAAGTCGTGAAGGATCCGCGTACGGTGTGCGACGGCTGCGTGTTTCTTAGTTACACCATATACATTTAATAGTACGTTATGTTCGCGATTGGTATGCGACCACTCCGCGACTCCTGCTCCCGTGCATTCGCGACACATACACATCATGGTACGAGATGCTTGCAAGGTGATGGGTCCCGCGTGATGTCATATATACGTTCTGGGGCGCGCTGGGTGCGCAACTCCCGTAAAAAAAAATGATGTTCTAAAATGATATGTATGTGTCTTTAACATAATTATTTGGGCAAGAGATTATCTAGGATATTTATAAAAATATTATATTTGTACTTATAATAAACCTATATTATTTTTAAATATATTTTCGTGAAGTAGAGCAGGTGCGTACTTCGTGAGCGCTTAGTGTGCGGATCCTGTATCCTCATAAAAAATGATTTCATTGGTTCATAACATTTCCCACTGTAACTATTGAAGGATCCCATCCATGTTAATCATTCTTGTTGGACATCTTTAGAGAGACATCTCTTTTCCTACAAGAACCCTTTTTGCTTGTTTTTTTCGGGTGTTTTTCAAAAAATATCAAACAAAATGGCATCTCTACAGCAGCAAGGAAAGTATGAAGGTGCACTAACTTTTTAGAATATATGTATGTACTGTTTATGTAGTATATAAAACTTAACGGATGCTACAGTACTGTATCCGCTGTCAGACCCGATAACAGAAAAGTAAACAAAACAAATAGCAGGAAAACCTACTAGGTACAGTGCACTGTTCACAGGTTGCAAATCTAGCAAATCATAAGTAATAATGAGTCATCACAAATCAACATATACTTTCACTGTCAGTATGTTTTCAGATATATACATAAAGTTTACATATACACAAATCAAATCATCAACGAAATTCAAAAAGGAAACAATGCAAAATGTATAAACGTCTTACGTTTCAACAATACATTGTGTATATATCATGTACACAGGGTAAAGATATGAGAACATCTGTTTCAAGTCGTCTTCTGTTCATTGTGTGGGGCCCGGTGCATTTCAGGAGTATACAGTCCCTTCGTCAGGAGAAGCCTACAATGAAAATGTATATAAATTACTCAAAATCAGCAAAACATAATTTATGAAGATCACGGTGGATCATTTTAGCACAACTCCTGGTTGGTGGTTACATGCCAATTACAAGAAAATTGTGAATGACACATGCTTGGTGTATAAAGAAAATATGAAGAGAAGAAGGATTTCACCAGTGAAATCTAGGGAGATAATAGCACCAGTGCCACTGACTCAGAATAACCAGAACAACGTGTGTAAACAACAATCAAGGGACTATAGTCTCAACGGCAGTGGGTTTTGTATCGACAGGAACTGCTTGCGCTCTACTAGGTTACTGACTACTTGTCAAGTTAAAGGTAGTGTAAAGCAGTGGTGCCACAGGAAAAGGGAAACCCTCTGAACCCTTAGTACGGTGTTCTTACAACACCTGGACTAAATACAACGCAATTTCCTATGCACACACAAATCAATTAAGGTACAAATTGTATTATAAACAGACATCAATAAATTTCATCCTAGAAAATAAATGTTTCCGCTTCTTTTGTTTGAGCAATATTCTGCTGTTTTATTGCCCAAAAAATCTTTTCGCCAGCCGACACGTGTTTCGTCAGAGTCAAAATTACTCTGACTCTTCAGGGCTTTCTTTCAATGATGGCGAATATTGTAGTCCCACTTAACCGGTGATAATTCCAACCCGGTAAGGGTATCATGTACGTTCAATGGTTGCAATAGATCCTCTCACGAATCTTCGAAATCTTTAGTAAGGACGCAGTCACAATATTCAAAATTACGTGCTCCAATGAGGGCGAGGGAATCCCCTCCTACCGTGTAGGCGTTGCTATATAAGGATCCGTATGTCTCTGGACCTTAAGCAGTGTTCAGCCACGAATCCGGCGGTCTGCCTCTCCAGTCTTCTCGAATAATGCGGATTATTCGAGAAGACTGGAGAGGCAGACCGCCGGATTCATGGCTGAACACTGCTTAAGGTCCAGGGACATACGGATCCTTATATAGCAACGCCTACACGGTAGGAGGGGATTCCCTCGCCCTCATTGGAGCACGTAATTTTGAATATTGTGACTGCGTCCTTACTAAAGATTTCGAAGATTCGTGAGAGGATCTATTGCAACCATTTAACGTACATGATACCCTTACCGGGTTGGAATTATCACCGGTTAAGTGGGACTACAATATTCGCCATCATTGAAAGAAAGCCCTGAAGAGTCAGAGTAATTTTGACTCTGACGAAACACGTGTCGGCTGGCGAAAAGATTTTTTGGGCAATAAAACAGCAGAATATTGCTCAAACAAAAGAAGCGGAAACATTTATTTTCTAGGATGAAATTTATTGATGTCTGTTTATAATACAATTTGTACCTTAATTGATTTGTGTGTGCATAGGAAATTGCGTTGTAACAATCAAGGGACTGTCAAGTAAAGTGTGTAACTCACCAAGTATCATCAGTCAGGTCAAATGAATAAATGCCCGGGAACACTAAAAAGAATGCAATGACAAGACTAAGTAATGGCGAAACTAAGTAATGTGTGACATGAACAAAATATGAATAATATTCCGAGCATTACAGTTCCAGGAATTTAAATAACTTACCAAATTGTGAGATGATGTTAATGAAATCAAGCGGCTCCGTCTGTTCAAAAATGAATAACGCTACGGAATCTGAAGAAATACAAACAAACCCTTAGTGCACCATCTTACTGGTGACTGTGTAGCCATACTAAAAGGAGCATGACACAATGATCATGTTTCTTACCCGGGGAAGCTGGAGTAATGTAATCCCTCACAAAGACGTCATGAACAAGAAAAGTTGCGTTCAAAGTATTCACTAAAAGCCGGAACTGATATTGGGAAAGCCTGAGTCACGTGATAGATGATAGAGGTGGAAACAATACCGCGGGAGATCTTGGCTACATTCAGAGAGCCAGAGAGCCGAGAGTGATGTTGGGCACCCGATTCACGTGCTGGCCGGTAGACATAGAAAATATAGAGCCAATACTATATGTAGTTCCCTATAATGCTTGTGAACTACTGAGCAAAGAATGCCAAATCTTCAAATGTCAATATAAATCGTGAATGCCTAAACAATATAAATACTCTATGTAGTTCGCTATAATGCTCGTGAACTACTAGACAAATCTGAAAATGTAAATGTAAATCGTGAGTGCCTAAACCATAAAAAAAATAGTAATATGCCAAAAATTCGGAATCTACAGGAATATAAAATAAAAGGGCCAAGCTGCGTGTGGATAAAGGACAGTACCCATCACCATAAATATCATAGTGAGGAGAAAAGAGCATTTTCAAACACATGTATACAACGATTGTCAACAATCACAAAGTGTAAACAGGAACATCAAACATGGGACAACTATGTATGTGCATCTGTACAGCAGCAGCAGCAGGAGGAAGTATCTTCTGAAGAAGAATTCTTGCAGGAGGCACCACGTCCACAGAGGCCGGAATCTCTCGTGTGGAAATTCTTCACTTTCCACTTGGAGAGAAGAAAGTAAATGCGAGAAAGGTGATGTGCAAAATTTGTGACCGAGTCCTGTCAAGAGGCCGTGAAAAAAATACTCTTGTGGCACTGCTTCTATGTAAAAGTATCTCTGGACCACACATCCTCTCAATCTTGCTCGGGAGGAAATGAGCTTGGGCAAGTACGTCTGGAGTGTCCTCAGGAACACCTGCAATGGACATTAGGCCAGAATTTGCCTTTTTCGAGCAACACTGTGTGATGTGCAAGAAACGTGTATACTTAGGTGAGCAGTCGGTGGATGCAGTTTGTGCTGCATAACCATTGTTGTTAATTTACTTTTATTTTTCCGGGAATGATAAGTAATTCCTACAGTTTCCTGTTTTATTTGTTGTTTTTTTGTTCATTTTTTGAAAAAACACCCAAAATTAATCAAAATTGTTCACAAAAATACAAACAAATACAAAAGAAAAAAGAAGAAAAATAAGTTTTTATCAGAACTACCTTATCTGGTTGAAGAAAGAACTATAATTACAAGGTAATGTGTGAAAGTTTGGTTGAATATATGCATACAGCATGATTGACTGAAAGAATGTATTAGTAGTGTATGTTGAATTTATAGGTGAAGATTTATGAGGAAGTACTGCAGCGTGACACTGCAAGCTCTTTAGCTGCACTGCGGCACTTCCGTAGTACAGGGCTGTGACATATGTACATGAATATGTTGCAACTCCGTGCTTCCCTATGCAATGCTACATAAGCTGCAGTCATGCGGTGACGTAGGCCCCCTTGCACCATGGTGCAAGGATGTCTGTGTCGTGCAGAGATTGCTTTTGTGCAGGAAGGGACACCTTCCTGCACAAAAACAACCAGTAAAGGCATTTTCCTCTTTCAATCTGTGCTGTGGAATGCAACATGCATTAAAAGAGGAAATAATTAGGAGAAATTAAAACAATTCTCCTTGTTGCACCTTGCTACACCAACTCTAGGATGGGGCGGCATTCACACACATCTCCAGATTTACGATTTCTCATAAATTTGGAGATGTGTCTTGCTCTATGGGTGTTGCGTGGGAACACCCCCAGCAACACCTATAGAGCGCCCCTTCAACGCAAAGTTCTGTGTATGAAGGGGTTGTATTTAGAATATGAGGAAACCCCATGCAGGGTGGCTTTTACTCTCCTTGTAAATATGAAGGAGTGGCTGGTGCCATCACTACGTTACAAAAAGTGATGTACTGGTGGCGCAGGGTGCTTGTAAATCTGCCCCATAAGTGCTTAGGTATTGGCAGACTGATACAATAAGAACGTAGTGCTGGATGGGTGATTGAAGAATTGCATGAGACTGACAGGCGGTATCCTATGCTTTACTTGTGTTAGTAGCTAGGCCATTCCACAAGTTCAAGAATAGTAAATAGAATTATTACAGTATTACAAACAGAGTGTATAGTGCATTTATAAGTGCTTAGGTATTGGTGGAGCGATAGGATACGTAGATATTGCTGGATGGGTGAATGGAGAAGTGCATGGGACAGACAGAAGGATTCCTACACTGCATAGGTACTAACTGGGTATTTAGAAGAGTGTATCAATAGTATGTAGCTGGTTAGAGGTCTACATGCATAGTGCACAGAATATTGTAGCTGTACTAGTATTGGTGTGTTTATGGTTTCGAGAATGGTATTCTATTTTAGAGTGTGAGGAAGTGCATCAGATGATCACGTGGATAATGTCATCAGTGATGTAATTTGAGATGTCATTAGTGATGTCACTGACCATGTCATGAGTGATGCAATATGTGACATCATCAGCAGTGCATTGTGGAGGCGCGAGTTATAGTTAGCACAACTAACTATAACGGTCGAATTTCTCTTGTTTTGTACTAGTGAAGTGTCCAACTAACTATGACTTCGATGAAACCTGTGTTTTTTTTAGTGAATATTTTTGGTTTTTTAAATGCTAATTTCTAACTATACTGTCCCTGAAACTTGTGGTTTTATCAGGGAATTTTATATATATGTATTTCATCTCCTCTCACTCTTAAAAGGAAGGAATCAGCACTCAGGTTGTAGTTTGGAAGAATTTAATCTGCAAAGGGAGTGATCCACGCGTTTTGGCTACTCCGAACCTCAATTACGATAAAAGACTTAATTGTAGCATCCTTATTTAAATGTATAAATGCCTAAAGTTGGAAACATTAACAAAGGACTACATATTACTTTATTCCAAAAAGCTGGCGGCCATATTGGCCTGGTCACGATGTGAAAATTCAGGAATTGATACAATAAAGAAAAGAAAACAAGTGTTCATATGCACAAATCTCATTTCAGCATTTCTTACCCCTTAAGCGCTATACCTGTAAGTATGTCAACTTGACTTATTCCTAATAAACATACTTAGGATTGCAAACATCAACATAAACAATGGACTATACATTACTTTAAAGAGAAAGGTTATCGGCCATATTAATCTGGGCACATTGCGTATTATAATGGTTCTTACACTAAAAAAAGGGTGTTAATACACACACACTATCCCTAAATAAACTTCTAGTGATTATAGTTTCATTCCATTCACAGCTCATTTGAGATGTCATGAGTGATGTAACTGACCATTTCATGAATGATGTAATGTTTGAGGTCATTAGCAGTACATTGCGGGGGCGGGAGTTATAGTTAGCTCAGGTAACTATAACTTCTGAATTTCACTGGTTGTGTGTGAGTGAAATCTGAGTCTAACTATACTGTAATCTTTGTTTTTTCAGCAAATTTCTATTTTTTTAATGTTAAGTAAGATGCATATCACAATAGATGGTGGAGGGTTGGAAGCAGGGCCTGGCATTGTGCTGCACCCACCCAAGCTTGCTGCTCCTGCCTCCCCTCCTCCTAGCCATCCATTGTCCAAGTCCATGTCCCTGCTCCCTTATTACAGTCCTGTGTGGCCGCTGTTCTGCCACTGGCCTTCCCACCTTCTCTGAACAGTTAGCTTGCTGCCCCAACCACCTTCTCCCTATCCTCTGTTGTCTGAATCCATGGACTAGCCTCCTCCCTCCTGCCGTGCATGGTCTGATGTGCTGCCACTGCCCTCCATTTAGCATGATGTACCAGTCCACTTCTCCTACCCTCCATTGCCCAATAATTCTATGCCCCATCATTGACCTTCTGTTTAGCCTCTGTGCTTAGATTGCGGCCCCTATTTTCCTTCCCCCTCCGCTCTGATGTCTGTGTGCATGCCCCTGCTCCAGCCTTTTTGCCCACCATGTTCCATGGACCTGCCACTCCTATCTACTCTGAGTGTTCTGTTGAGCTGCCACTCCCCTACCACCTGCCTAGTTGTCCGGATTACAAAGGACAAGAAGCTTCTTTTAGGCATTTTTGGTGTCATTCAATCTCATTTATGGATTGTGGAGAAGTGTGGCTCAGGGGTTAGAGGCGGCAGACCCGGAAGCTGAGATCGGCCCTGGACCAGGGTTCAATTCCCCGCCTCGGCGGGTCTTGGGCTAAAAAATTCCACGGACTCGATAATTCTCGTTCCGGTGCCTTCTCGACTCACGGGTTCACACTCTGCGACTCTGGGCAATAGCTTGCTTAATCTCCACAACGGCCCCTCGCGGCAGGATGCCTGGCTTTCACCTTGTGGATACCCTGCCGGGGTTATCTCACAGGGGAATACCAGGACGGGTTCCCTAAGCAAGCGCCGGGAAACCCACTGCGGGTAGCTGTGCGCTATTCAAGCTCAAAACATTTACATTTACATTTACATTTTAAAAACAAGAAGAATCAAACCTGGAGGGAGGCATGGAGGCTAAGTACCTCCAAGATGGCCGCCGCCTTGAGAGAGTTATTGCACTAGACTATGTACCCCTCTCAACGTTCAAAGAGGAGCGCTGTAGTGACCGGATGTTTTGTCCTATTTCTGAGTGATGGTGACTTTAGTCTACTACCATCTTAGTATAGTGGATAGATCCATATTTTCGGCCTTTTCTTAAGGTTAGCCTACTGATTTTGGCATAATAACATGCCCTTTCATCACTTTCGGGCCTGAAGGCCTATATTAGAGGGTAGATCCTTTATTCCTGACATCATATTACCTATTGGTAGGGCTTGCCTATGTATCTTGATAGAGCTATGCGTCTCTTTCATCTTTTCCGGGCCTACAAGGCCCAAACGAGACTGATGTTTTAGTTATGAGCTGTTGTTCACTGGAGAGGAACCGGTCAGAACTGGCCCTTATCGGAGGAATGTAAGCAGAGGTCGGGTTTTAGACGAAACAGCAGCTGGCCACTGTAGGAGCGTCGGAGGCCCGGAGCCTAGTACAGGAATCTGGTGGGCGGCAGGTTACTGTCTGGAAAGTTCCATGAACGAAGAGTTCCGTATATTATCGAGGTGTAGAGAGGAGAGGCAGGCAGATGGCAGTTGGCAGTTGACAGTTGGAGTTGCAGATGACAGTTGGAGTTTGGAACGATCGAAGGCTGATGATCTTTTGGAGAGACCGAAGTTATATTGTGAGTCAGTCTGTTAGAGCATTTGGAGATAGTTAAATGTCAGAGTTAGAACAATCAGAGTGAAGAAGATAGTTGAACAGATGGTTTCCATAGCGGCTGAAACTATAACATTAGATTGAAGTCTGGAGGTGAAGACAGAACGTGGGAGAGAAGAAGCCAGTGCAAAGTGATCGGTGCAGAGCTGAGACACAGAGAAGAAGAAGACAAGAGAAGGGTTCCAGTGCTTTGAAGGACCATAACGGTGCAGACGTGTATCCGTGGGTGCAGAGTAGAATCCGAAATCAGCCAAGGCACAGACGAGAGAGGGACCCAGATGACAGCTAGAACTGGACTCTATAATTATAAGGTGAAGCCTGTCCTGCTATTATAGTGTGCACCTATACTAACTCTTTCCTTTACTTTTCAGGCTATGCTTAGATTGTTAGGTAGAATTGTGTCTTTATAATATAATGTTTTCTTTGTCTGTTATTGTGTAATAAAGGGACCCCAGTTTGTAACGAACACACATACTTGAGTATTGTTTCTATGATAAAGCTAACCTTTCATTACAGCCAGGTGCCAGCGTATGGAAGGATGGGCGATTCCTTTCCTACAGGTAACTGATGCAGGAGATTGATGGAAGTTTTATGTCAGAGAATAATTCTTAAGTGTAACAATTTGGCAGTTCTTGTGTGAGAGGATCGGATCTCCTATCTATCACATGAGGGATAACAATTTATATGAGATAGAAGATACTCCCAGTAAATATTAGATACTTAGAAACTTCCCAATAGAGACAGAGAGCAAATGATAATAATAGGACAGTGAGATTGCTCAAGATAGGGCGTTAGTGAGAACACCAATTGGGATTGGTGTGTAATGAGATTGCTCAAGATAGGGCATTAGTGAGAACACCAATTGGGGATGTTGTGTAGTGAGATTGCTCAAGATAGGGCGTTAATGAGAACACCAATTGTGGTTGGTGTGGTAGAGTGAGCTGCTCTCCAATATGAGGAGGGTAGAAAAGTCCGGGCCAGATTGTCGCGGGGCTATAAGGTGAGATCATAGGATGAGACATGGAATTCTGTACTTATTAGTGACTATTCTTAGTAATCCATTAGATCTAGCAGTGTTATTGATGATATAAGCTTGTATATTGCGAGTTCCCCATTCTGGCAAGGGATGGTGTTACGTTTTGGCCGGGTTGGTTGGTTGTATCTAGGTGAGTGGGTAATTCTTGGTCTGAGAATCCGGTCATTACATTTGGCGTCACGAACCGTTTACGAAAGCCTTGTAGCGCGTTTTGTTTTGAGAAAGTCAAAATCTACTTTTAAATTGCCTATTAAAATTCCCGGATGGGAATCAACGCCTTATGAGGCGCTGGCTCATGAATGGGCTGATTGTACTGGTTTGAGTGAGAGCTGGAATTCTTGTCTGGAAACAGCGGATCCGGCTCAGGTGATTGCTTGTTTACAGAAAGCGCCGATTGTGAAGGGCGAAGAGCTTCCTATGTTAGGACAGAGAGGTTGGATTTTGTTGTATGCATAAAGGCTTGTGCATTAGAATTTTGTGAAGTTGCAGCGTCAATGCAAAGACTTTGAAGATCAGTTTGCTGAAGTGCAGAATGCTTGTACTCTTTTGAGATGTCAGAATAAATTGCTTGCCGACAAACTGGATACATACCAGACTATTGAAGAAAGAGCTGCAGTTCGTATTGCTAAATACAAATACAGACATCGACGTGGTCGAGTCAGTAAAAGGAAAGTGCGTTTTGTTGAGGCGAAAGCAGGTCTCGATTGGAACCCTGATGAGTGGGATGGTAATATCTGGGACTCGAATGAGTCTGGCTCCTCGGCTGAGGAGAATGAGAGGCGTGAACCTTCTCATACTGAACGTGACTGTAAATCGTGTGCTTTTTGTAAATCTAACGATCAGTGTAAATGTGATGAACGTGCAGAGGTTTCTGCACATCCTGTCTTTCAGAGAAAATTACAACAATCTCCTGGCAATCCCAATGGGATTCCTTTGGATAGTTTGGAAGATTTTACACAACAGGAAGTTAGTGACATTTTGGAACGATTTCGACAACGGCCTGGTGAGGCCTTGCTTACATGGATGGTGCGTCTTTTTGAGTTGGGTGCTGCTGGCATCATGTTGGAAATGGGGGATGCGCTGAAGTTTTGTTCTTTGAGTTCCGATTCTACTGTGCAAGACCATTTTCGGACTTTTAATAATGCTGGTCAGATTAGTTTGCTTCAATTAGCGACGGAGGGTTGTAATCACAAATATCCTACTGAATCTGATTGGCCTTTGAATGATAAGCCGTGGAATACCCTAAGAGATGCTTCGCAGAGACTGAAAGAGGAGGTGATGAAAACTGCGATTTTTCTGAGAACGTCTGACAGGTTGATGGATGGCTTGTTGACTTCTTGAGTGCGGAATAGAATTATTCGTTCCGCCCCTGTTGCTTATAAGCAAGTTATGATGACATTGTTGATTAATCAAACTGGCAGTCCTTTGTCTCTTGTGCTTGTGGCTGTGCGTCAGCTTGGTGAATTGGGTGAGTGGCTTAAACTGAACAGACAATCTAGACCCGAGGGTCGTACTGGTGGTTATTATCGATTTACTAGACGTGACATTTTTCTCGCCTTGTTGGATGATGGTGTGAAGAGAGAAGATATTGATGGTGAGCCGAATAATCGATTGTGGGCCATGTTCCGCAAACGTGGCTTGGACAGAAAGGAAGGTGCTAGGCGAGTGCGTAAACAGGATTATGATCATAATCATTCTGATGACAGTGATGTTGATACAAACCATGGTAAATCTGACAGGAATGGCAGAAGATGGACTGAGAGGGATTTGTCTCACTATTGTGAACGAGAGAGAGAGGAAAAGGGGGAGAGAGGGGAGAGATGAGCGTTTTGAAAGCAGACATAGGGAGGAGAGGGATGAATCTCCTGAATTGAGAAGGAGAGATAGACGACACAGATTTTCTGAGCGAAATTCACAATATTTTGCGGATGACAAGAATCCATTTCGTGAGGGAAATAAGTATGAACGAGAGGTGACACTACCTAAGAGATTTGAAAGTCTCTATCCTGATTTGACCTGGGCGTTGGAACGCAATAAAAACGACTAGGAAATAGGTCAAGTTCCGGTACGCAATTGGGCTCACAGAGATATTAGACCCTATGTAAACATTGACATTTTTTGGAGACATCATAACATACAGAGGGCCCGAGCATTGGTAGATACAGGAGCGGAGGCCACTTTAATTTATGGAAACCCAAAGAAATTTAAAGGACAATTTTTCACAATTACTGGATTAGGTGGTAAAGAAACTCCCGCAGTGCAAGCTAATGTTGAAATGAAAATAGGTAGAATTCCCTGAAAAGAATATTCTGTACTAGTAGTACCCCTTCTTAAATATATAATTGGAATTGACATTTTAAAAGGTATGACATTATATTTAGATGACGGATGTTATCGATTTGGAGACAGGAAATATATATCATCAAAGTCCGTGAGAGTTGGTCATTTGAGAATTCCTCCTGTAAAAATTCTTCAAGCTACAAAAGTAATTTCCCAGAAACAGTATCGCATTCCAGGTGGGCATGAAGAGATCAGTGCTACAATTCAGGATTTAGTGGATGCAGGAGTTATAACTCCGATTACTTCTGCCTGGAATAATCCCGTATGGCCAGTTCGTAAGAGTGATAATTCTTGGCGCATGACAGTTGATTATCGCGAATTGAACAAACATACACCCCCTTTGACTGTCGCAGTACCTGACATTATCACTTTAATTGAGAGAATTCAAAAACATTCAGGAACTTGGTATGCTTCTATTGATATTGCTAATGCTTTCTTTTCCATCCTGATTGCCCCTGAGTGCCAATAACAGTTCAGTTTTACATGGAATGGACGTCAAATGACGTTCAGAAGTCTTCCCCAGGGCTATGTGCATTGTCCTACGATTTGTCACCGGCTGGTGGCAGAACATTTAACTGAAGTACCGATAAGCTCACAAATACAGGTGTGTCATTACATTGACGACATTTGTATTCAAGGTGAAACACAGGAACAAGTTCAGACCCAATTAGATTTAATCGTAGCTCATTTGCAAAGTAGAGGTTGGGAAATGAATCCAGACAAACTGCAAGGTCCAGCACAAAGTGTGACATTTTTAGGCATTAATTGGCATGAAGGGAATCGAGAAGGGATTCCGCAGGTAAAACAAAAAATTGCAGAATTTGCAGCTCTGGAAAATAGAAAGGAAGCACAGAGATTTATTGGTTTATTTGGCTTTTGGCATCAACATATCCTACATTTGAGTCAGATATTAGCCCCTTTGTACAAAGTTACCCGTAAAAAGAATGTGTTTGAATGGAATAAACCGCAGCAAGATGCATTTGATTTGGCCAAAGAAGCAATTCAGCATGCTTTGGATTTGTGGCCTGTACGTGATGGTGATATGGATTTGAATGTGTCTGTGCAAGGCCCTTTAGCGAATTGGAGTCTGTGGCTAAAAAGGTAGAACAAAAGTACCGTTAGGTTTCTGGACTAAAAAGTTACCCAATGCTGGTGAGCATTATACACCATTTGAGAAACAGTTACTTGCATGCTATTGGGCTCTGGTGGATACCGAGCAACTGACTTTGGGACATGATGTAATTTTGACACCTGAAATTCCTATTATGCAATGGGTTTTGAGTTCACCAAAAACTCATAGGAATGGACGCGCTCAAGAAGCAAGTGTGATTAAATGGAAATGGTATATACAAGACAGAGCACGTGTAGGACCGAAGGGTGTTGCGACGTTACATGAGCAAGTGGCGCTGGCGCCGTTAGGAGAGGCAGAAAGTGATTGCTCCGTACCTTTAGTACAGGAATCCCCTGTTAAGTGGGGTAAGCCATTTGATGATATGTCCGTGGAGGACAGAAAACATGTGTGGTTTACGGATGGTTCAGCGAGGTACATTGGAGAGAAGAGGCATTGGAAGGCAGTATCCTACAATCCGATCACACAGAAATTGCTAAGTACCACAGGTGAAGGAAAGAGTAGTCAATTTGCTGAACTATATGCTGTTTATCAAGTTTTGAAATGAGAGCTGCCTGGTACATGTCATATATTTACTGATTCTTGGTCCACTGCTAATGGTCTAGCCGTTTGGTTACCCACATGGTATTCCCATGACTGGAAACTGCATTCTAAGGAGCTTCGGGGTAAACATTTATGGCAAGAGATTTGGGACCTACTTCCTCAGAGTAACGTGACAGCTTTTTTAATGTTGATGCACACACACACGTAGACTCCCTTGACAAACTTTTTCACCAAATTGCAGATGAGAAATCTAAAATTTCTGAGGCAATGGTGGACAAACAAGATTTTGATTTGGCGGTATTGGCGAAATGGGCCCACCAGAAGTCAGGACATTTTGGAGAAAGAATCACTAGCAGGTGGGCTGGTGACCGAGGAATTCACATTCCTCTCAATTTGATTAAAGACGTTATACTTCATTACCCCATATGTCAGCGTTCTAGACAGCGAAAAGTGCCCCAAATTGTAAGAGGTCAATTACATCGAGGAAAATCCCCTGCACAGATTTGGCAAATAGATTATATAGGTCCTCTTCCCATGAGTAAAAATTGTCCATATGTTTGTACAGTTGTAGACACTTTCAGTGGTCTTTTAGTGGCCTTTCCCTGTAAGAGAGCTACTCAGACAAATACCATTAAAATGTTAGAGTTAATCATGTTGTACTATGGTGTTCCACTTCAAATTCAATCTGACAACGCATCTCATTTTAAAGGCAGACTAGTGCAGGAATTTTGTGTGGAGAACAACATCAAATGGGGGTTTCATATACCTTATTATCCACAGGCAGCAGGCCTTGTGGAGAGAATGAATGGTTTGCTGAAAGATCAATTGCGTAGGTTATCAAATGACAACTATAAGAACTGGACAGATCATTTGTTTGATGCATTGTTAATTTTGAATAATCGGCCTTATTTGAATTCTGCTTCCCCAATAAAATGTTTTTTTTTTTCCAGCTATTGATGATAAACCTAACACAGTGGAGAGTACAGTGATCTATTGGGAAATTTCCCCTCGAGCCTTAGCTCCATGCGGAGCAACCCCAGGTTCTGCAGGCCTGGACCTGCATTCTATAAACACCATTACTTTAAAGAAAGAAAACATTACTATTGTGGAGACCGGCATTGGTGTCCAAATACCCGTTGGAAATTTTGGATTAATTGCCCCGAGATCTGGGTTGGCTATAAAAAGTGTCCAGGTGCTCGGAGGTGTCATTGACAGTGATTATCAAGGAGAGAATAAAGTGATCCTATTAAACAGTGGTGATTCTGATTTACTAATGCACAAAGCAGACCGAGTTGCTCAATTGCTTATTATGCCCGTTTTCAGTGGTGAAATTCAAAAAGGTATACTGCCCCAACTCTGTTATCCGTTCGAGGAAAAAAGGGTTTTGGCTCCACTGATAATCCGGGAGCAAGAGTATGGGTCCAGTCACCTAAAAATCCCCCTGAACAGGCCAAGATAATTGCAACCGGACAGGACAATACTGTCCTAGTGATGAGGCCAGGGCAAGATAGCTGGGAAGCAGTCCCAGCTGATAAATGTTATTTGCGAGAATGAATAATACCTGTATTTGATCCCATTCTCCTAGACCACGATTTGGACTGCTGCTGTCGGAAGTGTCATCGCTGGACTCCTTTTGGCTCGCTGCGCCGAGAGACGGGAGAGCCCCCAGGACTGGAATAATTCCTTGGGCCGAAGACATCGTTCTTCTGCGTCGTGGGAGTCGTCATCCAATTTTTGGACATCTCTAGCCAGGAGACTAACTAACTTCTGTTTGACCCCTATGCACTGATATTCTAGCGACCTGCTTGGTTGCTGTCCCAGCTTCCATGGAGACTCTTGCCCATATTTTTAATTTATCGAATGTTCATCCCAATGTAAATTTTAGTGATTTTGCAACCCATGATTACTGTGCTCTATATAAAGGTTTTGACTGATTTACAGCCCCCTTTGAATTACCAAATAATAACCTACAATATTACTGAGGGTGATCTTTGCTTTTCATGACCTGTGATTCTAAAATCATAGGCAAGTGTGTTCAATTAAGATTGAAAAATGCCACTTCATTTACTGCCCATGAAAAAACTCTATGTTTTGAAAGACTATCTAAATCATGTACTTCTGTTAGAAATAATATGACTTGTAGGCGTCTTGTAGTTACCCCTAGTCACTATCGTATGGTGCTATCACCTTCTGGATGGCTATTTTCATGTGGCAATTCGTCTTGGCCCTATATTCCTGCAAATATTACTGGAGGTCCTTGTGCTATTACCAGATTGAGTTTATTAATGTTTTCTTCACATCCTAATGTAATTTCCCGAACTACAGGTGATGCCCCATCATTGAAAGCCAATTGTGATTCCTCATTACATTAATTCTCTAAATCTGAGTATCTTAGTTTAGCTTTTTCTATTTTAGGTGTTCCTGCATTATCTATATACAATGCTAAATCAATCGGAAAATTGGCTTGCTGGATGGTCAAGTCTATTAACCATACTTCTGTTGTTTTATCTGACCTATTATTAGATGCTCAAGGTGAGCGTAGAGCCATTTTACAAAATAGAGCTGCAATAGATTACCTTTTACTTAAACATGGTCATGGCTGCTCAGATTTTGAGGGCCTTTATTGTTTTAATTTATCGGACCATTCCAAATCCATCAAGTCCTCTATTGATAAGCTTCATGAATTAACTGAAGAGGTTAAGCAACACATAGATCAAGGGTGGTTTGATTGGCTTTTGAATTGGTTGCCCAATTTACACTCCCTGCGTCAAGTGTTGGGGGGTGTCTTGATTGCTATTTCTATTTTAGTTGCTATTTGTTGTTGCATTCAATGTGTCCCTTCCGTAATTCAAATTTTTAGACCACGCACTATGTTTAGGTCTGTAAGTTCTGTTTCTTATTATTCTTCATCAGATGTTCGCTCAGTTTGACAGATGTTAGTCGACAAAAGTCAAGGGTGGAATGTAGTGACCGGATATTTTGTCCCATTTCTGAGTGATGGTGACTTTAGTCTACTACCATCTTAGTATAGTGGATAGATCCCTATTTTCAGCCAGTTCTTAGGGTTAGCCTACTGACTTTGGCATAATAACATGCCCTTTCATCACTTTCGGGCCTGAAGGCCTATATTAGAGGGTAGATCCTTTATTCCTGACATTATATTACCTATTGGTAGGGCTTGCCTATGTATCTTGATAGAGCTATGCATCTCTTTCATCTTTTTCGGGCCTACAAGGCCCAAACGAGAGTGATGTTTTAGTTATGAGCTTTTGTTCACTGGAGAGGAACCAGTCAGAGCTGGCCGTTATCGGAGGAATGTAAGCAGAGCTCGGGTTTTAGAGGAAACAGCAGCTGGCCACTGTGGGAGCATCGGAGGCCCGGAGCCTAGTACAGGAATCTGGTGGGCGGCAGGTTACTGTCTGGAAATTTCCATGAACGAAGAGCTCTTTATATTATCGAGGTGTAGAGAGGAGAGGCAGGCAGAAGGCAGTTGGCAGTTGACAGTTGGATTTGCAGATGACAGTTGAAGTTTGGAACGATCGAAGACTGATGATGTTTTGGAGAGACCGAAGTTATATTGTGAGTCAGTCTGTTAGAGCAGTTGGAGATAGTTAAACGTCAGAGTTAGAACAATCAGAGTGAAGAAGATAGTTGAACAGATGGTTTACAGTGCGCCTGAAATTATATCATTAGATTGAAGTCTGCAGGTGAAGACAGTTCGTGGGAGAGAGGAAGCCAGTGCAAAGTGATCGGTTCAGAGCTGAGACACAGAGAAGAAGAAGATGAGAGAAGGGTTCCAGTGCTTTGAAGGAGCATAGCGGTGCAGACGTGTATCCGTGGGTGCAGAGTAGAATCTGAGATAAGCTAAGGCACAGACGAGAGAGGGTCCCAGATGACAGCTAGAACCGGACTCCGTAATTATAAGGTAAAGTCTGTCCTGCTGTTATAGTGTGCACCTATACTAACTCTTTCCTTTAATTTTCAGGCTATGCTTAGATTGTTAGGTAGAATTGTGACTTTATAATATAATGATTTCTTTGTCTGTTATTGTGTAATAAAGGGACCCCAGTTTGTAACGAACACACATACTTGAGTATTGTTTCTATGATAAAGCTAACCTTTCTTTACACTCAGGTGCCAGCGTATGAAAGGATGGGCGATTCCTTTCCTACAGGTAACTGATGCAGCAGATTGATGTAAGTTTTATGTCAGGAAATAATTCTTAAGTGTAACAATTTGGCAGTTCTTGTGTGAGAGGATCGGATCTCCTATCTATCACATGAGGAATAACAATTTATATGAGATAGAAGATACTCCCAATAAATATTAGATACTTAGAAATTTCCCAATAGAGAGAGAGAGAGCAAAAGGTATTAATAGGACAGTGAGATCGCTCAAGATAGGGCGTTAGTGGGAACACCAATTGGGATTGGTGTGTAATGAAATTGCTCAAGATAGGGCATTAGTGAGAACACCAATTGGGGATGGTGTGTAGTGGGATTGCTCAAGATAGGGCGCTAATGAGAACACCAATTGTGGTTGGTGTGGTAGAGTGAGATGCTCTCCAATATGAGAAGGAGGGTAGAATAGTCCGGGCCAGATTGTCGCTGGGCTATAAGGTGAGATCATGGGATGAGACACGGAATTCTGTACTTATTAGTGACTATTCTTAGTAATCCCTTAAATCTAGCAGTGTTTTTGATGATATAAGCTTGTATATTGCGAGTTCCCCATTCCCGGGTAAGTACTTAAGAACCATTGTAAATAGGGTCCGGGAAGGGATGGTGTTACGTTTTGGCCGTGTTCGTTGTATCTAGGTGAGTGGGTATTTCTTGGTCTGAGAATCCGGTCATTACAAGTGCTCAGTTTGGAATATTGGCGCTCTTCACAGAATCTGTGAGTGGATCATACATGTTCTAGAGTATTTCCCTTTGATAGTTAGTCAGGGCTCCTAGTCTCACGTCCCCGTTCCGCCGGGTTCTCTCTCCTTGCGGAATTGGTTCCGTTGCCAAGCAACAGTCAGGACGCTTGTTTAAAAGGTTTATTTCCTTTTAGTGCGTAGTGTTAGTTGAACAGCTCATGCCCAATGGATATTTAGAAGCCCATGTGAGTGACAGTTCTGCTGCAACCTTTCTGAAAGAGTCTCCCAGAGTTCAGATTTTTTTCAAGTTGAAGAGTCATCAAGAGCCTCACAGAATTCAATTTGCAGAAGTCTACCGAGTGAGCGGAAAAATCATTTTAAAGGTGGAATTCAACCCAGTCCGTCGCAAGCACGAGCAAGAGTTTCAACACAGAGCTAAGTGACAATTATTATTTATTCATAGAGTGTTTATTAATTAAGGAAGGTTATTTTTTCAGTATTTTCTTTAGAAGTAAGGTCAACTAGTCACCTCTTCTTAGAGAGCAGGAAGAAAAGTCAAAGAGCTTATGGAAGACTTCCTTACAGCTCATGGTAGGTATAGGAGGGTTTTTCAGGGTAAATAGAAAATTAATATTCTGTTTAAAAGACAACAAATGAACAGAAGTCAATAATGGTCTATGTTAGCTTTTATCAGAATCGAGCGAGCAGTAAGGGTTGGTCTTCTAAAAAACAAAAGAAAAGGTTAGGGAAGACTGAATTTGAGGAGGAGCTAAAACCCAAGGTTATATAGGTATGTAATATATAGAAAATACTCATAAGTGAAAGGAAGAGAGCACAATAGATTTGTTGAATTCTATTGTTGTTGTCTAGTTTCTAGAAACCTGATGTCTTCAGTATCTTACCTCAAGAATCGACATGGAGAAAACAGAAGATACTCCTGAATCACAGGCGATTATTCCGGAAGAAAAAATTATGGGAACATTGAGCCAAGAGACCATTGGGGAGAAAGTATAAAAACTATGCCTCTGGAAGAAATGTCAGAATGGGCCAAACAAGAATCTTCCAGAGAAATTTAACATAGATTACCCCTGTGTGATGGAAAACTATATTTGCCTAATCAGGAGCTGAGACAATTGATTCTAGAGGAAAATCACAACAGTTGTTTAGCTGTACAAAAAAGAGTTTGAAAAAGAGAAGGTTTGCTTAAAAGAGACTATTGGTGGTCACAAATGACAAAAAATATACTTTCTTATGTGGAAACCTGCAAGGTCTGTACTCGGGGAAAATCGGAGAGACAATGTCCAAAAGGATTACTTCAGCACATGCCAACTCCTCCTCACCCCTAGCATACAGTTTCAGTAGATTTGGAAGTAGATCTGCGCTTTACTCAAGGATACAACACAATGTTGGTATTTGTTGATGCATGAACTGAAATGGTTCATTTTATAGCCTTAAAAAGAATTCCGACAACCAAGGAATTAGCCATCCATTTTGGAGAGAACATTGTAGGAATTCATGGAATTCCCAAGGTGGTAATTTCAGATCGAGGTTCCAAATTCTTCTCCCACTTTTGGAAGGCCTTTATGGAAGGTTTGGGCGTAGAGACAAGGTATTCTATTAGTTACCACCCAGAGACGGATGGGCAGACAGAGAGGGCAAACCAAGAATTAGAACAATATCTAAGGTTGTACCTACCTGATCAGGAAGGGGACTGACCTGAGTTTTTTTGGGTGGCAGAATTCGCACATAATAATGCTAAAAATGTCTCCACTGGGTTCGCTCCTTTTTACCTTAACTATGGCAGACATCCAAATTCATCTGTAATAGGAGGAGAAGTTTTAGTTCCAGCAGTACAAAAGTTAGTCACAAATCTAGCACAGATTCATCAAGCAGCGGTAGAGAACCTGGTTCAGGCAAAGGCAAAGTACAAAAAATATGCAGACAAGAAAAGAAAGGAAGGTCGGAGTTTGCAGGTTGGGGATAAAGTGTGGTTAAATACCAAGAATCTCAGGTTAAAGGGAGACAGGAAGTTTCAACCCAGATTCGTAGGCCCTTACCAGATAGAGAAAATAGTCAAACCAGTGACTTACCGTTTGACTTTACCAAGAGGTATGAAGATCCATCCTGTTTTTCAGGTATCCCTCCTAAAAAAGGCCTCACCCAACTTGAGAATATTACCTCCACCAAAACCAGTACAACTAGAATCTGGAGAATTTTGGATTCCAAAAGATTGAATGGAACAATCTATTATCTGATAGACTGGAAAGGTTATGGTCCAGAGGAAAGGTCCTGGGAACCATGTTCTGATGATCACGCACCACATTTGGTGCGGATCTTCCATCAAAAATTCCCTAACAAGCCTCAACCGGAAGGCCCCCCCTCGCGAGAGGGTACTGTCAGGATTGCAAAGGACAAGAAGCTTCCTTTATGCATAATTGGTGTCATTCAATCTCATTTACGTCTTAAAAACAAGAAGAATCAAACCTGGAGTGAGGCATGGAGGCTAAGTATCTCCAAGATGGCCGACGCCTCCAGAGAGTTATCGCACTAGACTATGTACCCCTCTCAGCGTTCTATGAAGAGGGCTCAGTTTGGAATGTTGGCGCTCTTCACAGAATCCGTGAGTGGATCAAGATGTGTTCTAGAGTATTTCCCTTAGATAGTTAGTCAGGGCTCCTAGTCTCTTCGTCCTCGTTCCATCGGGTTGTTTCTCCTTGCGGAATTGGTTCTGTTGCTAAGCAACAGTCAGGACTCTTGTTTGAAAGGTTTGTTTATTTCCTTCCAGTGCGTAGTGTTTGTTGAACAGCTCTGCGCAATGGATATTCAGAAGCCCATGTGAGTGACAGTTTCGCTGCCAGCCTTTCTGAAAGAGTCTCCCAGAGTTCTGAGTTTTTTCAAGTTGAAGAGTCATCAAGAGCCTCACAGAATTCAATTTACAGAAGTCTTCACAGTGAGCAGAAAAATCATTTTAAGGTGGAATTCAACCCAGTCCGTCGCAAGCACGAGCAAGAGTTTCAACACAGAGCTAAGTGACAATTATTATTTATTCATAGAGTGTTATTTCAGAATTGAAAGAGACAGTATTAATTAAGGATGGTTGTTGTTTCAGTATTTTCTTTAGAAGTAAGGCCAACAAGTCTCCTCTTCTTAGAGAGCAGGAAGAAAAGTCAAAGAGGTTATAGAAGACTTCCTTACAGCTCTTGGTAGGTGTAGGAGGGTTCTTTGGGTAAAAATAGAATGAATATTCTGTTTAAAAGACACAAATGAAAAGGAAATCAATAATTGTCTATGTTAGCTTTTATCAGAATCGAGCAAGCAGTGAGGGGCGGTCTTCTAAAAAAGATAAGAAAAGAAAAGGTTAGAGAAGACTGAATTTGAAGAGGAGCTAAAACCCAAGGTTATATGGGTATTTAAAATATAGGAAATGCTCATAAGTGAAAAGAAGAGAGCAGAATAGAGTTATTGAATTCTGTTGTTGTTGTTTAGTTTCTAGAAACCTGATGTCTTCAGTATCTTACCTCACGGAAGAGAAGAAGGAATAGAAACAATTACCTCCTCGTTAGTCTTCCTCGCCACATGATTTACATAGTGAGCTTTAGCTCCACAACAGAACTCTCCAAAGCAAAAAGAAACCACCTCCCACCCCCTCCCAACATGGCCGACCAGTCCCACCTGACCTCTATAAGAGGCGGACCGGCCCAACCAACAGCCTGATCTACCAAGCAAACAATGAAGCCGATAGCCAGACAGGGAGGGGGGGAGGGAACTCATGTGGCGAGGAAGACAATACTCGGAGTAATGAAGATTACCGGTAAGTAACCGGGGCATTAACCTTGTTAGTCTCTTCTCTCTTTTGCTATTTTATCCTCTCCCCCTTCTCCCTTAAGGAGATTTCTTAAGACATGTAAAATAGTTGTGTTTTGAGTCTCTCCTGTGGGGGCATTGGGAATAGGCATCTTCTGTTCCTGCGCAAGAAATGTGAACCACGATCTGACATTAGCATTGTCAGATGACTGTAACCTGTCCCTGCCACCTTTATCGTGCCTGGTCACATTCCATGCCCCTTTCCCCTTCCTCCTTTCCCCCATGGTCCATTTTACTGCCACGCGCTTCTGCCCTCCCTGGTCTGTTGTGCTGCAACTGCTCCTCCTGCCTGCCCTGCGAATCTGTGAATTCACAGAAAATATTCTCTCAGTTTAGCTTACAGATCAACTTCCAAACTTCTGTGGGAAAAGCATGAGAAAATAGTTTTCTCTCAAACATGATTCATGATATCCAGGAGAAGGCTTTTTCACATGGTAAAATCACATTAGAACACACCACAATTCTTAAAATGAGTATGGTACCATCAACAAATGATTTATAATGTAACTAAAGTCTTAAATCTTCTATTAACTGCAATGCTTTTTAATGAGGTGCTATCATGTATATTGGTCCCAAGGTGGCTGCCAACACTTCTTGGATGAAGTGCTGACAGCCAAACAGATCTCACGATGAGATGTGTGGTTAGGCTCCGCCCAGATATTGAAACTTTTTCTTTTTCTAATTTCTCATGAACTACTGAACGGATTTACACCATTTGACAAAAAGGGCTCTTTCTAAACCAAGGGCTACCTTTTTGACAAATTTGATGTCATTCCGTTCAGCAGTTCGGGCTGTAGCCTAGCCTATGAAAAATTGCATGGTGAAAACATGTTTTGGGACCCCCCTTTTTTCTCATCCCCCGCTTGCCGAATCACCCCAAAACTATCAAGATAGAAGCGAACCGAAGTGCGACATGAGTTTTGAAACTTTCGCGAAGATTCATCAATCAGCGCCAAAGTTATTGGGAATAGAATGATGCAATTTTACTATGGTAACTAGGTCCTAACTAAAACTACCTACTGGCGACCGCCAGTAGGTAATATATATATATATATATATATGAAACCAAGGTTCCCCCTCTCAGAAGAACGACACAGGCTACCTTTGGATGCTTCAAGTAGATTTATTTAGGGCACAGAATCGGCAGCTCCCTACCGACGCGTTTCGCCACTAAGGCTTGGTCACGGTTAGCGTGTACAATTGCAAAGTGCTATTTACATGGTGAAAATCAATTGCATAGAGGTAGGACTACAGTTCATCTGTTCGGCCGATTTGGCCGCCATACTTGAATGGTATATTTCAACGTGTATTGTCAAATTGTGTTCTGATACACTTTTACAAAACGAAGTGCAATACAAAATAAATCTGGCCATCCAGTGCTCATAGTCAGTTATTTACAAGTGAAATCAACTTGCAGGGATTTACGCCTGTTGGCGAAGTATTCATCCTTATGGGTGCCGTTTTGAAGCACTCCATTTAATGTGTACAAAACAATAATTGCTTCCTTCAAACCAAAATAAATCTCGCCCCAGTGGGCTATTGAGTTGTCCCAGATTTCACTGTAGTTGTGCAAGTGATGCCCCAGTGGGCTAAACAATTATGACAATTCCATTTTAGGTATAAAACCTGTTCTTGCTTGTAGTCAAATTCCCCTAAGTAAAAAGAAAATTAGTGATTTTAAAATCAATTATATCAAATTATTTACACATAAAAACAAGCGCAAAGAAATGTCAGATCAAGATATGTTCAATGATTCTAGAGGTGGACTGCTAATTCCTCACTACTATTCATCCCCACAGGGTGTAGTGTCTCGAAATCAATGATAAATTTTGATTCCAAGATCCTTAATTGTTGCAGCCTGTCACCCCCTCTTACATTCTCCTTAACTGCATCCAGTACTATGTATTTCAACAAGTTGTCATTCTGATTGTGGTGTGTGTCGAAATGGCGAGCAACTGGGTACTGTTCATTGGTGTTCCTTATTGCTCGCTTGTGCTCTAATATCCTAATCTTGGCTTTATGTTTTGTGCTCCCAATGTAGAATTTTCCACATGGGCAGATTAGGCAGTACACACAGTATTCGGTATTGCAGTCAAAAGGACCTTTGATGTTAAAAAATCTGGAACTGTTAGGCACTCTGATTTTGCTACAGTTATTGCTACCTTTGCAAGCTTTGCACTTCATACAGCATTCAAAGCCTGCAAAGTTCTTGTTATATACCGTTTTCTTATGTGTGACCATGTTTTTGCTTAACTCATCTTTTAAAGATTTTCCTTTTCTATAAGTAATCTGTGGATGTTCTTTCACATAATTACTTAGAAGTTTGTCTGATGTCAAGATTGGCCAATTTTTTGACAGTATATTTCTTACTTTGTAGGCTTGCCCTGAGTATGTTGTGATGAACCGGACTTTTTTCTCATCCTCATTCAGAGATCTTTGTTTGGGGACTAGCAGATCTGTTCTGGCTACTCCATCTACCCTTGTAACCGCTTGGCGGATAGTTTTTTCGGAATAACCCCTTTCTTTGAAACGGTCAATCATGACCTTTTTCTCTGTTTCAAAGTCACTGTTGTTGCTATTGTTCCTTTTAGCTCTTAACAACTCCCCATAGGGGATACTCTGAATTAGAGTATATGGATGTGCACTTGTGGCAAACAATAGGCTGTTCCCTGCAGACTCTTTTCTGTGGAGGCTCGTGACAAGTTTGTTGTTTCTGACCTCCACCTGTGTGTCCAGGAAGATGACCCTCTCCTTGCTGATCTGTGATGTTAATATAATATTAACATCGTTGTTATTTAGGTTAGCAATGTATTCTTTAGCACTTGCTTCATCTCCTTTCCAAATGCAAAAGATGTCATCTATGAAACGGGTCCATAGTATCACCCTTTCACCCTGGTCACTATGGCTACTGGACACTTGCTCCTCCCACCAGCCCATGAATAAATTCGCATAGCTGGGGGCAAAGCAAGTGCCCATCGCCGTCCCCTGTCTCTGCCTGTACAGCTGGTCATCAAAATAGAAAAAGTTATTAGTTAAGCAGTAGAGTGTCATTTCCGCTAACATCTCTGTGTGTGTTACATTGTTGATTGATCTCGCTCTTAGGAAATGCCTAATTGCTTGAATGCCTGTTTCATGCTTGATAGAAGTGTACAAGCTTGTCACATCCATAGTAATTAGCAAGTAGTCTGGCTCCCAGGACAAATCATGAATTAAATTTAAGAAGTGCATGGTGTCCCTGAGGTAGGCTGGCAAGGACAAAACAAAAGGTCTCAGATAATGATCTATATATCTGGATGTTACTTCCAATTGTGAGCCTATAGAGGACACAATTGGTCTGCCTGGTGGAACTAGTGGGTCCTTATGTAATTTAGGTAGGAGGTATAGAACCAGTGTTTTTGGGTGCTTGCATTTCAAACTCAAAAACTCCCCCTTTTCCAATGTACCTTCATCATACCATTTTGCTAGCATCTCATTGAAAGTTTCATACAAATTTTTTAGCTCTTCAACAGTTGCTTTACAATAACATTGTGTGTCATTCAACTGCTTGTGCCCCTCTGATAGATATTCCGCTTTTCCCCATACCACCACATTCCCTCCCTTATCTGATTGACGAATTACAATAGAGTCATCATTTTAAGGGAGTCAAGTGCATTGCATTGTTCTTTGGTCAGGTTATGTTTGGCCAAACCTTTGGTATTGTATCTTAAATTCTTTAAGTCTCTAGTGACACTGCGTTCAAAGACATCAATGTCATCGCTTTGAACCACTGGCATGAATCTAGATTTGGGTTTAAAACCACTTTTGCTGGGGATGTCAAATATTTGTTCCTCATTGTCAACATCTTCATCATCAGTTCTATCTGGTGCATTTGTTGCCATATCTAGAGTAGGCAAAGTCTGAATATCTGTAGGTTCTCCTTCATCATCTTCTATAGAGTTAGGTGCATGGAATTTGAACCATTTTTTGAGCTTCAGTTTGCGAATAAAACAAAATGTGTCTATGCGTGTTTGAACATAGTCTAATTTACGCATGGGGCAAAATGACAAACCCAAAGCCAATAACTCAATTTCAGCGAAAGGGTGATACTATGGACCCGTTTCATAGATGACATCTTTTGCATTTGGAAAGGAGATGAAGCAAGTGCTAAAGAATACATTGCTAACCTAAATAACAACGATGTTAAAATTAAATTAACATCACAGATCAGCAAGGAGAGGGTCATCTTCCTGGACACACAGGTGGAGGTCAGAAACAACAAACTTGTCACGAGCCTCCACAGAAAAGAGACTGCAGGGAACAGCCTATTGTTTGCCACAAGTGCACATCCATATACTCTCATTCAGAGTATCCCCTATAGGGAGTTGTTAAGAGCTAAAAGGAACAATAGCAACAACAGTGACTTTGAAACAGAGAAAAAGGTCATGATTGACCGTTTCAAAGAAAGGGGTTATTCCGAAAAAACTATCCGCCAAGCGGTTACAAGGGTAGATGGAATAGCCAGAACAGATCTGCTAGTCCCCAAACAAAGATCTCTGAATGAGGATGAGGAAAAAGTCCGGTTCATCACGACATACTCAGGGCAAGCCTACAAAGTAAGAAATACACTGTCAAAAAATTGGCCAATCTTGACATCAGACAAACTTCTAAGTAATTATGTGAAAGAACATCCAAAGATTACTTATAGAAAAGGAAAATCTTTAAAAGATGAGTTAAGCAAAAACATGGTCACACATAAGAAAACGGTATATAACAAGAACTTTGCAGGCTTTGAATGTTGTATGAAGTGCAAAGCTTGCAAAGGTAGCAATAACTGTAACAAAATCAGAGTGCCTAACAGTTCCAGATTTTTTAACATCAAAGGTCCTTTTGACTGCAATACCGAATACCGTGTGTACTGCCTAATCTGCCCATGTGGAAAATTCTACATTGGGAGCACAAAACATAAAGCCAAGATTAGGATATTAGAGCACAAGCGAGCAATAAGGAACACCAATGAACAGTACCCAGTTGCTCGCCATTTCGACACACACCACAATCAGAATGACAACTTGTTGAAATACATAGTACTGGATGCAGTTAAGGAGAATGTAAGAGGGGGTGACAGGCTGCAACAATTAAGGATCTTGGAATCAAAATTTATCATTGATTTCGAGACACTACACCCTGTGGGGATGAATAGTAGTGAGGAACTAGCAGTCCACCTCTAGAATCATTGAACATATCTTGATCTGACATTTCTTTGCGCTTGTTTTTATGTGTAAATAATTTGATATAATTGATTTTAAAATCACTAATTTTCTTTTTACTTAGGGGAATTTGACTACCATCAAGAACAGGTTTTATACCTAAAATGGAATTGTCATAATTGTTTAGCCCACTGGGGCATCACTTGCACAACTACAGTGAAATCTGGGACAACTCAATAGCCCACTGGGGCGAGATTTATTTTGGTTTGAAGGAAGCAATTATTGTTTTGTACACATTAAATGGAGTGCTTCAAAACGGCACCCATAAGGATGAATACTTCGCCAACAGGCGCAAATCCCTGGAAGTTGATTTCACTTGTAAATAACTGACTATGAGCACTGGATGGCCAGATTTATTTTGTATTGCACTTTGTTTTGTAAAAGTGTATCAGAACACAATTTGACAATACACTTTGAAATACACCATTCAAGTATGGCGGCCAAATCGGCCGAACAGATGAACTGTAGTCCTACCTCTATGCACTTGATTTTCACCATGTAAATAGCACTTTGAAATTGTACACGCTAACCGTGACCAAGCCTTAGTGGCGAAACGCGTCGGTAGGGAGCTGCCGATTCTGTGCCCTAAATAAATCTACTTGAAGCATCTATAGGTAGCCTGTGTCGTTCTTCTGAGAGGGGGAACCTTGGTTTCGTAAAATAGGGTGTCCGGCACCCACACAGGCTCGCCATAACGTGAGACGAGGAATAGCCGGGAGCGGTGTTCGAGTTTGAATTCATGTTCCTCGTTTCCCGCCAGTGGACTTCGCGGCAATCAACTCCGAAAAGAAACCAACTACAAGCGGAGGCGGCGAAGAGCAAGTTTGTGAGTAAGAAGAAACATACTCATTTAAACTGGGGCAGTTGACTTAAAAAACGCACCAGTACACAGCAGCGGGAATTTACACCAATAACCCGAGCCGGCGAGTCCTGCAGAAAACAGCGGGAAACGCGACCTGGGGTTTTTAAACCTGTTGTAAAACTCGGACCACTGGCGGTAACGGAGTAGACAACGAACGGGATATCGTAAGTTCGTGTCTACCTTTGGGTGCTATCATTGCTGGGAACAGCAATACAACTAAACAGAGGCACGGAGGATGGCGGCTCGGTTTGAAGCAAAGCGCAAGGAAATGTCAGACCGTTTGTTCTTCACAGACCCAACACCTGGAACTAGCACTGAAGGACAGCAACAGGGGGAACATACCCTGCTAACAAATGAAGTCAAAATTCAACAGCTATTTGATAAACTTGACAAGCTCTATAGTAAGGAAGTGGCAAAGTGGTGGGAGGCGGAGTCGCTTCAAAAATATTTAGATGTTCAACGTGTTCCAAGGGGATTAAGAATATATACTATCCCCACGTTTGAGAACCCGGATCCCGAGATGCTGGAGGAATGGGCATGTAATTCCAAAGACTGTTCAGCTACAATGATGCGAATCCTGATAAAATACGCTGTCAAGGATAGAGCAAAATTGTTGGAACAGATTGATGAAATTTTATTGGAACTAGGAAAATTAACCACTCAAGAAAAGATCCAAGAATTCATGACAAAATTGGAAGCACGTCTAAAGAAACTAGAGGAGGAAATAACTGCAAAGAAACAACGAAAATGTATAAGGGATTTTAAGGATTACCAGTCTGGCAGAACCCTCACGTTTCACAAAAAGTATGATCACTTATTTCAGAAAGCAAGCGGGGAACCAACTGAAGTGGCTAAAGCAAACACCACTGTGGAAGAAGACAGCACAATTCCTGAAGAAAGCGACGCTTCAGACGGAAATCTTTCCGATGCTACCGGAAGCACCCCAGGAACACCGATGCGAGGAGCAGGCAGAGGAAGGATTAATTTCCTGACACAGTTTCAAATGCTAAACAAAGTCAAGCAAAACCAGCAAGGAGGGCAGGCGGACCAGGATTTTCACAGGGGGCGAGGACGAAACTTTCGGGGAAAAGCCGGAGGATTCAGAGGAACCAAAAAGCAAGGAGGAGAAAGAAAAGAAGATTCCAACGCACCCGCGCCCATGCAGACAAGAGCCAGAAAAGGGACAAGATGACGGTGGTCAACCTCTCCAAACGTGAGTTAAATGACGCTGAAATTGAGTTATTGGCTTTGGGTTTGTCATTTTGCCCCATGCGTAAATTAGACTATGTTCAAACACGCATAGACACATTTTGTTTTATTCGCAAACTGAAGCTCAAAAAATGGTTCAAATTCCATGCACCTAACTCTATAGAAGATGATGAAGGAGAACCTACAGATATTCAGACTTTGCCCACTCTAGATATGGCAACAAATGCACCAGATAGAACTGATGATGAAGATGTTGACAATGAGGAACAAATATTTGACATCCCCAGCAAAAGTGGTTTTAAACCCAAATCTAGATTCATGCCAGTGGTTCAAAGCGATGCCATTGATGTCTTTGAACGCAGTGTCACTAGAGACTTAAAAAATTTAAGATACAATACCAAAGGTTTGGCCAAACATAACCTGACCAAAGAACAATGCAATGCACTTGACTCCCTTAAAATGATGACTCTATTGTAATTCGTCAATCAGATAAGGGAGGGAATGTGGTGGTATGGGGAAAAGCGGAATATCTATCAGAGGGGCACAAGCAGTTGAATGACACACAATGTTATTGTAAAGCAACTGTTGAAGAGCTAAAAAATTTGTATGAAACTTTCAATGAGATGCTAGCAAAATGGTATGATGAAGGTACATTGGAAAAGGGGGAGTTTTTGAGTTTGAAATGCAAGCACCCAAAAACACTGGTTCTATACCTCCTACCTAAATTACATAAGGACCCACTAGTTCCACCAGGCAGACCAATTGTGTCCTCTATAGGCTCACAATTGGAAGTAACATCCAGATATATAGATCATTATCTGAGACCTTTTGTTTTGTCCTTGCCAGCCTACCTCAGGGACACCATGCACTTCTTAAATTTAATTCATGATTTGTCCTGGGAGCCAGACTACTTGCTAATTACTATGGATGTGACAAGCTTGTACACTTCTATCAAGCATGAAACAGGCATTCAAGCAATTAGGCATTTCCTAAGAGCGAGATCAATCAACAATGTAACACACACAGAGATGTTAGCGGAAATGACACTCTACTGCTTAACTAATAACTTTTTCTATTTTGATGACCAGCTGTACAGGCAGAGACAGGGAACGGCGATGGGCACTTGCTTTGCCCCCAGCTACGCGAATTTATTCATGGGCTGGTGGGAGGAGCAAGTGTCCAGTAGCCATAGTGACCAGGGTGAAAGGGTGATACTATGGACCCGTTTCATAGATGACATCTTTTGCATTTGGAAAGGAGATGAAGCAAGTGCTAAAGAATACATTGCTAACCTAAATAACACCGATGTTAATATTAAATTAACATCACAGATCAGCAAGGAGAGGGTCATCTTCCTGGACACACAGGTGGAGGTCAGAAACAACAAACTTGTCACGAGCCTCCACAGAAAAGAGACTGCAGGGAACAGCCTATTGTTTGCCACAAGTGCACATCCATATACTCTCATTCAGAGTATCCCCTATGGGGAGTTGTTAAGAGCTAAAAGGAACAATAGCAACAACAGTGACTTTGAAACAGAGAAAAAGGTCATGATTGACCGTTTCAAAGAAAGGGGTTATTCCGAAAAAACTATCCGCCAAGCGGTTACAAGGGTAGATGGAGTAGCCAGAACAGATCTGCTAGTCCCCAAACAAAGATCTCTGAATGAGGATGAGGAAAAAGTCCGGTTCATCACGACATACTCAGGGCAAGCCTACAAAGTAAGAAATACACTGTCAAAAAATTGGCCAATCTTGACATCAGACAAACTTCTAAGTAATTATGTGAAAGAACATCCACAGATTACTTATAGAAAAGGAAAATCTTTAAAAGATGAGTTAAGCAAAAACATGGTCACACATAAGAAAACGGTATATAACATGAACTTTGCAGGCTTTGAATGCTGTATGAAGTGCAAAGCTTGCAAAGGTAGCAATAACTGTAACAAAATCAGAGTGCCTAACAGTTCCAGATTTTTTAACATCAAAGGTCCTTTTGACTGCAATACCGAATACTGTGTGTACTGCCTAATCTGCCCATGTGGAAAATTCTACATTGGGAGTGTTAGAACCGGGACCCTGGCCGGCCAAGACTTGCGTCGAGGTCAGTCAGGGATCGCCACTTCTAAGGGTCAGGGCAAGGGAGTCACACACCAAGGCAACCCCTACTCGCCCTCTAGGTAACGTGGCGCGAGCAGTCAAGGCTAAACTTGGAGGCGATGTAAGTTAAGTATTCGCGCATGCACCCCAGCAACAACACCCAAGGCCCACCACAAAGAAACACTCCACACAAGGTTATAGAAAAATAGCCTTTGTATTATAATAAATATACAGCAGATAAAACACACATCTTATTACACTGTGCCAACAGGCACGGGCGGAATTTACAAGGGATATTTGTACAGGACAGGACCACTTGGATCACTGTCACGGGTAATAGCACTTTGTAAGCAACACTTTCAGCACTTTAGCAATACCTTCAGTAATAGCACTTTAGCACACAATATAAAGGTAGAACATACAACCAGTAACCACAGGTAACAGGACCTCTCTAGCACCACCTGTACTAGGGAGAAAACAACCACCTACACGTCACACTACCTGTAGGGGTGCAAAAGCAACACACATGATGTCGTAACATTCAGAGGTGTAGAATCAATAACCATTACCCCATACTCACAAGTCACCACCTGTGACTGTCCCGGTGTCCCAATGTCAGGGCCTAAACGTGGCAGTTGCCCACAAAGTGCTGGGCAACTGGAGCAGGGAAAGTTAGCACAAAGTTGGAGCCTCTCTGGGCTCAAAGAACCACCACTGTGGCACTGCGGAGCCTCACTGGACTCCCAGACAAGAAATGATCCCCTCAGAGCCTCTCTCAGGCTCTCAGACAAGGGGGGGGGCTCGAGCCTCTCAGGGCTGGCAAAGCAAAAGGCAGGCTGGAGCCTCTCTGGACTCCAAGCCAATGGTGCAGCCTCGCTGGGCTGTGGGGTCCCTCTCTCTGGGGACCCGGGGTAAGGACAAATGCTCCTCAAGAGCCTCTCTGGCTCGCCAAACAAGGAAGGTGCGGGACGTTGGAGCCTCTCCGGGCTCTTCAACATACAATGCCCCCGAGCCCTCAGCCTCAAAACACAAAGGCGCGAGGTCGCGCTACAGAGAGGGGGCGGGGCGGACACCGGCAATGTGTCCCGACGCTCCCCCCCTCCTCTGCAGGCACCTACCGGGTTCGCGCTGGTCTAGCGCTGGGCTCTCCAGCGGCGGCGGGTCTCTCCCGCTGGTCCCGGGGCTCTCCTGGGCGGCAGAGCCTTGCCGGCACCTTATCTCCGTTCTCCTCGCTGCTGGGCTCTCCTCTCTCCCGGCGGCGAGGCGGGACTTCCGGTTGCTTCTCCCGGGGCCGCGCTCTGATTGGCCGGCCGGCCGGAACACTTCCGGGTCGTCGCGGGCAGCGCGGCGGCCCGTTTTAGGCAGGCAGGCGGGCTCCCAGATGATCCGAGGAGTGGGCTCCCTCGTAGATCAATAAATCGGCAAAACCACTATGGCAATAAGCGGGGTGGCACCCGCGCCGTCAACTCGCCACACGGGGCGATCGGATGCCGGGTGGGCACCGGCCTCAGCAGACCACAGCGCTCCCAAGCGCTGCAGGCACAAATAAGCGCTCGTAAGCGCTAAACAGCAGCAAACAGCGCTCCCAGGCGCTAGGGGTAAAATCCAGCGCTTTCCAAGCGCTAGGCAGGCGATCTCCACGCTCCCAGCGCTGAAGGGCAGAGAGCAGCGCTCTCAGGCTGCAGGAAAGAAGTCCTCAGTGCTCCCCAGCACTGGAGGACAGGACAGGGCTCCAGCAGGGCTGGAGGCAGGCAGGGGGGCAAGGCTGGGCCAGAGCCAGCACACTGGGTCTCCAGGCAGGGAGACTCCCCAAGTGGTGGTCCTTCTGGCCCCAGCAGCGGCAAAAGCCCCCTCTGGCAGGATTTCAAAGTAGAACCTTTTCCAAGGGGACACAGCCCCTTCTTATACTGTAAATTCCTTTGTTACAATGTGCAGGGTGGGGGGAAAACCAGTCGCAGCTGGTTCTGGAGCACTCTTGATGGCCCAACCACCCATTCCTTTCACTGGGGAGGCTAGGGTCATTAGACACACCACAGGGGGGCGGAGCCAGCATTGTGTGGGGAAAACCCAGCCCATCCAGGACACAGGTACACTCCTCCCACACATCACTCATGCTAATCTCCCACTCACCACCGGGCAGACCCATCCAGACTTCCTGGAGCCTGGCATGCCAGCCAGCTCCAGCCAATCACGCTCCAGCACCCTCACTGCACACATATCTCAATGTCCAGAAGTAGCACTTCCCAACTAGACACATACATGCCGCAGACACCATCTTGCAGCATTCGCTCTCACGAGTTCAGGCATACCAAACTCGAGCCTGCACTCCCCACGCATCAGGAACTACCAGGGATACACACATTCCCCATGCATTCCTATGGGAGGGCAGGCCAGCCATACTACACGCACGCACTTTCACTCTGGGACTCAGGGGAAAGTGCGCAGAGACCCATAAATCACTAACACAGGGTCACAAATAAGGCAAAAAGTCTAGGGGTGAACCTGCCCTGCGGGCCAAGTCCAACAGGGAGCACAAAACATAAAGCCAAGATTAGGATATTAGAGCACAAGCGAGCAATAAGGAACACCAATGAACAGTACCCAGTTGCTCGCCATTTCGACACACACCACAATCAGAATGACAACTTGTTGAAATACATAGTACTGGATGCATTTAAGGAGAATGTAAGAGGGGGTGACAGGTTGCAACAATTAAGGATCTTGGAATCAAAATTTATCATTGATTTCGAGACACTACACCCTGTGGGGATGAATAGTAGTGAGGAACTAGCAGTCCACCTCTAGAATCATTAAACATATCTTGATCTGACATTTCTTTGCGCTTGTTTTTATGTGTAAATAATTTGATATAATTGATTTTAAAATCACTAATTTTCTTTTTACTTAGGGGAATTTGACTACAAGCAAGAACAGGTTTTATACCTAAAATGGAATTGTCATAATTGTTTAGCCCACTGGGGCATCACTTGCACAACTACAGTGAAATCTGGGACAACTCAATAGCCCACTGGGGCGAGATTTATTTTGGTTTGAAGGAAGCAATTATTGTTTTGTACACATTAAATGGAGTGCTTCAAAACGGCACCCACAAGGATGAATACTTCGCCAACAGGCGTAAATCCCTGGAAGTTGATTTCACTTGTAAATAACTGACTATGAGCACTGGATGGCCAGATTTATTTTGTATTGCACTTCGTTTTGTAAAAGTGTATCAGAACACAATTTGACAATACACGTTGAAATACACCATTCAAGTATGGCGGCCAAATCGGCCGAACAGATGAACTGTAGTCCTACCTCTATGCACTTGATTTTCACCATGTAAATAGCACTTTGAAATTGTACACGCTAACCGTGACCAAGCCTTAGTGGCGAAACGCGTCGGTAGGGAGCTGCCGATTCTGTGCCCTAAATAAATCTACTTGAAGCATCCAAAGGTAGCCTGTGTCGTTCTTCTGAGAGGGGGAACCTTGGTTTCGTAAAATAGGGTGTCCGGCACCCACACAGGCTCGCCATAACGTGAGACGAGGAATAGCCGGGAGCGGTGTTCGAGTTTGAATTCATGTTCCTCGTTTCCCGCCAGTGGACTTCGCGGCAATCAACTCCGAAAAGAAACCAACTACAAGCGGAGGCGGCGAAGAGCAAGTTTGTGAGTAAGAAGAAACATACTCATTTAAACTGGGGCAGTTGACTTAAAAAACGCACCAGTACACAGCAGCGGGAATTTACACCAATAACTCGAGCCGGCGAGTCCTGCAGAAAACAGCGGGAAACGCGACCTGGGGTTTTTAAACCTGTTGTAAAACTCGGACCACTGGCGGTAACGGAGTAGACAACGAACGGGATATCGTAAGTTCGTGTCTACCTTTGGGTGCTATCATTGCTGGGAACAGCAATACAACTAAACAGAGGCGCGGAGGATGGCGGCTCGGTTTGAAGCAAAGCGCAAGGAAATGTCAGACCGTTTGTTCTTCACAGACCCAACACCTGGAACTAGCACTGAAGGACAGCAACAGGGGGAACATACCCTGCTAACAAATGAAGTCAAAATTCAACAGCTATTTGATAAACTTGACAAGCTCTATAGTAAGGAAGTGGCAAAGTGGTGGGAGGCGGAGTCGCTTCAAAAATATTTAGATGTTCAACGTGTTCCAAGGGGATTAAGAATATATACTATCCCCACGTTTGAGAACCCGGATCCCGAGATGCTGGAGGAATGGGCATGTAATTCCAAAGACTGTTCAGCTACAATGATGCGAATCCTGATAAAATACGCTGTCAAGGATAGAGCAAAATTGTTGGAACAGATTGATGAAATTTTATTGGAACTAGGAAAATTAACCACTCAAGAAAAGATCCAAGAATTCATGACAAAATTGGAAGCACGTCTAAAGAAACTAGAGGAGGAAATAACTGCAAAGAAACAACGAAAATGTATAAGGGATTTTAAGGATTACCAGTCTGGCAGAACCCTCACGTTTCACAAAAAGTATGATCACTTATTTCAGAAAGCAAGCGGGGAACCAACTGAAGTGGCTAAAGCAAACACCACTGTGGAAGAAGACAGCACAATTCCTGAAGAAAGCGACGCTTCAGACGGAAATCTTTCCGATGCTACCGGAAGCACCCCAGGAACACCGATGCGAGGAGCAGGCAGAGGAAGGATTAATTTCCTGACACAGTTTCAAATGCTAAACAAAGTCAAGCAAAACCAGCAAGGAGGGCAGGCGGACCAGGATTTTCACAGGGGCCGAGGACGAAACTTTCGGGGAAAAGCCGGAGGATTCAGAGGAACCAAAAAGCAAGGAGGAGAAAGAAAAGAAGATTCCAACGCACCCGCGCCCATGCAGACAAGAGCCAGAAAAGGGACAAGATGACGGTGGTCAACCTCTCCAAACGTGAGTTAAATGACGCTGAAATTGAGTTATTGGCTTTGGGTTTGTCATTTTGCCCCATGCGTAAATTAGACTATGTTCAAACACGCATAGACACATTTTGTTTTATTCGCAAACTGAAGCTCAAAAAATGGTTCAAATTCCATGCACCTAACTCTATAGAAGATGATGAAGGAGAACCTACAGATATTCAGACTTTGCCCACTCTAGATATGGCAACAAATGCACCAGATAGAACTGATGATGAAGATGTTGACAATGAGGAACAAATATTTGACATCCCCAGCAAAAGTGGTTTTAAACCCAAATCTAGATTCATGCCAGTGGTTCAAAGCGATGCCATTGATGTCTTTGAACGCAGTGTCACTAGAGACTTAAAAAATTTAAGATACAATACCAAAGGTTTGGCCAAACATAACCTGACCAAAGAACAATGCAATGCACTTGACTCCCTTAAAATGATGACTCTATTGTAATTCGTCAATCAGATAAGGGAGGGAATGTGGTGGTATGGGGAAAAGCGGAATATCTATCAGAGGGGCACAAGCAGTTGAATGACACACAATGTTATTGTAAAGCAACTGTTGAAGAGCTAAAAAATTTGTATGAAACTTTCAATGAGATGCTAGCAAAATGGTATGATGAAGGTACATTGGAAAAGGGGGAGTTTTTGAGTTTGAAATGCAAGCACCCAAAAACACTGGTTCTATACCTCCTACCTAAATTACATAAGGACCCACTAGTTCCACCAGGCAGACCAATTGTGTCCTCTATAGGCTCACAATTGGAAGTAACATCCAGATATATAGATCATTATCTGAGACCTTTTGTTTTGTCCTTGCCAGCCTACCTCAGGGACACCATGCACTTCTTAAATTTAATTCATGATTTGTCCTGGGAGCCAGACTACTTGCTAATTACTATGGATGTGACAAGCTTGTACACTTCTATCAAGCATGAAACAGGCATTCAAGCAATTAGGCATTTCCTAAGAGCGAGATCAATCAACAATGTAACACACACAGAGATGTTAGCGGAAATGACACTCTACTGCTTAACTAATAACTTTTTCTATTTTGATGACCAGCTGTACAGGCAGAGACAGGGAACGGCGATGGGCACTTGCTTTGCCCCCAGCTACGCGAATTTATTCATGGGCTGGTGGGAGGAGCAAGTGTCCAGTAGCCATAGTGACCAAGGTGAAAGGGTGATACTATGGACCCGTTTCATAGATGACATCTTTTGCATTTGGAAAGGAGATGAAGCAAGTGCTAAAGAATACATTGCTAACCTAAATAACACCGATGTTAATATTAAATTAACATCACAGATCAGCAAGGAGAGGGTCATCTTCCTGGACACACAGGTGGAGGTCAGAAACAACAAACTTGTCACGAGCCTCCACAGAAAAGAGACTGCAGGGAACAGCCTATTGTTTGCCACAAGTGCACATCCATATACTCTCATTCAGAGTATCCCCTATGGGGAGTTGTTAAGAGCTAAAAGGAACAATAGCAACAACAGTGACTTTGAAACAGAGAAAAAGGTCATGATTGACCGTTTCAAAGAAAGGGGTTATTCCGAAAAAACTATCCGCCAAGCGGTTACAAGGGTAGATGGAGTAGCCAGAACAGATCTGCTAGTCCCCAAACAAAGATCTCTGAATGAGGATGAGGAAAAAGTCTGGTTCATCACGACATACTCAGGGCAAGCCTACAAAGTAAGAAATACACTGTCAAAAAATTGGCCAATCTTGACATCAGACAAACTTCTAAGTAATTATGTGAAAGAACATCCACAGATTACTTATAGAAAAGGAAAATCTTTAAAAGATGAGTTAAGCAAAAACATGGTCACACATAAGAAAACGGTATATAACATGAACTTTGCAGGCTTTGAATGCTGTATGAAGTGCAAAGCTTGCAAAGGTAGCAATAACTGTAACAAAATCAGAGTGCCTAACAGTTCCAGATTTTTTAACATCAAAGGTCCTTTTGACTGCAATACCGAATACTGTGTGTACTGCCTAATCTGCCCATGTGGAAAATTCTACATTGGGAGTGTTAGAACCGGGACCCTGGCCGGCCAAGACTCGCGTCGAGGTCAGTCAGGGATCGCCACTTCTAAGGGTCAGGGCAAGGGAGTCACACACCAAGGCAACCCCTACTCGCCCTCTAGGTAACGTGGCGCGAGCAGTCAAGGCTAAACTTGGAGGCGATGTAAGTTAAGTATTCGCGCATGCACCCCAGCAACAACACCCAAGGCCCACCACAAAGAAACACTCCACACAAGGTTATAGAAAAATAGCCTTTGTATTATAATAAATATACAGCAGATAAAACACACATCTTATTACATTGTGCCAACAGGCACGGGCGGAATTTACAAGGGATATTTGTACAGGACAGGACCACTTGGATCACTGTCACGGGTAATAGCACTTTGTAAGCAACACTTTCAGCACTTTAGCAATACCTTCAGTAATAGCACTTTAGCACACAATATAAAGGTAGAACATACAACCAGTAACCACTGGTAACAGGACCTCTCTAGCACCACCTGTACTAGGGAGAAAACAACCACCTACACGTCACACTACCTGTAGGGGTGCAAAAGCAACACACATGATGTCGTAACATTCAGAGGTGTAGAATCAATAACCATTACCCCATACTCACAAGTCACCACCTGTGACTGTCCCGGTGTCCCAATGTCAGGGCCTAAACGTGGCAGTTGCCCACAAAGTGCTGGGCAACTGGAGCAGGGAAAGTTAGCACAAAGTTGGAGCCTCTCTGGGCTCAAAGAACCACCACTGTGGCACTGCGGAGCCTCACTGGACTCCCAGACAAGAAATGATCCCCTCAGAGCCTCTCTCAGGCTCTCAGACAAGGGGGGGGGCTCGAGCCTCTCAGGGCTCGCAAAGCAAAAGGCAGGCTGGAGCCTCTCTGGACTCCAAGCCAATGGTGCAGCCTCGCTGGGCTGTGGGGTCCCTCTCTCTGGGGACCCGGGGTAAGGACAAATGCTCCTCAAGAGCCTCTCTGGCTCGCCAAACAAGGAAGGTGCGGGACGTTGGAGCCTCTCCGGGCTCTTCAACATACAATGCCCCCGAGCCCTCAGCCTCAAAACACAAAGGCGCGAGGTCGCGCTACAGAGAGGGGGCGGGGCGGACACCGGCAATGTGTCCCGACGCTCCCCCCCTCCTCTGCAGGCACCTACCGGGTTCGCGCTGGTCTAGCGCTGGGCTCTCCAGCGGCGGCGGGTCTCTCCCGCTGGTCCCGGGGCTCTCCTGGGCGGCAGAGCCTTGCCGGCACCTTATCTCCGTTCTCCTCGCTGCTGGGCTCTCCTCTCTCCCGGCGGCGAGGCGGGACTTCCGGTTGCTTCTCCCGGGGCCGCGCTCTGATTGGCCGGCCGGCCGGAACACTTCCGGGTCGTCGCGGGCAGCGCGGCTGCCCGTTTTAGGCAGGCAGGCGGGCTCCCAGATGATCCGAGGAGTGGGCTCCCTCGTAGATCAATAAATCGGCAAAACCACTATGGCAATAAGTGGGGTGGCACCCGCGCCGTCAACTCGCCACACGGGGCGATCGGATGCCGGGTGGGCACCGGCCTCGGCAGACCACAGCGCTCCCAAGCGCTGCAGGCACAAATAAGCGCTCGTAAGCGCTAAACCGCAGCAAACAGCGCTCCCAGGCGCTAGGGGTAAAATCCAGCGCTTTCCAAGCGCTAGGCAGGCGATCTCCACGCTCCCAGCGCTGAAGGGCAGAGAGCAGCGCTCTCAGGCTGCAGGAAAGAAGTCCTCAGTGCTCCCCAGCACTGGAGGACAGGACAGGGCTCCAGCAGGGCTGGAGGCAGGCAGGGGGGCAAGGCTGGGCCAGAGCCAGCACACTGGGTCTCCAGGCAGGGAGACTCCCCAAGTGGTGGTCCTTCTGGCCCCAGCAGCGGCAAAAGCCCCCTCTGGCAGGATTCCAAAGTAGAACCTTTTCCAAGGGGACACAGCCCCTTCTTATACTGTAAATTCCTTTGTTACAATGTGCAGGGTGGGGGGAAAACCAGTCGCAGCTGGTTCTGGAGCACTCTTGATGGCCCAACCACCCATTCCTTTCACTGGGGAGGCTAGGGTCATTAGACACACCACAGGGGGGCGGAGCCAGCATTGTGTGGGGAAAACCCAGCCCATCCAGGACACAGGTACACTCCTCCCACACATCACTCATGCTAATCTCCCACTCACCACCGGGCAGACCCATCCAGACTTCCTGGAGCCTGGCATGCCAGCCAGCTCCAGCCAATCACGCTCCAGCACCCTCACTGCACACATATCTCAATGTCCAGAAGTAGCACTTCCCAACTAGACACATACATGCCGCAGACACCATCTTGCAGCATTCGCTCTCACGAGTTCAGGCATACCAAACTCGAGCCTGCACTCCCCACGCATCAGGAACTACCAGGGATACACACATTCCCCATGCATTCCTATGGGAGGGCAGGCCAGCCATACTACACGCACGCACTTTCACTCTGGGACTCAGGGGAAAGTGCGCAGAGACCCATAAATCACTAACACAGGGTCACAAATAAGGCAAAAAGTCTAGGGGTGAACCTGCCCTGCGGGCCAAGTCCAACAGGGAGCACAAAACATAAAGCCAAGATTAGGATATTAGAGCACAAGCGAGCAATAAGGAACACCAATGAACAGTACCCAGTTGCTCGCCATTTCGACACACACCACAATCAGAATGACAACTTGTTGAAATACATAGTACTGGATGCATTTAAGGAGAATGTAAGAGGGGGTGACAGGTTGCAACAATTAAGGATCTTGGAATCAAAATTTATCATTGATTTCGAGACACTACACCCTGTGGGGATGAATAGTAGTGAGGAACTAGCAGTCCACCTCTAGAATCATTAAACATATCTTGATCTGACATTTCTTTGCGCTTGTTTTTATGTGTAAATAATTTGATATAATTGATTTTAAAATCACTAATTTTCTTTTTACTTAGGGGAATTTGACTACAAGCAAGAACAGGTTTTATACCTAAAATGGAATTGTCATAATTGTTTAGCCCACTGGGGCATCACTTGCACAACTACAGTGAAATCTGGGACAACTCAATAGCCCACTGGGGCGAGATTTATTTTGGTTTGAAGGAAGCAATTATTGTTTTGTACACATTAAATGGAGTGCTTCAAAACGGCACCCACAAGGATGAATACTTCGCCAACAGGCGTAAATCCCTGGAAGTTGATTTCACTTGTAAATAACTGACTATGAGCACTGGATGGCCAGATTTATTTTGTATTGCACTTCGTTTTGTAAAAGTGTATCAGAACACAATTTGACAATACACGTTGAAATACACCATTCAAGTATGGCGGCCAAATCGGCCGAACAGATGAACTGTAGTCCTACCTCTATGCACTTGATTTTCACCATGTAAATAGCACTTTGAAATTGTACACGCTAACCGTGACCAAGCCTTAGTGGCGAAACGCGTCGGTAGGGAGCTGCCGATTCTGCGCCCTAAATAAATCTACTTGAAGCATCCAAAGGTAGCCTGTGTCGTTCTTCTGAGAGCGGAAACCTTGGTTGCGTAAAATAGGGTGTCTGGCACCCACACAGGCTCGCCGTAACGTGAGACGAGGAATAGCCGGGAGCGGTGTTCGAATATATATATATATTTATATATATATATATATATATATATAATCAATGAAAAAACCATAGGTTATAGACCATATATAGTTAGGGATTTGCATTTACAAAACCTTATTTTACTCGCATAAAACCATTGAAATTCCATATATAGTTAGTTGCGCTAACTATATATCGCGCACCCGCAATCCACTGCTGATGATGTCACATATTACATCATTCATGACATGGTCAGTGACATCACTGATGACATCACTGATGACAACATCCAGTGACTGTATGTTTCTGTAAAGTGTAAATATGTCTTACATATTGAAGAATGAGTGGATGTATAAGTGTTTGGATGAAGGATTTAGTAGGTGCATGACTGACTGTATGAGTGAGTGATTAAATATGTCTCACTGAGTGCATGGGTTAGTGACTAAACTGTCTTAATTTGTGCATTATTATGTCTGTTGTTCTGTAAACTGCTGCATGTGTTGATAAGTAGCTATATGAGTAACTATATGGGTTATTGATTAGTAGCCCAGGTATTTGTATGGGAGACTGAGTGTGTGTGTGGGTGGCTGGGAGGTGTATGACTCTGTGCATAGATGTGTGAGCAGTTGATTCACTAGATGTATGGTTTCAAAAGTGCATGTGGAAACAGCTGTATGGGTGGTTGACTGTGTGCATGAGTGTATTGGTGAGTGAATGGATATCTCAGTGCTACATGTGAAAGTAAGTACATATGTAAAACACAGTGCATGTGAGAGTTGACATATATAAATAACTGTGCATAAGAGCCAGTGAATGTGTGAGTGGCTGTATGGATCATTGTGAACTTCAATCAAGGATTTTATAAAAGAGTAAATATGTGTTAGTATATGTTTGAATAAGTAAGGTGTGTATAACTGTATAGTTGAGGAAATGGAGGTGTGATTGATTCTTTGCATGACTGACTAGGTGTGTGAGTAACTCCATGGATGAGTGACAGTCTGTGAGTGTCTGTTTACACTGAGTGCACCTAAAGTTATATTAGAGTCTGAAGAGGTTCATCGTATTATCACATGAATGATGTCATCAGTGATGTTGTCAGTGATGCCATTTGAGTTGTCAACAGTGATGTCATTTGAGATGTCATCAGTGATGTCATCAGTGATGTCACTGACCATGTCATGAATGATGTAATATGTGACATCATCAGCAGTGGATTGCGGGTGCGCGATATATAGTTAGCGCAACTAACTATATATGGAATTTCAATGGTTTTATGCGAGTAAAATAAGGTTTTGTAAATGCAAATCCCTAACTATATATGGTCTATAACCTATGGTTTTTTCATTGAATTTCAATGGTTTTTTAAATGCAAATTTCTAACTATATATGGTCTATAACCTATGGTTTTTTCTGTGAATTTCATTGGTTTTTTAAAAGCTAACATCTGTAGCTGTAAAATGTATTCTTCTTTAAATCCCAAAATATATTTAGATGTTTATTGATAATTTTTTTTAAAATTTTTTTTTTCTTCGCTTCTAGTTCGCGAACCGGGAAGCTTTCCGTTAGCTCATCTCGATGCCGCGATCTAGTCCGCGAACCGGTCAACGTTACGTTAGCGGAACTGTGACGCGTCGCGGAAGCGCGACGTATCACGTTATCGCGTAATGCGTCTAATGACGCGCCGCGTTAGCGCTCCCGGAAGTGCTCGGGACCGCGAACCGGAAGCGATCTGGGACGCGGCGCGCGCCGCGTAACGTAAGCGGAACAGGTCATGTGACTTGTTTATCAAACTTTTCATTGGTTCATTTCACTTTTGGTTTCCAAATGATGTATGACTAGGTCATGTGACCTAAAAATAACACTTTTCATTGGTTCAGAACTTTTGCTTTCCCCAAATCATGTAAACCCCTCCTTATTTCCTCACTCTGACTTTCATCTTGGTGAGAGAAAGACCATTTAGCTAGAATTGAACAATGGCTTCTGTACTTGCTGCAGCTGGTGGAACCCCACCACCACCTCCACCTCCTCATAAGAAGAGAGGACCACCTAGTCAATTTATCACTAACAGAGAGGAGGAAGAGGAGGAAGAAGAAGAAGAGGACAGAGAGGAACAACAATTTGTCCAAGAGTTGCCCCGGGTTTCAAAGCGAAAAACAAGTTTCATCTGGCAGTTTTTCTCCATCCCTCCTGGATCAAAGAAGGTGAATGCTAAATATGCCACCTGCCTCATCTGTGATTACAGATTGTCGAGAGGCACAGATAAGAAATACAGTATGGGCAACTATACGATGCATCGACACATGAGCAGGTGGCATCCCTTAAACTACAGCCGGGCTGAGTTAAGGGATCTTCAAGACAATCCCACGACAACTCCTGTGGCCAGATCGACCTCCACAATGTCTTTGACGGGAAGAGAGGCACAAGAAACTGTGCCAAACATTCAACCCAACTTCCAGCATATGAAGTTAAGTTGTATATACTGTGGTGCTATGCTGTCATATGGCAACATGAGCGTCAACCTGATGAACATGGCGTTCGAAAATCATAAATGCCCTAATGCACCCAAGAAATAATTTTTTTTTTTGCTCCAGTTGAGCCGTTTTCAATGCCTGTTTTTTGTTGTCTCCCCTCCATAAAAAACACAAAAAAACCATAAAACAGTTCTAAAAATACAAAAAAATCAAAAAATGTTCAAAAAAAAAAAAAATAAATAAAACAACAAAAACAAAAAAAAACAGTTCTTTTCAGAACTACCTCCCCTTTCAATCAAAATTGCTAGAATGTTTATCACTCTGGCAAGCTCTATTTCTTTTGGTTCGCTTCAAGTTCGCTGACCGGTTCGCGAACTTTAAGCGAACTAAAAAAATATTTTTTTATAAAAAAGAAGAGTTAGTATAAGGGAAGTAAACAGAGAATAATGTAAAAAGAAAGACAGCTATAGAGAGTAAATGAGAGATACTGTCAATGACATCATCAGCAGTGCATTGCGGGTAAAAAGAGTAGAAAACATTTACCTTATAATTCTTGTTACCTTTTTTTAAATATTTTTTCATACTTTCAATCTGTAAAAAAAAGAACAAACATTTCCAAAAATATTAAAACATGTATTTAAAAATTAGAAAAGACAAGGGAAAAGGTTCAAAAACAAACAGTTTTTCAACAACTTTGACATTTACAGAAGTCTCTGCTTCTCTACGTCCCCTACACAATCCTAAAGATATATATTCTAAAGAAACTGTATCTTGATGTTGATGAACTGAGCCCTATTTTGGAACATGATGTTTTTCTTGCACTGCTAATGTCTCACAATAGTGATGCAATAGCAGCGCAAAAAAGATGTAAAGCCATCATAAAATTGTGTCTAACATTGTAAATGCTTGATTTAGGATGCAAATAAGATGTGTGCTTTCAAGAGCTTTCTTTGAGGTGAGGCCTCTTTTCTTTTTTTAAAAAAAACACTACCCAGAAGTACAGCACTGAAAGCATTAAAATTGATATTTACAGAACTCAGCTTACCCATATGTACCTCACATTTCTAAATGTATATCATAAGGACAAAAACCCTTCCCCCCTCTGCCCTGTCTGCCTTGTTTCCATAGCAACCACCTCCTGGAAGACCTCTCATGTTTGCAAATTCACACAACAATGTTTCAATTGAACTCTGAACTCTCAGTGCACCTGCGTATCCAGTGCAATCTTTCATTAAATGTTTCTTCCTTGACCATTCAAATTACATCTTTCAAAGAACACATCCATGCACCCTAACTTTCTGTTTTCAGAAATGGAAATGCACCAATCACTGCTAATGAATCATTAGCATTGTAAATCCACAGTTTTTTTTCTTTAGAAACTCCTACTGTTTCAACTGCCCTTTCATTACCACACTTCATCTGACTGCAGAACAACCTTCTCCCACCATGTTTAAGGTCTGGATTGTTGGACATAGTTACATCCACTGGGCTCAAAGGTATGCTGAGAGCAGAAATTTACCTAACCTCAATTTACAAGATGTGGAAATTAAGTGGTTGGGCCAAAGAGGATTAAAATGTCACCAATTGATACCATTGGTGAAAACCTTTATGCATTTGCCAAAACCTGACCTGTTAATAGTGCACTGTGGAGGTAATGATTTGGGCACTTTGACAGGGGTAGGTCTGGAAATGCTTTTAAAGGACACCTTTGAGCAATTAATGGCACTTTTTCCTCAAACTGCCTTGGTATATTCCAATATATGCCAAAGACAGAAATGGAGGTGGTCCAACCAATTTTGTCCACAAATTGAGAAAGCGAGGAAGCATGTAAACAAATCTGTTTCAGCTTACATGAGAGACCATGGAATGGGCTCTCTGTACAACAATAACTTGCGTTACTACATGCAAGATATCTACAGAGGAGATGGAGTTCACTTCTCAGATGAGGGCAACAGAATTTTCATTCTGAATTTAAGACTGTGCATTGGTACCTACTTATAAGTACCTAAATGTACCATAAACCCAAAAGCTCTTCTCAGAGCTACCCTACATCTGATCACTCACAATTATTATTTTTCTCTAACTTTTTTCACTAATTTTCCACAAAATTCGCTCCCCGGAGCGCTACCCGGTTCGCTAACCGAAAGCTAACCTCGCGGAATTTTTTAAAAAAAAGTTTTTTTTCCGCACATATAAGCCTCCTCAGCCACGCTCAGAAAACCTAGGGGGTCAAGATAAGTCTACCATGACCCCTTCTACCCATTCTAAACATTATTTGCCCTCCATCTTGTATCTTAATGCGACCGAAACACAAAATGGTGGACTCCCGTGACGCTTAAGGTTCGCTAACCGGGCCGCTTCCCGGAAAGCGGTCCTAAAAAAAGGCGGGAAAGTAATTTACAGAAAAACGACTGGAGACACTCTCACCAAATATAGATTAGCTCATACTACATAACAATCCCTTCCATTCTCACAAATTTCATTGAAATTCCATTTAGCCATTTAGCCTGTAGACCTCTCCAAATACCGTGAGGTAAATTACTTCACAAAACACATCTGAATTGTTGGAATTGACAACCAATGAAAATGTTACTTTCCTTTTCTACTTTTATTACCTGACATTTGATTGGTTATATACCTGTATATATATAAAGGGAGAGAAGGAAACACAGCCATTTTGACTACTACTTGTTGTTGTATATATCATTTAGAATATCACTAATAACATCAACTTGTTTCTAAAGGTAAGTTGTTATTTTTAAAACTGAAGTATATTGTGCACTATAAGTAAATATGGTAAACTTTTTCAGATAGTTATATACTATCCCTCTGTAAGAGTTAGACATTGAGAAAGGCTTCTTTATTATAATTATGGACTGATTTAGGTTTCTGTGGTATAATTATGAATTTACTTAGGCTTCTTCACAGGCACTTTTTAATAGTACTACTTCACGCCTGAAACCATACAGTGCCCATAGATTACTTCTCTGTTATAAACTCACAAGTGCCTGTCTGAACTTAAACCCAACAGTGCCCTATCTCTACTGATATATTTATTTTTTATGCAAATTACAGCAATAAAATGGAAGGTGAGCAGAATGTTTCCTTCGAAATTGTTCTGGAGACCAACACAGAAAAAGTTATTGCGGACAATGATGACTCAGATTTCATGGATGAATCACGGGACCATGAATTAGTTCAATGTGTAGAATCAGTGGATCATTTACTTCATTATGATGACGGTCAAATGTTTGAACTTATGTTCACTGAACAAGAACACATATCAGACAGTGAAATGCTAGACGTTGTATTAAATTTCGAAAAACAATCCGAAAAATAAAATTGTATGTAATATTAAAAAATTGTTTGAGTCTTTAATCATTTTTATATGTAATTCATAAACTAGTTAAATGTTAGAAATGTTATTAAATTTTGAAACACAATCACAACAATAAAAAATTGCTTAAAAAATAAAAAAATTTAAAAATAATCAACAAAACCAACAAATAATTAACATACAGTATTAGAAAAGTCTTTCATTCTTTTATCCATAAAGTTCGCTGCCCAGAACGCTTTCCGGTTCGCAAACTTGGCGCTTACCACGCAAAAAAAAAAATTTTTTTTTTTTTTTGGACCCTCCTAGGCCCTTTTAAAACCTCCACATAAAACCTAGGGGGTCAACGAGGATCTACTATGCCCCCTTATGGTAATTTCCCCCTTTGTTTTGGCCTCCTCTTGTCTCTCGATCCTACCGAGAGACAAGATGGCGGCCGCTCCGGACTGTTTAGAATGTTGACAGACACCGGAGGGCCAATCAGCTTCGCATCGCAAAGTTCCGATACGCGAAAGGTTCGCTAACCGGATCGCTGCCCGGAGCGCTGTTACAGATATATATCTTGATTTAAACGTTAATTTCTCAAAATCCACTGAAGCACATATATTGAGACCTAGCAAAGGCACATCGGGCTAACAGTCCCTACAATTTTGCCAAGTTTCGTGAAAATCCATTCAGCCGTTCGGGCTAAAAGTGAGTCCAACCGCCCTATGGAAAACTCAATGCAAAAAACGCGTTTTGGGACCCCCCTTTTTTCTCAGCCCCCCCTTGACGAAACCCCACCAAATTTTCAGGGGCTGCTCAGAAACAAAATGTGCCATTTTCCTGAAAATTTCAGCCAATTCCGTCCACAAACGCAAAAGTTATTAGGCATAGAATTTTCAGAAATCCCATAGGGAAAAAATCCTAACTATATATACCTACTGGCGACCGCCAGTAGGTAATATATATATATATATATATATATATATATATATATATATATATATATATATATATATATATATATGCTGAGGTTGTAAGATTGGCGAGACTGTTTGTCCGGATGAGTTGCATGATTGTTTTGACTGGGCTGGTATGTGTGATCGCTTTGCTTTCTGGGGGTTTGTGTATATATTATAAATATGTGTATATAGAATATTCATAAAAAATTTGTATCATGGTCATGAGATTGTGTTATAATGTTCTAATTTATCAGAAAATTGTGTAAATAAAAAAAGACAATGTTTTTTCAATAACTTCTGTTTGTGGGACAATGTCATTATTTGAATTGATGTAGGATATATTACCTAACTTTAATCAGATTTCAGTGAGAGGTTTTTGTTCTTGTACTTGCATTTTCCCTGCCCTCCTCTCCTAGTATCTGTTCCCAGGGACCCTCTGTTGCATTTTTGCACTGTAAAGGGTACAAACACAGTAAATTCAGGGACACTATGGAATAAGGGGGTATCACTAGGAGAATCACACAGTTCCTGACCTGTAGTACGAGCTTCGTCATCTACGCCATTGAATGTATTTGTAAACTTTGGTACATTTGTAGAACTACTTGCGCTGCTAAGAAAAGGATCCTAGAACATCTCAGGGCAATCTCCAAAAATGACCCTAAGTATCCGGTGGCACGTCATTTCTATGACAAACATTTCTCCAACACTGCTGAGCTAATATACCTGATCCTTGAACAGATTTCCAAGTACAGGGCACTTACATTAAGACAATGCGAATCAAAATATATCATTGATTTCCAAACTAAACACCCTGGGAGATTAAACATGGAAAAAAGAATTAGCAATACTTTTACAGAGTAATAGTTGAAAGTCTTTTTGCCGTGTTACCATACTGTATTCTTTATCTTTCTGAGTGATCCAGGATTACATAATTTTGATCTATTTATCCGCTTCTTCTGAAGTATGGGTGTGCATTAGATTTTTTTTTTACTTTTGCATATGTTGTTTATGATAATGTGTACTTAACACAGTATACACTTGATTTTAATATGTGTTTTTTTCTTTTATTCTCTCTGTAGGTGAAAAGGAAGGAGCCCACTCACTAGTATAGACCCTCACAGGCAATTAATTCAGACACCCACATCCTTTCGGGTACATTACATACTACAAAGGGGTTTTAGTTGCAGAATGCATAGACAAGGAGGAGAGACTGACAGTAGTAGGACAAGTGAGGGTACTGTACTGCACCTATCTGTCGGTGTGTTATACTACTGATATATTTCAAAAACTGGCTGTGGCCCTGCAGCAAAAAGAGGAAACACAAAAGGTGACAGAAAAGAGTAACCCCCCCAGAAAAGATTTGCATCATATGTATTGGAAAACCATAAATGTATTACCCTAACAAACTAGAAGAAAACCCACAACACCTGACCCTCCCCTCTCCCTAACCCCAACCAATGTCCAGCAATAAATAAATGTCCATCGAAGTTGAAGAAAAAGTAAAGCCCAAGGCTCCCCAACTAGTCCCAACATCCCACCCACCCAAAAAAAGATTTAAAAAGGGGCAAGAGTCAAAGACTGAGCGGTGACGTCTAGGGCTGGGGTACCAGCTAGTTCGCTCCAGGAGGAACTCCTTCAGCTTTGCCTCCAGGCGCCACTCTGATTGGCAGTGAAAGTTCCTGCAGGAACAACATGGGTGGGCAGCAGTTGATGATGATGTTGAGGCATGGGGTGCAGGCTGGGCCTTCGGGCATTGGAAGAAGCTGCCACCTCCTCCTCCTCCACCGCCAGTGCAACCAGCTGGCAGTATTCATCTCACATGGCCTCCAGATTCCCTTTCGGGGCCTGGCTGTCAACTCCTGCCTAGTGGGTTGGGGAGGAGTAGCGATATCAAGAAAGTAAAAAAAAGACATTTGTTGTAACCAATACTTCTAGCAAAACAGTAACACAAAATTAAATTAAGCATACAAAAATTATAGTGGCACAGTAGTAGCACTAGCAGTTGTGATATCCTCTCCTCCTCACTTCACTTCCTCTGCCCCAAAGATGTGGAAGTGATGATTATGCTTTCAGGCACTATGGAGAAGAAGAGAAGTATTATTTTACTCCCTCTTGTTTAGCACAATTAATCTTGTAGGCATGCCAGCTCAGTCAGCGTTTGCCCTAGAAAGACATACTTGTGTCGCAGACTCATGTTCCTTTACTACTGTCTGCATGTGGGGCAGCTGTATTACACAATTATATATTTACATTACGGCCATACTCTGTTAAATCTCAATGGTAAATGCTCAGACATTTTCACTTTCACCCTGATGCCTAATGATGACATGCCTATGAATGATGATATACAGCAGCATGACATCATGTCACTCACGTGGTGATGGTGATGACATACTGAGTAATTTGTAAGGGCTTGTTACAATGCAGCTGAAAGGCCACCGATGGCTGACACAGTACAAAATGACATGGGTAGGTACTGTAGTGGATGTGGGTCTTGGAGTCGGAGGGAGGCGATTACTAATGGATGGGTAGGGTAAATATTAGTCATGCACAATATATATATATCTGTTTTGCTTGCAAACTACTGTGAGTCAAGGGAGTATTCTATATTGAAATACAAATACAACTTTAAACCTTTGATTCGAAAACCTTGTAATAAAACAGTCCTTGCTCTTCCCAGGGCTTTTTTCATTTATCAGTGCATTGCTCTTCTAGAGTTATTATTATTTTATTCTTAATCTTCACCCTTGGCTTTGGTACTTTGGCACAGTTACATTTTCTTTTACATTCTCTTCATCCAGTCTGACTCTGTTTTCACCTACTATCCATGATACCATCCAGGTATCCATCCATCCAAACATGGCTATCATAGACCTTTCACCAACAACATACATTTGTCATAGATATAACCAACCACCACCCATGCCATGCGTCTTTGCTTGCCTTAGAGGTTGACCCTTCAAACCTCCTGGAGGACTCCTTTCACCCATACAGTTTTATCCACCCAGACAGGCATCCTTTCTTCTTTTTCTTTCACCTTTCACCCATCCTTCAACTACCCATGCATCCTATCATCTTCATATGCCACCTATATGCATCAGGGTTCCCTTCCTTTACCGACGCATCCTTCTTTGCCAGTCATACATTTTGTGTGACTATGTGTCTTCATCATAAAATTGTCTTTGCTGAGTTGAAGATACAATAGAATAGGCCATTCGTTACTCAACCCCCGCCACTAATACTAATGTTGAGTAAAGGGTGTCTTCTTCAACTGTTCAGTGCTCACAACAACTTAGTCTCAGCAGAAGTACAGAGTACTAGACTAGTACTGAGTGTATGTACACCCTTGCAGCGAGTGTATCTATAATTCCAAATAAGTAAGGAATATGACTTGCCACCACCCGCCACTGCTGCTGGCTCACCCCCTGTGGTTGCTGCATCCGCTCCCTTCAGATTGGCTTGGCCCACACCGCTGGTTCCGGCACTGGTGGTCGGTACGCCTGGAAAAAACATTTCAATTTGTTTTAGATACCATATATGCCTATTTAATTTTTCATTAGCAATATTGAAAATACATAATTGATAATGTCACATACACCACACACATCACTATCTACAATTCGGATACTAGAGTAGAGTAGACAGTATGTCCTATCAACAACACCAGGAGGTCTTAATGGGGCCAGCAACTGAGTCATCAGTGCTTGAGGCCACTTCCTGCTGCTCTTGGGAGGCCCCTCCAGGCCCCGCACCTGCTGCACTGCCAGCTGACCCAGTCTTCTTGTTGCCCCTGGATGCTGATCATTTAAGACATAATTGAAGAGACAAAAAATGATTTGTGTTAAATAAATTAATAGAATTGCTCTAAAATATTTTTATACAGGAAACAACCATCTGCTGCTGCCTCATTGCTGTTGCCCTTGTTACCAGGGGCCTTGGGTCAATCCACTCATTGTGGAGAGCCTAACAGGGGGACCGGAGCATCAGCGGACCTCGCCGCTCACACAGCGCTTCTTGGCAACTACAGCACTGCACCGAGCCACTGTGGACCACATGTCCCAACGTTTTCAGCTCCACACCAGGTGCCACCAGTGAGAAGGAGGCATGGCCATCGCACTTATAGCGCTTCCTCCCCCACTGCGGCGCGCCCTGGCAAAGCCCAGGCCAAGGGCGGGCCCGTCCTATCCCATCATCGCCAGGAAGAGGCAGGGCAGGGCCAGTCCCCTTTTGTTTCATCTTTTGGACATATTTCTCACAAAGACCCTCTGCAGACATTTTCAAGGTACTATGTTCAGTCAAGGCTGTGCAATCCATCTTTAACTGCTTGTTAATCAGCTTTCTTTGAATGTCCTTAAGCTTTCTAAACCCAGCATAGGGGGATTTCTGCTCCTAACCCCCTTGTTGTCCTCGTTGTTGGCATAATAATTCCATCTCTGAATTTGCTGTTGAGCTAAACTAGTTACCATTGAGGCTGGGATGGGCAAAAGGAAAACCATGGTGAGTACAGGGGGGGGGGGAATTGGCCTTGCTCGTGGGTTGGGCAAGAAGAAAAAGGCAAGAAAACAGCAAGGAATATGACTGCCACTTACAATTGTGATGTGAACAGAATTGATAATCTCATAACGGCATGCGAGGGTCTCCTAGGAGTAGAATTACCAGCCCCCTCTGATTATGCTAACTCCACACATGATCCGGATTCTAACCCTGCGCCCAACTATTGTCCCCCCAATGTTCCAAAAATCTTCACATAAAGGGGGAGGGAGCCTACACTATTGGGCCTTGAGCCACACCCGTCAACTGTCATTCCACCCTCAATTGCCCTTACTTCCCGCTCATGACGTTGTAGGCCCCCTTGAGCCCCTAATTATCTTCACAAATCGATTTGCAGTACTGGCTGGGGAGTCTGACTCCTGTGTGGAAGTCCAACCCTTACAGTCCATCGCAACCTCCAAGAAGATCCCAATTGAGATAGCTTCCACTTGTTCTGTCCCATCTCAGACTCTTTTCCAGACTGTTATCTAATTAAAGGAGGAGATTGGGTCACTGAAGGTAATGATTGAGGAGCTAGTGGGTACTGTCAACATGCTAGATAACAGGAGTACTTGCACTTTAACACTGAACAGCAGTGAGAAAGTGCACAGAGACATTAAACTAACAAAAACAGAGTAAAACCCAGGAGGTCAGAAAGCAAAAAGCCCGGGGAAACATGCCAAAAAATGCCAGGTCTAACAATAAGTGTTTTGAAAAACTTGGTTGGGAAATTCTGATAATCTAAGGAAATTTAAGGCTGCAGGTCAAACTGTTAATAGAGCTCACTTTAGATTCCATGAAGTTCTTAAGGAATAAGCCATACTCAATGGAAATGTATAGTAGATCAGAAATTACATTATAATGAAATGGTGAATTGTGATTCAAGCAATGCAAGTGCCTAGAGACGCTACATAATAACTCCAAACACACACAGAAGCACTCACTGGCTGCTTGTCAGAAGCAGTGTTTTAAATGTACATGCAGAAATGCTGGTATGATCTGGTGCCTAGGTAGTCTTCCAATAAATGTCTTTGTGCTCTTGTTTGTACTGATTTTCTACGCAGAACCATTAAAACTGATTGTTCTAAACCACAGTTGAAGTACATTACTCCTTTTTAAGAGCCAATTCTTTCTGGTTCTCACCTGAGAACTACGCAACTTTATCGTGTGCACAGGACACTTGTTTCATTGTACTTGACTAGAGATCCTCATCTCTGTCTACCCAGGGGCTATTTTCAGCTGGTTTTGTTCCCCTGGCCTGTCTTGCACCGACCTGAACTACCTGACGACCTCTCACACGCTGGGAACACACCGAGCGCCAGACTTCCTGACACCTATCAAAACCATTCCCTTTCTTCTTCCAATAAATGTAGTGCATCAAAGCTGAAAAGAGCAGGCATTCTCCCTTTCAAATTAAAGTCACCTCCGAGCACGCCATCATATAGATATACCAAGACAATAGCGTCAAACTACCACGCGCTAATTATGCATTTAGGTGCCATGAGTGCTGAATATTATAAATTTGTAGACTTTTCTACATCTAAATTAGAAATGACATTTGCAGCCTAGTAGCTGTTATCTTGAAAAAGAGCAACCACTTAGCCAAGTCAGATGTTTCTGTTGGCCTTTAGGAGCAGGTGATTGGAGATCTTTGACAAGTGTCCCAATGTACGAAGCATTTTACCTGTTGCAAACAGCCCATCGAGCCATTTGTGATCAGTAAAATGCTTTTTGTAAAGTATCAACCCTATTTTGGAGTTGGTAACCTATTACTGACTCAAAGAATAGGGTCTGCTCGTTGCTATTAGGAAGGGGCATGTAAAGGACGTCCCATCTTAATAGCGAGTCGCACTGGTATGAAGAAATGTTTTGCGACTGAATGTGTTTGCAAAACATTTTCAGCTATTCGCATTTGGAAAAGGGTGTCCAGGTGACACTTTCCTCTTTGTGACTTGGGACTCCACCATTTTTAAGAGCAGTAGTTGGTCCCACAGAGCACTGCTTACACTTAGAAAACGAAAAATTCGCTTTTTGTTTTTATTTTTGAAATGCAACCTGTTTACCTTTAAGGAAAATGGGCTGCAATACAATAGAAATTGCTTTATTCAAAAAGCAATCACAGACATGGTGGTCTGCTGACCCCAGCAGGCCACCATCCCACTGAGTGCAAGCCATTCCCGATGGATCGCAAAGCGAGACTTACCTCATGATTATTTCAATTTGAAAGGGCAAAATATTTCTAAGATTGATTTGTACATGGTTGTTTGCGATTTCCTAATTGCGAATCACATACATTTGCAATTAGAAAATGTAAAACAGACTTTTTTGTACATATGACCAATGGCCACTTTTCCACATCCATGAACTATTATTGCACAGAGCCTTTGGGATATGTTTAGCACCAGCACAGCGAACTTGTGGAAGAAAGGTTGAAGCCATTTTCTTTGAGGTTTTCCTTGAGACTGAAAGTTTTTTTTGCAAGCCACACGGCGCGCGTGCTCTTTCTTTGCAAACTTCGCCGCATTGCACGCGCAGCAGAAGTGATAATACCAGCATATGTGCTGCATAGATCACCCTCTTTTAGATAAAGGTTTCATTTGCAGCGCAACCGTGACATATGGCGGTGGCCTTTGTTCACTTTTTTTTTTTATCAAACCGAGCATATAAAAGTTTAATACAAAGTAAGATGTGTCTAGATTTCTTCTGCGCGAGGGCAGTTGAATATGCGGCCAGTCTGCTCCGCCAATCAATGATTTCCAGTCAGATATTGATTCCTGTGGTGAAATGATATAGTCTTCCTCTCACGCCTCACATGTCTCTCTCTCTCTCTCTTTCTATCCCTCTCGTGAAATATAGCAAGGCATTAAGGAAGCAGGATAAGTACATTTACAGCCTTCTTATTGCAGCCCACAGGGTGCTATAAACGCACAAACTGGATATAATTGAAGCTCATATTAACTTACCTTCTGTTGTACAGGAAGGACATAAGCAGGCTGTTAATGTGCACTGTTCTGAAACTCTTAACTTGGGGGTTGAGAATTAGCTTGCAATAGTAATTTGGTAAGCACCTGGGAAAATTGCAAGCTTCATTTCCTGCAACGTGGAATATGATTAAAACCAGAATATATTATTATCATGGGCACCATTAAAAAATGTGTAGACAGCACTCTGCGATGTAAAAATGGAAATTGGAAGTTATATTTCGAATGGCGAGGATGCTGCATGTTAATTATTGTCTACCACGGTGCACTGAAAGAGCAATTCAATTATTTGCTTTGTCAAGCAATATTTTGATTAACTCAGACTTACATTTCTGTGCATCTGGTGTTGTTCATACTGTGAGAGGAGCCATGTCGGGATGCACAGCCCTGCTGCGGTACCTGGAAACCACAGAGACAGCATATGTAAAACAACAGGATTCGGCAATCACCTGCGAAAGTGTTATATTATCTAAATTAAACAAACAAAAACAAATATGTACCCAGTTAAATATATGAACCATACCTGGCATGCCTGGTGGAGGGCCCGGTTCCAGTTTTCCATCGCACATGGAAAGGCCGAGAAGGCTTTAATCAAACTACCGCTGCTTTTCATATTGCTCTCCATATAGAATGTGACATAGGTCGGACTCCCTTTGGGTTCTCCTTCGTGGAGACAGAATTATTGAAAGTGGGACGATAAATAAAACAGTGCACACCGTCCCCTGGAAAGCTTTCTGTTGTCATTTGAATTGTTCTTCAAATTGCCTATTATTCTTAACCCCTAAAGGATTTCCAAATAAACACTTGCGTTAAGTCTGACGTCTATTTTATTTTTCTATTCTATTTAAGGTACATGCAAAATGTGTGAGGATTGACTTTCGTGTAGAAGGATGGGGAGGCAATCAGAGGGGAATCTACAAACGGCAACATGTAATTTTTTTTACCATCATGGAACTACTTTGATATTTTCCAAGAACCATACTAGGTAGCAAGCATCAATTTCAGGAGCAGTTGATTGCGTTTTTCAGTGATTCAAGAAACAAACAAGTGGCTCAGCTTTTGAGGTTCGCTGGGACTGACGTTACAAGAACAGTCTGTGATGGTCCCGTTTTAGGTATGGCTCGACAGCGCAGCTGCCGCCAGACATTATGTGATCAAACCAAGGAAGGGCTTTAACAAAGCACTACCAGGGGGCTTTGACTCCACCCATATATTAGTAGCTAGGGGTACATGTTTTGACCGCGCAGAACTTGTGTGCTACCACAAAAAAGTTCAGACAGCTGTGATCATTTTGTTTACATATCCAAAAACCTGAGCACGCAACAGTAAGGCTGCATGAGCTTGAACTTTCAGAGACCCTGTTGGATGATTTACAGTGTTTATTTTTATCTGTCAGCAGCACAGATGAGAGGGGGTAATTCTTTGGCAGGACTGGAGGCTTCAGATTAGGCTGTATCTTTTTTCCATTTATTACAATTCATTAGCTCCAGCAGCCTTACAAACACCACAATACACATGTAAAACTACATTTCCCATGGACACAGGGAAACAATGGAAATGAAGGAAGTCCAACAGAGATAGCCAATCCTGCGCGAGGATCTCCCATAACTTCCCCGCGGACACTGTGTCTCCCTCTTTCTTCGCTGCTCCAGCAGCATTGATATGAGTGTCTTTCTCTTTCCTTCGTGTTGGGATTGTTTTACTGATATTTCATGTTATTATTGCTTAAGGTCAGGAGTTATTGAGGGGGATTGCCTTGTATTTGGCTTTGTAGTGCTAATGCTCGTTTTTCCTTTTCAGAGCGGCCGAGGGAGCGTAGTGCACTCCTACGCGGCCGCAGCGTTCCTCTCAGGCTCTCTGCGCGGTGCGTCCTCTTGCCGCTAGGGGACCGTGCTTATGATCATTCTGAGCACACTGATAGTGCGTCTACCTCCCGCGGCGTCAAGAAGTCTGTTTCCCCTTGGTCAAAGCTTAACGTGGTTCAGATGGACTCGCTGCGGCCGCGGGAGAAGATCCTTGAGTAGCCTTTGGGCTTTGCATAATTCAGAGAGCCCCTGCCTGTAGCCAGAACACCTGCGTTGCTGTTTAGATAAACATTGTATTAGCTGGACCGGCCCAGGCAGGTGTCATTCCCTCAGAATTGAGAGGGCGATATTTTCTGGTCCCAGGCCTTTTTTCACTGGCTTTAAAAGTGCACATTTCTGTGTCATTTCAAAAGGGTAATTCCCTACCTTAATCCCCTTGTTAGTATTGGCCATTGAGTTTGCCCACTTGCCTTATAGAGTTTGAGGACTATTATAAGAAAGAGGAGGAGGAGGTCATGTACCTGCCAGTAGATGACCATTTTGTAGAGTCATAGACTCCTCCAATCTCAAGGTGGTGTTCCAAGTGTTTGAGCCTTTGGAGAAGAAAATCGAGAAGTTACAAGCGCAATGCCTTTTACCCCTCAACCAGATGGAAGATCTGTTGGGGCCTAAAACTCCCCTACCTCCAGGCCAACCATCCAATAGTACAGCGGATCCCAAGCGCAAGCATTCTGAGGACGTAGGAGTAGACATGGACACTTTTGTGCGCCTTAAGAAGGCGTTTATGGAAGCCAAGGCCTCCACCCCTCCCAGCAAGCCAGAGGAGGCTCTGGAGGGACCCTCTGGTGCTCCGGACGATGTGACTACTTTGGACCCAGATGAGTCCCCCCAGACCTCCGACAGAGATGGGGAGTGGGAGCGACCACGGCGCCCATCTAAGCCTGCCCCTTCAGAGTCTCCGGACCCCAAAACAGACATGCACCTGTGTTCATAGCAATGGACCCCTGCCCCCAAGGTGGCAGCCTACAAGGCGGCCAAACTGCTTAAGCCCCTGGACCAGGAAGTGAGGAGTTGCCTCCGCACGGAGTGTCCACAGCCTACCCTAGAGTATAATGTTGCAGTGATCGCCGAAGTGGACCCGAAGATGTCCACCTTTCTGACAAAATGTATCCACGATCCCAAGAAGGGTATAGACCGCTCGTGGGGAGTGTGTCAGCATAAACTCTTGGACACGGCTGGTCCCTTGGCGAAATTTCTCGATATGGCAGAGGATGCCAAGGCTTTGGGTACCCTGATTTCCCCAGATACACTCTCCAGTTGGCACAGAGGGCTATCATCTTCCTTGGGAACGCCAATGTGGCGATCTCAACCGAAAGGCGCTAGTCACTCCTTATAAAAATCGATCCTAAACTTGGGGAGTTGGCCACCTTGGAAGCGGGTCCAGTTGCGGAGGGTAACCTATTCGGAGACCCCTTCGTTAAAGATTTAGGCAAGTTTGTGAACATATTTAACTCTCTGGACAAGGCCCAAATGTCAATTAAGAGGATCTTCCCCCGCTTGTTTTTGGCGCTGCCTGTCGTTGCAGGGAGCGCTTGGCCGGCGTCCTTATAACAGAGCCTCCTTCAAGCAGGGCAAGTCCCATCGAGGACAGTATCAGGACCAGGACAATTTCTATCCGACCAGGAGCTTTCCCCGTCACAGGGGAGGTAGAGGACATGGAGATGGTTCCTATAACAACCAACGAGGTAAGACTCCAGAGTTTGGGGGGGGGAGTTGGGAGGCAGACTACAGTGTTTTCTTCACAATTGGTCTTTGCTCACCTCCGACGCTTGGGTTTTGCAAACCGTCAGGGGGTTTCAAATAGAATATTCTGAACTTCCAACCCAACCTTTTCGCCCCAGACCTCTCACATTCACGTGGGAACAGAGGGAATTTATCGACAGGGAGATTTCAGAGTTAGTACGCAAAGGGGCAGTTACACCCTCCACTCTTCACTTAGCAACAGCTTCGTGGTGGAGAAACAGGACAGAGGCTACAATTCGTAATAAATCTAGGAGAGTTCAATGGGTGGCTGGTTTAACGGCATTTCAAAATGGAGGGCATTCACCTCTTGAGGGATCTGTTGCAGGCTCGAGACTAGATGGTCCGTCTGGACCTCAAAGACGCTTACATTATGATCCCATTCTTCTCCCTCACAGATGTTTTCTACAGTTTCAGTGGGGTTCTCAGATTTTTGAGTTTGCCTCCCTTCCTTTCGGGCTGTCTTCCACTCCATGGTGTTTCACCAAAGTGATGAAACCTGTGGTGGATTGTCTCAGATCGGAGGGCGTCAGGCTGATAATTTATCTGGAGGACATCCTCATATGAGTCAATGTCTCCAACGTCTGTTGGCTCAGCTGCACCATGCTGTGTGCCTCCTGGAGTCCCTGGATTTTGTCATCAACAAGACCAAGTCATGTCTGAGCCCCTCTCAGAGAATGCAGTTTCTGGGCTTCATGATCGACTCGGTCGTGGCGACCTTGTCCCTGCCCTCTCGGAAGTTAGCCAAGATCATGCACTAGCTGAAGCGTACGGTGTCACTTCCCACGATTTCCCTACTCCACTTAGCCAGACTGGTATGCCTTCTTTTGTCGTCGATTCAGGCCATATTTCCGAGGTCCCTGCATTACAGGGCCCTTCAGAGCCTCAAGGCCTATCATTTGGGCAAAGTCATCACCTACACTCAGGTAGTGCCCCTCACAGAGGAGGCAAAGACAGAACTGCAATGGTGGGTCGATCATATGGAGGCCTGGAACAGAGAGTGATTTTTGGCTCACAACCAGATCTTGTGATGGAGTCAGACGCCAGCGGTTCCAGTTGGGATGCCCGTTGCAGAGAAGTATCTACCGGGGGAAGATGGTCTTCTTCTGAGCAGTCCCTTCATCATCAATTGCCTGGAACTGATGGCGGGCTTGTTCAAGGTAAAGTGTTGGACAAAGGACAGGATCCAAAGTTGTGTTCTACTCAAAATGGACAATTGAGCAGCGGTGCGCTACATCAATCATCTCAGAGGGACACGGTCCAAGGCTTTGTTGAATCTGGCACGCGACCTTTGGAAAAATTGCCTTTCCAACTATATATCACTATCAGCGGAACATCGGCTGGGTTCGTCCAAGCAAGTGGCAGATTGGTGCTCTCGGAACTGGAAGGACACCAGCTTGTGGCAACTACACCCAAGTGTGTTCAGGGAGATCCAATCTCAATGGGGTCCCTTCTAGGTGGACCTTTTTGCCTCCCGTGTGGACGCCCAACTGAAAAGGTACTACAGTTGGTGCCCGGATCTGGAGGCATTGGTGGTGGATGCTTTCCTCCAGGATTGGAACAAAGGTATGCGTTTCCCCCCTTTGCAATGATCATGAGGTTATTAACCCAGGTGAGGAGACAACAGGCGGACCTAGTGGTGATCACTCCATTATGGAGATCGCAAGCCTGGTTTCCGATTCTGATGGAACTTTCTTGGGTTTTTCCAATCCCTCTACCCTTTGGTCATGATCTCCTCAAGGATACCCAGGGGAGTCCCCATCATCTTCTGCTCTCAGGCGGTCTACGCTTGATGACCTGGCCTGTTAAAGGCAATGCTGGAAAGTCCCAGGCCTTTCGGAGGAAGATGTCATTTTGCTCTCTAAGTCCTGGGCGAGAGCATCAATAAGAATTACCGGTCCGCATGGTCACAGTGGGGAAGTTGGTGTCTGCAACAGCAGGTGGATCCGATGTGGGAGGACATTGTCTACATCCTTAACTTCTTAGCCTCGCTAGCAAAGGAGGGATTGGCCTATATGTCAATCAACCCCTTTCGTTCAGCGATCTCGGCGGGCCATGTGCCATTGGATAACTGCCCGGTTGGCGAACATCCGTTAGTTTGCAAGTTATTGAGAGGTATAAGGTCATCGGTTACTCCGGAACCTCGTTATTCTGTATTATGGAATTTGAACAAAGTTCTAAACCTGTTTCAATCTTGTCCATCTGACAAGTATTTTCCACGAAAGAAAATGTCTGCTAAACTCGCAATGTTGCTGTGTTTGATCTCATGTCGCAGCGTGTCGGATGTGATGGCCCTCGACCTCACGGGCCGGGTCTTCACCCTGGAAGGAGTTACGTTTCACATTTCTAGACAAACTAAGCGTGATTCACGGTCCGTGGCTTGTCCTGCTTTCCCTGACATCCCAAAATTATGTGTGGTCAGAGCGCTTAAGGCCTATGAGGTGGCGACAATAGATATATGTCCACTGGGCTTGAAACAGTTGTTTATTGCTCTTACTAAACCACAAAAAGCGGTTTCGTTCCCCACGATTGCGAGATGGGTCTGCTGGGTGATGCAGGAAGCAGGTATAGATACTTCCCGATTCAGAGCTCCTTCAGTGAGGGGTGCAATGGCATCAAAGGCTTTTTCCCTGGGAGCGCAGCTGGAGGATATTTTGAATGCCGCAGACTTTTCTTTAGATTCCACCTTCAAAAGATTCTACTTTAAGCCAGTGGTTTCACTGGGGTCATTGGTGGTGGATAAGTTTAACTAGCCTAATCTGAAGCCTCCGGTCCTGCCATAGAATGCAAAATTTCCTAGCTAACGTGCAGGAAAGTTTTAATTCTATTAAGGACACGAAGGCGAGGATGAGCTAACCTATTTTCTTTTGAACCCGCCCAGAACATCGGTGTATGTATGGTGAATAACTGTTTACTATAATGCTTCTTGCAAAGGAATGTTGATCAGGCTTTCTGTTTCCTGTTTTGGTCATGTAATGTTTGGACACGATGTTTGCATGAGGTCTTAGTCCCTTGGACTTACATATTGTTTTCTTATCTTATGATCGGATGTTGGCAAGCAAGAATAACCAGAAACTGCCTTGATGGAGTTGCACCAAGAAAGGGGGAGACAGCGTGTCCGCAGAGGAAGTTATGGGAGATCCTCACGCAGGATTGGCTATCTCTGTTGGATTTCCTTCATTTCCATTTTTTCCAGTGTTCATGGGAAATGTAGTTTTTCATGTGGATTGTGATGTTTGTAAGGGTGCTGGAGCTAATGAATTGTAATAAATGGAAGAAAGATACAGCCTAATCCTCGCCTCCGCATCCTGAATAGAATTGAAACTTTCCTGCACATTAGCTAGGACATTTTTGCATTATTACCTTTAGACCTCAGAATGCAGTTTTGTGTTTGAGAGCCCAGGGCAACAGTAATTTACATGTATGTTTAGGTATGGCTTGACAGTGCAACTGTTGCTGACCTTATGTGATCAACAAAAAAGAGCTTTCAGAATCCTACGGAAAGAAGGGCTAACGCCCCACCCACATGTTGGTCTCCCTGAGTGAAGGTTTTAATTGTGTCTACAACTTCTAAAGTACTGCTTGAATTACACTTTTTGGCTTGTGGCAAATTTTATACTCAGTACAACAGGACAGCGTTGCTATCTTGACAAGTAAAATGATCATGGCTATAGTCCTGTTCTGTTTATTATTAAGAGTTGAGATCAAGGCAGTAGGCCTAACATATTTTTTGTGAAGATCATATACTAAATTCGATGGGCATTTAAGTGTTGCTTGCTATTACTTTATAATAAAGCCTACCTATAGATTTTTTGCTACATGGAATCTCACAGATTACCATTGTAGGCAATAATTTTGGTGTTCCTCACTCTGTGTATCAAACAGGGGATATAAAAGGTGTGCTCTGTCAGAATCCTTGTTAGGCCTTTTTTAAGAGAGAGAATATTTTAGCTAGCTGTCATTTTGTATACTTTTTTAATTTTTTAATTGTGTGTCTGATGTTTTCCTTGTGGAAAATCTTACGCTAAAAAATGTAGGCCTGTGTTGGGTAGGTAACAAGCTATATATTATATCTAGGCCTGTTTGGTGCATTGGAAATGTTATGCATGTAGCCCTAGGGCTAGTCTGCTTTTTCATGAAACATTATGACAAAGGCAGTTGGCTTAGCTTATTAATTGTAAAAAGCATATAGGAAGGCCAGTAAGCCTTTAACTGTCAGGGCCCTATTACGTTGTCATGCAGACCTGCGTCTGCCCAACACTGTCTCAGTGTGAGAACCTCAGATCATAGGTCAGCTGTTCCTCACCCCCTATTACAATGAGACATGATGCAGTGCAAACTTCCATTTCTCTATGGGAACTTGTTCTGTGGTCTGACACCAGATCCGGGCACAAGCTCCCATAGAGAAGTGAGAGTTTCTATGAATTAAGCCATGGATATCAGTTGGAAAACCTCTGACCTCCAGTCAGAGGCTTTCCGACCCACATCCTAATCAGCCCCTTAGTTGTTATCACAATGTATTACAGAGTATTACAGAGTGTAGCTAGGTATTTTGTTTCATGTAATCTAACAGATTATCAAAAGCTGGGTTTTGGCATTGGCCACAAACTCTGAAAAAACCCTGTGAGTTTTCACTCTGATGATTCTTGTTAGGCCCTATTGGGAGGGGTAGTATATTGTCTTACAAGCTGTATTGTCCTACATATCTGTAATTTTCTATTTGTATGCACGTTGGCTGCCTGTGTTGAATAAAGTGTAAAACCGATATTAAAGGATAACGGCTTCCTCAGTTCATTGAGAAAAGTCATGCCAGATTTCATTGGTTTGATCTGTCTAATATCAAAGCTATCACAAAGCCAGAAGGCCTGACCTACTTATTGTGAAAACCATGCATTGGCAACCATAGTCTTTTAAGGATGCATTGTTATTACACTGTGCCAAAGCCTGTAGGCTGGTGCTATGTTACATGGAATTTCACAGATTACCATAGTATGCAACGTTTTTGGTGTTGGTGATCAACCCAAACAAACTATGGAGATAGAAGGTATGCAGTACAATATTCCTTGTTAGGCTGTTTTAAGAGAGTTATTATTTTGCAATGCCAACTGTAATTTTGTATACATTTGTATTTTTATGACTGTATAATGGCTGGTTGTCTTATGGAAATCTTACAGTCAGTTCTATGGAATTGAGTTATTTATAGTAACAAGACAATGATAAAGGCTATGAGACAGATTGCTTAGTATGAAAAATAACAAAAATGAATGTAGGGCTGACATTCTGATTATGAAACAAATATATTAAAGTCACTAGGTATTTAACTGTGGGTTTCCATTGCTCTGAATTCAAGCCTAAGGATAGGTTTTTGTTACATGGAATCCGATGGATTCGCTTCGCCAGTAAGGGTTTTGGTGTTGGTTAACCCCTCTAACAAAACATGAGATTAGAAGGTTTGCACTGCGAGAATCATTATTGCGCTCAGTTAGGAGAGATAGTATTTTGCTTTGCCAACTGTAATTTTGTACACATTTCAGGTTTAATGGCATATGCCTAGTGGTTGCCTTGTGTGAAAGCTTATGCTCAGTACGGAAGGACTAAAATGGTTAGGGTGACAACTAAATGATAACAGCTGTTGGATGGCTTGGTATACATTGAAATGTTATGCACCATGCCGTAGGCTAGTCTACTTACTATGAAAATGTATTACCAAAGCTGTATGTCTAACTTATTTATTATTAAAACATATGGTAAAGCAGTGGAATATTGTGATATTCTGTTACAGGCAGCAGAATGGTATTTGATACAGATTATCATAGCAGGCACGTGTTTTAGTGTTGGTCACCTACTCTGAAAAACTCAGGGAGTAGAATTTAATTGTAATGATTCTTGTAAGGCCATATTGAGAGGGGCTGTATATTGTTTTGCCAACTTCATTACCGTTCACCTATATTCTTCCCTACATTACTCTTGTAACGGTTTACAGGGACTGACCTTTTACCCAGATAAGACACTGCATTCAGAACACAGGTTTTCCCTAGTTTGAATTTCTCATACATTATACATGCGGATTCTTGGAAGCACAGCAGGACACCTTTCTCCTGTATAATATCTATGTATAAAGTCATCCTTAGGCCGACACCGTAATACAGCGAGGTAGGATCCCTGGAGAAGACCTAAGGGTACATATACAACATATCTTGCTCAGATAGAGCAGAGGAGACCGAGACTTCACAGCTGACACAATGAACAGAGACGCTGAGGTTCCTGCATGCAGACACTATAGCTTGCAGTGGTCTAACATCCAATTCGAGATCCAGGATGGGGTCCCACAGTCTCTCACTTCAGGTAATGGGGTAGAGTAAATCCGAGAGGAATTCTTAGTTTAACACCTACACACATGCTAGGTAAACTTAGGTACATCTAGTTAGCGAGGCACTCTGGAAGTACGCATATTTTTATCATGTGTTTATATACTCATATGTATTTATGATTATTGTAAGATGGTAGATCTGTACCATCCATTTTCCTTTATAGTACTGCTAATCATTTATATCTTATACTGTCTAACGGTTGTTGCAGCTCATCTATTCCACACCAGTATAACAAATATTCAATACATTCTTAATGAAAACACCCAGCCTGTTCATTCTATATACTTCTCTGAGACAGACTAAGTAAGCACAAGTGACTGAGCGAAAAGTAGTATATTGTTTCCTCTGTCCTAAGGGATCAGGGTTGTCATGGTCGATGGTTGCCAAGAAATATTCTTTCCTTGGTAAGAGGAGATTCTAGTGGCACTGTAAGCTAGGTGATACAAGCGGCCAACATACTCAGTGGGGGTATTCAGAATCAGTTTGACACCAATCCTACAGTGTATGCTGTCGAAACACGCAGATCCTGTATAATTAATTGGTGGAGCTACACAACAGTAATTTTGTACATTTGTGTGAGTTGATAACTGTATCACACTTTAGTAGGCCTAGGCAGTCTTTATCAGTTCATCGTGAAAAGTTATGTCAGATTCCTTTATTATGATATGTTTATAATAAAAAGTTATGACAAAGGAAATTGGCCTTACGTATTGTGAAAATCATGTTTTAGAGGCAATAGGCTTTAAAACAACGATAGACCATTTAACAACACCTTTTCAAGATAGATACCCACTGTTATGTTTTGTTACATTATTGAAAGCTTATGCCCGATGTGTTTGGACAACAGCATGTTTTTTGTATTGGTATTCTTTTAATTTATTTTGCGTATGTTATTGTGGTTATATGTGTTCTACTGCTATAGTGTCAGAGAGTGAATGCAGGAATGGGTCAGTGGATGAATGAATAGATGCATGAATGCAAAGATGAGTGCATGTATAATGACCTATCGAGTGCCTAAGACCATTAATAACACAAAAGGCACTTTTATTCATAACCCAGACATATTGGCACTGTCAATGCTTGTTTGGCAAATAGAGCTCTTTGTTAGTAGGCACGGAGCTGTCCGTGCTCTCTGAGGAAGATGGTCATTGGTCAATTTGATGTTTGCAGGATATAATCATGCTAAGAGAGGGCAATCTATGCCAAACCTCTCTATTCTAGGGGACTGTGTAACTTGGTGACTGACCCTAGATCTGAGATTAAAGTGAGCCAGCTGAGGTACTCACAAATGCAGTCAATACAGTAGAAATTAGGTTCCCATAAACCATGTAGTCAATAATTACATTTTTAACAACTGTATCCTTTTGTGTGTAGAAACCAGACATATCGCTAGACATAGTGCTTAAACTGTACAAAAATAATAGCAGGGCCTCAAATTTTTCTTTTAAACCTCCCACTCACTCTGCCACATGCAGTATTGTCAAAAACCAAGGCTGACAAATATTGATTATACCTCATGCTTCTTTCTTTCCACCACCTTATATTTCCTTATCTTTATCTCTTTCTTGCACATTCTTTTCCATCACTTCCTTTGTTACTGTTTTTATATCTTTCTTTTCCACTTTTTCCTCCCTTTTCAGGTTTTCACTCTTTTGATCTAAGTTTGAGGATAAAAATAAGTCCTGATCTCCAAAAATCAGCGTTTGTTGCCACCACCCAAAATAAAGGCCACAAATTAGGCTCTAGCCCTTCATCATTTTGGAGGTCCTGGTTTCTTGAACCAACTATGGGAGATGATCAAGCAGCTATGTAAAGAATCTGGGACAGTACATCTTAGGAGACTAATGTGAATAGTAAACATTAGTCTCACCACAACTTCATTAATGTCAGAAAGTAGATTACTAATTTAGGATGGGGAAATCTTTTCCAACCTTAAAAATGCATCCTGTGTAGGCATCAAGAAGAGGCTCATAGAAGCTCTACTCAACCCCTGGTGGCTATGGCACATGCATCAGGCAACCCTCCATAAATATGCTTGTTAAGTTCAAGCAGTACTAATAATTTTAAAGTCAAGAAAACACCAACATAGTAATATTTAAAATTAATACACACATTGACATATGATTTTTTGAAAGCAAAAATTGCTTTTAAAGGAAAAGTGGTAGTATAAAGCCCCAGCCTGCAGTGGACATAGGCATGATTTCAGGCTGACCTTGAAGAAGTGGAGGTTGGATGAACAAAGCGAGCCACATCAGTCAAAGTTTTTACCTTTGGAATTAGTCTTCCAGTAAGGCAAGCTCCAAGGTTGAAGCCAGCGAGAGTCTGTTGAAGTCTCATATGCTGGGATAAAGCTCCCACTGAAGCTGTTGATTTTGTCACCAAGAGCACTATGTGGATTTAATAGTCATAGGGACAATCCTGGTTTTCTTCACCCTTCCTGGTCAAACCTCACCATCTTTTCCTGGTCCTACTGAGGTGAAAAAATAACTACGTCCCAATATTCTTTAAATGCTTTGAAAGTTCTTTCTGATCACTCCTGCAGCAGGCTGGTCCTCAGGGTAGGCCAGGCCCCTTGTAGGGTCCAGTTATCTGTGGTCAGCTGTGTCATCTTAGAGTAGGAAGCCTTTATGTTTTTGAGTTCCTGGTTCAGGCAAAATGAGGTCAATTAATATACCTTTTAAGATATGGTCCACTTCCTGGGAGCCAGCTGGAGTCAAGAGACCTTAAGTGCTTTTATTCAAACACAGTCTTCTTTTTTGGGTGCAATCTTCTCATGCCCTGGAATATTCTTGGGAGGTGGTTGTGAGTTGGTAGTCTTATCTTGTGCATTAACCAATGATTGGTGATTTCCTACAACCATTCCTGTCTACCTTTTCACCTTATTTATTTATTTATTTATTTAATTTATATGGCGCGTTATAACCACAGGGGTCTCTAAGCGCTGTCTGTCCAGATTTACGTGATGAGATATTACATTCACTTGAAACCAACTGTGCACCTACGATCTGCTCCATGCTTGTTTAAACAATACAGTTTTTAGTTTTTTTCTGAAGAAAAGTAAGTTGCTTTCCTTCCTGAGCTCTGGATCCAGTTTGTTCCATAAAGCTGGGAGCGTGTTGGAAAACGCACGGCCCCCCACCGTGGTCAATTTGAAGCGGGATTGGGACAAAAGAGTGGCGTCCGACGAACGCAAGGTCCTACCCGGTGTGTAGGGGGATAGTCGGGATTTCAGATATTTTGGTGCTTTGCCATACAGAGCCTTGTGAGCGATACACAGTCCTTTAAAGACAATTCTCTGACGAATCGGGAGCCAATGCAGCTCCTGCATCAGGGGAGAGGCATGAGCAGTCCTGGGTTTTTTAAATATCAGCCTCGCTGCATCATTCATGACTCCCTGTAGTTTGTCCAGCAGCCGCTGGGGCAAACCTATATATAGGGAGTTCCCGTAGTCCAGCCTGGCCAGAATTGTGGCTGAGACCACGTGTCTCAAAGTAGGGAATGAAAGTAGGGCAGAGATCTTCCTTAGTTGTCTTAGGAGGCCTATGCAGGTACCCACTACGGTGGTAACTTGTTTTTCCATGGATAATTTATTATCCACATATAGGCCTAAGCTTTTGACTGCGGCTGCCGGTTTCGGTGGTGTACCCAGCTCCCTGGGCCAAAATTTCTCACTCCAAGGGTTGCCCGAGATGGAGATGGGCAGCACTTCCGTCTTATCCGGATTGACTTTCAAAGAGTTCTCGGACATCCAGTTAACTGTGGTTTTCAGTATGTCCTGTAGCCTAGTGGATGCTCCCGGGCCATCATCCAGCCGGATGATTATCTGGGTGTCATCGGCATAGTTGTACACTAGGCAGTCCATCCTATTCAGGAGAGCAATTAGTGGCTGCAGGTAGATATTGAAAAGTAGGGGTGACAAAGCAGAGCCCTGTGGGACCCCGCAGGTGATCGGAGCGGAGGTGTAAAGTAGATCGCCCAGCTGTACTCGTTGTGTCCTACCCTGCAGGAATGATGTAAGCCATGCATGTGCTGTACCCATGACGCCAAAGGATCTCAGCCGCGACAGAAGCTGTTTGTGACACACGGTATCAAACGCCGCAGAGAGATCCAGTAGTATCAGGGCGCTCTGTGTTTTTACATCAGCCCGAGTTCTTAGCTCATCTAGAATGGATAACATGACTAGTTCCGTGCTATGATTAGCACGGAACCCTGCCTGATTGATCTCCAACAGGTTGTTACTCTCTAGATGGCCCGAGAGTAGAGCTAACACATGCTGCTCAATCACTTTAGCCAAAAAAGGCAACTGAGAGATGGGCCGAAAATTTTTCAGACATTTTGTGTCTGCACCAGGTTTCTTCAGTAAGGGGATCAGGCGGGCCTCTTTGAAAGCTAGAGGGATCTGTCCTGTGCGAAGGGAAGTGTTCAATAGATGCAGAACCTCTTCCTCAATTCCTGGCATTGCCACCTTGAATATGTCAGGAGGGCAGGGGTCCACCAAGGAACCCGATTTAACTCGGCCTATGATTTTAAGTAGTTCCTGTTTGGAAATAGGGGAGAACTCAGCTAGTGGTGGGATATTTACCGGGGCGATAAGGTCTGGTAGGCAAGGACATTCGAGGGGTACGGTTTCCGCAATTTCGTCCAAGATATCGGATATCTTCTTTACGAAGAAGTCCTGAAACCTCTGACAGTCCTCCTGAGTGAACTCGGGACTTTGCTCTTTGTTCACCCTGAGCTCCGCCAGGACCCGAAAGATTTCCTTTTGCGGATTTCTTGCAGCAGCTATTCTTTCCTCGAAGAACGCAGCCTTCCTAGATTGTATGGCTAGTTTATAATGGGCTAAGGATGAGACGTATTCTTGCTTGGTGATGGCGTCATATTTTTTACGCCATGCCCGTTCTTTCTTCCTCACCCCACGTTTCATCTCCCTTAGGGAATCATTGTACCAAGGCGCCCCAGCTCCTCTCGCCACCTTTTTCATCCTGCGAAGAGGTGCCACCACATCAATGGCACTCCCCAGTTTATGCTGGAGGTGTCCACACAGGGCATCAACGTTGTCATCCTGCTCTTTTGCTAAAGGGGGGTGTTCTAAGAGGTGGACCAATTTCTCCCCGTCAAGATTTCTCCATTTGCGGGCCGTTTTCCAGCCCTCCCCATGTTTGGACAGGGGGCCCCTCAATATGAGTCTACCCTTTATTAGAGAATGGTCAGACCAAGCACAAGGGAGAATTTCCGTAGCGCCCTGGGCTGGCATGGTAGTCCAGACTAAGTCGAGCACATGTCCTTTCTCATGTGTCGGTCCCTTGACCTGTTGGGTAAGACCTAAGGAGGAAATCGCCTCCTCGATCTGTAATGCTTGTCCTTCTTTGGGGGATTTTTCCCAATGATAGTTGAAGTCCCCAACAACCACCATTTTATCATATCTTGTGCACAGGTCCTGGACCAGTCTCACAAAGAGAGTGGGGAAGTCTGGCGACGCCCAAGGTGGCCGATATACCACCAAGAACACCACACAAACCGCTCCCCGCCTGAGCTTAACCCCCAAAACCTCTGCTCCTCCGAGGGTTTCGGAGAGGAACCTATCGGCACGGAGGCATGACTGAAATAAAAGGGCTACTCCTCCTCCTCTCTTGGCTCCCTCCCTGTTAAAATGAATTGCCAAATAGTTATCTGGAAGAGCCGCCACTAAATCTGGCGCTGAGCAATCCTCCAGCCAAGTTTCAGTGAGCGCGAGGACGTCTAACTCCCCGTCTTCCAAAAGTGTGAAGACCTCCATCTTGTGGCTCTGCAAAGAGCGGGTATTCAGTAGGCCGTAGCTCAGGGTATGGGTGTTGGAGGTGCGCTGTCGCCCTCTAATGGTCCTAGGTGAGATTAGCAGGCCCTCACAAACCAGCCGATGTATGGTAGCCGGCTCAGGATGAGACTTACCCACGTTAAGCTGCAGTAAGTCACCCCTGGAGTAAACCACATTTTGGCCAAGGGTTCTGGCCCCAGGCCCCGGATGGTCACGGATGGGCAAAGATGGGCTCACCTCTGGCGAACCTCCAGCGCACCTTATGCCCTGCCTCTGCTTGCAGAACTTTCTCTTTGCAATACAAATTCCCAGAATCCCTAAATCTAAAATGACTAGAACCTTCTTTGTCCAGAGAGTCAAAACATTAGTTCTCCTTTCTGCTGGGGTTGAAGCCAGAAGGTCTAGTAGCACCCTTGGGATGAATGAAAGCAGATACAGCCAGCCCCAAGTCAAAAGACAAAGATGGAAGGCTGTGCTTTGTTGTATCAACTGCCACACCCCAAGATGGCTAATCCCTGTTGAGTGGTCAATTCAATTCAATTCGTGAAGCTTTATTCGGTACATATAAAATGACCATAAAAGCACAAAAGGGGAAATCATACATAAAATAAAAATACATCAGATTTCAGTGCAAAGAACGACCAAGATATTACAAACATGATTCGTTAAAAACACATACTTTTCCTAATATTAATACACTGAGTTGTGGTCAGTTGTTGACAACACGGTTGCTTTCCTGGACCCAAAGGCCAAATTATTTTCCTTTGGCAGCAGGACAATTAACTCTCAGCCAGGACAGTATAATGATGTTCTGATATAGGGCTGAACGATAATCTGGTTCTAAAGCAGTTTGAACTGAGGTAGCAAAAAGTAGACTTTCTTAAAGTTACTTTTCCACTTATGTTACAAATAAATCTACTTTCATCACAAGCTGATATAAATATTTTTAATTTTACATAGGCCCATTCTTGGAAAATATAGCGTAATCAACACAATGCCTAAAGCCTTTGGGTATACATATTCGATGTGGGGGCACACTATTCCCAGTTTATAGCTAGCCTCTTTTAATATATGAAGAAGCCAACACAGTAGGCTTAAAATACACATTTTTGGGGAGACTAATATATACAACTAGCTTTTCCTAAATGGCAAATGCACATACTTTTCCTGGAGTTCTTTTGAACTGCAGACATGCCAAAGCACAGTTGTGCTCCTGGCACACATGTATTTAGGTGAATTCTGTGGTGTTGTAAATACGCACTGCTGCCCACATATTACATTTAACTTCCATGCCATGGAGTATTTTATGCACCATCTGCCATTGCCTTACATGAAAGTTAAAGAAGGCAATGAGATAAACACAATGGAAAAATACATGCTTAGGGTAAAAGCAGAAGCATTGTACCATGTTTCACAGCAGCATAATAAACAGAGTCCTAAGGTCAGAAAACAGACAGAACAGATGGAAATGTGGCAACCACATACAAAGGATCTTCTTTCCTACATAAAACAAAAGAGGGAACTGTTACCTCTGTTCTTTGACAGATCAAAGGTCTCCTGAGTCAGGCAAGATAGATTCATAAATCAGCCGCAAACTACCGAAGGCATGAGGGAAACATCCAGGTTCCTTGTAGTAGATTCTAGGGAAATTACATACTTGGAAACATAAAGCAAGAAGTGGGGTTTCAGAGATGCAAGGAACAGCCTGGAATAAAAAGATATAGAGTTCCTGAACCACTTCAATAATAAATAATGCCTCTCAGCAATCTTTAAAAAGGACAGTAAAAGAATTCATCAGCTTTTCTTCTCCTTGAAAATAAAATTAGATCAATATCTGTCCACAGAGAATTGGTACAGGAAAAGTGAACACAGTTGCATGGAAAGCATATCCTGGTCAACCTTCTACAACAACAACAATCTCTTCTGTTGCAAGCTAAATGCTTAACTCCACAGACTAACACAACAAATAATTACAATAGTAACACACAAGATAGAAGCTCATTCTTTTTTCAAAATTTGTATGTATATGAATATGAGGAACATCCTAAACAATAGAGCACACATTAGGAGGAACCACCACTGCTCCATACCATTCACAGTCTTCCAATATAATTCAGAGGTGACATCTCATTCTTACACTCTTCCTAAGAGACAGTTCATATTGATATAGCAGTTGCCATATCTAGCTCATGTGTCTTATACAGACAAACTGGGTTTAAAGGAACATGAACTATAAACATTCATCAAAGAAAAAGGTTAAATGCACAAGGACATCTGCTGAAGTGAACAAACAAGAAGTACTCTTCACATTCTACAAAAATCAAATGATCCACTTCTCAATGTTATGACTGCACCAACCATTCTTTACAAAGATAATGTTTCATGAGCAACCTTAATTTGATTTGCTCACACCTCTTTTCACATATTGAATCATATTCAAGTAGGCTCGTGCCACGTGTTTCAGGAATGCACCCCAACATATAAAACAAGAAAGAGACATGAGACACTCAAGCCATGTTTGCTGCCTGAACCAAATATCCACTCACCATCAGACACTCCTCTGTAGATTTACACTTATTTACATTGTGCATACAACTGACCCTGAAGCATTAATGTCACACAATCTGCCTCACACCTTCACTCACACAACATAAGGAGATGACAGTGATTAGAAACCAAACCTTCCCCGGTGAACTAAAAAAGGACAAAGGTATTAAGAAATGTGCATATCTATCCAAGCGACATCTCGGGATTTCTTTTTTGTGAAAAATACCCAACCATCAAAATCCTCCCCTTGGGAAATTTCGTTTCTAACCACTTCAAAGAAGGAGATGAACAGTCCTTCAAACATAAACCTATATTTGTTGCAAAGTTATCCTTGTGTCCTGAGCACTCCCCTTTTTTGCTGACTGGTACTGGTGGTAACTGACTCTGACTGTCCCTGTGCTCTGCCTAACCTGGCACAGGGCCAGCACTATGCTGAAAACACACTTAAAATATAGTAAAAACACCTACATTCAGTATGGTACACTATGGGTTATGGTACCCCTATGATTGATATGACCTCCCCTACAAGGTCTTTTTACATAATAGGGCAGGGGGATCAAAACTACCTTTAAGTCTCTAGTATATAATAGTGAATGGCAGTTTAGAGGTCAGTATCCCTTTCTGCACTTGAATGTGTGAACTGCAAGTGCATTTTAAAAGCAGGCCTGTGTTGCAGGACTGCTTTTGAAATGTAAACTATGCCCAAACTCGACTTTGGCATTTTGGGGCACCTGAATATTATTAAATTACGATATTTTGGCATATTTAGTACCTCCAGGGACTCCCCTGGGTGTACCAGGGGTGGGGGGTAAGGTACTTATAAGGAGGACCCTTATACAGTTGGTTTCATATGCCCTGGGGTTAGTGAAATTGCACATTTTACTTCCCCCATTGTAGTAAAGTGCTTCACAAAATCGACTTTTGTGCCAGCTGCACTGTGGAGTGAAGATCTGAAATATTTTTGCATCTATTTAGAATCCCTAAAGTTTCACCTAGGTGTTCCGGTGGTTGGGTTCCTGTAGATATAGGCAGGGTCCTTTGAAAAGATGTTTTACAAGCCCTGGTGTTGTAGAAATTGCCCAGCTCATTTCCCCATTGCAGATCCCCAGCCACATAGATTAACATGGCAAGAAGTTATTAATTAATAACTCCTGCTATGAAATACAGAAAATATACACCAAGGACTTAGTAGAATGGTATTAATAAATCCAACAATATGTTTTTGTTGAATGTATTCTAAAATGTACAGACAAGTAGTTATAGGACTTTCTTTTATGTAGGCCACAATTCAGCCTTCCAGCGCTCTGTTCTGATTGATCAGAGTTAAATGGATTATTCAGGCTGCTTGGATGAAGTAGCACCAGGGGTGCAGAGCCATTCTGGGAGCAGAGGGTTCTGCTGCATAGGAATGCCAGAGCAAGGGGAAGGGGTCGTAAACCATGAGCTTCAAAGGCCCAGGGGGACAGGCAGAAACAGTCAGGTCCATCTATGGCCACTCTCTCTGAATTCAGCCAGATGCCAGGCTTAAGGAAGGAATGAGCAGATGCCAAGGAGAGGGATACTATAAAGATAAGCCATCCTGGAGGTTAGTTTAGCCGGATCTTGCCTCTTTGCTGATACGTCTGCCTGATTGAATTTTGGCAGAAATAGTCCTTTCTGGGAGACCATTGTGCCACCCTTTGGAGGCAATGGTAAAGTTCTGGTGTGTTACCCTGTACCCCATTGGACAGGAGTGCCTTCCTGTGTGACCCCACAGAACACTGTATAAGAATCTGAGGGGGGAAGTGCCTCTCAGATGTGCTGCTTAAAACAACAGAAGAATGATCAATATTGGAAGTTTGATTTGCCCCAAACAGTGTCTGCACTCTGACTGACTGCGCCTGCTGCACAATCTGAAACTGCAGACCTGTGGATCAAACCTGCTTCAAAAGGTCTAACAAGTCGACTCCCTGAAAACTACAGGTTAACAGAGCTCACCTGGACAATCACCTTCAAGACTCCCCATCTTGGAGTGAATCCAGTGGATTTGTAAGGGTTTTGTCTAAGTGGATTGCGGACATTGGGATTCCAAACTTTCAAGGACCATCTTGGAGCTTCTAGACCCTTGGAGTACATTTTGGTAACTTTGGGACCCTTCAGGAAGAAATTCAAGAAGTTTGGAGGACTTTGCAATAACTTTGAAAAAAAGCTCCATAAGTGGGCCGACTCCACTTGGCCAGCCAAGCCAGCTACCCTCAATCGCAAGACTGCCTGTCCTCTACGTTTATCTCACTGAAAAGCTCCGGAGGTAAAACTTCCAGGGTTTGACAAGGAGCTGCTTGACACCCAAGCCAATGAACCTTCACCGAATCCGGCCTGGTGAAGAGTATCAAGGGACCCCTGGAGAAAAAGCTCTGCAAAGGTTTCTAAATCCAAACATAGAAAAGGTGATAAGGACCAACCGTGAGTCAATCCACCCATCTTAACTGTGAGCTGGCCTTGATCTCTGGTTCATCCCGCTGGAAAGCTCCGAGGTCTTACTTCCATATGTGACCTAGAGCTCATCTAAAAGGAAGCCTTTGAACCTTCACCGAATCCGGACTGGTGGAGAGCTTCAGGAAAGTTTCTAAGTCAGAAGTGAAAACTTTCACTGAGGCCTACAGCAAAGGGTAGCTATGCAGGGCTCCATCACGATTGGCCTGAAACTTTGACTTTGTCCTGGTCTAGCATGACCAGATGTCCCAATAGGTGCTATTGGTTTTAATGTGCTATATAGTGCTCAATATTTACAAATTCATATGTTCAGTGCTCTACATTGGATTATTTCATTTTGATGTAATTTTAAAGATAAAAATATTTCCTATTTTCATTAATTGGTGTTGGATTTGTATTCTGTGTTGTACCTTAATTATTTACTGAACTGGTGTTTTTAAATGCTTTACATACCTGTCTCTAAAGTTAAGCCTACCTTCTTGCAGCCAAGCTACCAAGGGTTGAGCATGGGACTCATTTTCTGAGACCTATTCTGAGCCCTAGGTTGTGTTAGCAGCTTTATTGCCAGTGGTAGATATATATTTTAAGGTTGGGTAGAGTTTGCAGAGTTGCACTCAGTGAAATTCCGGGAAGTTCCGCTTCACCCTAGAAAAGTAAGGGCACTTAAAGTGCTGAGGTATGTGATGCTGTCATAAAGAAGGAGATGAGATACACAACTCCTGGGTGTGGCACATGTGACGTGGACTCCTTTAAGCTTGAGCTGAACATATCCTGAAATGACAGTTTACCCTCTGGGGTCTGTACAGATCATGGAATTATGGGGACTGATGTGGATAATACAGACTCTGGTTAGTTGTAAATGTCACAAGGATACCATGTGTGCTGCTACAGATTCTGGGGCGATATTGGGGTGGAGTGGGATGGCCCACCAGAAAGCAATATAAATATTGCAAGGGAGTGACATCTCACCTAAAGGTGTGTTGTAGGAGCAATCTTGGACCAGCGTTACCTCTTCATGCATTGAGCCCAGTTCTTATAAGCTTCAGCTCTTTCCTTCATTGCCGGGAATCCAGGAGCTGGGTGCGGAGGGGCTGCTGGGGCAAGGAGTTTCGACATGTAACAGCACCATGAGCAGGCCCCACTAGTCAGTCTTCGATGCTGATGGTATCCTGGGAGGAGGAAGCAGGTACCATTAACAATTAAGAACTTAAGCCCGCCGACTCTTTGCACCTTTTCTCTGACACCGCATGCCGTATTTTTGTATCTCACAATGCCTGAATACTGTTTCTTTGCTGGGTATCACAGTGCGTCATCGCAATACTGCAAGTCTGCTGTGGTGGACACCAAGCACTATACTAGGAAACAAAACAAAATGAGTGTGCTAGAAAACACCCTAATGTTTACACCGTTTAGCTAAATTGATATATTTTTATTTGAAAATATGCTAGATCCATGCACAATGATTATGTGCTCGGATGTTTTAAGATGTCTACGCTGCCTCCTAGAGCATAATAAGTACCAGGAAACCAGAAATACATGAACCTCAACATTTGCACTTTGACAAGCAGAGCGTGCTTGTGCTTTTCCTGTAATATTGCATGGATTTGCAAGGACTATGCCTCTAATTAGGGGTGGGGGAAAACTCCGCTATACAGCAGAATCAGAGTTTTTTTTAACAAACTCTGTGCTTCCAGCAGAGCATGGAATTGGCAAAATTCTTCAAACTCCACTGGTGGAGCAGAGTTTACCGCCGACCCTTAATATATTTGCAACTATTAATAATCCACTTTCCAACCATATACCTAACTGGAAATGTTCTTGATGTCTTTCCTCGGGGCTGACAATTCACAACCTATTCTGTGTAGTGTGGTAGAGGTAAAATAAGTCTGATACTGTCAAATCTCAATGAAACCCAACTGGGGATTCTGATTCTTTGGCAATACCACTTTCTTAGGGAGTCTGTCTCTAACCATGACAGAGAACATGTTAGAGGGTAATTTGCATAAAAAATATGAACTTGTTAATAAAGGTGTCTAGATTATAAAGCAAAATATGGCTTAGTCACTAAGGGCCCGATTAAAAAAAATTATCTGAGACAAAGTCCTAAATTTACAATTTTAGGTATTCCAAAAAGGCATTTAGTAGAAGTAAAGTTAGGAATCCTAACTTTACTACTACTAAATGCCTTTTTTGAATACCGAAAGTCGTAAACTTAGGACTTTTCACAGTTTGGTAGTAGTAAAGTTAGGAATCCTAACTTTACTGCTACTAAATGCATTTTGAGAATACCAAAAGTCGTAAAGTTAGGATTTTGTCTCAGATTACTTTTGTGAATCAGGCCCTACATCTTTGAGCTGCAGGTGTCAGCATGGTCTAGAACTCAATGCTGCTCCTACAAAATTACAGCAAAGAAAATCACCTGAAAAGAGAAAAGATGCTGAACGGTAACCAACGTCTGTTAAATCCGTGCATTTTTCTCCTTTGCTTCAACTCTCTCCCTGTTCCAGGTTTACCACAGCCACATTTTATTTACTCCCCACTTATGTTGAGTGCATGTACAAGGCTCATCATCATCAGGAACTATAGCTGCCAATTAATGTTATTAATGTTAATGCTGGACTGTTCCCATGAGGCACAGGGTCAAGGTTGATTTGCATATGGCCATGTCTGAACTGGGGTGGTGTGGTGAGCAAAATACCTATGGATATAGGCCCAGATCTCTATACTGGGGTGAATGTATGACATTGTTCTGCATTCTGTCCATCAACTGTTGTTTTTGCATTTGTCACCCCGGGTGGGATGGGTATGCTCAGACGTAAGTCATGTGCTCTCTACGCCACTGGAGTCAAGCTATCCTGGCTGAAGACGGCTGATAGCCAGAAACCGGTCCTAGGATGCTTGATTCCGGTCCAGGGAAGACATGACTTGGCAGTTCGCGGTGGACTGTTCCCATGAGGCACAGGGTCAAGGCTGATTTGCATATGGCCATGTCTGAATTGGGGTGGTGTGGTGAGCAAAAAAACGATGGATTTAGGCCCAGATCTCTGTACTGGGGTGAATGTATAACATTGTTCTGCATTCTGTCCGTTAACTGTTGTTTTTGAATTAGTTGGGAGGCAACCTTGGCCTCACGCCAAAGATTGAAACAAAATATGGCTTGGAACAAGGCTGTTTATTAGCGCCTTTTCTTTTTTCACTATACGTGGCTGATCTGACAAGGCAGGAGGACCATGCCGGAAGAGATGCCCTAATAGATTGATCCTACTCGATAGAGACTCTCCTATAAGCAGGTGATTTTATATTACTGGATTTGACCCCTAAAGTTTGCAGACGCAACTGCATTGTTTAACCTCTTCGCCGCTAATGACAAGGGTAACTCGTCATGGACTTTCCATTGATTTCAATGGAAAGTAAATGAGAAACAAGAGTAATGCCTTAGCAGTAAAGGGGTTAATGGCCAAGGTGGATAGATATTATTTAAAATTTAACATAAATAAAAGCGAAGTAATGACATTTCATTGGAGGGGAGATGATCCGACTGTGATTTACAGATGGTTATTGGGTACTGTGACTATGGAAAGAGTTATATCTTATCTGTGTCTTGGATAATTCGAGATAGAAAGAACATATTGTCCATCTGACAAATGAGCCTTTATCTCAAGCAATCACACTTACTGCATTGTATGGTGCAACAGGCAGAAATGCACTTTATTCACTTGCTGACTGTTTACAAGATGAAAATGTCCTTACTCTGCTATATGGAGTGGAATCTATACATATCAACCACTTGCAATTTATGCGTAAAGCAGAAGGGAAAATATGCAATCAATTTGTAATTAAAACATCATGGCACCAATAGAGGCACTACATATTGAAATGGAGCTGCTCAGCACCTTTTTAAGAGGGTTGGCATATTTCCATGTTAGGGCTATCCATCAATCAATAAATCAAAAGCTTTATTTTGGGCACAGATGTGACCATAAAAGCACACTTTAAAAAGATTAACAGTGCAATGCTTACAGTGATGTACAATAAAAAATAAAAGCAACTTTGATAATGCAACAGGCAATATTCTTCTGCTAATTGCACATTTGAGGTAAGAGCATAGGCTGACAAAAAATAGATGGGGGTCAAGTTGGTGGAAGTACACTAAAGTGATTCTTGAGGATCTGATCACTTGATTATATAACATTGGAATTACATTTATTTTTGTGAGGTCAGTAAAAAATGTCAAAAAATTGTAAAATGCAGCAAGTGTTGTGGATACGACTCATCACATGGGCAAATCAGAACTTTGGAGGGGTCAGATTGAAGAAGGGGAAAAATTAGGTACCACCTCACAAAGCATAACCTAAACTTAATGAGTAGTAACCTATCCCATGAGCTATTGATCGACTCTAAACATCACTCCAGTGATAAGGAAGTTTTAATCTCCACATACTCCATATTAGACCTTTTTCTGTAGTTCTATGCCTTCCCTAAGAACTCTCGATCTTTCTTTATTAGCAGATTTGACCCAAGAAATATCCAATTTCCACATAGAAGAAGGATTAGTAAAAAGAGACAGTCTATCTAATTTAGTGAGTTCAGTACTAAAATATTGAAACCGGGGAATTTTCATAACTTTCTCACACGCAATACAATCCATAGTAATCTCTCCAATCAGTGAGGTTTTTTTTCATTTGCCCAGATTGAACACCACAAGGTCAGAGGGCCCTCTTAAAAATATCCTCAGCAAACTCAGCCCTAGTTCCTGGTGTAAAATATAAGTGGAGCATTGGGGTGGGACAACCAGCAGTCACCTGAGCACCCAATTTTCTTCCAACTGAATTGGGGTTGTGTTTGTGTAGCCATAAATCCCTGCACCATAGGTAAGGAAAGCAAGACACTTCCTCTTATATACTTTCAATAAAGGGGCAACAGTTTTTTTTCTAATGCTTTTTGCCATGTTGAAGATAAATCCCATTGAACTTGTGAAGTTATATCTAACTTTGGCTAATCATGGGCCCCAGTTACCCCAGGCTTCCACATCCAAGCCCAGATATGAACATTCCCCAGTCTGAGCAGTTGGCTGGCCATGCAAGAAAATTCTCAGCATCTTGAAATTTCAAGGCTTGAACACCTTAATAGAGGTCTTTGATTGATTTTTGGCCAGCCCCAGGTCCCCATAAAATAAATTAATTCCTGGAGAAGCACATTAAGGCCATTGGGCATTCTGGACAGTAAAACTGCATCTTCTGCATATAATAAAACTGGGACGATTTTCTTGCCAATAGCCGAAGCATCCAATACTGGTATTAGAAGGGCTGCACCAAGGTCATTATTGTACAAAAGGAACAAAAAAGAGGCCAAGACACAGTCCTGCCACCCACAGCCTGCCCCCAGCACTTAAAACTGTCCGTCCTTTTCTCCTTATGGCCCAAACCTCACAGTTGCTGGCAAATCATAATGTAAGGGTCTTAAAAACTGCACCAGGTCATCCTCCACCCCTAGGTCTGTTACAATCTCCCAAAGGTTTGATCTGATCATGCTGTTGAAAGTGCAAGAGAGGTCCACGATTCCCAGGTAGACAAAGCCCTGCCTCGCAGCAGTATATTTATTGATCAGTAGATGAAGATTTAGGCATTTCTCCTTCGTGCCAATGCCCTTACAGAACCCATAGTGCACCTCCGAAAGTGAATCTGCAGCCTTGATCCTGGTTTGAAGGTGCTGAAGTATAGCTCTGAGCAAAATAAAGTTGGGCTTAGCAGTCACAGATCTAATCTTATTAGCCTCCATCCAGAAATCCCAAGTGTCCTTCAACCTGCAGGCACTAATCAGGTTGCCCCAGGCAGTGTGATTGTGGTTGTGGTTAGTGTGGTGAGTGAATGGGTAGGTAGTGTTTCTATCGAAGCCCCATCTCCACCGTACCCCTATCTCCACCCCACCCCCGCACCCACCACCCTGCCCACTCTTTTGCCTTATTGCCTCACTTTGCAACACCCATACCGGACAAAACAATCTGGTAACTTCCCACGGATTCCAAGACCAGCTCAGATAAGTGACCACCCTCTGACTCTTGCGGGGTGGGGGAGCTGGGGGCAGCTCTGACTATTGCTCCTATTAGCAATAGCGATATTGCGATATTGACGGCCGCAGCAGCAGTGGCAGCAGCAACGACAGTGGCAGTAGCCTTTTCACCAGCCACTTTATCAGCAAGCTAACGATTTTCCTTTGGAGCCTGCGACATTGCAGACTGGAACTAACCTGGAACCCGACTCGGAGTGCATTGAGCAGAGGGAGCTGTGGGGACAGCAGAGGGCCACAAGGTTCACCAGCTAAAAAAGAAATGTGATCTAGCAGGGTTAGAGAGTGCCCGCCCAGAAAAAAAACAAGCAAATGAAAAAAAAAGGTCCATGTCACCAAAGGGCAGCACGTCTGAGCCCCAACCAAAATCTAAACCAGGCAAACTTTCTCATGACAGCCCTGACTTAAGGGGCAACACGGTGGAGATAGAACCAACTCAGAGCCGTTAAAAACTGACACAGCTCAAAATTTATACTAAATTTCAGTTCCTAAAAAACCTGGGGGACACTCTTCTGTCAAGCACATTTGCAGCACAAGGTCTGCGTACTCCACTCTCACCTCTTAAATTGCTCGATAAAGGGAACAGGGAGACTCAGACAACTGACCAACGTGCAAAACCCAGCACAAGAAGTGACCTAGGGTCGAATGATTCATTATCTCTTCCTCACTTAAAACCCAATACATTTGCCTCAATAGCAGATCCGGAAGGGGAAGCTAATCTACTGCTAGGTCCCCAGGGTTCTGTCAAAGTGGAATTGACAAAAGCACAAGCGAAAACACTCAGCAACCAAGATACAACAATTAATCTGTTACAGTAACTTGGACGAGCTGGAAGAGATCACAAAGGACATCAGGATGATCGAGGCCATAAAGGGAAAGCAAAGAACAACTGCACCATAGACGAGGATCTGTCTTTAATAGAGCTAGGTACATCACCTATTGTCATCAATGAAGCCAAGATCAAAATGACCCCCCTCCAGACCCCCATCTGCTACTGTCTTCAACGTCTCTCAAAACGGAAACAGAACTAGGACAGGAATCTGGATACTTAAAGGAGTTCTCCAACATGGACACAAGGGATTAGGAAAAATTATTGATAATATCCACCCCTCAAACACCTGTGGGGCCCATGCTGGACTCTCAAAATCTCCCCATACTGCAGAACAAAGAGATAATATTTTATCAGTAAATGGAGGCCCTATCACCAATGTCGCATTTAGAAAACTCAACTAGACATCAGCAAAAATTGAACTCAGAAAATACCTGGACCAGCCTACTTAAAACAGTGCAACTTCTGATTAAATCCCTCCCGTACCAATCAGATAAAATGGACACACAGCGGACTCTATTAAACACACTGGTTGTGTTTGCGGTGGCTATCGATGTGAAACTCAGAGCCTTATACAAGCTTTTTCAGAGCTCACATGGAAAACTTCCAGTCAAGGAGTTTAACTGTGGGTGCGGCCTCATAGTCAAGAATTTGGCATCCCTCCCCTTAATATTTAGTACCTTATGTGCGCAAATCAAAGACTCAACACAGCACACTAGCGACCCTAAGCCAAAGGGCTTTTCTCTACTGAGGATCAAACTGGAACCAGAAGAAGCGGATATGGAGCGGGGAAGCCCTCCACTATAAAACCACCAAAAAGAGGCGACCCAAAAAATAACGGATGTAACAAGCCTTAGGCACCAGCATCTGAACCCGCCTAGAAGATAATGGAAGAGTCGGATGTCCCATGAGCAACATCAAACGCCAAACAAAGCCGAGCCCAAAGAAGAAAGGGCCAAAATCAAAAATCCTTTTCTAAAAAGGAGGATTTTGCCTGCCTATTTAGATTGACATTTGCCGAAACACTTGATCTTCCAAATCAACTATTTCCAGAGGAAATGGGCACAACTCATACAATGGTGTCATACGCTGAAGAAGTGGTGGCAGCTGACTCCAACCAACAACTCACCACTCACAGGCCCATCAATGCAGACACCGCCGGTTGAAAGTGAAGGAATCTGCTCCTCCATGTTCAATAAATCGCAAAGAGAGGAAGGCGCACATCAAAAACAGCAATGCAGCTCAAAACCGGAAGCAACCTTTATACAAGGGCACTTACCCAATTCAACATCAGCCGCTGAAGCCGTCAAACACCACAAGACCGCCTTTCCTATCACTCAGCTGGATCACCAAGCAGAAAAGGGCAACAATTATATGATCATTACAGTTTCCAATATCGGAGGAGACGAGCGTCATGCAAACTGTACAGACCCAGAACATGACAACATAAGAATCAAGGCCGCCTCCACTGAGGACACAGACAACCCGCCTTGTGCTAGGCTGCCCTGCACAGGGCGAGTAGCGGATATCAATTTTAGCGATGGGAGCAAGGCAGAAGAAGCAAAAACCCTAACCCTACCAAGTACCAATAACTGTGAGTCCATCAACTGGCAACAACTGGACAATCAAGTGAATTTCCCTAATAAGAACGGGAAAACACTGGAGTTCATACTATCATATAGATCAAGAGGGGCATACCACATACTAAACAGAGGGAATATAGTGCGGCTACTGTTGTATATACCTTCATTATCAGAGGTAACTTCTACAGATCTGGACTCAGTGGAGTTTGTCACTCAGGCTGACCATGGAGGAGGAGCTTAGCGCGCATCCAAGATGGTCGCGTGAGCACAGTGCTCCCCCGACCCTGGCCACCCTTCGCAATCTATCCTGAAGTTATCCTGATTTCTCAGATGGATTCTTTGAGATGAACCTCGGCTGAGTTCATAACTCTTTTCAGAACTTAAATCGGACTTCGGTAACCGAAACTGCGTCGATCTGAGGCGCGCCGGGGACTGGGCGACTCATGGATCCGGGACGGAGTCGAACAACAACGGCAGTGGGGTCTCCTCAGTAGCCCCATCACCACTTTCTATTTCGTTTCTGGACCCCGACACGGTTTGATTGTGAGACCGTATCCCTCGGCTTGGGGCCATTCCAGCCTCCATCTAATGCAACCACTACCTTAACTCCGCAGTTGTTTGGATCACTCTTGCGCTTTTGTTTTGGCAATACTAGCCTGCTTTTGTGGTCCATTGGTGCCCGGCCTGACGGCGGCCATTTTGACCAGGTCTCGCGGGCCCCTCTGGGGCGCATCTTCCAACATGGCTGGTAAGGGTGACGCTGAGAAGCAAAAGACAAAGACATCTCTTTGTGGGGGACTGGTCCAGACAAATGTCATTGATCGCTACACTCAGCCCAAAGGATCCCCCGGACTCTCCAGTTGTACCCCAGAAGATGCCAAAGAGGACCCATCCGCTCCTGTTGATCTGTCCCTGCAGGACATCATGGGCGCCATCTCCAATATGAAGGAGACCATCGGTCAGCAGTATGAGGCACTGGCTCGTAAAATCGACACGGTCGCCATCGATGTCACCTTGATCAGGGCTGACCTGTCCAAGACCAATGAGAAAGTGAAGTCATTGGATCTGAAGACTTCCAGCCTCACAACCGATGTGCCGGAACTTCAGACAGAGGTTGGTAACTTGAAATCTGCCAATGACCTGATGTCCCATCGGCTGGAGGATTTTGAGAACGGGGCGCGACGCAACAACATTCGCGTCATAGGTGTGGCAGAAAATCCCGAGCCTCACTCGGTAGATCTGGTCGAGGATCTTGTCCTGAACCATCTTTCTCCCTCTGGACTCAGCAAGTTTTTTGCAGTGGAGCGTGCACATCGTGTGCCGGGTGGAAAGCCCAAGCCGAGCGCTCCTCCGCGGTCCATCATTGCGAAACTCTTCCACTTCAGAGATCGAGATGCTATCCTGCAGGCTTCGAGAGTACATGGCCCGGTAAACTTTGAGAACTCCTCTGTCAACTTTTTCCCGGACTTTACTCAGCATGTCCAGAGACAAAGGATGGCTTTCCAGGGGGTGAAAAAACGTCTTCGGGACCTTGGTTTGAAGTATGCGATGCTTTTCCCTACTAGGCTTCGAGTGGAGTATGAGGAGCGGACTTTCTTTTTTGATCGGCCGGACAATGTAAGTGACTGGCTGGACACCCTACCTGGCCGAGGTGATCGGACGGAGCACCCTGGCGGTGCCGAAGGTGGGTGAGCCTACGCAGAAGTGACTTTTCGGTCCCTGACCTCTGAACATTAGACATTTCTCAGCTGGGTTCTATTTCTTTTCCTAATATGTTTCATTGCGGTCCATGTCTGGGTGGCGGGTGGCAATGGGCCTCTTTCCTCCTCCGGGGTCTTTTTGTAGAGTGGGGTTCTTAGGGCAACAGGCACACTGCATGTTAGGGTGGCTTTTTTGGTCTATTGCAGGGGTGCAGGGAGGGGGGAGTTGTAACGGGTGTTGGTTGGGGAGTGGGATGGAGTGTTCGGTGTGTGGTTTTTTTTCTCAAGGTCGACAAATTGGTCTTTTCCTTGCTTCAGGTGTCCGGCTCTTGGTGGGGTGACCTATGCATTACTTGTGGGGATGGGGGGTAGTGGGTTGAGGTTGGTATCATGGAACGTCAATGGATTGGGGGATCGTATCAAACGGGGTGTTGTGTTGCAATATTTGCGTCGTTTGTCTCCTGATGTGGTACTCTTGCAGGAAATGCATTTGGTGGGAAACGTGTGTCATGCTTTAAACAGGTGGGGTTACCGACTGGTTGCTCACTCAGGGTTTACCACTGGTTCCAGAGGGGTTGGTATTTTGATCCGGTCTTCTCTATCCATTGATATCGATAATGTTATCCTTGATGACAGAGGGCGTTACGCCGCTATCACCGGTAGGTGGGAGGGTAAAACTCTTTCTTTGGTCACTGTATACATTCCCCCCGGTCTACAGACCTCTACTTTCTCTGATGTTGGCCGAATGATGCTGGGCCTCCCTGACAGTCTCCTCCTTATGGATGGGGATTTTAATTCTGTGCTTTCAGGCAGTGCGGATCGCCACTCTCCCAGGACACTTCCCACTTCCCAATCTTGGCTCGGGGGGTTCATAGACACTTTTGGCATGGTGGACTGCTGGAGGTTAATGCACCCGAAGCAATGTCAGTACACTTTTCACTCCGGGGCTCATGGGAGTCTATCCAGGCTCGATTATGTCCTTATGCCCGCAGTCCAGTCTTCCTACATCAGGGAGATCAGACATTTGGCCCGAGGCATTTCTGATCATTCTCCTTTGTGGCTTAGTTTTGACACGGGGATACACGCCGCGGGGCGGATCGCCCCTATCAATCCATGGTATTTGCGCAACCCCAAGACCCGTAGTTGCCTGATAAAGTCCCTAGATTCTTACTTCCTGGAAAATGAGGGGTCTGTCTCGTCTTCTGTGTCCCTGTGGGAGGCATTCAAAACTGTCATTCGTGGTCAGGCCCTATCCTTAATAGCTGAGACCAAGAAGGCCCGAAATATGGAGGTTGAGAGTCTGGAGACAGAAATACTTGAGTTGGAGGCCTACCTGGAATTAAGCGTCACCCGGGAGAAACTCCACGCCCTTAGTTTGAAGCAGTTTGATTATAAATCCCATGTTACGGATGCCGCCAAGACAATGTTCAGGGAACAGCAGGGTAGATTGTACGATGTTGGTGATAAGGCAGGCAAATTGATCACATGGCTTGATAGAAAGGAAAGAGCGAATCGTGTGGTTCCCGTGATACAGACTTCGGATGGTGTGTGCGTGACTGACCCTGGCAAGATTGTGGAATGCTTTGCCGATTATTTTCGTGTGGTTTACTCCCCGGTGTCCGACATAGATGAAGATGACTCTCGTTTGCTGCTGAGGGACATTGCTTTGCCTTGTCTGTCTGAGGAGGACCGAGAGCGCATGGATGCCCCGTTGTCGGTTGATGAGATTGCTACTGCCATTCGTTCCCTCCGTTCTGGTAAGGCCATGGGCCCTAATGGCCTCCCTGTCGAACTGTATAAATTGCGCCCGGACAAAGTTGCGCCCTACCTTCGCGCAATGTTCAGGGAGTCACGTGAGCTCGGCGCCCTCCCTTATGATCAGCGTTTGGCTACTATAGTTGTGATTCCTAAGGAGGGCAAGCCTCGTGATCGCTGTGCGTCGTATCGGCCTATTTCCCTACCGAATGCTGAGCCTAAGATCCTTGCCAAGGTCCTTGCCAATCGTTTAATCACTGTAATTTGTGACCTGATCCACCCGGATCAATCCGGTTTCATTCCGCACCGAAACACTGCTCTTAACTTGCGGCGCCTACACGGTGTTCTCGCTAGGGCGGAGTCTCTATCGGAGCCGGCCATCTTGGCTTCCTTAGACGCCACAATGGCCTTTGATACGATTGAATGGCCATATCTTTGGGCCACTCTGGCGAAGTTTGGTTTCGGTGCGGACTTTATTAGTTGGGTTAAACTTTTGTATTCGGATCCGCTAGCTCAGGTCGTCGTCAATGGCAGAGTGTCCTTTGCTCTCGGGAGGGGTACGCGCAGGGATGCCCGCTGTCCCCCTTGCTTTTTGCTCTTGCTCTCGAACCGCTCGCAGCCTGGCTCCGTTGGGAGCCGTCGATAAAGGGCATCCAGTGGTCTCCCGATTTTGAAGATCGTGTTTCGTTGTACGCCGACGATATCCTTTTATACTTTACCTCCCCTCGTAAATCCCTGACGTCCTGTTCGATGTTCTCACTTCTTTTGGCAAGAACTCCGGCCAGATTATCAATTGGTCAAAATCGTGTGTGTATGTCATCTCGGGCGGCCTTCCCCCCTTACCGAGTAGGTTTCCCATTCAAAGCCTGCAATCAGGCTTCAAGTACTTGGGAGTCCATGTATCGTTGGACACGGTTGCCCGCTATGAGCACAATCTCCTCCCTCCTCTCCGACGATTGAAGGTGGACGTGGCTCGGTGGCGTAAACTGCCGTTGTCGCCACTTGGTCGAGCGGCACTCTTTAAAATGATGTCTCTGCCTCGCTTTCTCTATGCGCTTCAAAATTCTTTTGACGCTATTCCGGCTGCGTACTTTCGGGAAGTGGAAGGTTTGCAGAGGAGGCTCGTTTGGGACGGTCGTGCTCGGATCGCTCTTGCAAAGCTCACTCTCCCCTGGTATGATGGGGGCATCGCGCTCCCGGACATCAGGAGGTATTACTGGGCCTCTCAGTTGTCCGCCATCAACCATGCCACGTATGAACCCGGTCCGGCTCCTGCATTCGAGATGGACAAACATCAGTTGCCCGGTGGTAACTTCAATAGAGCTCTCTACTCTTGGACCGCGGGGAGAAACCTAACGGGACCCACTATGATTGCGGTGCGTGTGTGGAAAGATGCAAATGCGGCTATGGGATGGAATGATCGATTGACGCAAGCGACCCCATTGTATGCTTCGGAACAATTGGGATGCCTCTGGACAACGAAAGGTTTTGAGAACTGGGATATGATTGGTATCAGTAGAGTGGGTGACCTTTGGGTGAAAGGCACGGTGAAGACCTTTGCGATGCTTCAAAGTGAGTACGAGTTGGGGGATTGAGAGTTCTTCAGGTATGTGCAGGTTCGCCATGCTTTTCTGTCTGTCATCACAGCTGGTGATTCGGTTCTTGAATCATCCCCACTCGAGGACCGTATACTTGATGGTCATCTGCCCGATAGTACAATCTCCCTGATCTATTAGAAACTAATCAACAATCGGGCAGACCTTCTTGTGCGTCTTAGAGAGTTCTGGTCCGGAGACGGGTTGGAGTTGGACGACGAGGACTGGCAGGCCGCCTTATCCTCCCCAAAAGCAGTCGCCATTCCGGCCCGTCTCCGTCTTGTCCAGCTCAAGATTCTCCATCGTGTATATGTTACGGGTCCTCGTTTGGTTGCAATGGGTTTTTCCTTGGATGGGTTGTGTAGGCGTGGATGTGGTATGAGTGCTACCTTTCTCCACATCCTCTTGGAGTGCCGGGAGGTGGCGGCGTATTGGCAGCGGGTGCATGCGGTCATGGAGTGTGTTACCGGGGTTGCTTTGCTGCCTGAGGCTCGTAGATGTCTGTTGAATGTGTGGGAGCCGAATGATTACAACATTGCCCAGGCCCGGTGGGCGGCACTGGGTAACATGATTGCAAAAAGAGATGTTGCGCAGTTGTGGGGTTCCCCACGGCCTCCCACTGTGTCGGCATGGAAGGAGAATATGGACTAGTGCATGTTTAGAGAGAAGACGGTATATCTGGCTAGGGGTAAGCCTAGGGCGTGGAGTAAAATCTGGGGTCAGTGGAACGCCTACCGAGGGAACATATGCACACACCCCCTCGAATACACTTTGGACATTCCACCTTCCCCCTGATCCGGAGGTTCCTGAAACAATTTATTCCTTTTCTCCCATTGTCTGACTTCCCCACTGCCCCCCCGATTATCTTTCATGCCCTCCTGATTCGTTATTTGGTACTGTGGGTCCCCCCCATCGGAGCTTGACATTGTTTATAACGTCTTTCTCCTTGAGTCTTTTTTCTTTGTTTTCTTTCTCGTTTTTTATTTTTTTTAAATTAAAAATTTCTATATCCTGCCTACATCCTGTGTTGCCAACAAGGTATCCTGTGTTAAGTTGGACCACGAAAGAGCGGTCGCTGCTTTGTGAATTACATAAATGCCTCACATGTTCTAGCGGCCGGCCCTGGTGGTTGTAGGCCCATACCTGTAATGCTATTTTTGCACAATAAAGTTTAAAAAACAAAATAAAAATAAAAATCAGGCAGACCATAAGGGAGGTGAGGTCACACGGACTACCTGGACACTGGCAAGTAGAGCACAAAAAATATTATTGGAAAGTTAAACATTCGGAAAGTGGGGCATAAAGATCAAACCTAAGGGTGGGCGTAAAATCCGTTTCGCGGGCGAATTTGCGGATTTTCCGCGATTTCGCGATCCGCGAATCTCGCGAAATCGCGGTAAAATCCGCGAATCAGCGGGGACGAATTTTCAGCCAAGCAAGGGTTACAGCAGCAGGTGCAAAAGTTGAACCTAATTTCTTTGTAACCTTTTGCAAAAGGGTTACAAACAAATTAACTTCAACTTGGACACCTGCTGCTAATTGCTTCCTGGCGCCTCGTTGCCTACTTGCAACTATTCTCTGACCCTGCTCTGACCCTTGAAGCAGGGTCAGAGAATAGTTGGCAACGAGGCACCTGTCCAAGGAATTAAACCTCATCAGGAAGCACTTACAGATATAAAAAACAGGAAGAAGGGAGAGGATGGCAAATACACCCATTTTGAGTTGTCAGGAGGGGTTAAACTAAAAGAGACCTTTACAGCACAATTTTCATATGCATTTTGCTAAAAATAAAAAGCTGTATGTTCTGTAGGGGCAACTCAGGAATCTGGCCCTTCAGAGATCCGGCCTCTCTTTCTTTCTCTCGTTCTCTCTCTCCCTCTCTCTTTCACTCTCTTTGTATCTATCTATCTATCTATCTATCTATCTATCTATCTATCTATCTATCTATCTATCTCTCCCTCTCCCATAAACAACTGCATGGGTAACTTCGCTATGCAAGCGGCTCGCGAACACGCAAAAAACCCCGCGAACACGCAAAAACCCAGCGAACACGCAAAAAAACAAAAATCCGCAAATTCGCAAATTTTGCGGATTGTGAATTCACAGATCGCGAATTCGCAAAATTCGCCCATGCTTAATCAAACCTATTAATACACCAGCTACCCCGAGATACTAGCGCAGCAGCGTGCATATAGAAGATCAATAAACTGGGCAAATATTCCAACGTCCGTATTGAGAGAGGCAAGAGGGTGCTCACTGGCCGCCAGGAGGCAGTAACAGGAGATACGGATATATCATTCAGAGCTTCCACAACAAGGAATTTGTCATGAGGGACCGAGATGGCCGACAAGGACAATTACTAATCAACCAAGAAACAATTAAAAGAACAGCAGGCACAATTGACCAGGAGGCAAAATCAATTTATTATGAATCTGCTCATGGAACATCAATGGGCTGAATAGAAAGCTGGCAGACCGGGACTTCATAAACTATCAAAGGTCATTCCACATCATTGCCTTACAGGAGACGTTGTTGACTGATCTGCCACACTTATGAGAATACTTGCGCTTCTTTTCACCAGCACTTAAAAAGTCAAGATATGGATATCTGCAGGGAGGCCTGGCAATCTATGTGATAAATACATGTACAACCTCAACTCACATAGTTGGGTTGAGGACACCAGAATTCATAGCCATAAACATCTCCACATAATTTGGGCCATCAGGGAACTGGAACAAGAATATTTCAACAATAAACACTTATATCCACCCCAACAGGAAAATCAAGGATACAAAACAATTGGCGAATTTTGTAGAGCTCTGCATGAGTGAGATCAAAACACCAGATACAATACTCACAGGGGATTTTAACCTACATCTACTTGGCTCAGCATTAGCGGAGAAAGTAATGATACAGAACCAGCTATGGAACATCCCACAACAGCGTAATAATTCATCAAAACTACCTACAAAAACCGGCCAGCACCTAATAGAGGAACTTGAACATCTAAACCTCAGAGCTGTGAATGGTAGAAGCATAGGAGACACTCCTCCCGCATTCATTCATCATTCACTAACAAAAAACTCGACGCTGGACTATATGTTTTTTGTCTCTAACCCTTTTTAATGAAATCCTTTCATTCAGTATGGGTGACAAAGCTGACAGTGATCACCGGCCTCAGGAGCTCATTCTTCGCACAAATATGCCAAAACTCAAGAGATGGAAGGGTCAGCTAGGTATGACTACAACAATCAATTATAGGAAAATACAATTTGTGCGAGCGACGCAAGAGAACTTTCAGCAAGCAGCAACACTATTATTTGAATCTCGTGAAGGTGGCTATGAGATGGAAAATGGACAAACTTTACGAACGCCTTGGCAAAATCATTTGCCGTCCCAATTAAATAAAGGACAACGCAAAGCCGCAGCGGCAACTCCAACTTTACCAGCATCCAAAAGAGTAAGATAAAATCAATAAAATACTATTAATTATATGTTACAGCAGGTACGGTGGTCTCCAACTAACACCTAAAAATTTGTAGCATTACAACAGCAGAAAAAACAGCCTAAGTGAGCAATTTGGAGGCCAGGAAGACTATGAGGACGCTCTATGCGTGACATTGCATGCAGATTCCAACCAGAAAGACAGTGACGGTTCTGGCAGACAATTAAAAGATTTACCCTCCCAACACACAAGGGTCTGTCTTCAAATATATCCGAGGAGGACTGGGCTATCTACCTTGGAAATCACTTTCACCAAGAAAATATCTTATTACATATTGGGAACAGCTCAGAGACAATACAAGGAGAACTGCTGGGATTCATACCCTCAAATGATCACCTCAAAACATTTAAAGGCTATATAAAGAAGGGAAGGCAAGAAGGGGCATCGGGCCCAAATGGAATACCACTTGTGCTTCATAAACAAAATGGAGATTATTGGGCAAAAGCACTTAGCCCACCGTCATGGAAGCAAGGCAGACAGGCCTACTTTCTTCGTCCTGGTGTGCCTTGATAATTTCACCTATTTTGAAGTCGGGCGATAAGACTCTGCCTAGGAAATATTGTTTAGTTGCCCTTCTGGATAATGAGGCAAACCTTTTTGCGGGCACTCTGCTGGACGAATTGCAAAACTGGGCAGAAGACAACCTAATTATACCCTTAAACCAATCTGGCTTAAACTTAATCACCATGGCTCTGTTAATAGATAAGGCAGAGGCTACAAAAATGCCACTATAATTTTGCTTTATCGATTACTCGGTCGCTTTTGATCACGTGAACCGCAACAGACTTTGGTCATAATTGGCAGGCTGGGGCATACCACAGACTTTAATAAACCTGCTAAATAATGTGCATACTGGAACCTGGATTCAAGTAAAGTTGGGGAACGGGTCAGCCTTAACAAGGAAGATACCAACAACAAAAGGTCTCAAGCAAGGCTGCATGGTGGCCCAAACCTATTTAACCTACTTCTTGCAGACCTTATCCCGCTACTATATGCCAGCAATTCGTACTCTCCAAAAGTTGGAAATCTAGCTCTACCATGTCTACTTTATGCTGACGATTTAGTTTTGATCAGCCAAACGAAGGTGGGTCTACAGAATCTTCTTAACACTACATTTGATTACTCTGAGGCAAATAATCTGAACATCAACTTGGAGAAAGCCAAAACAATGACAATTGAAAAGAATTCCAAGAAAAGACCTGTCTGGTTTTGGGGTAAGACCTACATAGACTCAGTAAAAGAATATACATATCTGGGGGTGATCATCGACAAAGGGGGGCATTTGGCTTCCTAAAGGGACACAATAAAAAAGACGGGAACAGCCCTAGCAATTTCATTGAGAAACCTTAACTGCAAACTGAGCGGCCCTTCACTTGCACCACTGGTTGAAGTAAAACTGGCAAAACTCCTGCCTACAATACCCTATGGGAGCGAGGGAGAGAGGGAAAGGGACTCTAAAATCTTGGATAGTATGTTTGCAAAAGTGTACAGAATAATCTTTGGTCTACCAACAAGAGTCTCTCCAGCACATATTAGGCTCGAGTTTGGTGTTCAAAAACTGACCCTTCCAAGACAAGGTGCGACAGTCATCTTTTGGGACAAAGTAAGAAAATCACAACCAGGAACCCTAAACTGGTATTTCTGGTCAGAACTACAACAGAAAAAAACATCACAAGCAATAAAATACCTACTAGCAAGCCTGACCACCCTGGACCTCCTCGATCTTTGGGCAACATCTATAAGCCACTGCCTTCTCAGAAATATAACAAACAAAACAGTAAAGAGCCAACCCTGGATCGAAAACAAGGCAGCCCTATCCAGAAGATTGCACGGCTCGATGATCCTGACCTCCTATACCTCTCCCGCTGCTCAAAAATGCCCAGCCCTAGGGTTTGCCAAAAATCCATTAAAATGCAACTGCTAAAGTACCGACTTGGCGTGCTACCATGCATAAAGCACTATCCACATTGGCTAAAAAACCAATCCGATTCCATCTGTCGCCTGTGCAGCACAGCGCAGCGCAGGGCAAGAGAATATACTGCATCTGCTCTGTACATGCAAAGAACTAACACAGGAACGGAAACAGCTCTTAAAGTCAAGTTTCAACCAGAGAGGAATCCGCTCACGGAGGCAGTCCGTGCTGGCATGCTTTGCACGAGGGGACATTCAGCTGAACTGCCGCCTGGTAAAATATTTGAGACAAGCAGAGAAGAGAATGCCACTAAATCAAGAAGCCGACCACGGTCACTAACTTTGGGCAGAACAACGTTATAGTCATAAAGAACTGAGTCAGATGCTGCTGAACAAATATTTTGAAGATGTTACTGACTTTTAGTACATTGTTTTATACTATGTTTTAAAATTGTAACTTATAAATGAAATGTCATGAGATACTCTGTAACAATGGTTTTAAGTAACTATGCTAAATAAAATACTTACTTACTTTGGTTGCTCCAGGCTTAATTTTGCAATTCCTTATTCCTACTCAGCAAGCCTATCCTAAACTTCACCCTACAGTTTCAAATTGTTTGCAGATCCCTGGATGTCTCCTTCAGGGCCTCAAGTAGCAAACAAGGAAGCCTTCTGCAGGACTGATCAAACCACTTGGTCTCTGGCAGTCCGGGTCTACAAGTCTTCAATAAAATTCTGGTGACCTCCTAATTCAGCAGGATGAATCAGCTTGCCCTCTCCCTAAATGCATCCGAATCGGTGAGGCATTGATACACCAGGGGCATATGATGCTGACACAACCTACCAAGAAGGGTATGCATATCTGTGTTTTTCCAGGCTGGACGCAAATCCTGAGTCTTAACTGTAAGTGTCTCTGTAGCTATGCTCTAAGTCTCCCATTAGGATGATGGGCGGACTTTGTCTGCCCGCCATCCCATCGGCAAAATGGACCTCCCGCCATAAGGGCGGGTCCAGTGGGGGGTATTAGGATGTGCCCACCACAGTGGTGGGCACATCCTGAATTTTTTAGCATTGTGGCGGGCGGTGCTCTCTGCACCACCCTCCACAATGCTAAAAATGCATTAATGCATTTGCATAGACAAATTGGCAGGCACCGCACAGTGCCTGCCGCTTTGTTTATGCAAATGCAGGGGGTACAACAGGTACCCCCCCCCATGTGCACCCCCACCTCTCCTTCACTCTGGGGCCCCGCAGGGGACCCCCAGAGTGAAGACCGCATGCCTTTCCATGGTGGCATTGCCGCTGTGGAAAGGCATCTCACCAGGCCCATCATAATATGGCTGGCGGTGTCTGATAGACACGCCACCATATTAAACCTTTTCTGCCCTGGTCGCAAGCGGAAAAGTGGCGGACGGTCTAACCATCCGCCGTGGTCCCCCCAACATCCTAATATGGCGGGGGGAATTCAGGTGTAGATGGCGGGCGGATTGCCCCCACCAGGCTGGCGGTGGCTACCGCCAGCCTGGCGAGGGCAATCCGTCCGCCATCCTAATGGGCCCCTTAGTCTCTTGGTACCCCCCTCGCTTCTGACTGGGTGCAGATCTAAACTTAGTGATTATTGTCACTTTAGACACTGGGGAGGATTAATGCCTCAGCTACCCTGTCCAGCAAATGTTGGGTAACAAAAATATAATCAATAATAGATGAATACTCACCTCTCTCAAAAGTGAGATCATCTGGGTAGTAGTGTTCACAAACTTCATTCACATTAACCATGTTTGTTGGTATTCTACTGTTGATCTCTTTTGTAGATAAAAACTTTAATACAATCTTAAGTCTTATAATTTAGGGACCCTTCCTCCTCTCCTTTAAGATCACCCGTTTCTATTCAATCATTTCACTCGTGCATCCAGAGTGGGTGCTTAGGTAAAGGCTTCTGTGGCATCTTCCCTGCTTGGGTCTCTAATGGACAGATAAAACATTGGGCTCAGAATCCCTACTTTCATATAGTTTCATTAAATCCTCATTTTGAACCTTTTGGCCGCCAAATGCTACTCCTTTGTTAAGTTAAATAGTGCCTTCAAAGGGGTTAACCATCTGCTGATCCTGTGTAGACTCTACCTACCTACACATTTGATGGAATGACTGTGTCTCCACTGGTTTTCTTATTCTTTCCCTTCTGACAAGACACGTCTTTGTACTCATCAATAGAGAATTCTATGCATGATAGTGTCAGCCCACACTAATGTGAATACCTGGATGCGGAGATGTGCCTATTCACACTTTTCTTTGCAACACTCATGCTTATGTGCAGTAACTCCCAGTGCGCTGTGCACCCACCAAATTGTCAAACATCAAACACCTAAATCGGAATAACCTATTTGTACCAATCTATTAACAACATCGTTCCAACCACGCATTTTGAAGGGTGCCCAGAAAAAGACACAACTTAGAATGCTTTATAACCTCATCAGGTGCATGAAGTGCTTTATAAAATAACGCAACTGGACCACTCATAAATACACTTCTGAACTTAAAAAGGGCATGAAAAAAGCATTACGTGACTGCCTATACCATAGAATACATAGCACCGCCCTCAACATCTTTGATCATGTTATGCATGAGACCAGTTCATAGAGATATTAGTCTTTTGAATGATGGCAATAAATACTGCCCATTCACAGAAATCCTGTAATTACATATGGGATGGATATACTGTGGGCCCAAAGGCCCACATGCATCAAACTCCGGTTTTGCGATTCCTAATTTGCGATTTTTACCGAATCGCAAATAAGGAATCGCAAAACGGGATGCATGATTGAAAGTGCATAATATTTGCGATTCGGTAAAAATCAAAATTTTTACCAAATGGCAAATATTATGCGAATTCCAATTTGCGATTTCGCAATTCCCATTGATTCCTATGGGCCAAAAGGCCCATAGGAATCAATGGGATTTGCGAATTCACAAATTAGAATAAGCAAAACGTTGATGCATTCCATGGGTGCAGGGGGGGTCCAAAGGAAATGTATTTTGACGTGCATGTTTTAAACACGCATGTCCTAAGGACATGTGTGTCTGTAACATGACAGTGTATTTAAATGCAAATTTGAGCATTTTACACATTTTCCCAAATTACCACGAGGTTCAACCTCGTGGTAATTTGCACCCCCTAATTGCGAAATTCGCAATTTTACAATTAATCATGCATTGCTTTTAAGGAATCGCAAATTTACGATTCCTTAAAAGCAATCGCATTTTTGGAATTCGCTAAAAATAGCGATTTAACCAAAAATGCTTGATGCATCCCAAAAACCTATTTAGGAATCGCAAACGGCCGAATTTTGCGGTTTGCACCGTTTGCACTTTCTAAATAGGTTGATGCATGTGGGCATCTGTGATTAGGCAAATTTTTTTCAATGCCCTGTACATGGAGTCTCAAAATACACACCGAAAGCAGAAATACACCTACATGTAGAGGTACCGCCTTTATAGAATGAGGCCCATTTGGGTCCGGTGAAGTGTTATTCAACACCATGCTAAGAAAATAGTGTTATCAATAAAGTGCCATAGTCCTCCACAAAATAAACATATCTCCCATAAGCTCGAAATAAACGTGGCCCAGGACCACCTCTGTTTTGTAATTGCTGATATTACACACATGTACCTCAGCTATCTCTCTCCTGGCAGATAATATAAAATATCAACAAGTCGTTTCTGTCTGTTCTGCTATGTGTACCATCCCTACACTACATACAAGGACTGCGGTGTATTAAACTCTAGTGACCCCACATAAAGCAAAGTCCCAGAAGACAGAACCTGGGGACATATTATCAAGGACAGGCGATACATTATCGTCGCTTTAAAGCAGCGATAATGGCCTTGATAATATGCTCTATGAATTCCAATCGAAGCCCATGTTAGATGTGAAGACATGTAACATGGGCTTCGATTGGAATTCATAGAGCATATTATCAAGGCTATTATTGCCGCTTTATCAGCAGTTTCCTGCCGATAAAAGCGGCGATAATGTATCGCCTGTCCTTGATAATATGCCCCTCAGTTTGTAAATATCTTCTAAATGTTTTGATTTTGCACACTGGCTCCAATAAATGTAGAACAAAAAACAATGTTGTAAGTACTCAATGTGGTTTGAACAAACCCTTTATAATCTTTGACAATGACCGATGTTTAACCAGTTATGGAGAATAACGTTATGGCCCCCCTTTGTATAAAAAAGCAACATAATCTAAGTGGACCCGTGAGCTGATTCGATTTTAGGAAATCGCCCTAAGCATGTTCAGCAAGAGTATCCAAAAGAATTACAAGCAATTGACCAATGACAAAAATATCATCACCCCTACTTGTTATGGCGTTCGAAAAGCAGTCTTACTGTAGAGCAGGTTTTTGTGCTTAAAACTCTATTCATGAGATTCTGTAGAATCATACAATTCACCCACTAGTAAGCATTTTTTTTAATACAGCAATACCTTTAAGGCAATCAGTTGATAGTGAGAACTAATATAAAAAGTAAGCCAAATGAATCTGAAACAACTGTCGCTGGTTATCATTATTAAACTGTATATTGATACAACAGATCGGTTAAGATAGCTATTGGACTCCTGAGGCGGAAGCCGGGAGAAAGCATAACTTTGTATTTTTTAAAACTTGACTTGTGATAACGTGTTCCTATCACTTCCCCATCCTACCTGCACTTCCTGGCATCTTTTAAACAGCGCTCCACGCTGCAACGAGCCTCTCCTCCAGCCGCCATTCTCGAGCGCGAGGCGCGCCACAGACACGCCCACTCTGTTGGCCACGCCCCCTCGATTGCTTGTGTATATATAGTGCGCGCTGAAGCCAGGCGCTTCACTAGCTATTGGACTCCTGAGGCGGAAGCCGGGAGAAAGCATAACTTTGTATTTTTTAAAACTTGACTTGTGATAACGTGTTCCTATCACTTCCCCATCCTACCTGCACTTCCTGGCATCTTTTAAACAGCGCTCCACGCTGCAACCAGCCTCTCCTCCAGCCGCCATTCTCGAGCGCGAGGCGTGCCACAGACACGCCCACTCTGTTGGCCACGCCCCCTCGATTGCTTGTGTATATATAGTGCGCGCTGAAGCCAGGCGCTTCACTAGCTATTGGACTCCTGAGGCGGAAGCCGGGAGAAAGCATAACTTTGTATTTTTTAAAACTTGACTTGTGATAACGTGTTCCTATCACTTCCCCATCCTACCTGCACTTCCTGGCATCTTTTAAACAGCGCTCCACGCTGCAACGAGCCTCTCCTCCAGCCGCCATTCTCGAGCGCGAGGCGCGCCACAGACACGCCCAGTCTGTTGGCCACGCCCCTTTCAACACCTCGCCTCACGGCCATAAATTATGTGTCTTGGTAGGAAGCGCAGCGGACGAGCGCAGCGGGCGCGACGATTGCGCGCCGAAGGCGCGCCTAAGGCAAGCCCGTCTGCGCCCGTCCGCGACTGGCCGGGACTTGGGGCTTTACACTCTGCCCCACTTATCACCTATAGCCCGGACCTACTCCGGAGCTACAGGGCCCCTGGCCCATCACGGCCAGTGTCAGCTCCCGCATCTCTGCTCTCGGCATAGCCTCTCCCCTTCCCCTTCCTCACCCTCCCCCTACCCAGGATACCCCGCCCACGACCTGTAAGTCTGCTCCCCCGCCGAACCCCAAAAACATCACAGCTTTCTACCTCAACACCCGTTCTGCCGTTGCCCACGCGCACGAACTTTCGGTCTTGCTAGATTTACAGGCTCCAGATCTCCTCTTCTTAACTGAGACCTGGTTCTGCGATGACTCCCTCCCCGCACTCCTATCCACCCTTCCAACCTCCTACTACGCCCTCAGGGCCGACCGCCCTTCGGGCAGAGCCGGGGGCGGCGTGGCAGTCATCGCACGTACCGATCTACCTTTTCAATTTCTTTCCCTACCTAACATCGCTACCACCGAATTCCTGGTGATCCGCACAGTATCCACCTCCCCCCCTCTTACCTGTTTCCTCACTTATCGTCCTCCTCAGTCCCCCCTACAGTTTCTTCCCGATTTTCTGGAGGTCTTGGCTACCATTACCATCAACAACTCCTCCATCCTGCTCCTCGGAGATTTTAATTTTTGGCCTTCCGATCCTGCCGAATGCCCATCATCAAAGGAATTTTACGAAACCCTCCACTCCCTTAACTTCATACCTCATGTTCACTCCCCCACCCACATCAAGGGTCACCTGCTTGACCAGATCTGGTCCCTGAACTGCCCTGTGGAATCCCTATCTATCTCCCCTTGCACCCGGTCCGACCACCACCTGATTTCATTTCTCCTTCCAATTCTCCCCCCTGCTAAGCCCCCTCGGCCAAAAAACACCTGGGTCCGATCTTGGGGCCGTGTCAACCTTGAGAATCTCTCCTCTCTCCTTAGCGGCTCTCTCCCACATCTTCAGGGCCTTACTACCGTCTCCCAGGTCAACACCATAGATCAGTGGCTCTCCCGCAGTTGCGACTCCGTTGCCCCGCTCAAACGCATTACATCTAAACGCGACAAAGAAGCCAACCGGTGGTTCAACCAAGAGCTTAAAGCCACAAAACTAACGGTTCGCCGCGCAGAGCGGGCGTGGAGGAGAAACTACTGCCCCACTTTGAAACTGGAATATATCAACATCCTTAACCAGTACAAAAAAAGCATCCTGGAGGCCAAAACAGCTTATTTCTCCTCCAAAATCTTAGCAGCGGAGAACCAGTCTAAGGAGATATTCACCATCGTCCACAACCTGGCGTTCTCGGACAGAACCACGCTAAAACCAGCCCCGTCCAATGACCTCTGTCTTTCTCTTAACGATTACTTTATCCACAAAATTGTCACCATCAAGGCCAATATCCCCCCACCTCCCCCATCTTTTGTGGACCCCCAATGTCCCCCCCCCAAAGGCAAACTGTCCACCTTTCCCCCTATCACTCGGGAAAACCTGGCTTCACTGGTGCCTTTGATCAAATCTGGCTCCCCTCTTGAACCTTGTCCTGCCCACATCCTCCGTCACATCTTTGTCTCTTGTCCAGACCCCCCCCTCCACCTCCTCAACAGCTCCCTTACGCAAGGCATAGTCCCTAGCTCCCTGAAGTCTGCGGTAATTGTGCCCATCCTGAAAAAACCTTGGGCAGATCCCTCTGTCCCGGCCAATTTCCGTCCCATCTCCCTCCTGCCATTTCTAGCCAAGGTGCTCGAGCGCCATGTCACCTGCGCCCTGAGCTCCTTTGTGGAGAAACATGGAGCCCTTGCCTCCCGCCAAGCCGGTTTCCGCCCCGCACACTCTACGGAGTCCGTTGTCTTGTCGGTCCTTGACACCCTCAGGGAGGGTATGGACACCAATCAGCACCAGGCCCTTGTGCTCCTCGACCTCTCAGCCGCCTTTGATACGGTGGACCACAACATCTTACTTTCCTGTATCAGGGCGGCGGGGATCGAGGGGACTGCCCTGGTCTGGTTGTCCTCCTTCCTGAGCGACCGCACCCAGGCTGTTCGGCTGGGCGACTTCACAGCGGACTTCCGGAAAGTCCAGTGCGGGGTCCCCCAAGGCTCATCTCTTTCCCCTCTTTTGTTCAATCTTTATATCGCACCTCTTATTTTCTCTCTCCAACAGATGGAGGTCGCCGTATTTAACTATGCGGATGACCTCCAGCTGGTCTTTGATCTTTCCTCTCCTTCTGCTGTCTTTAACTTCCAAACCGTCATGTTTCACATCAGGGACTGGATGAGCCACAATCACCTCAAGCTCAATCCGGACAAAACCGAGTTGGTATTGACGGGTGGTTCATCCAGCCCCTGGTCCCCCCTCTTCTGGCCCCCCTCTCTTGGCTCTCCTCCTGTTCCCTCCTCCTCAGTCAAAACACTAGGCATTAAACTTAACTCCCAACTCACCCTCCACTCCCAGGTCAGCTCTGTGGTATCCTCTTCTTTCCTCTCACTGCGTACTATACGCAAGGTGTCCCGTTTCTTTACTTTTTCTGCCCTCAAGCTGAGCATTCTGGCCATGGTGGTGTCCCGACTGGACTATGGGAACGCTCTGTATGCCGGCATTCCTGCATACAGCTTGCGTCGCCTACAGCAGATCCAAAACCAGGCGGCCCGCCTGGCTTTCAACCTCCCCAAATTCCACCACTCTACCCCACTTCTGAAATCTCTTCACTGGCTTCCCGTGCGGGCTAGAATTCAATTTAAGCTCGCATCCATCACTTTCCTGGCCAGATTGGACCAGGCACCCGCCTTCATCTCCTCTGAGATTGTTCCTTATGTCCCCTCCAGGGACCTACGTTCGTCTTCCCAGTCCCTCCTCACCATCCCTCGCTTCCGGAGAAAGAAGTGGGGCGGCTCCAAATTTGCCATTCTGGCACCCACCCTCTGGAACTCCCTTCCCTTTCATCTTCGTTCTATCACCCTATATCCCCAATTCCGCAAAAGTCTTAAAACCTACTTATTCACAAAGTCCTTTGAATAAATGTTCCTTCCTCTCTCCCTGCTCCTAAACCTCAGTCCCCGCTAGCTACAGCGCCAAGAAACCGCCGGTATACGTGCGCTTTAAAAATGCTTTTAAACTCAAACTCAAACTCAAGATATGACTATATGGTGGAAGATCCTGTTAGCTAGCCGTCATAAACACCAAAGATGTCTTTGGCTGCCTTTTTAGATGCAGCACCAAATAAGTATTGTGGGCCTCATTTATGAGGCTGTGCGTCACTTTTACGCCGTTGGTGCGTCACTTTTTGTGATGCACCAGTGGCGTAAAAAATGTGCCATGTTGCGCCATATTTACAAAGTGACGCATCCTGCGCCAGGTATAATGTATGCAAGGGGGGCGTATTGACACAAGGAAGGGTTGTAGAAGTGACGCAGTGAAATCTATGAGATTTCACTGCGTCACTTTTAGGATGTCGTTGCATCAAAATCTTGCACCTGCCTCACAGAAGGCGAAAGACTGACGCAGGCCCTTTCACATGGGGCTCGCCCCATGTGAAAGGACGCATTGCTGGAGTTGCGTCACTTTTGTGACACACTCCAGCAATGCGTCACTTTTGCGCTTACAGATACGTCAGAAATACTGACGTATCTGTAACTCCTTGCGACATGATGCATCATACATTAAATATGATGCATCAGGAATGTCGCAAGGAGTGCGCACTGATAAGTGTTGCATCACTGTTTTCACGCAGCGGTGCGTCTTTTCTCATAAATGAGGCCCCATGTTTTTACACTTATAATGATCAAGTTTTCCTTCAGGCACTACTTTTCTTCTTGTGTTCCCAGACTCAGCGTAGCACAGCTTCAGCACAGCTTCACGATGGCCACGCGTTCCATTGTCTAAACTGTATTCATTTTAAAAAACGATCAGCCCTCCCAAGCTGGAAAATACCAGCTGTTGTTTATCATCGCTTTAACGCCTCCGGTCGCAAGGTCAATGATTATTTTTTTGAATGTCTACAGTCCCTTTCCTATGTTTTTCTATGATTGTGATGGAGCAAGGTTTCATACGTACAAAAACTTGCTTGTATTCAACCCTCTGGAAATAACGTATAATATACTAATCAACATGTTTTATTTACTAATATTTGTGTTACACAACATTTCTGGTATCTAGGGGAAGCTTGTCTATGTGCTATAACTAACATTACCCGAGTGTCTTAATATAGCCGCCGAAAACGCGGGATCTGTACTACGCATGCGTGTGCCACATCTATGTGGTGTGACGTACCTCTGCTTGTGGTGGGAACTTCTTGCTTCTGCGCACTAGTGACAGAAATGGCTGCTTTAAACCTCAATTGATAATGCTTATGCTGCTGATTTTGTTTGTTATGCTTAACTAATAATACAAAAGTTGCCTGCATACTAATGCGAACTCCATCTTGGACAAAGCTGCGCGTGCACACTCTAGTTTCGAAGTTGCTGAAGCATTGGCATTGAACCACAGCCTAGAGTCATCTTACCCACGATGTCTATGAGAAAATGCCCTTCTGATCTCCGGGGGAACTGAAGCTATATAAATGGTATCAAATGTGTTGAACAGTATTGCTTGGTGGAATAAAAGTGCATGGGAAAATAAATTATGGGCGGTAACTGGAATCAACTGAAACCAATAATGAAATTACCTCATCTTAGTATGGTGTAATGACCTCTCTGTGTCTTTCTGACCAATCACTGAAGGGGAAAACATAGATTTTCAACATTTAGGGGTGGTACATTGCCCTCGAAATGGTATACCTAAGGTAGGTTTAGATAGAGAAAGTGTCCGACTTGTCCGATTAGCTGACCTGTCACTGACCCAACACATGCTATAGGAGATCATGAGCAGAGGTGCTGGCAGAGCACTCTGTCAGAAGAATCGAGGTGTTGGATGAAATGAATGATTACCTAGTCGGGGGAACCACATTTTGCTAGAGAGGGGTGTGGTGCTGGCGCTGCACTTAGAGGAGGTCACCTGTCCTAAACTGCACCTGTCTCTTCCCGTGGGCACTTGATTAGTCCGGAGCCTGGTCTTTTTGCCCCAGCTCGTGACCAGGATTCGTCATTACACCATTCTAGGAAATATAATCCATGTGGTATATCCTTGTGCTATTTCCCTTGCTCACCCTTCCCAGGTACCGATGTTTAAAGGAGTGACTGTGATTTCTTACAAACTTTATGTCCTATTGATTATATTCTTGCTTTTAAAATTTATGGTCACAATATTGTGGCCTCTCTCCTTTTGACTCAGAAAATCTTGCATATGTAAAGCTTTTAAAACTTTCCCAGAGTCTGTGGGTATTACAGGAAAAGTAAATGTGTTTAAATATTGCCTGCTTACTCTAACTCGCTCTATGATCCTTAGGACTTATAGCAAAGGTGAAAAGGATTGGTAAGTCATGGTTTAAAGGTATAAGTCCTAAAAGGACTGAAAGTACTAATAGGTGATTAGTTAGTAAATCACAGACAGGATTACTAGTTCAAAGTGTGAATGTTTTTTGGGCCCAGGTAAGTATGGTAATTCCAAAGAAGTACAGATTGAGTCATCCTTAGGAACGAGAAATCCAACTGTAGTAAGCCCAGAAGAATTAGATTGATGGACCCGAAACATAGAGAAGCCAAAATCACAAACAAAGGTATTGAACATATTCACTTTGAGGGTGGAATTAGTAAAAAATTGTAGCAGGAAATGTGGGATTGGACAGACTAAACTCATTTGATGAATATGAATTATTGTTTATATGCAGAATTATTACTCGAAATACAAAAATATACCATGAAAAGTTAATGAATTTGACTTTTGAAAATGGGAATTGACAGTGGTAAATCAAAGGTATTATAGAAACCATAGAGAGCTGAATTTCCTGACAAAGATTTGGAGATTATAAATGTGTCAGGAAGAAAGTTGCAGATAAAGGAGTTATTGTCGTTATTGCAAAAATGGGGAGATTTAGATAAATGGAAAGCTAGATGGAAAAATAAGAAGGAAGAGGCACAGGCAAATAAAACCACTTCTGAATATTTATTAAAGAAACTAAAAAAGTTGAAAGGTTGTGTGCGATGAGAGAAGTGCCAGGAGGAGGCTATGTACATGTCCCATGGTCCCGACAGGATATGTTATCATTTATTAATGATTTTCCAAAACTCTGAGAAAAACCTGTAGAATGGTACTGACACATTGAAAGGCTGTGAAGGTGTCGAAAGTACTGTTAAAAGATTTAGATGGTTCATTTGACATTGTTGTTCCATTATTGTGGCCTCTTTCCTTTTGACTCAGAAAATCTTGCATAGATAAAGCTTTTAAAACTTTCCCACAGTCTGTGGTTATTACAGGAAAAGTAAATGTGTTTAAATATTGCCTGTTTATACTAACTCCCTCTTCGATCCCTGGGACTTATAGCAAAGGTGACAAGGATTGCTAAGTCATGGTTCAAAAGTATAAGTCCTAGAAGGACTCCAAGTACTGATAGGTGATTATTTTGTAAATCACAGACAGGATTACTAGTTCAAAGTGTGAATGTTTTATGGGCCCAGTTAAGTATGGTAAAATTGAGCTAGTGGTTCCGCGCGCTCTATCAATTGCTTGAGCTTGTTTTTATGTGTTTTTTACAATTTACCACAGACGGGCACCTATGTGGGTGCTTGTGCGTCCGCTTTATATTTACCAAAAACGCCCATGCGAGGTTGTGCTTTAACTTTAAATATGGTGGCAGCACCTCTTGTGCAGTTGCTTTATATTTACACACAAAGCGGTCGCCGCATGAGCACCTCTTGTACAATCGCTTTATATTTACACACAAAGCACTCGCTGCATGCCATGCCGTCGTGCTTTAACTATAAATATTGTTATTTTTTTTTAATTGTGCACTCGCTTTATATTTACAGAAAAAGCGCATGAAACGACCTCACGCTTGACCTTTAAACAATATATTTTTTTTATGCACCACACCACCCTTCAGCCATCCTATAATTAGAACATCCAGTGTCTTCCTACATCACAAGCTAATCATCTTCTAAATAACAAGTCCCAGAGATATTTTTCCTTCAGTGTAGAACTGTCCCATACTCCCACACCCCCATGCCACTGAGCCTCAGGGCCTGGACCACATGCATTGAGTCCGGGCTTCGGCGTCATCCACGGCTACATCTCGCCTCCAAGCATCAGTTGCTAAATTATCACCTTACATCTCAATCCCAATCTCTTAAGATCTAGGGGCGGATATCATGGCAGCAGTCACAGCTGTGCGCAGTAGCGGCTCGTGGAGGGAGTGCTGTGGAGAGGTAGGGCGAGGCAGGAGAGGTGCAGGGTGGGGGGTAGCAAACTCCGGCTCACGGCTGACTGTAGTTATGTAAACAATTAAATGAAATAAAAGAATTTCATTGCGCGCGCTGAAACGCACTTGGCGGTTCAGAGCGCAATGAAATTCGCAGCACTCCCTCCACGAGCCGCTACTGAGGTCTCGCATTTTCAAGAGTTTGAACTATTAGCATTATAAATTACAATGCTTTTTATTTTTATGTTTTGAAAACATGCAAATGGCGCATAAATGTGCACTTTGTCCTTATACTCCTTGCTTATGAAAAGCGAGGATGGCAGTAAAAAAAGTGCAGTTACTGCCAGCCCTCCTTTTCGTAATCAAGGAATATAAGTACAAGGTGCGTGTTTACGCACCATTTGCAGGTTTTTAAAACACATAAATAAAAGGCATTGTCATTTGCAATGCCAATAGCTCAAACTCTCGCAAATGCGAGACCTATTGCATTGCAAATGTTTGTTGAATCTTGACATCAAGACAGGGATTTCAGCTATTGGAGCCCATGACAAAATTCAACTGCAAGAAATAAAGTAAGGATGAATTAGGTTAAGTGCTAAGTAATGGTGTTTGGTTTCACAACATTGAAAATAAATAAGTACTACCTCAATACGTATACAGTGGTTCTTCATTAACAACAAACTTTCATGGAAATATTATAAGGATTCTTTGCTGTAAAACACATAAGCACTGGCAAAATAAACACTTGCAGGAGCTGAACTGCAAGATTTCGGCAAGGCAACTCAATAGTGCTTTCAAAGCAGAAATCGATAGGACCAAGATTTGTGATATGAAGAAAATGACAAAACAAAATGAGATCTTAGAATGTAACTTGTAGAGGGAAATCCTCAATTTGGATGATATGAAATTGAAAGCACAGAACACGATTTTTGTATCTATGGCCATTCCACAATCCAATATCACAAATATGACACCATTAAAGATGCTTGGCTGTTCATGATTGATGGAAACAACTTCCTTACACGGCCTTCGCGCAAGAAAGTCACTGTCCACAACTTCTTAGTCAGCAAGAAAGGCCACTTTATGAAGACAGGTGTGAAACAACACATCAAAACAACTTGTATCTTTATTTATTTAATTGTTCATTTAAAACTGCTCTCAGCCTAACAGATCATTCCTACCAACTGATAAACCCCCCACCAAGTTAACCCTAACCAAATCAGAAGCCCCTAACTCTTATGTATACCCCTCCCTTTCCTACAACTGCCTTTTGAGGATGGACCAACCCACTCCAGGCTGCTCACCCCCCACTAAAATCCGCCTACAAAGAAAAACAACCTGTCTTAACGTGGTAAAATAAAAAACAAAGAAACTAGCACGTAAAGCACTGGAAAAAATAAAAAAGGCCCAAATAAAAAAGGGGGAGGGTGGGTGGGACAAAACTAACCTTGCCGCCCGGCTCCCTAGTGCGCAATGATCCCCTGCGCCGCGCTGACCCTAATTACCCCACCTGCCCTCTCAAATCGAACCCCACCTGTCGTGGACATTGACCCGCGCGAACCTACCCAGGGAGAGACTGGCTCGCGCACGGCTCTCCCTGGGTCCCCCCTCGTGCAAGAAATTCACTGTCCACAACTTCTTAGTCAGCAAGAAAGGCCACTTTATTAGGACAGGTGTGAAACAACACATCAAAACAACTTGTCTATTTATTTATTTAATTGTTGATTTAAACTGCTCTCAGCCTAACAGATCTATCCTACCAACTGATAAACCCCTCACCAAGTTAACCCTAACCAATCCCAGAAGCCCCTAACTCCTATGTATACCCTTTCCTTTCCTACAACTGCCTTTTGAGGATGGACCAACCCGCTCCAGGCTGCCCACCCCCCGCTAAAATCCACCACCCAGGAAAACCTTTAGAGTTTTCCTGCCCCACCCAAACAGGTAAACTGAAATCTAAGAGCACCACAATTGAACAGCAAGAACTTTTGCAATTAAATCGCGTAACTCTAACAGATAAAATGATTGACCCATGCGAGAAAGGCGGACACCATCCGCACGAAAAAGGTGCCATTCCGAAACCTGCAAATGAGGGTGAGCCAAAGCATAAATACAGAAATCATTACAAAACAGTCTCATAGAATGGTTCAGCGTCTTCCGTGCTTTTTCCATCGCAGAATCATTCCTTGCACCAGTCCAGTGAAGTCGAGGCAAGAATTCTGTCCAGATCACCATGGTGCTCGCCCATGCGTCTCTGAGTACCTCCAGATCCGTTTGCATTGTGTTAATCAAAGGTAAGCCAGATAAAGATACCTGGGCGTTCTCGCCCCAGATAAATGACTAGCAGGTCAGGCGGGCCCCACCCTTAATACCAATAGTAGCCAGCAAGTAAACAAACCCCCCCAACGCATTCCTCCAATACCATGCCAAACAACCTCATGTGTTAAACTGTGAAGACCTAAAGATCGCCCACAATGTTGTCCTTCTGCAGCCACTGCGGCCCACCTCACGAAGGAGTGTCCAATAATCCACACCCTCCGTTTTAAACCAGCCAGCCCGAGCCAGGGACCTAGTAGAAAAAGAAATGTTAATGAAGCAAAGATGTGCTACTTTCTCACATATTTCTTGCAACACTCCGACCTCCACCTCCCAATTCTCCGGATCTGAGACCAGTCCCACCACCGCCAGGCAGCCTCAGTCGCTGCCCCAATCCTAAAGAATGGGTACCAAATTGTGAAGACTCCAATCCCAGAGCTAACAAAACCTTCCGTAACACAGCCAATAACTGGACAACTGTAACGGGACTGCCATCAGCGTGACAAAAGATCACACCAGACGAAAAAGCACAAGACTTCAAAAACACTCCCACTCACACACCGTGCAACATGCCACAACACCACTCCTACCAAGAAAAACCCCACTCACCCCTACCCAGCTGGTCCGTTTTGGAAGCGCGCAAACAGATGCGCAACCTATCTGGTTCAAGAACCACTTCCTCACTGGTCATGCCCACCCTGGTGCGCAAGCCCAAAAGCGCAGAGGCCCGAAAGGCCCCCGAAAAAACAACCACACAAAGCACAACCTAAATTTGAAATACTCAAACTCATCATAACAGCAACCCCTTAAGGGAAACAACATTTTCTGGAGCAATTCAAAAGTGACCGGCCGATACAAACACCTGGAAACAGACTGCGGCCTACCCAGGTCCTTCAAAACCTTCTTGACCAACACCCCCCCCACTGGATCTCTCCCCCGCCGCAGAAGCCCATAAAAAGAGACCCCTGCCAATTTGCCAGAGATGGCAACTGAAAAACATCAACAAACTCGTTACTCCAAATCCTAGACTTAGTTTGCTCCGATAAGTTTGAACCCAACGGCATACCAATTCCAGAGTAAGGCAACTTTGTGTGAACAGACTGGTCCCCTTCACTTGAAGTCATTGTGTGAGCATCATCCCCTGTCCGCCCCACACGAATGGCGGTAACGTCCCCTTGTGACTTACCATTCACAGCAGCATGCCGCTCAGACAGCTTGGTAAGAGCAACTTGCTCACCAACATCCCCATCCCCCACACCAAGAGAACGAGTACGTTTGACGGGGAGACTCTCCCCTTGTCGCCACACAGACCACCACCCATCCTGACCTTTAGGCAACTGCGCCAACTTTTGTCGAGACACCGCAGAAATCCCCTTGGCATGGCTTTGTTGAAGACGGAACTCTGACTTTGGCGTGGTCCGCACCAGACTCCTGCAAAAACTAACGGCATGGGATTGACCTCCATCGTAATACTCCCATTGGATACCATCACTGCGCACAGCGCCCTGTTCCTGAAAAGAGGAATCCGCTCCAGAAACCTCTTCCGCTCTCCCCTCCCCAAAAAAACGCCGTTGGGGCAGCCCTCAACATAGTCCCCTGTCCGCTCACGTGAAATGGAGGCATCGTCCCCTCTAAACTTATTATTCACAGCAGCTTGCCGCACAAGCAGCGTTTGAAGAGCAACTTGCTCCCCAACAACCTCATCCCCAATACCAATAGATCTAGTACGAAAATAGGAGACTCTCCCCTTGTTGCCAAACAGACCACCAGCCTTCCTTACCTGTCGACACCGCGACATTCTCTGTTGAAACAACTCAGGGTCCCCTTGACGCGACTTGATTGACAATGAGAATTGAACTTTCACATGTTCTCACAGTACTCCTGCAAAATAATGAGAGAAACAGATTGCCTCAACCCACCCCTCTCATGTGTGACTTGAACATGTGCAACATCCTCAAGTCGTAAGTCACCCCCTCCCTGTTATCATTAGAAACATCCAAAATAAAGTCATCATCATGTCCAACATAAACCCCACAGCCCCTAGGCAACTTGCCATCACCAAGACCACCAACGTTAGAATGCCATTGGAGAACTTCACTGCGCACTGCGCCTCACAGTCCAGAAGAGAAAACCGCTCCAGATCCCCTTCCAGTCCCCTTCACCCCAGACTGAAACGCCTCCTGCTCAGCCCGTAACTGTGTCCTGTCAGCAGAGGACCGACGCACTGTAGCTGTAACCTTGCCGTTGTAGCCGCTCAAGCCAGACTGCACCGTACTGATATACCCACAAACCCAGGCTGCAGCAGTGGAAACAACCGCGCATGAATCGCCACCTGGAGCAGGCTCCCGGACAAGGACACCGCAGCATGCATAGAGTCAGGCCCAACCACCTTGCTTCCCAAAAGAAAAGGAGCGTAGCTCGGTGGCAACACACCCCCATGTCCCACAAACAAACCGACGGAGGAAAGTGAACCAAGGGCCCCAGGCTGAACCTGCTGGGAGAGGGGTTCACACATAAGCCCTGCCAATTAATTGGAGAGACATAGTGAAAACCTGGCCAGCCCCACTACACACCAGATAAACAGGGGCACGAGGATTAGCCATTGTACGCAGAACCATGCCGATGTGATGCTTAGAGCATATCCATTCGTATCCCCCCCCTATGTATATAGAGATAACTCTAAGCACTAGTATATGCATTAGCCCTCTGTACTCTATAATTCCTAAGTAACATGTAGAGTATACCCATGCGTATCCCATCCCAATTATACAGAGATAACTATAAGCACCAGCCTCCTCATTGTGCGACCCTACAGCCTGCACCCTCACAACTTCCCTCAGTGCATCGCCCTGCAACCCATGCAAAACTTAAAGTTATATATGTATGTAGTTAGTCAGCCATTCACGCGTTTCCAGAAAGCGCAAACCCCACCCGAAGGCGCCAGAGCGCTCCCCAAAAGAACAGACTGATACATGAGGAGAACATTACACATGAACAGATTACAAAAGCAGACATTAAGGAACATGAGGTAAAAGCGACAATTGTGAGAAAACAAAAGACATGGGTAGCAAAAGCGCCAGGAGGAAAAAGTGACAAATGTGCAGGTTACAAAGGAAAACCAAGAACAAGAAGAGGTATAATACTGCAATTTAAGCTAGACAACCAGGCAGCAGCATAAACGTAACGTAGGCAATGGGGGCACCTGTGCAAGTATCAAAGGCAAACAAAATGTGAGAGGAAGCATACTGTGTGTTACAAGGGAAAAAAGGTGTGTCCAAACCGGTGCCACATTACCAACCTCCCCATCACGGACCTCTCCCTCCTCCCAAGCATCATCATCAATATCCAATGCAAGACAACATCCGCAACATAATTTACACTTCCACCAGGAATCTCCCCATCTCCCACACTTCCATCATAAGACTCCCATGGGATACCATCCCTGCGCACTGCTCCCTGCTGCTGAAAAGAGGAATCCGCACCAAAGTCCCATGCCGCCGGTCAGAAAAATAAAGGGGCCCTCCTCTAGGCTTGGGGAAGGACACAGGGGGGGGTTAATGTGGGCAGCCGAGGCGTCCCCAACGAGATGCACACCCCCGGAAGGCTGAGATAAAACAACGGGAAGCAAAGGGGAACCAACATCCCCCTGTGGAGGACCCTGCGCAACCCCACTCATGTGAACAGCATGTGGGGATAGCTCCGCACTGTCAACCTGACAACCCTGGGCAAAGGTCGAAGAAACCTTGGGCAAAAAGGCCACCTACCCCACCAAAATCCTCAACAGGACCAGGGAACACAGCAGAAATCGCAGGAACCCCAGTGGCAGCACATGGTGCAGGCGAAAAAAGATATTGCTGCCCATTCAACACTAAGAAGGGCTCTAAACCAGGTTTGGGGGACTCCACCCCTGCAGTGGGGGCAGGAACAGAAGAAGACCTCACCCGGGGCTCACAGGACGAGCCTCTGTGCAGCAAACTCCACCCCCGCCTACCTCTAACATGCAAGGCAGGCTTAAGGGCCTTGCTAGAGAAAAAACGCCACTCCCCTGTTTCAGGGGCCTCCCCCCGGAGCCCCCCGCCTCCCGCCGGACACCCCACGCAAGCCAGCAGCCCCACGAGGGGCAGGACATACCTGCAGCAGGGGACCGACACTCCGGAGGGGGCTGGCAGCTGCTCCGCGTGAACCGCCTCTCCGGAAGGCTCCGCCTCCGGTTGTGCCGCCTCGCCGTCGTCCTCGATCTCAGCCGGAGTGAAAAGGCAGGCAGACACGACCCCCGCGACTCCCCCATCCGCCTTACGAACGGGGCGAGCAAGCCCCACCCAGGTCCTATTGTGAAGCGCTCTGACACCTTCGGGTAAAGTCTGCGCTGTATAAAATCGCATAAATAAAAATAAATAAATAAATAAAGGTAGGAAAACAAACAGGGGCCCGCACAAAACTAACCTCGCTGCCCGCCTCCCTAGTGCGCAATGATCCCCTGCCCTGCGCTGACCCTAATTATCCCACCTGCCCTCTCTAATCGAACCCCACCTGTCGTGGCCATTGACCCACGCGAACCTACCCAGGGAGAGACCAGCTCGCGCACGGCTCTCCCTGTGTCCCCCCTTGTAAAACAGAGACACGCCAGTGTTAATGATTACTAATGGCAGTTCATATGGGCACTTAAAGAGTGCACATAGCAATCCTCGTCCCCCCTCCCATGCCAAAACACCACCCCTCCCGGAAAGGTCTGGCTCAGAGCTGGCGCATGAAAAATAAAACCGTTTTAGGCAAACGTTTTATTTTTCACCTGCAGGCTCGGAGCCAGTGGGACGACTCTGCTCCACCATTGTGGAGGAACAGCACAATCATTCTTAGAACATTTAGTCAATGTTTTACCTGAAAAAATGGCAAGGGTTCTAATGAGATGGGGCCATTGCTAGATAAACACGTTTGGAGTCCAGGGTGAACATTGTTTTGATCTCATTATGTTTGTTTTCTGGTCCATAACTGTCTGGTAAATTAAGTGACTGAAAGAAGGTGGGACACATGAATGAATGAAGCAATAAGCAGGTCTGATATGAATTGACAGTGAGCTGCCTTTTTGCATAGATTGACCAACCTCCTGGAGAACTGTGAAAAGCGAAGACTTCCTCTGAGAAAAACAATGGGAGAAGCAAAAGGCTAACCTGGCCTGAAAGGTGGGCTGCAATAGGGTGAACCCCATTTAAAATCACCTAAACTATTAAAAAGAAGCATACAAACGAGACCTGCTCGAAAAGACGCCTCCGTATGATGAAGGTATTACAGCAAACTGCTCTAGAAAAAGAGCTGAGCAATCCATTTAAATCAAAATAGAGGCCTGAATCACCATGTGATGGACAGTATTTAGAGGCAAATGCATGATCTTCCTTCAGGAGGAAGAACATGGTGGAGTCTATATGCTTTTCCATTTTTGTAGAGAAAGTTCCAGCTCAAGATATACCCACAGGTTTTTATGACTGTGGTAAGGGCAAGTGAAGGGGCCCAGGATGAAGGCCAAACATCCTGCTGAATTGGGCTGCGAAGGTGGGACTAATGTATCAAGAGCACCTCTATTTTGTCAGAGCTGACCATCAAAGAGTCAGTTGTAGACAAGATGAAACTGCAGACATCCACTGGTGAAAAGATTCGAAGGTGTCAGAGCCAGACTAGTCCATGACAATAATCCGTTTGGTATTGTCTGCATAACTCATGAAGTTGAAATCAAAGATATTATCAATTGACCTAAAGGATGAATACACATGTCAAAAAGCACTGGGCGTATGGCTGATCCCTGAGGAACACCTTGATGCAATGACTTATACTCTGACACAATCAGGGATAAGCAAAGTGCCTGAAACATGCCCTTCAGATAGGATTCACACCCCTGGAGCATCTTCCCACCAAAGCCAATTTCCTGTACATGGGTAATAGATTGGTATGAGACACTGTATTGAATGCTGTGTAAAGGTCCAGCAGCATTATGAGTCAAACTCTCTACCCTGTCCACTAGCATTCGTAGGTCCTCACCACAGCCAACAGAGCAGTCATTCTACAGCGAAGTGGTCAGGAACAAGACTGTGCAAGATATTAGATATGGTTTTGATCCAGGAATACAGGTGGAAGTTGGCTGGCATATTTCTCATAATCCTAAACACAAGGTAGCAGAGATATCAGTTGAACGTTTGATAGTAAAAATAATTTGGCATTAGCTTTTTTAAACAAAAGACCTATCAAAGCTTCTTTCAACTCCTATAGTACACAGACAATCAATATGAAACTATTACAGACCTCTTGTAATGGAGGTGTAAGTTCCGCCATCGCTGCCATTTAATGGTCAGGACGTAGAGAATCTGGAGGAGACCCTTACTCTATAGAACAAACAACAGAAATATATTGTTCTAGTGAAAGATTCTCCAGGGGGCGTATTAAATGAAGTGTCCTGGGGCGGGGCAAAGTGGTTGCAAGTGCCTGTTGCACCACCAGTGCACTATTAAGAAAAAGGCCCTCAGGGTGGACAACCTTCACCACGAAACCGTCACCCCGCATGTTGATACAATGCGGTCGTTACCACGACCATTTTGTAACAACGCATACCATTACCCCACAAGTCGTAACAACGACTTGCGGAGGGGGGGGGAGGTGTTAGATAGAAGGTATTGGATTTAAAATCCAACTTCTTCCCTACTGTCTGCACAGACTGTATTGCGCTCGCAAAGGGCCAGATTCTCAGAATCTGGCCCTTTGCGAGCCGATTTTACTTTGATGAATCTAACTGCAGGTGACAGAGTCTCAAAGAATGGGCTTACATTTGGAGTACTCCCGTCTTGCAAGTGAATTTCAATAGTATTCCAGACATACTCCCAGCTTACTACTGTAACTCGGATGTCCTCACTACTACTACATGGGTAAGCCACGTGCCATGTACAGAAACATTTTTGCGAATCAGGCCCAATGTTTCCAACTGTTAACCACGTTTTTCTTGCACGATACACGAAACTAAACACACCTCTAATAATGTCGTGAAGAGTTCTTTCTATTAATAAGCACAGTTCATGACTGCAAATTTATATTGTAAATTGAACTAAAATTAATCTCGTTCTGCCCTCAGAGGTCTCAAAACAGGATGAGACAAAGTTGATATACGAAGATCACAGCTATACCTCGGGGAATTGAAACTTGAAAATGAATTCGTTTAAACGTGACAACGCTGGTTGCAAGAATGAAGAAATATCTTAGAAGGAAGTGTTACTGTGACACCAAGAGAGTGAAAGATCCAGAGCAGCGTGACCTATACTGTCAATTTCACTCAGACATGTTGTTATTGCTGTGTCCCATCATGTTGGATTGCTATGAATTATGCTTAAGTAAATATTGTAATTAAGTTGCTGAGACAGAAAGTGATCTATAATATATACGATTTTGACAAACATACTTAAGGTATACATGCACAAGATGAATATCCACCCTTTACAGTAAATATATTATTTGGTAGGAAATGTACTTGCTGCTAGACGATATCAGCTTTTTATACCATATTTATCTCTGATGGATTTGTAGGGAATTAGCCAGCAAATGTTCAACATTGACAATGCCTGGTGGTACCACTGGATTCATTGACATCTAATTGCTTTTATTTTAATTTAATACACGATTACATGTACTATACAAATGATGCTGCTTCATATCTCTGTGTGTACACTTACGGAATCAAGTCAAGTATCCAAAATGTGTTTTTTTTTTCTCCATTTGACGTTTGCTTTTTCAAAAATATCTTCGGGCTTTTATGGAAATAAGTTTGCTAATCCCTAGATACGAGGGCAGGTCCCATTTACACGGAAGTGCCACACAAACATTGACCAGGAAAGGTTTTAGGATACTCTGTCCTCAAGACAAACAATATTTTGCTATTGGAGTGCTCCGCATTGACAAAGATTTTCTTTTTTCTCCTTTTTTTTTAGGTCTTGGTCGTACCTCTTTCTCATGATATCGCCTGAGGGGGTGGCGGCCTACAGACATATGCCTAAGTATAGCAGCCACCCTAGTAATAACCCATTTACTAAGTGTTCTGAAAATATGCGCCCACTTTAATAACATTCTTCACTGAGCTGCTAGGGCAAGAGTGGTCTGAGATTGCATTAAGGCAGAGTTATGCTTCTTGCAGCAGGGTATACCCTCAATTCAAATTTGGGATGACAGTTAAATTAGACTTACCTAGGCAATTCTCTTCCACATTAAAAAAGCAGAAGGCGGCTAAATCTTATACATTAATTAAGTTAGTAATATCGATAGAGGGATGTTCATAATTTTAATAGCACCAGATGTATATATAACATGATTTCCCTGCTTTACCTGCTTAAAGTAGTTGGTGTCTTCTTTCAAATTACATCCTACTCAGTCCCTACCATAAAAATAGATGGGCCTACCCTCGACCAGGTAGCCTTACGCATCCCTAGTTGTCCAGGTACTGTACTAAGCACGCAAATTACAGAGGATGAGATAGTGCTCAGCTACATAATTTTTCATCAGGGAACTATTGGCAATGAACTCCCACATTTGCTCAAACTATCTAGATGTTTTTCTACTCACATGTGCAGTATTCCTACTGCCTACCAAAGGGAAGCGGGTCTATGGTATCTATACTCCTTTAGTAGACAGATATTAGGAGTCTCTGTTCATGACATATTCACATAGAATTCTGAGCACTGTAATCCCCATCATCAGTGTTCTCAATGCGGAATGACATCTGTTTTTAGGTCGTGCCTAGATTAGCGCATGCGCTGCTTGCTTAGCTCGACTTTTAATAAGGGTGTTTTCAAAGTGCTACCTTTTCCGGCCACCAGCTTGCTGTTACACGCACAAGCACGGGCAACATGCCAGCTGCTATCTGGCTTTCTACAGCGCATGAATCCCCTCCCCTAGCCCCTCCCACTCCCTCCTCGTCAGTTTCAGCGCGCGCTTGTTCTCCTTTGATCCCTATCTTACCCTTTCTCAGTCTCACCCTCTCCCTGCCTTTTACAACTGCGGCCGCACCACTGTGCCTGCCCCCACTACCCCCTCCCACTCCCTCCTCATTAGTTTTAGCGCACTCTTGTTACTACATGCAAGAGATCTTTGCTTAGAGTTGGAAGACCTTGTGGTAAAGTCACACCAAGGATCACAGGGTTTTTGGTGCGAAGCAGAAGTTTAAGGAATAAACATCCCAGAACTGCGTCCTCTCTTTACTGTATGTTGTACAAACCAAAACAACTAAACGTCTTCTAAGCAACCTCTCCTCTTCCATACTCACTTGAAGCAGTTTGAATGCGGCGCAGCCTCTGCAGAAAAAACTAGGTTACTCCAACACAAGTGACACAAGATTTGCCCACACTACAGTGATTAGAAATGTAAGTGAGTGGTAGTGCGCAAAAACAAACAAGGATACGGCAACATTAGCCAACTCTGCCATATTAACATAAATAACCCTTACACACTTTCAGTTAGATTTCACGCTGCTACTCCTCATCAACTCAACACAGGCGTTACATTAAGACTTACTTTAAGATATGGTGTGAACTAGTCTACTGTGCCCCATTTCTTCAGAGTTAGCTCCCATTACATCCGAATATCGTGCCGTACTGATTGCCCGGACGCGTGAAAATGCCAGGAAAATCGCAATTCACCAAAGGTTACCATATGTTTCTTGGTGGAAACTCAGGCACATTAAAAAATAGACCAGAGACCGCTGAACTATTCAAATCAAAGGCAGAATCTGGACTTACTCCGACCCTGGTTCCTCCCAAAAATCTTTGGAACATCTGTATCCGCTTTAATATAAAAATAATCTACACACCTTAGGTCCTTGAATCTAGAAATAGTGCACAGAAGGGGGACTGCACACTATCCTAGTAAATGTCCAAGACTGCACTCCATCACTCAAAGACCCAATGCAAGAAACCCCCGCTGCTTGAAAGGACACTGAAAACACCAATGACGCATGCCTAGATTTTGTAGCAAAACCATGCGCTCATCTCACAGCACAGGAGGAGTTGACAGCACCATTGTTTAGTCATTGTCAGCTTTAGGTCTGTCTTCCCCCCAAAACTTCTATTTAGAAGTACGCGCCCTTCCACTCCTTTCGAAGTAATGGACAGCACTGTAACCGAACTTCAAGAACATTATTGCCTTTAATGCACTAGATAGGCACGTTGAAGATAATTGACCAATCAATGAAGACCTTAATATCCATGAGTAGACCAGTGCTGGACAAGTTTCAGAATTGGTGGTAAATATTTCCTCACAAAGCAGAGCTGTCTAAAATGAAGAGGCCAACGAAAGCTTCATTATCAATATCCAAAGAGGCTCTATAAGGAGGGGAAGGGACACATTGGCAAACATTGGTTTCACTTGCCTATGCAAAAGCTATTAGCTTTACCAAGGTCTTCTAGCCAGGATGTACAGCAGAGAGTCTGTTCAGCATGGCTAAAAGTTAGACTATTGAAGCATTGGCATAGCCAATAGGTCTTGCTTTTGGGACCTTATAAGTATTTAGTTATGCAGCACAAAACCTTTTGTGCAACAACATCAGCTGTTGCATGGCTAAACACTTATAGGGTCCCAAAAGCAAGACCTATTGGCTATGCTAATGCTTGTTTCATTTGGCTCTGACGACACCTTCTGCTTAAAGGCACCCTCATCCTTCACTACTTAAGGTATTACAAATTTTATGTGTTTTCAATTTGGGTTAGAATGTATTTTTTAACTAGCGAGGAAAGCAGTAACAGGTTTAAGTGGAAAAGAAATTAAAGAATTAGGGGGTCATTACGATAGCGGTGAACATGCCACCGGCAACCTGGCGGTGGTGGATTCATCGCCATAGTGCAGCCATTCTCCACCCGTCAGATATGGATCGCGGACAGATTGCTGGCAGGCGGGAAGGCTGTCCCCCACAGGTCAGACACAGGCAATTGTTACGATTGCATATCGGACCCACCGAGAGAGCAATAACAAAGAGTGATGTCACATATCCAGTGGCAAGACAATTTTGAAGTAAACATCAGTGTAACAGAGATTGGTTACAATATTTTGGAATTGATCATATACCAGAAGAGGGGATTGTATTGCCAAACTTCGTAGACTAGAGTCAAGATATGTCATAGACTTACAAACGAAGTCCCTTAATGGTATGAACAGCAGGGAAGAACTGTCAGATCATTTGGGTGATTAATATTGGAAAATCCATGAATTTATGAATTTATAAATCTATGAATTTTTGAGTAATTTTGAGAAATTTTGAATTTGTTACCTGTGATACCGATGAATTCTGTTTTAAATCTTTCCAATTTACGTTATTTTAGCTAATTCAGTTGGATTATGAATCATTGAGCTCTAATGATAAAATTGAACCTGTGGAGTGACTTGTGTATGCAAAGGGGGCATTCCCCCGCAAAAAGCTTGGTAATAACGACGTACTGAAATCTATAAGATTTCTCTGCGTCACTTTTAGGATGCTGTTGCGTCAAAATCTTGCACCTGCCTCGCATCACTTTTATGTTTACAGATATGTCAGAAATACTGATGTATCTGTAACTCCTTGCAACATGATTCGTCATACACTAAATATGACACATCTGGAATGTCATAAGGAGTGCGCACAGAAAAGTGACGCATCACAACAGCAGTGTAAAAAAATGTGCCTCGTTGCACTATATTTAAAAAGTGACGCATCTAGATAGATGCGTCACTTTTTAAATATTGCATAACAATGCGCATTTTTTTACACCGCTGGTGCGTCACAAAAATTGACGCAAAGGAGGCGCAAAACTAGCAGCGCAAGGCCTTCATAAATATGGTCCTGGATTTTCCCCGTGCTTCGCCGGTGCGCGTACCATGCGCTTCCCCCGCGCAAAACAAAAAAAAAAATAAAAAATGTAATGCCCTGCAGGACCCTATTTTAGCCCCTACATCAAACCTAGGGGGTCAGAGGGGGTCTACTCTTCCCCCTTATGGTCATTTGCCCCTTTTTTTTTCAAACCCCTTGTGTCTCGATTTTACCGAGACACAAGATGGCGGCCGCTCCAGACTGTTTAGAATGTTTACAGACACCCAAGAGCCAATCAGCTTCCTGCGCGCAAGTCGCGTGTCGCGCCTGGAGCGCACTCCGGTGCGCGCACCGGAGAGCGCCTATAGATATATATATTTTTTTGAACCTAAATTACTCAAAATCCACTGCAGCACATATCTTGAGACATAGCAAAGGCACATCGGGCTACCAGTCCCTTCAATTTTGCCAAGTTTGCTGGAAATCCATTCAGCCGTTCGGGCTAAAAGTGAAATCGACCGCCCTATGGAAATTTACATGGGGAAAACGCGTTTTGGGACCCCCATTTTATCTCGGCCCCCGCTTGACGTATCCCCCCCAAACTTTCAAGGAAGGACCCGAGCTCGACGAGGCCATTTTCAGGAAATTTTCAGGCAGATTCGTCAACCGGTGCCAAAGTTATTCCAAATAGAATTTTGAGATTTAACATTGAAAAAAATCCTAACTATAACTACCTACTGGCGACCGCCAGTAGGTAATATATATATATATATATATATATATATATATATATATATATATATATATATATATATATATATATATATATATATATATATATATATATATATATATATTACCTACTGGCGATAGCCAGTAGGTATATATAGTTAGGACCTAGTTACCATTGGAAATGCCGAACATTCTATTGGGAATCACTTTGGCGCCCATTGAGGGATCTGCCTGTAATTTTCCTTAAACTTGCCTCGTTGCGCTCCGCTCCTTCCCTGAAAGTTTCGGGGGGATTCATCAAGCGGGGGCCGAGAAAAAAGGGGGGTCCCAAAACGTGGGACATTCTGACAAGGCTACAGCCCGAACAGCTGAACAGAATTACTCCAAACTTGGCAAAATGGTAGGGACTGGTATGGAGCAGTGCCTTTCTGTATGTTTGGTGTAAATCCCTCCAGTAGTTTTTGAGAAAATTGAATGTGAAATTGAGTCCAATGCAATTTTCCATAGGACCTTTAGACACAGCTACAGCCCGAACGGCTGAATGGAATTGCTGCAAACTTGGCAAAATGGTAGAGCCTGGTATGCAGAAGTGCCTTTTGTATAGTTGGTGAAAATACCTCCAGTAATTGTTGAGAAAATCGACTTTTTTCAAATTATATATCTTTGGGCGGGGCATGGTGCGCGCACGGGCATGCTCCGTCTTTGCACTGTCCTTGCACGTGCACAACCTTAGCGTGCGCGCGCGGAATTCTGATTGGCTGTAGGACGTCTGTCAACATTCCAGTCAGTCGAAATGAGGAAGTGTTGTCCGCCATCTTGTTTTTGTGGCAGATGCTAGTGGTTGTAAACAGAAGTGAAATAGTTGACAAGTAGGCAGGGTAGAGATTCCTGAGCCCCCTACGTTTTGTCATGGGGTCTGTAAAGGACCTTGAAGGTTAAAAAAATAAAAATACAAATTTTTATGAATCGCGGGGTCCGCGCACCGTGCGCGGACTGTGGCTCAAAAGACAAAAAAGAAATATGTTAAAATAACAAGTTTCAGTGTTTTGATGTTGGTTGAGTACAACATTGAGTGATGACTCTTTCACCTTTGGGTTTAGGTAGATGTTTTGTGGAGAGTTTGTATGGTAATTGGAAGAAAGAATTGGGGGTAGGTTGAAGATTATGTGAGTTTGAATGTGTTTGAATGTTAAAGATTGCACAAGGCACTTCTAAAAAAGGAGCATATTTACACGCCAAATTAAACTATTAGCACTATCTCTGTACCAACATTGAATTTAAGCATGATAAACACTTTAAAAAGAAGTCTACCCTGTAAGCTAAAATATACAAATTGTTAGCACACACAGCTAACATTATGGAAAAAGATGAAAATATAATTCCTTAATTCACATACACACTCAGTGTGTTCCTTGTCAAAAAACTTAAAGCCAGACATTTCAACAAAAAACATTTAGTATGGTAAATCGTTTTAGACACAGAAAGTGAGATGAGAGACACACACAAACAGACAGATGGTGTAGGCAGAGATTGAGATAACACAAACAGAGAGATGGTGGAAGGAGAGAGTGAGATGAGGCATGGAAAGACGGAGATGGTGCAGGCAGAGAGTGATATGAGACACAGAAAAAGAGATGCGAACTAGTGTTTATATTGTTTAGGTAATGTAATTGCTATGTGCTATGTTGATAGTGGTCCATAATATGTCATATTTTTCTTTACAACAGATTGTAAATATCTACAGAGTCATAATAGAGTATGGCTACCAAGATCCGCAAACTAAGAATTTATAAGCAAGTTTTATCAATCAAGAGGACTCAATTAGAAGATTCATCCAGAAGACAATCTTCAGAGAAAAGAAAAAATGCTCCTGGTAATGCACCTGTGCTTCCTGTTTTTTTGCAGGATAACTTGAATGGACTCTTGTGCAAAGGTTATTAGTTTCTGGCAACAAATGCATTACATCATCAAATTCTTAAGTTTAGGTGGGATATTTGCAACCATTGATGCTTGCACTGGTGGTGCTGTTGGTTCAGAAGAAGTGCTGGGAGTAGAGCCCTGCTCCTCTGATGATCTTTTTATTACAGATATACTCCAATTGTTTGGGTGTATATTCTGGACATGTCATTCTATGCTGTAAGTTCCAAAGCTGTACTGTTTCTGTGGATTCCCTCTTGAAAGTACTGTGTGACAGATTTTACATGTGACAAAAGACGCATTTACCTTTTTCTCTCTTTCTGTTTTTTTTTTAATTTCCGTACTATGGACTCTCTCTGTGTTCTAGGGTTTTCAGGAACAAACTCTTCTGAAGATGAAGTAGAAGAATGAACTTTTTACACAAAACAATTGTTGCATCTGTGGTTCCTGTTCTTCTGCAAAATTACAATGGACTGTTCTCCGAAGACTACCAATTTATTGCGATGTATGTATTGCATCATTAAATTTTTCAGTTCTGACTGAATGTTCGCCACCATTGAAGATGGCATTGGTGGTACTCTGGTGCTTGCTGTAGATGTACTAGGAGAAGAGTCCTGCTGCTGACATCTTTGCACCACAGCTCTATTCCAATTGTTGGGGTGTATATTTTTTACATGGCGTTCCATGCTGAGGGTTCCGAAAGAATATTTCTTATTAGGATTTCCTCTAGATAACACTGTGTCACAGATCTTGCAGGTGACCAGCGCTGCATTTACTTTCTTCTGATGTTCTGGAAAGCTGAAAAACTACCAGACTAGAAAAAAGGTGTTGCTTCTCTGAAAGCCAAAGAAGAATGATGAACATGGGAGGCGTCTTTCAAGAATTAGAGTAAGAATTATTATAAACCAATAAAATCTTTTGTTATAAGGTCACATGGTTGGATGTAAGTTTCCGGAGTGTTTACGGAGCGTTTACGGAGTGCTCACGTAAGCTTATGTTGCGTTTACGATTTTTTTTTTACGGAGTGCTTACGTGATCTTATGATGTTCTTACGTGGTACGCACTCTTGTGACATTTATAATTGTTTACATAAAGTTATATATGTTGTTTAAAAGTTTAAATTAAACATGTTCTTTATTATCTCAGTTAATATGTTCCTTTATATTGGATAATGATTCTGTAGATATAATGATTTAGCACCCTCGTGAGATTTATAGTTGTTTAAATAAAGTTATATATGTTGTTTTAAAGTTTAAAATAAACATGTTCTTTATTATCCCAGGTAATATGTTCCTTTATATTGTGCAATGAATACGTAGATATAACGATTTAAAGTTTATAAAACCTTCGGAGGTAAATAATAATTTCCTGTGTACATGCATATTTATATACATATGTTACATTTCAGTGCTTTGGAAGTAGTACAATATACTATAGGTAAACACCTTATAGGTTTATGCTGTACCACATCCTTATAGTTTTGCACTTTGACATTCAGTATGACAAACTTGTACATACAAACATAAAAATGTAGTTCTTTTTTAACCAGTAGAGGAAGTTATAAAAAGAACTGTTTGGTACGCACTCTTACAAGATTTGTAATTGCTTCAATAAAGTTATATATGTTTTTTAAAAGTTGCTTAAATAAAGTTATACATGTTGTTTAAAAGTTTCTTAAATAAAGTTATATATGTTGTTTAAAAATTAAAATAAACATGTTCTTTATTATCCCAGATAATGTGTACTTTTATATTGTACAATGAATATGTAGATATAACAATAAATCTTTCGAGGGTAAAAAATGAATTGCTGTGTACATGCACATCTGTGCATGTACATTTGTGCCATGTGGCACACATACATGTCGTAATACCATATATGTGTGTGACATGGCACACAAGTCAGAATCAGGGGTGCAACAGGCTGTCAAAGTGACAACCTGTCCCCTTTGACAATTCGGTAATTTTACAGAATCGGTATTTACTGATTCAGTATTTGCCATTGATTCCTATTGGCCTCATGGCCCATAGGAATCAATGGCAATTACCAAATTGGTAAATACCGATTTGGTAAAATGACCGAATTAAACAGATTCAGTAATTTTAAAAGACAAATTACCCACATCCCATTTACTTAGTCTTAAATATTGAAGTGGTATGATTTGGGACGCGATTTTGGTAGGCATTTACCTGTCGGTAACGGTTGAATTTGGCCGTTGCTGACCGGTAAATGTCTTTTCCTATGTAGGAGGCATTTATTTACAGATTTGGTTTTTTTACCGATTCTGTATTTACCGAATTGGTAAAATTACCAAATGGGTAAATACAGACTCGGTAAAAATACCAAATCTGCCAATTCTAATGTAGGTAGCACTGTTGACAGTGCTAGAGGCGTCTAAGAATTTGTTATTTACCACCCAATACAATTGGGTGGTGGATAAGGAATTCCTGTGTACATGCACACCTGTACCATGTGGTACACATACATGCCCTAAGGGGATGTATGTGTGTCACATTCCACACAAGCCAAAAACAGGGGTGCTACAGGGTGTCAAAGTGACCCCCTGTTCCCCCTGGCAGGATTCGGTATTTACTGATTCGGTAATTACCGAATCGATATTTGCCATTGATTCCTATGATCTTCAAAGTCCATAGGAATCAATGGCAAATACAGATTCGGTATTTATCGAATCGGTAATAAACTAATTTTACCGAATCGGTAATTAATTCGGTAAAAATACCTACATCTCCATTGCCAGTTCTTAAATACTGAATCGTTATGATTCGGTATTTAAGAAGTGGTAATCTGAGATTACCTACATCGGGTCCTCGTTTTTTATGAGTAGGTAAATTGAGATTATGTACATCTGGCCCATTGAGTAGTAACATATTTATATACATATGTTACATTTCAGTGCTTTGGAAGTAGTACAGTATCCTATAGGTAAACACCTTATAGGTTTACATACAAACATAGAAATGTAGTTCTTTCTTTAACCAGTAGAGGTAGTTCTAAAAAGAACAGTTTTTTTGTTTTTGTTTTGTTTTGAAAAACGTAGAAAAATGAACTTTTTACACAAAATAATTGTTCAACAGGAACAAACTATGAAATTGAAAGAAAAAAATTATTTGCTGCATCTAAGGTTCCTGTTCTTCTGTAAAATTACTTTAATGGACTGTTGTCCGTAGGCTACTAATTTACTGCAATGTATGCATTGCATCATTACATTTTTCAGTTCTGGCTGAATGTTTGCGACCATTGAAGATGGCATTGGTGGTACTCCAGTTGTTGCTGTAGATGTACTAGGAGAAGAGTCCATGTCCTGAGATCTTTGCACCACAGCTCTACTCCAATTGTTGGGGTGTATATTTTTTACATGGCGTTCCATGCTGTGGGTTCCAAATGAATATTTCTTGTTTGGATTTCCTCTTGATAACACTGTGTCACAGATCTTGCAGGTGACCAGTGGTGCATTTACCTTCTTTTGAAGTTCTGGAAAGCTGAAAAATGTCCAGACTATGGACTCCTTCTTATTACTTGAGTGAGGGTCCTCATCAACAAATTCTTCATTAGAAGAATGGTCAGAGTCTGGATGTTCAGCCATTTGGAAGTATTTTTCTGTAGCTAGGAGCTGTAGAAAAAAGGTTTTGCTTCTCTGAAAGCCAAAGAAGAATGATGAACATGGGAGGGGTCTTTAACAATTGGAGTAGGAAGTATTATAAACCAATTAAATCTTTTGTTTTGGGGTCACATGGTTGGACGTAAGCTTACGGAGCGCTTACGTAGCGTTTACGGAGCGCTTACGTAAGCTTACGGTTCGTTTACTCTCTATTTACAGAGCGCTGACGTCATTTTACGATGCGTTTACGTAGTACGCACCCTCGCAAGACTTTTAATTGCCTAAAGTTATATATGGTCTTCAAAATTTCAAAGTAACATGTTCTTTATTATCCCAGATAATGTGTACCTTTATATTGTGCAATAAATACGTAGATATAACGATTTAAAGTTTATAAAACGTTCAGGGGTAAGAGCTCGAAGCTCTGACGGTGCGCGGACGGAGCTCTTACATTGCGTGCACGTGTGACCTACCCTATCGAGATTTGTTACTATTTTAAAAAGTAATATACTGTTGTTAAAAGTTTAAAAAAACTATTTTCTACATTAAAGTAGATATTGTCGACCTTTAAAATCTAAGATAAAAACGTAGATATTATGTTTTAGAAATTTAAAACATTTGTCGGGGTAAGAGCTCAGAGCGTTTATGGTGCGCGGACCCTGTAATCATATTAAAAAAAACTAGAAAATAAAAATTATATATATATTATATTAAATATATATATTCACTGAATAAACCATAGGTTTCAAGCCTTACATAGTTAGGTATTAGCATTTAAAAAACCTTGCAAATTCACAAAAAAAACATAGGTTTCAGGTCATATATAGTTAGGTATTAGCATTTAAAAAACCTTGCAAATTCACTGAAAAAACCATAGGTTTCAGGTCATATATAGTTAGGAATTAGCATTTAAAAATCACGTGCAAATTCACTGAAAAAAACATAGGTTTCAGGTCATATATAGTTAGGAATTAGCATTTACAAAACCATTGAAATTGCTCCTATATAGTTAGTTGTACTAACTATATTTCGCGCACCCGCAATCCAGTGCTGATGATGTCACATATTACATCATTCATGACATGGTCAGTGACATCACTGATGACATCTCAAATGACATCACTGATGACATCACTGATAACATCTCAATTGACATCAATGATGACATCACTGATGATATCATTCATGTGATAATACGATGCACCTCTTCACACTCTAATATAACCTTTGATACACCCAGTGTTAAATACAGACTACCATTCTTGAAACCATTGACACACCAATACCAGTTACTACATACGCACTCACTGATTCCTAAGTCTACACACACATTGACTCATTCACCCATAGAATAACTCATACGTACAGTCACTCATAAATACAACACTATCATATGCACTCATACACCTATACAGACACTCACACTCTACCACTCATTATTATTATTATTATTATTATTATGCTGTTTTATAACGCGCTCTATTACTGCCGGAGTATCCTGGCACGAAGAAGAAAAAACTGAATAAACAGCCTACCCTACACAGAACAAAAACTAAAAGGCTAGTCGAAACAAATGGGTTTTCAACCCTTTTTTAAAAGAAATAAAGTTCACCGTAGCTCGAAAGGATAGAGGGAGCTCATTCCAAGCCAAAGCGGCCTTCACCGCCACTGATTGCCCTCCCAGCCGTGAAAGCCGGAAGAGCGGGACCTGAAGCAGATGTTGAGCGGCAGAGCGCAAAGGTCGCTTAGGAGAGTAGCGCCTAAATCGTTTCATCAGGTAGGCGGGGCCTTGTCCATAGATAGCTTTGTGGGCCAGGGTCAAAATTTTAAAAGTAATCCTCTGGGTGACTGGCAGCCAGTGCAGGCTCTGCAGGTGATTCCTAGCGCTGACCCTACTGGGGATATTACCCAACAGTCTGACGGTTGCGTTTGGATCACCTGGAGACGTCTCACCATATAAGCCGGGGATCCACTCAGCAGGCCATTGGCATAGTCAAGTCGCGAGAGAATTAAAGCTCTAGCAACTGACTCTCTTGCTGAGGCAGGCAAATAGGGAAAAAACTTCCGCAACGCCTTAAGGGTCCCGAAACAGCCTCCTGCCAGCTTCTTGATATGCCCCTCAAACCGGAGGTCTTCCCCGAACCAGACCCCTAGGTTCTTGGCGAGGACATTGACTGAACCGGGCATCGGGAAACCGGCCGGCCAAAGTGCTTCTCTAAAATTAGGGGGGAATTGACCGTAGAGCAGTATTTCCGTCTTATCCTCGTTGCACTTCAGTTGCGCGGAGGCTAACCAGTTGAAAACCGCGGATAAACAAAACTGAATCCGCTCGGTATCTAAGACAGCACTGGGCCAGGTGAACAACAGCGGCGTATCATCGGCATAAGCGATGATTTTGGCCCCCAAATGTTCGGCAAGCTCAATCAGGGGGGTCAGGTATACATTAAAGAGAAGAGGGCTCAAAGTGGAGTTACTCACATATCTAGTCAGTCATGCAAAGAATCAATCACACTTTCATTTCCTCAACTATACAATTATACACACAACACCTTACTTATTCAAACATATACTAACACATACTTACTTTGTTATAGAATTACTGATACAAGTACACAATGATCCATACTGCCACTCGCACAATCAGTGGCTCTTATGTATAGTCATTTATATATGCCAGCTACCCACACACACACTCAGTCTCCCATACAAATACTCAGGCAACCAATCAATAACACATATAGCCACTCATATAGCTACTGATCAACACATGCAGTAGCTTACACAACAACAGACATACTGATGCACACATTCAGACAGTTTAGTCACTAACCCATGTATTCAGTAAGACACATATAATCACTCACTTATTCATTCAGTCATGTACCTACTAAACCTTTCATCCAGACACTTATACATCCACTCATTCTTCAATATGTAAAACATATTTAAACTTTACAGAAACACACAGTCACTGGATGATGTCATCAGTGATGTCATCAGTAATGTCATTTGAGATGTCATCAGTGATGTCATCAGTGGTGTCACTGACCATGTCATGAATGATGTAATATGTGACATCATCAGCAGTGGATTGCGGGTGCGCGAAATATAGTTAGTACAACTAACTATATAGGAGCAATTTCAATGGTTTTTTAAATGCTAATTCCTATATATATATATATATGACTTGAAACCTATGGTTTTTCAGTGATATATAAATATATTCACTGAAAAAACCATAGGTTTCACCAGTAATAGTTAGCTGGAAATTTTACTGACATAAAACCATTGAAATTTGCACGTTAAAGTTAGTTGGACTCACTATAACTTGCGCGCCTGCAATGCACTGCTGATGACGTCACATATTACATCACCCATGACATGGTCAGTAACATCACTCATGACATCACTGATGACACCATCCAGTGAATGTGTGTCTTTCTGAAAAATAAATATGTTTTATATATGTATATGAAAAAGGACGATGGAAGAATAAATGTTTAAATAAGTGTCTTAATGGATGTTTTAAAAAAAAAAAATCATTGGTTAACTGGCTTATTGTTATCGAGTATTGTTTAAATATTTAAATGTTTGTATCAGTGTTTCACTTTGTGTATAAGTGGCTGCATGGGTTGGTGAGTAGCTACATGTGTGTGTATATGGCTTATTAGATGTTTTTTTAGTATCAGTATGAGTGTCTGTATGGTTCGGTGGGGGTGTTACTTAACACATAGATGCATCAATGATTGACTCACTGTTTCTATGTCTTTTGAAGACCGCATATGTGCAGGACTGTATGGGTGGATGTGTGTGTATATGTGTGTGTTAGTGAGTGAATGACTGTCTCACTAGTGTCTTCATCAGTAACTACATATGTTTTAATCTAGTATATGTGAGTATTGATGTATATAAGTGAGTATATGTGAGAGTGAGAGATTGTAAGAGTTCCTGTTTAAATAAGTATGTGTTTCTATAAGTGATTGTTTAAGAGAGTAAGTATGGGTAAGTTTCCTTAGAAGTAAGGTGGTAGTGTGTGTATAGCTGTTTATGCAAATAAATGGATGATCAATAGTTTATTTGTATGTGTGATTATGTGTGTGAGCAACTTTTGGATGACTGTCGGTGTGTAACAGGATGTATAGGTGTATCACTACATATGATGAGTGAGTATATGTGTGAGTGACTATATAGAACTGTAGGCAAATGAGTGGATGTGTATCTAGATGGTGGAATTACTGAATTGGTTGTTGTAACTGGTATGGGTATCTCAATTTTTATGAAAATGTTAGTTTCTATTTTTGAATATGTGTTTCAAGGGTTACATTACACTGAAAGGAGGTCTCTCACTCTGTCACAAGGATGGTGTCATCAGTGATGTCATGAGTGATGTCACTGACCATGTTAATTTCCATAGGGCGGTTGGCCTCACTTTTAGCTCGAACGGCTGAATGGATTTGCACGAAACTTGGCAAAATTGTAGGGACTGTTAGCCCGAAGTGCCTTTGCTAGGTCTCAATATATGTGCTCCAGTGGATTTTGAGTAATTTAGGTTCAAAAAAAGATATATATCTGGGCGGAGCCTAACCACACATCTGATCTGATTGGCTGTCAGCACTTCATCCAAGAAGTGTTGGCAGCCATCTTGGGACCAATATACATGATAGCACCTCATTAAAAAGCATTGTAGTTAATAGAGGGTTTTAGGACTTTAGTTACATTATAAATCATTTGTTGATGGTTCCATACTCGTTTTAGGAATTGTGGTGGGTTCTAAGGTGATTTTACCATGTGAAAAAACCTTGTGCTGTGATATCATGAATATTGTTTGAAAGAAAACTAATATCTCATGATTTTCCCACAGTGGTTTGGAAGGGGATCTATAAGCTAAACTGAAAGCATATTTTCTGTAAATTCACATTATCTTTCTCAGTCATGTGAAAATGAAGTCTGACATTCTCAGTAAAACATGTACATCCAACAAGGACAGAGACTGTCAGTTGATTCCTTTGTGTTCTACTGCAGCCTCCTAGAGTGTTCTAAAGAACAACTAGAGCGCTAACAGTCCTACTTATTACAAAGGTATGGCACACCTGAAGCCATCTTGATTGGAATAAAGTGGTAACTCTTAAAACATTTAATTTAAAAAGAAACAACATGAGGGGGTATATTTTGCCATAGAAAGTATGATTAGTGCTGCAGAATGAAAAATTAGGGCACATTTTGAGTGACTTCTCAAATCCTTTTCTATTTCATTAAAACATTCTGACATGCAGTCTCCCAAAATGGCCACCAGAGACAAAAGAGCCCAAATGTAGCCCAAATATCACCCAGATGTAGCCCAAGTATAGCCCAATGACAGAATGTCCCAGAGTGTTCTAAAGAACAACTAGAGCGCTAACAGTCCTACTTATTACAAAGGTATGGCACACCTGAAGCCATCTTGATTGGAATAAAGTGGTAACTCTTAAAACATTTAATTTAAAAAGAAACAACATGAGGGGGTATATTTTGCCATAGAAAGTATGATTAGTGCTGCAGAATGAAAAATTTGGGAACATTTTGAGTGACTTCTCAAATCCTTTTCTATTTCATTAAAACATTCTGACATGCAGTATCCCAAAATGGCCACCAGAGACAAAAGAGCCCAAATGTAGCCCAAATATCACCCAGATGTAGCCCAAGTATAGCCCAATGACAGAATGTCCCAGAGTAAGAACAACTAGAGCGCTAACAGTCCTACTTATTACAAAGGTATAGCACACCTGGAGCCATCGTGATGGGAATAAAGTGGTAACTCTTAAAACATTTAATTTAAAAAGGAACAAAATGAGGGGGTATATTATGCAATAGAAGGTATTATTAGTGCTGCAGAAAGAAAAATTAGGGCACATTTTGAGTGACTTTTCAAATCCTCTTCTATTTCATTAAAAAATTCTGACATGCAGTCTCCCAAAATGGCCACCAGAGACAAAAGAGCCTAAATGTAGCCCAAATATCACCCAGATGTAGCCCAAGTATAGCCCAATGACAGAATGTCCCAGAGTGTTCTAAAGAACAACTATATATATGGTCTATAACCTATGGTTTTTTCAGTGAATATATATATATATATATATATATATATATATATATATATATATATATATATATATATATATATATATATAAATATATATATATATATATATATATATATATATATATATATGTATATATATATATATATATATATATATATATATATATATATATATTCACTGAAAAAACCATAGGTTATAGACCATATATAGTTAGGAATTAGCATTTACAAAACCATATTTTACTCACACAAAACCATTGAAATTTCATATATAGTTAGTTGCCCTAACTATATATCGCGCACCCGCAATCCACTGCTGATGATGTCACATATTACATCATTCATGACATGGTCAGTGACATCACTGATGACATCACTGATGACATCTCAAATGACATCACTGATGACATCACTGATGACATCATCCAGTGACTGTATGTTGCAGTAAAGTAAAAATCTGTCTTACATATTGAAGAATGAGTGGATGTTTAAGTGTCTGGATGAAGGATTTAATAGGTGCATAACTGACTGTATGAGAGAGTGATTAAATGTGTGTCACTGAGTGCATGGGTTAGTGACTAAACTGTCTTATTTTGTGCATCATTATATCTGTTGTTCTGTATACTGCTGCATGTGTTGATCAGTAGCTATATGAGTAACTATATGGGTTATTGATTGTTTGTCCAAGTATTTGTATGGGAGACTGAGTATGTGTGTGAGTTGATGGAAGGTGTATGACTCTGTGCATAGATGTGTGAGCAGTTGATTCACTATATGTATGGGTTCAAAAGTGCATGTGGAAACAACTGCATGGGCAGTTGACTGTGTGCATGAGTGTATTGCTGAGTGGATGGATATCTCATTGCTACATGTCAAAGTAAGTACATATGTAAAACACAGTACATGTGAGAGTAGACATATATAAATAACTGTGTAGAAGAGCCAGTGAATATGTGAGTGGCTGCATGGATCATTGAAAACTTGTATCAGTGATTGTATAAGAGAGTAAAAATATGTTAGAATATGTTTGAATTAGTAAGGTGTGTATAACTGTATAGTTGAGGAAATGGAGGTGTGATTGATTCTTTGCATGACTGAGTAGGTGCATGAGTAACTCCATGGATGAGTGACAATCTGTGAGTGTCTGTTTACACTGAGTGTATCTAAGGTTATATTAGAGTCTGAAGAGGTTCATCGTTTTATCACATGAATGATGTCATCAGTGATGTCATTTGAGATGCCATCAGTGATGTCATCAGTGATGTCACTGACCATGTCATGAATGATGTAATATGTGACATCATCAGCAGTGGATTGCGGGTGCGCGATATATAGTTAGGGCAACTAACTATATATGAAATTTCAATGGTTTTGTGTGAGTAAAATATGGTTTTGTAAATGCTAATTCCTAACTATATATGGTCTATAACCTATGGTTTTTTCAGTGAATTTTCAAGGTTTTGCAAATGCTAATTCCTAACTATATATGGTCTATAACCTATGGTTTTTTCAGTGAATTTCAATGGTTTTTTAATAGCAAATATCAAAAGCTGTAAAATGTATTTTTATTCTAATTCAAAAATATATTTAAAATTTTTGTAATTTAATGTTTTTATTTATATATATTTTTTAATTATTTTTTTTTGTTTCGCTGCCGGTTCGCGAACCGGGAAGCTTTCCGTTAGCTCAATTTAATGCCGCGACCCGGTCCGCTAACCGGTAAACATTTCGTTTGCGCAACTGCCGCATTAGAAATCAACATCGTGACGCGTCGCGGAAGCGCGACATATCACAATGTCGCGTAATGCGTCTTATGACGCGCCGCGTTAGCGCTCCCGGAAGTGCTCCGAACCGCGAACCGGAAGCGATCCGGGGCGCGGCGCGCAGCACGTAACATGAGCGGAACAGGTCATGTGACTTGTTTATAAAACTTTTCATTGGTTCATTTAACTTTTGGTTTCCTAATGATGTAAGACTAGGTCATGTGACCTAAAAATAACACTTTTCATTGGTTTAGAACTATTTTTTTTCCCAAATGATGAAAGCCCCCACCTTTTTTCTCACTCTGACTTTCAACTTTGAGAAAGGAAGACCTATTTTGCTCTGTGAAAAAAATGGCTTCAGTAGTAGCTGCAGCTGCTGGACCCCCACCACCACCACCACCACCTCCTTATAACAAGAGAGGACCACCTCCACAGTTCCTTGGAAACCCAGAGGAGGAAGAGGATCCAGACGAGGAAGAGGAAGAAGAGGCACCACGATTTTTGAAAGAGTTACCCTGGGTATCTCATTACAAAAATAGTTTTATCTGGCAGTTTTTTTCTATTCCAGCAGGAAAGAAAAAAGTTAATGCACGCTATGTTACGTGCCTTATATGCCAAGATGAATTATCCAGGGGCACTGAAAAAAAGTACAGTTATGGAAACTACACGATGCACCGACATATGCAGAGGTGGCATCCACTAAATTATAGCCGGGCAGAGATGCGTGACCTGCAAGAGAACCCTCCAACTTCTGTGGCCAGGACATCTGCTGATATTTCTCTGACGGTTGCAGAGGCACGCGAAACAGTGCCAAATATTCCAAAAAAATGTGTTCATATGAAGCTTACTTGTTTATATTGTGGCACTTTAATTTCATGCGCTAATATGAGTGTGAAATTAATTAATTTAGCATTTGAGAAACACCGATGCTCTAAACGCCCCAAGCAATAATTTTTTTTTTGCTCCTGTTGAGCCCTTTTCAATGCCTCTTTTTGTTCTTTCCCTTTCAAAAAAAACAAAAAAAACATAAAATTGTTCAAAAAATACAAAAAAAACAAATAATGTTAAAAAAAGAAAAAAATATATAAAACAACAAAAACATTAAAAAAAAAGTTATTTTCAGAACTACCTCCCCTTTATACAAAAATTGCTAGAAAGTGTAACACTCTGGCAAGCTGTTTTTTTTTAGTTCGCTTTCCGGTTCGCTCGCCGGTACGCGAACCGGGAGCTAACCCCAATTTTAAAAAAAATAAAAATAAAGGAGTAAGTACAAGGGAAGTAAACAGAGAGTAATGTTAAAAGAAAGACAGCTATAGGGACTAAACCAGAGATGGTGTTTAATAGATTTATTTACCGAAGAAAAGATGGAAGAGGATATAATTGTGGAAAACAAAATAGTTAAGGAAGTGAAAGAATTAAGCATTGAAAATGCAATAGGTCTCACAATAGAAGAGTTTGTCCTTTTGGTTTTGCAAATGGATGAGTGGCGTTGTGTGGATGAGTGGCATTGCGTGGATAATTGGCGTTGTGTGGATCATTGGTGTTGCGTGGATGAGTGGCGTTGCGTGGATTGGTGGCATTGCGTGGATGAATTGCGTGTGTGAATGGCGTAGTGTGTGTGAGTGACGTTGTGTGTGAGTGGCGTTGTGTGTGTGAGTGGCGTTGCGTGTGTTAATGGCGTAGTGTGTGTGAGTGACGTTGTGTGTGTGAGTGGCGTTGTGTGTGTGAGTGGCGTTGCGTGTGTGAATGGCGTTACTGTGGGGGGGAGGAGAAATGCACACGGCGGACTGGGGAGGGGACGGAGCGGGGACAGCAGAATGAGGATGTAAAGCAGCCGGGGCGTTTGTAGTGAAGCTAAACTTCACTTCAAAGGTGTGGGAGGAGTACGCCTGAGGAAACAGATGGCGATTTGGTAATGTGCACACGCATTTTAGGTCAATGCACTTGCGTATTGAACTAAAAGCCACGGGCACAGCTCCAAATTTGCACATTTAGTTAATCTTTGTTTAAAGCTCTATAGTCTGAAGCCCTATAGTAGGTGAATGTGATAGAAATGTAACGAAAAGAGTAGAAAACATTTACCTTATCATTCTTGTTAACTTATTCAATTTTTTTTCATACTTTCAATCTGTGAAAGAGAGAACAAACATTTCAAAAATATTAAAACATGTATTTAAAAATTAGAAAAGACAAGGGAAAAGGTTCAAGAACAAACAGTTTTTCAACAACTTTGACATTTACAGAAGCCTCTGCTTCTCTACGTCCCCTACACAGTCCTAAAGATATATATTTTAAACTAACAGTATCTTGATGCTGATGAAGTGAGGCCTATTTTGGAACATGGTGCATCTTTTGCACTGCTGATGTCTCACAACAGTGATGCAATGGCAGCGCAAAAGAGATGTAAAGCCATCATAAAATTGTCTCTAACATTTTAAATGATTGTTTCAGGATGCAAATAAGATGTGTCGTTTCCAGAGGTTTGTTTGAGGTGAGGCCTATTCAGGTTTTTAAAAAAAACAGTACCCAGAAGTGCAGCACTGTATGCATTAACTTTGACACTTACAGAAGCCTCAGTTTCTCCATGTCTACCTCACATTTCTAAATGTATATCATAAGTACAAAAAGTAGAGAATTAATTATACATGTTAAATGGTTTATTTTTGCTGTTCTCAGAATGTATCAAATTTCACTAAAATCAGTGACTTGAAGGTATTCATCATGTAACAGCGGGGAAAAAAAAACACAATCAAAATGATTGTGTTTAAAAAACCCATACAACATAAGAAATCAGAATTCAAAACTCCTTAAAATTAACTTACTTTCCATGACGTCGAAGGATGTCCTATGAACAGCTTACACTCTGTTGTGCTATTAATATTTTCAGCCCGCCACTTTCTGAAAGAAAGCCTCCATCATTTTGAAAAATATGTTACATACGATAAAAGACTTCTTACATTCTACCACATGTTTCCACATGGCCAAATCATGTTAGAGCGATTTACAACTCTTGGAATTCTTGTAAGCAAATCCCGTCATTTTCTATTTTCGCAACTTTCAGAAAGAAAACATTTAAGATTACTTTCACAATCCTGGACTACTAATATCTTACCCTTCTTGCTCACTCATGTTCTACTTTTCCTATGACACTGATACTGCTTATTATGAAGCAGACTTACTTGCATCAGGTTTATATAGTTGGATTTTTAAAATGACATTATAATCAAAAGTTTTAACCAATAATCTAGACAGCATTGCAGACTTACATTCCCTCTACTCCATGAACCTCTTGAAATTCCTCAGAGCACATCCCGAGATTCTTTCCTTAAAATTTTGGTTTTAAAAACACCAGGTAAGAATTTTTAAGGTCATACGGCAATTTTTTTGCGTAATGTCCTGATATTGTTGAAGGACCGTCATGATAGATAATTGCTGCAGTTACAAAAGTCCTTCCTGATATTGATAACTGCGAAGCAACAACATTTTTTATTGAAGTTGTCAATTTTGTTCCATCAGGCCTACATCGTTGGAACATTAAAATGACATACTGGCCATATCTTCGTATAAATAATGTTGACATCATTTCAGATTTACATTGGCTACACTCCATGTTGTGATCAGCTGCTTTTACTAGCTTATTAATGGACACTGATTTACTGTCTGGCAAAGTTAAATATATAAATCTTTCCGAGTCTACACTAGTAGTACTTGATACCCTACAGTTCTCGCAGTCATGCTGCCATTGATAAGAAAGCCCAAACAGGTGATCTACATCTACACCCTCATCTTGCAATACATCAAGCATATACATTAAAAACTCCTGACAATCCTGCTGAATATTTTCAGAGAATTCTGTTTGACCTGAACATTCGTCTAACAGATAACGAACTTCAGACACACTTTCTACTTTTGTTCTATCAGTGCTACATTTCTCTAACACAGAATTTAACAAACAGCATAAACATTGTTCCAAATTGATCACAATCTGTTCTTTTAAAGTCTCTAGTGAAAAGACAACATTAACAACTACATTAGCATAGCAGTTGACACCAGAACTGTTTTCAAATTGAAAACCGACAACATCTTCAACAGAATCCATTTTCTTTCTGCTTACAATTTTCGGTTCATCGACTTTTGGGCTTTTTGCTACAACCTCCCTACTATTACTGATATTTCTTCGTTTCCGGCCTACCACACGTTTCTCAAACAAAGGATATTGAGGCAAATGTGGCGCATACTCTCTTCTTAACCTATTGTATTCCTTAACACAATCTAGATACGCACAAATGTTTGTGACATCACAGTCAATCAAGTACAATCCCGATAAAGTTCTAACTCGTGACAATGCCACATATGCCATACCCTCCTTGAACACAGAACTGCCAATATTCACCAATGCACTATCTACACTTAAACCTTGCGATTTATGGATTGTCACTGCATATGCCAAGCAAACAGGAAACTGCTTACGGCGAACATATAAGTCTTTAACAAGCAAAAACCTAGCAGAACAACGACCAATTAGCTGTACTTCCTCAATGCCATCAAATTTAATTTTTAAAGATTCAATTCCATCTCTACTTCTGTATTTCTCAAAATCAACAACATTACCCATTGATCCATTTACCAGACCTCTTTCAACATGTAAATTCCTTCTCAAAATGATTCTGCAATTTAAACACACATTCAAAGTCTTTTCAAAACCCGCAGTTTTAGATATAGTCTTCTCTAATGAATCCAATTTTGATTTCAAATTCTCAGACAAAATAATTGTTGATCCCATATGCTCTATTCTGTCAATAGCTTCCAGTTTCACAATCTCTTGCTTTTCTAAATGCAACATTTTAATGTTGAAGATGGCACATTCTGCAAGAGTTGGCATCAAACATATTCCGGATTTCTTCTCAGTAATTTTCTGAAAAATATTCTCAGGCACAACGTCTTGTTCTGGATATAAATTTGACAGTAATCGTGCATGTAAAGCTTCTTTCCCATGCTCGGTCACTTTTCCAATTTTAACATCTTGTAGAATATTCTTGTAATCTTCATCCTTCGCCTGACGCATATTTTCATGCAGTTCAGCATAATTGAAGTTTAACCATATATTGACGTTGCCAATGCTCCCTAGGCACTTCCTGGTATCTTCATGCGTGAGCATTTTGAACACAGGTTGTTCTTTCACTGGTGTCAGCTGCAGAAGATCTCCGAAAACAATGATGTGTTTGCCACCAAATAACACATCATACTCAGTTTTAAGAACTTCTTGCCTTCTCAAATGCACAAAGGCAAGCATGACATTGGAAACCATGCTTACTTTGTCAATGATAAGAAGTTTCATTTTCCTCAAGACTCTTGAAACTTCACAACAAGCATCTCCAGATAACTTGTGGTATTGTAATTTGTTGTCATGCTCCACTGGCAGCATCAGTAGACGATGCAAAGTAATACCTTTAATGTTATGTGCTGCCAGTCCAGTTGGAGCGGTAACAACACAAGACAGCGATGACTCAGTCCTTTCCTGCAAATAACAAGAAATTGCTTTAATGAGGAAACTTTTTCCAGTTCCCGCTTCTCCACTCACGTACAGTCGGACAGGCTTCAATGACGTACATGAGCACTCTTTCTTCTCATGACTTAATCCATGATCAATTTGCTTGGTAACTTCGTCATATATTTTCCTCTGCTCAACGTTGAGTTGTTTTTCCAAGTCTTGTAAGTTAACCGCATCCTCCTGAGCATGTGCCATGGCTCTTTCCACTTCATTCATAGCAGTGGTAGCTTCATTTTCGATAACAGGTCCTCCTAGTGGATCCTGATTTAATGAAACAGAACTCTGACTGTCCTGAGAACTGTCTCTTACAATCTCGGCTGCAATCGTTGCTTCCTGCTCAATTTCCAAAGTCAACATTTCTTGATATTTGGGAAAAGCAGGACATTCTATGGTCTCCTTGGCGGCAGTGAAAGAGTCTTCGTAACAGAGGAAATCTCCAAGCAGTTCCTCTTCTGCACGCCAAGGCTTGAAAAGTTGCAAAAGTGCTAAATAGAAAAACTCCTTTTTTTCTGGAGATTCGCCACTCAATTTTCGATGGTTTACCAAGTGGCATTTTCTTTGCTTGACCAGACATCCCTCACTTCCAATTACAGCATACACTCCTTTCTCAATATCTTCTTTGATGTTCCTCTTGAATATGTAATTTTGTAGAACCTCATACAAACAAACATTCTCAAGGTGACTGCTTCGATTTGGATAATATGTATCCAACATGTTGGTCTTCAAAATGTCGGTACTGTTTGGCTCCTTTTGTGCCAAATACTCAATTTCCCGCACAGGTTTCAGAACTCGATTACGCGTTGCAGCAAGACCAAGACTCGCCCAAACGATACTCCTGGATTTGGCATAAAGACTTGCTGAAGACAACCGGTCAGAACATTCGTAAGCTCTGATTTCTCGATGCGACAACATCTTCAGACTGAAACTGTACAACTTCTTGCTGAGGCTCTTTTCATTAGAAATGTCCTCCCACATATCCTTCAATTCTGTCTTTTCTTTTTTGGTGATGTAAGATGTCACATACCGAGCCACAGCCATACAGTTGTCAGCCACAAACTGTATATCCATGTTAGCATTCCACATGGACAAAATCACTGGGTTGTAGTCGTTGATGTACTTGGACTCTTCGTTCCTTTTCAAGTTGTATGTATTTTTGGGTGATTTCCTCGTCACATTATGTCGCAGAGAAGACATCAAACTGTTCACTCTTTCTTTAGAAATCACCGGTCGTGGAAAGTTGAAACGACATTTGGTGTAGAACTTGTCCTTGTTTCTGAATTTACGATGACAGTACTTTCCACAACGATGGCTTTGGAAACGTAGAACTTGTTCTCTTAGGCTTTTCTTCTCCGTTGCGTTTGGAACAGCACACGTAGAATACTGTTCTATGAAACTCATCACTAAGTCATCCGGATCTGTTCCAAATTTAGGTGCATCCTTGATCCACAGCAGCATATGTATATGAGGAGCACCTCTTGCTTGGTACTCCTTTCTCCAGAAGAAATCCAACACCTCTCCAAGAGGTGGATTCTTCTTATTCATGATGAAAGACATCATAGCTTCAAATCTATGATTGAAGTACCTGCATACATTCACTGGATCCAAAGAACACAGTTCTCCGGGTGTCTTGAATTCAATGTTTTCAATGTTTCACTTGCCTCTCGTAGAAATTCAAGTAAGTCTTCCCAGCCATACTCGGCACAGCTCAGAGTGAGGAACCATGTTGGAGTTCCTAAGTTCCTCAGCATACATTTTAAATCACCATGACGACGGTACCAGTACTCATTAGTAATACGCTGACACGCCATGAGATTAATTAGGTGAGAATCCAAAATACTGTCTTGGACATTGACTTTATGCATAAAGTCACTTGCCGAGATGTTTCGCATCTGTATACCACTTTTCAAGATGTGGTTCACTGCATATGACAGTCCAGACAGATCGCTTTCAAACAGGAGATGAAACAAATAGGGAATGCATTGACGAAACCTAGGATCATCTGCATACAATCGTAAAGTCCGGTATTCAGAAGCAGGAATTTGATGAGGTCGCTCATCATATCTTCCTCCTTGACCTGTTGGAAATAGCTGTGGGAAACACCGAGCTTCCAAACTTTCCTCCCAAACACTAATGGGACTCCCTTTGGCTTGTTTCATTTGAAACAACTCAATAGCATTCCCCATGACTTCCTTGGAATGCAAAGGATGAACACTATAATGTTCATATATTTCTTCACTTTTAGAGGCTTCTACTTTCTCAATTTGGCCAGCACACAAATCGCTATCCTCTTCATCACTTACTTCCTCTTCTGCAACATATACATTCTTATAGTACTTATTATTTTTTTTCAAATACAATGTTGCCTTTTTGACTTTCCTAACATCCACTAAATCTTGCCATATTTTCTTATTCTTTGTCGGAACCCCATTAACTAAGATAACCAGAGGTCCCTCTTCCACTTTTTCTACTCCAATTGTGTTAATGTTTTTGTTCAAATCTAGAGGCAAATAAACAACTCTTCCCTTTAATCCTCTCTGTAAATCTGATGGAGGCAACTTCCCTGTCTTTGGCTCCATTCTTACAATAGCCTGAAAGGGATGGATACTTTGAATCAAAATAGATTCATAAGTATTTAAATCCTTCAATTCAGAAGGAATCTCAACCAATTCCAGATTATTATGAACCGCCCTAGCAGGCATCTGGTTTTGCTTTAATTTGTTACAACAATAAGTACACACACGTTGATCCGATCCCAAATCAAAACAATTTTCTACCATCAAGTATGTTGCGAAATCCTTCCATTCACTATTATTTTCCCTTTCACTTTTTGCATATAAATCCACTAACTTAATCTGATTCTTATAATAAGTGCGTCGACAACACACACAAGTGAAATTAGGCCTCTCACTTGATTTCACCTGAAACGTTGCAATTTCCTTCTGAAAATTATCTGTACTGGAAACCTGTACATTATCTTCAACATTACCCTCTACTTCTGGGTCAATTTGAACATTCTCATCTTTACTTCCAAAGTAACAAAAATCAATTTCTTCACAAATATTTTCTTCACATCTATTTCAGAACCATGCAAAAGAGCAGTACATAATTGTTTAAGCATAATTGCTGGACTCTTAGCATAATACAACATTCTCACTAATTTCCTCACTTTATTATGATGCACTGCTAGCATCCTGAAATGATGAAAAACACTCTGGCATACTCTCCTGGAAAGACAAGCCAGTAAATGACCATGCAAACCTGTCACTTCTCTCACTCTGCAAGGATCTAATTCTTGCAACAACTTCATTTTCTGCTTCAAACTTTTCTTATTAAATGTCCGTACAAAATCACAAAGCAAATTGATGGAATCCTGTCGCACACTGCAAATACTACTACACTTCCAAATGTACACAGGACCCTTAGGACGTCTTCCTAAAACCTCATTACCTAACACCTCTTCTGTCTCTGTTGTCACAAGTTTTTCTTTTTCAACTGGACAACCATCTTTCACTTCATAAGCTCGACCACTGGTGTCAACTGCAAGCACCAAATCATTATCCTGGAAATAACTCTCCTCATTAAAAAATGCCTCACAACTTGAACTATGCATCCATTCTCCGGAAAAAACTTCACAAAAATTACTTCGATTAACTACTCTCTTCCATCTACTATTTGATTTGAAATCAGAAATTACATTATTTAGTTTCCTAAATCTATTGATTACCAAAATACATAACTTTCGTTTAATTTCAAAAGCCTGATCAATAATTTTCTCTACATTTTTCTTTTTCTTATAAAATGCCACTTTTTGTTGGCCTTTCTTAATATTTTTTAACAAATTAACTATTATCCTGTTGCGGATCATTCGTTTTCGAATGTCCCTAAACTTCTACTATCATGCACATGCTCTAGCAGTAACATTTTTGATTGGTCTTTCCTTTCCGTTTAAATTGCTTCTCTTTTTCTGGACTGAAACATTTTCTGTAGAAATACTTTTTTTACTACAAATATTTCTTATGAATGATTTGTGGTCTTACCCGGAGCTTTCTTGGTGACTTGACAAGTTTTTTTTGTAGAGGACTGCTGCAGTAATAGATGAACCTGCTGTCTTTGACGTTTTGTAGCCTTTCTAATTCGATTCTTAGTTGGCATTTTCACATTTTGAAATGATCTGCAGTTGAATCTGTGGTAAAATATAATAAAAAATGTTATTAACCACTATTACCAAACAGTAAATGAATAACAGTCATCAAAAACTTAACACCCTACTTATTATTTAACATAGCAAATCTTTTGCACCACCACTGCGTCACAAAAGTGACGCACAGTGGTACAAAACAGGCATACACCTATCATAAATCTGTCCCTAACATTTTAAATGATTGATTCAGGATGACGATAAGGTGTGGCCTATCCAGAGGTTTGTTTGAGGTGAGGCCTACTCACGATTGCAGATGAGATTTACGCTTGTTGAAGAATACAGAGGAGATAATACATGTGAAGGCCTACCAATGAAGTAAGTCATGTCCACTTCACTCTTGAACAAAGGCCAGATCTCTTTTGTGTCCGTGGACAGACCTAAACTTCATCTGCACAATGTTATTCATAAACTTAGGAAACACAGATGATGTAATTGAAAAATGTAGAGTTTCTTTTCCTCAATTCACAATTACATCACCTGTGTTTCCTCAGTGACTTAAAATGTCCTTAAGACACATGAAAGCGTTTTTTGATTGACCTTGCACCATTTTTGGGTCATTTTTAACATGGCTATGTAACTCCAAGAATCAAAATCTAAATTTGCCAAGCACAGGTGGGAGCATATTTACAAGAAACTTGCCCCACGGAGAAAGCTCTTCAATTTAAATCGGAAAAAATAACATCATACACACTCAAATGCCTTATAAATATGCCCCAAACAACCTATGAAGCTCTAGCAGTACATATCCAGAAATGTAATTGATTTCAAAAAACGTTTTTAAACACAACATATAAATCAATTGTATACCTACATTCAAGAGGAAATGACTTAAAATGTCCTTAAGACACATGAAAGCGTTTTTTGATTGCCCTTGCACCATTTTTGGGTCACTATTAACATGGCTATGTAACTCCAAGAATCAAAATCTAAATTTGCCAAGCACAGGTGGGAGCATATTTACAAGAAACTTGCCCCACGGAGAAAGCTCTTCAATTTAAATCGGAAAAAATAACATCATACACACTCAAATGCCTTATAAATATGCCCCAAACAACCTATGAAGCTCTAGCAGTACATATCCAGAAATGTAATTGATTTCAAAAAACGTTTTAAAACACAACATATAAATCAATTGTATACCTACATTCAAGAGGAAATGACTTAAAATGTCCTTAAGACACATGAAAGCGTTTTTTGATTGCCCTTGCACCATTTTTTGGTCACTATTAACATGGCTATGTAACTCCAAGAATCAAAATCTAAATTTGCCAAGCACAGGTGGGAGCATATTTACAAGGAACTTGCCCCACAGAGAAAGCTCTTCAATTTAAATGGGAAAAATAACATCATAGACACTCAAATGCCTTATAAATATGCCCCAAACAACCTATGAAGCTCTAGCAGTACATAACCAGAAATGTAATTGATTTCAAAAAACGTTTTTAAACACAACATATAAATTAATTGTATACCTACATTCAAGAGGAAATGACTTAAAATGTCCTTAAGACACATGAAAGCGTTTTTTGATTGCCCTTGCACCATTTTTGGGTCACTTTTAACATGGCTATGTAACTCAGAGAATCAAAAACTAAATTTGCCAAGCACAGGTGGGAGCATATTTAAAAGGAACAAGCCCCACGGCGAAAGCTCTTAAATTAAAATGGGAAAAATAACATCAGAGATACTCAAATGCCTTATAAAGAAGCAGACACCATTTTTTCCTTGTGATAAATTTTAAAAGCATTCCTTTTTCTCAAAAACGATTTTCAAGTAATAATTTGAAACCACTGCACAGCTCCTATGTACAAAAACACCCTGACAGTGCTAATACTTCACATTATTTTCAATTACAATTTCTCAAAGAAACAAAATCTATTTGTAAAACACTTTAGACAAAGCAACATTTTAAAAACACAGCTTTCTTCATAATTTTGTCCTTAAAGCATACTATAGTCTATCTAAATTAAATAAATCTTTTCTCACCTTAGCAAATTCTTTATGAGTTTCAAAACAGTCTCAGAAATACACCAAATTGTCTTCAGCAGAAGAAAGAGTATGCACTCCAGAGGCTGCAGCTATAGAAAGCACAGAAATGCAGATATTCATTACACATATCTCTCATGTTAGCCAATCAAAACTCTTCCCTCACTTTTTTCAAATCAAAACCCTTCCTCCCTCTGCCCTCTCTGTCTTTTTTCCATAGCAACCACCTCCTGAAAGACCTCTGATGTTTGCAAGTTCACACAACAATGTTTCAATTGAACTCTGAACTCTCAGTGCACCTGCGTATCCAGTGCAATCTTTCATTAAATGATTTTTTCTTGACCATTCAAATTACATCTTTCAAAGAACACATCCATGCACCCTTACTTTCTGTTTTCAGAAATGGATATCCACCAATCACTGCTAATGAATCATTAGCACTGAAACTCCACAGTTTTTTTTCTTTACAAACTCCTACTGTTTCAACTGCCCTTTCATTACCACACTTCATCTGACTGCAGCACAACCTTCTCTCACCATGTTTATGTCTGGATTGTTGGACATAGTTACATCTACTGGGCTCAAAGGTATGCTGAGAACAGAAATTTACCTAACCTCAATTCACAAGATGTGGAAATTAAGTGGTTGTGCCAAAGAGGATTAAAATGTCACCAATTGATACCATTGGTGAAAACCTTTATGCATTTGCCAAAACCTGACCTGTTAATTGTGCACTGTGGAGGTAATGATTTGGGCACTTTGACTGGGGTAGGTCTGGAAATGCTTTTAAAGGACACCTTTGAGCAATTAATGGCACCTTTTCCTCAAACTGCCTTGGTATATTCAAATATATGCCAAAGACAGAAATGGAGGTGGTCGAACCAATTTTGTCCACAAATTGAGAAGTCGAGGAAGCATGTAAACAAATCTGTTTCAGCTTACATGAGAGACCATGGAATGGGCTCCATGTACAACAATAACTTGCGTTACTGCATGCAAGATATCTACAGAGGAGATGGAGTTCACTTCTCAGATGAGGGCAACAGAATTTTCATTTTGAATTTAAGACTGTGCATTGGTACCTACTTATAAGTACCTAAATGTACCATAAACCCAAAAGCTCTTCTCAGAGCTACCCTACATCTGATCACTCACAATTATTATTTTACTCTAACTTTTTTCTCTAATTTTCAACAAACTACGCTCCCCGGAGCGCTACCCGGTACGCGAACCGGAAGCTAACCGCGCAAAATTTCTAAAAAAAATGTTTTTTCCCGCACATATGGGCCTCCTCAGCCACCCTCAGAAAACCTAGGGGTTCAGGATACGTCTACCGTGCCCCCTTCTACCCATTCTGAACATTATTTGCCCTCCATCTTGTATCTTAATTCGTCTGAAACACAAAATGGTGGACTCCCGTAACGCTGCTGGTTCGCGTACCGGGGAGCTCCCCGGGAAGCGGTCCATCAAAAAAGGTGGGAAAGTAATTTACAGAAAAACGACTGGAAACACTTTCACCAAATATAGATTAGCTCATACTACATACCATTCCCTGCCATTTTCATAAATTTGTTTGGAATTCCATTTAGCCATTTAGCCTGTAGACCTATCTAAATACCCTGAGGTAAATTACTTCACAAAACACATCTGAAGTGTTGGAATTGACAACCAATGAAAATGTTACTTTCATTTTCAATTTTTTTTTTCCTGACATTTCATTGGTTATGTACCTGAATATATATAAAAGAAGAGAAGGAAACACAGCCATTTTCACAACTACTTCCTGAACTACATTTCAAGAGCCTTTTCACCTCCCTGTAAAGTAAATTGATAATTGGTAAGTGACACTTTAAATTAATTTGTAAAAACGTTTTTTGATAATTATTTACTGTCCCCCTGCTATAGTTATAGATACAGATAGGCTCCTCTGTTATATTTATTGATTGACTTACACTTCTCCGCTATAATAATGAATTTACTTACTTTAACTTCACTGTTAAAAAAACAGAACTACCTGTCTGAACTTAAACCCAACAGTGCCCTAACTCTTCTAATATAATTATTTTTTAATGCAATTTACAGCAAAAAAATGGAAGGGGAGCACGAAAAAATCAATGTTTCCTTCGACATTACAACAGAAGAAATTTTAACTGAAGAAATTTTGGATGAAGATTTTATGGATGAGTCTTTTGATGAACAATTTATTGAAAGCTTACAAGACATAGAAACATGCATGTTTGAGGAGATTCCAGATGATGTAATGCTGGAAGTTTTATTGAACTATGAAAATTCTGACCAATAAATTTTTATTTAATCAAAATAAATAAATAAATAAAAAAAACAACAAAACGAACAATCAATTAACATACAATATTTGAAAAGTCTATAATTCTTTTCCCTCATAGTACACTCCCCGGGCCGCTTACCGGTTCGCAAACCGGGAGCTTCCCACGCAAAAAAATTAAAAAAAAAAAATTTTGTTTGCCCCGCGGGGCCCTTTTAAAACCTCCTCATCAGATCTAGGGGGTCAGGGAGGATCTACTATTCCCCCTTATGGTCATTTCCCCCTTTGTTTTGGCCTCCTCTTGTCTCTCGATCCTACCGAGAGACAAGATGGCGGCCGCTACGGACTGTTTAGAATGTTTACAGACACCGGAGAGCCAATCAGCTTCGCTTCGCAAAGCTCCATAACGCGAAAAGTACGCGAACCGGAGCGCTGCCCGGAGCGCTGTCACAGATATATATCTTTATTTGAACGTTAATTTCTCAAAATCCACTGGAGCACATATATTGAGACCTAGCAAAGGCACATCGGGCTAACAGTCCCTACAATTTTGCCAAGTTTCGTGCAAATCCATTCAGCCGTTCGAGCTAAAAGTGAGGCCAACCGCCCTATGGAAATTAACATGGGAAAAACGCGTTTTGGGACCCCCCTTTTATCTCAGCCCCCCCTTGACAAACACCCCCCAAATTTTCAAGGGCTGCTCAGAAACAAAATGTGCCATTTTCCTGAAAATTTCAGCCAATTCGGTCCACAAACGCCAAAGTTATTAGACATAGAATTTTCAAAAGTCCCATAGGAAAAAAATCCTAACTATATATACCTACTGGCGACCGCCAGTAGGTAATATATATATATATATATATTCACTGAAAAAACCATAGGTTTCACACCAGTTATAGTTAGGAATTAGCATTTAAAAAACCTATGAAATTCACTGAAAAAACCATAGGTTTCACACCGGTTATAGTTAGGAATTAGCATTTAAAAAACCTATTAAATTCACTGAAAAAACCATAGGTTTCACACCATTTATAGTTAGCTGGAAATTTTACTGATATAAAACCATTGAAATTCCCACGTTATAGTTAGTCGGACTCACTATAACTTGCGCGTGCAATGCACTGCTGATGACATCACATATTACATCACTCATGACATGGTCATTGACATCACTCATGACATCACTGATGACACCGTCCTTGTGACAGAGTGACTGACCTCCTTTCACTGTAAAGTAACCCTTGAAACACATATTCAAAAATAGAAACTAACATTTTCAAAAAAGTGGAGATATCTATACCAGTTGCAACAACCAATTCAGTAATTCCACCATTTATATACACATCCACTCATTCATCAACAGTTCTATATAGTCAGTCATACATATACTCACTCATCATATGTAGTGAGACACCTATACATCCGTTAACACACCGACAGTCTTCCAAAAGTTGCTCACACACATACTCACACATGCAAATAAACTATTGAACATCCATTTTTTTGCATATACAGCTATACACACACTACCATCTTACTTCTAAAGAAACTTACACATACTTACTCTCTTAAAAAATCACTTATAGAAACACATACTTATTAAAACAAGAATTCTTTCAATCTCTCACTCTCATATATACTCACTTATATATATCAATACTCACATATACTAGATTAAAACATATGTAGTTACTGATAAAGACACTAGTAAGACAGTCATTCACTTACTAACACATACATATACACACTCATTCACCCATACAGTCCGGCACATATGCTGTCTTCAAAACACATACAAACAGTGAGTCAGTCATTTATGTATCTATGTGCTAAGTAACACTCCCACCAAATCATACAGACACTTATACTGATACTAAAAAAAACATCTAATAACCCATATACACACATATGTAGCTACTCACCAACCCATGCAGCCACTTATACACAAAGTGAAACACTGATACATATATTTAAATATTTAAACATTACTCACTAATATATGTATTCACTAAGATACACTTAATAAGCCAGTTATTCAATATTTTTTTTTTTAAAACCATCCATTTAGACTTTTATTTAAACATTTATTCTCCCATCGACCTTTACATATACATATATAAAACATATTTATTTTTCAGAAAGACACACATTCACTGGATGGTGTCATCAGTGATGTCATGAGTGATGTCACTGACCATGTCATGAGTGATGTAATATGTGATGTCATCAGCAGTGCATTGCACGCGCAAGTTATAGTGAGTCCGACTAACTATAACGTGGGAATTTCAATGGTTTTATATCAGTAAAATTTCCAGCTAACTATAACTGGTGTGAAACCTATGGTTTTTTCAGTGAATTTAATAGGTTTTTTAAATGCTAATTCCTAACTATAACCGGTGTGAAACCTATGGTTTTTTCAGTGAATTTCATAGGTTTTTTAAATGCTAATTCCTAACTATAACTGGTGTGAAACCTATGGTTTTTTCAGTGAATTTCATAGGTTTTTTTAATGCTAATTCCTAACTTTTTATACAGACTCATACCTATGTGTTTTTTAGTGAATTGCTAAAGTATGTTTTTGTAAAAATGAACACTATAATGTATATTGAGATAATATTTTTAATTTAAAATATTTTTTTTTATATTTCACTCTGGTGCGCTTCCGGTGCGCGCACCGGTGCGCGTACCGTCAGCGCACTAACAAAAAAAAAGAAAAAAAATAATGAAGGAGGGACTGTGTAATAGATAGTAAGACAGATAAAAAGTGTAAAAGGAAGTAACTGAGAAAAGAAAAATGAATAAGGGAGCAAAAGAAAGAAGAAATAGGAAGAAGACTAAAGCAGAGGTTAAGGGAGAATGTAAATGGATGTTGAAAGTAAAAAGAAGGACAGTTAAGTATGAGAATGACAGGTAGTGACGGAATCAGAGGAAAAGAATAGCAGTGATTGAGGGAAAGTAAATATCAGTGAATATAAGTAAAGAGGGGTGAAAGAGGGTACATGTAAGTGAATAAGGGAAACACATGGGGAGTAATAGAGAGAAAGAAGAGAGAGAGTAAAAGAAAGACAAAAGGAAGAACTAACTGAACTACAGTACAATGAGTGTGAAAGAAAAAAAAATGGAGAAAGAGAAAGAGGGTTAGGAAACTAAAGCAGTGGTACTAAGAGAATATGAAAAAGATAAAAAGTGGTGGAAGGAACAGAGGAAATGCAGATAGTTCCTATTAGATTAAGAAGTTGTGAATGAAGTGCAGTAAAGAAACAGCGATGAAAAAAGAGTGTAAATTAGTAAAGAGAGGTAAATAAGGGTGAAAAAGAAAATGAGTGTATAACAATGTGAACACAATATAAATTACACAATGCAAACTACACAATAACTTCTACAATATGTTACATTATTTATTTTTGCTGTTCTCAGAATATATTGAATTCCACTTAAATTAGTGAGTTCAAAGTCTTCATCATATAACAGCGGGAAAAAAAAACACAATCTAAAAGATTGTGTTTAAAAAAAACCATTCAAACATACATCTCATACATGTACACTAATCTTTGATTCACTTACTTTTCCATGAGGCCAAATAGAAGATAGTGAAGGTCCTTTTGGTGGAAAAAAAGTCTGCTGTTCCTTATAAGTTCCATTTCATCGACTTCCTTTGAAAAAAGATCTAAAAACATCATACCATACACAATCCTCACGGCCAATTTGTGTCTGATATATCGGTATTTTTTACTTTGAGATCCACTTAAAGTATCTACATGAGATAAATAATTTAAAATATTAGATTAACTAACTAACTAACTAACTTTTATTAACTATTCCCGTCTTCAAAGGCCAATTCCCTTTACTAAAACTTTGGTTTTAAAAACACTAGATAAGAATTTGTAGAGTCATAAGGCAAACGTTGTTTATAAGTTAAATGAGAATCATTGCAGTAACTCCATCCATTTTCAGATTTTAAGTAGCATGTATAATGTCCTGAGGTGGTCGAAGATCCATCATGATAAATAATAGCTTCAGTTGTAAAGGTCCTTCCAGAAATTGATAACTGAGAAGCCACAAAATTTTTGATAGAAGTTGTCAATTTAGTTCCGTCAGGTCTACATCGTTGGAAAACTAAAATGATATACTGCTCATACCTTTGTATAAATAATGTGGACAGCATTGTACAGTTACATTGGGTACACACCATATTATGATCTGCTGCTTTAACTAGATTTTTAAAAGACACTGATTTACAGTCTGGTAAAGTCAAATATATAAATCTTTCAGTGTCTATTCTAGTAGTACTTGATAAACTACAATTGTGGCAGTCATGCTGCCATTGATAAGAAAGACTGAAAAGATTATCTACATCTACACCTTCATCTTCCAAAACACCAAACATATACATTAAAAATTCCTGACAATCCTGCTGAATGTTCTGTGAAAATTTATCTTGACCAGAACACAAATCTAAAACATTTCGAATTTCTGTTACACTTTCTATTTGTGGTGTACCACTGCTACATTTCTGAAACACAGAATTCAATAAACCACACAATCTTTGATCCCGATTTTCAACAATCTGTTCTTGTAAACTTTTAAGAAAAAAAACAACATTAACCACTACATTAGCATAGCAGTTGACACCAGAACTATTTTCAAACTGAAATCCAACAACATTTTCTCCACAATTCTTTTTCTTCCTGTTTTCAATTACAGTTTTCTCTACTTTTTGTCTTTTTGCAACTACCTCACTACAATTATCCTCATTTCTTCTTTTTCGGCCTACCACACGTTTTTCAAACAGAGGATATTGAGGCAAATGTGGAGCATACTCTCTTCTTAACCTATTGTATTCTTTAACACAATCTAGATCTGCACAAATCTTTGTCTCATCACACGCAATCAAGTACAATCCTGATAAAGTTCTGACTCGAGATAATGCCACATATGCCATACCCTCTTTAAACACAGATCTTCCAATGTTCACCAAAGCACTATCTACACTTAAACCTTGAGATTTATGAATTGTCACCGCATACGCCAAACAAACAGGAAACTGTTTTCGGCGAACATATAAGTCTTTTACAAGTAAAAATCTAGCAGAACAACGACTTATTTGTTGTACTTGTTCAATGCCATCAAATTTTATTTTTATGAATTCAATTCCATCTCTATTTCTGTAATTCACAAAATCAACAACATAACCCATTGCTCCATTTACCAGACCGCTTTCAACATTTAAATTCCTTCTCAAAATGATACGACAATTTAAACACACATTCAAAGTCTTTTCAAAACCAGCTGTTTTTGAAATACTTTTCTCCAATGAATGCAATTTAGTTTTCAAATTTTCTGACAAAACAATTGTTGCACCCATATGCTCTATTTTATCTATTGCTTCCAGTTTCACAATCTCTTCATTTTCTAAGTCTAACATTTTTTGGTTGAAGATGGAACATTCTTGCAGAGTTGGCATCAAACATATCCCAGATTTCTTCTCAGTCATTTTTTTAAAAATATTCTCTGGAAGAATGTTTTCATTTGGATACAAATTTGAAATTAATCGACTATGCAAAGCTTTTTTCCCTTTCTCAGTCATTTTTCCAATTCTTACATCTTGTAGAATATTTTTATAATCTTCATCCTTGGCCTGTCGCATATTTTGAAGCAGTTCAGCATATTTAAAATTTAGCCATATATTAACATTTCCAATGCTTCCAAGGGACTTCCTGGTATCTTCATGCGTGAGCATTTTAAACACTGGTTGTCCTTTTACTGGAGTCAACTGCAATAGATCTCCAAAAACAATAATGTGTTTTCCTCCAAATAACACATCATAGTCTGTTTTAAGAATTTCTTGCATTCTCAAATGCACAAAAGCAAGCATTAGATTTGAGACCATGCTTACTTCATCTATGATAAGAAGTTTAATTTTCTTCAAGACTCTTGAAACTTCAGAACACGCATCTCCAGATAGCTTGTTGTGATGCAATTTATTATCATGTTCAACTGGCAGCATCAATAAACGATGTAGAGTAATCCCTTTAATGTTATGTGCTGCCAGACCAGTTGGAGCAGTTACAACACAAGACAGTGGTGAATCAGTCCTTTTCTGCAGATAACTTGCAACGGCTTTAATTAGAAAACTTTTTCCTGTCCCCGCTTCTCCACTTACGTACAATCGGACAGGGTCAAATAATATACATGAGCACTCTTTTTTCTCATGTCTGAATCCATGTTCAATCTGCTCTGTGACTTCATCATATATCTTTTTCTGCTCAATGTTTAGTTGCTTTACCAAATCTTCTAAGTTAACTCCATCCTCTTGAGCTTGTTCCATAGCTCTTTCCACCTCATCCATGGCAGTGGCAGCTTCATTTTGGATAATTGGTCCTCCTAGTGGATCCTGGCTCAATGAAGTAGAACTCTGACTATCTTGAGAACTGTTTCTAGCTATCTCTTCAGCAATTGTAGTTTCTTGCTCCATTTCTTCATTCAACATTTGCAGATAATTTAGAAAAATAGGACATTCTATGGTATCCTTAGTTGCATTAAAAGAGTCTTCATAACAGACAAAATCTCCAAGTAGTTCCTCTTCTGTACGCCATGGCTTAAAGAGTTGCAAAAGAGCTAAATAGTAAAATTCTCTTTTGTCTGGAACTTCACAACTCAATTTTCGATGATTAATCAAATGGCCTTTTTTCTGCTTCACTAGACATCCTTCATAGCCAATGAGTGCATATTTTCCATTATTGATATCTTCTGTGATGTTCCTCTTATAACTGTAGTTTTGAAGAACTTCATACAAACATGTGTTCTCAAGGTGAGTACTTCTATTTGGATAGTATGTATCCAACATATTAGTCTTCAAAATATCTGTACTGTTTGGTTCTTTTTCCGCCAAATATTCAATTTCTTGTACAGATTTCAAAACTCAGTTTCGTGTTACAGCAAGACCAAGACTCACCCAAATGATTGTTCTTGATTTGGCATAGAGACTTGCTGATGATAACCGATCAGAACATTCATATGCTCCAATTTCTCGATGCGACAACATCTTCAGACTGAAACTGTATAATTTCTTGCTTAGACTCTTTTCATGTGAAATGTCCTCCCACATTTCCTTCAGTTCTGTCTTTTCTTTTTTGGTGATGTAAGATGTCACATATCGAGCCACAGCAATAGAGTTGTCAGCAACGAACTGAATATCCATGTTAGCATTCCACATGGACAAAATCACTGGGTTGTAATCGTTGATGTACTTAGATTCTTCATTTCTTTTCAAATTATATGTATTTTTGGGAGATTTCCTCGTCACAGTATGTCGTAGAGATGACATCAAATTATTTACTCTTCCCTTAGAAATCACTGGTCGAGGAAATGCAAAACGACATTTCGTGTAGTACTTTTCCTTGTTTTTAAATTTTCGACGACAGTACTTTCCACAACGATGAGATTGAAAACGTAAAACTTGTTGCCTTAAATTGTTTTCTTCAGTAGATTTTGGAACAGCACATGTTGAATACTCTTCAATGAAACTCATCACTGTTTCATCTGAATCTGATCCAAATTTGGGTGCATCTTTAATCCACAACAACATATGTATATGAGGAGCACCTCTCGCTTGATATTCCTTCCTCCAAAAGAAATCCAAAACCTCTCCAAGGGGAGGATTTTTTTTGTTGGTAATAAAAGACATCATAGCTTCAAATCTATGATTAAAATATCTGCAAACATTCACTGGATCTAAAGAACACAGTTCTCCTGGTGTTTTCAATTCTATATTTCGTATGTTTTCATTTGCCTCCCGTAGAAATTGAAGTAAATCGTCCCATGCATACTCAGCACAGCTAAGAGTGAGGAACCATGTAGGAGTTCCTAAGTTTCTTAGCATACATTTCAATTCTCCATGACGACGAAACCAATACTCGTTGGTTCCACGTTGACATGCCATGAGATTGATTAGCTGAGATTCCAAAATACTGTCTTGCAGATTAACTTTCTCCATAAAGTCCCTTGCACAAACATTCTGCAAATGAGGTCCACTTTTTAATATATGATTAACTGCATAAGAAAGCCCAGACAAATCACTTTCAAATAGTAGATGAAATAAATATGGAATGCATTGACGAAACCTTGGATCTTCTGCATATAATCTTAGAGTCCGGTATTCAGCTGCAGGAATTTGAACTGGTCGATCATCATATCGTCCACCACAACCTGTTGGAAATAATTGTGGAAAACAACGAGCTTCCAAACTTTCTTCCCATACACTAATGGAACTTCCTTTTGCTGCTTTCATTTGAAACAAGTCAATTGCATTTCCCATTACTTCTTTGGAATGCAAAGGATGAACAGTATAATGTTCATATATTTCTTCAGTTTTAGACACATCAACTTTTTCAATTTGACCAACTGAAGAATCACTATCTTCTTCTATAGCTGTTTCCTCTGCTCCAACACTTACATCTTTGTAGTACTCATTGTTTTTGACCAAATACAACGTTGCCTTCTTGACTTTTTTAACATCCACTAAATCTTGCCAAATTTTCTTACTCTTTGTTGGAACCCCATTAACTAGAATAACTAAAGGATCTTCTTCTACTCTTTCTACACCAATTGTATTAATATTTTTCTTTACATCTAGAGGCAAATAAACAACTCTTCCCTTTAATCCTCTCAGTAAATCTGATTGAGGCAATTTCCCTGTCTTAGGCTCCATGCGTACAATAGCCTGAAAAGGATGGACACATTGAATCAAAATAGATTCATAAGTATTTAGATCCATCAATTCAGAAGGAATATCTATCAACTGAAGATTATTATAAACTGCTCTAGCAGGCATTCTATTTTCATTTAATTTTTTCAAACAATAATTACAAATACGCTGATCCAAACTCAAATCAAAAGAATTCTCCACCAACAAATAACTTACAAAATCCTCCCATTGACTATTATTTTCCAATTCACTTTTTGCATATAAATCAACTAACCTGGTCTGAATTTTATAATGAGTCCGTCGACAACACACACAAGTTAAATTAGGCCTCTCACTTGATTTCACCTTAAACTTGATAATTTCCTCATCAAACTTTTCAATACTTGAAATGTGTCCATTATCTTCTGCATTACCATCCATTACTATATCTATTTCTACACTGTCCTCTTTGTTCCCAAAATAACAAAACTCAATTTCTTCACAAATAGTCTTCACATCCACTTCAGATCCATGCAAAAGAGCACAATTTAACTGTTTAAGCTTAAGTGCAGGACTTTTTGCATAATACAACTTCCTCACTAATTTCCTTACGTTATTATGATGCACTGCTAACATCCTAAAATGATGAAAAACACTCCGACAAACTTTTCTAGAAAGACAAGCTAGTGAATGCCCTTGCAAACCTGTGCTTTCTCTCACTCTGCAAGGATCTAACTCTTGCAGGATCTTCATTTTTTGTTTGAGACTTTTTTTACTATATGTACGTAAGAAATTTCGAAGCAAATCGATTGATTCCTGTCGCACACTACAAATACTACTGCATTTCCATGTGTACACTGGACCCTTAGTACGTCTCCCTAAAACTTCATCAGCTAACACCTCTTCTGCATCTCTAGATACAAGTTTCTCTTTTTCCATCACACAACTATCTTTCACCTCATATGCACGACCACTGGTGTCAACTGCATGCACCAAATCATTTTCCTGAAAGTAACTCTCCTCATTGAAAAAAGGCTCAGAACTTGAACTATGCATCCATTCACCAGAAAATACTTCACAAAAATTACTCCGATTAATAATTCTTTTCCATCTACTGTTCGATTTGAAAACATCAATTGCCTTATTAAGTATCCTAATTCTATTGATTATTAAAATAAAAAAAAATTTCTTAACTTCAAAAGCCTGATCAACAATCTTTTCTACACTTTTCTTTTTCTTGTAAAAAGCAGCTTTTAGTTTACTTTTCTTATCATTTTTTAGCAAATTTAAAACTACCCTATTGCGAAACATTCGCCTACGAATGTCCCTAAAAACATTTACCCTTCTATTGCTATCCATTCTCTTCTCTCCTGCTCCAATGGAAACATTTTTTGTGGGCTTCTCTTTCCTTTTTAGATTTGTTGACTTTTTCTGTATATTCACATTAGCAATATCATTTTTTTTCTACGACATATGTTGCGAAGAAAATACTTAATTGGCTTACCAGAAGCTTTTCTGGTGTTTTTTGAAGTACTTGTTGAAGAGGATTCCATAAACTCTGTTGTTGATGTTCTCCTTTTCCGTATGTTATTTTTGATATTTCTTTGCTTTGAAGGCATTTTTGCTTCCTTTTCAGAAGTTGATTTGAATCTGTTTTTCTGTTAAAAAAACACATGAAAGACCACTATTAGCAAACAACAAAGTAATGTTAAAAAGCAAACAATATATACAATAAATTGCAACATATTTAAGTTTATACAATAGCAACTCATGGCTTTATTTATAAAGGCCTTGCGCCACCAGTGCGTCACTTTTTACCCATGTTTAAAGTAATGCACCAGCTGCACATGGCAATCATAAATAAGGGCCAAATGCAAATACCAATCATTTGCACCCACAAATCGATTTTTGAATAACATGTAAGATACACTGCGTAGAACCTAAGTACAACCACTCAATATCATCAAACAAAGTCAGGGTCTGATTTATAAAGGCCTTGCGCCACCAGTGCGTCACTTATTACCCATGTTTAAAGTCATCCATCAGCTGCACATGGCAATCATAAATAAGGGCCAAATGCAAATACCAATCAATTGCACCCAAAAATCAATTTTTGAATAACATGTAAGAAACACTGCGCAGAACCTAAATACAACCACTCAATATCATCAAACAAAGTCAGGGCCTCATTTATAAAGGCCTTGCGCCACCAGTGCATCACTTATTACCCATGTTTAAAGTGATGCATCAGCTGCACATGGCATTCATAAATAAGGGCCAAATGCAAATACCAATCAATTGCACCCAAAAATCGATTTTTGAATAACATGTAAGAAACACTGCGCAGAACCTATGTGCAACCACTCAATATCATCAAACAAAGTCAAGGCCTGATTTATAAAGGCCTTGCGCCACCAGTGCATCACTTATTACCCATGTTTAAAGTGATGCATCAGCTGCACATGGCATTCATAAATAAGGGCCAAATGCAAATACCAATCAATTGCACCCAAAAATCGATTTTTGAATAACATGTAAGAAACACTGCGCAGAACCTAAGTACAACCACTCAATATCATCAAACAAAGTCAGGGCCTTATTTATGAAAGCCTTGCGCCACCAGTGCGTCACTTATTACCCATGTTTAAAGTCATGCATCAGCTGCACATGGCAATCATAAATAAGGGCCAAATACATATACCAATCAATTGCACCCAAAAATCGATTTTTCAATAACATGTAAGAAACACTGCGCAGATCCTATGTACAACCACTCAATATCATCAAACAAAGTCAGGGTCTCATTTATAAAGGCCTTGCGCCACCAGTGCATCACTTATTACCCATGTTTAAAGTGATGCATCAGCTGCACATGGCATTCATAACTAAGGGCCAAATGCAAATACCAATCAATTACACCCAAAAATCGATTTTTGAATAACATGTAAGAAACACTGCGCAGAACCTATGTACAACCACTCAATATCATCAAACAAAGTCAGGGCCTTATTTATGAAAGCCTTGCGCCACCAGTGCGTTACTTATTACCCATGTTTAAAGTCATGCATCAGCTGCACATGGCAATCATAAATAAGGGCCAAATACATATACCAATCAATTGCATCCAAAAATCGATTTTTGAATAACATGTAAGAAACACTGCGCAGAACCTAAGTACAACCACTCAATATCATCAAACAAAGTCAGGGTCTGATTTATAAAGGCCTTGCGCCACCAGTGCATCACTTATTACCCATGTTTAAAGTCATGCATCAGCTGCACATGGCAATCATAAATAAGGGCCAAATACATATACCAATCAATTGCACCCAAAAATCGATTTTTGAATAACATGTAAGAAACACTGCACAGAACCTAAGTACAACCACTCAATATCATCAAACAAAGTCAGGGCCTTATTTATGAAAGCCTTGCGCCACCAGTGCGTCACTTATTACCCATGTTTAAAGTCATGCATCAGCTGCACATGGCAATCATAAATAAGGGCCAAATACATATACCAATCAATTGCACCCAAAAATCGATTTTTCAATAACATGTAAGAAACACTGCGCAGAACCTAAGTACAACCACTCAATATCATCAAACAAAGTCAGGGTCTGATTTATAAAGGCCTTGCGCCACCAGTGCATCACTTATTACCCATGTTTAAAGTGATGCATCAGCTGCACATGGCAATCATAAAAAAAGGCCAAATAAAAATACCATTCATTTGCACCCAAAATCGATTTTTAAATAACATGTAAGAAACACTGCGCAGAACCTAAGTACAACCACTCAATATCATCAAACAAAGTCAGGGCCTTATTTATGAAAGCCTTGCGCCACCAGTGCGTCACTTATTACCCATGTTTAAAGTCATGCATCAGCTGCACATGGCAATCATAAATAAGGGCCAAATACATATACCAATCAATTGCACCCAAAAATCGATTTTTCAATAACATGTAAGAAACACTGCGCAGAACCTATGTACAACCAATCAATATCATCAAACAAAGTCAGGGCCTTATTTATGAAAGCCTTGCGCCACCAGTGCGTCACTTATTACCCATGTTTAAAGTCATGCATCAGCTACACATGGCAATCATAAATAAGGGCCAAATACATATACCAATCAATTGCATCCAAAAATCGATTTTTGAATAACATGTAAGAAACACTGCGCAGAACCTAAGTACAACCACTCAATATCATCAAACAAAGTCAGGGTCTGATTTATAAAGGCCTTGCGCCACCAGTGCATCACTTATTACCCATGTTTAAAGTCATGCATCAGCTGCACATGGCAATCATAAATAAGGGCCAAATACATATACCAATCAATTGCACCCAAAAATCGATTTTTGAATAACATGTAAGAAACACTGCGCAGAACCTAAGTACAACCACTCAATATCATCAAACAAAGTCAGGGCCTTATTTATGAAAGCCTTGCGCCACCAGTGCGTCACTTATTACCCATGTTTAAAGTCATGCATCAGCTGCACATGGCAATCATAAATAAGGGCCAAATACATATACCAATCAATTGCACCCAAAACTCGATTTTTCAATAACATGTAAGAAACACTGCGCAGAACCTATGTACAACCACTCAATATCATCAAACAAAGTCAGGGTCTCATTTATAAAGGCCTTGCGCCACCAGTGCATCACTTATTACCCATGTTTAAAGTGATGCATCAACTGCACATGGCAATCATAAAAAAAGGGCAAATAAAAATACCATTCATTTGCACCCAAAATCGATTTTTAAATAACATGTAAGAAACACTGCGCAGGACTTATATACTAACATACAATTTCACTTCTAAAACATAACTATCTGCTTCCAAATATTCTCCATAGAGCAAATAAATCTCTATCTAAATTAAATGAATCATTACTTACCTTTACAAATGCTTTTGGAGATTGAAAACAGTGTCAGACACACACACCAATTTTTCTTTAGCAGAGGAAAAGGTGTGCTCTCAATACACTGAAACCAAGACTGGCATAGAAAATCTCTATCTTTGTACACATATGCCTTAATTCAACCAATGAAAACTCTTCCCTCACTATTTTCAAACCAACACCCATCCCCCTCTCAAACCTTTCTATCTGTTACCATAGCAACTCCCTCCTAACTGAACTGTAAGGTTCAAAAGTTTATCTTACAATGTTGCAAATTAACTCAGCAAGGATGTTTGACCTCTCAATACAGCAGCCTATACAGGGTATTTTTGCTTTTGGTGACTTTTTTTAAACCATTCAAATTGCTTCTTTCACACAACATAACCATGCACCCTAACTTTCAGTTTTCAACTATCTGAATCCACCAATCATTGCTTGTGATTCAAGAGCAGAGAAACTCCACAATTATTTTTTTGTGAACTCCTACTGTTCCAACTGCCATTTCATTCCCACACTTCATCTGACTGGACCAGAACCTTCTCACATCATGTACTCTGTTTGGATTATTGGACATAGCTACATCCACTGGGCTCAAAGGTATGCAGCTAGCAGAAATTTTCATAACCTTGATTTATCAAATGTGGAAATCAAGTGGATTGGCCACAGAGGATTAAAATGTCACCAATTGATACCATTGGTGAAAACCTTTTTGCATCTGCCAGAACCTGACCTTATAATTGTGCACTGTGGTGGAAACGATCTAGGCACATTAACTGGGGTAGGTCTGGAAATGCTATTAAAGGACACCTTTCATCAATTGATGATACTTTTTCCCCACACTGCCTTGGTATATTCCAATATATGCCAAAGACAGAAATGGAACTGGTCCAACCAATTTGGTCCACAATTTGAGAAAGCACGGAAACATGTAAATAAATCTGTTTCTGCTTATATGAGAGACTATGGAATGGGTTCAATATACAATAATAACTTGCGTTACAACATGCAAGACATCTACAGAGGAGATGGAGTGCACTTCTCAGATGAGGGGAATAGAATATTCCTCCTGAATTTAAGAATGTGTATTGGAACCTACTTGTAGGTACCTAAATCAACCACAGAACCCAAAAGCTCTTCTCAGAGCTACCCTACCTCTGATCATTCAAAGCGTTTATTTTTTTCTAACTTTTTTCACTATTTTTCACCAAAGTACGCTTTCGGGAACGCTTAACGGTGCGCGCACCGGGCGCTCCCCCCGTGGAAAATTAAATTTTTTTTTAATTTTTTTTTTACGTTTATGAGCCTCCTAAGCCCCCCTCAGAAAACCTAGAGGGTCAAGAAGTCTCTACAGTGCCCCCTTCTACCCATACCGAACATTGTTTACCCTCCATCTTGTGTCTTGATTGTACCGAAACACAAAATGGAGGACTCCCGTAACGCTGCCAGTGCGCGTAAAGGAGCGCGCACCGGTAAGCGCTCGATAAAAAAAGGTGGGAAAGCAATTTACAAAAAAACCACTGGAGACACTTTCATCAAATATAGAATAGGCCCTACTACATAGCAGTCCCTCCAATTTACCCAAATTTGGTGAAATTCCATTGAGACATTTAAGCTACAGGCCTGTCTAAATATCCTGAGGTAAATTACATGACAAAAACACACTTGTAATGTTAGAATTTACAACCAATTAAAAAGTATCTTTCATTTTCTACGATTATTTCCTGACGTTTGATTGGTTAAGTACAAGAATATATATAAAAGAAGAGAGGGAAACACAGCCATTTTGACTACTGCTTCCAGAAGTACATTTGAAAACAAATTTCACTGACAACTTCAACTGATTTCTCTAAGGTAAGTTCTAATTATGGAAGTATATTGTACACTTTAAGTTAATTTCTGAAAAAATATTCTGTTAGTGATATGCTATCCCTCTTTAATAGTTAGAGATAGAGATAGACTTCTCTGTAATAGTTATGGATTGAGTTAGGCTTCTCTGGTATACAGTACCCTAACTCTACTAATATAGTTAATTTGTATGCAATTTTCAGAATGAAAATGGAAGGAGAAAATCAGGCAAATGATACTTCTATCAAAGTAAAGGTGGAAAAACCAGAAGATCAAAAAAAAGAAGTTGATTTCATGGATGACTCTTTGGATGAACAGTTTATAGAATGTTTGGAAGAAATGGAATCATGTACATATAATTATGAGGAAATTCCGGACAATATTATGTTAGAAATTTTATTAAATTATGAAAAAGAATCAGAGGAATAAATGTATCTTTAATAATTTCAAATTGTTTCAGACAATATTCTTTTTTATATGTAATTCATAAAGTATTACCAAAAATGTTTAAAATATAAAGTGAGACTTATAGTATACTGTTCAACTATTTTTCTGTTACATAGTAAGTTTACTCATAGTTACTACCTTTCTCCCACTATATTATCTCATATGAATATTTTACACCTCATTTTCATAAGTGAGCAGGATAGACTACTCATGATCCCCTAGAAATTCTCAGGGAGTGCTTAAAAGATCTGTTTCTCCTTTCCAGACAGACTATGTTATGAATTCCATATACCACAAAAACATACAATAACAACATGCAAGATATCTACAGAGGAGATGGTGTACATTAAATGAAAGTCTCTGCATTGGTACCTACATGTAGGTACTTACATAAAATAAAAAAAAACAATTAATAAACATACAATTTTTTAAAGTGATTATTTTTCCATAGTACCCTCCTTGGAGCGCTTCCCGGTGCGCGCACCGGGCGCTTCCCCCGCGAAAAACGCAAAAAAAAAAAATTTTTTTGAGGCCCCGCGGGGCCCTTTAATGGCCCCCATATCAAACCTAGGGGGTCAGGGGGGGTCTACCCTGCCCCCTTATGGTCAATTCCACCCTTTGTTTTTGCCACCTCTTATGACTAGATTTTACCGATAGACAAGATGGCGGCCGCTCCGGACTGTTTAGAATGTTTACAGACAACTGAGAGCCAATCAGCTTTCTGCGCGCAAGTCGCGTGTCACGCCTGGAGCGCTCACTGGTGCGCGTACCGGAGCGCGGCTACAGATATATATATTTTTTGGGACGTTAATTTCTGAAAATCCACTGAAGCACATATCTTGAGACATAGCAAAGGCACATCGGGCTACCAGTCCCTACAATTTTGCCAAGTTTGGTGGAAATCCATTCAGCCGTTCGGGCTAAAAGTGAAATCGACCGCCCTATGGAAATTAACATGGGGAAAACGCGTTTTGGGACCCCCCTTTTATCTCGGCCCCCGCTTAACGTATCCCCCCCAAACTTTCAGGGAAGGACCGGAACCCCGCGAGGCCATTTTCAGGAAATTTTCAGGCAGATTCGTCAACCGGCGCCAAAGTTATTCCAAATAGAATTTTGAGATTTAACATTGAAAAAAATCCTAACTATAACTACCTACTGGCGACCGCCAGTAGGTAATATATATATATATATATATAGATATATATAACTTCACTTCGTCTCCCAAATTAAACACGCTCTCAGAAATCCAATAAACGCCAGAAATCAGCAGAGTCCAAGGGTGTTTATTGACGTATGATGTCACATATTACATCATTCATGACATTTCAATGGTTTTATGCGAGTAAAATAAGGTTTTGTAAATGCTAATCCCGAACTATATATGGTCTATAACCTATGGTTTTTTCAGTGAATTTTCAAGGTTTTGTAAATGCTAATTCCTAACTATATATGGTCTATAACCTATGGTTTTTTCAGTGAATTTCAATGGTTTTTTAATAGCAAATATCAAATGCTGTCAAATGTCAAGTACATGAAAGGTAAAAACATTTTTGTGTTTATGCACGCTGATGTGCTTTGAACGCTGCCCCCCCTCCCCCCCCCCTCTTTTCTCTTAGCAGTACTCTCTCTTTGCAGATAGTGAAGGGTAGTTAACGCAGGCCTTTGCCCCCGTTGTAATCCGTCGTGCCTGCTTCTCTCTCTATTTGATTGATTACTATCCAAGCATTTACTGTTTTAGAATTTGTTCTCTTTGGTTCATTCTGTATTTACAAACAAGCACAGAGTCGCAATACTCTGTTTAGTCTTTGCAGATAGTGAAAAATAGTTTAAAAAAACAAAAGGAATCGAGCAAAATCAGTAGGCCACTAATGGGATCTGTTTTTGACCTCGCTAAAATAGAAACATTAAGAACAACCCCTCATGAGAAATACGAAACTAGTAAGATGAACTTAGCTCCACACCATGATGGCTGCAAGACAGCTCGACTCTGCCGCCCACCCCACCCCACCCAAAATAACGACAAACCCTATGCAAATATTATAAATATAGACAACACACCAGCAAAGTAACAGGGTAAAACATTTTATTAAATAACTATTTACATAACTATTTTATACTTTTTGTTGCCCGATCCGGCTAGCTCAATCGATTGAGCATGAAACTCATGCACTCTGATAGCAAGCGTTGCTATTGATGCTATGCAGACCAAAACTGGTTTTCAGTTTGTACATTTTTCTAGATTTTTCCATCCAAGGTTGGTTGAGTTTGTAGAACGATGGCTTCAGATTTTCAACATACGGTGTGGTGGCGCGGACTGGGAGGGGGCGCTTCGCTCCTGCCCCCTCCCCAAGTAAGATTTTCATACGTGAAAGTACGTTAATGGTTTTGGTCCCTGAGTTGCTTCGATGTCACTGCCATTCTCAAATGGCATGAGTTCTGGATGTTGGGTGCCATAGTTCAGAGTTCTGAGCAGTGCTTGTAACACTGTCTGAAGCTTATTTCCACCTACTGCAGCTTCACTATTCTCAAAGTAAGTGAGGGTCGTTTGTGGACCTGACTGCATTTGAAAACAATGTGATATGGTACCTCCCTAAACCGCTTGACGGAGGCCCCCGAGGGGCGGTGTGATGGCACGGACTCGGAGAAGACGCTTGGCTCCGACCCCCTCCCCAAGTCTTATAGCACTGGTGTAGCCTGAGATCGCCCCCGACATAGGCGGCCAGCTCCCGGGGTCCGGCGGAACTTTTTGCCTTTTGATGACTCTTCTATTCTGGACCTTGTCCCAAAATCCGTTTGACCTGAAGACACGCTGTAGTGGGGCGCCCCTTTACAGTTTTAGTTGCCATTCCGCCCGCTTTTGCTACACTGTGCCTCTTCCGCCATTCAGCTGTTTACCGCCCGCTCTTGCGACTACAGCGTCTCGCTCACCATGTAGTTGAGTTGCTCCCGCTCTTGCGATGCAGCGATAGGCGGCTGCCACAGGACTCTCAAAATGACGGCCGGCTCTTCAGATTTGGGCATGGTCCACTAAAATGGCCCTGGGACACCTTGGAACTCGGACGCTTGTCTGCTAGGGCTTGGGTCCCATTCTCGAAAGCGTCCCCTCAGCCTTGAAGATTCTACAAAAGTCTTGGGGGCCCCCGACTCCCGCGGGCTTCTGGTGGGGAGCGGCTGCCATGATTGCTCGTGGAATGGCCACGACTGAGCTCCGAGCAAATTGGCGGTCAACACTTCCTGATTTCCATCGAATCAACCGTTAACAGACGTCACGCAGCAAAAAAAAAAAATGGCGAATTCCCGTTTCGCTACCAGTGTGCGGCCCAGTTCGCGACCCGAGAAGCACTTCTACCGTGAAAAATCAATTTTTTTTTATTTTCCCCACGGGACCCTTTAATAACCCCAACATCATTCCGAGGGGGTCAAGAGGGGTCTACCTTGCCCCCTTTCATTAAATTCCCCCTTCGTTTTTCACCTCTTCTTCTCTCTCGATCCTACCGAGAGATAAGATGGCACACGCACAGCCGCTGGAAGACATATATCAACATATATGAGCCTCCTCAGCCACCCTCAGAAAACATAAGGGATCAGGATACGTCTCCCGCACCCCCTTATACCTAGTAATTTAATTAAAACGAAACACAAAATGTCGAATTCCCGTTTCGCTACCAGTTTGCGGCCCAGTTCGCGGCCCGAGAAGCGCTTCTACCGTGAAAAATCAATTTTTTTTTATTTTCCCCACGGGACCCTTTAATAACCCCAACATCATTCCTAGGGGGTCAAGAAGGGTCTACCTTGCCCCCTTTCTTTAAATTCCCCCTTCATTTTTCACCTCTTCTTCTCTCTCGATCCTACCGAGAGATAAGATGGCGGCCGCTCCGGACTGTTTAGAATGTTGACAGACACCGGAAAGCCAATCAGCTTCGCATCGCAAAGTTCCGTTTCGCGAAAAGTAAGCGGACCGGAGCACAGCCCGGAGCGCTGTTACAGATATATATCTTGTTTTGAACGTTAATTTCTCAAAATCCACTGGAGCACATATATTGAGACCTAGCAAAGGCACATCGGGCTAACAGTCCCTACAATTTTGCCAAGTTTCGTGCAAATCCATTCAGCCGTTCGAGCTAAAAGTGAGGCCAACCGCCCTATGGAAATTAACATAGGAAAAACACGTTTTGGGACCCCCCTTTTTTCTCGGCCCCCCCTTGACGAAACCCCCCCAAATTTTCAAGGGCTGCTCAGAAACAAAATGTGCCATTTTCCTGAAAATTTCAGCCAATTCCGTCCACAAACGCCAAAGTTATTAGAGATAGAATTTTCAAAAGTCCCGTAGGGAAAAAATCCTAACTATATATACCTACTGGCGACAGCCAGTAGGTAATATAGATATATATATATATATATATATATGAAACAAACAACCACCTCCCACAGAAGCTCTATGGAAGAAGGCACGGACTCGAGGTGGTTCCAGATTCGGCATCTTTTTATTTAATATATATATATATATATTCACAGAAAAAAACATAGGTTTTAGGCCATATATAGTTAGGGATTAGCATTTACAAAACCTTAATTTACTCGCACAAAACCATAGAAATTCGCATATATATAGTTATATGCAATAACTATATATCGCGCACCCGCAACCCACTGCTGATGATGTCACATATTACATCATTCATGACATGGTCAGTGACATCACTGATGACATCTCAATTGACATCATTCATGACATGGTCAGTGACATCACTGATGACATCACTGATGACATCTCAAATGACATCACTGATGACATCTCAAATGACAACATCCAGTGACTGTATGTTTCTGTAAAGTTAAAATATGTCTTACATGTTGAAGAATGAGTGGATGTATACATGTTTGGATGAAGGATTTAGTAGGTGCATGACTGACTGTATGAGAGAATGATTAAATGTGTCTCACTGAGTGCATGGGTTAGTGACTAAACTGTCTTAATTTGTGCATCATTATTACTGTAGTTCTGTAAACTGCTGCATTTGTTGATCAGTAGCTATATGAGTAACTATATGGGTTATTGATTGGTTGCCCAAATATTTGTATGGGAGACTGAGTGTGTGTGTGTGGGGGTGGCTGGGAGGTGTGTGACTCTGTGCATAGATGTGTGAGCAGTTGATTCAGTAGATGTATGGGTTCAAAAGTGCATGTGAAAAACAGCTGTATGGGCGGTTGACTATCAGCATGAGTGCATTGGTGAGTAATTGGATTTCTCAGTGCTACATGTCAAAGTAAGTACATATGTAAAACACAGTACATGTAAGAGTTGACATATATAGATAAATGTGCATAAGAGCCAGTGAATGTGTGAGTGGCTGTATGGATCATTGTGAACTTGTATCAGGGATTGTATAAGAGAGTAAATATGTGTTAGTATATGTTTGATTAAGTAAGGTGTGTATAACTGTATAGTTGAGGAAATGGAGGTGTGATTGATTCTTTGCATGACTGACTAGGTGTGTGAGTAACTCAATGGATGAGTGACAGTCTGTGAGAGTCTGTTTACACTGATTGTATTTAAGGTTATATTAGAGTCTGAAGAGGTTGATCGTATTATCACATGAATGATATCATCAGTGATGTGATCAGTAATGACAAATGAGATGTTATCAGTGATTTTACAAGTGATGTCATTTGAAATATTATCAGTGATGTCATCAGTGATGTCACTGACCATGTCATGAATGATGTCATTTGATATGTCATCAGTGATGTCATCAGTGATGTCACTGACCATGTCATGAATGATGTAATATGTGACATCATCAGCAGTGGGTTGCGGGTGCGCGATATATAGTTATTGCATCTAACTATATATGCAAATTTCTATGGTTTTGTGCGAGTAAATTAAGGTTTTGTAAATGCTAATCCCTGACTATATATGGCCTAAAACCTATGGTTTTTTCTGTGAATTTCAATGGTTTTTTAATAGCAAATATCAAAAGCTATCAAATGTCAAGTACGTGATAGGTAAAAACTTTTTCGTGTTCATGCACGCTAATGTGCTTTGAACGCTGCCCCCCCCTCCCCTCTTTTCTCTTAGTAGTACTCTCTCTTTGCAGATAGTGAAGGGTAGTTAACGCAGGCCTTTACCCCCATTGTAATCCGTCGTGCCTGCTTGTCTCTCCATTTGATTGATTGTTATCCAAGCATTTACTGTTTTACAATTGATTCTCTTTGGTTCATTCTCTATTTACAAAAAAGCACAAAGTCGCAATACTCTATTTAGTCTTTGCAGATAGTGAAAAATTGTGTAAAAAAATAAAAGTAATCATGCAAAATCAGTAGGCCACTAATGGGATCTCTTTTTGACCTCGCTAAAATAGAAACATTAGGAACAACCCTTCTTGAGAAATACGAAAATAGTGACCCAAAATAACTATAAACTCTATGCAAATATTATAAATATATACAACACACCAGCAAAGTAACAGGGTAAAACATTTTATTAAATAACTATTTACATAACTATTTTATACTTTTTGTTGCCTGATCCGGCTAGCTCAATTGATTGAGTATGAAACTCATAAACTCTGATAGCAAGCGTTTCTGCTGATGCTATGCAGACAAAAACTGGTTTTCAGTTTGTACATTCATCAAGATTTTTCCATCCAAGGCTGTTTGAGAGTTTGTAGAACGATAGCTTCAGATTTTCAACATACGGTGTGGTGGCGCGGACTGGGAGGGGGCGCTTAGCTCCTGCCCCCTCCCCAAGTCGTGTTGCCCTGGTGTGGCCTAAGATCGCCCCCGACATAGGCGGCCGGCTCCCGGGGTCCGGCGGAACTTTTTGCCTTTTGATGACTCTTCCATTCTGGACCTTGTCCCACAATCCGTTTGACCTGAAGACACGCTGTAGTGGGGCGCCCCTTTACCGTTTCAGTTGCCATTCCGCCCCCTTTTGCTACACTGTGCCTCTTCCGCCATTCAGCTGTTTACCGCCCGCTCTTGCTCCAAAGAACAAGACGCCGAAAATAAAATTATGGAAACCACAGTGAGACTGAGATCGAGAGGATACAGTGAAAGAATACTTGAGAAAAGCAAGAGAAAAGTTGAACTTAAAAGAAGATCTATGATCATGTCTACAAAAAGAATAAAAGAAAAGTCTGATGAATCACCAAGATTTGTGACAACCTTCAGTAAAGAAAGTGGCATCATCAAGAGTAAGATTCAAAAGTATTGGCATCTGATCTCCGGAGATCCTGATCTGAGAAAAATTGTAGGTGATGGACCAAAGATGAGCTACAAAAAACCGTCCTCACTGAAAGACCAATTGGTAAATAGCCATTTTAAATCGAAGAAACCTGGAAAGGCAAACAATTGGCTAACCGATCAACGTAATGGATTTCGAAAATGTAATGCATGTAAAGCGTGCACAATTGGGCTGAACAAAAATACCTACGATGAACCAGATGGTAAAAAAACGCCAATTGAAGGACAAATAACCTGCTCTTCCACATATGTGGTCTATGTGATACAGTGTAAATGTGGATCATGCTACATTGGGAGCACAACTTGTACTCTAAAAAAACGAATATTAGAGCACATTAGAGCGGTGAAAAATAAGGATTTGGCCTATGCAACAGCTAAACACATGATATCATGTCAGAAAGGAGATTGGAAAGCAATGTCGCACTTTGGTGTACACATGGTCAACCTGGGAGAACGAGGAGGTAACAGGCTACGAAAATTACGACAAATCGAATCCAAATTTATTATCAGACTAAAAACAAAGATGCCCAGAGGGATGAATTTCGATGAGGAACTTTATGTACATCTGGAATAAAAACAATGACTTAACCAATATGCACACTGTGATCGAACATTGTACTATAGGGTACCATACCCATACAAGAGACTATTGTTTGATATATCGTCAATAACTATGATAATCCTTACTCTCCATATGAACTGTTACATATGCTGAAAGTAGCGCGAGAATTGACAAATGACAAAAGAGGTCAGGAGATTGCCAACTAATGGAGAACGAGCATACACCCACAAAAAGAATATGTGATGTTGAAAATGGGTACTATACCCGATACAATAGATACTGTCTACATATGATGATAATATGAGACTGCAATCATGATGTGCGCGTAAAGCAGAACGTGTATATATGTATGTATAGAAATGTGAATATTGTGATCACACGTTGCAATTTTCAATTGAAATGTAATTAACTACTAGTCCCACAATGTACCCTTACTGCCAATCTGGGATAAATAGTGGACATAGAAAAAAGCTCACTTACCGTGAACAAATCCTGTGATGGCTGAAACGCGTTGGTCCGAGCTGGAGAAATAAAGTAAAGCTATCTAAAACCTACAAACGCTGAGTGCCGCATTCTTGGAGAGAAAATTGTTACTGGGCCCTAATCCGGCCCCATTGCAGAGCACCCACAGTTGAGCGCATAGAGTCTGAGGATCGCTTTGGTGGAGAATTTATATATATATATATATATATATATATATATATATATATATATATATATATATATATATATATATATATATATATATATATATATATATATATATATATTCACTGAAAAAAACATAGGTTTCACATACGTTGTAGTTAGGAATCAGCATTTTAAAAACCTTTGAAATTCACTGAAAAAACATAGGTTTCACACTAGTTATAGTTAGCTGGTCATTTTACTCATACAAAACCTATGAAATTCCCCCGTTATAGTTAGTTCAGCTAACTATAACTCGCGCACCTGCAATGCACTGCTGATGACGTCACATATTATATCACTCATTACATGGTCAGTGACATCACTCATGACATCGCTGATGACATCTCAAATGACATCACTGATGACATCACTGATGACATCATCTAGTGGATCTGTGTCTTTCTGAAAAATAAATATTTTTTATATATGTATATCTAAAGGTCGATGGAAGAATAAATGGGTAAGTAAGTGTACAAATGGATGACTTTTTTGTAAAATTGATTGTATAACTGACTGATTAATTGTATGTTACTGAATACATGGGTTAGTGAGTAATGTTTAAATATGTAAATAACTGTATCAGTCTCACACATTTTTTGAATAAGTGGCTGTATGGGTTGGTGAGTAGCCACATGAGTGTCTATATAGGTTATTAGTTGGTTTTTTGAGTATCAGTATGAGTGTCTGAGTGTTTACAAGGTTTGGTGGGGGATATTACTTAGCACATAGATGCATTAATGAGTGACTCGCTGTTTATATGTGTTTTGAAGACTGCATGTGTGCAGGACTGTGTGGGTGGATGAGTGTGTGTATAGGTCTGTTAGTGAGTAATTGACTGTTTCAATACTGTCTTTATGACTAAGTACATATGTGTTAAACTACTATATGTGAGTTTTGGTGTATATAAGTGAGTATACATGAGAGTTAGAGATTTGAAGAGTTCCTGTATAACTAAGTATGTGTTTCTATAAGTGATCATTTAAGAGAGTCAGTATGTGTATACTTGTGTGTATACCTGTATATGCAAGTAAATGGATGTTTGATAGTTTATTTGCATGTGTGAGTATGTGTGTTAGTAACTCTATGGATGAGTATCGGTGTGTCACAGGATGTATAGCTGTATGAATACATATGATGATTGAGTGCATATATGAGTGACTATATAGAACTGTTGGTGAATGAGTGGATGTGGAAAAAGATGTTGGAATAGGTTGTTGTAACTAATATTGGTATCTCCATTTTCTTGAAAATTTTTGTTTCTATTTTTAAATGTGTGTATCAAAGGTTATATTAGAGTGAGAGGAGGTCTGCCACTCTTTCACAAGGATGATGTCATCAGTGACGTCATTTGAGATGTCATCAGTGATGTTATGAGTGATATCACTGACCATGTCATGAGTGATGTAATATGTGACGTCATCAGCAGTGCATTGAGGGCGCGCGAGTTATAGTTAGATGAACTAACTATAACGGGGGAATTTCATAGGTTTTGTATGAGTAAAATGACAAGCTAACTATAACTGGTGTGAAACCTATGTTTTTTTCAGTGAATTTCAAAGGTTTTTAAAATGCTAATTCCTAACTATAACGTGTGCAAAACCTATGTGTTTTTCAGTGAATTTGCAAGGTTTTTTAAATGCTAATTCCTAACTATAACGTGGCTGAAACCTATAGTTTTTTCGGGGAATTCCAATGGTTTTGTAAATGATAATTTTTAAATGTAATAATTGTTATATTTTTTATACTGATTTACTACATTATTTTAAATGATGGTGCGTTTGCAGAGGGGGAACTAATTCCCCTTGCATACTGAGGGTCCCTGTAGTCCAACTAGCCCACCTGGAACATCCAGTATGCGCCAGGGGGCTGCATTGCAGAGAGGTGTAATGAGGCCACACCCTTTTTTACACCTCTCTGCAACGCAGCCCCCGGGCATGTTTGCAGAGGGGGAACTAAATCTCCTTGCATACTGGGGGTCCCTGGGGACCAACTAGCCCACCTGGAATCTCCAGTATGCACTATAACTACCTACCTTCCCAGAAGCCTCATTGGAGCCTCCCATCGGCGGGTGAGTTATATGAAATTGGAGGAGTGCAGCGGGTGAGCACACCGCTTCCGCTAAAGCCCCTGAAGAGAAGCAGATGGAGCTTCGAAACGCGTCGGGCAGATCCATTACGGAGCAGCGTCTACAAGCGGATCCCCGTCCTCACCTACACATAAATAAAGCTGCTGCTCGCGTGCTACTCAAAGGTGGACAACCTGGGAGCGAGAATCTATATGCGGCAGTCCAGCCGCAGAGTATGCACCACCCCCTTAATGTGGGGGTCACAGCAGTGAAGTAGCAGACGTACATGGGATCGAGGACGGGCCCACTTGTGGAGTCCATACAGGACTTGATTGTGTGCTTTCCACACTACACTTCCCAGAAGCCTCATTGGAGCCTCCCATCGGCGGGTGAGTTATATGAAATTGGAGGAGTGTAGCGGGTGCGCACACCGCTTCCGTTAAAGCCCCTGAAGAGAAGCAGATGGAGCTTCGAAACGCGTCGGGCAGATCCATTACGGAGCGGCGTCTACAAGCGGATCCCCGTCCTCACCTACACATAAATAAAGCTGCAGCTCGCGTGCTATTCAAAGGTGGACAACCTGGGAGCGAGAATCTATATGCGGCAGTCCAGCCGCAGAGTATGCACCACCCCGTTAACGTGGGGGTCACGGCAGTGAAGTAGCAGCCGTACATGGGATCGAGGACGGGCCCACTTGTGGAGTCCATACAGGACTTGATTGTGTGCTTTCCACACTACACTTCCCAGAAGCCTCATTAGAGCCTCCCATCGGCGGGTGACTTATATGAAATTAGAGGAGTGTAGCGGGTGCGCACACCTCTTCCGTAAAAGCCCCTGCAGAGAAGCAGATGGAGCTTCGAAACGCGTCGGGCAGATCCATTACGGAGCGGCGTCTACAAGCGGATCCCCGTCCTCACCTACACATAAATAAAGCTGCTGCTCGCGTGCTACTCAAAGGTGGACAACCTGGGAGCGAGAATCTATATGTGGCAGTCCAGCCGCAGAGTATGCACCACCCCCTTAACGTGGGGGTCATGGCAGTGCAGTAGCAGCCGTACATGGGATCGAGGACGGGCCCTCTTGTGGAGTCCATACAGGACTTGATTGTGTGCTTTCCGCACTACACTTCCCAGAAGCCTCATTGGAGCCTCCCATCGGCGGGTGAGTTATATGAAATTGGAGGAGTGTAGCGGGTGCGCACACCGCTTACGTTAAAGCCCCTGAAGAGAAGCAGATGGAGCTTCGAAACGCGTCGGGCAGATCCATTACGGAGCAGCGTCTACAAGCGGATCCCCGTCCTCACCTACACATAAATAAAGCTGCTGCTTGCGTGCTACTCAAAGGTGGACAACCTGGGAGTGAGAATCTATATGCGGCAGTCCAGCCGCAGAGTATGCACCACCCCGTTAACGTGGGGGTCACGGCAGTGAAGTAGCAGCCGTACATGGGATCGAGGACGGGCCCACTTGTGGAGTCCATACAGGACTTGATTGTGTGCTTTCCGCACTACACTTCCCAGAAGCCTCATTGGAGCCTCCCATCGGCGGGTGAGTTATATGAAATTGGAGGAGTGTAGCGGGTGCGCACACCGCTTCCGTTAAAGCCCCTGAAGAGAAGCAGATGGAGCTTCGAAACGCGTCGGGCAGATCCATTACGGAGCGGCGTCTACAAGCGGATCCCCGTCCTCACCTACACATAAATAAAGCTGCTGCTTGCGTGCTACTCAAAGGTGGACAACCTGGGAGTGAGAATCTATATGCGGCAGTCCAGCCGCAGAGTATGCACCACCCCGTTAACGTGGGGGTCACGGCAGTGAAGTAGCAGCCGTACATGGGATCGAGGACGGGCCCACTTGTGGAGTCCATACAGGACTTGATTGTGTGCTTTCCGCACTACACTTCCCAGAAGCCTCATTGGAGCCTCCCATCGGCGGGTGAGTTATATGAAATTGGAGGAGTGTAGCGGGTGCGCACACCGCTTCCGTTAAAGCCCCTGAAGAGAAGCAGATGGAGCTTCGAAACGCGTCGGGCAGATCCATTACGGAGCGGCGTCTACAAGCGGATCCCCGTCCTCACCTACACATAAATAAAGCTGCTGCTCGTGTGCTACTCAAAGGTGGACAACCTGGGAGCGAGAATCTTTATGCGGCAGTCCAGCCACAGAGTATGCACCACCCCGTTAACATGGGGGTCACGGCAGTGAAGTAGCAGCCGTACATGGGATCGAGGACGGAACCACTTGTGGAGTCCATAAAGGACTTGATTGTGTGCTTTCCGCACTACACTTCCCAGAAGCCTCATTGGAGCCTCCCATCGGCGGGTGAGTTATATGAAATTGGAGGAGTGTAGCGGGTGCGCACACTGCTTCCGTTAAAGCCCCTGAAGAGAAGCAGATGGAGCTTCGAAACGCGTCGGGCAGATCCATTACGGAGCGGCGTCTACAAGCGGATCCCCGTCCTCACCTACACATAAATAAAGCTGCTGCTCACGTGCTACTCAAAGGTGGACAACCTGGGAGCGAGAATCTATATGCGGCAGTCCAGCCGCAGAGTATGCACCACCCCGTTAACGTGGGGGTCACGGCAGTGAAGTAGCAGCCGTACATGGGATCCAGGACGGGCCCACTTGTGGAGTCCATACAGGACTTGATTGTGTGTTTTCCGCACTACACTTCCCAGAAGCCTCATTGGAGCCTCCCATCGGCGGGTGAGTTATATGAAATTGGAGGAGTGTAGCGGGTGCGCACACCGCTTCCGTTAAAGCCCCTGAAGAGAAGCAGATGGAGCTTCGAAACGCGTCGGGCAGATCCATTACGGAGCGGCTTCTACAAGCGGATCCCCGTCCTCACCTACACATAAATAAAGCTGCTGCTCGCGTGCTACTCAAAGGTGGACAACCTAGGAGCGAGAATCTATATGCGGCAGTCCAGCCGCAGAGTATGCACCACCCCGTTAACGTGGGGGTCACGGCTAAGTATGGGCGGAAAATCCGTTACGCTCGCGGATTTTCGGTAAATTCGCAATCCGCAAGATTTGCGAATTTCCCGCAAAATCCGCAAATTCGCACTCAGCGGATTTTTTTTTTCTTGGTGATACAATTTTGCGGCGCGCGGCGTTTATCATCGTTTGCTGAGTTATTTTTCTTGGTATTTTGCGAGTGCTGCGCCATTTTGGATCTTGCTGCGGAATCCCGCGGGAATTTGGCAAGCACGATTACGTAATCGCGGCTTGCCAACTAACGCGAGTACGCCGTGATCACGTTCGCGGTACTTTGCAATTGCGAGCTTTGAGATGCGGCGAGCATCAACAATCTCGCACACGCTAAAATATAAAATTTGCAATTCTGCACAAGAAATCCACCAGCAAGTAGCATAAACCTTCTTGAAATGATGATTTTTATCTGAATAACTCCTTAGGTTGACATTTGCCTGCACTTTTTTTTGCGAGGAGTCCATTTTGGGGAGGGGGGGTGGGAGGAAGGAAGTGCCCCACAGTCTTCAACTTCCTGTTCCTGTCCAGCAGGCTCCTCCGAGTGCTTTGTCCATCTCCTGGTCACTTTTCATTTGGATCTGGAGCTGGAAGGATTACTTTTTGTGGATGCTGCTGGATATTTGGATTTGAGGCCTTTTTGACTTTCTTTGGATCACTTTTGGATTAGAAATTTCACAAGTAAGTTTGTTTGGGGCATTACAGTTGCTGCAACTACAATTTTGGAATTTTCTATTTTTGGGCTGTTTTGGGGCCTTTTGCCCAGGGGTACTCAGTGGTGGGTGGACTGAGTCTTTCTGTGGGGTGTCTTGAACTTAAACATCATGGAGGGCATGGATGGAATGGGATTGTGCTGATTTTCGTTTTTGGGGCTGTACTTGTGGCCTTTTCACCAGGGGTATTGAGTCTTGCATGGGCCTAGTCTTTCTGTGGGGTGTCTTGAACTTAAACATCATGGAGGGCATGGATGGAATGGGATTGTGCTGATTTTTCAGTGTTTTTCGATTTTTGGGGGTGTTCATGGGGAGGGACAGGCCATGTGGCTGGGGACCATTTTGAGTGCTGCTACAGGCCCTGGCCATGTGCTGGGAGGCAAGTGGCCATTTTGAATGCAGGCATTGTTGTTAGGCCTGCAACCATTTTGCCTACTTTTCAACCTTTATGCCCAGGGGTAGTGAGTCCATCATGGGCCTAGTCTTTCTGTGGGGTGTATTGAACTTAAACATCATGGAGGGCATGGATGGAATGGGATTGTGCTGATTTTTCAGTGATTTTCGTTTTTTAGGGCTGTACTTGTGGCCTTTTCACCAGGGGTATTGAGTCTAGCATGGGCCTAGTCTTTCTGTGGGGTGTCTTGAACTTAAACATCATGGAGGGCATGGATGGAATGGGATTGTGCTGATTTTTCTGGGTTTTTCTCGATTTTTTTGGGGTGTATAACTGAACTGATGTTCCTCTGTCTTCCATTGCTTTTAGGTGCACAAGACTCAAGAGAACCACCAGTGCCAGGAAGAAGTCCTGCAGCGGTGTGTGTGTGCAGCATAACGTCACGCGACGTCACGTCTGGCCTCAGACAACTCTACAATTCGTGCAACTGCGGCATGCTGTCTGACCTGCCCTGAAGAAGATGGCCCCAAAAAAAGGTCTCCGTAGCTCCTCTAGCAAGAAAGTTGCTAGTAAGGAGCAGAAGAAGCAAGTTACCAAGGAGGCTGGTGTGCCGGCCGCCGCGTTTTTTGGGAGCAAAAAAAAAGTACGCCTGCAGCAGCAGCAGGATCTGCTGGGGACCAAGCTGGGAGCAGCACCCCCGCTCCATTGGGTTCAGTGCCTCCACCACCACGCCAACTTAAGTCAAAGCCCTTGAGTGCTTCAGAGGCAGTCAGTGTACTTCTCCAATCACCATCGACCAGTGATGTTGGCTCATCGCAAGAAAGTAGCAGCAATGTCCCTGAATCAACACAGGTTGTTGTAAGTCATCTGACAAGTGTTGAACAACCACAGCCGCAACAACAACACCATGTGCAAGTACAAGCCCAAGTACATGTGGAAGGAGAGGCAGCGCAAGGGGATGCACAAGCAGAGGTGCATGGAGGGTCACAAGTGCCCACAATAGTTGTTCCTTCCGACGTAGGGGCACATCAGGAAATCGACAATCAAGGCGAGGTATCATTTGAGGAAGCCACTCCTCCTGATGATCATTCATTGTCTTCCACACCCCTAGGAAGGAAGAGATCAAGGGTGAGGTCTACATCTTCTTCAAGCACACCTCCTTCTGATGATCGGGATGAAGATTGGGAACCACCAAGGCTGTCTGAGAGTGAGGCACACCATGATCTGACAAAGATACCTAAGCGTAAAAGGATGGTCGTCGAAAAACTCATAGCTATGGAGTGTGATGAGGCTCAACAAGAAGTGATGCATACTGCTGCTGATGAAGCCCTTCACGACGACGACGATCCAGTCATCATAATGGTCAGTGCAGCCCCAGCGGGCATGCAGCAAAGAGACATTTTGACCCTATCCCGAGAAGCTGCTGAGCGTGATGATGATGTCGACGAGGAGGCAATGGAAACACCACAATCATTGGAGCTAACTAGTACACCAACACCTACCGCTTCCATATTTCTTCCTCGCCAGAAGGGACCTCCATCCACCTCGACCTCAATTAGTGGTGGTGAAAGTGCAAAACGTACTGAAGTTCGGCAATCCACATCCTCCACTTCATCTGGCATTAGCAGCAGGACCACCACCACCAGTATCACCGCCTCCTCCGGCCCCCAAAGACATTTCAAGTCTCCAGTTTGGGACTTCTTTAGTGTTTGCCCAAGAAAGGAAAACGTAGCCATTTGTAGCATTTGTAAACTTCGAGTTAGTCGTGGTAAGTTTGGTACCAACTATGGTACCTGAGGCCAGAGAGGTCATCTTAGGAGAGCGCACCCTGTCCAATGGTTTGCGCACCTAGAGGCGGTCAAGGAGGCCGAATTGCACGTAATGAAAATGTTGATTTTTCATCTGATGATGACGAGGAGGAAGAAGACGATTCAAACACTTCACTTACACCCAGTACCCCTGTCAGCAGCACACCCCATGTGAGCCACACTAAGAGTGTGGGAGAGAGTGAGACATCAATGCGGAAAAGTTCATCAGCGAGCGTAACTGGGTCGAAGATATCATCATCATCCAGTAAATCCTTGGTCCAGGGCAACATTAAAAAGATGTTGTTTACAGAAGCGCAATATGAACGCAACCACCCACTGACGCGTCTGTATAACACTAAGCTGGCTAAAATGCTAGCTCTGGACCTTCTCCCTTTTTCTTCTGTAGAAGGGGTTGGTTTTCTAGAATTAGTGGCAGCGCTCTGCCCTAAATGGAAGGTTCCTAGCCGGTTCTATTTTGCCCGAGTTGTGGTTCCAGCACTACATGAAGATGTTCTGAAGGTGATTGGGGCAGCTTTGCAGAAGAGTGCTGTTCACACTATACATCTGACAACAGACATGTGGACCAGTGGCGCAGGCGCTGATTACATGTGCATCACTGCACACTGGGTCTCTTTTTCAGGGGCTAAAGCAAAGCTAAATGCAGGTGTTGACGCGGACATTGTTTTTAAAGCTGCTCGGAAACATGCAACACTAGCCATGTTTGGTTTGGAGAAACGTCACACAGCAGAAAACATTTTGGATGTCTTTAACACAAAGGTCCTTAACTGGCTGTCCCCCAAAAAACGCCAGGTTGGTTATGTTTCCACGGACAATGGCGCCAATATCGTTAAGGCCATGAAGCTGGGTGACTATTTCAGAGTGCCGTGTTTGGCGCACTGTATAAATCTGGTTGTCCAAAAATTCTTGGGTAATAAAGCCAGTGCAGCGTACAGTGTATTGGACACCTGCCGAAAAATGTGCAACCATTTCAGCCATTCTTTTAAGGCCCGGAAGCAGCTGAGGAGCCTGCTATATCAACGTCAAATGCCAGTGAAAGCACTCATCCAGGAGGTGGTAACACGTTGGAACTCAACCTTCTACATGCTTGAGCGTCTGTATGAGCAGTATACGGTACTCGATCACTATTTCTTAACACAGGGTACAGCTCAGAAGGAGGACCTGAGGATGGGTGCGGCGCAATGGAACATAGTTAAAAGCCTGATACGCATGCTTCGTCCTTTTGAGTTCTTCACGCGTGCAGTCAGCAAGGAGGACTGTAATTTGGGAAAAGCTATCCCATTGTTGTACATGCTGGAGCACCAACTGAAGGAGGTGTGTTCTGTGTTTGAAAAAGATGAAAAAAACCAAGACTCTTTTGTTCTGGCTGAGAAATTATTAGAGCACCTACAAGGTGATGAACGTCTTAAAATGATCCACTCAGACCAGCATTACATTTGTGCTACTATTCTGGATCCACGCTACAAAAAGGCACTGGCAGGCCAAGCATTCTTTCCTTTTGCTGATGAAGATGTTACAAGTTACAAACGGTGGATAGCCTCCTCAGCCAAGAGGTTTGAAAGAGAACGGCAGAAAATTGAAGGAGAAGGCAGTACATCAGCATCAGCAGGCCATCCCCATTCACAACAATCCTCTTCTGCACCTGTGGCTGCGGCACAAGTGACCTCTCAGCCGTTAAAGAGACCGGCAACCGGATCATCTGCACCACCAGACGCAACAGTAACATTGGAGGCTGAAGAGGATTGGCCAGCTCGGCTTGGGTTTGGTTCTCAAAAGGTCACAGCAACAGCTAAGCAAAGAGGTGGAACCTTGGAGGAGAACCTTGATTCGATGGTCAAGGACTATCTGAATGAATCAACAGAGGTCTATGTTAATGCTGACCCATTGGCGTATTGGCATGGGAAAAAAGAATTGTGGCCACAGCTCACCAACCTGGCTTTAAACTACTTGTCTTGCCCACTCGCAAGCGTGTCTTCTGAACGTGTTTTCAGTGCTGCTGGTGGCATTGTAACTTCCAAACGGAGCCGCCTCTCGCCCAAAAATGTGGAGATGTTAACAATGATCAAGATGAATCAGCACCTCATACCACCAGATTTCAGAGTACGAGAAAGCGCGCCGGATGAAGACGAGGTGGCCAGCAACATAGATGAGGGAATTTCTACTCTGTCAGGTGACACTGAGCTCACCCTGCCTGAATTCGCAGAGTATGATGACGAAGCCTTATTCTCATTCCTGGACCGTGATACCGAGCCCTGAAAATGAGACAACGAATCAATAACTTTCTTTTTCGTCCATATTCACTTTTATTCCTGTGTGTCTGTCTTTCTTTGTTGTGCACAGTTAATATAATTCAAACTTTAATCAGATAATCACAAAAACAAGCCCATCAGCAGAACTGTCTTGCTTGTTGAACTTGTTTGCTAATTGATTTGAAGGTGCCGCAGTCTGCATTCCTCAGGTTCACGAGTTCAGAAGAACATGCTCCTCTATCCTCCTCCTCCAGACTCCTATTTCCATCAAAGCAGAGGGCTGGTTTACGCCCAATGAAGAAAGACTCAGCACTTGTGGGGGTGTTGTTCTACCTCTTTGCAGGTGAGTTGACGGCTCTGTGGCCATTGCTGGGAAGCTCTAAAAGTGGTTTGGACCAAATCCGAGGCGCACATTTTTTAGTGTTTTTGCTGACTTGCTTGCCTTTGAGGTGCTCTTAGGGGGGGTTCCGTCTGTTTGTGGGTGAGTTTCGGGGTCTGTCAGCACTTCTGGGACAATCTAATCTTGATTGCATTTGCTTTTCAGGAAATCCGTGGTGGCAAAACGGACTTATGGCCAAGCTACGCAGCGCGTTTGGACCGAAGGCCCAGAAATATTGCAAGTAGGAGATGTTGCTTTTGGCCTGTTTGGGGGTGTTATGCTTTTTGGCGGGTGGGTTGGTGGGTCTTGGGACATTCCTGGGAAGGTGTAATACCGGGTAGAAGTGGTTGGGACAAAATCCAGGCCGATTTTTTTTGGGGCTATTTCTGATATTTTGCTCAATGTAGCGTTTTTGAGGGCCGGTTTGGGGGGCTTCCTGGTGTTTGTGGGTGGGTTTCGGGGTCTGGGAGCACTGCTGGCTATGGATACTTTACTTTGCAAGAGGTTTGAAGCAAATCCATGGTGGCAGAGGGGAGTTAGGGCCTAGCTGCAGAGCACGCGCGGACTGATTTGGGAAATTTGGGAAAAAATGACTAAGTCCCCATTTTTGTACTTTTGCTCTTTGGCTGTTTGGGGGTCTTCTACTCGTTTTCTCTTGGGTTGACGGCTCTGGGGCCATTGTTGGGAAGCTCTAATACCGGATAAAAGTGGTTTGGACCAAATCCGAGGCGCACATTTTTTAGTGTTTTTGCTGACTTGCTTGCCTTTGAGGTGCTCTTAGGGGGGGTTCCGTCTGTTTGTGGGTGAGTTTCGGGGTCTGTCAGCACTGCTGGTACACTCTAATCTTGATTGCATTTGCTTTTCAGGAAATCCGTGGTGGCAAAACGGACTTATGGCCAAGCTACGCAGCGCGTTTGGACCGAAGGCCCAGAAATATTGTAAGTAGGAGATGTTGCTTTTGGCCTGTTTGGGGGTGTTATGCTTTTTGGCGGGTGGGTTGGCGGGTCTTGGGCCATTCCTGGGAAGGTCTAATACTGGGTAGAAGTGGTTGGGACAAAATCCAGGCCGATTTTTTTTTTGCTATTTCTGACATTTTGCTCAATGTAGCGTTTTCGGGGGCCGGTGTGGGGGGCTTCCTGGTGTTTGTGGGTGGGTTTCGGGGTCTGGGAGCACTGCTGGCTATGGATACTTTACTTTGCAAGAGGTTTGAAGCAAATCCATGGTGGCAGAGGGGAGTTAGGGCCTAGCTGCAGAGCGCGCGCGGAGTGATTTGGGAAATTTGGGAAAAAATGACTAATTCCCCATTTTTGTACTTTTGCTCTTTGGCTTTTTGGGGGTCTTCTACTCGTTTTCTCTTGGGTTGATGGCTCTGGGGCCATTGTTGGGAAGCTCTAATACCGGATAAAAGTGGGTTGGACCAAATCCGAGGCGCACATTTTTTAGTGTTTTTGCTGACTTGCTTGCCTTTGAGGTGCTCTTAGGGGGTTCCGTCTGTTTGTGGGTGAGTTTCGGGGTCTGTCAGCACTGCTGGGACACTCTAATCTTGATTGCATTTGCTTTTCAGGAAATCCGTGGTGGCAAAACGGACTTATGGCCAAGCTATGCAGCGCGTTTGGACCGAAGGCCCAGAAATATTGTAAGTAGGAGATGTTGCTTTTGGCCTGTTTGGGGGTGTTATGCTTTTTGGCGGGTGGGTTGGCGGGTCTTGGGCCATTCCTGGGAAGGTCTAATACCGGGTAGAAGGGGTTGGGACAAAATTCAGGCCGATTTTTTTTTTGCTATTTCTTACATTTTGCTCAATGTAGCGTTTTCGGGGGCCGGTTTGGGGGGCTTCCTGGTGTTTGTGGGTGGGTTTCGGGGTCTGGGAGCACTGCTGGCTATGGATACTTTACTTTGCAAGAAGTTTGAAGCAAATCCATGGTGGCAGAGGGGAGTTAGGGCCTAGCTGCAGAGCGCGCGCGGAGTGATTTGGGAAATTTGGGAAAAAATGACTAAGTCCCCATTTTTGTACTTTTGCTCTTTGGCTGTTTGGGGGTCTTCTACTCGTTTTTACTTGGGTTGATGGCTCTGGGGCCATTGTTGGGAAGCTCTAATACCGGATAAAAGTGTTTTGGACCAAATCCGAGGCGCACATATTTTTGTGTTTTTGCTGACTTGCTTGCCTTTGAGGTGCTCTTAGGGGGGTTCTGTCTGTTTGTGGGTGAGTTTCGGGGTCTGTCAGCACTGCTGGGACACTCTAATCTTGATTGCATTTGCTTTTCAGGAAATCCGTGGTGGCAAAACGGACTTATGGCCAAGCTACGCAGCACGTTTGGACCGAAGGCCCAGAAATATTGCAAGTAGGAGATGTTGCTTTTGGCCTGTTTAGGGGTGTTATGCTTTTTGGCGGGTGGGTTGGTGGGTCTTGGGACATTCCTGGGAAGGTGTAATACCGGGTAGAAGTGGTTGGGACAAAATCCAGGCCGATTTTTTTTGGGGCTATTTCTGATATTTTGCTCAATGTAGCGTTTTTGAGGGCCGGTTTGGGGGGCTTCCTGGTGTTTGTGGGTGGGTTTCGGGGTCTGGGAGCACTGCTGGCTATGGATACTTTACTTTGCAAGAGGTTTGAAGCAAATCCATGGTGGCAGAGGGGAGTTAGGGCCTAGCTGCAGAGCACGCGCGGACTGATTTGGGAAATTTGGGAAAAAATGACTAAGTCCCCATTTTTGTACTTTTGCTCTTTGGCTGTTTGGGGGTCTTCTACTCGTTTTCTCTTGGGTTGACGGCTCTGGGGCCATTGTTGGGAAGCTCTAATACCGGATAAAAGTGGTTTGGACCAAATCCGAGGCGCACATTTTTTAGTGTTTTTGCTGACTTGCTTGCCTTTGAGGTGCTCTTAGGGGGGGTTCCGTCTGTTTGTGGGTGAGTTTCGGGGTCTGTCAGCACTGCTGGTACACTCTAATCTTGATTGCATTTGCTTTTCAGGAAATCCGTGGTGGCAAAACGGACTTATGGCCAAGCTACGCAGCGCGTTTGGACCGAAGGCCCAGAAATATTGTAGGTAGGAGATGTTGCTTTTGGCCTGTTTGGGGGTGTTATGCTTTTTGGCGGGTGGGTTGGCGGGTCTTGGGCCATTCCTGGGAAGGACTAATACCGGGTAGAAGTGGTTGGGACAAAATCCAGGCCGATTTTTTTTGTGCTATTTCTGACATTTTGCTTAATGTAGCGTTTTCGGGGGCCGGTTTGGGGGGCTTCCTGGTGTTTGTGGGTGGGTTTTGGGGTCTGGGAGCACTGCTGGCTATGGATACTTTACTTTGCAAGAGGTTTGAAGCAAATCCATGGTGGCAGAGGGGAGTTAGGGCCTAGCTGCAGAGCGCGCGCGGAGTGATTTGGGAAATTTGGGAAAAAATGACTAAGTCCCCATTTTTGTACTTTTGCTCTTTGGCTGTTTGGGGGTCTTCTATTTGTTTTCTCTTGGGTTGACGGCTCTGGGGCCATTGTTGGGAACCTCTAATACCGGATAAAAGTGGTTTGGACCAAATCCGAGGCGCAAATTCTTTAGTGTTTTTGCTGACTTGCTTGCCTTTGAGGTGCTCTTAGGGGGGTTCCGTCTGTTTGTGGGTGAGTTTCGGGGTCTGTCAGCACTGCTGGGACACTCTAATCTTGATTGCATTTGCTTTTCAGGAAATCCGTGGTGGCAAAACGGACTTATGGCCAAGCTACGCAGCGCGTTTGGACCGAAGGCCCAGAAATATTGTAAGTAGGAGATGTTGCTTTTGGCCTGTTTGGGGGTGTTATGCTTTTTGGCGGGTGGGTTGGCGGGTCTTGGGCCATTCCTGGGAGGGTCTAATACCGGGTAGAAGTGGTTGGGAAAAATCCAGGCCGATTTTTTTTGTGCTATTTCTGACATTTTGCTCAATGTAGCGTTTTTGGGGGCCGGTTTGGGGGCTTCCTGGTGTTTGTGGGTGGGTTTCGGGGTCTGGGAGCACTGCTGGCTATGGATACTTTACTTTGCAAGAGGTTTGAAGCAAATCCATGGTGGCAGAGGGGAGTTAGGGCCTAGCTGCAGAGCGCGCGCGGAGTGATTTGGGAAATTTGGGAAAAAATGACTAAGTCCCCATTTTTGTACTTTTGCTCTTTGGCTGTTTGGGGGTCTTCTACTCGTTTTCCCTTGGGTTGACGCCTCTGGGGCCATTGTTGGGAAGCTCTAATACCAGATAAAAGTGGTTTGGACCAAATCCGAGGCGCACATTTTTTAGTGTTTTTGCTGACTTGCTTGCCTTTGAGGTGCTCTTAGGGGGGGTTCCGTCTGTTTGTGGGTGAGTTTCGGGGTCTGTCAGCACTGCTGGGACACTCTAATCTTGATTGCATTTGCTTTTCAGGAAATCCGTGATGGCAAAACGGACTTATGGCCAAGCTACGCAGCGCGTTTGGACCGAAGGCCCAGAAATATTGTAAGTAGGAGATGTTGCTTTTGGCCTGTTTGAGGGTGTTATGCTTTTTGGCGGGTGGGTTGGCGGGTCTTGGGCCATTCCTGGGAAGGTCTAATACTGGGTAGAAGTGGTTGGGACAAAATCCAGGCCGATTTTCTTTTTGCTATTTCTGACATTTTGCTCAATGTAGCGTTTTCGGGGGCCGGTGTGGGGGGCTTCCTGGTGTTTGTGGGTGGGTTTCGGGGTCTGGGAGCACTGCTGGCTATGGATACTTTACTTTGCAAGAGGTTTGAAGCAAATCCATGGTGGCAGAGGGGAGTTAGGGCCTAGCTGCAGAGCGCGCGCGGAGTGATTTGGGAAATTTAGGAAAAAATGACTAATTCCCCATTTTTGTACTTTTGCTCTTTGGCTTTTTGGGGGTCTTCTACTCGTTTTCTCTTGGGTTGATGGCTCTGGGGCCATTGTTGGGAAGCTCTAATACCGGATAAAAGTGGGTTGGACCAAATCCGAGGCGCACATTTTTTAGTGTTTTTGCTGACTTGCTTGCCTTTGAGGTGCTCTTAGGGGGTTCCGTCTGTTTGTGGGTGAGTTTCGGGGTCTGTCAGCACTGCTGGGACACTTTAATCTTGATTGCATTTGCTTTTCAGGAAATCCGTGGTGGCAAAACGGACTTATGGCCAAGCTACGCAGCGCGTTTGGACCGAAGGCCCAGAAATATTGTAAGTAGGAGATGTTGCTTTTGGCCTGTTTGGGGGTGTTATGCTTTTTGGCGGGTGGGTTGGCGGGTCTTGGGCCATTCCTGGGAAGGTCTAATACCGGGTAGAAGTGGTTGGGACAAAATTCAGGCCGATTTTTTTTTTGCTATTTCTTACATTTTGCTCAATGTAGCGTTTTCGGGGGCCGGTTTGGGGGGCTTCCTGGTGTTTGTGGGTGGGTTTCGGGGTCTGGGAGCACTGCTGGCTATGGATACTTTACTTTGCAAGAAGTTTGAAGCAAATCCATGGTGGCAGAGGGGAGTTAGGGCCTAGCTGCAGAGCGCGCGCGGAGTGATTTGGGAAATTTGGGAAAAAATGACAAAGTCCCCATTTTTGTACTTTTGCTCTTTGGCTGTTTGGGGGTCTTCTACTCGTTTTTACTTGGGTTGATGGCTCTGGGGCCATTGTTGGGAAGCTCTAATACCGGATAAAAGTGTTTTGGACCAAATCCGAGGCGCACATATTTTTGTGTTTTTGCTGACTTGCTTGCCTTTGAGGTGCTCTTAGGGGGGTTCTGTCTGTTTGTGGGTGAGTTTCGGGGTCTGTCAGCACTGCTGGGACACTCTAATCTTGATTGCATTTGCTTTTCAGGAAATCCGTGGTGGCAAAACGGACGTATGGCCAAGCTACGGAGCGCGTTTGGACCGAAGGCCCAGAAATATTGTAAGTAGATGTTGCTTTTGGCCTGTTTGGGGGTGTTATGCTTTTTGGCGGGTGGGTTCGCGGGTCTTGGGGCCATTCCTGGGAAGGTCTAATACCGGGTGGAAGTGGTTGGGACAAAATCCACGCCGAAAAGCCTTTTGGCACTTTTTGTAACTTAGGGTTTGTTAGCCCTAGCAGCAGGATTGCATGTGTTTCGGGGTGTTCTACATTTATGCAACTGAGTTCTGGGGTCTTAGAGCACTCGTGAGAATGTGTAATTTTGGTTGCAAGTCATTTGAAGAAAATCCTGGGTGGGAAAGGGGGGATTTGGCATAGTTAAAGAAAGCCTTTGCCACTATTCTTAACTTAGTGTTGGTTAGGGTTAGCAGTATTTCTATTGCATGTGTTTGGGTGGGGGGGTTTTCGAGTCTTGGAGCGATGCTGGCTATGGATACTTTTGCTTGGTTGCTTGCAAGTGGTTTGAATGCAATCCACGGTGGGTAAGGGTGTATTTGGGCCTACTTTTACTTTCAAAGTACGTTTTGTCACCAGTTTTCTGCTAAGCCTCGTTTTTTCCGATTTGATTGGGGGTCTTCTACATTTTTGCGACTGGCTTTAGTAAGGGTCTTGGTGGGAGCACTGCTGGGAAGATCTAATTTTGTTCTAAAACACAGTTTACAGTACACCTAGCTTGAGGGGAAAGATCCGCTACATTAATTTGCCCATACTTATTTATCCTTCAAAAGGTGACTCAGACAGAGTACGCACTGTCAAAAATATTGTACTGCCTACTAGGAAAAGCAAAGTGTGACTTTTTGCACTCCACAGCCTACATACCTTATATTTATTTATCAGTGGTGTTGTAATATTATATCACTTCCTGTTTTCCGTTGAATATTTACAGGCCGGGTTTCAGTCTGTGCAATGGGGAAAAAAGGATGGAGTCAGGCTTCACATTAGCGAGCCGCAATTCAGCATCCACCAGGCAGGCAGTGGGCAGGGTGTCTTCTGGTCACCAACATTGATGGACGAAGCGTCAGATGGAATGGAGGAGTGCCGCTAATAAGAGGATTTTTTTTCTGCATGCAACTTACTTACCAAATTCAACAGGACAACTACAACAACACACAGATACAGTATCCATTGTGTTTTTCAATGACTGTGACTGCATTTCTTGGATCTCTCTCTGCTTCTAAATTGATCCTTTAACACATCAATTAGTCCACTCCACTATCACATCTGCACCACACATAGTCATTTGTAAGTGCTCCTACGTAATTCGCAAGTCGCAGCACGCCCCAGCCCATAGAGGACTGGGATGGCCCCAATGATGAAGCATGTCACCAAGGGGCAACCCTGGTGAGTGAGGGGACACCTAGAAAAAGAGCAATTTCTCCTTTTCTATCTACTACACCTTCCAGACCAACCCCATTGAGTATTGTGAATGGATTTATAGTGACCAGCAAGGCTCTCAGGTATCTGGCAACAGAGACCTTATCTTGAATATAGTTATCAATATTTCCACACACGCCCTGTACTGTCGCATTCTTTCTTCCACAGTTGTCGAAAGTACTACTGACTTTTCACTGACATGCATGCAGTAGTGCATGCACTTTCAAAGATTGATGGATAGGTTTGTACCCAAAGATTTGTTTATGTTCACAATTGTTTGTCCATGCTGTGCTTTTTTTTCTTGTCTCACAAAACCTTTCCCAAAAACCCCCGTACCCATCCATTTTTCAAACCCTAACCCTCTTCCCCCGGGCTGTGTGGTTTCGATTGATGTGTGACTAAATTACAGCAATAAATCCACACACTTGCTGGGGGGGATAAGGTGATACCAACAGGCTGGTGAAGAAATCCGAGGATATATTCTTACTCTGCTTGACAAAGACCCATGGCTAATGTCAAAGAACTTCAACCGAATTAGTAGTTATACTTTACCATTTGTTAGGCTACAATGTGGCACTGTTCTAGTGTACTTCTGTCACCTGCTATATTCTCTATTGTACCGTTGTATTGCTCAGGAGGACAAACCAGATTTCATTTTCTTTTTTTTCATAGGCATTCAACTGCCACTGTGTCACACCACTAGTACCACCGCTATGAGGAAATTTTATCCGCCCAGGATTGCCAACCTTATTCGCTGTTTCCTGTGGAGCCAGCCCTGGGTCTAGCCCTACTTTCAAACACAAATTACAGGTAAGATAAGCGTTTGGTGGTTTGGGAGTATAATGGAGTATTAGGAGAGACGAGAGACTGACGGTAGTACTACTAAAGTCCTAGGACTCTTGAATTCACTTCACTTACTCTGTGAGAGGCACTTAGTGTTGAAAACATTTGGGCATTTACACTTAAAGGAAGAAAATGGAACTAAACTTTCAGGAAAACAAAGTCACTGTTAAACCCCCACCCACCAGGCAAGCAGTAAAAAACAGGTATACTCAGATAAAGTTTGAAAAAGTATATTTATATCCCTAACAAAATAATCTCCCGCAAGACCCTCCCTAACCCCAACGATTGTCCTTCAAAAGTCCCCAAAAACCCAACTCCCAATTCCCACCCCCCAAAAGTCTCTAAAAAATGGGCAAGGGACACTATGGGTGGATGCTGTTTACTTTTTGGGCCAGGGCATCATACTCCTGGCGGAGCAAGGCGTGCTCTACGCGGAGCCCCTCCAACACATTTGTAAAGTGGTGGAGCTCCTGCTGAAGGCGGGACACCCTCAGGGTACTGCGGCGCAGGCGTGCCTTCACTGCCTTGCAGGTGCAATGGCTGTGAGAGGCAGCTGTTGTCCTTGCTGCTCGGCGGTGGCGTTTGGCTTTGGCAGTCCGGCTCAGTCTGGGTGGAGCACTGTGCTGGGTGGCAGCCGTGGGGGCACGGAGGCCGATGCAGACGACGTTGTTGTTGTGGTCGAATGCACACTTTCGTCGTCCTCCAGGGCCACCAGCCGCCGATATTCTGCAACAGTGGCATCGATCCTCCGTTGCCGGGCCGCTCTAGCCAGCTCCTTCCTCCTTGTTTGTTTGGAAGGAGCATCTATATGAAGAAAGAAAGACATAGTCTGTAACCAATGCTCTTCAAGATTAACTCAATCATTCAGCAGAAATGTGTGTTGCAGTACAACTAGCAACTTGCAAGCGCATTACATAACTATTGAGGCCAGTATCTATCTAACCTCACACTTCTTCATCCTTGCTCTAACATTAGTGGGAGTTTAAGGAACAAATTCTACTAGCACTATGGACTTCCATTGGAGTCGACTATGAAAGTACACCAGTCTTATTCTTCTTCTTGTCTCTTGTTTAGGAAAATTGGTACGTTATCTTCTGCAAGCCGGCATAATGCCAGCGCAGTGAACTTGCACCCGAGAAAAAGAGACGCACGCCATGATGAGTGGCCTAGACTTGCGTTGCGTTACTGTACCGGTCCAGTACATGCAGGTGGTGAAGTTCTTACTTTTCTATTACGGGTGGCACTGAGAATACTCTGTTACAAGGGCTACTGCTTAATTAATTTAACTTTCACCCTACAGTGCAAATGAGTACTAGAAATGGAAAATTGAAGAAGATAAATAATCTGATTTTCTATCACTTCACATGGGATGTTTTTGCTTACATATGGGATGACTTTAGGTGCTTTGCTTTTTATTGAGTGACCAGTGATACATCCACACATGAATGACTGAGTACTACTAAACTTATTAAGAGAGGTAGGGAGTGGCCACCATAATAACCGGATCTATGCTGTGCTTGCAATACAAACTACTGCTGCTATTGATGGTAGTATTTGGACACAATTACAACTTCTTTTCCTTGCCTTTCCTACACTGGAACGGACGTGCGGGTGCAGTGTTACATGCTCTTCAAAGTTACACTTAGTTCATCCACTGACCGTCTACTCTCTCTAGATCATGGGTACTCACAAACTTTCTCTCAGGGGCTAAATTTACAGTGTAGTTTGTGGCCGAGGGACGCACTGGTGGGGGCGGAGTCAGAGGGGGCGGGGCTAAAGCAAAACAAAAACTTGTGACCATGAGGTTGCACACAGGTCCCTGCAGCAGATGCCTTCATCCACTGAGCCACCAGACCCAGCATTTACATACATCTCTCTCCCTCCTGCTCTCCCTCCTGCCCTCCCTCTCCATCTCTCTCTCCCTCCTGCCCTCCCCCTCCCTCCCCCTCTGTCATCTCACTGTGTGTGTGTCTGTCTGTGTCAGCCTTCAGCCCGGGCTGAGACAGCTTCCTCAACGCGCACACACAGACAGCCACACCAAAGTACTTAACAGGTCTTTAAAATACCATTAACATATTATTGAGGCTTTGTTTGTTGTAGCGCCCCTGCATCTCCACCCTGACAATCACTGCTTGCCCGGCCCCACAGAGCAGAGGCTTTGTTCTATTTCACCTCTTTGTGGCCCTGCATCTCCACTCTGCTCTGTGGGGGCCGGGGGAGCAGTGATTGTCAGAGTGGAGATGCAGGGGCGCTAACAGGTGAAATACAACAAAGCCTCTGCTCTGTGGGGGCCGGGGGAGCAGTGATTGTCTGCAAGGTCTGCGCACCAACAAGGAAGGCTTGCTGAACCGCCACCGGCCCACGGGCCGTACTATGAGTACCCCTGCTCTAGATACACATATGCTATCTAAGAGTCAGATAGTAGCATGATCCAGGTATATTATGGACACATACAGTTTCTGTGTCACCCACCCAGGCTGTTGTCCTTCCACCAATCATTGCTTCATCATTCACCCAGCCATGCATCTCATATTCTTTCCTTCCCAGCCACGTCTTCAATCTCAATAAGTAAGGAATATATAAGAGCTTACCTCTGCCCGCCACCACCACCGTCTGAACTCTCACAGCCGGCACTGGAACCGCCGCATCCTCCCCTGAGGAATTGCCCTCCGCCTCCGTGTCGAGCACCACCACCTCCGCGTTGGCCCCGCCACCAGATGTTCCACCTACAAAGTACATTTAAGAATGTTAGAATAAACCACTCACTAGTATTTGGTCTAGGAATGAAGACATGTGAAAACAATGTAATTTGTGACTGTGTACTCTAAAGTAAAAAAAAAGTCCCTTTTTCCAGGGAAGGGTGTTGTCTTGCTGCACTTTTTGGCACAACTGATGAAGGCTGGCTTTTTAACACGCACCATTTTTCTCCACACAGACAGAAGATGGACTTCTAACAACAAGATCAAGTTGAAACAAGGTGAGAGCTCGGCTCGACCACAAGAAATGTCTTCAATTAATCGTCAGCACTAACCACTTTTCTAGTCTCAGTTAAACGTTTAGTTTTTTTATTATGACTTCATTTTAATAAATGTGTTTACTTTTAATAAAGCTTTTAAACTTAAATAGACTCTGTGTTTTTTGGTCCAGACTAGAGTGACTGAGTGAAAGGTTTTGCAATTTTTGCAAGCATGAGTCCGTGCCTCTGACACTTCTTGACTCTGACTCCGTACTCTTGAGCTACGTTGGATAATCATCATTGGGGATCAATCATGGATGAATTCGGGAGGTAAATGACTGTGCCACACTATGTAATCACTCAGTAAGGACATTGGGGGTTCAAAGTCTGTTATCACAGAGGTATGTGGAAACTCTAACAGCGCCTATTATAATTGATAAGCAATGCACTATTTATTGTCCATAGTTGTTTCTGCAGAAGAATTGTCCCCTCAACAGTAGTGGTATGGATTGTCCTCCTATCCAAACTAAAAGGTAGTATCTTATTCTTTCTTGGTGGTCATTCACATTTTATAGTTGGGAATTTTCAAAGCAGATAGAACACTTCAAAAGACATTATGGACAATCCCAGAGGACTGCACTGCACTAAGTTGATAGAGCTATTGCTGACTAGAATGGGAGTTTCGCCAACCGTGCAATCTTAGTTAGCTACACAGACAGACTAATAAGAATAATCTAGTAATACCACAGGGAGTCATAGTAGAGGCAGGATAAGAATTTAGATACAGTCTACAAGAAGATCAAAGACGATTTTGAAAAAATCAAATGAGGAACGCTAGGAAAAATAGGTACTAGTCTAAAATGAAAACTTACTGGGGCCAGCAAAGGAGCCCTCGCCTGCCCGATCCTGGCCCTGTTCAACAGCATCCGCCGCCTGGCACTCCTGTGTCCTCCCCTCGCCCCTGGGGGGAGCTGACGTACAACATGAAAGAAAGAACAGAAAACATGGATGATTGTTGCTTGTCAATGTCAACCAAATCAAACATTTCAAAACAACAATAACAAAAAATTTTCGTGAAATTATATTGATTAGGGTTAGTTTTCATTGATTTGCGGACCTGCGACTTCGAAAGTCACGTAACTCACTAAACAAAGTACTGAAAGGTTCACCTAGGACTGGCAGGCAGCAGTCTGCAGGCAAGACGCAAAGTGACAGACAAACTCCATTGTGATTTCAGTCAGATCAGTGACAACACTAACAGTTGCCTGCTACATAACCAGTCATTTAAATAGTCAAACTATCAATCCACCGCCACTATTTTTCTTATTGTCAGGGGTACAAAGGAAGGGGCAGATTTAAGCCCCTTGCGGCTCTTTTGCTCTGTTCTTGCGTGACTTTTGTGACGCAGCAGCTAAACAAAAGAGGCGCCATGGTGCGGCGTATAATATTATAACAACGTGACGCATTTGGGAGATGCATCCCGTTATAAAGCCCTGCGCCATCAGGGGGCGTTCCGGCGCAAGGGAGGGCATTCCTGCGCTGGAACACATCCTAAAAGTGGCTGAGGGAAATCTACAAAATTTCAATCAGTCACCTTTAGGACAATGATGCGTCACACAAACCTTGCACCTGCTTGAAGCAGACGTACGGCTTGACCCAGCATTGGGGAGATAGGGTACCCCAGAGCATTGCTGGAGCTGCGCCATCGTTGCGACGCAACTCCAGCAGTAAAGCTTCGGTGACGTTTTGGGCCCATGGTGCGCCGCATTGCAAAATCGGCGCACCATGTTTGGTGGTGGTAGCGGGCCGCCAATTAATGGCGCATCCCTGCTACTTTGCAGGGATGCGACGGTAATTGCAATTCTGCCCCTTAGGGGCATACTTACTTACGCGTTCTGGCGCATCTCCAGAGATGCGCCAGATCAAATGCGTCACGCAAAACTACCCTTGCGACACGGCAGATGCGCCTCATTTACAATGCGGCGCGCCCTGGCGCAAGGGTAGGCACTTGTGTGACGCATCTCGTCACGTAAGAGCGGCGCATCGCTGGAGTCACGTCGCCAACGCATGCAACTCCAGTAATGCTCAGGGCCACCCAATACTTAACATGCTGTGTCAGTCCTTACGCCTGCTTCAAGCAGGCATAAGGAATCAAATTGACGTAGCAGCGTCGCAGAAGTGCCTGCGTTAAATCTTGTAGATTTCACGCAGGCACTTTTGCGAGGCGCACAGCCGCCGGACCGCCCACCCTGCGTACTAGGAACGCACCCATTGTGGTGCAGGCCCATGGCTTTATAACGTGACACATCTCCCTAGATGCGTCACGCTGTAAATGACTCGCAGGGATGCGCCACATTTACACCGCTGTTGCGTCACGCAAGGCAACATAAACGTGGCGCAAGGGGCTTGTAAATGTAATCTGCCCCCTAGTGTCTAGCATTACGCAGTTCTGTAAAGTACACTCATACATAATAGTTACTCAGGCCAATGAGACCACAAAATAGAAAACAAATAAGCATAGTAGCAACGCCACTGAGAAGGAGAGCAGTGCACCTGAAATGCACAGAAGATTTTGAAATATAATTTAACTACAATGTAATCGTCATCAGCGGCATTATTTGCTTGCTCCATGTAAAAAACAAACATTTGTAATACAACAACACAGAGCAGGAGAAAACATAGTAGTGAGTGATGAAATAGCTACTACTACTCACCAAGCCCAGGGATCTCCAAGCCGAGCTGGTCCAGCAGGTCGCGCTCCCGGTCCAGGAGGTCCGTCCAGCGGTGGGTGGCCTGGCTGTAGGTGCGCTGGACCCCGTAGAGGTGAGAAATGGCCCAGCACACCTTCTCCCACCGCTTCCGGCGCTCCCGCGATCCTGCCGCCTCCCGCGATGGTCCTGGGCAGGCGGCGCTGGACGAAGTAGACCTTCTTTGTTAAGAACAAGGGAACCCCATACAGTAGAACCTGGGGTAACAAAATGCTTTTTAAACGAAGTAGACCAGCGCGCCCACTTCCTCCGGGCTGAAGATCTCCCGTCGCGTCTCCTGCTCCCCCCTCAATCGACCGCATGCTGTCCTGACACGGGGTCCAGGACTCCTCCTCCCCGCCGCCGCTGCGGCCCTCAAGTGCCTGGGCAGCTTCACGGCGCCTGGCTTCACCATGGTCTGGGAAGGTAAGGTAGGAAGTAGAAAATTAAGAAGGAATAGGATAGGGAAGAAGAAAAGAAAAGAGTTTAAAAAAGTAGTTTAAAAGTAAAGAAAAATAGCAGAAAAGACAAAAATATACAGCTAGGAAAAGAGAGGGATAGATAAGAAGCAATATCGTTAAAAAAAAAACTGAAAACAAGCAAAGGATGGCATGGATAGCAAGAGGATTAAACACCATGCCCAGACACAGGAAATGAATGAAAAACAAGATGGCCGCCCGTTCACGAGCGCAAAAGTAAATTCGCACGAGATTTTCCTCGCGATCTCGTGCGAACTTGTACTCGCAATGCGCTCACTTCGCAAGATTATACATAGCGGGCGGAAACGGAAATACGTCACGCAAACAAAATGGCCGCGCCCGTACTTGACCTTGGGGTAAATTCGCGTGTTGCACTGCAATCGGCTCGCGAATACTGCAAAAAAACTCGCGAAACAACAAGCCGCAAAAAAAATATAAAGCTCATTCGCACGAATTGGCGGCTTCCGCGGTCGGTTTCGCACGACGCCGCGCCTCGCGAATAGCGCGAAAAAACCGAAAAACGATTTTTGCAAAAGCAAAAGCAATGAGCAGGTGCAAAAGGTCAACCTCATGATTTGTAACGATTCCATGTAGTGCTTCCTGAGGGGGCCCTCCAGAATTCGGTTGCCTGCTTGCAACTATTGTGTGACCCTGCTCTGACCTTAACTGTATGCCACAAAGGTCCTGATTTACAGCTAAGACAGCAGACAAGCAGGTGCCAGGCTGGAACTTCAAATTCAGTGACACATTAATTTGCCCCTAATTCATTATTGTCAGTTGGGGCAGGGCAGGTGTTGTTAATAAACTAACCCCAAATTAATTCATGTCAGTTCAAGCAGGGCAGGTGGGCTTGCTTTTTCCCCGCATCTTCTACAGTGATGATGAACCAGAGGGTGGCATTGATGTAACAGAGGGTGGCATGGGTCAATTTGGGTCAAAGAGAGGGTGGCAGTGGTGAAACAGAGGGTGCTGGGAGGCTGTGATGATGAACCAGATGTAGAAACAACATAGTCGCGACCGTTGCGAGCCGACAAGTAAGTTCGCAATTGCGAACTAGTACCAAATCCTCGCGAACTGGCAGAAACACTTGCGAACACACAAAAAAAAAATCTACAAATTCGCGAGAATTCGTGGTTTTTGCGGATTGCGAGTTCGCAAATCCGCAAAAATCGCGAACGCGAGATTCGCAAAATTCGCCCATACTTAGTCACGGCAGTGAAGTAGCAGCCGTACATGGGATCAAGGACGGGCCCACTTGTGGAGTCCATACAGGACTTGATTGTGTGCTTTCCGCACTACACTTCCCAGAAGCCTCATTGGAGCCTCCCATCGGCAGGTGAGTTATATGAAATTGGAGGAGTGTAGCGGGTGTGCACATCACTTCCGTTAAAGCCCCTGAAGAGAAGCAGATGGAGCTTCGAAACGCATCGGGCAGATCCATTACGGAGCGGCGTCTACAAGCGGATCCCCGTCCTCACCTACACATAAATAAAGCTGCTGCTCGCGTGCTACTCAAAGGTGGACAACCTGGGAGCGAGAATCTATATGCGGTAGTCCAGCCGCAGAGTATGCACCACCCCGTTAACGTGGGGGTCACGGCAGTGAAGTAGCAGCCGTACATGGGATTGAGGACGGGCCCACTTGTGGAGTCCATACAGGACTTGATTGTATGCTTTCCGCACTACACTTCCCAGAAGCCTCATTGGAGCCTCCCATCGGCGGGTGAGTTATATGAAATTGGAGGAGTGTAGCGGGTGCGCACACCGCTTCCGTTAAAGCCCCTGAAGAGAAGCAGATGGAGCTTCGAAACGCGTCGGGCAGATCCATTACGGAGCGGCGTCTACAAGCGGATCCCCGTCCTCACCTACACATAAATAAAGCTGCTGCTCGCGTGCTACTCAAAGGTGGACAACCTGGAAGCGAGAATCTATATGCGGCAGTCCAGCCGCAGAGTATGCACCACCCCGTTAACGTGGGGGTCACGGCAGTGAAGTAGCAGCCGTACATGGGATCGAGGACGGGCCCACTTGTGGAGTCCATACAGGACTTAATTGTGTGCTTTCCGCCCTACACTTCCCAGAAGCCTCAATGGAGCCTCCCATCGGCGGGTGAGTTATATGAAATTGGAGGAGTGTAGCGGGTGCGCACACCGCTTCCGTTAAAGCCCCTAAAGAGAAGCAGATGGAGCTTCGAAACGCGTCGGGCAGATCCATTACGGAGCAGCGTCTACAAGCGGATCCCCGTCCTCACCTACACATAAATAAAGCTGCTGCTCGCGTGCTACTCAAAGGTGGACAACCTGGGAGCGAGAATATATATATATATCTATCTATATATATTCACTGAAAAAAAGATAGGTTTCACACACGTTATAGTTAGGAATCAGCATTTTAAAAACCTTTGAAATTCACTGAAAAAACATAGGTTTCACACTAGTTATAGTTAGCTGGTCATTTTACTCATACAAAACCTATGAAATTCCCCCGTTATAGTTAGTTCAGCTAACTATAACTCGCGCACCTGCAATGCACTGCTGATGACGTCACATATTATATCACTCATGACAGGGTCAGTGACATCACTCATGACATCGCTGATGACATCTCAAATGACATCACTGATGACATCACTGATGACATCATCTAGTGGATGTGTGTCTTTCTGAAAAATAAATATTTTTTATGTATGTATATCTAAAGGTCGATGGAAGAATAAATGGGTAAGTAAGTGAATAAATGGATGACTTTTTTGTAAAATTGATTGTATAACTGACTGAATAATTGTATGTTACTGAATACATGGGTTAGTGAGTAATGTTTAAATATGTAAATAACTGTATCAGTCTCACACATTTTTTGAATAAGTGGCTGTATGGGTTGGTGAGTAGCCACATGAGTGTCTATATAGGTTATTAGTTGTTTTTTTGATTATCAGTATGAGTGTCTGAGTGTTTACAAGGTTTGATGGGGGATATTACTTAGTACATAGATGCATTAATGAGTTACTCGCTGTTTATATGTGTTTTGAAGACCGCATGTGTGCAGGGCTGTGTGGGTGGATGAGTGTGTGTATAGGCCTGTTAGTGAGTAATTGACTGTTTCAATACTGTCTTTATGACTAAGTACATATGTGTTAAACTACTATATGTGAGTTTTGGTGTATATAAGTGAGTGTACATGAGAGTTAGAGATATGAAGAGTTCTGTATAACTAAGTATGTGTTTCTATAAGTGATCATTTAAGAGAGTCAGTATGTGTATACTTGTGTGTATAACTGTATATGCAAGTAAATGGATGTTTGATAGTTTATTTGCATGTGTGAGTATGTGTGTAAGTAACTCTATGGATGCGTATCGGTGTGTCACGGGATGTATAGCTGTATGAATACATATGATGATTGAGTACATATATGAGTGACTATATAGAACTATTGGTGAATGAGTGGATATGGAAAAAGATGTTGGAATAGGTTGTTGTAACTGGTATTGGTATCTCCATTTTCTTGAAAAATTTTGTTTCTATTTTTGAATGTGTGTATCAAAGGTTATATTAGAGTGAAAGGAGGTCTGCCACTCTTTCACAAGGATTATGTCATCAGTGATGTCATTTGAGATGTCATCAGTGATGTCATGAGTGATATCACTGACCATGTCATGAGTGATGTAATATGTGACGTCATCAGCAGTGCATTGCGGGCGCGCAAGTTATAGTTAGATGAACTAACTATAATGGGGGAAATTTCATAGGTTTTGTATGAGTAAAATGACAAGCTAACTATAACTGGTGTGAAACCTATGGTTTTTTCAGTGAATTTCAAAGGTTTTTAAAATGCTAATTCCTAACTATAACGTGTGTGAAACCTATGTGTTTTTCAGTGAATTTGCAAGGTTTTTTAAATGCTAATTCCTAACTATAACTTTGCTGAAACCTATGGTTTTTTTCGGGGAATTCCAATGGTTTTGTAAATGATAATTTTTAAATGTAATAATTGTTATATTTTTTATACTGATTTACTACATTATTTTAAATGATGGTACGTTTGCAGAGGGGGAACTAATTCCCCTTGCATACTGAGGGTCCCTGTGGTCCAACTAGCCCACCTGGAACATCCAGTATGCGCCAGGGGGCTGCATTGCAGAGAGGTGTAATGAGGCCACACCCTTTTTTACACCTCTCTGCAACGCAGTCCCCGGGCGTGTTTGCAGAGGGGGAACTAATTCTCCTTGCATACTGGGGGTCCCTGGGGACCAACTAGCCCACCTGGAATCTCCAGTATGCGCCAGAGGGCTGCTTTGCAGAGAGTTGTAATGAGGCCATACCCTTTTTTACACCTCTCTGCAACGCAGCCCCCGGGCGTGTTTGCGGAGGGGGAACTAATTCTCCTTGCATACTGGGGGTCCCTGGGGACCAACTAGCCCACCTGGAATTTCCAGTATGCGCCAGGGGGCTGCTTTGCAGAGAGTTGTAATGAGGCCATACCCTTTTTGACACCTCTCTGCAACACAGCCCCCGGGCGCATTTGCAGAGAGGGAACTAATTCCCCTTGCATACTAGGGGTCCCTGGGGGCCAACTAGCCCACATGGAACCTCCAGTATGCGCTAGGGGGCTGCATTGCAGAGAGGTGTAATGAGGATATGCCTCTTTTTACACTTCTCTGCAATGCGGCCCCCTGGCGCGTTTTCAGAGGGGGAACTAATTCCCCTTGCATACTGGGGGTGCCTGGGGGTCAACTAGCCCACCAGGAGCCTCCAGCATGCACCAGCGGGCTGCGTTGCTTTGCCCCGGGGGCGTTGGTCCCCGGGGCAGTGTGTAGGGGATTGGGCACCCCCCACACTTCTTTATCACTATGCCCCCGCGATTTGTTCCCCCAGGGGGTAATTTGAAAAAAAAACATACCGGGTTTAAAAAAAATTCAAATTGGGCCTTGGGGTGTCCTTGTGGGGCCACCTAAGCAGGTCTAGGGGAGTTAGGGTGTTTCTACCATGCCCCCTTTTTGTGTTCTACACGTTTGTTTTTCTGCTTTTTTGTGCCTCGGTCTACTGAGCATAAGATGGCGGCCAACACTTCCTGGTTTGGAGTGTTGACAGCCAATGAGCATGCAGCTTTCTCGGAAAGGTACGCGCACGTTACGCATACAGTACACGTACGTACGCGGACCCGTGCGCGCACGGTACGTGCACCCCACGAAATTAAAAAATAAAATAAAACATTTTTTGGTTCTTGTGGCACCCCCTGAGCAGGCCTAGGGGGTCAGGGTGCTTCTACCCTGCCCCTTTTTTTGAGTTCTAGATGTTTGTTTTTGTGCTTTCTTGTGCCTCAGTCTACCGAGGCACAAAATGGTTGCCAACAACTTCTGTTTTGGAGTGTTGACAGACATTGGCAGCCAATCAGCATGCAGCTCACGCACGAGAAGGTCCGCGTACGTACGCGTACGTACGCGCACGGCACGGCACGCGGACCCTTGCGCGCATGTAGGCGGACTGGTACCCTTAGAGATATATATATTTATTTTCTTTTGATTTTCTCAGGAACTACTGGAGGGATTTACACCATTTAAGCAAAAGGGTGATCTGCAAACCGAACTCTACCTCCCTGCCAAATTTGGTGTAAATCTGTTCAGCCGTTTGGGCTGTAGCCATGTCTAATCGTCCTACGGAAAATAACATCAGGAAAACACGTTTTGGGCCCCCCCTTTTTTCTCAGCCCCCACTTGACAAATCCCCCCAAAACTTTCAGGGAAGGAGCGGAGCGGAGCAGGCCATATTCTTTGAGAAATTCACGAAGATTCATCAACCGGCGCCAAGGTTATTCCCAATAGAATGTTGTGGATTTCCTATAGAAACTAGGTCCTAACTATAACTACAGACTGGCGACCGCCAGTAGGTGATATATAAATATATGAATCACAAAGGCTTCTTTTGAAGCAGAAACGCGTCTCTCTAGTCGCAGGGTTGAGGGAGACCCAAGAAAATAAATAATGCTGTATCTTTATAGCCTGTGTGCGTGCCTTCTTCAATTGGAGTAGGACTGGGTGTTAATGTATATATCTATATAACATTAAACATTAAAAAATGAAGACAAATATAAAATATATTTACTAAAAATATTAAGTAAAAAACTAAAAATATATATTTATGTATACGGATAATATATATACAGAAAATATCAACTATAATATAAAATATAAACAAATATTAATAAGACATATATTTAAAAAATCTAAAATAAGTAGTCTGTGGAAAATGGTCATACTATTACCACTTCAGTCTGTGCAACAGTAGGAAAAGTGTTGGACTCTTAATGGGTAAAATGTACTATTCCCACTACAGACTGTGCAATAATAGGGAAAATGTTGGACTCTGGAGGGGTAACATTTCCTATTCCCACTCCAGTCTGTGCAACAGTAGGGAAAGCGTTGGACGCTGGAGGGGTAACATTTACTTTTCCCACTCTAGTCTGTACAATACTTAGTGGTGGACTTCTGAGGGGTTAAATGTACTATTCTCACCCAAGTCTGTGCAACATTATGGAAATCGTTGGACTCCGTAGAAGTAACATTTAATATTCCCACTCCAGTCTGGAAATAGTAGGAAAAGCATTGGACTCAGAAGTGGTAAAATGTATCACTCACACTCCAGTCTGTACAACAGGAAGGCAAGAGTCGGACTTCGGAGGGGTTACGTTTACAATTCCCACTCCAGTCTGTGCAACAGTAGGGAAAGTTTTGTTTTCAGGAGAGGTACAATTTACTTAACAGTAGAGAAAGTAGTACACTTCAAACACATGACATATTTCAATACCTTTATTAATTAAAAAATATATAAAAATCTTAATGTAAAAATTATATATATACATTTTAAAAACAATTAAATGTGCATATACATGTTTATAAATAATTAATATCAAATTTAAACAATTGCTATACATTGATAATGTCATTACATTCCCACAGTTTACTCCTTTAAACCTACCAACACACAATTAAATATATTTAAAATAAAAAAGTAGAACACGATTAACATATTGAGTAATCTATATATATAGAATATTATTAGCATCCTGTGACAAGATGAAAGATAGGATGCTCCATTAAAGACACTACACATTTTTTAAAACATGTTTTAAACATATTACACAAAACAGCTGTGAAACCTGACTACATTTTGTGTACCATGGATGAGTCAAATCTCTACACTAAAACAGTTGAACTGAAGGCCATCAAGGGTATAAAAAAGTGTTATTCCAAGTAAAGGTACAGGGAGTTATTAACAATATGCTAAAGCAAGTAATAGAAGTAGTTCCTACAGAAACAACTGCTCTGCAGCCAAAAGATAAAGTTAAAATGAATAATCACAGAATAAACCAAATGGATTCAACAGAAATACACATTGCAAATGATATTTCAAGAAAAAAGATACAATGAAACAAGATAACCATATAAAGGCACTATCAAGATTTGATTTTGTGAGATACAATTACATTAATGATCAAATCCTAAATTAAAGAAATTAACAAATAGACATTTGCATTTGATTGAGAAATCTGTGGAATTGTAAAGGTTATTTAAAGGGCCTCCACTGATCAAATGAAAACAGGGAGAAACACAAGGTATCCATTTGATGAAAATGAGAAGGACTAGACAGGATCACACATACATATTGAAATGTGAAAAAACTGACTTATTTGTGTCTTCATTGGTCATATTTACACATCTGTTAATAGGTGAAGTTATATATCACCACCATGACAGAACAAATATAACATTTCAAAACTTTGCTACATGTGGCATTAAGCAATTCTTGCCAATATGTGATTTACTATATTAGTGCTGCACAATTACTCTGGAGCAAAGAGCTATCCAATATCACATTGAGACATCTAAAGCCTTAGGGGGTAATGGATTTTGTTGACATGGAGTTCACAAGCACAATATCAGGTGCCTGAATTGATTAAACAGAGAATATTATGTGGAAATGTTAAATAAAAGTTATTCAGTAGAGAAATATTTTTGAATGGAATTATTGGATAGTCTGGACCTAACAAGTGTCAATGAAGCCCACAATTAAACGTGCTTCTTAGGAATTGTATATCGATATAAAGAAACAGCAATTGTTTGTCCATCATTTTTTAAATATGCAAGGCAAATACTGTGATGTACATATATTTAAATATGGGATAATATGAGAATTAAAGACCTGAACATGAAGTGAGATTTTCAAAACGTGCTTTAATAAACAGTGAATATTCACCATGACAAATGCAAGAGTGTCATGAGGTCTGGTTTTGCCAAGTGTAAGAGTCTTAGAGTCAATTCAGTGCTTTGATGTTGTTACATTCATGTAACTGAATCAGAAACATATAAATAATAAAGTTGATAAGCTAGCATGCATTTTGAATATTAAAAGAGATCAGTTTGAATACATGATATTTGTATTTTGAGGCCCTGTCTAATTCGGAGCCTGACAAGTCTTTCTTAGCCATCCCTGTGTTTCTTTATGAACTTTCTACAGTTTTACATATGAGTTGTCAGTCAAAGATATGCACATTTTCTATGTTTGAACCAGTGCTGTCCTAAAATCTTTCCACCTCCCACTGGTTGACAGAAAAAGAAATATTCTGAAACTCTTTCTCTCTGACTTTATGTGAGGTGGCAAGTTTTCTCTTCATTCCTGAAGATTTTCTCTTCAGGATCCAAGGACTTTTGCCTTTTCTCAAGTAAGGCCACCCAGGGCATCAAGTGGTGAGTGTACGAAAATTGGTTATTCGTTGCGGAGGTTGTGAGTCCTATCCAAGTATTAAGTCACAATATTTTTTATGAAGTCAAATAAACAGTTTCAATTATTAAAACCTGTGCTCAAACCCTGGTAGCTATGGCACAGACCAAAAAGACTTAACTTAGGAAAAGTTAAAATAGATTTTACAAAGCTAAAACTGTGGAACACACATCTGAATAAAAATCCCACAACTAATTTGTATCAATTCAAAAATAACAATACGAAACATTTCAAGACAGAAACAAACATCCAATAAGTGGAACTGGAGATATCATTTTTTAAAGTTTTAAGGTAAAACATGCCAAAATAAAGGGACAACCAGAAATTGACGGTCGCTGTTTACTTGAACCTAGGAGCATTTTCAATCTTCCCCTTACAATGAAATTAAAGACAGGAGGCTAAAGAGTGTTTAGAAATCTAAAGGACCGTCTTCTTGAGTCTTTCATTATCACTAAACTGTAAAAGGACAGGTCAACTTCAGACAGTTTTAGGTGAATGATGTTCCTTGACACTCCTAAACGTGTCCCTGCTTGGGTTGAGCTGGGTTGTACGTTCCTGCCAGGCCCATGCCATTTGTGTCTGCAATTAGAGTAGTATTTCACAACACATTCAAGCATGACTGGAAGGCCAACTGCAAACTGTCCAATGACAATTAGCCTGCAGTTTTTTCAAACAGGGAAAGTATAACTTTTCAAAAGTTATTTCTCTTGTATATTTATCAAAATTCCAAATTAGGCATCAAATTGTTTTTGATTAAATATTAAAAACAGTGTTTGAACCATCCCTGAAGCTTATTCCAAATCCATTATACAGAATTACTTATTAACTTGGCTTTACCTTTCTCTTGGTAGTCCATGCTACAGCTTAACATTGAAAATTGATTTTGGAGGCTAGTCACTCTAAGAACATGCAACCATTAAATTCTTACATGGTACACTCTTAAATACTAGGTAATCTAACTTATGGGCTACAAATCCTATTGAAGAGCCATATACCCAAAATTTAAAAGAAGGGTTGTCCTCCTGACAAAAAGTGGATTCTGACTGGTCGCCTACAGGTTTGCAACATCACAAAATAAAATGATGGACAGAGTGTTGAAACTTTTCAAACACTCATGCTCAGTCACATATCTGTGTTTAATACATTGTCATTTTGCCTTCCACGGCACCCCAGTTTGGACCTAGTCATATGCACATCAGTCTTGGCTCTGCTCCCCATGGGAACAGTCCAGCTCAAACTGGCAAGCCAGGTCCTCTCTGGTTTGGAAACAAGCATCCTGGTACTGGTTTCGGGGTGTCACCCTTTATCAGCCACACTGTTGCTGTAGTAGCTCTAAGAGGGAAGTGTATGCCCTATGGCACTGGATTCAAGCTAGCCTAACTGATGAGGGGTGATTCCTTGAAACACATCCCTGGGTGCTTAATTCCTCGGTCCAGTTAGAACCTGGCCTGGCACTCAAGGCTGAATTGTTCCCATGGGGAGTAGGGTCAAAACTGGTTTGTGTGTGGCTGGGTCCAAACTGAGGTGGCATGGTGAGCATCAACATAATGGATTTAACCCGGATCTGTGACTGGGGGTGAATGTTTGAAAATGTTTTGCTTTCCGTCCATCATCTTTTTGTGTTGTTATAGTCACCCTAAAAAGGAATGGTATGCCCGGACGTGGATCCCATGCTTACTATGCCACTGGATTCAAGCTAGCCTGACTGATCAGGAGTGATACTCTGAAACCAGTCCCAGCATGCTTGTTTTCCCGTCCAGGGAGGACCTAGCCTGGCAATTCAGGCTAGACTGTTCCCATGGGGAGCAGGGTCAAGACTGGTTTGTAAATATGTGAGTCCAAACTAAGGTGGCATGGTGAGAAAAAACTATGGATTTAAACCAGGTTTGTCTCTGGAGTGAATGTTTGAAAATGTTCAGCATTCCGTCCATCACCTTTTTGTATTGCAACAGGTTTGCAAGCTGCAGGACTCATGCTTAACCCCTTCGCTGCTCATGACGAGCTGAGCTCGTCATGAGGCACAGTTGAGCTGTGCTTATGACGAGCTGAGCTAGTCATGAACAATGGAGTTCACCAACAGTCAGCACAGGAGGGGAAAACCCCTAGCAGACAAGGTGTTAACAGCAGTGCTGATGCCATATTGTTTGTGTGGGTCTAGCTAATAACGAATGAATGTACTATAGTCCACAGTTGACTTGTAACATACTATGCCATTGGTTTATTTTTGTCCACATACACTGTGGCCTTACTGGAAAGTTAAATAGTCAAATCAAATCAATAAAGCTTTATTCGGTTGTAGGAAAAACAGCCATGAAAGCACAATATATTTGCAAATACATAGAAAATACAGTTAAAAATGTGAAGCCAGCTTGTGAAAATGTCATAATAATGACAAGTCCAATTTAGCACCATAGAATTCTCTCAATATTCCATCAATAAAAAGACAGACAAATAGTTGTCTTAAGATATGACTCCTAACAAGAGAACTTCAAAATGAGGTATATAAAGTGCTGGGTGCGTACACAGAGAAAAGACAATAATCTTAAAAACAGCAAGTTAAAAACAAATATAAAAATTCAATAGACCAAAATTAGTGCAAAACGCAGCAAATACAGGCTTTAACAGTTACAGAGAAACTCATGTTGGGAGAGGTGCAGCCCATGTTACTCCAGGTTCTGCCTATGCTTAATCCCTTCGATGCTCATGACGAGCTCAGCTCGTCATGAGACACAGTGGAGCTGTGCTCATGACGAGCTGAGCTCGTCATGACCGCACCCATTTTCATTAGGGCCCAGCACAGGAGAGGGATACCATCAGCAGCGATGGTGTTAACAACCAGTTTCAGGAATTTTACTATCAATTTGGCAAAAGGTTCAGCATCTAAAAATTGAAGGGCAAGAAATGCGGGGCGGCACCTGCATCGGCCCAAGACTTTTAAAATTGGTATAAGCCACTGTTTCCTCTGATCCTGATAGAATTTACAAAACAGTGTTGTATGGATCGTCGTTTGGGGAGAAATTCAATCACAGGGACAAGGTTGGAGGGATTTTTCCCAGATGTTAGTTTTGGGAAAAGTGACTAGATGGTGGAAAATGTTTAGTCTGAACCTGGTTAACAAGAATCTTTCATAGCCTGAGAAATTAAAAGTTAGATAAGGCTGGACCACCATCGTTGTTTGGAATTGTAGCGACTGTTGCACTGTAACTTTGGAGACCTCGCTAGACAGCCTTAGAGATTCTAAGTGAGCCAGACAAACCTTTTTAAACTGTTTTCTCGGTATTACAGCAATTAGGGTGGGGACAGATAGTATTGTAGCATGCCCAGGTCGCTAAGGAATTTCCTGATATGAGCAATCCATCCAATCTTATGTGCCTTATCTAGAAAAATACAGTCCTCTATGAACCCTTGGCAGAGAGTGGTTTCGCTAGACGACCAGATGCGATGCCATAAGAGAAGGGGTTGAAGCCTGATCAAATCTGTTAAATAAGACAAACCCACTTCCAGATGACATGGATAGGTCGACTTGCCCCGCGGGACTGCCAATAGAAATCTCAGAAAACTGTTTTCCACCCTTTGCACCTCCTCGACCTTGCCATATCCCCAAATACCAGCCACGTGTATTACGCTTGATATACATTTTGCCCTGTAGATTTCTAAGAGTTCTACCTTGGGTCATCTGCCTAATTTATTGGCAAAGTTAGCCAAGGCAGCTGTTGTTCTCGTGAAAGTAAGTTTCCTGGTTTCAATGGCATACTTCCAGGAGCATTTGTGATTGAATACAATGCCAGGATAAGGATTTGTGATTGTGCTCTCTAGTTTTTGATTTTCAATATACATGGCCTTAATGTTCTTAATCCTCGACCCAGTGGACATAACAAACGTTTTTTTAATGTTAACCTTCAAGTCGAGGTTGGCCATAAAAGTGTGATATTTCACGAGGGCACGCTATAATTCCATGGGGGTACGGGCTAAGATTACGGAGTCGTCTGCATAGAGTAGAACCGGTATTGGGCGATTGTTTATGGTGGGGAGGTCCTGGGCTTTTTCCAGGCCGTTGGTATATAGATTGAATAAAAACAGGGCCAGGACACAGCCCTGCCTTACCCCATGCTCTACGCCGAACGACTTTGTTAATTCACCCCCCAGGCCGTATCTAAATCTAGCTGCGGCGTCTGAATATAATTTGCACAAAAAAGTTAAAAGGGGCTTCTCTATTCCCATATCCGCTAAGATGGTCCACAGCTTGTTATGGTTAACGTAGTCAAATGCTGCTGAGAGATCGACGTATGCCATATAAAGAGCCCCCCCTTTAGCGTTTACATATTTGCCTATTAATAGAGATAGGTTGAGGGCTTGCTCTATTGTTCCTAGGCCCTCACGAAACCCAAATTGCAGGTCAGATAGGGCTTTATTGTCTGATGCCCACTGCTGGAGGCGCTCTAAAATAACGCGGCCAGCCACTTTCCCCAGTGAATCCAACAGGGAAATAGGCCGGTAGCAAGATGGTGATTTGCGGTCCCCTTTTTTAAAGATGGGTACGAGAATTGATTGGGACCACGAGTCAATAAGTCGCGGGGCAGAGGATGCTTGAAGAACCCTACTTAAAATTGGCGACCATAGATCCATGTTGAATTTAAAGATATCAATTGGAACCCCATTGGGGCCTGGCGCTTTACCATTTTTACTGGCCATCAGGGCGAGCTCCACCTCCTCATGTGATATATAGATAGACAACGGAAAATGTGTTGAATTTGACCCGGCTAGAATCGATTGTGTTGCGGTTGAAGGGAGGCTGAATATCCGCTCAAAATAGTCAACCCACAGCTGTTCATCATTTGCAACATCAATGCTGGGATTAGCCGTTGTGTCTGATGGAAAAGGGGACTTCACAACCTTCCAGAAGGCGGCGCTGTCCCTCAGGGTACATGATCTATGCAGTTGATCCTAAAGATCTTTTTTCAGGTTATTCTTCCTGAATTTTAGAGCCTGATTGTAGTTCTTCCTGAGAGCTGCAATTTCCTTAGTGATTCTATCCTTTTTATTTAAGGCTGCTTTAGGTTCTGATAGGCTTTTGTGCAGGAACTGCTAAACGATCCCCTAGTTCTAATTTTGCCAGTTTTCACATTAACAAATAGAATTTCCTTTATTGATGTTATCAATATTGCAAAATTTGCCACAATTCCCTCGCTGGTAGTGGTTGGGTCAAGACATTTATCAATCACTGGTCTTAGATTTGAAACCAGTCTTGCTGTAATGGCCAGCAGATCCACTTTTCCCACCTTAATGAGTAGCCATTTAATCTATCTATTGTTAGGTTATTTTGCCTTAAGATCGTCTTGATGTTAAAACTCTCACGTTTCTTGGTGAGGTTTAAGGTGATACAGTTTGGGTACTGGTCGCTGTTAGTGATATCATGAGTTTTACAATTAAGTCATTCTTTTCCCGCTGTCACTGAAATAAAAATAAAGTCAATTGCACTTGGCCTGCCTCTACCGTTAAAAGTAGGTAAAACCGGTATTGGAGGATTCAACCAGATCGTTAGCAAGGGTAAGATCTAAGCCACACACGGTTTCGTTCAGGCAGTGCCCGACTAAGGTGTGGGGAAAATGGGTTACCGGGTCGCCGTTTTCATCCACAATGCCACAGACTGTATTTGTGCTCTGCTTGCAAAGAGTTTGATTAAAGTCCCCGCCCCAAATTATGGCCAACTCCTTATGTACATTATTAGATAGTTAATGGAAGCATGAGTGTATTTCCTTTATAGCTTTTAATGATTCGTCCACAGGGAGGTTGTTATAAAAATGTACAATTACAAAGGCGTTGGTGGTATTCTGATGAAGAATAAGTATTTGGACATTTAAATCCAATTTAATAAGGACTATACTTGCGAATTGGAGGATATTGGATACAAAAATAGTCAATCCACCTTTTGCTCTACCAGAGGGAGAAGGTAGTGCTGGGGAGAAAAACGTTTTATAGCCCTCAATGTGTAATTCGGATGGCGCCCATGTTTCCTGTAGACATAAAATGCTAAAGTTGTGAACGAAATCAAGCCAGATGCCATTCGCAACCTTTACACGCAGACCAGCAACATTCCAGAATAGTATTTTCAGGAATGGATCGTCCTTGTTTATTACAAGTTCGGGGTCCATTCCCGTGGTTTCTTCATAGTAGCTAACCTGGGTGATATTGGGAGAAGCTTCTTCGTTCATAGCACCATCATGGTCCGAATTATCTAAGTATACACAAGGGGTAGATGTGTTGGTCATAGTGTTAAAAGACAGACCCTCAGGCTGAAGTCAATCAACCCTTTAGAGTCCGGAGAGCTTATCGAAATAATTAAAAGTCGAGATGTTGTATCTGATTCTAGTCCCTGACGTCAGTTCGGCGTTTGCTAACCCCCTGTGACACATAGTTGTTAGTGAAGGGGGAAATTGGGGTTAGAAAAAACTCAGGTCCCTAGTATGGATTTCGCTCTCACCGAACTGAGCAGGCCAATTGCATATATATTGGACCACCCGCCTGTCCCTAAAATTGATGATAATACAGTCCTCCAGGAGATCCTTTCTTCTATGGCCCAGCCAGCTTAACCTTCTCGCAAATTGTATTTCCCCAGATGTATCAAACGGGAGTGGCTTGTTCTTGTCAGTGTTCGGTTTTATTTCTTAGCTCAGGATAGGTTTCTGATTTTTCTTGGGCAGCTCCGGGACACCAACTAGCACTACGGTATATGGTGATGAGTGTGGGGGTAGATCGATGTGTGGAAATAACCTCTTTGGTTTAGCAGTCAGGGAAGAATCCTTGGCTGCGCAGAGGTTATTAGCCTTGCGCAAGACACCCTCCCCTCTTTCCAACTCCTTAGCTTCAGCCGCCCTCGGAGCCCTCTGAGAACGCCTACCCATGTTTTCAGTGGTCTTCATTGTTTGAGCAACTAGGGACCTACAGTCAGTTGATGGCTGGATAGTGTTATTGGTACCAGTTTTTTGGGCTCTAGGGCGCGGTTGTGGAACAGTAGCCTTTGTGTGTGCTCTATCCGTTGGTTGCCCTGGGGTAGTGGGGCTGTTTTTCATTACATGCTCCAGGCAATCTATTTCTTCGCCTATGCGCTTTACCCTTTCCAGGAGTGGTGCCATTAAGGATTTCATGAGAAGTTCAATTTTATCCAAAAGTCCCTCGCTGTGTAAGGGGAAAGGTGGAAGAGTAACTGTTTTTTCTGTATTTAAGACGTGAGGACCTCTATCATTGGTTGAGGTGGATACAGTATCGGATACATTATTATTAACATTTTCCCTTTTATTACATTGTGTTTAGCAGCAGCTTTGTTTTGTTTAAAGCCACCTACGTTCCCCTTAACGTTTTTTACAGTTAGGCCTTCCCTGTTAGTGCGTTTTGACTTACGCCTAGCCTTGTGCCCTCTGGTTGTTACCCGCGGGCTGTCACTATTTACACTCAGCGGCGAGGCAGAGACCAAGATTGGACTTAGTGGCGTGTCACAGGACCCATTAGCTATAGGATCCTCTACCTGAGGAGGAGGATCGGGAATAGCCTCATTTAGGAAAGTAGTGGAACAGAGCAATAGGTAGCCAATGCTACAAAACATATTTCACTTTAAATTTTAATATCAATACATTTCAATACATTTCTAAAAAACCTTTGGATATCAAACAAGAGATAAAAAGAAGATAAAAGGGAGCGAGATTCATCGAAATAAAAAAAAAAGCCAATGCAAAATCCACAATTTATAAAGTTCAACTGCAAAGTGCAAAACTGCAATAAAGTGCTACTGCAAAGTGCAAAAGGTATAATAAAGTGCAATCTTAAAAGTGCTTAATGCAAGCTAGTGCAAATCAGCAAAAGATGTTAATAAAGTGCAAATGCATTCATAGATGAAAAGGCTGTTAATAATGAAAAAACTTTTATTATCTGATCTCGATTTTCTTTTCAAATCATCCTCCCTTCAATTGTTCTAGATCCCCAAAATATTTCCAATTCTTTTCAAATCTCCCGATGGCTCCCACTCTGCCAGCATAGGCTTTTTCAAAAAGACAGGTTCTCCTCATTTTGTTAAACCATTTTAATTGTGATGTGATCTCCCTGGATTTCCAGTTTTGAAGTATTAAAGATCGAACAATAGCCCAAGATATAAATATAAATACTTCTTCAGCTTTATTAAACCTACTCCTATCCTTGCATATACCGAACAGGGCCACTTCTACCACTGGCAGAAATGTTTTCCCAATCGCCTGTTCGATATCTGCAAACATCCCCTTCCAAAAAGATTCTAGCTGCGGACAAGCGAAGAAAATATGAGTCGAGGGGTTTATTTTCTCCAAATGTCTGTCTACTAATGCGGTTTGTCCAGAGCAATGAAGCATCTTGTACCAATGTCCTATACCTTTATTTTTTCCTCCGTAAAGGGCTGTTAACAAGACATTAGGAGAATTAAGCAGGCCACTTATCTCTTTTCTAATGAAATAGACAATCTGTATATATTAAAAAAAAGTTGGTCGCCTGGGATTATTCGTTCTAGCTAACACCTCCTGCCAGCTAATTACCCTATTTTGGACTACCAGATGTCTCAGCTCGCGGAACCCGCAAAGTTCCCAATTTTATATGTGGTTTAAACTTACTTGGAGACCTATTTGAATACATTCAATTAAACTTAAATAATGGGAGCCAGCTGAACCATGTTTTTTAAAAAGGAGCGACAATCTTGACGCATATTCTCTTAGCGTCTTGTATCTTGACCTCTTTGGAAACTTTGCAGTTTTCAAAAAAATTGGAATTTGAGAACCTGCCTCTTGTAGCATCTTTTCAAGAAAAAAGTTATCTCTTGTCTGATTAATCCTGAGTAATCCTGCCACTATATAAAAAAATGCAGCTTCATACTAGATCCTTAAATGGGGTAGAGCCAAACCTCCTTGATCACGGGTAGCTTGACTCTCAAAGCTTTATTGCCCCAGATAAATCCTCTCAGCATTGTTACCAGCTCTTTAAAGAAACCTAAATTAATTTTAATGGGAACATTGCTGAACATAAATATAAGCAGGAGCAGCACTGACATTTTGATCAATGATAACTTGCCTATAACTTATAAAGGAAGTAAAAGCCATTGATATAGAAGGTTCCCAATTTTGATCTTCATTCTAGTATAATTCAGGACAAAAAGCGTATCATATTTGCAAGTCACGAACATACCCAGGTATCTAATTGGGTCGCTTCTTGCAGCTTGGGCCTGCAAATAAATTGGAAGAAAATGTAAATTGGTGTTCAAAGCAAGGACCTCGGTTTTTTTGGCATTTATTTTATAGCCCCTATCTTTTCATAGTCCTTGAGCTCTTTCATTAGGTTCTCAATATTTTGTTTTTTAGGTATTAAATAAAGGATCATATCATCGGCAAACAGCTTTAGCTTTGACATACCGATGATGGGGGGCTGAATAGCCACTTTATCCCTGATCTTTACCACTAGAGGCTCAATAAAGAAAGTGAAGAGCAAAGGGGACAACGGGCAGCCCTGCCTTGTTCCCCGATTTACCTTAATCTTCCCGGCCTGGTTTGCATTAATTATTACTTGAGCCGATGCTCCCTCATGTATATTATGTAACATCTCAATAATTAAGACCGGGAATCCAAATTGGCCGAGAGAATAAAACAGTGCTGCCCAGTTGACCAAGTCAAACGCCTTTTCTGCGTCGACCATTAAAATACAAGCTGGAATTGAATTAATATTAAAATATTCCAATGCCTGTATTAGGAACTCAGTGTTTGCTGCCATGTAGCGTCCTGCAATAAACCTAGTCTGATCTTGGTGGATTACTTCCTGGGCTGCGAGTACAAATCTTTCCGCCCACATTTTCATGAGGATTTTATAATCCGAATTTAAGAAGCTAATTGGCCTGTATGAATTCACATCATTTTGGTTTTTATCTTTTTTAACAAAACATATAATTGTGGATTCTTTAAAATCCACAGGGACATGCCCACCTAATCTAATATAATTAAATAGCTTTTTCAAGAGTGTTACTAGTTCTTTAAAAAAAAACTTTTAGAATTCAATTGGGTACCCATCCTGTCCGCAAGCCTTTGCCCCGGATGCTGCCTTTATACATTCTTGTATTTCAGAAGTACTTATTTTGAGCCCGATTTGATTAACCCGATTTTCTGAAATTCTGGGGATCTCTATATTTGCAAAATATTCCTGGATCATTTCTTCCTCTACCTGGTATTCTGTAGAGTAAATTTTTTCGAAATGGTCCAGGAAGATCCTTGAGATCTTGTCACCATCTACCTCCTCCAGTCCACTCTGAGGGTCTCGGATTTTTACTATCATTGATGACTCCTGCCTCTTTCTCTCAGAGGTAGCCAGTAATTTCCCCACCAACTGGCTGTCTTCGTAGACCTTTTGCTGGAAGGCTTTCGAGCTATTTATCTCCTCCACAATAAAAAAATCCTGTAAAAGTGCTTTAGCCTGCTGTAATTGAATCGAGTGCTGTTGGAACTGTAGGGCATATACCTTCTCTACGGCTGACTGTAGCTTAGATATTTTTAGCTCAATTTCATTCGCCTGGGCACTAGTATACGCGATATTCTGGCCGCGTGCTGCTGCTTTAAATCCGCCTCATACTGAAAAGGGTTCAGCTGTAGTATCATTCATTTAAAAAAATTCTGTAATCCACTCTCTGAATCCTGAAACCCAATCTTGATTTTGGAGCAGGGTACGATACAGCTGCCACCTGGGACGCTCCCCATCCCCCCGTCCAACTACTAGCTCAAGTTTGGATCTGCCGTTATCAGAAAACGGATTGCATCCAATCAGAGTTTTTGAGATCTGAAGAGATCTAGATATAAAAAATAAATCTATTCTGGATGCAGTCCGAAACCGGTGGGAATAGCATGTAAAAGATTCTTTTTCTACGTTCCTGCAGCGCCAGGGATCACATAATTGATATTCAAGTAAGAGCGCATCAAAAAAACAATTTGTTTTAGGTTTTAACTGCTTCTTTTTCTTATTAGAAGTGCCCCTTATCAAATCTTGAATATAGTTAAAGTCCCCTCCTAGAATAATCTGCCCTGGGGCTCCCCTTAAAAATTCATAAATATCTGTCAACCCAGAAATATCATCAAGGATGAGTCCGTAATAGTTCACAAAATGTATTACTTTCTCTTGCAATTTTGCCAACAACCCATAGCCACATCCCCTTGGAATCTCTTTGAACCTGTAAAAATTCCAAGGGCAGATCCCTCGAAAAGTAAATAGCGACCCCTCTCTAGGCCAACCCTGCTAATGAAAAAAAAACATGAGAGAAGTATCTCGGGATAAACAACTTAGGGGCATTAGACTTTAAATGTGTCTCCTGAAAATAGACCACCTGGGATTTAAGAGATATTACCCGTTTCAAAAGAGCCCCGTACTTCTGTTTATTTAACATTCCATTAGCATTAATTGACAGGATATTGCATGTATTAAATTTCATCTAAAAAAGATCTTTTCCTTGTTAAGTACCTACCATTAAAAATTGAAAAAATGCTATACCTAATGCACATGTCCCTTTTTACTGCATTTACCCCCCCCCCCACCCTTCCCGGGAATGTGGAAACTCCCTTCCCTTCCACGCTGACCACATTCCTCCCACTTCTTCTGTTCTGGGCGTCCTCTTGTTACACCCTGAGTGACCTGTTAATCTGGGGCCGCCCCATTCTTACTAATATATTACAATTAACGCTAGACATTGCTCCTCTTTTACCCCCCAAAAGGGGAAAGAAAACTAAAGAAAAAGAACAACTCAGAAAGAGTAAAGCATTGCAAACCATGGGTTAATTTTTCAGGCCCTGGCCCCTGAAGAAGCGATTGTGCCTCTTCTAAGTCAGTAAACAAGAAAAATGTTCCCTTGACCAAGACCTTCAACTTAGATTGCTGTGCAATCGAGGCTTGGGCGCCACTTACTTTAAGTAGATGTAAAATTTTAACAAATTTTTTTCTCCTTCTTGCGGCTGTGCTGTCATGTCAGAAAGTATCCTACATTTTGTTGTTTCTGACAACAAATAGGCTCTAGAAAGAATCCTCTCCTTAATCCTATCATCAGCAACATTCAGTAAAATAGTTCTTGGAAATGTTGAATTTGCAAAGCGCTGTGCTGGGACCCGATGAGCCCTTGTTATAGTCAAATCCCCCTCAAATTCAGGTAGAACTGTTTGCTGATTAAAAGAATTGACCCACTGAATAGTGTCAGAGCCTTCTGTTCCTTCCGGAACCCCTACAATCCTTAGATTTGATCTTCTAGAGTGGTTTTCAAGCTCCTCCAGCTTGTTTTCAAGAGAGTTTTTCTTCTTGGCTGCCTCTCTAGCTTCCCCCCTGACCAGGTTCATTTGATCTTCAAGGGCAGAGATCCTTGCCTCTGCCTCCTGTAGCCTAATAGGGAGCACCAGCATTGACTCCTTAAATTTGTCCATCCTTGAATGACGGCATTTGTCAGGCTTATGGGGAGCACGTAGAGACTTTGGCCGTCGTTCCCGGATCCACATTAATTGGAGGTAGAGATATTGATGCAATTTATACACGGATCCTGACCGCGCTAATCAATGTATGCGTGGTGTGCCTCTTATGAGACGGAGTGCTGACCCCTCCCTTGTTGGGGGCGGTCCCTGTGATACTTTCCACTCTTCTGGCTTTTAGCCTTAGTACCCATGTCCTGATGAAGCCTTAATCATCTGGCTGAAACGCGACCGCAACTGCTTCGACACCTTGTCCTTGAAAGGAGTCCCCATTATATTTCAACTAAATTTGAGTGCCTCTTTTGCACCGTAATAATCACTGGTTGTGTAGAGAAGTTAGTTCTCAGGTGCACTGTGTGGGACTACCTACTGTTGATGTAGTTCACTCGAAGTTAGGAGTGGATATAAGTACAAGTTGTGTATTTTTTCCTTTCTTTAGGGTACATAGATATATACATAGATATGTATTTTTTTGATAGATTGAAATATTTGTACAGTTTATGTTTGAGATATGTATATTGTGTATATGTTGGAATGTTTTATATAGACTGTGTGTTTTGTATTACCAGTATCTGAGCCATTCTTGCTGTTCCCATATATGTTAAAATGAATTACTACAGACAAATGCTATTAGTAATTTGCAGGCAACAAGATAATGAATCATTTCTTGTATGTAATTAAAAAGTGTGATTAATCTCTTTAGTACCCCCTTGTTCTACCTTTTCATCCTTGGATGTTCCCTGCTCAGGTACGGGAGGGTTATGTGGGGAGAACCCCTAACCATTGTTTTCATCCTTGAATGTAAGGCAGCTATCTCCACTTGCTGATTATTCTTTTTTTCACGGATCTCATCAAGGATCAAATTCAGCATTTCACGGATATCTAGCTGATATCTCGCCTCAGATCCCGGGAGGCTGACTTTTCCTGCCAATAGATCTATGTTGGTACTCATATTTCTCTCATTAGGAGTCTGCTGCACATCTTCTCCCTTTACTCCTTCTAGCCCAAATACTCCGCTTTGTATACTCGGTATTTGAGAAGAATATTGCACAGAATCCCCCTCATCTACCATCTTATTTGTGAAAATTAGGAGAGATTGCTGTAGGGATGAGAGCATAGGTTCAGGTCCCTGTTCATGGCAATGCGTCTTAGTCGTTTTTGTCAGGCCAGACTCTTTGGACAGTGTCATGTTAGCTGGCGTGGCAGCAGGAATTGGGGCTATAGGGGATTGTGAGGGGAGAGACTTTGGAGTGGTTTTCTTTGCAAAGAGTGGATAATCCTTTATCTCCTTTCCTCCAATACCACTCTTATTTTTCCCCTCTCCAACTTGAGCTGGTGTTTCTGAAGCAAATACCAAGGTAGAAGCTGGCACTTCTGCCTCTAATTTGGATTGCACAGTTATATTTAAAGTGTTTTCCCGATCCACAGCTGCCTTCTTCGGCTCTGTAACTTGCAGAGAGGTAGAAAGAGGGGTAGCTCATCTTCAGAGGACTCAAGCATGGTATCCTCAGCCGAGTTCTCTTCCCTATTTTTATCTTTATTCTTATCATTATCCTTGGCTGTTTTTCGTGACGCCTTCCTGGCTAAGGCAAAGCGGGTCTTTGTTTTCTGGCGGGCAGCCAATTCAGCTTTACTAGGCTTTATAGACTCTTCTCCCTCCTTCTGCGGCGTGCCCATTATCCCCTTTAATTTAACAAGAAAAAAAAACCTTTCTCTCCTCGCAGTTTTTCTTTTATATTTTATATTTCTGCCAGCCGTTACTCACAGTGTAAATATGTTCCTAGATACCTTATCCAGCCACTGCAGCAGCAACAGCAACTTCTTGTATCTTCTTCCTGAGTCTAACAAGTAGAAAGTTGACTCTGCTGCCCCTGCCCCGTCTTCAGGGCTTAATAGACTCAGAGCCCCCACCTCAGCTTCAGCACTGGCAGAAATTCAGTCAGCAGCTTCTTCAGCAGTTTCTTTGCGTTTCTTCGCGTCCTCAAACACTCCTGCCCTTGCGGAATAACATTCTCGGGAACCGCATACAAGCCACAAGCAGCAAGCAACAAGCCACGAGCAAGCCGTAGAATCCGTAAAAGCTGTGTTTTTTGATTCAGCAACAGCTTCACGGATAAATTGAAGCACCCCCAGCTTCTCACTCAGTTCTCGGGATGCCGGTGCCTCGGCCCCGTAAAAAATCTGCACAACGCCGTAGAAGCAGGATCAAAGATGCAGTAGCAGTCTGTTAGCTAGCGTTTCTCTGCCACCATTCCAGGGGCGGGGCCCCAGGTCACGGGTCACAGGAGGCTACACGGAGGCATGGTACTCCGTAGCCATCCAGTCGTACCTGAAGGTAATACTCATTGTCCTGTATACAACGATTGCTATATGTATTAAACAACTTTTTTTTACACTGGTTACTAGTTCAAAGAGAGCCTATTAAGCATAAGAGACTATGGAAGCACCAGTTCACAAACCCAATGGGGGTGGCCCGACCCGGCTTCTCCCGGCCACTAAAGGTCACAAACAGTCCTGGCCCTGTCCCGGGCTTCTCCCAGGACGCTCCTGCGCAGCAGATACAATAATTGGTTAAGTAGCTGCAGGTGATGGTGGGCGTTGCTCAGGTGAGAGCTCAGCCAAGGTACTCCTGGGACATGGAGTCCCTCCAGCGATCAGGGCGGGTTCACAGGTCTTTCGAGCACTCAGCGCCCACCTTACTCCCACAGTCGTTTCACGCCCAACAGTGTCCAGGGCAGAGATCCGTCAATAATGCACAATACAGCTACGAAGCGGCACCCGCGATAACGGGTGTGGCGAGTTGTTAAATAGCTGCAGGCGATGGTGGGCGTTGCTCAGGTGAGTGCTCAGCCAAGGTACTTCTGGGTCATGGAGTCCCACCAGTGATCAGGGCGGGTTCACAGGTCTTTCGAGCGCCCAGCGCCCACCTTACTCCCACAGTCGTTTCACGCCCAGCAGCCCAACAGTGTCCAGGGCAGAGATAACGTCAATAATGCACAACACAGCTACGAAGCGGCAAATAGTCAATTTTACAATGTTTTAGTGGTCAGAGCACATGCACTGGGGACTAAACAGGAGTGCTCCAGTGTACAGAGGGAAAAAATTGCTGCATCACTCTACAAACAACATGGCAACTACACAAAAAGGCACATTCTCATACTGCCCTCACCCAGGCTAAAGGTGAGGAGCGACTCAACAGTTCGCTTGTCAATTCTCAGTGATGGATCAGAAAAGCCATCTGCACTGGTGTGGACAGTTCGAGACTCAAATCCTACTCTCATGTCCACTCACTTTGTAGGGAGAGGGGCCACTTCAACAGCCTTGTGCCTTCCCTTTTGTTTGACATTAACAGAACTGCCAAACTATCAATCTCAGCCCTAGACACTAACCTACCCCATAGAAAACCCTTCTCATTTGCAGGCCACTAGGGCCTGAGGTCACTAAGGCTGCCTAGGTTTCCCAGAGTGGGTGGGGGGATAAACCTTCAGGCTGCAGACACTATGTTTTCCACTTTCAATTCTACAGTGTTAGGGTTGACATCATGAGACTTCATACTGCCCTGGTAAACCAGTATATCTAGGGTAGACACAGTCACCCTCAAGGAAAAACACACCGTATCAAGCAGTGGTCTGCCCGTTCAAGGTTTTCTGTCTGCAAGGCTGTACAGGCAGTACATCCAGGACAAAAGGACCCTCACTGGTGCTAGTATTTTGGTCTTTTATTGTCACAGAAGATAAAGCTGGCCCACAGGTCTCCCCACTGCAGGTGGCACCCACCTGCTACCCCTTACAGTACCTTTCGGTCTTTTTACACTGCCCTTTGGGACAGTACTGATAAAGATGTGCGGTTGGCCAATCTGGATTCTCCCACCAACTGGATTCCATACTGCATGTGGTGGATTGAACTACTTGGGCAAGTATGGATGTACAACTACCTTTCTCTGGGAAGCAACTCCTGTACATTTTACGGAGACACTGGCCACAGGGGGTTAAATTAACCTCCCATGGATTTTCCTTACTCTACAAAACTTTCTTGTCAGATACTGTTCTGGGGAAACCAGCCTTTCCAACACCTGCCAGGGACTGCCTGTCATAGGTATCCTGCAGAGCAGGGACTGCAACCCTATTCACTATGGCCTCTTGGTTGTGGATCCAACCACCCTTCAGGATCACTAACTTGCCTTCTGATTCCAGCTCCCAAATAGGGGGTACTAAGACATGATCTCTTCCCCCTCTTGTTAATATTTCTCCCACAGTGCTACACTGGCCTCCCCTGTAGAGTGTCGACTTGTGAGCACATTCTTCTTGGGGAAGAGGAATCATCCCTCTTGTTCCATGTTTGTAGACAGCCAAAACACCTGCACTTCCCAAAGAATCACAGGTAGCTGCTTCCCAAAAGTAGCTTGGCACTCTTTCCCCTTGTCAGAATATTGGGAACGCAAAGTATGTCTTTTGAGCCTAGCTGCTCACCTCCTTTCCCTGCTGAGGTCCTGATTGCACCTTCTTCTAATCACACACTGGGACTTTTTAGATAACCTTGAACATACCCACAAGTCAGCTGCCGTTCTCAGCTTTCTGGGGTCAGTCAGGTGGGAGAACACTTGTTGCTGGTGCAACTCGGAAGACCCATTCTCAAGACGGACTCCCTCAAAATCAAAAAAGTATCCACTTCACTGTGCTTCACTTCTCTACTGTTTTTAATGACATTTCTGTGAACTCCTATAAAGACTGTTGTGACTCCTTGTATGTGTATATTAACGTATTGCATCCATCAGGAGTGAGACCAAACGTCTTTACTAGTGAATCCTTGGTATTTGGGTAGGACTATTTTAACTCACACTCTAGGGACAGTGTGTCCATGGATCCGCACCAACTCCTACAACATGCTCTCTCATAAGCAAACTATTTATAAATGTCACCCCCTACCACAAAGCTGGCACCGTCCCCTAAAGAAGGTGGCTGAGTTGGATGAACTCTCTATGCACATCTCAACTCTGTTTTTTTCATCTTCTTTGTGCTGTACCACACCCAACTTGGCCTTCCACCCCTCCAAGGCCAGGTCTGTCTCTTCCAGTGTCATGTTCATTTTCTCCAGGGCAATGCAAGGCAGCTTAACCTGCTTCTTTCTCTTACTGCATGTTCTGGAGCTCCCGCTGACAGACTACTACCTGTGATAGAGGTCAAGCTGTGGGTTCCCTCAGTCCCAGCCCTGGAAAGGTCCAAAAAAATATTCAATCTTCACACATGTTATCCTCAATCTCCTCTTGCTCTCCTTCATGTTCCTCTGAAATTGTCTATTGCTCGCATTACTCTTTCCTGGCCTTGAGGAATTTGTGAAAATCTTCCTTTTTGGAATCTCTGATCCACTTCATCCACTCTATTTGTAAAAGGTTCTCAGTGCTTCCGTGCAAAGGCTCTCCATTGGATCCAGCTGCTCCGCCATGGTCCACACAAACCCAAGGTGCAAACATTGGAATAAAAAATAAATTTTGAAAAATCAAAAATGACCCAATCAAGACTGTGTGCCAATTATAATTCAAACATCCATTTTTGCTTTCATTATTGGGCAATTTATAATTTCAACAAAATTGAGCAGTGTCTACTACACACACATTCTAGATCCTACCATTAAACACCAAAGTAAGAAAACTGATTTTTCTTTGGGGATATGTGGGTCTTTTCCAAATAAAAAACTCCCAAAATCCTGTAAGATCAAACACACAGTTTCAATAGGTTAAACCGAGGCTCAATCCCTGATAGCTATGGAACAGAGCAGATGGTCTTAATTTAGTAATCAGAAAGTTAATACGTAATTCAATAAAAATCACACAACCAATTTTGAAAACAACGGCAACATGCAATTAGAAAAATGCACCAAAACGACATAAATCCAATAAGGGAAACGTAAGATATAAATGTGGAAAGTTTTATGGCAAAAAGCGCCAGGAAAAAGTAAAACACAAATGAGAAATCACTGTTCATAATTGACCAGGACCATGGTGCAATTTCGGGACACCCATGATGGAGCTCAAAGAGGGTCACTCTGGTCACATTTTTTATGTTCTGGCTTAGTCTTTTTTATGAAAATCATAATCCTCAGTAATGTTGAAGGATTTAGTGATCAAAGTCCTCTTGAAGCAGGATAGACTTTGGGCAAGGTCAGGCTGAAGCCAATGGTTTTTGGGTGAAAAGCTTTAAGTGGAAGAAATGCAAAATTAATGGCTGCAAAAGTCCTCATGTCTGGTGGAAACATTTTGCTCCCATGGACAGTCTTTTTTATGGAGATCAAAATGCTCCAGTGGGGCAAGGCTGAAGGTGTATTTGATGAAGTCACTTTGAAAATGTAAACCTTTGACACCAGGCCCCACTGAGACTCTTGAGGTCTTGAAAATTCAAACTTTTTTCAAGTTCCAACTTTCCAGAAATTCTGGATGGTTCTTCTTAGGCGTTTCTAAGGCTTAGGACACCAGGGACAATACGTTTTTAGCCGGGGCACACTCCAGCAAAGGCTACCAGTTGAAAGTATCCCAGTTGAAAGTATCCCAAGGCTCACTCAAGAAAAATGGCATCTTGTAGCTTGTTATGGCCTTGTAGCCCCACAGCAGGTCAGCCAACTGACCTCTGGAGTCTATTACTTAGCCCTGGGTACAAGGAGGAGCAGGTCCAGACCCTCAGGTCTCATAACAGTCTACAGACAGCAGGTCCAGTCCTCCTCTGCTATGACCCAGGTCCAGAAAGTGTTCTGAGATACTGGGATGAGGTGCTACTTTTTTCCATTCACTAGCAAGGGGGTGGGGTAAATTCTACATGATACCTGACTAATGGGCAAACAGTTCTCAAAGACAAACGTTCCCACTTTTGCAACACATCATATTTTCCACACTGCAGAATGTCTCACAGTACACTATTTTCATTAAAATCAATCATGTGGCACACAAAGGGGTATGCTTAAGTTAATGAGGAATCCCCCCGCCCCCCACTCAACCACCCTAAGCTGCTTCTGGTGCCTGTTCCTCCACAACCTAAACTAAATATGCAAGTTTTAAGTGGATTTCCAGAACAAAAGGCCCCTCCCCTCCCGGCTTCCCATATCACTAAACTATAAAGTCTTCCAGTCTTACTAAAGTGCCCCTAAGAGATTTCAGGACTCCAGATTGTCTCGTGATGCATTCCCCCGAATCCCCAAGTGAAGGTCTCCCAAATAGTAGAAGGGGGGTCCACCGAGCCAAAGTTACCTTAAAAAAATTCAACCATGCCCCATGAAGTTCTTCACGGAACACTGTATTGTGAAACATGTGTTGGGGAAGGCGCCATGCAAACATGTGTTTGGGTATGCGAGGGAGCGGGATATCCAGAAGCACCGGTGCATGGTCCGATAGTGTACGCACTAGGTGTGAAGTGGAGGTGACCCAGCCCAGTACAGCCGGGTAACTAATCAGAAGTCAATGCGGGACCAGTAGTTGTGTGTGGTGGAGATGCAAATGCCCTTGCGTTTCTCGGGTGATAGTGCTGCCAGCAGTCTATCAAGCAGTTATCCTGTGCAATGGAACTCAATTTGGAAGTAGCCAGTGGATAGAATATGCGTGGGCCAGAGCTGTCTAAGGTGCTATGTGGGGCAATGTTAAAATCTCCACCCCATAGTAAAGGGAGTGTGCCAAAGGAGGTGACATGTTTCCAAATGTGGGCGTAGATTTCTGGGTTGTCAATAATAGGGACGTAGATAGCTGCTAGGCTAATGGGTTGGGTTTGTAGAGTAACCAGAATGATCACAATGGGACCTTCAGTATCAATGAAGGTGTGCGTCAGGCCCCATGGAAGGCCTTTTCTTACCAAATTGTAGCACCTGAGCATATTTTGAGTAAAAAGAGGAATAGGTATCACTTCAGTGCCTGAAGCGGAGTCTAGCCGCATTCTGCTCTGTCAAATGGGTCTCCTGGAGAAAGCAAATATCGATTTTATGTCTGGTGAGATATGTGTATATAAGTCGAGCTTTTCGGAAGTCATTCATGACCCTAATGATCCACGTGAGTAGCTAAAGCTCAGTCATGGGGTCGATGTGGAGCCATCATGTGCATGTTCCCATGCACGTGCACAGGAGAGCATATTGCGTGAGTGCTAACAAATGTATATTTGAAGAAGAGTGTAGTAGTAGGCATACATTCATAAAACCCGTCATCACGATATGACCTGATAGGTGTATCCAACCCCAGGAATACCCTGCAACCGCCCCCCACCCACACCAACCACCCAACCTGGTTGAGACAGTACCCACCTGCCACCCAGGGAACCCCACCTTGGCAAACACAAACTTGTAATGGGAATTATCCCAGTAGGGGTATGTGGGCTCAGCCAGACATTCCCCAAATTTTGAGGCTGGGTGGCTGTGCTTAACTTATGCGAGCATGTGGAGAAGAAAAGGTTAATTGGAAGAAAAGGAAGGAAATGGGCTCAGTACAACCATTAGTTAAACCTAGAAACATAGTCACACATTGCAAGGAAAAAACCAGGCCTGATCGGAGACAAGCAGGACTAAACTCAGTCATTGTCACTTGTGCAGCCTTCTGCTACGGGTGACTGGTGATTGTGGAAACACAGCTTTTGCAGCTGCTTCGCAAGAGTCAGGGACACCTTGGGGTCTGTAAAGTAGCCGGGCTTAGTTCCAGAGACAATGTGCAATTTGGCAGGATACATGAGTGCATATGAAATTTGAATTTGTTGGAGGATACGTTTGGCTGGGAGAAAGTCTCTGCGGGCAGCCTGTACAGACACTGTGAAATTGGGATAAAAGGATAATGTGTTGCCTTGATGCCGGACCTCACTTGCCCTGCGGAGTATCGCACCACAATCGCTATAATTCAGCAAGCGAGCTATTATCCGCCTTGCCATGGCCCCAGGAGGGGGACGTGGGCTAAGTGATCTGTGTGCGTGCTCTACTATGAAGAGGGCAGACAGGGCTTCTCCAAACAGATCTTTAAGGAGTGTATCAAGAGTATCAAGATAGGTCTCCATTTTATCAATGGCAGTGGATTCCGGAAGGCCAATGATGCGTATATTGTTTCGGAGGAAACGGGATTCCAAGTCTTCATTCTTAGCGCAGATAATTTCTAACACCATGTCCATTTTAAAGAATTGCTGTTGTCTGCCAACCTCAGCATCATCCAGATCAGAAAAAGTTGCCTCCAGGTGTGTGATGCAAGCATCTTGCAAATTCGCACATTGGTTGACTTGGTCTATGGGTGAGGTGAGGATATCAATCTTCGCATCAATGGTCTTCAAGCTTAATTTCACCTCGAGGAGCAAGGAGTGGATGTCATTTTCTTGGGACTCAAGGGTTCCATCTGTGTGGCGCGCTCTCCAGCATCCTGTGACAGTTCCTCCGGCCTTCTAGCCCTGCGCCCCTCAGATGTAAATCTGGTTTGTTCACATCTGCCTTACTGTAGGAAGCTGGCTCTGTATATACTATACCAAAGTGAGGTATAGTGTGCACAGAGTCCACTGGAACCCCAAAGGTAGGCAGAGGTAAAATTAGATAGAACCTTACTCTCTATTTGTGGTAGTGTGGTGGAGCAGTAAGACAGTAGGACAGTGTTAAGCATTTGTTGTACACACTTAGTCAGCAAATGAATTCACACACTCAAAGACTGAACTTCAGGCCAATTATTTTTGTATAGAACATTCTTTTAGCTATTTTATTTCTAGAACCAAGCTAGCATGGCACAGGTAAGCAATAGGTACTTTACAGTAATAGATGCTGATTGTAAAACAGTTCAATTGCAATTGTAAATTTACTATGGTTTGACCTACAGTATTGTTTCAGAGAAATACCATCACTTGTAAAAACAGTAAATAGACTTAAATGAGATTTTCAGTAAAATAGCAGGTAAGTTACTTTTGGATTACTTTTCTTTCTTAGTGCTGTATGCCTGGATGCAGGTGTGAGAGGTATCCTGTAAACGGGTGAGAAAAAGCATTTTTGTTAAATCGTACAATTTTAAAGAATTTCTTAAGGTTTCAAAACTCCACACAGAAACTTTTTCAGGAAAAAGTGTAAATGGTATCTATAGAGGAAAATATGGTTATTGTTTTTTAGGTAAGTAATCGGTCTTTGGAGTTGAGGTTCTGGGGTTAGAACAAGGGTACCCGGAGGGTCAAGGGTACAATCTTGTTACACCCTCAGTGGCACTAGGGCGGCTGGGTGCAGAGTGCTGAGGCCCAATGTTATCCAATGAGGTATAGGGGGCCTCCGGTTGGTGGCTGCTGGCAAGCAGGCCACTGGGTTGTGGGAGAAAACCTCCTAGAGTTTAGCTCAGGGCAAATGGGAAAACAAATTAGCACCAAAGGGTCACCCTCAGCAGCACTAGGGAGGCCGGGTAAAGGGTGCTGTTTCGAGGTCGGATGCCCTGTTGTTTCCAATGGGGAACCTCTGATTTGCAAAAAGCACTTCAGGCAAGGAGATGAAGGACTTCTGGGGGCAACCACAACTTCCAGAGGTAAGTTTAGAAGTTAGGGGTTGGTTAGGCACTGTCAGTTTGAGCACACAAGGCCATGGGGTGTCAGGTGCTGGGGTGCCTTTTGGGGTCGGATCTTCTTACCAGCTCCTGGTCGCGGTTAAAGGGCCTTCTGGATTAAGGCTGCAAGCATTGGCTGGAGGCATGAGGCAGGTCAGGGGTCACCGGATCTCAGTTCAGAATCACTGGGGTGACCTCCTTGTGGTGTTTGCCCACTTGAGCTTGGGCCGTGAACGGTGGGTGTGGAGTGGGGCAGATTCATGGTTTCCAACTGCTGCCAGAGGTTGCAGTTGATCATATTCGGTGTTCACAAGAGAAGCAGTCTTTGGAAGTTAAGGCAGGCAGGTCCTCCAACATTTTTGAAGTTGCTGGCTGCAGGACACACAGGGATTTTACAGGAGCAGGTTCGAGGGGGAGACAGGCCGGTATGGCTGGGGCCAAGTCAGTGGGCGTCTTCCTCTTGTTAGCTGCTGCATGGATGTTTGGTCCTTCTTTTTCTTTTCTTATTGTTTATTTTCTGGATCTGAGGAAGCAAGGTTCAGGGGTGCCCTTAAATACTAGATTTAGAGGCATTACATGTAGGTAAAAGGCAGGGACCAATGGGTCCCTTCCCTGGGGTGGGCACACCCCCTAATATACCCCTCTTCAGTGGGAGGGGGGCATGTGCCTGTCCCTGGTTGTCTGAGTCTCCCCATCATCAAGATGACGTGGATTGAGAGTTGTGCCTCACCTCGCCTTCCACACTTAAGTGGTGGAGTAGGCAGAGGCTGGCACACCTCTCTTCCTCACTTGTTTTTCCCACAGGTTCTCCCATGCAAAGTGGGGGTCAGAACCAGTGGGGACCAGTTGCTGAAAGCAGCAATTGGCCTGGAGAAGCTCACAAAGTTGGCAAGCTTTGAAGCTTCCCCCTTGTGAACTCTGCCCATCTTGGGGGAGGAGGCTTAGCACTTCACCCCAGGATGTGCATTGTTTCAGGCCCCAGAGAGCAGCAGGCTCTTGACCCAGGGGTCCAGAAACATGTCTGGGGTGGCTGCTGAAAGCAGCCAATCAGCCTGGACACTAGTGGTGGGTTAGTTTTCAGGGGGCATCTCTAAGAAGCCCTCTATGTGCATTTTAATTTAAATCCCACACTGGCATCAGTGTGGGTTTAATGTGCTGAGAAGTTTGATACCAAACTTCTCAGTTTTCAGTTTAGCCATTATGGTGCTGGGGAGTTGGTAATGACAACCTCCCTGCACCATATACTCCTAATGGCAGCACTGCACTTACAATGTCTAAGAATGGACTAAGACACTGTAGGGGTACAGGGCTCATGCACTTGTACCCTCACCACTGGTATAGTGCACCCAGCTAGAGGGCAGTGGGTTTTAGGCATGGCACACAGAGATGTGTGCCATGTCGACTCTTCATTTTGTTCTGCACCAAAAAACGCAGCCTGTAAAGGCAGTCTGTGAGTGTAGTGGTACAGGACCTCTAAGGGTGGCACAATAAGTAAAACAGCCCTTAGGGGCCTTCTCTGGTCACAGTGCCCGGGGTACCAGTGGTGCCATTTACCAGGGGCTGACCAGTGGCCAGAGATGCCAATTGGGTTTGGGCTTTAATGCAGTTTTAGGGAAAGATCATAGGCCATGGGTACGTGATTAGCAGGAGCCCAGGGCAGACTCAGTGAAAGTACATCAGCAATTCAGCAAAAAGTGGGGGCAACCATGCAGAAAGAGAGCTCTTTCTCACACTTACCCATGGTAAAATTATAGAGCTACGGTCCAGATCGCAATATGCAGCTTGCCTTGGACTTGCTTCCAGGGCTCTGTTGCTCCTCAGGTTTTAATGGTGGGTTCAAAGAGTTTCTTTTAATGATCGCGTTGTCGAGGAGTAGGAGCCTTTCACAACTGAGCAATGTGGTGAGAGCATGAAGGCAGCAGGCAATGGTCCACTTAGTTGAGCTGAGAGCAGGCGAGGAGACAGGGGTGGTATATATGTGTGTGTCCTGGAGTCGGGCAGGTGAGGAAGGCAGTAAGCAAAGGCTTAATGGTGAGGAGGTAAGCGTGGAGCGCCCTGCTGCCTACCCCCTATTGCTGCAGGGACTGAAGTATAGCCCTGAAGGCTGCAATTAGTGCGGGGGTCCTCCCGCAGAGTCATTAGTGGTGCAACTCAGTTGGATCAGGACGCAGTTGTAGAATGCCCCAGGGGGGCCACAGCAGTGTCCAGGACAACTCAGATCAGGGAGGAGCACGCCGGTGGGTAAGTGCCAAGATGGAGTGTAAGAGGGAGCCTCCTGGGGGGGTCCAGAGAGCAGATCTGTGTGGTATTGCCGGTAGCCTCACGATTGGCTGCCTGCAAGGTACCGGCAGGATTAAGAGAGGCAGTCATGGTATGGGGAAGCAGCGCCAGCGTGCGTACCTCCCGCCACCTCAACTCCTTACTGGGCATGATGTAGAGTCGTCAGGGCTGGCCGGGATATGCAGTGGTGCGGCCAGGCACCAGCAGTTGGAAACAAGCACCCCAGGCAGCAGCTCAGCGCAGCGCGACCCCAGGAGCCAGCCGGATCCCCCAGCGGCCACACAATAGTCACTCCCACAGCCTGTCTGGGCTGTCACCTCGGGGGAGAACTGGCAGGGATCGGAGCCCAGCCGCACCGCACCGATGGCAGGAATGTAGGTTGCACGGCTCAGACAGGCCTCCGCGAAGTCTCAGTCAAAATATCGGACCCCGGGTATCTATGAATGGGGAATTAAGGTGTCACCAGCTATCTGTTATGCGAGATAGGCCCAGCTGGTGATGCATGAAGTGTTACGGAAGTGCAGCTCAGTCCCGTTCTGGGTCGGCCAGCAGGATGTTACAGGATCTTTCTCACGGCCGGCTGAGCTCACCTAAGGCGCAGCCATCTTGCCGCCAGAGAAACATAGCCTCGTGCACATATATTTTTAAATGTTTGATATAAAAAGAGCCTTAATAAAGTAAATCACAGATTAAACTATCACTTCATTGTGAACTGGGATTTAGGTGCAGTTTTAAGTCAACCACAATGGAGCAAGTTCAAATACACTAAGAGGGTTGCCGCATTCAACAATTTTACTTTCTGACTTTTGAGGAGCTCAAAGTCTTCCAACTGGGTATGATCTAAAGCTGAAGCCAGCAGGCATTCACAAGGTCAGATATGTTGCTGTCATGCACCAACTGAAGCTATTGGTTTTGGTGGCAGGTACTTTAAGCTAGACAAAGCTGGATTTCTTAGCTACTGAGGTTGCTTTGACTGGTATAGTTTTGCTGTTGTGCCCTGTTCTAAGATCTTTACCTTCAGATGTAATCACTATTTTGGTTCATTTAACCATACAGTAAGGCAAGGTTAGAAGATATAGAGAGACAGTGCCCATCAAGGCCTGATACCTTTCCCACCAAGTCCTGTTGAACCCAATTTCAATTCAACTCTCAGAGTGGAAGAACCTTATTGTCTTGCCTTCCTTGGGTGTAACTCCTCTGGGCAACACTCAAGCACCATGCCTCATTCCTCAGTAGGGGTAAAAAAAACTCACTACGTCCTACTTTTCCCCAGCTGCCTCGAAAGTTCCTTTTGGGTAGTCTTGCAGCCCTAGGTCCTCAATGCATGCTTCTAGACACTTTAGCTTTCTCCAGTCAGTCCTCTGTGGTCAGCTGGGCCGTTTTTGAGTCAGGAGTCCTTCTGCCTTTTGCATTCCAAGAGCAGTTGAGCAAGAGGCCAGCCACATGTCTCCTAGAGAAATGTTCTCGCTCCTGGCTGCCAGCAGGATCCATGAGTCCTTGAGTCATTTTCTTTCAGCAGCGCCTCCTTTCTTCAGTAGTCTGCAGTGTTCTTATGAGGTGTGGGCAAGGTTCTGTCAGGTCCCCACAACACTCACCATCTGCTTGTGGAGTGATCCCGCAGGGATGATGTGGACAACCCCCTCCGTCTCCCTCTGTCTCCTAGAAAGGACTAAATACTAGCCAGGGAGAAGAGGGTACTGGGGGAGGCAACCAAGATAGGGTGTGAATAGTGTAGTAGGATGCTGGAGTGATCTGCCCTCTGATCCTCATGGGGTCTTGTGGTGGACACCGCCTAAGGGATGGAACAGATGGGTAACACACCCGCCCGACACTGGCAGCTAAAGAGATACGACACAGAATAGAAGAAGGTGTAGTCATCTGAGATGCAGCACTTAAGAGCAGGAAGACCAGTCAGCAGTGTTCTAGATCCTCATAGAAGCAGCTTTGCAAAAGTCCCTGATCCAGAAGTAGTCCAATGGAATACTTCTACCCTTAAAAGGGTTGTCGTGGAAATAAAAAAAAGGAACGCGCTCCTGCACTGGTAAGTGTGTTCAGGAAAGAGCAGATGTGGTTGCTGAGGTGAAAGTTAACGGAAGGGCTCCTGCGCTGGTGAGTGTGTTCAGGAAAGTGCATCTGTGATTGCTGGGTGAAAGTAAAGGGAAGCGCTCCTGCGCTCTGTGGGGAAAACAAAAGAAACCAAAGAAGAGCGCTCCTGCGCTGACGGGAACCAAGTTGAAAAGGATGCGACCCTGTGCCTTTGCATGGGTCAGGAGTGCTGGTGTAAGCGCTCCTGCGCTTGGGGTTCAACAAAAGTAAGCGCGACCCGTGCATTCTACACGGGTCACAGGATGTCACTGCAGGCGCTCCGGCACTTGGTGTTAAACAAAAATAAACGCAACCCTTTCTGTTCTATACGGGTAGCGGGATGTCAATGCAGGCGCTCCTGCGCTTGCGGAGAACAAAAGGAAATGCTACCCCGTGATCTACACGGGTCGCAAGATGTCACTGCAGGCGCTCCTGCGCTACGGAAGACCAAAGGAAACACGACCCTGTGTGTTCTACACGGGTCGCAGGATATCAATGCAGGTGGTCCAGCGCTTGCGGAGAAAAAAAGAAAACGCGACCGTGTTTTCTACATGGGTCGCGCCCTTGCGCTGTCCGGAGGTTTTCCGTTTGCAGGTGGAGCCTTCGCTCTTGCGAAGCTCAGTACAGCAATACGAAGCGCCGATTACGGCGTCTTCGATGTAATTATAGGTCTTCCCCCGGAAGTGCAGGTCAGCTGATGGCTCACGGATAGTCCTGTCTAGAAAAACTAGACGGCCGACATGCTCAGCTGATCTCGGCAGAAAGAAGGGGGGCTGGCGCACGCATGCACACAACACCTCGCGCACCAGCCATACCAGAACCAGGGACATGACAGGTTCAAGTCTTACCCTTTGCACACACCAGCAATTAGAGCATCCCCACTACTCATTCCTAAATATTTCCAACCAATTCTTGACCTTTATCAGCACTTTCTCTTAGGTTTACTCTGAAATTTCTCAAAAGCCCTAAACCCAAGATGTCTAGTGGCTTCCTCCATCTGAAGTGGCGGCTTTTACCTCTCCATTACCATTCCCCTAGTCAGATGATGTGCTCTCTTCTTTGCCAGGTTCCATATTAGTATTCCCTTCTGCTGCAGTGGGGGACTGAAAGTTTGGGGTGGCTTTTCCTGCAGCCATCATCATTTTCCATCATCAAGACAAAGAAAGAAATGTTAAAACAGTTCTTTAACATGAAAACTGTTCCTCCCCCTTCTAGATGGCAAGTTAAGCCATTGCCTTCCTGGAGTTGGGGTGCTACCTCACAACCAGAAATTTGTGTTGAGCATCTAGATTGGACTCAACTCTGGATTGCGGCTGAGCCACCAACTGATTTTTACCAGAGTAGTTACCTTTCTACAAAAATTATCACATGTGATCTTTCACCTTTGGATTAGATGTTGTCAACTAAGTGGACAACAACTTGAAAGCATTTTGCCCTCGTTTTCTCTAGAAAATATATCAGATAAGGAATGTATTTATATGTACAACTGTGGGCTCTTACTATTGTCAACATACTAGTTGCCACATTTGTATATATCAAGCACCCATGGCTGCAAGCTAACAAGGCACATTGTAGGGGTAGATTATCTAATATACATATAGATAGGTGTTTCTACATGACAAACAGTTTTTTCTCTGCCATGTCCTCTGGATCACTTTCAAAATGCAGACCAGCCTAAGCACAGTGGTGCTGTTAAATTAAATAAGACAGTTGTGTAAAACCAATTTTAACAGTATTAATTTAGAGGTGGAACACTTGCACTATGGCATTCAGGAGAAGTATTACAGTGCACAGAGTCCTAATATAAAAAAAAGGGTCATAAAAAGGCAAATAATCGGTAGAGCCATGAACAAAAGGCAGATATCCTTCAACTACCTTGAAACATGAAATATAAGCCTCAATTGAAGCTTTGGTTCCTAGGACATGTTTTGGCAAAAGGAAAAATAGTGCTCTGGAAGAGTAGTCTTAGATCATAGAAAGTTGATTTGCTAAGAGAGGCATGAAAAACATACATGGCACAGAGTGATGTGAGGTATATGAAGCACGATGACAAAAAAGGGAAAATGGGTTAAGATATGTGAAATCAATATTTGAAAGAAATAGAGGAAATGTATGATCTTAGGCTTCTATGGAGACTAACTTGAGCTATCAATATTGGATAGAATGCATAGATTATTGAGAACACAGGAAATATGCAATAAGGTAATGACACATTTTTTAATTTAATTTTGACATTTAATGCTTACAAAAACCTATTTTCAATAAAGTTCATCGTTAGCCTCTAATTATGTATTAATTCTTAGAAATGTTAAGTTAAGTTTTTGAAGTCAGACCTTCCATATTAACCAGAACATCCATATTTATAAAGATTTGTTTTTAACTAAAGATTTGCTCAATAATTGTCTGCTTGGCTTGTCCTTTCCTGTCATTAACCCCTTCGCTGCGGCGGCTATTCCGCCGCAGCGCTAAAGGGGCGGGGCGGCCGCACGGCCGCCGCATGCTGGTGACAGAACCGCTCCGTCACCAGCTACAGTTGAGCTGTGCTGGTGACGGAGCGGTTCCGTCATGACCCGCCCCGCTCTTTAGAACGCCCGCGCAGGCGCGAAATCAGCGCCGCGCAGGCGCGGCGGCCGGGCCATGACGGAACCGCTCCGTCATCAGCACAGCTCAACTGTAGCTGATGACGGAGCGGTTCCGTCATCAGCATGGAAGGGGTTAAGCCAGTAATGTATCTGATTCATTCACATATCCTTTATTTTATCAGTGTGAAAGTATTACATTACATTTAGGTTACATATCTTATTAAAAATTTTATAGGGCACATATTTCTAAAGGAAACCAGTCTTGCTCTAAAAGGGTTTCAGATGTATTTAGCTTTAGTTGGTGTTGGCGTTATAGAGAAAATATGTTCAACATTTGTATTGGTAGGACTTAATTTATACAATCACATGACATTAAATCAGGTAATAGAAATGTCAAACAAAACAATACGTTGGTAATAACCATCTGTTCAACCAGGCCCATTCTTTAGGGTCACACCAGATGTCTGATTTCCTTGGCTGAACCTGTTTTTGTTGACTTGTAGGGCTATGTGCACATTACTCCTGCTAGCCAGTAGTAAAGTGCTGGTACTCTCTCCTTTAAACATGGTACAATTGGTAAACACCTGATTGGAGTATTTAGTTTACTTATAAATGTCTATTAAGTGGTACTACCTGCAAATGTAATTCCACTAATTGGCTGCAGCGCTCATTGTACCACCCACTAATAAAGCACTCCAAAACATGGCTCAGGGCTGCCACTACAGCTTGAAGTCCAGTTTTAAAATGCTAGGTATGCAAAACAAACCTTTTGCCAAGCCTAAACCTTCCTTTTTAATTCTTAAAAATCACCACAAATGTAGAACCTAAAGGCTCATAGAACCAATGCAATGTTCTATCAGTGAACTGATCCTCAGGCTGACAATGGACTCCTCACAGCACTGCCAACATGAAGCTCCAGCTGTGCCTCCTCCTGTGCACTTGGACTGTAAGAAGGTAAAACCTTCACTGGGGCACACCTTTTCCCTATATCCAACCTGTGCTCTAACATGGTCAGAATGATCTTGTGACTTTGACCCCGTGGAGTGTGACCACATACATGCGAGTGGCACTTTGTGATGTTTTGTGCGATTCTTACCTAAAACTTAAAAGGTTCATAACTCTAGTTCTATTGATTAGATTCTTGTTGTTTTAGTGTCATTTTATTACATTTTAGTTTATGTTTCTTAACTGGCTTGGGAACTTTCTTTATTTTGTTTTTACTTTATTTCCGTTTGAGTACTGCACAAATACTTTATTCATTACCTTTAAGTTCAGCGTGACTGATTCTTCACCAAGCTACCAGGGGTTAAGATAAGGTATATTTAGTGACTTTTGAGGATCACCCTTACAAGGATTGTGTTTATCACTTGAATGGGGCTCACACACCTATCAACTAATAATCCAATATCTAGCACCATCAGATTGGAATGACAAAAGAATGAAAAACATCACAGTTTGATCAACTGGCAAAAGGCTTGAATTATATTCACTCTTCTTATTATGCCCTGGGTGGTGCCCAAATTCACCTGAACATTAAGTGGGACTGTGCTTTTGAAGGCAAATTTTCCACATATTAACATTTAAACAGTGTTGTATATATTGTGAGAAATAGCATAGGCAAATACCTCATCCATCTTCTGGTAAACCATGCATACGCAATAACAGTAGAAATATGAAAATATTTTGCATCATTATACAGCATTTAGAACAAAGAATACAGAGCAAGATATACTTTGCTAATAAGTTAACCAATTAATTAAAATACATTCCTGCAAAGTAATACAACTTAGAATAATTGGACACATGGAGGGACTGTGTATTCCTCATAACGCTGTGGTGAGTGAGCATCTCTTGTTGCACAGTGATACAATTTTTTAGTGTTTGATAAAATCTAAACATAGCAATAAATTACTTGTGCTTAAGTCTATCCATCTTTATGGAAGACTGTAATAGCAAGATGGTAATGTAGTTTCTTATATAGCGCACGTATCACCACAAAGGGTATCTCAGCGCTTGCTTTGGGAACCTGTCCTGGTTTTTCCCTGTGGGATAGCCCAGCTGGGCACCCCCAAGTTGAAAGCCAGGAATCCCGCCGCGGGGGCCGTAGTGGAGATTGAGCAAGCTATTGCCCAGAGTTGCAGAGCGTGAACCCCTGATTCAAGTAGGCACCGAAGCGAGAATTATCAGGTCTGTGGACATTTGGGCTCCAAACCCTGCCGCGTCAGGAATTGAACCCTGGTCCCGGGCCGACCTCTGCTTCTGGGTCTGCCTCCTCTAACCGGTGAGCCACACTTCTCCACATGGAAGGATTACATCTGCATAGTGTATTGAATTATTCAGTCTATTCTACCATTTTCCAAAATGGTTTGAAAGAAAAGAGAGATTCTAATTGTAGGGATACCTTACCCCATATCATTCTTGTTATGGGAGCTGTCATGTCAGCTATTGTTGCCTGTAAAAAGTGTGGTGTGGCTCACTGGTTAGAGGCGGCAGACCTGGATGCAGAAAACGGCCCGGGACCAGGGTTCAATTCCCGACAGGACGATACCCTGCTGCTTTCGAAGTCAGCTATGGGTATGCAGCGCGTGCTAAACAAATTCAGCCAGTTTTGCAAAAAGAGGAATCTTGTGGTTAATATTAACAAAACAAAATACATGGTCTTCAATGCTAATTCCACTAACTGCCCTCACCCGATGATGGATGACAGACCCCTTGAAAGGGTACCTATTTTTGATTTTTTGGGTCTCTCTTTGAATGATAAAATGCGGTGGGGTCCTCAAATGGATAAGGCTAATTTAAAATTAACTCAGGCTGCTGGGGGAATTTTAAAATTCCAGAAGAGTTGTGTTTTGAGGATCATAAGCCCACCACTTGAAATATACAAAGTTCAAGCCAGGTCAGCATCCCTGTACGGGGGGAATTGTGGGGGCATAGATCTTCTAATGCCCTCACACTAACTGAAAATAATGTTATCAGACAAATTCTGACCCTACCGAAAAATACACCATTAGTACCGCTAAGGATGGATCTGAATATCCTCCCTATTGTGGATCTTATCTTGACACGTCCATTGCTTTATTGGCGGCGGTTGTGGAGTACTCCCGAGCTGGGCCGCTATAGGGAAGAATTAAAAGCAGTAATTTCATCATTAGGGGCTGGCAGTATACCCTGGCTTTCATTTGCAAGGCACTCTTTTAGGGCAATTGGTAGGGAGAACCTATGGACTAATCTAGAAGTATCCTGGCCAGCCATCTCTTAGAAAGTTTTGGCAAGGGCACTAAAAGAGTATAAATTGACTAAAATCCTGCAGTCAGTTAGCTCTATGAGTTTAACTTATAGGTTTCTGGATTTCAAGTGTCATTATGAATTCGAGCGGGGTTGGATTCTATACAAACGTCGTTAGCTAAGAAGTTGTTTCTGCAATTTAGATATGGAACTCTACTGCTACACGCGAGTACAAACAAGTGGGCGGGAGTATCCAATTCCCTTTTGTCCTGGTTGCCATGTGGAGGAAGAAACTATAGTTCATGTAATGCTTCTCTGCGTGACAGATAAACGTATTCCGGGACAGAGGTGGCAGAGTAAGCACAAGGAGTGAATGGAGAGCCAGAGCGTGCCTCCCTGACCCACCCTGATAACGAAGAGGCTTATTAGAGCCAAGAACATAGATACTTTTTGACCTTTTTTTGGAGCAACATAATGCTTTGTTCCATTATTTAAAACTTTTCTCACCACCAATAGAGACGTGAGAGGTCTCTATTTCACGTCACGGTCCTGAAGAAAGCCCACATGACCTGTCAGGCATAAGATAGGGCTGAAACATGTCGACCTTTTTCACTTAGTGTGAACGAGTCATAATAACTCACGTTCACCGACATATTTTTAATTATATTGCCTCTGAATACAGAACGAATAAATAATTTTTCTGATCAAAAGAGACATTTTTTATCACTTCACCTCACCATCACTTATCACTACTGTTTTTAACAATGGGTAATGCCTCCTGGATGGAGGTTGCATAAAAAACAACCCGATGATTATGCACACCCGTGCAAGGGACGGCGGAGAATAAGATATACCACTCAATACCACACGATTACCAGCACGTGCATGAGGGTTAACATTGGGACTACTCGGAACAGTTACGGCATACCCAGAGTTATGCAGGACAAGTGATCCTTCCCCCCCTGATCATAAAAAGGACAGATAAACAGGCCAGACTGAAATGGATTATCCAACTTTGTAGTAACCTGGGTATTAGGAACTATCTTGATTTTTTTAGGATCCTAAAAACAGATGCTGACCTGGTTTACGTGGTTGCAATATCACAATTTTTGCTTTCTATGTGGTCAATACGAAGGAATTTGTTAAAATTGGAGCAGACCACAAGTAATTCATAGCATCTTCTCTTTTTCTTACACTTGGTATTATGATTAAGTTCTGGAATCCATAATCGCAGTCTGAGGTGGACGGAGGTAAGCCCAAATGAGATATAGTAGTATGTATTCTGGGATCGGAAGCCGACAACGGGACTTTTAGAATTGTATGAATTTCTGTACTTAATTTATCTTTTTATTGTATGTTTTAACTCATGAAATTCCCATAATGATGATTCTGTATTCCTAATCAATGGTATTATCCTTTATTTATGCCTAGATGCCAATGTACGTTATGATCTTGTAATCTTAATCTATCTTGGACTTGTAATTGATGTAAATTTAATGTGCCTTTATGGCTATAACAGCCGCAATACCGTTTTTTTGAATAGAATTGAAATGTATCAGGACGCACACCAAGAAACACTAAGGGCCTGATTTAGAGTTAGGCAGATAGGGTTGTTCCATCACAACCATGACTTACATCCCATCCCCAGGTTTTGAGCATATTGCATTTATTCATTGGTTTGCCCCCCACAGAATTCCTAAAAAACAAAAGGATTCCTGGATAAGTGCTTTATCTAGCTTGTATAGCAAAGTAGGCTTGACCAGAACTTAAGGAGTTTTGCTCAGTGGAATTCTGCAGATTTCCTCAAAAAACTCCATGAGATTCGGTGGAATTCCACAAATGGGCAGAAGAATTTTCGGCTGCCTGTTCATGCAGCTTTTGTGCCAGTGGACAGTTCTGTCCTGAGAAATCAGTGAGAACAGCAGCAAGTGGTCCGCATGGGCATGGCTATTTTGTTTTTGTCTACTTCTGCTCCGCTTTCATTGCTGTCTAATTCCATCGCAATCCAACCCGATCTGCTATTTCCTAACAGGATTCTAAATTATTCTTTACTTATTTTGAGGCTGTGTTTTTTTCCTGTGTTTATTTTATGTTTTGATTACTTTTTGTACTTTTATTTATTTAATCCTTATTCAGCTTCCTGGCCTATCCTCTGTTTGTCTTCCTACAGTCTTTCAACTGACTTATTCCCACTCCTTCCTCCTCCAGTCCTGATGGAAGTAGCAGGCAGCACAGGCACCAACGCACTTCATGCAGGCAGCGCAGTATGGCAGGGGTTGAGCCCTGCCCCATCTTCTGCAAGGCAGAGGTGGAAGCACTCATGTTTTGGTGCAGCGCCACCTTACTCCACATGTCAGCAGCAGGCAGCAGGAAGGAAAATTATATACGGGAGCATCAGCTGCTGTGGGGGTGTGTGTAGTGGTGTGTGCAATGCATAACCCAGCAGCAGCTGATGCACAGCTGGGCAGAAATTCTTACCTGGGATAAAGACACGCTCGACCTGCTGGGTGTAGAGGTTGCTGGGCTTGGTGATTACTGAATTGCTAATAATATATGTTTTTCTTTTGAAAATGACAATTTTAGGTAGTTATAGTTAGGACTAACTTTTCTCATAGATGAGGCAGGGTTTTTTTTGGGTGCTAACTTTGATGGTGTTAGACAAATCTATACAAAATGTTCACATCTAGTTTGCCATTCACTTGAGCTGCAGTGTTAAAAGTTTTGGGGTGATTTGTCCAGCGGGCAGAGAAAAAGGGTCCCAAAATACTTTCCCCCTTGCAATGTCTCTGGGGTTTTTGCAACTTTTAGATAAGGCTACAATGCGAACCACTAAACTGATTTACACAGCTTGGTCAAGAGAGCATGCTTTTCATAATTTTGGTGTAGTTGCAGAGTAATTAAAGGACATTAAACATAAATATCTAGGGACACTGATCCTCTGCAGATCCACTTGTGGGGGATCAGCGGATTCCCAGAGAAAAGAAACAGATTGTCTGGCCGCAACCTGCATGGAATGTTGTAGCCACCTTTTTGTTTCTGGGATGGACCAGTTGAGGCCAAAAATAAAGTCGAAACACTTATAAAATGGTGAGGATACAGGTTTCCTAACATCATAGGACACACAGAGGGGTCCCTCATGGGCCAAAAATTGCCCAAATAATATTTTTCTGGTTAAATTGTGGGTCGGTGAATCCACTGCAGGGCCCTTTGTAACTCCCAGTGTAAATCTTTGATGGATCCACAGATCCAAATCACACAAAACATAACACTCACACACCAAACCCCCACCATGCATGCCCAAAGGCATCATAGGCAGCATAGGTTTGAGTGCATGCAGGGGGTTTGGACGCAGTCTTCCACAATTACATATCTTGTTGTTGTGTAGACCCAAAAGGGGAAAATATTTTTGGTAAAGTAAAGAGGAATGCACTACCAGGCCGAAGTAGCACTCTAGTCACCAAATATAGTTGTTTTCTTGATCATCATCAAACAGACAGCCAAAAAGTACAGGTGCAGAGACATAATTGCCATCATCATGGCTATAAACCCCCAATTTGGTCTCATACTAGGTAGTTTCCATAACAGTGCAGCATGGAAAGACTGAGATACCATGGTCACAATCAATACCATATGTCTTTTGTGTTCCCTTCTACTCCTTATCTATTCGCAGAATTGTAGCCTAGCCTTTCTTTATGCCCTCCCTTATTCCTGATTCTTCCTAATCCCTATACCTCCTTTGGGAGAGCAGGTCTTTTCTGGTTGACACAATGGCTACATGGCTTTTAAAATGTTTTCAAGCGATAAATAAGACAAACCTCCGTAATTGTTTCCTTTGGATAGACAAAGAAGATATTGATAGATAGCTAACCTAACTGTGGTGCGGTATTGCTGTTGTATGTAGTGCAAAATAATTACTTAGGTGGCTTTCTGGGATCTAAAATGGGTGCATTATCTTTTTCACCATGCACATAGACCACCACCAGCAGCAGTGCGGTCACAGCACTGATGGAGGTGCAGGAAATGACAGAGTGAAAGAAAGATGTCCCAGTGGTGGCAGGGACAAGTGGTAAGTCACTTTGCTTTCTGATTGACATTGTACTCTATTGGTTAAGTGAGGCAGCTAAACTTATCCTGCCCATCACTTCAAAAGTCCAGTTCCTGCTCTTGCCATCTCACCACCTAAAACTGCAGTTCAGTGGAATCTCTGGGGCTGCTGCTGCAGTGAATGCAGGCAGTGATTGAATTCATGTGTGTCTGCTGTGACACACTGGCAATGCTGAGCTAAGTCTGCAATACACAAACAACAAACTGAAGACAAGGTGTGATCCAGGTGCCCACTCAGTCGCCTACTAGTGCTTCGTTTCATCATTCTGTCTTTCTGTCCCAGCCTACCTAATAAGTAAAGTCTTTCTTGGCATGTGATGTCTGTGCCACATTACTCTGCTCAAGTGAAGTTATCTTCCATTACAGATTGACAGTTTCAATATTTTTCCTCCCATCAATCAATGTGACTTTAACGTTTCAATTCACATTGATTGATGAGTGCAAAACGATTTGAAGGGTCAATCCGCAGTACATGATCATTTGTGACCCACCCAAATCATTCTATATCTAAAGCTTTACCTAGGCCAAACCCTGTAACTTATCTCTCTGTGGCCTCATTTTCCCCACTGCTAAGTTGAAGGTATTTCTTGAGAATAATCTATTTTGGAGGCCTAGGTGTAACGTGGGATGAAAAATCTGGTTCAGATTTTGGCAGGGGAAATAATCTGTGACAAATTAAAGATGACATGCACTGCACTACAGTTCATCATATTTTTCTATGACCTGTCTACTGTAATACAGCGGATGGGATATCCATTATCCACTGATTGTGTCCCATCTACCTAAGTTTGGAGGGTAGTAGAACGGAGGAGGGAGATGGAGAAGAGCAGGGCCATTGGAATTATAAATCACATAGCATGCTCAATCTGGACTGTCCCAAAATCATGAGAACATGGAGAGTAATTAGACCCCTCTGCACTGCTCTGTTTGGCGCAGTCAAATATGAATTGTGCAGCATACATACTTATATTCCTTGCTCATTAATGGCCGGTAAGGTAATAAAAAATGCTCAACACACATAGGGGCTTATTCTGATGTTGGGGGAACACAGTTCGGTCGTATGCTCCCTTTCCTCAAAGGGAGCTCATGTTACAGCTGTAAACTGGCCTTAGCACAAGCTCCCATTGAGGAAAGGGAGGTGCAGTTAAACCCTGCCCATGTAGCAGGCACCTTAAGGTGCCTGCCACAAGGTGCAGGGAACAACAGGTGGGCCCGGTTTTGGGCAGTGCACCAAAGTGGGCCCTGCTGGGAGCCCCAAACATGCTTTACAAATTTGTTTCCATGTCAGACAGGCTGGCAAGGAAACCACGTTAGAAATCATTCACCATAATCTCAAGGGTGAAAAGGCCTGCCCGTGAGATTACTAGCCGGATTCAGACTGGCAGAAGTGCTTTCCAAGCACATCGGAAGCCAGCCAGAATTACTGTCCGGTTTAAATTCTGACTGCATCTATTATAATGAGGCAGTTAAAAAGTAAAACGAGTGGTTCATTATATTGTAATTGTGTGTTCTGTTTCAATGAAAAATAAAATTATTTTGAAAAATTATGTTTTCTTTTCTTTATTTTGGTTTTATATGTCTGTGTTCTGGCTTAAAATTATTCCTTGCTGTTAGTGCCATGACTGAGGATTACCTATCTATGATATGATGCCTGGGTGGGAAAGACTTCACTCAGGTTTTGTGTGGCTGACTAGTACCACTACCAATATCATAAATGATCATACCAAATTAAATTCCAATGGCCCTAAGGGAACAGCAATTTTATTCTACTGCACTATTGTTTGAGTGAGCAACATCATAATTTGTGCTTTTTGTATTTTGTATTTTGTTCTTCTCAATATAGCTACTCCTGCTGGTGTTTCTGGCATAAGGCACCACCACCCACCAACATGGCCGGAGATAACCACCTGGCTGCAGCAGCAAAGGTTGGTGGCAGTGTCTGCTGAATATCACTGGCTGGTGATCTGGAGGTTGAGGAGCCTCTGGCCACCAGCCAGGCCCTCCTTTAACTTGGCCATGCCATTGACTACAGCTGAGATCCTCTGCCACTTGTACCACCACAGCTCTCCTCTCATCTGATCAGGTCACACACTGCCTCCTCTACCGTGCCATCTGAAGTCCAGCACACCTGGTTCCAGGCATGGCTGTGCTGCAGTAAGGGCAGTAGAAACTGGCCAGCAGTATTGATGCCTTCAAGATCCTTTTTTATTGATTTTTTGTTTTGGCGTGGGGCAGGTTGTGGGTGGAAAGGTGGGGGACACAAAGTTGGGGAAAACGTTTATTTATTTGCATTGGGCTTTTGTACTTCACAGTTTGGACTTACTTTTTGGGACGTTTGGACTGGGGAGGAGGTGGTTGTGAAGGAGAGAGTGGGTTGAGGTTGTCTTAAAATTAATAAATGAGTTTGACTTTTTTTGTCATAATTCATAATCTGTCTTTCTATTGCTAGTTGGAGTAGTATAATTTATTATAGCATTGTTGAGTGTACTGTTTTCCCCCTAAACTTTCGCTAACTTAAGTCCCCTGACAAATATTATTCTTCATTTGGTTACTTGCATATTCCTGCACTCAAGTTATACCCCACCACCAAAGTTGAACTATCTTGCAACGGAAAACTGGTTAATTTATATCTTTTTCACTTAATGAGGTTTTACAGCCAGCACCCAGCCACCAATCAATTTTAATATATAGTATAGTGGTACTTAGTGTAGTAACTAACTGCCCTTGTCCTACCATTTGTAACAGTTTGCCCAATAAGGGGTCTGGCAGCAATATACAAAATACATGTAATTTATCTCTCCTTCTAAAGAACAACTTAAGTACTATGATATGCATAGACGGAGAAGCCCCACCCCCCTCAATGATGGCGGATTGTTGCTGGTGTGCTTGCCGACGCTAGTGCCGATGCATCTGCCTGTGCTTCGCAGCTGTGGTCCTGTGGCGGCGTTTTCGTGTTGGAGGCAGACTGTGAGTCGTCAGGGGACTCCTCCGTGATTCCTGTGCCCGCGTTCGCGTCCGCTCCTGCTGATGTTAATGCCGATGCCGGCTGTTTTTGCCACAGGTCCGTTTGTGTGATCCAGAATGCTTCAGCTTCCCAGGTGAGATGGGGCAAGAGCGGCGCCAGCGGTGTGCACGGAGAGAGGGAGGCTGCTCGGCTTGAATGGTAAATAGTACAATACAGCCCAAAACCAGCGAACCGGCATAAGGGGGAAAAAAACAGGAGCAGAGTTCAACTGAGGAGGGAATCGAACACTTTGCTGTTGGGGCCAAGTGCACTCTGCCTACCTGCCCAGGAGACTGGAACAACGCTGCCTGCACCAGGGACCCCACGCTGTCGGTCTCCCTTGCCGCCGCTGCCTGCCTCATCATGCGGCTGCCGAGGGGGGAGATTACAGCTCCCAGGTAGCAGGGCGGTAGCCCACCATCGCGCCCGGAGGCGCTGAAAAGGAAGGGGCTAATCCCGCGTCGCGGGCAGAGGGCGGGCCGTCTTAGGCCGTCAGTGGCTGGGCCACCCCCCTTGGCCGTTGGTCTGAGTAAGTGCCCCGATTTACATAAACCATGTACTGCGGTTAGCGAGAAGGCTATCGAGTGGTTGTTATTTTCCCACACTTCTTCTGTTACTACCCGTGCTTATTATTTTCCGAATCACAACTCATAATGTCGATACAAACCACCCTAACGGATAATTATCTGCTCAAAGTTGTTAGTAGGATCAACAGTGACAGAAGAAAATCTTTGGGGAAAGGTAATTTACCTGAGCTACAACTTGACTTAAACCTGGAACCCACCAACGAAATTAACACTTCCCCTACTGTTATAGTCGAGTCTAACGATACTAGTTGCAACATCGGAACTACTTCTATAGAAATGTTAGATGACTCTATCCCTGTGGAAAACCAACTGGAAAGTACTGATGGTACCCCGCAACCATGCACAAGGGCTACACGTTCTATGAGAGCCTGTAAAAAACTAATTACCAAGCGGGGAGGCCACATGTCCAGGAAGAAAAAGGAACCTACACCCAATAAAATTGTCTGCGACAAAGGGACATTAACCAAGGACAATTGTGTTAATATTAATACTGATCAATTTGACTTGTTGGTGGGTTGCATCGACGGTAAATTGAAGCTGATTATTGAACCATTACTTGCAAAAATTGATGCCTTATCAGCTGAAGTACTAAGATTGGGATCCCAGCTAGATGTGCACGCAGCCAAGTCAGTTCACACTGGACCGGCTAGTAAGGATGCCCTTAGTATTCATTCTGCCCCTAAGCCAATTAATGGGAGGTCTTGTTCTACGAAAAATGCGACTTCTGGCTCCAATATGACTAGTCTGACTCCGCAGGTTCCATCTGCCGTGCCAAGTACAAGTATGTTACCAGTATGTAATCCAGGAAGGGTAATGCAGGCACCACCAGTGATGGCTATGGCTGATGGGTCTGTTGTAGGACCTGCTAGTATAACACCAGCTCCTAAGACAGGCGGGGCAGCCCAGTTACCGGCAATGCCAGTTTCGTCAGCAGCTACTGGGTTTGCAGGGGCCTCTGCTGGCTACAATCGCCCGGCAGACCTCCCACCCGAGTGTGTGCCTTACGTTGTGGTTCTAACTAACGTCCCACCCCTAGTACCCAGTCAAGCTACACCTCCTCATGAGCCGCGGGACTCGTTAAAGAATAAAACGGTTGCCTGGCTACATAGACACTGTGGGTTCCCCATCAATTTCTCGGACCAAATTCTATCTACTAGAAGGGTTACATGGGTTGGTAACACCAGAAAGAATTGTGGGGGAGACTGTGTGATTGTTAACTTCAAACACCCCCAGCATGTGGCGACGGTCCTATTAAGAGCTGCTGCAATAACTCAGTACGAGACCGATGTAACCGCACGTCCCTTGGGCTATTTCTATAATTATCTTAATAAGATACCACCTACCACTAGTAGAGATAGGACTTTTACCCCCAATATTGCCTCCAATGGCGAGAGATTCCTTCAACCTAACCCTAATTTTGTTCCCACTGGCGATAGATTTTTTCTGCCCACACCAAACCCTACACCTACTGTGGATAGTTTTTTTCCATCTAACCCCTTTTTCCCAACTAATGATGTTAGATTTTTTCCACAAACCCAGGGGATGGTCTACGAAGTCCCTGTCCAGAACAGGTATCAACGCCTGAGTTCCCTGGATCAGAATGATTGACTTCTTAAGAGGCGGGACCCTGAAGGGGATGCCAACAGGGGTGTCAGTCTGACTAATCCTTGTGAGGTAAATGTGGACATTGAGAGTCAGCAGTCTAATGATATCATGGGCAATAAGTGTAGAGGGGCAAGTGGGTCTTATGTCGCTGAGATCTCTGAGGACCTAGTGAATGATGCTGTTACCAAAAATGGGAGGTCTACAAATGAACATTGTAGCAAAGGCAAGAATTCTAATAATGCACACGGTAGTCCCAATAATGACCTTACCATGGGGATTTCAATCGTTAGTTGGAATATTGCCAGCTGGGCTTCTAAGGCACATAAAATGGAGTGGGAGGGCATTATAAGGTCTTATGACATTTTATGCCTACAGGAGACATGGTGTGTTGCCAAACCTAGTTTTGAAGGGTACACATGCTATAGCCTAGAAGCTACTGAATCAAGGCATGGCAGGGCAAAGGGAGGTTTGCTTTTCCTAATTTCTGTGGATTTACAGCTGAAAATTAATAAACATCTGGTAGTCGAACCCCACTCGCAAATTCTTTGGGTCCGCACAATGGACGGCACTGATGTGCTTTTAATAAATTTTTATAATAATATATTTAACAATTTACGGCACAAAGTAATTGAGGAGTTAGATTGTGCCCTCATGAAGCTGATATCTGAGGCAAGATGCACTTTTATTTATATTTGGTTAGGGGATTTTAATTTAACAGTTTGTAGTCTGTCCTCCTCTAGGGCATGTGGGATTCAAACCAATAGTGGGGATTGCATGGCGCATTTCCCACATCATGCCTATGGGGAAGCTATTAATAACGTGATGGCCTCATACGACCTAGAGCTAGTAAGTGCTGACCTAGGGGGTAGTGTTAGTCCCATCCCAACCTTTACTGGGCGGAATAGTGGATCCATAATTGACCATATTATGGTTTCATCTAATTTGGTACCTCACTGCCTGACCATGGTAAGGGATGCTTCATCCCTGAGTGATCATAACTACATCACTATGCAAATTACCATATGGGAATGCCGAGTAGATCGGCCAATAAAAACTTTGGTAGATGTTGAACCACATAGGGCTAATGGGACCAGGCTAAGGTGGAAAGGGGAAAAAGCATCTATAGTGGAACCCATTATTGTAAATAAATGCCTGGCGGATATTGTTATCATCCTGACTCCAGGATGCCCGCCTGCCTCTGTTATGACTCATTTTCTTAACATTAACAGTGTCATCAATAACATCTTTACGGGGACCAGTTCGGGTAGAAGCGGAAAAGGGATAGGTTGGTTTGACCATACATGTACTGCCCTCCTTTCGCAACTTAAACACGCTCTAGCCCTTACTCCGAGAGATAAGAATAGAGTCAGACTTTTAAGAATTGAATATAAAAAGGCATTATCTAAAAGGAAGAAGGAACTTCAGCAGGAGGCCTGGGATCTTCTAACCAAGTCGGCAGAAACTGCTGACAGTCGCTTATTTTGGTCCACCATTAACTCCCCTTTCCTCCAAGATGATAACAATCCACAGCTCTCCTCCAATGTTGGGAGTGAGGAATGGGTGAAACACTTTTCGGCAATCTTTCAGGAAGATCTCATTATGCCCGAGGACCAAAGGCCTTGGCCTGTGGTGCCTTTAGATATCACCCTGAAGGAAGTGGAAAATAGTATCAAATCCAGTAAGGGTGGAAAGGCCCAGGGGCCAGATGGAGTCCCAATTGATGTGTTCCGGGCACAGCCGTTGCTATGGGGACCAATACTTACTTTGGTACTCAATGCTGCGGTTACCACTCTGATTCCACCTTCTTGGGGTGATTCCATCATTGTCCCCATTTATAAAAAGGGGGACAAGGCTCTACCTTGTAATTACCGGCCTATTAGCCTGCTTGACTCCTCGGTTAAAATTATGAGTCGAGTGTTGTTACTTAGATTAGAAGAGTGGGCTGATGAGAACGGGATTCTTGCCGATTCACAATATGGATTCAGGAGGGGGCGAGGGACGCTAGACCAGTGCCTGAATCTAGAATTGTTGATAGGCAAGTATACTAGAGCCAAGCCCGGTAATTTATATCTCTGCTTTGCTGACCTAAGCAGTGCTTTCGACCTGGTAAATCATTCCCTCCTGTGGTCAGTTCTGCTAGATATGGGCGCCCCCAAAGAAATCATTTTCTTCCTTGCAAGATTGTACAGTAAGATGCAAACATGTGTTCGTTTTGGGGTTGGTGGAGAGTGTACTCCAAATTTTAATGTTAAACGAGGAATCAGACAGGGTTGTGTCCTCGCCCCCTTGCTGTTTAGTCTTTTTATCAATGGGGTTGATTCTGCCCTGAAATCTGTTAAAGCTGATGCCCCGCAGGTTGCTGGTAATAGTGTCCCTGTTCTGCTTTACGCAGATGACGCGGTTCTTCTGTCCCGAACACCTGTTGGCTTGCAGCGCCTGATGGACAGGTTTACACTTTTTATTGGGAGTAGGAGGATGCTGATTAATAAAAATAAAACTCATACTATGACCTGTGGGACAAAGACGGGAAAAAATTGTGCCTTTTTTATAGAGGGGGTAAAGGTTCAGCATGTTAACAGCTTTTGCTACCTGGGGGTTACCTTTTCCAGCGATGGTAGCTGGGGGCAAGAATTAACCAATGTTAGGACGAAAATGAGAAAAAGCTCCTTTGGTATCTTCAAATTTGCCTCTAAATTGGGAGATAGGCGAATTATGGATATGATGGAGATCTATAAGGCGCGCAGTGTATCCATCGCCCTCTATGGGGCGGGACTTTGGGGTTATTGTAATGTTGAGTACCTGCAGAGGGAAGAGAATAACTTTATAAAGAAATTACTGTGCCTCCCTAAATCTGCCCCAACAGATTTGATACACAAAGAGGTAGGGGTCGCATATCTGGGGGACCTAGCCTTACTCAGGCCTCTACTACTCTATCGAGCGATTTGGCTCAAGGAAGAGACTGAATTTAATCAACTTGTCATTAGGGATTGCCTTGGTTTAGACAACTGGCTGATGATACCATGGCTTAAATATGTTGTGGACAGTTACCTGAGTATTTATGATATTAACTTGTTGTTAGATCAGTGTCCCCCACAAGGTCTTGTTAAACAAGACATGAAAAACTCTCTTAAGTCCTACAGAGCTCTGAAACGCTCAGCCGTGACCAATTCCCTCGTTACTGTTAATCTTTACAATAAATATATTGTTATCGAGGGATTCCAGAATTACCTGAGTGTGGTAACTAGGCCGGCGCATCGATTTGTGCTAACTAGATTGAGAGCTGGTATTGCTCATGCTTTGGTGGCTTTTCCACATCAAAAAAAGCACCCGGTTGGCCCTTGTCCCTGCGATGGGCATTCTAAACAAAGCACCATGCATTTTATGCTGATCTGTTCGTTGTTTCAACATGTAAGGAATGCATACTTGAAACCAATATTTATTAGGTATGGTATTCGTACTGTGGAGGATGCAATGTGTATATTATACAATATGGACTGCCCTTTTATATGTTTTTATGCTGCAAGTTTTATCTGTAAATCTATGGCTTTTCGGAAAAGTATGATTTTTTAAACATTACTGCTACTTATGCATTTTACCTTGTTGCATTTTGCTATGTGCTTTTATGGTCATCAATTGTTATGAACCGAATAAAGCTTCATGAAATGAAATGAAATGTACTAGGTCAACTAGTTCTTTCTTCCCTGAATTGAAGAAAATCTGTCCAAACCTTTTTGCAGGGATTTCCAAAAGGGCCTTCTTATTAATGGTTGTGGTATTAGTGTTATATTCTCTTCTTGTTCTACCAGGGAAGACATCAAAGTGAGGTTCGACACTCCCACATATTCCAATAAGGTAAACTCCGAATGCCAGGTTCATCAGAAATATTATTCATCACAGGGAACTAGATTGGAAGAAAAGTAGTGGGTTATCAAAGACTGAGACCATCGGACCACCAAGACAAAAAGTGAAACTCCTGCAGTAGTGTGCACTATCAATGGGCACTGGAACAGAGTCTGACTTTTCTGCACTTATATCATCCCTTTAATGCCTGGTTGGGTATGTGGGGCTAGTGTGGGCTATTGTATTATTCAGATAAAAATATCCAGCTGTGCATTTGGTGTCACTTTTACCACAGCCACCACAACAAGTGTGTGATCCATTTATTGTGTAATTTAAGTCATAATTCAATGAATCACACGGCCTCAGGGAAGAGGGTTAGGGGCTTGCTGAATGGATGGGAAAGGGGAGTTGGAGAAAGGTGTGACAACCACAAACACTATACAACAACAATATTCATCAGGGCGATGAGCAGCACATCATCATCAAGCTGTTGTGGAAGGGAATGAAGGATTGCCACAGTTCAGTTCAATGCATTGCAAACAATCCTTTTGCCCCGGGGACCCGCATTATATCTAAAATAATTGCTCTTGCATCTAGGTTAGAAAAATAAAAATTATGGAGGAGTGAACCAAAACAGTTCTAAAAATTGAGATTGTTAAAAGAAAAATGATACAATTAAATGCCAAAATGGGTGGAGCATCTGCATCCTTCTTGGAATGTCTGTCTTCGGTGCCTCACTGATTGATACAGTCGAGTAAGGTAAGCAAGAGTGTTATAAGGCTTTTATCTTTTGCACGGGAGAAGAGAAGTCCTTCGAATTGTAAAACAGAAACCATAGTGTAGAGTTAAGGAAAAGGACAAAAGGTAAGCTTCATGAGAAGTGTGCCAACTATCACCAAGACTCAGAGACAAAACAAGAGTATAGGCTGCTGCAATAATTCATTTTATGACTCATTGCCAATGGATTAACTAAGAAGGAAGAGCAAATTACAACCAATCACGGACACATAGCGGTATGTACCGGGCTGATCAGTCTCACAACCTGAAGAAGAACTGGAGGTAGGTGGGTTTGCTGTTGATTGCCTCCCTGTAGAGCTTACTTCAACTGAGGCAGGTCTCAGTGGGGGCCTTACAAATAGGGAAGCTGGTGGTTGTACCCTATCTCTCAGAGCAGGATGAATAAGAGTGGTACCATTGGTGTCCCCAGAGCAGGCTTCCATGACAATGAATGGCTCATCCTCCTCATCACTTTCATAATTGTTAGGCTTTGAGGAATTTTTCCTTTTCACCTGTCTCTCCTGGCTTATTTTAGACTCAATGGAAATGCGTGACCCTTAATTGAGTAACGTCCCCTGGTCACAGCCTAGGCCCCATGACATCTGCATATATTTTTTACAAATACCAACATGTTTTCAATGAGTTCATTTACACTTGTTTTTGGATGTGTTAGTTTAACCATGAGGTAATGCGAGCCCCATATTGTTGTTGCCTAATGAGACGTAGACAATGTATGATTTATGTAGCGTCTGATGGATTCCTAATTGTGATTATTTAATTTATAGAACACGTCCCTGACGAAGGCTATGACCTAACCGAAATGCATTGGACAAAACATCAATGTATTGAGAAGTCCGGATGATTTAATACGAAGAATGAACTTTGAGAAATTAAATGAAAATAAAGATATTGATATATCTGGAATCCGTTTTTGAAACCTTTTGTGAATAACTACAACCCTCACCATGGGGCCTAGGCTGTGACCAGGGGACGTTACTCAATTAAGGGTCACGCATTTCCATTGATTATCAGTACCCTGAGGGAGGGTACACCCTGGAGCACGCAACAACTTTTTGGAAAAAAGAAAGAATTACAGAGTGCAGTCGTGAAACAATTATCTTATTTTAGACTCAGCCATGGTCCAATCCATGTCCAGGTAATCAACATGGGGGCTTGGAGAAGATGGTGGTGTACCCTTCCGTTTTCTTGATGGAGATCTAGAAGCCAATGATTCAACAACAGGTACATTTCGCTCAACAGGAATCCGAAATTTCTGTTCTGCTCCAACTTCAGGAAGATCTACTTTTGGCTGGCTGCGGTTTCTGTTGTTCACTTTGCTCAGTTTCCTGCAATAAATGGATACTACTTTGCGGCTGAGACAAATCCATTTCAGACTGACTGCTTGTCGCTTTGATTGCAGTGGCTGCCTTGCTGGGAGATATGGTCTTAGGCTTAGGTGGGGCCATTGATGCTGGAGTGCTGCTCCCAGCTTGCTCACTGGAGGACAGTGTGGTAGTCACACATCTTTTGGAAAAGGTTTTGGGTAACACACTAGTAGTTGCAATTTTCTTCCTCTTCTCCTTCCCAGTGGCTACTTTCTCGGCAGCACATTTATTTGGGGCCATATTGAAGCTGTCAGTTGAAAGTGTCACTTAGCTGCACAAGTGGAAGAGACTGGAGGCTTTGTGTTGTGGTCACATTACTTTTTAAAGGCCTTCTGTGTGGCATTACTGTCTGTGAGTGATGCCTCTTGTGCACCTAAAAGAAAACAAGCAAGAAAATAATTTAGTAAAACATGGTATTTTTTCAATCTGAATTATTAATTTTACAGGCAATATAATTGAGCATGGTTACTTGTCATCCTAAATAATTAACAACAATAGTGATTTATTCCAAAGTCAAACAACACCACCTTAACATTTCATTTTAATTCAGGATAGACAAGTAAGATATAACTATTTGCTTTATGTGCATCTAAGGGAGACACCAGGGCCAGTCATAGAGGTGCAGGGGAAATGGAATAATCCTTAAATAATGAGTCCTGGTGTATGCACGTATGGCAGGCAGAAGGGTCTGGGGGAAATGAAATAATGCTTAAAAAATGAATGCTGGGGTGCGACTATGCCCCCATGGAAGGCAAGGAGATCCTGGAGGAAATGGAATAATTCCTAAAAATGAAAAGCTAGTGTGTGCTGTGCACCTATGGCAGGGGGAAATGAAATAATCCTTAAAAAATTAATGGTAGTGTGCAATGTGCGCATTTGGCAGGCAGGGTCCAGAGGGCCAGTGGAAATTGTGATGACTATCCTTAAATATTGAAAGTTGGGCTGCTGGTGTACAGCAGGTGCCTATGGCAGGCAGGGGGTGGATGAAAGTCAATGTTAAAAAAAATATTGAAAAAGAAAATGTCAATTATTTTACAAAACTTTTAAATAATAGGAATACATTGTTTAAAGATGCCTTGTTAGGGTTTGTGCACAGCAAAGAGCATGTCCCCTCTCATTGCACTAGTGGTTGCTGTAATAGCTCTCTTTAAACATACTACTGAAAGCCTTTCTTGTTATCTCAGCCCCTCCTTAAGACTTCTGTGTATGTTGCTCAATGTATTCACAAGTTTGGACATTGCTGTCTTGTTTGCACATTGAACCTTGCTTTTACCAAGGCTTATTTAGAAAACATTGGACCTCCGCCTGATTCCGCCGTGATGCCGCCTCTGGGAGTCGGGGTCCCACAGGGCTCTATCTTGAGCCCGACCCTTTTTAACATCATTATGACCCCGTTGGCGGAGTTGGTGGAGTCGTATGGCGCCCAGATTGTATCCTACGCTGACGACACCCAGCTCCTCTTCTCATGTAAGAGAGGAGGTGACTTTGATGAGGAGAGTATCCGGGATTGCCTTGGGGCTGTTTTCCAATGGTTCCAACTGAACAGCCTCAAGTGCAATTCCGATAAGTCCGAGGTACTTTTCTTTGGGTGTGACACAGAGCCAGATTGGCCGGCCTGGTGGCCGATGAATATGTTCCCTCCGTCTTGTTCTTCCCAGGTTGCCAAGAATCTGGGGGTCAAGATGGATAATAGGCTAACATTGAAATCCCAGATCCTTGGGGTGTCGGGCACCTGCTTCGGCATCCTTAGGATGCTGCGGAGGTTTCTTCCCCTGCTGTCCGAGGAGCACAGGAAACTGACAGTGCAGGCTCTGATTGGGTCCAGGTTGGATTATTCCAACATTCTCTACCTGGGCCTTCCAGAGTACTTGTTGCAGCGGCTTCAAGTGGTGCAGAACGCCGCTGCGAGAGCACTCTATGGTCTAAATAGACGGTCCAGTGCATCGGGCCTGTTGAAAACCTTGCACTGGCTTCCCATACGGAAACGGATCGCCTTCAAGGCTCTGACTCTGGCCTATAAAGCTCTCCACGCGGGGGGAGCCAAGTACCTTCAAAAGAGACTGGTCTTTTATCAACCGACCAGGTCTTTGAGGTCGGAATCCCTGTACTTGGCAGTTGTTCCGCGTGTAAAGAGAGCGCGCCTCGGAGGCCGCTCTTTTGGATTGCTGGCACCACAGTTGTGGAACTCTCTGCCGCTTGCTCTGCGGGGAGCTACTAGCCTGCTGGCTTTTAGAAACGGCCTTAAAACTTGGTTGTTTACTCAGTAGCCTGTTTTGTTTGTATGTTTTTGCTTGGCACTCTGTTCTTTCTTTTATCGGTGTTATGTTATTCTGTTGCAGCTTTCCTTTTCCAATAAAGCACCGGGACACTCTTTTTGAGTAGCCGAGCGCTATACAAAAGAATAAATAACATAACATAACATAACAACCTTGCATTTACCAAGGCGTATTTAGAACACTCCTCCCTAGGCCATGTGTTACTTCAACTCATTAGCATAATAACTGAAGCTCTGCACACCTGCTTGTGAGAACCACACCCAGTTCTTCGAACCACACCCAGCTCTTCGAACCACACCCAGCCCTGTCTATAAAAGGCAGCCCCTGAGCCTCACCCAGTGCTTGTGCTGCTCTACCGCCCACTTACCTGAGAACAGATCATTTGGCGCGGGCACTCCTCCTCTCTCCAGACCTTCATTGACTTTAAAGGGCGCAGCTTCTGGCTCTTCCTTCTTCTGGTTTCCGGCTACTTCTGGCCTCAGCCCCTCTTCTGTCCACTGCAATTGACCTGAAAAAGAGAAAGAGGTCAAGGTTAGACTGATCAGTATCCCTTTTCAGCAACAAATAAGTGCAAAACCTTTTATTACCTGAAAGAACTTTATCAGCGATTTCTGGATTCATGTAAAGACAATTTGGAACAAGATATCTCCCACGCACTTTGTGGTTCAAACCCTTTGTTACAAGTATACTTTGTGGAACTTTGTGAAATAAACATTGTTTTACATGGAACTTTTTAAAGAATCCAACAGAGGAAACCATTGACAGTACGGCAAACAGTAAATCAAGGACTTGCACAAATTACCTGCTGTATTTTGATGTAAAAGTACAGTATTTGTTTTATAAAAAGTCTGGAAATGTGTGAAAAGTGAGTTTGCTATTAAGAATTTAGGCTTTAGTTATATTAAGGTGAATGTTAGACGTTGGTAATTCTGTTAATGATATTCGTTTGATTTTACAGAAGTTTTACAGTAATAGAAAGCCCATCCCAGAACAGTAACACATTCCAAACCTGGAAGCTTGAGACCAGGATCCAAGAGGTACTTTTAGAAGAGAATTTCTAATAAGATTAAGGTTTAGTCAGGATCACATTTAGGGATAGGTTGTACTTATCTGGTATTTGTTTATGTTTCATTAGGCACCAGTTTCTACAGAAGTCAGAGTTGGCCGCAGATTTTAGCAGCTCTTCTACAGTGGAAACGCAAGAACGGTGTTGTCTCTCTTTTTTTATTTTAGCCACTTCCCCCTTCCCTTGAGCTTCTGGTTCTTAGTGCACTGTTTTAAAACTAGTTTGCTGGAACAAGCAGTTTCAGGGTGGGGTCGTACTGTCTTCAACCTCCATCAGAACTGAACAGAAACTCAGGTGAGCTGGGCTTTGACAGAATCACAAGCCTTTAAAATATTCAGTTCTGGTGGAGGATGAATGTCGGGGAAAAAACAGAGGGTATTGACACCACAGATATGGCGCAGGCCCTAAACGAGGACATGGCCCATAATGAATCAGTGTCTGGCATCTTGCAGCATATGCAAGAGGAAATAGAGAAATTAAAGTTGGAAAACACCTTTTTAAAACTGGATTTAAGCAGGTATAAACCTAGGGAATCTCAGTGCAACACAGCTTTTACGCCTTTGTTTAAAACCTCCTGAGACAGGGGCGCAAGCAAAACATGACACTCCCCCCCCCCAGTTGAGGTTACTGTTAATGTTCCTAATCCTGTGGCTTTAGCAGCACCTGAACGTTTTCATGGAGATAGTAACAAATTCCATATTTTTATCAATCAATGTCAATTACACTTCGTTTGTAAACCACAACAGTTCCCTACTGATGCTACAAAAGTGGCATTCGTCTTGTCTTATTTGGGCGGTACAGCAGCCAATTGGTCAATTCCTTTTGTGGATAGAGATGATCCCATCCTCCATAATTGGAATCAATTTAAACGTACTATGACCAGCCTTTTTGCAAAAAACACTTTTATGCAGGCAAGCGATCATGAGCTTTTAAATCTTAAACAAGGTAACAAGGATTTATTGACCTATCTCACTAGTTTTAATCGTTTACTCACCAAGACACGTTGGCCAGAAGAAAAGCGTGTCTTCCTTTTTTATAAAGGTTTGAGAGACGAGTTAAAAGACGCGCTGGCTCATATAGTTGATTTGTCAGAAGACTATTCTGACTTTCTAGATTTAGTCGTGAAGTTGGAGCACAGTCTAGGAGAAAGAAAGGGAGATAAATCAAAACTGGAATCGCGGTTAACTTTTATTAGACATGTGAAGAAAGACACAGATAATAAACTCCATGAACCTGAGCCTATGCAAATAGGGACACTCAGAGGTCCACTCACGTCAGAGGAAAAAGAAAGAAGGAGAAAACTTCTATTATGTTTATATTGTGGCAAGGCAGGACATTTTTCCAGAGAATGTCCAGTAAAACCTAAAACTTCACGAAAGGGTACTGTTTCCTCTATCTTCTCAACTGAGTCGGGAAACGATTAAGCTCAACAAAGGGGGAGGTTACTTGTTCGAGAAAACATCTTAATCAAACCTCTAATTCTGCATCCTTCATGGTACTGCACATACCTAGACATTTCATAATTAAGATATTTTTAATTGTTACTACCCAAGTTAGACATTCTCTCCCTGTCCTACTGGATTCAGGAGCAACAGGAAATGTTGTGGATAATAAGTTAGCTAAGACATTAGGTCTTCCTATTTGCCTAAAGCCTTGTCCAGAAGCAGTATGTGCAGTGGATGGGTCCTCTGGATTAATCACAAAACAAACAAGTCCCCTTGTCATGGGCTTTCAAAACGGGCACACAGAGATGATTAGCTTTGATCTGATAGATACCCTTAATTTTGGCTTTATTCTCGGGGTACCCTGGTTGACAACTCATAACCCAAAAATTGATTGGGTGAACAGAACAGTTACTTTGGATTCCTCATTCTGTAGAACCAATTGCTATCAAGAAGCAGGTACAGAACAGAGCTCAGTAATACACTGTGCTAGTGTTACACAAGACAAACCAAGTCTCCCTCTTGAATATTCTGACTTTAAAGACGTTTTTGATCCAGTGAAGGCTAGTGTGTTACCGCCACATCGGTCATATGACTGCCGTATAGATCTCATCCCAGGGGCCCTTTTACCTAATAACAGAGTATATGCTTTGACTGAAGAAGAGACCAAATATTTAAGAACCTACCTCGATGACCTACCACAGTCTGGGTTCATCCGACATTCCACATCTCCGGTGTCATCTCCACTTTTTTTATCCTGTATCCGGATAAATCTCTGCGCGTGTGTATTGACTATAGAGGACTAAATAAGGCTACAATAAAAAATAAATATCCTCTTCCTCTAATACCTGTGTTGTTGGATCAATTAAGACATTCTACTGTATACACTAATCTAGATCTGTGGGGAGCTTACCACCTGGTCCGAATAAAAGAGTAGAATGAGTGGAAGACAGCTTTCAAGACAAAGTTTGGTCTATTTGAGTACACAGTAATGCCCTTTGGGTTTTGTAATACCCCTGCGGCCTTTCAATACTTTATAAATGAGGTCCTGCATGAATTTCTGGACATTTGTGTCATAGTATACATAGACGACATCCTCATTTACTCTAAGAACCCGGAAGAACATACCCAACATGTTCGTGCAGTATTATCAAAGTTAAAAGAAAATCATCTCTTTGCTAAATTAGAAAAAATTACTTTTAATGTCAGCAAAGTGGACTTTTTAGGATACTGCCTGTCACCTCAAGGAATAATTGTGGATAAAAAGAAAATTAGTGCTATTACTGATTGGCCAGAACTATCATCTGTGAAGGATGTTCAGACAGAAATTTCTGGGCTTCGCCAATTTTTATAGGAGGTTTATTTCTCATTTTGCAGAAGTTGCAGGCTCAATAACCACCTTGTTGCGGAAAGGGCAACGATTTCTTTGGTCTGATGAGGCGGCTCACGCCTTTCAACTCCTGAAACAAAAGTTCACTTCAGCCCCAATTCTGAAACATCCTGATCCTGACTTTCCATTTTCTGTCGAAGTTGATGCTTCACAAGTAGCTTTAGGAGGAGTTTTCTCTCAACAAGATGCAATAGATAGCCAATTACATCCTACAGCCTTCTATTCCAAAAAGTTATTACCAGCTGAACAAAATTACACTGTGGCTGAAAGAGAACTATTAGCTATGAAATTAGCCTTTTCTGAATGGAGGCACCATTTAATGGGAGCCAAGTACCATGTTAACATCTTTTCTGACCATAAGAACCTACAGTTCTTTAGATCAGTAAAAGCATTAACTCCACGTCAGATGCACTGGTTAATTTGTTTTAGTACATTTGACTTTGTTATAACCTATAGACCAGGTGCACAACAAATTCAATCTGATATGTTATCTAGATACGGACATACCTCAGACATGAAACAAGACAAAATAGGAGAACCCATTATTCCTCCCCAAAAACTTTTGGCACCAGTACAACAGAAGGATTTCATCACAGATCTATACAATGCACACATGCAAATGGCACCTCAAGATTGGTTAAAGGATTCCCATAACTCAATACAACAAGGTTTATTGTATCACGACAACATGCTGTTAATGCCCACCTCAGAATTACAAACACAGATGATAATTTGGCATCACGCCTCACCGTTGGCAGGTCATCCTGGCTGGGTAAAAACCCTGGAAAATGTGCGAAAACACTTTTGGTGGGACAATACGAGTAAGGACATTAAGCAATTTGTCACTACCTCTCCAGTTTTTGCAAGACATAAATCTTCTCATAAGGCCCCTGATGGTTTGTTAATACCAATGCCATCACCCAAACAACCTTGGCACAATGTGTGTAGACTTTATTGTAGGTTTACCACCAGTAAAATCCTTCACAACAGTATTTGTGATAGTGGATTTTTTGTCTAAATTGGCACATTTTGTAGCATTACGGAAATTGCCAACTGCGGCATAATTTGCCGATATTTTTATAAGATAAATTGTGCGTTTACATGGTTTGCCAAGTAAAGTGGTGTCAGACCGAGATAGCCAGTTCAACTCTAGATTTTGGAAAAAACTATGCAAAAAACTGAAAATAGATGAGGCATTATCCACTGCTTTCCATCCAGAAACAGATGGACATACTGAACGACTGAACCAAACCTTACTTCAAACACTACGTTGTTTATTGGCTGATTATTCTAGTAAATGGTTGGAAGCCCTCCCTGTAGCGGAATTTGTTTATAATAATACTGAGCATGCAGCTCTACTTTGCTCACCATTCTATTTCATGCAGGGGTATCATCCGAGAGTTGTACTCATTTTATTAGAAGATTTCCTGTTGCCTACAGTAACAGATAGACTAACGAGATTGGGTGACATACAAGACAAGGCCAGGAAACATTAATTAAAGTACAAAGAAAGCATGAAAAGACAAGCAGACAAACACAGATCTGAGGCCCCAATGTATAAAATTGGTGACCAAGTATGGCTCTCCACAAAGAACCTAACTATAGAGGGATCCCGAAAGCTGCAACCACGTTTCATTGGATCCTTTAGTATAACTGCCATAGTAAACCCGGTAACAGTAGAATTGGACTTACCAAAAGAATACCCGGTACATGCTACATTCCATGTGTCCTTGCTTAAGCCGTACAGCCCAAATACCCGATCCGAACCACCACCTCCACCCATACCAATTAAGGGAAATCTAGAATATGAAGTGAAAAGCATAAAAGATGCAAAAAGAATTAATGGACGTCTGTTTTATTTAGTAGAATGGAAAGGATATGACGAAACTGAGAATTCATGGGAGCCAGCGTCCTATGTACATGCCCCACGGTTGATTAGACAGTTTTATCTAAAAAATCCAGGGAGACCCCATCCAGTAGGAGAGCCTTTGAGGGGGGGGGGCGACTGTTAGGGTTTGTGCACAGCAAAAAGCATTTCCCCTCTCATTGCACTAGTGGTTTCTGTAATAGCTCTCTTTAAACATACTACTGAAAGCCTTTCTTGTTATTTCAGCCCCTCCTTAAGACTTCTGTGTTTGTTGCTCAATGTATTCACAAGTTTGGACATTGCTGTCTTGTTTGCACATTGGACCTTGCTTTTACCCAGGCCTATTTAGAAAACATTGGACCTTGCTTTTACCAAGGCTTATTTAGAACACTCCTCCCTAAGCCATGTGTTACTTCAACTCATTAGCATAATAACTGAAGCTCTGCACACCTGCTGGTGAGAACCACACCCAGTTCTTCGAACCACATGTAGCTCTTCGAACCACACCCAGCCCTGTCTATAAAAGGCAGCCCCTGAGCCTCACCCAGTGCTTGTGCTCGTCTACCTCCCACTTACCTGAGAACAAATCCTTTGGTGCTGGCACTCCTTCTCTCTCCAGACCTTCATTGACTTCAACGGGCGCAGCTTCTGGCTCTTCCTTCTTCTGGTTTCCGGCTACTTCTTGCCTCAGCCCCTCTTCTGTCCACTGCAATTGACCTGCAAAAGAGAAAGAGGTCAAGGTTAGACTGATCAGTATCCCTTTTCAGCAACAATTATGTGCAAAACCTTTTGTTACCTGAAAGAACTTTATCAGCTAGTTCTGGATTCATGTAAAGACAATTTGGAACAAGATATCTCCCACGAACTTTGTGATTCAAACCCTTTGTTACAAGAATACTTTGTGGAACTTTGTGAAATAAACATTGTTTTACATGGAACATTTTTTAAAAATCAAACAGAGGAAACCATTGACAGCAAGGCTAACAGTAAATCAAGGACTTACACAAATTAGCTGCTCTATTTTGATGTAAAAGTACAGTATTTGTTTTATGAAAATTCTGGAAATATGTGAAAAGTGAGTTTGCTATTAAGAATTTAGGCTTTAGTTATATTAAGGTGAATGTTAGACGTTGGTAATTCTGATAATGATATTCGTTTGATTTTACAGAAGTTTTGACAGTAATAGAAAGCACATCCCAGAACAGTAACACATTCCAAACCTGGAAGCTTGAGACCAGGATCCAAGAGGTACTTTTAGAAGAGAATTTCTAATAAGATTAAGGTTTAGTCAGGAACACATTTAGGGATAGGTTGCACTTATCTGTTCTTTGTTTATGTTTCATTAGGCACCAGTTTCTACAGAAGTCAGAGAGGGCCGCAGATTTTAGCAGTTCTTCTACAGTGGAAACGCAAGAACGGTGTTGTCTTTTTTTTATTTTATCCACTTCCCCCTTCCCTTGAGCTTCTGGTTCTTAGTGCACTGTTTAAAAATAGTGTGCTGGAACAAGCAGTTTCAGGGTGGGGTCCGACTGTCTTCAACCTCCATCAGAACTGAACAGAAACTCAGGTGAGCTGGGCTTTGACATGCCTATTGTACTGGGGGACTATGTGAAATCCATTGGAAGGAAAGGAGGTGTAGGAGAAAAAATTAATAAAATGCATAGGATATAAAAACTGTTTGTAATATATGCTGCAATGATCCTCAAGCATATTAATAAGCTGATATCTGGCAAAAGCAAAGAAAAATTAGCGAAAACAAAAAGGCTTTGAAACCTGAAATACAAAGATTTACACAGTGGCAGGCTGCAAAAAATGGCCACATGGTCCAACAACAACAACAACAAGCGAGGAGGCATACCCCAACAAAAGAACTCAAGTAGGCCTATCGAAAAATCACACTGACTGGCAACACAAAGTGGTCACCGGCCACATGTTCAAACAACAAAAGCAAGCAAGGATGAATGGCCCCTAACAAACAACACATGCAGGCCTATGGCAAAAGCACACTGGCTGGTTATACCAAATGGTGGCTGACCACATGGTCAAAGAACAAAAGCAAGCAAGGAGGCATGGCCCCAACAAAAAAGCATATGCAGGCCTATGGCTAAAGCATACTGGCTGTCTTCACAAAATGGTAACATGCCACATGGTCAAACAACAACAGCAAGCATGGAAGCATGGCTACAACAAAGGACACATGCAGGCGTATGGCAAAAGCACAATGATTGGCTAAACAAAAGGGTTGCCGGCCACATGATTAAACAACTAGCAAGGAGGTGTGGGCAACAAAAACACGTGCAGTCCTATGGATAGTGAATAAAACATGGCATGAGAGCACATGGCATGTAGATTAATGTCAAATGGTGGCTCATGTCAAACACACACACTAGCCAGACAAAGGAGGTAAGGTAATGTTGCTGAAAACCTTAAACCTTCATTCACCAATGCCAAAAAACAAAAAAATAACTGAGCTATAAAACTTTACACCAACACACATTCTCCCTTAGGCATCAAACATTACCCCGCCAATAGACTTTTGCAGAAACAAAATGTGAAATCCAAAGAAAACCCCACATTTAAAATGTATTCCAATGCCATCCTTGATATAAATTATGTTTTCAAAAAACATACATCACAGAAACAGTTGTTTGATGCAACCATGGCTAGTACTGGGACTACTGTCTGGATGTCCACATGGCAGATTTGGCCACATAGTATCAAAGTCCTGGGCACACATGTTCAAGTGATAAGCTGAAAGTTCAATAAATCATTGGTACTTGAAGAAAATGTGTAATAGTCCAAACGGATACGTTTGTAGTCTTTAATCTTGGGCAACTAAAAGCAACCTGCCAACACGTGTTTCGTCACAATGGGAGAGTTGTCCCGGGACTTCTTCAGGGCTGGGAATGGTACAATAGGTGATGTTAAAATAAAAGCTGCATGGTAATTAGATGCATAAGACGAGTCCATGTGTGTGGTGGACTACTGTAAAACACCTTTAAACATATTAAAAAGCCCGCAAGTGACAAGAAAATTGCAAGATTGACTGTGCGTCCACACATAAATACATGGCATCTATTTGTGAGAGTGTGGAGTGAAAAGTGTCCATTATTTTTATTTCAACAGTGTACATTTTACAACTTTTCACATTCGTAGTGTGGCGCTGATGTTTGGAATGGAAATATAGAACGCTGTGTGTGCAAGTAATATTGTTGTCAATTAAAGGATGTATGTTGTTTTAGAAAAAAGGGTAAAATGCTGCATTTGTAGTTATCACAAAATTATATATCCACCCATAGTTAGCGTGGGTATCATGGCAATTGAGATTAAAGGACAACTGTATTTGTTAAAACAATGTACGTAGTTAAGATATAAATGAATTGAACAACTAATGCTTGGAATTCCAACATATACAACTCACCAAAGTAAGCATTAGTGTTGTGGCTAAACAAATGAAAGCAAAATGCTATTGGAGCAATGCGCGCTGTTTTTATGGAAATGAAAATGACCCAAAATATTTTGAATTGAAAACTAGAACATTGCGTGTGTACGCAAAGTTGTTGTCAAATAAAAGTCAATTGCTGTTTTTCAAAAAAGTAAAAAGCAGAATTAGTTATATCGCTACAGTCAGTGAGTGGTATGGTGGCTTGAGGAATAACAGGGAAGTATTATTTAAGCAATGCAATTCTCAATGAAAACATCGACATTACATTCCTAACTGAAACCTGGCTCAACCCCCACTCAACTCCTATCCTAGACTTGCTCATTCCTCCTGGATATTCCATCATTAGGAAAGACAGAATCAAGCAAATAGGAGGTGGCCTTGCCCTAATTTTTAAAGATGAATTTAATCTCACGCTAGTCCATCTCCAGGACCCTTCCACCTTTGAATACCTTTGTGCTGATCTTACTATTCCTGGTTCCCCCACCATTCATTTACAAACCATCTACCACTCCCCCGGTAATTCTATCCCCTTCACTGAGGAGCTGTCTGACCTTATCATTCAATCTTCGATCACTCACTCCAAGAATCTCTTTCTTGGCGACAATAAGATCCATTGGAATTAAAATGATGACCCTGCTGTCATCTTCTTTAAAGACACCATGGACATTACTGACCTGACTCAACTCTGCCAATTCCAGACTCACTCCAAACGCGCCACCCTTGATGCTATTATGTCTAGCAAGGATCCTGCCTCTCTCTCATTGATCCTTCCCGTTGACTGGTCTGATCACCACCTTATCCTCTTCACTTTGAACTGCTACGTTACTTGCCACACCCCTATCAGCACTTTACCCATGAAACATACTCGTAATCTTCACCTTATTCCCCCGGGCGAGTTGGAGACCTCAATCATAACACGCTTACTTCTCCCCCCCTCACAGCACTAAAGACCTAACTGAACATTACAATACTTCTATCCTTCAAGCCCTTGACCAAATTGCCCCAATAAAACTTAAACAACAAAAAGAAATACCTCCCAAAATCTGGTTCAATTCCAAACTTAATAATGAAAAAGACGGGCCCTCGGGCAGTCCTAACGTTCTTGGAGGAATCATCCCTCCTCCGATAACCTGTTACTCCTTAGAAATGCCCGAGCCAAGTACAAGAAGCACATCTTCAACGAAAAAGCCTCCTTCCTCCGTTTGCGACTTGACCAGGCTAGACACCGTCCCAGAGAACTCTTTAATATTGTTAAAAAACAAACTACCTCTGGTCCCCCTAAAATACCAGTCAATGTTGAAAGATGCGAAGAAATTGCCTGCTACTTTTCGAACAAAGTCAACTCGATTGAACTATCCTTCTCATCCCCCCTCTCCCACTCCAATCTACCCTCAGCCAACTCATCCTCCCTAACATTCCTACTGCTCCTTTTTCCCCTTCCACAGCGTGTCGGGACCCCTCTCTACCCCTCCTTACTCTACCCCACCTTGACTCTATTTCTAAGAACACCCATGCTAAAAACAATGCCTCCTGGAGTGAATTCTGTCCAGTATCTGAATCTACTGTCCTCAACATCATCTCCAAACTCAAACCTTCCTCACACACCAAATATCCTCTTCTCGCAAAGTTGGTTCAGGAACTCAAACACATCATTGCCCCCATTTGGACCAATATCATCAATTCCTCCTTTGCCACTGGCTGTGTCCCACTTTCCCTTTTACTAGGTCAAATCTCCCCCATCCTCAAAAACCCCACCGCTGACCCTAATGACTTTAACAATCCATGCCCTATCTCTAACCTTCCCTTCCTTTCCAAAGCCCTTGAAAAATGTGTCCTGTCCCTATTAGACAACCATATCATCTCCTTCAATCTCCTTGACGCTTTCCAATCTGGTTTTAGGAAAGGATGCAGCACCGAAACTGCTATGCTCAGTATTACTGATGATATTCATCGCTCTCTTGACAAAGGCAAATCCTCCCTCCTCATCCTCCTTGACCTCTCCACCATCCCACCCTTATTAACACTCTCAAAGACAGCTTTGAGTTTGAGGGCACTGTCCACCAATGGTTCACCTCATATCTGCAAAATAGATCCCAACAAATTAAACTCAGTCACTGCCTCCCCAAACCCCAACCAGTCCCTGGGTGTCTCGCAAGGTTCTATCCTTTCCCCAACCCTATTCAATCTATTCATGGAACCACTCACCCTCATTCTCAACCAAGCTAATATCAGTTACCACCTCTATGCTGACGACACGCAACTATATTACAAGATCAAATCCCACCATGACATCCTTCACCTCAATGATACCTTGAATAAAGTCCAAGCCTGGTTCCATCTTAACCATCTCAGATTGAACCCCAAAAAAACTGAAATCCTTCTTTTCACTCCCCAAAACAGTCCTTTGCCTATCCAACTCTGGATCAACGATATCAAAGCTCTCAACTGCTCCCTCTCCACCTCTAACTCTACCAAATCCCTAGGCATCAGCATTGATCAGAATCTTACTCTCAGCCCTCACATCAAAAATGCTGCCAAAGGTGCTCTCTTCACCCTTCCCCACCTTAAAAAAGTCAAACATTTAATTCCTGCTGATGACTTCAAAATCTTGTCCAATCTCTTGTGCTTTCCAGAATTGACTACGGTAACGCCACCCTTGTAGGCACCCCTAAAGTCCACCTTGCCCCGAATAAATCTGTTCACAACCTGGCCAGGCTTTTCTCTGACTGTAAACGATTTGATCACATCTCTCCTGTCCTCAAAAACCTCAACTAGCTCCGAATTGATGGCCGATCCATCTTCAAGATGGCATGTATCACTCACAAAGCCCATCACCAAAACACCCCCTCCTACCTCTCTGATAAACTACAAAAAGCTGACTGCTCAAGATCCTTGAGAAGCACTAACGCCCTTGTCCTCATCCCCCCGAGACTCAAATGTACAAAGACACAATTACGGGCATTCTCTGGGAATGCCCCTACGATTTGGAACTCTCTCCCCAAAGATCTTCACTGCAACCTCTCCTACCCTCTCTTAAAAAAAAACCTCAAGGTGCTTCTTCTCAACAAATATTGGGGTACCTAACGTCGCTGAAATGACACTGTCCTTACTTTGTAAACTCCTCAAGACACCCCCTGCTTCTTCCTTTTCCTATTTTCTCTCCCCTTCTCCTTCTTCCCTTCTCTCTCCTACTCCTCAACTCCCCTCGTCTCCCTTATTTATTTCCCTCATCCAACTGAAATGCCTTATCCTATGTTTAGTTTAATTCACTTTGTAATTTGTCTCTATGTTGTTTACCTATCTGTAAAGCACTCTGATACTCTTGGGTCCAGTAGCGCTAAATAAAACCTTTTAAATAAATAAATAAATACTTGTTCTTCGCGACGTGCTAATCTTTGGGATTTAAAAAAGAATGATGCGAACACTGGACTCGGATTAGGGGAAACTGATGTGAGTCTAAACAGTAGGTAGGAACGAAGTAAAGTGTATATGTATGTCAATTGGGTAATAACCAACCCCTCACCGCTCTGCCAGTGATACTTCAGACCCGGCTGGTCAATGAGGAAAGATATTTGTTGTGCCATGTAGTTTCTTCTTATTTGTTTATTAAGAATATCAGGAAAATCATCTAAATAAATAGTGCGGAATGAATCTGTTAAAATCTTCAAACTATGCAATGCGATTAGTGTTGACGTTACAGGAATGGTCAGAGGAAGGAATCAGGACCTTACCAAAATCTTGGTGATACCACGTTGGTCCGTGCCATAAGATAAAGGGGAGGGCGAGTAGGCCAATCCGTTTGAAGATTTGAAATACAGATCGTGCCCCAGTTTAAAAACTGAATATTTGAATGGTAGTGAAGATATCATAAAGCTAAATGCCTTGGCGTTAGGGAGTCTCTTACCTCTAGCGGGTGCGCTAAATTTCCTCGTAGCAAAGGTTCTGTTCTTTGTTCTGGATATGGACAGAGCAGTAACCCGGAAGTACCTATTTATTCTGAGTTCACTATATAAAAAAGACTAGACAACACATTTGCCTTAACCCCCATTTAGGAAGCACCAACCACCTTGCATGTCTCTCCTGAGCGAGTTCAAAAGAACATTTTATATCTCACAGCAAGACACGAAAAATAGCTATTGGCGGAAGAAGCATCCAAGGTTAGAGGGGTGATTTGGTTAACTCCACCAAGGTAATTTTCAACCTGTTGGACCATATTATCTGACTGAGGGGCCCGTAACAATGATCCATGGAGCAGGGAAGGCATAATCATGGGACCCGGGGAAGAAAAAAACCCTGGCAGTCCTGTCTCCACTGTACCTATCAGTCCCAAAATGCAAGTTTTTTCCTACTACAGGACCTAGCCAGGTCTACTCTAGATGTTTCAAACAGGGACGTCAGCCAGTCAGAGTATGTTGGTGCGGCGGTATACACCCAGAACTTACAAATTTGTCTTCTTGCCAAAAGGATAGCATAAAAGAGAAAATATGTTGCATGTCCGGAGATGTTATCATCGATGCCGAAGATGATCAGTGGGAGGCTAATAGTCAGAGAGGCATTAATAATAGAATCCAGCGTCTCCTTCACTTCCTGCCCCTAAAATCCGATGGAAGAGCAGTCTTTAAACATGTGCACGTCAGATGCTTCTGGCAAACCACATTTTTTACATGTTGTCCCTGGATGGAATTTTGATAGCCTTAAGGGGGAGAGATATGCTCGATGAGCTGTGAAGAGGTGGTTTTGCTTCAACCATGCAGGTTTTACTAATTTATGCAGGAGAGAGAATGAATCTATCCACACCTGCTCACACTGGGTATCCATCTCAGTACCCCATAACTCATCGGCGGGTTTAAAATCACCATCAACCTCCTCCAAAATTGCCCAATACCAAAGTGAGACAGCTTTACTGCCCCCAGGCTGGCCACGAGTAGGTTTTCCTAATTACTGTCCTTACCTAAGGGGGCCCCCAACCTGAGCTGTGCCCAACTGTTCAACTGCATATGTTTAAATCAGGATAATCGGGAACCCACACTTCCCCGTAGCTCTTCCCAAGACTGCAGTGCATCCCCGATCAACAATTCTACCCATTTCGTGATTCCAGAATCCTTCAGGGGGGTAGCCAAGATATCCTGTAGGCAGGTTGGGGTACCTGGTGATTCCCACAGTGGTGCCAGATTAGAGAAGTAGCTAAGTCCTACTTTCTTTCCAATTGTTACCCTGCTTCAAGCCAGAGATTGTAGAATTTTTATTTTTATTTTTTTTAAGAACTTTTGGTCCCCAAATTTAAACAAAAAGCCCTCGGCTGGTAAATCAGCCCCCTCTAATATTGCCAGAAACATTTCACCTCCTGGTGTGATCAATGTTTTTTTTTAAAAGCATTCTTGAATGCAAGAGCTGAAAAGCCCATGCATAGTTTTGGAGGTCAGGTAATGCCAACCCTCCTTTTTCCCTCTTCCGCCTGAGCTTTTTCCACGGCAATCTGGTGGCTCTATACTTCCAAATAAATGAGTTAATCTCCCGTTGACACTTATCTATCTGCTTAGTATCAAAAGCCAGAGGAATAGAGCCAAAGAGAAATGTGAATGTGGGCAAGATGGACATCTTCACTAGATTTATCCTCCCCAATATGGATAAGAGGATGTGAGCCCAAGGCTTTAACTGCTTCTGAGATGACTTGAATACCGGATCTAGATTGTATTTGGGGATTTTCCCTACCTCTTGAACCATACTGATCCCCAGATATTGCAAGGTGGAGGAGACATTCAATTGTGTGTTACTGATATTCCAGGCCAATATTTCGGTTTTATTTGCATTTATTTCATATCCTGAAACCTTGCTGAACTCCTCCGCCCTTTTGATAACTGTTGGGAAAGCAAGGTTGGGATCAGCCATCAAAATGAGGATGTCGTCTGCATATAAGGCCACCCACCTTTCCCACTCTGCAAATTTAAAAGAAGGAATATTGGGATCTTCTCTAAGGGCCTGAGCAAAGGGTTCGATGTATAAATTAAAGAGATGGGGGGAAAGCGGGCAACCCTGCCTCATACCCCTTGTAATCTTTAAGGCAGAGTGCTAATAACAAGCAACTGAGCTGTTGGTGCATTATATAAAAGTTTTATCACCCGGCAGAAACTGTCACCTAAATTAACTTTTTTCATGACCGCAGCCAGGTGCCCAGTTCACCCTCTCAAAGGCTTTGGTCGCATCCATGGTAAGAGCGGCCAAAGGGAGAGAAAAGGCGGGAGCAATATCTATGGCTCCCACTAGATCGTACGTGAGATCCGCTAATTGGCACCCTTTTACGAAGCCCTTTTGGTCCTGGTGTATGATGAAATCTACTATACCCCCAACCTTTTAGACATAATGGCAGCAAAGAGTTTATAATCATTAATAAGGAGTGAGATCTGGTGGTAGGAACCACAGTCAGTCGGGTATTTTCCTGGTTTAAGGATCAAAACGACAGTCGCCTCACTCCATGAAATTGGGGGGTTCTCTCCCTTCAGGAGAATGCTATTAAAAACTTTCGCCAACGTTGGAATGATGGTATCACCAAGAGAGCGGTACAACTCCCCTGGTAGGCCATCCGGGCCGGCCGCCTTCCCTCGTTTAGATTGAACAATGGCCTTCCTTACTTCTTCCTCAGAGATTTTTACCTCCAAACTGTGTCTTTGGCTATTTGAAAGTTTAGGCAAAGAGACTCCTTCAAGCTAGATGTTTTTCTCTGCACAGTCTTCCCTGATAACTTCCCTGTATATGGTCTGAAAAAATTCCTGAAATGCACACCCAATTTCTGAATTCAAAAGGCGAGGGGCTGACTCTCCCTCAACCCAAATCTCCCTGATATGGTTTCGCGCTTGGTCTGTTTTTATTTTCCAAAGCGAGTATCTTGCCTGCTGCTTCCCCAAATTCAAAGTGAGAGATTTTACTCACCTCCCACCTTCTGGCAACCCTATCTTGGAGGATATTTTCATGTTGGTTTTTGAGGGAGCCTAGTTTTTCTTGATCCTCTCTTGAGCCTATATGAGCCCCTAATTTAAGCTCTATCTTATTCATTTCAGCCTCTAGACACTTGATGGTGTCCCTAAATATCCTTCTTCTATGGCAGGCTCTGCTGGTAATACATCCTCTCCAGAAGGCTTTCAGCGCATCCCAAACCATGGAGATGCTTGCTGAATTTAAGTTTGCCTCAAGAAAGTATTTGGTCTCAGACTGAAAGAAATGTATTTCATCGTCCAATAATATTATGGTACGATCGAAGGACCATGAACTGTGCCTCTGTTGTTGGACACGAGTCAGGCTAAAAGAGATAGCCGAATGATCGCAAAGGTGAGATGGCAGATATTCAATATCCTCTACCGATTCTCAAAGACTGTAACTGAACAGTGCATAATCTATTCTGGACTTGTGCTTGTACTTTAAGTTTTTAAAAGAAACCCCCAACCGCTCACCCGCCCTTTCCCTCCATATATCTGCCAGCCCTAGTTGAGCCATAGTTAGCAAAAGAGATTGCCTAGATTTAACAGGAACACAGGCTCTAGAGTTGGGTGATTTATCGAGCTTGGGGTTTAATACAATATTAAAATCCCCTAGCTAGATTACCGGGCCCTGAAGATCCCATAGGTGGGAGCGGATGGTAACCAGATAAAAGGGGTCATCCTGGTTTGGGCCATAGTATCCCACCAGGGAGACCAGCACACCCCCCAAAGAGACTCTTAGTAGAAGCCATCTTCCACTATGATCTTCCCTACATTCAACTATTTGAGCCTTGGCTTGTTTTTTAAATAGCACCAAAATCCCTCTGATATTAGCAGTTTGGTCCGTACATACAAAAGTGTCAATCCATCTCAACTTTTTTAATAATGCTGTAGTCTCGGATTTGAGGAGGTGAGTTTCCTGTATGGCAATGACCTATGCCGAGAAATCTCTCAAGTATTGCAGTATTCTATCTCTTCTGCCCTTCGTGCACAGGCAATTGACATTCCAGGATAAGAATTGTAGCGCCATCATGGGATCCCCACCTTCAGCTCAGCCAAAATCTCCATTCTACCTGTGGACCGCCTGTTGAGAAACCCTCTATACACCTCTGACCTGACCAGAGGCAACTTCTGAACTCTATAACGACAGATTTGGAAGCAATTAAAAATTAAATAATACCAAACGATGCCAGCAAATGAGGAATTTTTATTATTTCACCCCCACCACCCCCTGTGCCCCTGCCCCTCCCCAACCCCATAGGAAACCCATCCCTTCTTACACTGGCCGGATGTATGACCAGTATTTGTGCCCTCTGGCTGTCCCTCTCAACTCTCTATCCCCTAATACTATGCACTGTATATAATAAGGAAAAGAAAAAGGAAAAAGATAAAGTCATGTTTTCATCATTCAGATTTTTCCCTCTCTATTTTTTCCGATCTCCTCTTGCTCCTATTTTCCTACTAACATTTTTTTTATTAGAATGTATTAGTGTATTTGTGTATATGTGTTTTTTTTGTGTTTTCCCAGCCTTACTCTTGTCCCTCTTTTTTTTCCGTTTGATTTCCCTTCCCCTCTTGACACTCTAATTTCCCCCTTTAGTATCTACGCTTTCATTTAACCTCCGGCGATCTTCAAGTCGGACTACCTCCTCTCCCTTGTGAAACATCTCTCAAGAATTCCAGCAGCTCATCGGCCTCAAGGGGAGATCTGATATTATGCATTTTGTTGTTATACATGACCCGCAAGAAGGCAGGGAATCTCATTTGCACGGTAGCTCCGAGCGATCTACATTTCTCCATCCTTTGGCTTAATTCCCATTGTCAATCTAATGTAGTTTTGGAAAGATCTGAGCGGACCTGGAATGGAAAATCTGGACCCTTTAGTGTTTTTGCTTTTAGCGCAAAATTAAAAATCTTCTCTTTTAACGTGTAGGTAAGGAAATTTACCAAGATTTTTCTAAGTTTCACCCTACCGGGATTTAAACGGAAAGGATCTATGTGCATCCTCTGAATGTCATTCTCTAAAAGATCGGGCGATTCTTCAAGATTTAGCAAATCTTTTAGTATTTTTACCACAAAGGACTTGATTTCGCTTCCTTCCTTTCCTTCCGGAACTTTCAGTAGTCGAAGATTGTTCCTCAAAGAGTAGTTCTCTAAACTTTCCACTCTCTCCCGCATAATGTCACCTTCTCTTCGTAGTGTTTGGATTTTTACTTCAGCTGACCCCAAGTTTGCTTTGAGCTCCTCGACTGAACCCTCTAAGGTCTCAGTTCTTTAATTGAGTGAGTCAAACTTTTTTTCGAGGACCTCATAGGCCGCCCTTATCTCTGATTGATTCTCGGCTGAGACTGGGAAACCATTTTTATGTCTGCCTTCATAGATTTGATTAGGCCCTCTATCGAGAGCCTAGGTGAGCCCTCCACCCCATCTGAGCCGCCAGAACAGCAATCCTCCTCCTCTGTCTGAAAAGACACTGAAGCTGGGGGAGGAACACCCACAGCATGTAGCGATGCCTCCTCGGGATCACTGATGTTGTCTGTAGCGACTGGAAGACTGGGCATCCCTATTAATACAGCTGGTGCAGCAGGAGCCTCCATCTGTCCTGTGGTCCGACCAAGTTTAACAAAGTAGCGTTGGGAATGACAGGGGCGCCTTTGGCTGCTAAGGGCAACGTGTTAAAGGAGGAAAAAAACGAGTGACAAGTAGAGTCGGTAGAGTCAGTAGAGTGGATATTCAAAACCTGGGGCAAAACCTTAAAGACAGAGCGCAAAGAGGGTGTAATCAGTGCAGCGCAATTTTTTTCTGCTGCTCTCTGCTCTCTTCGTGCTTTTATAAGCTCTTTTTTTCTGGCCACCTTCAAAGTTGCCCCATTTACCACCCCTTTTTCTTGGAACTCCTGACCTGAGCTGGCCCCTTTCTGCGAACCTATATCTGTACCTGTACCTGTACCACTTACCAAAGCACCCCCTAGAGCACTATCAGCACACGCCACCCTTGGAACCTCTCCAACACCACCAATATCCTCCTGTATATCCTGTATGGCCTGTGCACTTCGTGTGCCCCTACCTCGTCTAGATTTCTTTCTGCCCAGTGTCTTAATCAGGATATTTTTTAAATCATTGAGGCCAATCTCATCACTCTCTTCAAATAACCCTGTATCCTCCGTCTTAGCTTGGAAGGGCGTCTCTTACTGTCCTCCCTGCATCCAGAGGCGTCCTGTACCTGCGTGGAGATTTTAGCAGTTTCGCTGGGTCCCCCCTCCGCCGGAGGAAAGAAAGCACTAATACCCCCTCTGCTAGCTTTGCTAGCACTCGCGCCAACACAGGAGCCAGTTCTGACGCCTCCTATGCTGCCACGGAGGAGACCTCCATAGCGGCTCTCGACCAATGCGGCAGGAGGGAGGGGTATAGGGATCTCTTGGTGCCGCTGACACACATCCACCATGAGCCTTTGCTGAAAATGGGAGGTAAGTGGCAAAGAAAGAGTACCTCCTTAATCTTCGTAATCTCCGCTGACTCTTCTAATCAATTGCACCATCCGTAGCTCATTCCCAGCTTACAGGGGGGTGAGAGGAGAGGCCACCTACGAGGACGTGCGCTACCGCTCAGCACTCGGGCGCCATGTTTCCCCTTACACTGCTTAGACCACATATTTTTATGACTAATCAAAATGGGGAAAACTTTATTAGTAGCTCCTCACTGAGAACAAAACTGTGTGGAAAAATGAAAAAGTACTGTTTATAGTGAATCAAAAAGTCCTGTCTATAGTGAATGGATAACAGCAATTAGTATTACTTCTGTCTCCATGTCTAAAAAGTAATCGCGTGCATGTGGGACTGGATGTGCATGTAATTATGTCATTCAAAAGTGCAAATGCGGGGATTGTGAAAATCCAGCAGGAGTACAAAGCACATGCTCTCAAAATGATGTATTAATGTTTGCAAAGGTCCGCGTGTGGGCAGGGTGTTCCTGAGTGTTGCTATGACAAAGATAAGAGGAGAAGAAAGGTATTTAATGATTGCCAATTATGGGAATTTGGAAAGCTATGTCATGCATGCAAGCAGTGAAGACCTAATAGTCCTAAAGTGGGTGACACTTTTGGAGTATGTGCATGATGCATTCCAATAGCCATTAGTATGGTTAAGGTAAAAATAAAAAGCAAGAAAAACAATGGCATATACAGTCAAAATTATGGAGTTTGGGATTGGTTCACACCCCCAACCATACAAATAATCACAACATATTGTGTTCAAGATGAAGAGTAATAGACATTATTAGTATCTCAACCACTTTTGAAACTTTATGAGAGTAACTGCAAATGTTATATGTCCTTAGTATGATATTTTAAGGAGAAGTTAGTCTCTCAAAAAATATTGCATCTCATGGTCGCTGCTCAAGCCGTGTACTACCATGCAGAGTCACATGATCCAAGTGGCCTCCGTGCGTCTTAGTATCAGTTCTCTGTTGCCACCTCTGAGACTTGTCGATGCCATAGAATGAGAAGTGTTTCTGTGGACCTTGAGAAGGACAAACAGCTGTGTGGAACGCCATTAGATATCTGGCATCTTGTTGGTGAAGCGCTCTTGCATGTTCACTGATCCTGTCCTTGAGGGGTCTGATGGTGCTGCCCACGTACTGTCCTTTGCATGTGCATTCAATAATGTATACCACAAACCTGGTTTTACAATTGATGTTGTGTCTAAGTCTATATTTTCTTTTGTCCCAACCAATGAATTCCTTGGTTTCATGTTTGGCCCATCTGCATACACCAAAACAACCACATTTGTAGAAACCTATTGTTCGCGTGGTTAGCCATGAAGAATCAGCTCTAATTTGTGGAACTGTGTGACTACGTCTGTTTCTTAGTGTCCTCCCTCGTCTAAAGGAGATTTTCTAGTTGAGCGGTGATGTGGTTGCACAGTGATCTATCTGCTCGCAAAACCCCCAAATGTTTGATGAGGCTTTTTCTGACTATGTGGCTCATGTCATTAAAATCAGTGACCAATCTCACTGGTTGAGTGCAAGTATTGTCCCGTAGTGTGTCTTTCCTTTATATCTGACCAATTCTGTTTTCTGCTTTCTTAATGGTTCATGGTTTGTAATCCCTCTTCTTGAATCTGCACTTCGTATAAGCGATGCAGCTCTGGAATTCAGACTCCTCACTACAATTTCTCCGTGCCCTCATAAATTCTTCATACGGGATAGCTTGAATCTGGTGGTTGGGGTGTGAGCTGTCAGCGTGCAAGATGGAATTGCATGAGGTTTCCTTTACGAAAGAGTTGACTATGTAATTTGTTGTCACAAATATACAGTTCTACATCTAAGAATGTAATATTAGATGTGCTGGATTCTTTAGTGAAGGTCATGCCATGTCGTTGCAGTTCAAATAGGCAGAGAATTGTTCCAATTTGTCTTGAGTGCCTGACCAGAGTAAGAGGCAGTCATATAAATAGCAACCTCTATAATTGATAGCGTCAATCCAAGGCGCTCCACTATTGCCCCAAATCCATTCTGCCTCTAAACCGCCCATAAATACATTTGCAAAAGAGAGCGAAAATTTGTAACCCATGGCTACATCTCTGGTTTGTCTATACCAATGTTTGTCAAACATGAAAAAGTTGTTGTGAAGGGTTAGATCCATCATAGTAATGAGCATGGTGGTGTGTTGCCATTGTGTTGCATGCCTGCTGTGTAGGAGTGTCTTATCAACTGTAGGCTTAGATCTGATTTAATACTAGTGTACAGTGACACTATGTCCAGGGTAGCTAGGATCATGCTTGGCTGCCATTGTAGGTCTGATAAAATGCTCAAGATGTGCTTGGTATCTTGGATAAAAGAGAGTAAATTCCATACCATTGGTTCCAGAAAAAGATCAACATACTCTGCTAATTTCTCGATTGAGCCCGCTATGCCTGAGACAATAGGTCTACCAGGGGATAAAGGTAGATGTTAATGTATCTTGGGTAAAGTGTATTACCAAGGGAAGGTAGGTCTAAATACCTTCATGTACATATATTCGTACTCTTCTATTAGACCCATAGTGTGCCATGCTGCCAAGTGTTTGTTGATCTTAGTAGTTAATGGTCCTGTTGGGTTATGCGAGAATAATTTGTAGCATGTGGAATCATGCAATTGTGTCATGATTTCCTTGAGGTAGTCATCCCGGTTCATGACCACAATGTTACCTCCTTTGTCAGCTTGCCTGATTACAATATCATCATCTGAACCTAATGTTTTTAGGGCCACATGCTCTACCTTCATTAGATTGTCCCTATGTTTGTATCTTGTTTTTGCTCTCCTGTGGTCATATTTGTCTATGTTCTTAAGTACCAGGCTGTAAAAGGTGTCTATGGAATTGCCACCAGGAAGAATGGGAGTCGATTTGGATTTGGTTTTGAGACCGCTGGCTATAGTGTAGTCAGTGTCCAGGTAGAGTTCCTCTAGAAGTCGCTCCATGTTGTAAGGTGACTGTTCTAGGTCTGTTAGTGATAAGAGCAATTAAGTGGCTTGAATATCTCGTATACTTTGTACATTAGACACATTGCTACTGGAGATATTTATAGCATTTTTAGGTTACAACAGAAATGTTTCGTCAACTTGAGACCCCTAATGAATTTGAATAAATCTATGTTCAGTTTGCAAATGTCACCTCTTTCCTGAGGATTAGAACTAATGCCCACATGCATCATTGAGAATTGCATTCGCAAACGGTGTGAATCGCAATTTTTGGCCGTTTGCGAATGCAATTCTCAAATTTGGGATGCATCATGCTTTTCGCAATTTTAGGAATCGTAATCATGTTGCGATTTCTAAAATTGCGATTGCATTTAAGAAATCTCAATTTGAGATTTCTTAAATGCAATGTATGAACATTTTTAATTTGCGAATTCGCAAATAGGAAGGGGTAAATTAGCATGAAGTTGACCTTCATGCTAATTTGCGAAAACTTTCAAAAATGCACAAAAATGCATTTTTGAAAGTTTCATGTTACACAGATACATGTCCTTGGGACACGTGTGTGTGAAACTTGCACTTAAAGTTACATTTCAGGGGTGCACCTTGAAAATGCATTCACAAATTGCGATTCACAAAATGCTAATCGCAATTTGTGAATGCCTTCCCGTTCATTCCTATGGGCCTCTTGGCCCATAGGAATCAATGGGAAGGGATTCCTTAATTGCGATTTGCAGATTGTGAATTGCAATTAAGGAATTTTTAGAAATCGCAAATAAAAATGCAATTTTTTGATGCGTCGCAATTTGCGTTTTCTTAATTGCGATTCCTTAATTTTCGCAATTAAGAAATCGCAAATACTAACTTTGATGCATGTGGCCGTTAGTCCTTTGCTAAGAAGCAAAATCATGTCTTCAGTGAGAATTTTGGTGGAGAGATTGATCACCTGCACTTCCCTCTCTTGGTTGTTTATTTGTTCGTCCTACCCCCTGATCTCTACTTCCTTTTGTACTCGTTTTTGTCCTGACCGTTTGGCTCTGCAGGTCTTGTGTCTTGTGCTCCCGTGTGGTCGGTATTCTGTTTCCTTTCCGTATAGTTTGAACATAAAAGAATATCGCAAATTTAACAAATATTGAGAAAAATTGCTGAACTGGGCAAGCTTTTCCCTTACAAAAGATGAAAAATTAAATACAAAAACATTTATTGGCCCCAACTGTAACTCTGGCCACCCACTAAAAAAAAATCGAAAATGAAATAACAGTACAAATATATACTGGTGAATGCCCTCTAGCAAACAAATGATAAGCTTATACAAAAGTTTTGAACTTTCTAGTAATATCACAGAATCAAAACCCTTAAATTCAATGGTATATAAGCAGCAGACAAAGAAAGTGATTTTTCCACCTTGAAATCCAAATGAAAAGTGACTAGAAACTGGACAAGGCTATGGGAGGAGCCTGTTGGACAGGAATAGGAAGTTGTAGTCTCTGGGCCACTTCCTTCTTGTTGAAACAAAATGTAAATTATAAAAAAAGGCTGAACGGTCCGTTGGAGTCAAATATTTACTCGAAAACCATCTTTTTGAGAAGATTTAACTTTTTCTCAAGTAAAGAATCTGCTCAAAGTGCAGCCGCGATATATCGCCAGCATCACAAAAATGCACCGAAAGCCACCATTTTGACTGAAGTCTAGCTAGCACCCGCTAAATCTCATGTGTGCGTGCGAGTGACCAGCAAGTCTTGTTGTGCTTGCCAGTGTGCACCAAAAAAGTAGTGTGCATGACAACAGAAATATAATTCTGCCATTTACTGGATAGCGGAATTTAGCGGGAACTCCGCACTATATGCGCAGTGCGGAGTTTCAGGATTCTGCCAACACTGAGAACTGAATTATATTTCCACCCAGGCCTACAAAAAAAGGTATGTTTGAGATCAAGACCAAGGGAAAATTTATAATACAGAAAGGCAAATATTTTAAATGGGAGAAAAATATCGACTAACTATAAAATATCCTCAATAGAATAAAAATGTACTATCTGGGTAACAAAATAGCAAGACCTATTGGTAAGCCAGGGTCTGGTCTGATTTTATAAATGAACAGGTGGTCAACCTACACACTGTGCAAAAATTATTTTAACACAAAGCATAAAGAAATATTTAAAACAAGTTATTGACTTTTTGAGAAAAAGATTACAAGTCAACAGTTTTGAAGTTTTTTATTAAGATGTGAAAACAGACATCAGCCAAAAATGTCAAGTGAGAAATTAATTATTTCATATAAAATTTCTACAACGTCAAGCACTAAGCCTCTTTTCAACACACTGCCAAGGTAATGATGGAATTGAGACAAACATTCTCATTTTGTGGCAGAAATGATATTCATCCCCTTCTTGATATTTTGCTTATTAAAAAATGAAAACCTATTTTTATCAAATTATGCTCGGTATTTTCTGTTTCTATATTAATTGGATAATTGAGTCGAAGATTCAGATGAGGCTACTTTTCGGACATACTTGTTAGTTTCTTATAGCTGTTGTCTTCTTTTCTTCTTCCATCGGAGCTTTCAAGCAGCTTTCAAATGCATTAACAGCAAAGCCCACATACATACATATCGATTTTTGAGATACCCTTACACGAGGAGTGAAAATGCACAAAGTTTTCCTTTAATATTAGGCAAAAATGTAAAGAAAGATGTTTAAACAATCACTCCGAAAACAATGTCGAATAAAACATAGACACACAACCAGAAGAGAGACAACGAGTGCTGAATGGACATTAAGACTGGTTTGATATGTATAAAGGGGCAGATTTACAAGCCCCTTGTGCCACGTTTACGCCGCCTTGTGTGACGCAACAGCGGCGTAAACGTGGCTCATCCCTGCGAGGCATTTACAACGTGACGCATCTAGGGAGATGCGTCACGTTATAAAGCCCAGTGCCACAATGGGGGCGTTCCCACGCAGGGTGGGCATTCCGGAGCCTGTGCGCCTCGCAAACAGGCACTTCCGCGACCCTGCTACGTCAATTCCTTACGCCTGCTTGAAGCAGGCGTAAGGACTGACGCAGCATGTTAAGTATTGGGAGGCCCTGAGCATTGCTGGAGTTGCGTCGCGCTTGCGACGCGACTCCAGCGATGCGCCGCCCTTACGTCAAGAGATGCGTCACGCATCTGCCAACCCTTGCGCCATAGCGCACCGCATTGTAAATGCTGCGCATCTGCCGTGAAGCAAGGGTAGTTTTGCGTGACACATTTGTTCTGGCGTATCTCTGCTGATATGCAGAGATGCGCCACTCATAAATATGCCCCAGAATATTTTGTGGAAAACGAATGCTGTGCGAGCACAAGCTATTAAAATGTACCCTAATTTTTCTTTTTTTTCTTTTCTGTAGGCTTTGTACATCATTAACGGTATAACACTGGCAGTTGAATGACAACATGATCGATAAGTTTTTCTTTTCTAGAGATGGGGGACTTTTTTTACTATTGAATTAAAACCGAATCAAATATAAAAAATCAGGCCTTTTTATTCACAAATTAAACGTTATCAAAGATTGAAAATGAAGGTTGGTCATGATGCAAAATCATTGCCTGAATAAATTAGTTCAAATTGTATCTAAAGTAAAAACAAAACAAATTGAGACAGGTGTGCACTTTCAATACATTTTATTTTCGAACCACAAACTGGAAGATTTGCACATGTATGAGTAAGCAGTCTACCAGCAGCCGTCCGAGTTTGTCAAGCAGTCAACTCGAATAATTAAGATAACTTCTTCCAACCTAGAGCAACTCACGTTTCTGAAATCCAAGAGACCATCCCTCTGCAGATTGCGTGTTCAGAGTATTATTACTTACCTCCGTGATTTATTTGGTTCGCCAAGTTTTATTTGTCTTTTAGATAAATGTTGACTAGAGGATTTCGATTCTTCTTTTTATTTTACAGTTTGGTGAAAAGATAGGTTGGCGATTGTGGGCAGTAGGTGTGTGAAAATTGCTGAAGTTGCAGAAACTGTGTTGCTGGATTGTAGTGAAATAGGTGGTTATTTAATGATTGTGAGCGGTGCGTAGGTTCATAGCCAGGTGCTCTAGGTTAATCACTGGGTTGCGCTCCATTACCATTTTATTTTTTATTGCTTTTTTGTTTAGTATTTTCTATTTAATTCGTATTCCTGCTGTGAATATATTTATATATTTTGAGATACCATTTCCCCTCTCATCTTGTTTACTCGTAACTTTGGCCTAACATTTACATCCATCTATAAGCTAATATACTTGAGTTTTAGTGTTGGTTGAGTAGCTTCACTGTTCACCCATGTTTATCTGGAGAGTCAAAGGGGTATATTATACAGAACGTTTGATAATTATCGCAAAATTAGCTTAACGCAACTTTGCATATTGCAGACTATCACAGGAAAATAACGCTGTGTTAACTTTGTACTCTCAACATGGTGGTACCATGCGATAGTCTCGTGACAACGCGCTAAAATTAACCCAACGCCTAAAAAATACGAAACACAAACGCGAAAAAAACGGCGATGTCCCAAATCGCGCTACAAAAATCAGCGATAACCACCGAAAGGCCTGCAATTCCCACAAGTCATGCAGGAAAATGCACTATAAAAGCACCGAAAAACACAAACAAAATAATTTAAACTGCTTAGCACCATGGAGGAAGCAGGAGCAAGTACTGAGGACGACCAGAACCCCACAAGCCCCCAGGAGGACCAGTCTGGGACCTCAGGGTCATGGAAGGGCAAAGAGAAGAAGATGAGGAAGACGAGGTTCAGTCCGCAGGAAAACAGGATCATCATCATGGAGGTGATGGAGCACCACCAACAACTGTTCGTCAGCTCCAACATGTCATTGGCAAATTAAAATGCAATATGGAAGTCCATCCTGACAAGGTGAATGCAGTCGGAGTGAGGAGGAGGGCAATTGGAGAGCTCAAGAGGCGCTGGAATGATGCAAAGCGCAAAGCCAAGAAGAAACTCGCTGACCACCATCAGGCAGCAACGCAGATTGGAGGTGGCAGTCCAGAGGGACACCAGGAGCTGGATGAGATGGAGGAAAGGATATCCACAGTCATCAGTGGGGAGACAGTGGCAGGAGTTGGGGGTCCGGATACTACTCAACATGACCTGACACAACAGCGACATGGTGAGTACCAAACAGAGACTGGGGGGACGGGTGAGATGGGCACAATGTCACACATGCACAATTAAGACGAGCACACTGCACACCCACAATGACTCTGGATCATGTCCCTGATCCCCTTGGCACACTACAGCACACATACAAACAGCAAGTAGGCCCCCATACACTATGGGCACAAAGGGGTCCCTCCCCACACGGCACCAATCTCACAACCAACCCATGCACATGTGTTGCAACCAGCAAAGCTGCAAGTCTGTGAGCCACACTGATAATGCAAATGACACTGTATGACGAATAGCAAGGCTGCAGTCCAACTATCATGACATGGTGCACGGCATGACACTGAGGTGGCTGAGTGTGGAACACATCCTGAAAGGAGCAGGTCACACTCTGACACATCCATGTGCACAAACAACCCCTGATGTCAAAAACACATCTGAAGATAAACCATGCCCAAGAGTCCAAAAACCCAACAAGAGTCAAAATTAGCCAAGTCTGCAACAGCTCAGCACTGTAGAAGCACATAATTCAAAGACACACCACCTCAAAGGGATAAGGGGCAGCAAAATCACAGCTTTTGGGGTGACTCTCCCACAATGCAGCACACACATAGCAATAACATCACATCAACATTGACGACAATGTGGTAGAAAGTGCAACACTTTCACTACAGAACAGAGTACACAACTGGTTCCGCTTGTGCATAGAAACTGGCCAATCACATTTGGCATAGCAGGAAACTGTGAGATGATAATGTACATATACAATCTCACATCCATAATGTAGTTCAAATGTCCTCTGTCGCGCATCAAATAGTCAGCTCCTCCCAAACAGTCACAATGTACATAGTTATGCAGTCTGTATGTAAACTTGAACAATGCGTCAACAGACATGTCAACACAATGTTAAAATGCATCTCCCCTTCACTCTGCAGAATGAAAATCAACACCTCCTGCACAGCAGACCAGACAACTCATCAGTGAGGATGAAGAGGACCTCCACACCTTCGAAACCAACGCTCTACAACAGCTCATGGACAGCTATGGCAACCCACCTCCAGGAGCAGGGCAGCCCAGCTGCATCATGGAGAGCCCACCCCCTGCACAGACCACACCGCATGAAGCACCCACCAACACGGCTGGCTCCCAGCACCTCACTGAAGGACACATCGCATTCCAAAGCCAGGTGTTGACTGCCAGAAGGAGGTGGCTGAACAGGTGCGGTGGGGTTCGAACACATGGCACCTAAACTAGATGACATAGGTGGGTGTCTAAGTCTAATCAGGGACCACTTACACTCCCTAATGGACACCCACAGTTAGCTCGATGATGTCCAAAAATCCATGCCCAACATCGATGGAGTTATCCCTCTGAGAGGGGAACAACTGTATAGTTAGAGTGGCTTCAGCGATGTCAGCCGACAGTTGGCCCAGATTCTGAGGATAATGGAGAACATGGAATGGATGCATGCGGAAAAAATGGCTTCCACAGATGCACATCAGCAAAAAGTTGTTGGTATCTTCCATGCAGATCCTCATCATCACATTGCTGCCACCAAGGCAGTCGCTGATGAATGCTGCTGGTACTTATACACACACATCCCCAGCCCCCAATGTGTCCAGTGCTGCAGACCAAACGTCAGCACCCACAGGTCAGACAGATGAAATAGAGGACAAAGATGCGGGGGATTCCACCTGAGTATTAAGTGATTCCACCTGTCATTAAGAAGGAGCCAGTAGCAATCTACTCCCCCAAATGCCCTGTTGCAGCTTGGTTCTGCCCTCTGCATCATGCCCTCTAACAACACCCCCATTGTCCTCCGAAACACTCTGCAACACTCACCTTGGACCTCAACATGGACTGCCATATTTTGTTTGCTTACCAATGACACAGCAATCAGATGGCGGACTGTACTCTTCCTCTTCCGATGTACTTGTCAATCCCTAAATGACTCTGGCAAACCCTCCACTGGGCTACAATGTAATGTGGGGTTTTCATGGCCATGTACTGCACCAGCTCCAACACTCCACTGAATGTGAATAAATCATTCAAATTCACAGATGTGTCATGTCCATAATCGATCAAGTATGAAAGTACGGATGAGTGGAAGGACATTGATTGTACAAAAAGGTACACCCTGGGAAATGAAAGCAATGTGCATGTGTGACCGTGAGCGTCATCAATCATCATCTGCTATGGTATCTCTCTCAGGGGGTGCCTGCCACTTGTAAGATCAAGGTCGGAGGTGCAGATGTCATTCCACCTTATGTATTGAGACAAAGAAGCTTTCAACCCTAATGTCAGTCTGACTACTGCTTGCATTTTGGAAATGTGATGTGGCTTTCACGCTGCAATTGAGGCTAGGCCTTGGCTTAGACTACACCAATAGTGATGCACACACAACAGTTGGCATGTATGAGCCAAGACCCAGAGCAGTCTTGAGCTCCTTGTACAATCCCTGCAGGCCCGGCTGCCCTCCGGGTGCATGCAACATTGCACCATTGTCAATTGCGGGCCGTGTGGCACCGACACTGCGACAGAGACACATGCATCAGTTGGTTTACTGTCCAGCCCAGGAATGAACCATGCCCAGAGCCGAGGGATAAAATATTCACACCCCTACGCTGGCCTGGCATACGCCGACACAGCCCACTCAGATTACGTATAAAGGGGGGGTGACAACGCTATGTGCCCCAGTTCTTCCCCACTGCCGGAGGTGACATGGCTGTGTCTGCCTGGCATATCACGAGACGAGACGAGGAAGGTGAGCAGTGAGGCCTCGGTCAGGGGTGTCGGCCCTCTTTCTCCCTCTCCTTCTCCTTTTCTTCCTTTCACTGTCTCTCTTTCTCCCTCTATTTCTCTCTCTTTCTCTCTATCTCCCTCTCTTCCTTTCACTCTCTCTCTCCCTTTCTTGCTCTCTCTCTTTCTGTCTCTCTCTGTCCTTTGATGAACGCATGACACACCTTGTTATCTTGAATTTTGTCTTGCAGGCTGAGAGTTACAGATTGTCCAGAGAAGCTCCTCCATGACTCTTCCAAATAGTTGTTTGGAATTTAATTTGAATAAAATAATTTGTTTGGAAATTCAAAGATGAATGAATGATTCTCCTTTTTCTGACCACACATGAATGTTAATTGTTGTAATTGTGGGACATCTGGCGAATTGTATTGTTCATGATTTCGTAAAGTTGATGTAATTAGCTTTGTCCGGGGGGGTGCCCGGGAGGGGGGTGCTGGGGGGGGCGGTGGGTGTTGTGGCCTTCTTGGGTGCCTGAGCTGCATGATCAGTAGCTCCATTACATCTGTTGTTCTTCTGGTGTGGCTGTGGGCTGGGCTCCCATTTCTGGTGCAGGTTATCGTCCGACTTAATACCAGGAGAGAGCAGGTGTTAATTCCCTGCCGCTAACGTGCTTGATCGCATGTTTTGTGATCTTATCGCGGATCTGGCTGGTCGTTGAGAATTATGCTAAGTGGTGTTTTCGCTGCTTTTTGCATGGGAACACCTACTCTGCATCTCATTAGCGTTAGTTGCCGGTGTCATCCGTTGCAATGTTTTTTGCAGCTGCTATCGCAGGAAAACTGGCGATGTCAGCTATTAGCACCAGCTTGCAATTAGGGCGATATATCTCTCGCCACTTTGCTGTGATAAAGTGTTGCTAACTCAGCAATAAGTCCTTGAGAGTAGGCCCCACCGAGTCTTTGGAGCCCAGCTTTCTTTTGCAGAGAGATTAGCTTGAATCATACAGCTAGATTCATCAAGCATTTTTGCGAGCGCAAACAGTGCGAATCGCAAAATTCGGCCGTTTGCGCACGCAAAAATGGCATTTGGAAATTATCAATGGGTCATGAACTCGCAATTTGAAAAATTGCAAATAATTGCGATTTCTCAAATTGCGATCGCATTTAAGGAATCTCAATTAGAGATTCATTAAATGCTATTCAAGAACCTCTAAAAAATTGCGAATTTGCTATTTTGTACCGCTATTTACAGCGAAGTCTGACTTCGTGGTAAATAGCGAAAACTTTAGTGCATTTTTCTAAGTGGTATGTTACACACACACATGTCCTTTGGACATGTGTGTGCGCAACATCAGTCTACATTGACATTTCAGGGGTGCTACAAGGTGTCCTTTGGGCACCCCTGGCTACCTTGAAATCGCATCCTTATTTGTGATTAGCAATTTGCTAATCGCAAATAAGGAGGCTGTAGTAATCGCAATTTATTTTGCGATTTCTACATGAATCCCGATTTGCAAGTCCTTAATAGCGATTCCTTAATAATAGCTATTGAGGACTCGCAAATCGGGACATTGATGAATCTGGGTGTTAGTTATTTGGCAATACCAACACTCTCAACGTTGATAATGCTAATCTACGAAAAAGTCTGACAGCATCTTCTTAAACTTGGTATGGAAAACTGTATGTAACTTTTATCTTTATTGTGAGAAAAAGAATCTGGGGGGATGAATTCTGTAGGACGACTTCTACCTGATGTGCACACTTACCACTCAACAAAGCATACATTTAATCCCCACATATTTTTAAATTTACAACCTATCACCAATTTCTGGACTCAGTATTACTTGTTAGTAACCATATAATTGATGTATGAGAAATTATGCACATTTCTGGGAATGTTGTTGCTTTTTAATTGAGGGCCTTTTGTGGAGGCATCTTTGAATGTTCTGATCCGGGCATTAGGCCCCATTGAGGTTCCAGTTGCTATCTGTGTTCAAAAAATGGTGTTAAAATGATTACAATAAGACCAGTACATCTGCACACACTACTATGTTGTTACATTACTGAAACTCAAATGTTAAGGATGTTCACAGAATGTTTCTAAGGATAATCCATACAAAAGCCAAGACATTTGCGGCTTTGGGATATTTGTGTGTTCAAAGAGACCTGCCAATTCCACTGCAGGTCGTGGTTCAACTGGAACATTATGTTAACAAAATTCTAAGAAGGCTTTGAAAACTGGTGACACATGGCACTGTGCCTTACTGACTGTTCTGTGTTTTGTTAGTGACATCAATATCTGAAGATCAAAAGAAATGGGAATCGAATATAATCTGAAGTACATGTAGGAGAAGAAATATAAGGCTGAAAATACATTGTTCAGTGTGTGTTATGGCTTCACCGTAATTGGCATCACCGATAGAACACAGCACCTCAAGAATCTAGCCAAAACCTGTCATAATGTAAAAAAGAAAGGTTCTGCTGCTACCTTTGCAGTAGAACTTCAGGATTTGTGTAATGTTTGGCGCACCGGGAATATGAGTTTCGAAATACATATACCTAATTGATTATCACACGTTTCTAAATCCCTTTTGATGGGAAAGAAACTGTTGCAGCCCTTCTGCTGGAGATTTGTCAAGATAAGATCACATTTGTTTTGTCGGCTTTAGGTTGTAGTACCCTTTAGTGGTTGTGAGAATTATGGGGCATATTACCAAGCAATAGCGATAATTATCGCTATTGCTTGGTTAGAGACAAAACTTTACCGCAGCGCTGCGGCGATTTTTACCGCAAATAAACCTTGGTATTACCAAGGTTTAACGCAAATGCGGTAAAAATCGCCGCAAAGCATGAATATCGCTGAAAAGTCAGCGATATTCATGCATTACCGAGCTAATGCTCTTAGCCATGTTATCCACCTCCCATTGGATAACATGGCTAAGAACTGCTCAGGGCAGGTGTTAGCTTTTGGAGATATTCGCGCTTAGCGCGAATATCTCCAAAAGTTGGTAATAGGAGATAGCGATGTTAGCGACTGTTTTCAGTCGCTAACATCTTGGCACGTCCACTTTGCATCTCATTAGTGATAAATATCACTGACATGCAAAGTGGGGCCCAAGATGGTCGCTATCTCCTACTAGCTGTCGCTAACTGGTGTTAGCGGCAGCTAGGTAATAGGGAGATAATTTTATCTCCGCTTTCTTGGCTTTTAAAGCCAAAAAAGCGGAGATAAACCCCCTTGATAATATGCCCCTATATTATTTGTCTAATTGTTCGGCAAATTTGCAGGATTTTACCTGTAGAAGGTTTGTGAGATGCGCTCGAAACTACACTAAAGGTTGTAGGTGGGTCAGGTTACTCCATAATGAACCACATACCTCAGTCAGAAAATATAACATAGCACAACACTAATTTTCACTTACACACAGTGTAAAGTGGCAAATAAGAGTCCCTGCAAGTGGATGTATATCACACACAGATGGCAAATTTGAAACCTGTCGTCATTCTTTAAGCCTCGACGAAGCAGCAAACATTTGTTTGTGGTTCACCCGTGAGTTGTGAGGGTTATGTTTGTTTGTACTTGTATAGTGCACAGCTACCCGCAGTGGGTTTTCTGGCGCTTGTACGAATACCTCAAGGGAACCCTTCTTGGCTTTCCCTGTGAAGTGTCCACTCCTGGGCACCCCCATGGTGCAAACCAGGCATCCCTCGCTTTGTGGGGGCCATTGTGGAGACTAAGCAAGCTATTGCCCAGAGTTGCAGCGTGGGACCCATGATCAGAATAGGCACTGAGGCGAGAATATCCGGTCAGGGGAATTAATAAGCCCAAGACCCACCGGTGCAGGAATCGAACCCTGGTCCCTGGCCAGAGCTCTGCATCGAGGTCTGCCTGCTCTAACCATTGAGCCACATTTCTCCACATTATAGGGCCGGTGCACAAATGCTCCTACATAATCATGTGTAAAGTTGCCATCAATTTAGAGGATGACTTTAGCACATTTTTGCTTGCGTGCTTGCATGCACCAGTATACTCAGAAAATGTTTTGCTTACAAATAAATGTCTTCGTAGGCACATTATCATACAATTGCACATTTTGTCCCAGGACCAAGTACACTGCAATCTGCCCTTGCATATTATAGTCCATTCGGAGACAGCTCAGAATTGGTAGAATCAACAATGACAGCCAGAGCTGTACTCAGGCACAGTGCAAATGGGTACAGTTTTTTTTAAATAAACTGTCCCAAACCATTGTTCAGCAGGGGATCCTTTCCATGGATTGTCGTAGTCACCTCATTCCTGAATTCTAGCCCAGCTGAATATCATCACTATCCAGTGAGGGACGTTGGTCTGTTCTAAACTAGACTGGCTACCAGATGAAACATGCATACAGGTAAAAGGAGAGTTAGACCACTGCAAGGTATCTGGCAGGAATGCATTTCCTCTATGCTCTCTGGGATAGGTAGTTCTAGGTAGAAGTAAAATTATATGTATCCCTGTAAACAATGAAATAATTATAATGGTTGAATTATTTATCTTTTTCACCATTCTTGTAAAGCTGGTTACAATGCTCTGTTTCCTTCTGCTAATCATTGATGCGCACACATTTTACACAAGAATCATATTGCTTCTTTAAATGTTTGAAATGCCAGTTTGTTTATTTCTTGTGTCTCCCTTTGGGTTTGCCTGATTTAACAATGAAAGATTAGATCTGATTCCATGATTTCCTTGGAGGAATTATGGTTGTCATGTTCTGAGGTTGCAGACACCATGAGCTACCCTTACTGGTTTACAGGTTCAGATGGTGAACTGGGAGATAGCCAGGAACCAGGTCAAAATATTCTGATGGTATGAGTGGACTAACAGCTAGATTCATGAAGCCAAATTGCGATCGCAATAGCTGCGAATTAGCAATTGCGATCGCAATTTCAATGAAAGCAATTCATGATAGGGAAAAAAACAAAACTGCAAAATCGCAAAATAGAAATTGCGAGTTCGCAAATAAAATCGCAGAATCCTGGAACAAGCCCATTTGCGATTTTGAAATAGCGAGAAACCATGGATTCAGCGAAATCATTTGCGAACTCGCAAAATAATCGCAATCGCCATTCATGAAAAATAGCTGATTGCGAAAAACCCGAAAATCGCTTTTTGTGACGCGCAATTTAAGGAGAACCCAAACCAGGTGGTAACTAGTAAGGAAAAATAAAATATTGAAAAAAACTTTAGCGAACTACCAACAGGTGCAGGCCTGACCAAAGACACTTAAGAACATGCAGCTGGAGCCTGAGGCCTATCACAATGCCAGGACTCTACATGGTGGTCAGGCGGCGAAGGCTACAGCGAGCAGCATGGAACAGACGTCGTATCGAGTAGCAGATATTCCGTCAGTGGGTCACCCTACTGGGCCAAACCAGAGAGCAAATTTACGCCAAGTACCGCCTAAATGGGGCAATGATCATCAAGATGATCCGAGACCTTGACCCCCTCCTGCAGCACCCAACAAGGAGGACCAATGCCGTTCCCACCTATGTGCAGGTATTGTGCAGCCTGCACCTACTGGCCTCCGGAAGCTTCGAGGGGATAGTCGCTGTTGCAGGGGGGATATCCCAGACCACCATGTCCCGCTGCCTAAGGAGTTTCCTGGAGGCCATGCTGAGCCGCCTACACCACTACATCTCATTCCTCACCAGCCAACAGGACTTGAATGGCACTAAGCTGCAATTTTACAATGTAGCACAATTCCCACATATAATAGGATGCATTGACTGTACCCACATCCACATCTGCCCACCAGCACAAACGGAATACATGTATCGCAACCGCAAGTCCTACCACTCCCTCAATATCCAGATGGTGTGCAATGCAAAGACAATCATCACGGACATAGTGGCACAGTACCCGGGGAGCACACATGACTCCCTCATATTCCCGCAGAGTGGCATTCACAAACGACTGGCCAGGGGAGACTTCGGTGAAGGACACCTACTGGGTAAGTACACATGCCCCACAATATTACACTGTGATAATGTAGCTGCGCAGCACAGGCACTCACCCTCTGCTCCTATCATTCAGGTGACAGCGGCTACGCTCTCCGTGAGTACCTCCTCACACCATACCTCAACCCTGCAACACCACAGCACCAGCGTTACAATGCAGCACACATACGCACAAGAAATTGGATTGAGAGGACATTTAGCCTTTTGAAGAGCAGATTCCGCATACTGCACAAGACTGGTAGGGCAATCAAATACGAGCCAGAGGTCTGCTGCCACATCATGGCCGTGTGTGCAATCCTCCACAACATTGCTACCAAGCGCAAGATACCTGTAGACATCTCTGGCAGTGAGTCGGAAGGGGACAACCGATCACCTGCACATGTGCGTCACACACGCTGTGAGAATCCTGCAGAAGGACACAGGCGCCGCAACCAAATCTGCATGAACTATTTCTAGTGCACCCACTCCCCACACCCATTACTCAACTCATGCATGACAACATTAATAATGACATGAGTCAGATTAAGTTAGTCAGAATTTTTGTAAATGTTACTGCACAATAAACTGGGCATTCTGCTAACTGGTACATGAATGAGATATTGTGTCATATGTCAGTTTGTCTGGAGGGCATGCTTGTAGCGGCAGCATGTAACCTCATGCTAATGTTCAACTGTTCAGTGCCGCCTCCGGGTAGTTGCCCCCAACCTCCTTTCAACGTCCTCCTCCTGATTGGGCCGTGAGGCAGCAGAGGGCCTGCTGATGCGGCAGGGTGCTACCACCGGTGGAAGGGACTGGCTGCTATGGCTGGATGTAGCCTCACTGGTGTCGTCAGTCCCCCCCGCCTGGCCATGGCTGGTAGCCTGCATGCCCTGCACTGCAGTTGACACCTGCTCCAGAGCTCTGCATGGCCAAGGAGCGTCCCGAGAGCTGGGAGGTCGCGTTCCCAATTATGTAGTTAGACCGCGTGTACGCTCACAGGCGGGTCAGCAGCTGGCGGTGTCTACGGCGTTTGAGATCCCGCTGGCTGAACATGGCCTGTGTGTTGGCCTCCAAAGCAGCTGTCATCCTATCCATACGATTAACAAACAGAGGGGGGAGAGAGAGAAAAGGAAATCAGAATGGATTTGTTCTCCCTAGGCATAGATTCATGTCAAGCCAATCGTATTGACATAATGAACCCCCATCACAGAGACTGTACGCGCAGGATAGCACATGCGCGTGACATAAACTGAAGACGCTTACATATGCACATGCGCGAAACCAAAGGACCAAACGCGCACATAGGTGCATGCGCGAAGAAAGCACGCTTCCACAAAGCAACCGCGTGCAGAACCGACAAAGACCTTATATGAACATAAGGAAACCTCAATTATTCAATCAAACAATTAATTCTACCCGGGAAAAGGTATAAAAACTCGACCTCGAGAAACTTTCTGGCATTACCATCGGAGCCACGAAGGGATCGATCGGGAGGTATTTCCTTGCAGAAATCGTGAGTAAAAAGGTCTGATGACCGCGAGCAGTGTCACCACTACGTTAGTGTAAGTAAAGCTAGGATCTGAATATCCCTTTCTTTCTCAAACAGGTGCTAGTTAGCACACCAGATCCTGACGCTTGGCTCATGAGGCATTTACTTCAACTCCAAAACAGTATGGTGTGAATATGTAATAGCATGAAATTTTTCCTCTTCTCTTTACAGGGACATAATACAATTTTGCTCTCTTCTGTTTACCAACAATGGTGTTATGGTCAGAAAATAAGTTCAAAACACCTGAACTAAGTTTTCTTTATTAAGTGTGTGTTCTGTGTTATCTGTCAGTGAGTCTAGTGTGTTTTTTGTAAACTTTTATCCCACTATAAGCACTTGAATGCAGCTATAGTGTATCACCTGTAACCACTGGCCATTTTACCTATGGATATGGAGAGGTAGACTACCAGAAAATATTTTTTGTCTTCTTTCCTTTGCAGGTTGATCAACAGACAACGTTTTTTTGCTAGGTACATTGTTTTTACCTGCACTGTAATTTTTTCTCACTTTTATTAGAAAATTCTGGTATAAGTTAGAGAAACGTGAGTAAGGTAGGGACTTGTGTACCCAGTCCTGAAGAAGGTGTTTTTTGCACCGAAACATGTCGACGCACACAGAGAGGAGGTAACGCACATTGTCAGCGTTGCAACCTCCCACCCTTATTTTAATAGCATCAGCCCGGGGGCTTATTAAATATTCTTTAGTCACCCCACGAGCCAGGTTCTTTTTAACCTTCACTATTTTTCTTAAACCCCACAAAACACTCACATACAAAAACCCTCACCCACACCACACATAGTCTACCAAGTGCTCCCACGTATCCGTAGGTCGCAGCACGCCGTACCCCGTAGAGGGGTACGATGACCCCGATGATGAAGCATGACACCAATGAGCCTGTTGGTGTGTGAGGGGACCTAAAAACAAGAAAGGCGTTCCCCACTGTGGAGGATACACCTAAAGACTCAAGGAGTGGATTCTATTTGTTTATTTATCCTATCCATACGGTGTGACATGTGTGCTACATTATGGGTGGTCTTGTCTAGTTGGAGGTGGATGGCCGCAAGATGACGGGCCTGGGTTTGATGCACATGTAGCATTTTGCACTCAATGGAGAGCCCACCTGATCGCACGTTTCGGCCCCTGCCAGCGCGGGAATTGTTGTTGTGCTGCTCCCTCACCAGTCCGCTTGTCTGTCTCCTCACAGCCGCAGGGCGGCAGGTTGGTTGGCGAACTGCTGCTGGTGTTGCAGGCCCCACTAATGATTGTGTGACGCGCGGTGGTACTGCAGCGCCTGTTGGCACAGGGTCGGCACTGGCCACAGGGGCAGGTGGTGGGATGACCGCTGGTGCGGCAGCTTGCCCTGATGGTCCGGGCTGTGGGGTTTGATGTGTGTCTCCCTATGTGTCCTCCGTGATGTCCTCAATTACCAGGGCATCGCTGTCTGTGCTGGGGACATCAGCGCCACCTGTGATGTAAATTGGACGTTGATTAGTGACATGTTTCTTACACATTTAGGCTTGCTACATGCATGCAGACTACCATTTCCTGACTCGCTGCAGGATTGACTCTCACTGAACATGTCTGGTTTAATGGTGCAGGATGGTAATTGTGGTTAGACTACATGTCCCACAATGCAATAGCGCTTTAGTGGTGTGCTTTGCTGCATGACTGGGGTTTGATATGGGATGTACTGGAGTCATAGACATTGTTAGGGGACAGGGGTCGCAGTCACATGGCACTTACCTGGTGTGTCTTGGGTGGGTCGGGAGGAGTCAAGCTGGATCACACCCACGCATGCCTGTGGATTGATGGTGTCCTCCACTCGGTCCTCCAGTGGTGTGTTTGGTGTGACAGTGGACTCCCCTCCACCTGTCGCCACGCGCTCCCCCAGCCTCTCCGCAATCTTCTCCTTCGCCCGCCCTCTGAGGTCATACCATTGCTTTTTGAGCTCGTCCACGGAGTGCTGTGTCACCCCCACGGAGTTTACTTTTGCGCGGATGCGCAACATATCCGCCTTTTATCAGCCTCAGGCACCCTTCTGGAGTCTTTGCCAAAAAGCTGATTGTGGTCCTTAGAGACTCCTTCAATTAAGTATTCGAGCTCTTGCTCTGAACATTTTATTTTCCTCTTTCTCCCACTGGTAGATCCACCTGCTGCCTCCTGTGAAATGCTTGCCACTGGGGTGTCTCCTGCTTTACTCCTGTAGGCACACTGGAGGGGAGCTCTGACACTGCTGCTTCTACTTCAGCCTCTCACTGTTGAATGAGGGTGGAACCTGCCTACTTCCTGGTTGTGATGTCATCACTGTGCTCAGGATGCGACTTCCCATTTTTGCCATCTCGCAGTTAGCGAGATCACAATTTGCGATTTCGGTAATTGCAAGATCGCAATTTCAACACGGGTATTGGCCGATTCTGCTAATATTTACCAATTTCTGGGGACTCGCAATCGCCGATTGCGGCCGATTGCGATTCACATTTTTTTCTCGCAAATATTCATGAATGCCGTTCTGCGATTTCTAAATTGCGATTCGCTTTTTCTCGCAATTTAGAAATCGCAGAATTTGACATTGATGAATCTGGCTGTTAGTCCCCATAGTTTTGATGCTTATGTTTCCCAAACAGACAGTCTTACTAAACTAGTAGGAACCCTATGAGACAATCAAAAAGGAGGAATTGATCTGGCTCGACTACCTTGCTTCTTTTGAGTAGGAGCCCACTAAGGACCTTATTTACTGTTTGACAGAAAGGATTCTCCTTCAAAATATGAGGGATATCCTGTCCTCTGTTTGACATGTTCCATAGGCTAGAGGGCAATTGTAATGGGTTGGAGAGAGCTTCTGACACAATTGTGATGGATTATCCCATCCACCAACTCCACACAAGGGCCTAAGTGTTCAATTCGCCTTTGCAAACATCTTAATCTGAGTCAAAACAGTTCATTATCTTGTAATGACGCCGCAATTGTTCCTAGAGTGTAAGCCAGACATCCCAATATCTGATGGTGCCACTAGAATTCTCACATTGACTGACTTCCATGCATTTCCTAGACTCTTCAATTAGATTTTCCCCCTGGGGTTGAATTCCACTGAAGGGTGAGACCATCATACCTTAGCTAACATCCACACATTTAGGGATTGCTAGTTACAACAGAAGGAAGCTGGGAAGTCTCTGGCACATTTGATATTGGGAAGCAAGGTGCTCCTGCCCCTTCAACAGTGCACAACTCAAGCTTTACAATTCTTCACAGGTTGATGATAATATTAAGGTTGGCAACAAGGTGGCATGCCATTTGATACTTGTATTTTTGCTGCAAGCTTTATTAGTGTTTCTGCCATGGTGTTGTAAATATATTCTTAGTCCACATAAGGGATATGCAGTCAAATATACTATTTCTTGCCTGTGGTTCAGTGTGTACTGCCACATGTAGCATCTCTTATGATGAAAAACATTTGTTTCTACTTGCTTGAAAGAAACTTAGTCAGAACTGGAAGCCAGCCCTTTGCTTCTTTTTTGAAAAAGGTAATGCAAATTGTGTATCGACTCATAAATGCATGATTGCTCTGGTATGTAGACACCACCTTTCTCAATCAATCATTCAATCAATCGTTAAGCATGGCTTATCACCCATGAGAGTATCCAGGTCTTGAGTTTCTTCCTATAGTCCGTCAGCGAGGGTGATGCTTGGAGGTGGAGATGGAGGGTGTTCTAGGACGTGGCACTAAAGTGGGAGAAGGAGCAGCCTCTGCTGTGGCTATGGTGGTTGCACAGTGTCTATTTGAGGGTGAAGGCAGTGGTGCGCAAATTTCTGGATGTGCAGGTGGTGGTTCATGTATGCTGGTCCTTGGTCGTGGAGGGCTTCATATGTGCGTGCCAATAACTTGAATTGGCATCTTTTCTAAACTGGGAGCCAGTGGAAGTTCATCAGGTATTCGGTGATGTGGGTCTATTTGGGCATGTTGTGGATCAGTCTGTCCACTTAGATCTGTATCATCTAGAAACTTCTCTAGAGTTCGGTAATGGTTCCTTCTTACAGTGCTTTGCAGTAACCCAGCCGGTTGGTGATTATGGCTTACGCTATTGTTTTTCTAGTGCCAGTGGGGAGCTATTGAAGATTCTTCAGAGCATGTGGAGAATGTGGAAGCAGGCAGAGGAGACTGTGTTGATCTGTAATTTCATGGTGAGTTTGCTGGCCAGGATGATGGCGAGGTTGCAGGAGTGGTCCAATGGTGTGATGGTGGGTCTGAGTTCAGCAGGCCCCAGGTGTTGTTCCAGAGGGAGGAGATCAGCACTTTGGCCATGTCCTTGTTGAGCCTCATTTATTGAATGTAATAGAGAGAGACCCCCTGAGCCAGGGGAATAGGGTACTTATCAACAGTAAAGTAAAAAAGTTTCCCTTGGCAAGATTCCTAGCTAATCAGACCTAAATGTTAATATTGGACATTCTCGTTGGACAAGTATGACAAAACATATATGTATAAAAATTATTCCAAATTTATTGTTGTGTTAAAAACATGAAAAAATGCATAATAAAAACAATTTCACATTCTATAAGTATGTGCTAACTAAAATTGACACAGTTCTAAGTCACACAAGAGTTATAAACATAAGATACCAATCTTAAAACAAAACAGACAATGCAATGTAGTTCATCAATTAAAAAAACACAACGAGGGGGAGAGACAAACAAAAGACAATATAATTTGTCATTGAGACTTAGCACATCGAGTATCCAAATTTCAAACCACCAATCCTGGACACATTTAATTCTTGCGGTATACAGGAAAGGCTTGATTATTCAACTGTGCAATTTATGTGGCGTCGACGCGTTTCGATGGCTTTTATTTCAATTTTGTGCCATCTTGTTCAAGACTGTTTTTTTGGTCTCTCTTGGTCAACGGAACTGGGTGGTTGCCTTGTGGTTTAAAAAATCCTGTAGGTAAACATACGGCAATCAGTATCTTTTGCTGCGTTCGTGGATTTACATTGCTTAATTTAAACATTTGTTAAGCTCTCATTGCTTATCACATCGGGTGCACCGTGCATGGTTCTATCTCAGGCATCAGCTCTATTGAATAATGTATACCGCTGAATTTACAGAATTACAATGCTTGGTCTGAGATATAATTTGAACTCACATTGCATATCACATCAAATATACAGTCCATGATACTTGAAAAGACATCAATTCTATTGATTGTATTTTTAAACATTTCTTGGGTCAGGAATTAGAGTCAAACTCAATTATCTCTTATCTTAAATAGCATGTAAAATTTCTTAGCACATTGTTGGCCTCACTACTTTCGTAAGTCCACATGTCCAGTATTACCATGTGTGCTTTTAAAATCCGCCAATGAAGGAACCCCTCTACATAAAGAGCCCATGGGAGATAGGACAATTTCATTTTTATTCAGTATATTTCGTCTGACCTCACCCACTTCATGACCTTAGAGGTTCATTATTTTACTCTATATTAATTATTACCTTCATCTCATATTATTTGTGAACTTCTTCTGACTGTTCAACCTCCACATCATAAAGTTTTGGGCTGATCTGAAAGATAGTTTGTTGTTTTTCTCAACAGTAGCACACATGGTAATACTGGACATGTGGACTTCCGAAAGTAGTGAGGCCAACTATGTGCTAAGAACTTTTACATGCTATTTAAGATAAGAGATAATTGAGTTTGACTCTAATTCCTGACCCAAGAAATGTTTAAAAATACAATCAATAGAATTGATGTCTTTTCAAGTATCATGGACTGTATATTTGATGTGATATGCAATGTGAGTTCAAATTATATCTCAGACCAAGCATTGTAATTCTGTAAATTCTGCGGTATACATTATTCAATAGAGCTGATGTGATAGAACCATGCACGGTGCACCCAATGTGATAAGCAATGAGAGTTTAACAGATGTTTATTTAAGCAATATAAATCCACGAATGCAGCAAAAGATATTGATTGCAGTATGTTTACCTACAGGATTTTTTAAACTACAAGGCAACCACCCAGTGCCGTTGACCAAGAGAGACCAAAAAAACTGTCTTGAAAAAGATGGCAAAAAATTGATATAAAAGCCATCAAAACGCGTCGATGCCACATAAATTGCACAATTGAATAATCAAGCCTTTCCTGTATACTGCAAGAATTAAATGTGTCCAGGATTGGTGGTTTGAAATTTGGTTACTCGATGTGCTAAGTCTCAAAGACAAATTATATTGTCTTTTGTTTGTCTCTCCCCCTCGTTGTGTTTTTTTAATTGATGAACTACATTGCATTGTCTGTTTTGGTTTAAGATTGGTATCTTATGTTTATAACTCTTGTGTGACTTAGAACTGTGTCAATTTTAGTTAGCACATACTTATAGAATGTGAAATTGTTTTTATTATGCATTTTTTCATGTTTTTAACACAACAATGAATTTGGTATAATTTTTATACATATATGTTTTGTCATACTTGTCCAACGTGAATGTCCAATATTAACATTTGGGCCTGATTAGCTAGTAATCTTGCCAAGGGAAACTTTTTTACTTGTTGAGCCTCAGCCAGTTTTCCTTCATCCAGGCTGCGACATTTTTTATGCAGTTGTGGAAGTTGGTCCTGGTGGTGGTAGGGTCTGCTGAGAGCAAGAAGATGAGCAAGGTGTTGTTGGTGTAGGATATGATTTTGATATTGTGGGTTCTGATGATGTCAGCTAGAGGCATCATGTAGGTGTTGAAGAGGGTGGGACTGAGGGATGAACATTGAGTGACACCTAAGATGGGGCTTATGGGTTCTGCAGTGAAGAGAGCAAGGTGAATTCTCTGCGTCCATCCAGTGAGGAATGATGTAATTCTTGTGAGTGAATCTCCCTTGATCCCGATCTGTTGCAGTCTCTTGATAAGCACGTAGTGGTATCCGGTGTCTAAAACTGTGGAGAGGTTGAGCAGGATCAGCGCTGCCTATTCTCCTCTATCGGTTAGGGTGTAGATGGTGTCCATGGATGCGATGAGGGAGGTCTCTGTGCTTTAGGTGTCGTGGAAATCAGGTTGGGAGGCACCAAGCAGGTTGTTTCTCTCCAGGAGTTCATCTTGCTGTCACTTAATGGTCTTCTCAAGGTCTTTGTGCTACAGCAACAAATGATGAACAGAATGTTGATAAAATCAAACATTCAGCCCTAGTCTGTAGGCAAGGGTGCCTTGATGGTTGTTTTGTTGTCAATGTGGAGATTATAGTGTTCCATGATCGGTGTGGTGCAGTGGCGTCACTAGGGGGGTGTGGGGTGCGGACCACACCGGGCGACACCATCAAAAGGGGTGACACCATGGTCCGTGTCAACAATAATCTTGGCTGGCGGCCGGGTAAGGTTCTACAGACAGTAATATTATTTTGCATTTTGGTTTCACAGAGTCCGTGACACCAAAATGCAAAAGGATAATGTGTAATTACAATGGCCCTTAACTGGATCATTCGATGAGAAAAAGATACAGTATTTACAGGATCGATTGTTCGCCGAAAGAAGCCGGCAGGCAATGTTCAATTCTTTAAAGCTGTAGCAGAAAGAGGCGAAGCGCCATCGCAAAAGGGAGGAAAGATTTTTCAAAGTGAAAAATGGTTAGACCATAACTCAGAAAGCTGTAGCATACGATAGGGAACAAACCGAGAAAAATGTTGGATGTATAGATAGACAGTTCAGGCTACAGGTGGATAAAAGTTACACAGTCCGAACCGAGCAGGAAGATGAAATAGAGGACAAATTAGATGTGCGTCCTCCCCCTCCTTATGCCCTGGAACGAGTTTACCCCGAGATACCACTTGTATTGGACCCCGCCTCATCCACCTCACAAGCTACGGCCCCAGCTGTTACTAAAGCCCCGCCCCTATGGGGCAAACCTTTACACCCGTCTCCCCAGTACCAGCCACGGCTACATTATTGGCTGGTGGCCTGTCATCCCCCATTATGTCCTCTGTAACATTAGCCTCACAGGCCGCGGCTTGGTCTTCTTCGTCGGCCACGTTGACGCCCGCAATGATTGATTCGACCTACTCCCATGCCTCTGGGAATTTGGGCACTCGACAGTTATATACCCGCACTACAGTGGGCTGCAGGGAGAAACAGATGGTAAAAGATCAAGCATCCCAATGGGTGCGGAACGCCATCTATAAAATTACAAATATATGGGGGACCATGAAGGATTACAAACCAGTTATGCAGCAGTATGCATTAGAAACCATGGCTAATCGTTTAATTTCCCTATGGGAACAATGTTTTGCAAATGGGAGAGCCCCACAGGTCCTATATGACATTGTGAACCAGGCCCATAAATTTGAGTTAGGATTAAAATATGTATATGGGAATCTGGTGACTATAATGAAGTATTGGGAAAGGTTGTTTACTCACTGCCCGAATTGGGACTCACAGTATCCCATGCGGGAAGTTCATCCCATTGACCATCCCGAAATCCCGGAGGTCAGAGACAATGGTAAACAAATGATTCAAGCTCGTGTTGAAGCCAGGTTCCAAGAACAATGGGTTTATACCCCTTGGAAAAGAAGCAAGGTTCTTTCCTTGAAGTCCCAGCTACCTGACCCTCGGAAAAACCCCACTGCTTACTATAAAGAATTTACTGAGGCCGCTTCATCGGCCCTGATGACTTTAGCCGATATAGAATTATTTTTTGGGTTACTGGTCCCTGTCGATGTATGGCGACAGGTGCACGACCACCCTCATGTTAACGAGTTAGGAGGAACTTGGGATCAAATTTAAGATTGGGACAAGGATCGGAAACCCGGAGATAAACCAAGACCGAAAATGTTAGCTCTGCCGGTTCGGATCATCACTTACAAGCATTCTTTAATCCCACCCTGGAAGGTGGATTGGGATAAGCTTACCGCCTGCAAACAGAAGAAGGATGAGAGTGTCTGATTTCTTTACTCGATTTGAGGGGGTGTTTATTGATTTTCGTGGACAAGATTTATCAGTGGAAGGAGGGGTAAGATTATTTGTTAATCGTTTTGTGACGTTTTGTGTTGCCCGAAATATCTGCCCGGCTCCAGGCAGCAGAAAGTACTTGGACCACCTCTAATCCTTCTGTTATTTTGAGTATGGCCCAATATTATGAACACAGGGAAAATGAGAGCAAAGATAAGTCTGGTAAGAAAAGTAAGGATCTTGAGACTCGAGTGTTGTTACAGCAAGTAGCCAGGGGACGAGGTAGGGATGGAGGAGGAAGAGGGTTTGTTTCAAGAGGGGTGGGAACGGGACGAGGAGGAGGCCCAGCGGTTGCTTTGAGAGCAAACCAATATGCTTACTGTAAACAGGAAGGTCATTGGTGAGCCAGTGTCCTTTTCTCATAGCACAAAACGGAGCCTTGAGAGGCAGAGAAAGAGGACGGGAAGAGTTGATCCTAGTGATATGAGAAGAGAATAGGTGACACGAGGTGAGGCAGGGGGAAATTGTTTTGCTAATTCAAAAGGAAGACAGTACTATAATGAGGGTTACGGAACTGACGTGCCAGACAGGTATTACTATGCATAGCACAGCCACAGACAGAGTGAGGGCCAAGTGTCAGTACCCGTCGATCAGAGAGGGCCTTATGTTAAGTAGCAATTAATGGGGACTGTTGAGGATTTTCTAGTAGACACGGGTGCAATGAATACTTTGATTGCTCGTTCACTGGTCCCAGGGGCTGCTCTGTCCGGGCAAAATAATCTTTCAGTCGGGTTCTCTAGATTCCCGGTAGTAAGCCCCATTTCTGAACCTCTCCCACTTACCATAGGTCCAGTCATGGTGGATTCCCCATTTTTGTTGACGTCACATTGTGGGGAAAATGTATGGGGATTGGACCTGCTGAAGAAATTGCATGCAAAAATGTATTGTTCTCCTGATGGAGTGTATTTAACTATTTATTCGCCTGGTCAGCACACTCGGCAGAGTTTCGCGAAAAATGAACCCCCCCTCCTGAATTTGCTTTCATTCCATCTACGTTTTGGGCGACTGGTGATACGGACGTTGGCCTTCTAAATATTCCGCCAGTCTCTATCACTTTAAAACCAAATGCTCGTCTGCCCCGTATTCCACAGTATAAGGTCTCACCGGCTGGTGAGAAGGCATTGTTGACAAACATACAGGATTTAATAAACAAAGGCGTAGTAGAAGAAACGGTTTCCAGTACTGTAATAGTCCTATTTTACTGATTTTGAAAAAGGCCCCTACAGGAAGTTGCCCTACTTATGTCGATAATTATTGTTCTGTAATTGACCTGCGTGAAATTAATAAAGTAGTAGTACCTCAATATCCAGTGGTCTCAGATATTACAATAATTCTTACTATGGTTCCCCCAACAGCTAAATTTTTCTCCATAATAGATCTGAAGAATGTTTTTTTTAGCATTCCAATACACCCTGAGAGCCGTCATATTTTCTGCTTCTTGTTATCTGGGCGTAGCTTTAGATTTTTTTGGGCTCCTCAAGACTATACAGAGAGTCCTAGGGCCAGATGTAGGTGTCCATTTACCGACCAGTAACGGCCGATTTCATCCGTTACCGACCCGTAAATGGTCATTGAGAATCTCATTTGAGATGTAGGAGCCATTGAGAATCTCATTTGAGATGTAGGAGCCGTTTATTACCGATTCGGTAAATTTACCGAATCAGTAAATTTACCGAATCGGTAAAATACCGAATCAGTATTTTTACCGATTCAGTAATTTTGAAATGTAGGTGGGACTCTTCTGAGTCCCACAGGCCTTACCGAATTGGTATTTTACTTATTTTTTTTAGAACGTACTGCTAAGCAAAAACCCAGTCTGTTCAGTATGGGCCCAAAAACTGCTCGTGGTGGCAAAACCAGAGCCAGTGGGGAGAGCCAGATTGGAACCCGGGCTGCTCTGGCTGCAAAGACGAAACAAGATGGCAGTGGCAATGTTGATTTTGATTCTAGCCAAGCTAGTACCCCTAAAATTCCGCAAATGTTTCGATCCATGGTAAAGACCCCAGTCTTAAAATCTTTGGTCGCCGGAAACCCAGATAGTACAAATCCTGATGTCTTGGAGGCAGAGACCGTTTGTGATAAGACCCTGGTGGAAGCGCTTGAACAGTTAGCTGTGTCTCCAGTAGTTTCTCCTGTGCATACACCACCTTTATAAAACCCCTCAGCTGCTATGGCTCTATGCCCTATTACTGATGCAGCTACTAGCCCTGAATACATACAAGCTCCGGACATTTTTTCGATTCCAAGTGGGGCAGAAGGGGCAGATGGACATCCTATTAGTAGTAAAGATAGTGAATTTTACTCACTGTCAGCACATTCTGGGGGCTCTGATTTGGAGGGCGACCTAGATGACGAGGCGGAGACCTCATCGCTTGAGATTACCACCAAGGACACAACGCTTATTACTGTGGTAACTCAACAAGTGGATAGCAATTGGGGTGATGAAATCTCTGGTGGGGATGTATCTGATACAGACCAAGTTTCAACGCCGGGTCAATCAGGCCAATTAGGCTCAGCCGACCAAACCAACTACAGCTACACCCCCGGGACTACAAGTCAAGCTGCACTAGATGCCATTTTAAAGGCAATTTCGGATCAACGCCTGGAGGCTAAGGCTGAGCATTTGAAAACTCATACTGCCTGTAAAAAACTCCAGAATACAGTGCAGCGGCTGGCGAAATCATGCGAAAAACGATTTTACAGACAGAATTGTAGAGGAAGAAAGCCGTATCTCCTAATTGGAAGATCATGTGGCACACAACCAAACTGACATTGATGGTTTCAAGGCTCAGAAGGATGATGTCCACATAAAACTGGTTGATTTGGAGAATAGACTACGCCGTAATAACTTACGTATTTTGGGTGTGCCCGAAGGACGTGAGGGACAGGACATACGGCAGTTTGTCGTCGAACTTTTTGAAGAGACTTTCCCCGAGGTTAAGCAGTGGCATTGGTCTCAGGAGAATTAACAGGCACATCGCTTTCCATTTCGACAGCGACCAGCATGAGCCACGCAAGGCTGTCAATTTTCACGTGCTATTTTTAATATCATTAAACAATTTTCTGGCAAAACAAACACTATACGACCTTGCAAGACCGGATAAAAAGCAATCTGGGAAGGGTGTGGAATTTTTTGTGCACCCGGATTATTGCCATGCCACTGTAGAGAACCGCTGGCGGTTACATCAGCTGATTGCTCCATTTCAACTGAAGGGTGCACAAGCTTCCCTTCTCCAGCCGTCTACTTTAAAAATTGTGTACAAGGGGCAGAACAGGTTCTTTACATCTGAAGCCCCAGCTAAGGAATATCTGAATTCATTAGTGTGAGGGTTGTTATAAGTTTTGCATGATTGACTTACTTTATTGGTTTGCTACCCTCATGCTTTTTCCTCCCTATTTGACGGATTCGCTCAAACACTGTGATTTGTTCTCAGACACATCTACAGGGCAATAGGCCCTTTTGCCTTAGTTTTGGGGGAGGGTCACATGGGGTGGGAGGGTGGGTTGGGTGGGGTTGGTGGAGAGTTTGGGGGGTCACTGGGGGTGTGTGGTGGTAAAGGGGGAAAAGTCAGTTCAAAGCTATAAAGCTTCAAGAGCAAATGTATTGTTTTTTGTCAATTGTGGAAGTCATCATCTAATGTGAAAATTAAGATTTGATGCTAGTCATAATTTTCATATGTGTTCATTTAATGTTTGTGGCCTAAATAATATTCTTAAACGTAGGCGAGTGCTGCACGAAATACGATTGATTCAGCCGGATATTATTTGTCTCCAGGAGACTCATATTCCATGGGCGAACAGGAAAGTTTTGACGGAGTTTGGGTACGCAGTTTTGGCTAACTCACAACAGTCCACAATGAATCGGGGGGTGGCTATATTGGGGCGGCACTCGATTGTTACAATGGGAAAGACTAAAGTTGATACCCTAGGATGATGGGCAATTGTTGAGTGCATCATTGGAAATGTTGTCGCTACGATATGCACGGTATATGGGTCAAATATTGACGATACCACCGTCCTGGAGTTTTTGAATGTTGAGCTTGCTCAGTGGGGTACACTGCTATTTTTACTTGGTGACCTTAATATTCATGGTGAGGCGACCATCTGGGATTCTAAATTTAGTGGCTATGTGGCAAGGAAGCCAAAGGTATTTGGAGAGCTACGACAATTATTGCTTCAACATGGGCTGTTAGACGGGTGGCCCTTGGCAAATCCAAGAGATCCTGCATTACCTTTTTTCCTTCCTCCCATAAAAAATTTGTGCGGCTTGATTATATTTTTATACCCAGCTTTCTTGTGGCCGGTACCCAGATGTCTGTAATGCCACGTATCACATCTGATCATGCCCCGGTTATTATAGTCATGCTTTTGCTTAAAATCCAGCATATACAACGGACATTTACATTTAATAAGATACTTTTTTCGGATGAAACTTATGTACGGCAAGTTTTAAATTGGGCCCAGCAGTTTCTGGATTTTAATAGGGGCTCTGCCTCTTATGCTATGATATGGGACAGCTTTAAAGCAGGGTTATGTGGGGAAACATGTAGCTATGGCTGGACTCTACAACATAAACAAAAAACCATAACTGAACAACTTCTATTGATTTAACAAATGCAGAGCGTGAATAGATACTGGATATTAACATGCATCGGGATAGTAGTGCATCACAAGATAAAGTCGCAAGATGTAAGGCTAAGATCAATGGGGTGTGGAGTCATGACATAGCATGCCAATATAAAATCCATCGAGCAGAAAGATATGAGTATCGGAGACTGTGGGAAGATGCCTAGCCCAAAGACCGCGGGGGCGCCAGACTGCGCAGCGTATAGCATCTATAGAAAACAGCCAAGGTGTTCTAGTAGAATCATCTGAGGGCATTCTTCAGGTATTTCCCGGTTATTATAGGGAACTTTATACCCAAGAAGATTTCTCTCTCGACTCGATCGATCAGTTTGTTGATAAATTTGATCTACCCCAGTTGGACTCTATAAATAAAGAATAGCTAGAAGCACCTATTATAATGCAAGAACTTGAGACTGCACTTAAAGATCTGGCCCTTGGGAAGGCTTCTGGCCCCGATAAACTTCTTTTAGAACTATATCATTTGCTATTTCCTATTATTAAGGCTGACATGCTGGCGACATTTATTGCTGCTCAGGCTGGACAACCCCCTCCTTCATGGGATGATGCAAGCATAATTGTATTTAAAAAGAAATACAAACCCCCTCATCTCCCTGGGTCTTATCGACCTATTTCACTTATCAATGTAGATGCGAAACTATATTCTAAAATTCTTGCAAACCGGCTGATTCAGGTCGAACCAACACTAGTCTCTGATCAACAACATTGCTTTCTTCCTGGTCGTGGTACGATCAATCATATACACCGCGTTATCGCAGTTTTAGATTATGCCGCAGTCACTCACGAGAGTGTTGAATTGGTGTTTTTAGACACCGAAAAAGCGTTTGACCGGGTTGCATGGGCATTTATGGTTAAAATGGGGTTTGGACCTAGTTTTATACACGCTATACAAGTTATGTATAGACATCCAAGGGCCAAGATCTGCTTGTCAGGCCAGGAATCTGCATTTGTTAATATTACTCCGGGTACACGGCAGGACTGCCGATGCTCGCCATTACTGTTCGCTATCTATATCAAACCACTCTTACAGATTTTGGTGACATCTCAGCGTATACAATCTATGGTGCTGCCTGGGGGCAGTATTCGTGTGTTAGCCTATGCTGATGACGTTGCTGTTATATCATCTGATCCCGAATTAGCATTACTCGAGATTGAAAATTTAACACAAGAGTTTGGTAAAGTGTTGGTGTACAAACTTAATACATTGAAAACCCAGGTCATATGTTCTGCAGGACGTTGCCATAATGATTGTCATGTTACTCCCGAGGCTAAATATCTTGGCAATAAAATCAGGCTGTCACTGCAAGAGCTGGCTACTGTGAATTGGACAGACATATTGCAATCTGTTAAAAACCAGCTAGAAAAACTTGAATGTTTACATTTGTCGTTGGTTGGGAGACTCAATGTCCTAAACATGTCTATTTTGCCTAAAGTGCTGTACTATTTTCGGTCGGTACCATTGGAGCTATCTGCTATACAACTGAGGAAACTCCAATCTATAGTCAATAGGTTTCTACGGGGTTGGAAATCTCCGCACAGGGCTTCTAAATTTATGACACTCCCACTTTTGCGCGGTGGGTGGGGCGTTCCAAACTTTGCATTATAACATCTGGCCTGTCTTCTGCAAAATATTAAATACTCAGTGATTGGGGGACACCACCCGTTTTTGAGAGCCCAGATATTTTTTCCCTTCTGCTTGGTCTTCAACCACAACAAATGCTGCTACGTTTCTCAGAACCTAGCTAATATAAAAGAACCAGATTCAAATTAGTACCAGCAGTTTTTAAAGGATGGTGCTCAACTCGCATAATTATCTGTCTGTGACGTACTAATTTCTATACTCCATGTGACTCTAAAGAATTATTTCCTCCAATATTTTGGGATCGTACGATGCGTATATGGGGGGAGAAAGGCATTATGTCTTTTGGTTCTATGTTTAAAGATGGCATAATGGTCTCATTTCACGAGTTGAAAGACAAATATACTATCTCTCAGCACGACTTTTTTAAATATTTACAATTACCTGATTTCATCTTTAAACACCAAAGCATTCTACCTCTAGGTCCTAATGAGTTTATGGAAATCCTAAAAAAGCCGTCACGGATAGGGACTTTGTATAATTATCTGTTGAATACACAGCACAACGACATGGGGCTACAGGAGTCTAAATGGTGTATTAGATTGGGTATTCCGGTAGTACCCCTGCAAGATTCTATTAATACGGCTGCTAAAATCATTTTGTCTGCCAATTTACGATCGCAGCATTATAAAACCTTATGTAATCTCTATCATACACCTTCTAAAATGCTGAAATGGGGCAATGCCTATAATGGGAAATGCTTTAGGTGCCAATCAGACATGGCAGATATTGTACATATCTTTTCTGATTACTCAGTGTTAAAACCTTTCTTTACATCTATTGAAAAATTTCTGTCACATATTTTAAACTGTGATGTGGTAATCTCCAGAGAGTTGATTATGTTTGGATTATCTAATGACACTGATATTTTTTTAGGATATTATAAAAACAGATATCTTATATTTATGGCCATGGCCGTAGCTTGCCTATGCATTTCCTCAATGTGGTTGAAACTGGAAGCACCGGTATATGAGATGTGGCGGGCAAAATTCTATAATGTTTTTTATTTAGAATATAACCTATATCGTATCAAATCCCTTAGGAAAATGCCAAGGGGGATTAAAATCTGGCAGGCAATGATTGATCATCTGGGCCCACTAGAATGACTATTTGATTGATTGTTCATGATGGCACTCTATTTTCTTTGTTTATTTGTATAATAAGGTTTTAATATATGGACGTTCCTATTTGCTCTATCGTATTCTGTACTCGGCTTTGAACTGAACTAATAAAAAAAAAACATTTTTTAAAAAGACACTGAAGAAGGCTGTAAGGAATCCACAGTTAAAATATTGTCGCATTTAGCAGCCAATGTTAATAAAGTGTCTCTTTCTAAGTTTCAATATTGTCGACAAGAGGTGATCGATCTTGCTCATCTACTGTCGAAAGAGGGGAGGAAACTAACTCCTGAGCGTGTGTCTACTATTTTTAACATGCCTGTTCCTCAAACTCAACGTGATGTTCGTGCATTTCTTGGCATAACCTCTTATGTCGCCAGTGGATTCCTAACTTTTCTCTTCTTACTAAACCTCTTTTGTACCTAACCACTAAGAATGTGCATGAACCTTTTCCTTGGACTGATGATTGTCAAAAGGCTTTTGAATCTTTAAAAACTTCTCTTTGTTCTGCACCTGTTCTAGGAACTCCTGACTACCGAAAGCCTTTTGTGCTTTATGTACACGAGGTGGACGGTTGTTCGCTTTCTGTGTTAACACAAGGATTTGGTGGTAAGCAAAGGCCTTGTGCTTATTTTTCAGCAGTATTGGATTATGTTGCCAGAGCACTTCCTAGCTATTTGAGGGTTACTTTTGCAGTGGCGGTGGCCATCCGACAGTCAGACGGACTTGTTTTAAATTCTGACCTCACAGTGATGGTACTGCACAATGTGGATACACTTTTGAATAAAACTAAGACGCAGCACCTTACGAGTGCACATCTTGCTGGATATGAATTGACTTTATTTGCTCCCCATATCACTATCAAAAGGTGTGCTACTCTGAATCCAGCCATGTTACTACCACTCCTTTCGGACGACCAAACAATGACATACATGATTGTATATTTCGGATTGAGGAAGAAACAAAGGGACGGGTGCACCTCACAGACAAGCCCCTATCTGACCCTCAAGGGGAGTTGTATGTGGATGGCTCTTGTTTCAAGTTACCAGATGGCACCACAACAGCTGCGTATGCAATCACCACCCTCCGCACTGTAGTTGAGGCTTCTCGAGTTCCATATCATTCTGCGCAAGCAGCTGAGTTAGAAGCATTGTTGCGAGCCTGTGAGTTAAGTGAGGGATTGAGGGTAAACATTTACACTGATAGCCATTACGCCTTTGGTGTAGCACATAGTTTTGGAAAATTGTGGGCAGAAAGGGGATTCCTCACCTCACATGGCCAGCGAATGCAACATGGCCCTTTGATCTTAAGGTTGTTAGCCGCTTTTACTCGGCCCCAAAAGGTAGCAATTGTGAAGTGTAGTACACACCAGGCAATAGAGGACATGGTGGGGGAGGGGAGTGCTTTTGCCGATCAAACAGAGAAGGAAACTGCCAGATCTAAAATGTCTCCCATTTATGTAAGTTCGGCCAGATGGGTCGAGGAGTATGATATGTTTGATAACACAATGGAAAGTGTCTGAGAAATACAGAAAAAAGCTATCCCTGCTGAACTGCCTTGTTGGGAAAATGAAGTGGGGAGGTTGGATGATAATGGTTGTTGGATTGATCTGAGTGAGAAACAAAGGTGGATGCTTCCCTATGCATTTGTTAATGCTGTAGTGACTATGGCTCATGGAACAGCGCATGTCGGAGCCAAAGGTATTTGTGCTTTGTTAGATCCAGTTTGGAATAACCCTAATATTGCTAAAACTGCAACTCATTTAGTTCAGCATTGCATGGTTTGTTTACGACATTATTCGGGAGGGCGGGTATCTTTTCTCAGTGGAAACTTTGCAACCCCGTCCCTACTTTTTGAAATACTTCAGATGGATTTTATTCAGTTTGAAAGAGTGAATAATCTGAAGTATGTTCTGGTGGTGGTTTGTGCTTTCAGTAAATGGGCAGATGCCTACCCCACCAAGGAAAACACTGCTGTAGCGACAGCCAAAGCCTTGATTAAAGAGTTTTTCCCTAGGTACGGATTACCTAGAGTGGTCTGGTCAGATAACGGGAGGCACTTTAATGCAGATCTTATCAGGCATATCTGTAATGGATTACACATAAAACAGAAATTTCATGCCGCCCGGCACTCCCAGTCTGCAAGGTTGATTGAAAAATATAATGGAAGTTTGAAATTGAAAATGGCCAAAATACAGGAAAGCACCAGGTTAAAATGGCCTGTCACCTTGCCTTTAGCTTTAATGTCCCTACGTATCACCCCGATATGGATTATTACCCTATGAGGTTGTTTTTGGACGGCCAGCTAATGTTTGGGGCGTTCCACGACCAAGAAACTTTCGAGAAATTGATTATCCAATGATGACAGATTACTTGTATACTTTGGCTAAAGATCTTTGTTCTATCCATCAACAGGTGTCAGACATGCTGCAGCCCCTGCCGGAGGGTCCCGGACATCGTTTGGAACCAGGCCAATGGGTGCTGGTGAGAAACTATCAACGGAAAGCTAGCGTGGAGCCCAGGTGGACTGAACCAGTCTAGATCTTGCTCGCCACCTGGACAGCGGTGAAGGTGAACGGTCGGAAACGCTGGATTCACATTTCCCACCTGAAGAAAATACCTTTTCCGCTTCCCTTTGATCAATAGAACCCGGAGGGAGTTTTGACCCAGGAGAGTGAAAGAGCCCCTTGTGTTGTTCCTTTTCCTGACGCCCAGGGAATCGAAAGGCAAGAGGAAGGAGCATCGGGCAATGAAGGGGTCTCATCATCAACGGTGGGATTGGTCCCGGAATCTGTTGTCCCTGTTGATGCACAAGGAGTTCACGACAACTCAGGCATCCGAATGCCACTTCATCTGTTTTATTTGCTGACCAGGAGTTACCTGGTCATGTTCGCTTCAACCTGCGGCCCAGCAAACAACACAGTACCCCTGACGAACACAGCAGGAGATAGAGAGAGACTTGAGTACTAGGGTGTTGATAGAATAATTCGGGGGTGCTGAGTGAGACACTGGACTGAACCAGTTGGGAGCTGGAATATTGTATTGCTCTGTTCAGAAAGATAGACTAAGAAACCGGAGAGGGGCCCAGGTTGTAATTGTATTGTATTGTATATAACATTAAGGATCGACTACTCTTTTGATGAACGATAGGAACCTGCCTGTGAGGCTCTAGACGGACACAGGAAAGAAGTATCCTCTGGCAGGTTGGACTGCGTCCCTTAGTGTCGTTTGAACTTTTAGCTAGAATGTATCCCTTTGGTCATTTTATTCCTGAAGAGGAGCTCCCCTTCGCTCCTCGATATATACCTACTATGCTTTCTTCTTGGACGACACGTGTGAAAGTGGCTTTTGTGATCACTATTGCGGCACTTTTTATCATAATAATGAGTGTATTTTTATATTTCGAATTTCATCATGCTATGCATACTGTGTTAGGAACCTCTACTCCACCGACCGAGCATTATTTACTAACTTTGGCCCCTCATAAAGAAAGGCATCGCCAGACTTATGTTAAAAATGTATTTGTAGAAATGTTGCATCAAACACATAGTGCTACCAATACGACAAATTCTTGCGTTTGTGGTCTGTTACCCTCAGTGATGCATAGACATGATCTTTTCATTTCCTTGCATTTATCTTATCTGTGAAGTTTTGAGGCCTGGTTCAAATTGTTGTCTATGATGTACTTACATTACACAGTAGATTCATCCCGATACTCTGAACGTGATTATGAAATGATTCTGGCCTATATAGAAGTGCATCAGGGTTTTGACCCACAGGGAAATAATGGGGAAGGATCACTTGACCATAATGCTTGCATGAATTTATATACAGAATATGAAAATGTTTCATGGCTGAGAAGTGAAATTCTTGACTTTGCAGAATTTTATTTTACTCAATACTTACAGCAATTTCAGGATTGAAATGTTACTGATGACAAAGCTATCCCGGTGCCCATATTAAATAGTACCTCTGCATTCTGTGTGCAAGGAGCTGGACACATTTCAGTGGGAGACAGTTGTTGTAATTATACTTATCGACTACGCACCTTAAGTAGCCCTCCATTGCTAACCCCTCCAAATGTTTATTTTGTGTCTGGCGAAAATGCTTACACATGGCTTTCCCGGGGATAGACAGGTCATTGTTATTTGTCTATTCTGTATCCGCCTGTTTACATAGCACCCTCCAATTATCATAAGGATCATTGGCTAGATGGACAAAGTTTGCCTGTAATACGAGATAAACGGGAATTGGATACATCATAGATAGATCAAACTGATACCCCTGAACAGCACTTTATCGACATTGTTAAGGGAGTATTTCCTATTTGGGTGCCCATTATCACTAGTAAAGAAGTAAGGCGCCTGTCTAGAGTAGTTGAGAGGGTTATAAATACCACAGCTGGTATATTAACTAATCTGACTGTAGAGCTTCAGGCTACGAGACTTGTTTCTCTCAAAAATCGTATGGTGCTAGACGTTATGTTAGCAGATCGGGGTGGAGCTTGCCGCATGATCGGCAGCTCCTGTTGCGTGCATATTCCTGACTCCACCCCCTCTGTCCATTTGGCTATTCAAAAATTGCATGGTTTAGCATCTGAAATACATGCAGACACTGGTACCTGGTCCCTTTCTGTATGGTTTTAGAATTTATTGTCTCCCTGGGGTTGAAAGATTCTAATGGTATTAGTTGGCATAGCAGGTGTCATCTTTGATCTTTGCCTGTTGTCTCCACCTACATTGTGGACATGTTTTTTGTTCTTACTGTGCTTCAAAATTAACTTCCTCAGTAACAGAGCCATCCCCAACTAAGGTAAAATCACAACTGGTCCAACAAGAAACACTAGAGATGATGCAGATTGATGAGGGTATTTTTGAGGATTGTTTTTCTTAATTAGCTACATCATGGTAAAATGGTGGTTCTGAGGGACGAAATCAATTCTTTACCCTTATTGTAATATTTGTGTTAGCATAATGTATCTATCTATACAAATATCATAGTTTAGACTAATTAGTTACATCAATATAGGAACTCTTTCTCGCTCTTGCATGATATTTCTGTTTACGCAGGTTAAGAACCAAACAGTCTCCATTTTGTTGTACGTGCATTAGACTTGGACGGTGGTCACGTGCCACCCTCCAGCAGCCGAGTAGGCTCTGTTAGCTGAGTTACACAGACAGCTGAATTCATACTATTCTTCCTCTGTTCTGAGACCCAAGGTCGCATCTGGTTTCAGAGGTTATAAGTGCATTCCTGGAGGCGCCGTACTCGTCCTCCCAGGCACCAAGACGAAAGGGAGTCACCCCTCCTGAACCTCCCCAGTAATAGTAGAAGCAGACTTCTAAACAAGCTTTGTGTGCCATATATGGTCTTTCCTGTAAGCTACTGTGCCCATCAGAACTTTTCCATGTACAGTGATCTCATGTAATGCCATGAAAGTATATATGCCATGTATTGAGTGTGAATCGTCAGTCTTCTCCACGTACTGGCTGGGTGACGTCAGAGAGGCTCCTCTATAGAGTATTGGTTGTTTAATAAACCATTGACTTTCCTTCAATGTCAACTGACTGATTATTTGGTAAGAGGATAGTTGGGGACTATTGGTAGGTATAGCTCCATAGATTATTATTTGTTTACGACATTCTTTTGTCATGGGACATGCCCTACAATGGCCACACTTCAAATGTCCCTTCACAGGTGGATTTTTCCAAACGGTAGTTTTTGAGACCATTTTTTCCAAAGATATTAATGATTTAACTACATGTTCTAATAAGTGTTTGCCCTTTCTGAATGCATGCATTGGGGGTGGTATGTTCCCAAGTTCGTCCGTCATCAAATGCCAATGGTGGTTTATCACTTTTTTGATCATGTTACTTTTAGTGCAAAAGGTAGTTACACAAACTAGTCATTCCTGATCTGTGGTGTCACTCTTCTTGGTTTCCAGTAGGGCTTCCCTGTTATTAAACCAAGCATGTTTTCATGCCTTTTTCAGTAGTCCCATGGGGGACCCTCTTTCAGATAAATGAGAGATCAATTCACTGGATTCCAAGAAATAGTACTCTTTCTTGGAACAGTTTCTCCACAATCTTAGAAATTGTCCAAAGGGAAAGTTGTCGAAGAAGATTGCGGGGTGGTGGCTAGAATAACGCAACAATGTGTTACGTTCACTGGCCTTTCAATGCAAGCGGGTAAAAAGTTTATCATGTTCAGCTTGTATGAATATATCCAAAACATTGAAAATGTTTACACTAAAATCTAGTGTGAATTTAATGTCTTCCGAACAGATATTGAGCCAACCATGGAAGTCTTTAAGTTGTTGTTCAGTTTCCTTCCATATGAGTGGAAGGTCATCAATATATCGAAGCCAAAGTTCGATACATTGACAATATGGATTCTGTGAATTCAGCACATAGAGATGTTCAAATGCATTCATGTTAATAATCGCTAGGTTGAGTGCAAAACTTGCTCCCATTGTTACTCCTTTAGTTTGTATATAGAAATCTTCTTTAAAAGTAAAAAAATCACGGGTCATAGCGATGGTTAGGAATTCTATGATGAAATTGGTAGGAACCCAATGAGGTCTTGGGCGCTCATCTAGGGCCCTCCTCATGATGTTACTGCCTCACCCTGGAGAATGTTAGTGTAAAGAGACACTATGTCTGGTGTGGTCCAGGCACAGATGGTCACTTGAGCTCTGACAAGTTCAGAGACTGGCCCTCAACCGATTTTTGCTGCATTTTAGGCAAGCGGAAAATGTTCCCAAAGACAGACTGAAGGCTGCAATTATGCCCTGATTACCTAGTCAATCTCTCCACTGACACTCCCACTGACCTCTTCACCTGCTCTGAGCATGTGGAAAATGTCAAACATTTCCTGTAATGGGAGAGAAAAATAATGTCAGAGAATCCAGTATTTCCAGGTCTATGCACTTACTTCCCAGTCTGGGGAGAAACTATCTGATTGTCAGAATAAGTTCCAAAGATTCTGACTGGAATCAATATGGCTCGATGGATGTGCAGAAAGGTGGGTTATTGGTAAGTGCAGGTAGGTAGACGCAGCTAGCAATATTACCACATTCACAAATAAGGGCTAGTCAAGTCTCAATTAATCCTTGCTCAACCCTTGGTAGCTTGGCAGACGAGAAGTCAGGCTTAAATTAGAAGACAGGTGTCTAAAGCACTTAATAAAACCATGACATAAAATAAAAGACACAAACACCAATTTATAAAAATAGAGAATATTTTTACATTTAAAATTGACAATAAAACAATGCAAATCGAAAGTAGATAACCGGGGATATGAAATTTGAAATATTAAATAAATAAATTGCTTTCTAGTGCCAAAAAGCTTAAAGAGCCACTTGCAGCTATCTGGTCACACTGGACTGAGATTAAGTCAAGTCAAAGTTTCAGGCTGACCATGATGGAGTGCAGGTCAGATACGATGAGGGCTATGTCGCGATCACTATTTTGCCTTCTTTCTTTGTCACTTTATTGGACCTTTTCTCTTATTGTCAGGCTTGTCGGCGGTTTTGGATCCAATGTTTGGTTCGCCGATAGTGGCCTGCACTTGTACAGTGCCTTGGTGGTTCTCTGGAGTTCTTTATCCTCAATTTTAGCAACTGGGACCTCCAGAGCTTTCAGCAGAACAACCTGTGTGGTCAGGCTGATTCTTTAGTTGACGGAGGTAGCTTGACTCTCAACATTCAGCCGGCTTTATCCTGGAGTTTTTTATCAAATTTTGCCAAAAAGTTTTGAAACTTTTCAAATCTTTTTTTTAAAGGTTTCCTTTGATTCAGAAAGTGTCTAGCAGCACCATCCAAGGTTTCAGAAGCTCTAGTTTGCTTTGTGGGTTCTGAGACCCGATCTCCCACAATGCACCTGGTAAGTCCAATAAACTCCAGGTGAAGCTGGCCAGCTCGAGTAATCCTTTCAGTGGATGCTGCAGGTGTCTTCTTTTTCAACATTTATCTATATCTTGCTGCTCAGGGTCTCCACTCCTTAGCCTTTAAGACATGCAGAGTTCTTTCTTGTGTCAAGTCTTGAGAGTGCAGCAGGTGCAATACTTTTGAGTGCAAGCCTTCTTTGGTGGTGCAGTCCAAAGGTCCATCAGGGCAGTCCTTCTTCTCCAGATTTTTCAGGCAGGGATCTGAAGGGCTCCTGCAGATCTACCACATTTATTCCTCATTCTGTGCTGGCAAGAGTTGGGGACACCTCAACTAATGAGGTTTAAGTTTTCACTCTCTGCTATAACCACTTTCTAGGACATGAGGCATATTTTGACCCACAATGCACAGTTCTCAAAAATAAAAAATGAAGACAGTCTCTCCTTAACATGTGTCCAGCTAACACAGCCCACAAGTGTGGCTACAATTTCAATACACTCTCCTTCCAGACCTTCTCCTCATCTAATTAGGTGGGCTCCCATATAGCTGGGGATCAAGGAATTGGTGGCTGGCCAGGGTCCTGTGACATCTGTTCTTCTGCCTTTGAAATTCAGTTTATCTCCTCAGCCCGCTTCATGTCCCTGGCTTCTCCAGGAAGCAAATCATCCCCCAAATGACTATGGGTTAGATGTAGGTAATTTCTATTTACTGATTCCTAAATACGGAATTTTACCGATTCGGTATTTAAGAATAGGTAAATAGAATGTAGGTAAAAAATCAGTAAATTTTACCGATTTGGTAATATTCGTTTGGAGGCCCAGAGGAATGAATGGGGAGCCATTCACTATTACCGATTCGGTAAATACCGAATCGGTAATAGGGGGAGCATATTCAAGGTGTCACATTGGCACCCTGTTGCACTCCTGAATCGTGCATGTGTGCACATGTGGCGCACATACATGCCCTAAGGGCATGTATATCTGCCACATGGCACTTTTAAAAAAGCAAAAAATAGCTTTTTTAAAGGTATTCAGTATTTACCACCAACTTGTACTTGGTGGTAAATAACGAATCCTTAAACCAAAAATGCACTCACTTGAGTGCTCCCTACATTGGATTTAAAGATTCAGTAATTTTACCGTTTCCTTAAAATAACAAATAGGTAAAATATTGAATCCCTAAATCCAGTCTCCTACATCGCAAAGGGCTAAATACCGGTCGGTAAAAGGAAATTTACTGATTTTTGGCCGTTACCGACCGGTATTTGCCCACCTACATCTAGCCCTATATTGTTTATGGCCCAGACCTCTTCACATATTCTTAGGAAGCAGTTTGGCTCAGGCCGTCGCCAGCTGGCCAGTCAGAAGTGACTACTACAAGAATGTTTTAGGAAACTTCAGGATAGTAACTTCTAAAACTTCTTTCCTGTAAAAGATATAATAAACCTGAACTCGGCTAGTTGTTGGATTTATTGTAACTATCATTTTTACACTTGAATCATGTTGCTAGCTAACTCCAATCAAAAGTTAGGCTTTTTTCAAGTTTAAAATAGGCTTCCCATGTTGGTCTCCGGGGCTAGAGCAGACCTAAGGGGTGACTTATATGTAAGAAAAGGTTAGTTTTGGACTAGTATATCTTCAAAACAGATAAGGAACCTGTTAAAAAATACAACATACTCACCAACACATAACAGATACTCCTAAAAATGAAAATAATTTTAAAACAATGGGCCCAGTTCACAAAAGTAATCTGAGCAAAAATCCTCACTTTACGACTTTCGGTATTCACAAAGGGTATTCAGTAGTAGTATATTTAGGAATCGTAACTTTACCAATAATAAATGCCTTTTGTGAAATCCAAAAGTTGTAAAGTTAGGACTTTGTCTCAGATTACTTTTGGAAATTGGGCACAACATTCACATAATACAACCAACAAATGCATTTCTTTAACGTCTAGCCCACTACACTAAAAACTCCGGATGTATGACGGTACAACACCTGCTTTTATAACGCGTACCATTAGGATGCAGGATTTACAATGCAAGTCGTTACAACGACTTGTGTTGGGGGGCGCTGGATAGTGAAAAGTTTAATTTACTATTCCAACTCCAGTCCCCGTGGATAGTAGGGAAGGTGTTGGATAGTAAATTAAACTATTCCCTATCCTACAGCGCCATCCAGTGAAAGTCGTTGTAACGACTTTCGTTGTGAAACTTGCGTGGTAATGGTACCACCTTGTGTAACATTCATTGTAAAGGATGTTCCCCAAAAACTCCTTTAGCATAATCTAACACTAAACTACATAGCCGTAACCAAACAACACAACATAATTGTATTTCCCCAACTTGGATTCCCCTACAACCAAACCTCTAAAAATAACTTAAACAAAGTCTTACCTGAACCTTAGACAAGCAGCAATTAACCCAAACCAACATGAACTAAGAACGAAAATGGCAAAAATAGACAGAAAAATAGAGGTAGCAGTAAGAAAAAGAAAAGGCCTCTAAATGAACATAAAACAAGGCTAGTGCCCCATAGAAATAGATGTATTTAAATTTAAAATTGTTCATATGTCATATGTTTGTATTTAAAGGTAATAAAAAAATGGTGAAAACTATAATTTGTGACATTAACATTGTTATAAAATGCAAGTAACAAAGTATTATAGATAGCGATAACATAATAATAGTATATAGAGTGCGTGAAAGATCTGGCTCTCAATTATTATTATTATTATTATTATTGCATTTCTTATATAGCGCCAGAATCGACCCCCGAAGGGGTATCTCCGCGCTTGCCTTGGGAACCCGTCCTGGTTTTTCCCTGTGAGATAGCCCCTACAGGGCATCCCCAAGGTGAAAGCCAGGCATCCCGCCGCGGGGGGCCGTTGTGGAGATTAAGCAAGCTTAATGCCCAGAGTTGCATAGTGTGAACCCATGATTAGGTCAGGCACCGAAGCGAGAATTATCAAGTCCGTGGACATTTGAGCTCAACACCCTGCCGCGTCGGGAATCGAACCCTGGTCCCAGGTCTGACCTCTGCTTCAGGGTCTGCCTGCTCTAACCAGTGAGCCACACTTCTCCACTCAATAGAAATCTGAGAACACCATGGCTGAAACATATTCAAGAAATAATGCACAGAATAGGCATGCGTAAGCTATGGACATCCCCTGAAACAATAGTAAAAGGAGATGTTTTAAAAGCAATACAAACTTATTGGTAGGCAGTCTTAGTCCAAACGTAGGAAATGCATCAGTCTAACACTGTCACAGGCAAATTCCTGAACCCCAAGAGTATACCTAGACCTGAACCATATTTAAACAGGATATATATCCACACCACTTAAAATGTCTGTACGTTTAATATAGGTGTGGGGTTCTGCCCCTGAGATCACATACCTCTAAATAGGCTTACGCAACTTGCCAGATCGATTACTGTCCAAATTTCCCGCATCTAGTGGAAACGGAGTCCCACTTCATGCTATTCTGTCCCTTATACAGGAAGGTCCATAGAAAATGGCTCTCCACTGCATGTAACCACATGGGTGTGAGGCACTATTGGGAAGTGGAGAGACTCTTCAAGAGTGATACTAGAGAACGTTTTGCTCTCGCGGTCTCTAAGTATTCGTATATTGGTTGGGCATTAAGAAAGAAGGCCATTTGTAATACCAAACTTTGACATAGAACTTGATAAACACAGGCCCAATCAGGAAACCCTGTGTTTTTGACCATCTTCTCCTATATTCCCTACCCATTGCCTCATTTTCTTTTCCACCTAACGTACTATTATGAAATGATGTACATTTTTATTCTGGTAACATTTTCCTTCTGTATAGCCCCCCATGATAGCAATATTGCACATCCCCCGTTCTCAATACATGACCATGGTATGATTGGTGGTAATAGCAGCCACCAAAATGGTTGTCTTGCCAGACCTTCAACTCATTTATTTAGATGATGGTTCCTCTCTTTTTCCCTTCTTTTTACGTCGACGTAATGCTTTTTAATCAAACCTTGATATCTTATGTTTTTACATTGCATAATCTTTTAATGTATTTAAAAAGTATTTTTGCTGTATTCGTCTAATGAGTTGTATGGGTTGTGCCCGAAATAAATGATTTTTATAAGAATTAAATACATTCAACATGTATTAATATTAGGAAACCTAGTTCTTTGAAAAATATTGTACACATTTAGGTAAATGTAAAATATATATATGTTAAACGTTACCAATGAAATGTGTTAACAAATGTAAAAGCTCAAATTATATTGCATTAAATGTTTTAAAATGTAACACTACATTAAAACGTATGTGTGACATGTAATATAAACAAAACTATGTGTAAAAACGGTCATAAATATGTAACTAAATACTATTTGAAATGATCCAAGTCTATTTATTGTGTCTAAAAACATACAAAGGATAGACCCCACACATTTTTTCTTATTACATAATGTATATAATACACTTTACTACACATATTTGGAGGCACACAATCAGTAGGCAGGGCTCAGCTGGCAAGTTCTGCTTCAAGCTCAAACATTCAGATGCTAATTCACTAATCAACATCCTCTGGTCAACAATCTCCAACACCAGTAGTGTTAACAGCAGTAAATTGAAAGAGTACCTAGATCAATCTCTAGTTCATTTACAACTTGGCAACTTATGGGAGCTGCCAGTTAAAAATGACGTCTTTAAAAATCTATAAATATTGCAACGGCTAAAATTTCTATAGTAAACGAAAAAGATGACCTTGCAAAAAGATCTCAGTACTGGATGGTGATTAACAACTATTACCAGATGAAGCGGCAAAATTCCTCACTTGCACATACCCATTACATCTAAAACTATAGCTGCTACAGGACTGCCTGGGTTTTCCTCCTACGCAAATAGAAAAACTGGCATGGCAGCATACGGGTAGTAGAGGCTACCATTTGTGTAGTTCAATCATGGACGATCTTGTCCATCTCATATGCATTTGTCCTGAAATGGTAGCCAACGGGATTCATCTTCTTAAAAATATATTAAAAATCAAAGGGATTCGTACATGTAGGCAGACAGTTATAGCCTACCTACAACCTGATGACCTTACACTGAACTGTCGCTTTGCAAAACACTTAAACAGATTTGAACAAAAAATAAGTATGCTGGAACAACCACGGAGCCTGGTTGGTGACCATTAGAGAATACAAACCCCACCCTTGCTCCGGGGGCCTGGCTACTAGCCAGTGAAAGGACATTCACATTGCATGAACGGGCTATCCTGGCTCCAACATGCCATAAAGTGTGATTCATAAAGTTTACGTACTCTTGCTTGTTCCGAAAGTAATTCACACAGCCACGCTTTGAAGCAGTCTGTTGAATCATGTGGCGTTATGCCCCATTTTAATCTGTTATGACTGTATAATTGTTCGATATAGCCTACCATTTGGTTTGCTTTAGTCATTAGTATGTTCCAGCCAGTTGCACACAGGAACACTCTGACAACTGACACCTTTTGCTATTTTTATTTGTTATTTTTAATATTACTCTTTACTCTGAGGGCCCGATTCACAGAATGAACTTAAGACTCAATCCTAAATTTACTACTATTTTGGTATTCACAGAATGCACTTACTACTTTTGGCATTCACAGAATGCACTTACTACTTTTGGCATTCACAGAAATAACTTGCTACTTTTGGTATTCACAGAAGTTAGGATTTTGTCTTAAGTTTGTCTTAAGACAGACTTAAGACAGACTTAAGACAAACTTAAGACAGACTTAAGACAGACTTAAGACAAAATCCTAACTTCTGTGAATACCAAAAGTAGTAAGTTCATTCTGTGAATACCAAAAGTAGTAAGTGCATTCTGCGAATGCCAAAAGTAGTAAGTGCATTCTGTGAATACCAAAATAGTAGTAAGTTTAGGATTGAGTCCTAAGTTCATTCTGTGAATCGGGCCCTGAGTGTTTGTATATATTTATTGCAAAGGTTTTATTTAACAGATGCAAATAAGTTGACTCGTCTACATACTCAATTACTATACATGGAAAAAGTATTGGAAATTTAAAGGGGAAAATTTACTACTCAGGCTCCAATTTACCCTACATTGAAAAAGATGTCAGACATTGAAGTGGTTATATGGAAGCATATTTACTAATCTTTTTTGCAATACAGGCCAGCAGGAAAACTTGCTGTGCTGCATTGTGTGAAAAGGAGAGTGATGAAATGCTCCACATTTACAAATATATGGCACATTTCTGCTCTCTCTTTGTTCTGGCACACTGTGTGCTGAATATCGCCATAGTACAAGGGTGCCTGCATAATGGCCAGAATTATTTTTGTGCAGGAAGGAGACACCTTCTTCTACATAAACAATTTTTAGAGGCATCTTCCTCTTTCTGAGTGTGCAAAGAGAATGTAACAAGGAGAAATATACATATTTCTTCTCATGATGCCTCACTGGGGAAGGCATAGCATTAAGACTCATTCCTAGGTGTAACTGATTAAATTAATCTGAGCATGTGCTAAAATCCAAGGTTGGATGCATGGAAACGCCCATACTCTACTCATGGAACGCCTCACAGCTTCAAATGTAACATAACGCAGTGCAAGCTGCTGCCTTGGCCTACAATTATTTTGCAAAGTCTTGCAAGGCAGCACAAATTTTCCCTTGCATGGATTTGTAAATATTACTGAAGCTTTTGCATTGTGCTTACGTTGCTCTGCAAGATACAGGGAGAATGCAAAGGCGTGGTAAATCTAGGTTATAGTATCCCCACTGCAATAGACATCACTTTGGGAAACGTGCTGGGCAATGAGGTGGTTAGATTTTTATTTTTCCCATCCCGATCTACTCTGCACTGGGGAAAGTCTTGGACATTCAAGGAATTATATGTACTATCCCTAATACAATGCAGGGAAGTTTTGGGAAGGTTTTGAGCATTCAAGGGGTTACGTTTACTATTTCTACTACAACCTTGCTACTCTGGGTAAGGTGTTGAACATTAAAGGGGTCAGATTTATTATTCGCGGTTCAATCAATGCTACTTTAGAGACATTACAATGATTACAATTACTGTTTCCATTCCAATTTACACTACTTTGGAGGCAGGTGTCGCAGTTTTGAGGGGTAGTTGTATTATTCCCATTTAATCTACACTACTTTGGAGAAGGTGTTGGACATTAAAGGTGTTAGATATACTACACCCACTGGAAAACACACTTCTTTGGTGAAGGTTTTGAACAATAAAGGGGTTAGATTTAATATTCCCAATCCAAGCTACACTACATTAGGGAAAGTGTGTGACATTTAAGGGGTTATATTCAGTATTTGCACTGCAATCAAAGGATGTTTGAGGGAGGTGTTGAACATGGAATCCTACTCCAATCTAAGCATGTTTTAGGCAGATGTTGGACATTAATAGGGTTAGATTTACAATTCTCACACCATTCTAAACACATTTGCTGAAGGTAAATATGTTAGATTTACTATATTCCAACTTTAATTTACACTAATTTGTGGAAGGCTTTGGGCACTCAAGTGACTGAATTAAATTTTCAACTCCTTTCAATGCTACATTATGGAAAGGGTTGGATATTAAAGGAGCAAAATCTACTATCTCCACGCCAATGGACCCCACATTGGAGAAGTTGTTGGATATTCAAGGGATGGATGTATTATTTCCAATCCAATCTACACTACATTGGGGAAGATGTTGGTCGGTAAGAGGGTTAGCTTTACTATTCTCACTCTACTCTACACTACATTGCAGAAAGGGTTGGACATTAAAGAGATTGGATTTACTATTCCTATTCCAAATTAAACCACCTGGTAGAAGTTGCTGAGCTTAATGAAGAGCTTTCATTTACCACTCCAATCTACAGTTCCTTGAGAAAGGTGCTGTAATTTAAAGGATCTAAATGTACTATTCATACATTAATCTAAACGAATTCTACCAACGTTTTCGACCTAAACTATGCAAATATTATATCCACAATCAAAAATACATTAAATGAAATGTTAAGATAAATTATATTGAGTGATTCAACTTGGAAGTAAATGTAAAAATATTTATAAAAATATGGAAATTACTTTCATCTATTAGCTTTAAAAAAAATGTTTTAATTAAAGTTGTCAATGTATTCATTATTGATTCTCCCTATCAATAAATTATTGGATCTTTATTTGCTATTTTTTTCAAATACATATTGTATTAAGTAATAAAATCAATCAATCAATCAATCATAGCATTTGTAAAGCGCACTACATACTTGTGAGGGTCTAAAGGCGCTAGGGGGGGAACGCTGCTACTGTTCGAAGAGCCAGGTCTTGAGGAGTCTCCTGAAGGTTAGGGGGTCTTTGGTCTGCCGTAGGTGGATGGGGAGGGTGTTCCGTGTCTTGGCGGCGAGGTTGGAGAATGATCTGCCGCCGGCGGTCACTCATTGGATGTGGGGGACAGTGCCGAAGGCGCGGTCTACAGAGCGGAGCTGGCGAGACGGAGTGAAGAGGCTGAGTCGGCTGTTGAGGTAGGCTGGTCCGGTGTCGTGGAGTGCCTTGTGTGCGTGGGTGAGGAGCTTGAAGGTTATCCTCTTGTTGATCAGGAGCCAGTGCAGGTCTCTCAGGTGTGATGTGATGTGGCTGCAGCGTGAGTTGTCGAGGATCAGGCGCGCGGAGGCGTTCTGGATGCGTTCGAGCCATTTCAGGAGTTTGTCCGGGGCTCCTGCGCAGAGTGCTTTGCCGTAGTCCAGTCTACTGCTAACGAGGGCCTGGGTGACCGCCCTTCTAGTTGTGGTGGGGATCCACTTGAAGATCCTGTGAAGCATGCAGAGGGTTTACAAACATTGACAGAGCACAGCAACAAACAAGTAAATAGCTGATTAAGCTGAACCCCAAAAATTATTTTAATGCAATATTCATGAAGTGGATTCTGTTCAGCAATTGTTCTTCATTACAGAAGTTCTTAGGTTACAACATTAGATACAGCTACAGCCGACACATGTTTTGTTGCCATTCACGACTTTTTCAAGGCTTCTACTGAGATGTGAGCAGAGTTTGCTGATATCAAATGGTTTGAACTGTTCAAAACATCTACGACCTGGATGTGGTAGTCCAGATTTGGGGACAGATAGTAACTCAAAAATGTGAGTCGCGTTGGTTTACTTAGTAATCATGACGCAAAAGTCATAGAAAACGCGTCTCTTCTTCGAGATGGACTCAAAGTCAGAAATTAATGAGCGTGAAACATCGATTTTACACCCTCATAAGTGAATTGGTATCCAACCAAATGGAATCAAAGTAAAACTGGTTTTGCAACGTAAATTATTAATGGCATGCTCTCATGAGTAGATCGGCATCTAGCCAGTGAAAATTCGGGTCTAGCGGCAGGGCACCATAGCGTTCAAGTTGATAACCCAATCGGTAGTGCTGCAACCGTGTAAGTCCAGTCTCCAGAGACTGGACTTACACAGTTGCGGCGGGCTATGAACAAATTTTCAATACTTAGAGTCGGGACACTACCAATTGGGTTATCAACTTGAATGCTATGGTGCCCTGCTGCTAGACCCACATTTTCACTATTTACTTGTTTGTTGCTGTGCTCTGTCTATGTTTGTAAATTGATTAATATATTCAGAGAAGTCCGTAATGTATTAGGTGTTACTGTTGGTGGCACGGTATCAGACATAGAGCACGCTTTAGAAAAAGGCATTTACAAACTTCATTGCAAACAAAGCAGAGGTGCTGGCTGTTCTGTTTGTTCCACTGCCACCATTTCATTGTTGATTTAGCATGCAGAGGGTGTTGAAGCGGGAGGAGGAGACGGCGTTGACCTATTTCGTCATGGAGAGTGTGGAGTCGAGGATAAAAATAATAATAATATATTTTAAAAACATGCCAATAAGTAAAACTCAATCCATACTTCCCCAAATTTTTCGTTTAATAAAACTTTATATTTTTTATAAACTCCCCATCATATAAACCCAACATTCCGCTTCTAAAAACACAAAACTAAAATATTTTAAACAATATTAAAACACACACATGTTCTCATCACATTAAGAATGTACATAAAATCAACATTTTGATTGATTGATAACTGGTACAATCATGTTGTTGTTCATTACTGTTTATGTTATAGAGAACAACGGTCCCTATTATGAGAAGAGAATACACAAAAGGGGTAATCATACACTAATAGTAAGTATGTCTTTTATCCAGCCGGACAAGAATTTATTTTCATATAGGTATTCAATAGAAGAGTTTTAGAACAATTAATGACAAGTGGGCCCAGCTGTGACCCACAGAACACAAGACAAAACAACGAAGCAGATTGGCCAAAAGGCAAGCAAAATAGGTCTGTACACTTGTACTCAGTTTAACAGACATAGATCAGTTTCTTAACACCTTCTGAATCTAGAACTTTGGGTTTCACTTACAAGCAAACAGGTTTTCCTGAAGTGGTGTGAAACAGAAATACAGAGCTTAGGAATGCATAAAAACGACAGTTAACAATTCAATTAAAAACCAGTAACTTTACTTTCAATGCACACATCAATAAATATCACGTACAAATTTACATATATCTACAAGATTGTAGTGAAATTAGCAAATTGAAACCACTCTAAAAGCTGCCTCATCGAATAACCAGGCTGCAAATCAACTAAAGAGTTTTCTCAATAGGCAACCAACCAAGTAAACCTTGTATATTTCCATTATCTGGGTTGCGTGTGGGTTAAAGTCAGGCTAGATTTCTAATTTGTGTAGGTGCACTGAACTGAGTCCTTGCACCAGGGTGTTAGTAATCCAGAGACTGCACCTCCAGGAGATGAGGGGGCCCATTCATGCCACTACCATGAAAACCGTAAATGATATAGACCCTCTCATATAAACCCAGCAACACACCCTAATAAGGCATATTGCAGTAAAAAAAAACAGTTTAGCCCTATATGCAGCATCTGGTGTATAAAATGCAAAGAATGTTCCAACAAAGGGCAACATTGACTTTACATTTGATAGCCCAAGTTTACTGGCTTTAACATTATCATGAGGCTTTTTCTAGAGTCTCTCTCTGGGAATAAAACACAGTTGTATTAGACAGACCTAATTAAATAAGGAACCTCGGTAGCACAAGGTGCCTCTCATGAAGCCCTCTTAACCTTTGTCATGGGCGTCAGCATGTTATCTGGATGTCTTCTGTTTGTCTGTGACCATTCCAAAACGTTTTCATTCTTTTAATGACAAAATAATGTTACTGTTGCCAAAGTGAGCTTTTCACTGGATGTACTGCTCCAATGAATGCCCCCATGCATTCCTGAGTATCCATGTCCCTCTTTGCCTGCACCACTAGGCTGTGATGGTGATGCCACATTGTCAATTCTTTCTTACTTGACTGCTTCTTTCTGTAATAAGTGTGTCTTCACCCTTTCAGCTTCTACATTGTACACATATACAGGCATGAGCAGTGAACAGGGTGAAGACCCCTATTGTCAGGGAAGTGAGTATCGTGCAGAAGAGCACTGTCCTCTAGTATTCCCTGCTTGACCTCAAAGAAATACCACCCTCCTCAACCTCTTCCCGGACAGGAAAGGGAACAAGAATGCAGCTTTCTCACTGGTCCCTCTCGGAGACTGCTATGAATGTGAGGTTTCTTCTACGGCGTCATACTGAGCCTTTGAGCTTGTCTCAAAATGGTCTTTTCCCACCATCCTTTAAAAAAATACCATGTACTGGGCAAGAAAGCCAGAAATCTGACCATTCTTCATTGTCAATACTGGGAACTTGCACCCTAGCTCCAGCAGGTGAATATGATTCTCCTGGAATGAGCCTACTGTCTACTGCCGCCTTTGTTTTGATAGGTGACCGAGCATACTAGCTAGGTCTGCCAACCTGTTCATTTAAAGTGTTAATTTCAAAAAGGACTGACTCAGATGAAAATGCTCTTAAACTATGATAAGGAATCCATCTATGGTAAAAAAAGAAATCTTAGATTAAAAAGTTACAGTTTAAGTATTGCAAGCAAAAAGTGAAAGCACACTATGTCATGGTATAGGAATTTGTAGAGCAAGACTAATCACCTGTGAGGGTATCCAGGCACTGAGTAGGACAGCCTGAGGGGGAAGAGGTGGTCATGCTTGTTTTGTCCCGTAGAGCCATGTTTCGAGGTTCCTTTGGAACTCCATTAGGGAGGGAGAGGTTTTAGGTGTTTAGTGGAGTTGTTCCAGGTCTTGGCTGCAAGATAGGAGAAGAAACCTCCTCCACTTCTGGTCTTCTTGATGCAAGGGAGGTGTGCTTTTACCTGGGATGCAGATGGAAGGTGCCTGGTGAGTAGGTAAAATTTGAGATGGCGATTAAGGTAAGCTGGACGTGTGTTATAGAGAGCTTTGGATGCATGGGTTGGTAGCTTGAACTTACATCTTTCCTGGACTGGGAGACAGTTGAGAATGGTGAGGTGTGGAGATATGTGGGTATTTTGGAGGAATGTTCAGGGGGAGTCTGGTGGCATCCTTCTGGGTGGTTTGGAGTCGGCATAGGACATTGAATGGGATTCCGAGGTAGAGAGTGTTTCCATAATCAAGTCTACTTGAAAATCGTGCGCAGCATTAGCAAGATGTGGAAGCATGATGAGGAAACTGCATTTTTCGGTCTGCTTATGAAGAGATTGGTGTCCAGGATGATGATTTCTTGGCATGGGCCGCAGGTGTAGGTGGAAGGGCCACCAAGATGCGTTCCATGGGGAGTGGTTGTTGCCGTTAATTATAACTTAGGTTTTGTGTGTATAGTGCTGGAGGCAGTTGTTTTTCATCCAAGCAGTGCTGTTTTGCATGCAGGTGACACCTCCCCCCCCCTGACTCGATGGCTAGTGAAGTGGCACATCAATGCAGTAAGCTTCAAAGCTTACACCACCTCTGATATGCATCCAGGTTGCCTTCTAAAGGAGGAAACAGCCATTCGCCTTCCCCAGGCACACTTGCACCCAGACATGTGGAAAAATATGTAGTCAAGAGGTGTACACCCCCAGAAGGCTTGTCTCACCCCTAGGGTGAGAGACCTGGTTTGTACAGTCAAGGGAGTTTTCTGCCACTTTTGGTGGTACACTAGAGGGTTTTGGGTAGAAAAGGTAGCACGCACTCCCGGATGGGGTCACCTCAGGGGCAGATTAGCTATGGGGCTAGTAGCCAATTGGCTACTTGCACCGGCACCCCTAAGACCCATAAATCTAGAATTTAGGGGACAACCCTGGCATCAGAACCTTATTTCTAATGCAAATTGCAACAAATAACAAAGAAAAGACGAGGGACCTGCACAAGATGAAGGCACAATACTCTTTACCTGTAGCACCCACCCTGCAACTGGGTAACTGTGTCTCATCCTTGACCCAAGACTAGCTCCCCGAGACAGAGGGACCCCATTATGAACCAAATTCAACTCCAGACTCCCTTTGACTAGTGATACTAATCCCCAGAAGCCCACAGGTGAAAACCATGTCCCAGAACCAAAGAATCACTGACCATAGGGCTCTCCGAGAAATCACCCAAAAGTAGATGGTCTAATGCATTGTGGGAAATGCGGTCCTGACCTCCAGCAAATTTCAGATAGCTACCATTTTCCCCGGACATCTGGACATCAAAGTTTCTACACGTTGACTTTATTATTGCCAAGGCCTGTTGTTGGCCAGTCCACCTGCCTCTACCTTTACTCAACACTGCACCTTGAAGAAACTCTACAGCACCTTCAACTGACCACCTCAGTGGCCCTGTTGTAAACTTTTTGCATCCGTTTCTTAACCAGCACCATCTAAATAGTAACACCAGCTCCCCCACGGCTCCTGCTCCTGCCCCAGGGACAGCCAGGGCAACTCTGCAGCTGGGCCCTATGAGTCATGTAAAATCCAACTGACTGTCATGGCCAGGTACTGGGACCTGCATCACCTCGTCCACCAATGTGTTCCATGCAACTTGACCTGCAAATGACTGATAATTACAAATTCTTTTTGCCATTTAGTGCAATGTTAAAGTTCTACAGTATTGAATTGTATTTTTTTCCCTGTTAAAATCCATAACTCTGGTTATACTCATCTGATTGTATTTATGTTGGTGTCTAAATTAATATAGTAATCTGCTTTATTTGTATAAATTTGTGTAGGATTTCTTTTGAGTTGTGTCTTACTTAGAATCCATGTTGGTACTCTGAAATACCTTCCCTCTAGTAAAGCCTGACTGTTCTGTGCCACACTACCAGGACTGAGCAAGGAATTTATTGGTGTGAATCTTAAAAACCTATTTTGGGGTATTGATATAGTACTACAGAGTGAAGTCTAACCAGCCTCACTTCATAGTACTCTAAGTTCCTACAAGGCTTAAACAAGCAGGAGCTGGAGGCCACTGGCAAGTGGCAAGCTCAGTGCCTAGGTACCTACTGCTGCATTCACGCTGAGACCTGCATTAAGTAGGTTCTGGGGTGGGTGGGCTTCCATTGGCGGGAAGAACGGTGAGTGAGAAAAAACCAAGCTGGAAATTCTGGACAGTAGCGCTAGTTAAATGATGGCAACTGGATCAGGCTGGAACAAGCAGGACCAGGAGGCCACAGGCAAGTGGTAAGATAGGTGCCCAGCTGTGGACATGTCACACATTTTAGCCAAAGAAAAGGGAGCAGTCCTGTTCTGTCCACAATTAAATTATGATAATTTAGACAGGGACCCTCTACTGCCATGCTGTCAATTGGATTCACCAAACTTAGTTGGACATTAGCCTTCCTCGTTCTTACTTAAAGTCTGCACATGCTTGTGGCGAGTGTCATGAGAAAACTGCTCATAGCCCCTTACACAAAACTCCTTACTCAATCTGTTCTTAGCATCTAGCCTTATATTGAAAGTGAGCACTGTAGGTTGTAACTCAAATCCATTATATGGAGAGTGGGTGACACTTCATTGAAGATCTCATGTCACTGCAGACTTGCAATACCAGGGGCTGTAAAATGAAGAAGTGTTTTTTTTTGTTTATAGGTTGAACAAGGTTCTATGTAAATACAACAGATCTCACTTTGATCTCGGTTGGGGGTCATATATTGTGTTCTATTTAATCTGAGACCGCCTAGTCATGAGCTAAATTGCAAATAGGGAAGGGCAATCATGAGCTAAATATTTAGAAGAAGATGAAATAGATTGCAGAGAATCAATGCATTTATTTTTGTTTATTGTTACTATGTAATGTAAAGCTTTATGACACCGAATACATTGAGAAATGGCAATGAAACACAATGAAGGCAGAACATAAAACTAGTTGAAAAAAGTAACCTGGGCGAAGCACTACGCTACGCTCGCGGAGTTTGCGAAGTTTGCGCAACTTCGCACTACGCGAGCTGCACGTAGCACAGTGCGAACACGCGTAGTGCAGAGTAGCGTAGTGCAGCAATCATTTTTTGCTGGTTCGCGGTCCTCAAAGTCATGTTCGCGACCACGAGCAAGCAAAATGTCATCCCGGCGACATTCTCAACGCGGGGAGGTCATGTTTCTCATTGTGAGTGGTTGCGCATGCTCGCGACCGCTCTCAATGAGAAACTATCAGTTCGCGTTGAGAAAGCTGCCGCTCGAGTAATAATCTACTCAAGCAGCAGAAAACTACAGCTCGCACTGTGCAAGATGCCGTTTTCAATGATTGCACAGTGCCGGATGCTTGTCCGCACTGTGCAATCATTGAAAAAGCATCTTGCACAGTGCGAACATGCTACTACGCAGCTCGCGTAGTGCTACATGAAGTTCGCGTAGTGCGAAGTGCACTTCGCGTAGCTTCGCGTAGCGCTACTTCGCGAACTACGCCCACCTCTAGAAAAAAGGGAAATGGAATGATGGAAGTCCATATGCAGCTTCATCAAGTAAGCCTGTAGCAATAGTAGAAGCAACATGAATTTGGATAAAACCTCTGGTTACATACTCATGAATCTCTTCTTAAAGAAGAGGGGGACTGCAGTTTCAGTAGATGAAGGGTGGACGTAGCACCACCACCGACTTCTGTGCCATTACATTTTTTAAAGGTTGAAAAAAATGCGAATACACTTGGAGAAATAAAACAGCACTAGAGATCCTGTAAAATCCTATCTATCTAGATTGTCGAAGTTGGCGGGTGAGTCAATACAGTACAAGGCTTGGGAACTCATGAGAGGAACCGCTAAGATCGTTTAATGAGCCAGCATATCAACCAATAAGAAAAGGAAGCCAGAAACTCACAACCCCTCGCCTTACAGGCCTAGCGGGGACGGATCCACATACCTAGAAGCAGGGATGTGAGAGAATTATCGGAGAAACACAAGTCTTCCATGCACTCAAGAAAAACACTAAGGGCATCATTATGATGCAGGTCGGACTCTCGTTCGACTGGCACCATTGCAGAAGGAGGACCACCTGACTATAAGTCTGCGGTCCTGTTGCCCTGATTACAATGAGATCGCCTTAACAAAGGGGGCAATGTGTATATTTTCTATTGCGGCATGTGCTGCGGGCTGCAACATACGCCCCAATGGAAAATAAACGCTACAAAAACATCCATGAACCATGTGCCAGGCACCCTGGGGTGCGTGAAACAAATAGGACATGTTACAACACCCACGTTTACAACACATGCCATTACAATGCGGTCATTACAACGACCGTGTTGTTACAACGCATACCATTAAAATGCAAGTCATTACAAGGACTTGCTGCGGGGGGGGCGCTGGAGTTTGGAATAGTACAATTTACTATTCCAACTTCAGTCTGTGATACAATATGGAATGTGTTGGATTTGAAATCGAACACCTTCTGTTCACTACATCAAGTTGTAACGACTTGCGTTGTTTGGAATGCGATGTAATAATGTGGTCATCGTATCAATCACTTTGTAATGGCAGGGGTTGTATCTACTTTGTTGTAAACTAAGTTTACCACCTAAAACATGGTGCAGGGATGGGTATGGGGGCATCAGAGGCACCCCACAGGCCTCATATCATAGGGCCATTGGGAGAAGGAGGCCCAGCTAGGGACCTCAAAGTCACTTGCCGCCTGCCTTTTCATGGCTGGTGACCCGCCATAAAAGGGCAGACAGGAAGGGACATTGTAATCCCTATGGTGGTGCCTGAGCAGGCACTACCCTATTGTAGGGATGACTGACGCTAAGGACAGACCCCCAGGTCAGTACCTCCACCCGCCAAATCAAAATCTAGAGGTTAGACCGCTCATGGAGATGGCGGTGGACCGGCCACTGACGGTCTGTCGGTGGCAGGCTAACAGACATAGGAATGAACTCCTAAGTCCAGAACTGGGTCCATGTTCATTGCACAGGATTCAACCACAAACCCTAAGGCTTCTCAGAAACCACCCTACAATGGGCTCATCCACCTTTGCCAACACCCTAGCAGGTCTAAGCGGTAGATATCATTAATCACTGCTCCTGATACCCATCTCAACATGCTGCATGCTATCTGTCTCTGCAGCTTATCATTGCAGGGATGCTTACCCTGGAGAAGGAAACAGCAAGGCAGTCCCAATTCAAGCCAACAATGTTCCAACGTTGAGGAGGAAACGATTTAAGACATGCATAACTAAAGAAGGAGCCAAAACGTTTTCGGAAATAACCAATTACGTTTTAGGAAACCGTTTACTTTTATGGAAAATTATCAAACCTTATCCATTTCAGTTGTGTTTGCAACCCAGCGATGACATTTAGCACGCTTCCACAGCCCTTCCTATATATTTACAGTTTACAGATCATGCCAGTGTATACATTATGCAATTATATTTTGTTAAAGTATAGTTGTATGCATTAACAATTAACATAAGACATGATACACATGGTTCTTTCAAATTAGCCTTGAGATTTTAATCAAATGTGTAAAAATCGAAGAGCTGAAGTTCATCATCTCTAGTGGCCATTCCTACTAAACATCCCGGTAAGCATCTATTCATTTTTGCCTTTTTGTTATTCAGATACTGGACTATAAACCTACTGACACATAAAGTACCCGTTTAACGTTTTGTTTTTTAACGATGACATCATGAACAATTGTGCTTGTTTCAAGGTTCTCTTCACAAGAACCCTATGAACGCTTTATTTCTTTCAAGGCCCACTGTAACGATGAACTACAGCTTCTGATAAGGAATTATTTTTACTATCACAGAGATATGCCCACCACCAGGAGGTGTGAAAAGTTATTCCGACATTGGAATTTTCCCCTACTATGCATTCCCGCCTCAGGAGCACTTGACATTTCATGTTTCACAATATGTATTTAAAACCTAATGTGATGAATGTTGTCAATCTACAGATATTCTTTCACAGACGTGTTAGGTAATTAAGTATGCTCCTATATTAATAAATAGGCATGATAGCCATGATCTAAGCAAAGAGCAACTGAAGTTTGCATCAGGCTGATGAGGTGCTGTGCATTCATTGAATGCTGTGTGTTCTGAATGTCAACATTTCACGTCCTGTTTGTGGAAACAGAAAGGTTAGGGAGGAACAAATGAATGATAAACCTGTCTCCTGGTTTTCAGAAAAGCCTGAAGCATAGATCTGTCCACATCCTGACTTAAGTCTGCTTTCTGACCTTTTCTCAATCTCAGGTGCGCTCATATCTGACAAAGCCTCTCATTTTAGCAGGTCGGGTTCACGGGTATTCCGAAAGAAATATCCAATACCTTGTAGCCGAGGTGTTGATGTGCAAATAATGCTAATTCCGCCAATGGTTTGACTCGGCTGTATTCATTTTTTTGAAAAAGTACCACGATTCGTTTTTATACTTTTGGGCGAGTAAACCAATTTTCTTGTGGAACGTATATTTGGGTTCACTTGCTCCATTAGTAATTGCATTTTATAGATTCACTTCATGCGTTAAAAAACTTTAGTTCAGTCATTGCAGTTCTAGTATTTTTAAATTGCGTGCTCAATTGATCTTTTTTTGCCAGATGTGGATTGTGTATTTTATAATAATTTAAATAATATATTCTTTAGATGCTCTATGAAGGCAACTTCACCGAAACGAGATTATATGAATGTGTATGATGTGTAATATAGATAGAAGCACAATACATTCCATCTACTAAAAAAAATAAAAATACACATGGACATGTTTTATGAAAATGCAGGGATGCCCAAGCGCCCTCCTCCCCTGGGCCCTGCCACATTCCTGTGGCAGAGAACAGTAAAGTGATGCAAGGGGGCTGGCATGGCCACTGCGAAGCCACAGGGACCTCCATCTCCTTGGGGCCATGGGTAAATTGTTAAATTAGTGCAGGGGAGGCCCTTATGGCCTCCCCTGCTGCCCTGTGGAGCACCACCTCCTCAGGGCTTTATGCATAATAAAAGCGGAGAGCCATGTGGACCCCCGCAACCCAGGGTACACCACTTACCTGGAGCTTGAAACTTAAATAATACAGAGGGGCCACATGGCCCCCTGCAGCCCCAGGAACCACCACCTCCCTGGGACATCAATTTTCATCAATAGGTGGCCCCATGGACCTACCCAGCCTCAGGGACCGCCACCTCCCCAGGTCTTCAATTTTCATTAACAGGGGGCCACGTAAATCCCCCCACCCTGGGGACTGCCATCTCACTGGGGAAATTACCATAGAAATACAGGGGGCTGCACAGACCCCCCTCAGTCCAGGGATCACCGCCTCCCCGAGGCTCAAATAATAGACCTGCGAGGGTGCAATGCTGAAGCTCCTTGGGAACCAACACATCCTTCCACTACCTCTAATAAGTCCCAAATAGCGGGATTGCTAGGAGGTCATAGGAGGCCAGACACCCTTTCGCCACCATTCTGCAAATGCACATCTCGGCATACTGTTGGTTGGGGGATGAAGTTCTCTTGGATGCTGAGGGTCCGTGGGGGAAACAAGCCCATCTGTTACCTCAAATGAGTATCAAACAGCAGGATTGCTGAGAGGTTGTAGCCTTTCTCCATCACTCTACAAGCACTCCTCCTGGTGCACTGCTGATGGGAAGATGAAGTCCCCAGGGCTGTGAGGTTCCTTGGGGGCCAACTACCCCTCCTGTTACCTCCAGTAAGTTCCACGGAGCGTAATTGGTGTGAGAACTACAGAGGCCATGCCCCTTTCTCCAAAAGTCAGCAAACACACCTCCTGGCGCAATACTGGTTGGGGATAAAATCATTGGATGCTGAGGGACCCTGGGGGCCAAGAAGCCCTCCTGTTACCTCCAGTACGTCCCTTACAGTTAGATTCCTGAGACCTGTTCGGAGGCCCCACCTCCCTTCTCCACCACTCTGTAAATGTGATTACCAGTTAAAAAACCATAGCAATTCGCTTAAAAAATTGAAGGTTGCAGGTACAAACAGTTAGGAAATAGATTTTGAGACAAACTTAAAAATTCACTGAAAAAATCACAGGTTGCAGGGCATTATAGTTAGGCTCAGATTTTCCTCATTAAAAACCAGTGAAATTCAGCAGTTATGGTAACTTGAGATAACTGTAACTAATGCTCCCGTAATGTACTGCTTATGACCTCATATATTACATCACTCATGACATGGTCAGAGACATCACTCATGACATCACGTCATCACTCATGACATCATCCACAGAACCACTCACACACCCACTCACACCCCCATACAGCTTCTCATACACCCATTTATACACCCATACAGTCACTCACATACCCATTTACATACCCATGCCAGTACTCACATACCCACTCACTCTTCCACAGATGCACTCACACACCCACTTACTGATACAGCTACTCACACAAACATTCATTCACCCATACAGCCACTTGTCCAACCAGTCACTCACCCGTGCAGCCACTCCCATAGCCACACACTCACCCATACAGCTGCTCACACACCCACTTTTTTGCCTGCACAGTCACTCACACAGCCACTCCCCCATGTAGCCTTTCAACACAGCCATTCATTCACCCATACAAGCACTCAATAACACACTCATGCAACCACTTACATATCCATTCACACATCCATCAATAATACTCTGTTCACTTACCTATACAACCACTGACACATACTTTTACTCAACAATACAACTACTCACACACCAAATGGCTAAACCAAACACCCACTCAAACAGCCACTTACTCAACCATACAGCCATATGCACACCTAGTCATTCACTCATGTATCCATCCAGACACCCACTCCCTCACCAACACAACCACTGGCACAGCCAATCAGTCACCACTACTGCCACTCTTACAGCATCTCACTCACCCATACAGCTTCACACATCCACTTTTTCGCCCATACAGCCACTTAGCCGCACAGACAAGGATGCAGTCACATAACCTTTCACATAACATATGTTATAAGTAGTATCACTCAGTAGTAGTGCACCTAGTATACTAATTCAACTTTTGTAGTAGATTACTATATATGCTTAAAACCAACAAACTCTTAAAAACACACTCACTTGAAGATGTCAACAGTGATGTCATTGGTGATGTTAGTTTAGATTTTGTCAGTAATGTCACTGATCATGTCATGAATGATGTAAGATGTGAGGTCATAAGCAGTGCATTGCAGGGGCATAAGTTATAGTTAGCTCTGATAACTTTAACTGCTGAATTTCACTGGTTATGTATGAGGTTAATTTTAGTCTAACTATAGTAACATTATATTTATGTGAATTTGTCAATGTCAACATTAACGTTTTGAAACAAAAAACAGAAATTCACCAGTTATAGTTAGCAGCGACAACTCTAACTTGCCCCATCGTGCTTTGCTTAAGACCTCACATATGACATCACTAATGACAAGTTCGATGACATCATTTATGATATCACTGATGATGTCTACAATGACATAATTGATTACATCACTTATGACATCATCCATACTTTGTTTTCCTTCTCGGGTCACGAAGGCAGACTCATTCCTCAGATGACAGACCACACACCTTACCATATCCAAGTACCCCCACAGCATATTGGGTCACTGTTCTTCCTCTGTACATAGGCTGTGGCCTGATCGGCATTCAGTCTCCCTCCCCGAGTCAACTTCGGCAACAGAGACCCAATCCCAGAGGCCAAGCACCATATTAAAAGGGGGGGGGCATGTAGCCCTACTCCCTTGGCTGAAATTGGCCACAGGGACCCCATCCACCCGGTGCCTGGAACCATTTTAAAGGGAGAGGAGAGTAAGCAACCCCCCCATCTGATTTCAGTCCCAGGGACCCCGTCCTCCTTTGCCTGAGACAACAAAAGGTGGGTGCCCAGGTGCCCAGCCAGGGCACCCATCATACTGTCATTGGGAGCTGAGGGGGTCGCCCAAGCTGACTCCCTGCATCTGGCACAAACCAGAATTGTTCCAGCCTATAGGAAGCAGCTAAAAAATGTGGGTGGGAGCAATATTTGAACTGTTTGCCTGCATGCATCACTGTGATCAGGTAAAAAGATCTGACATCTGCTCCAAGTGGGCAGGTGCATTTGTAAGCTCTCACCCACTTGTAGTGCACTAGGTGTATGCTCACGCTTTGCAGGAGATTTAAATAAGCTAAGTGAGAGCAAACACAGGTTTCTTTGCCCGCGCTGCTTCCAAACGAGAAACTGCTATGTCCCAGGGTAGACACTCCAAGACATAGCAGCTGGGCCTATAAAGGTTTGGTGAGGCTTGGGGATGGGGCTGCCCAGCCCCTCCCCATAAACATTTATGTTGGCCCTGGGAGTGGGAACACTGGGGCCTTGTCATGCACAGGGTGAAGGGCAGTGTGGCCCCCTCACCACAGAAAGTATATTCAACCATGCGTGTGTGCTCCCCAGGGCCTCTTGAGGCCCAGGGATGGGTGGCCCTCCCCATAAATAATAAGATCAGCCCCAGGGGTGGGCTCCCTGTGGCCTCTAATGGCTCTGGTAGGAAAGCCACATGTCCTCTATCCCGATACAAATTAATTTTGGCACCAATGGTAGGCTGCCCGGGGTCTCTATAGGCTCAGAAGGGGGAAATGCAGTTCCGTCCCCTTTATAAACAGAGCCAGAGGCTTATAATAAATAAATATAATAAATAAATGCAGCCTAGCGACCATTTATTTAGATACCACAAAAGTTTGGAGGGTTGAAGCATTTTTTGCCATTTCTTTGCTTTTTTGGTGCCGGGGGATTCCCTCTAGGTTTCCCAAAGGGGCCTAGGGTATCAGGGTACACCTACCCTGCCCTCATATATTTATATATTTTTTTGAACTTCAGGACAGGGGACTAAGTTCCAGGGTCCTGTACTAGATGCCAGCAACATTTTTCTCATGTTGCTGGCAGCCAAACATAGTGCTCACTTTTCCAGCAGTTTGACTCAAGCGCGAGCGAGAAGGTTCATGAGAAATAAAGCTCAATGGGCAAATTGTAACACTCTATTGTTCTATTTGCACTCCCGCAAGAGTCTTGGAGACTCTTGCAAGCACAACCATGCAAATATCTATATTTTCTGACCCTTAGTATCTCAAAAACGTCTGAATGGATGTACATCAAATCCAACAATGTGGAATCAGTAGACCTAAATGTAGCTTCCTGCCAAATTTTGTGTAATTCTGTTCAGCAGTTTTTGCTGTAGCACATCTTAAAGAATTCCATGGAAAATAACTTCTCAGGCCTCACTTGACAGTTAACTTTCAAAAAGAACAAATGGCGGATGGAATGCTGAACAATGTCAAAAACTCACCCCCAGTAAAGACATCTGAGTGCAAATCCATTGTTTTTTTCTCATCATGCCAAACGAGTTTAGATCCAGCAATATGCAAAACAGTTCTGACCCAACTCATCCAGAACTGCCAGGCCAGGTCCTCCCTAGACCATACACAAGCATCCTAGGACCGATTTTAGGATATCACCCAGGACAGATTGACTCCGGTGGCATGTTGAGCACGGGACCCACGTCTAGGCACACCCTTCCCACTTATGGTCACAAATGCAAAAAGAACACATAATGGATGAAATGCTGAACAATATCAAACACTCACCTTCGGTACAGAAATCTGGGCCTAAATCCGTATTTTTTTTTGCTCACCATCTCACCATTCCATTAAAGTTTGGACTCAGCCATTTGCTAATCAGTCTTGACCCTGACCCCTATGGGAGAAGTCCAGCCCGAACTGCCCGATCCAGGAAACTAACATCCTGGGACCGGTTTCGGCATATCACCCCTTATCAGCCAAAATAGCCTGACTCCGGTGTCATAGTGAGAACAGGACCTGCATCTGAGCATTTCCGTCCCACTTAAGGTGACAAATGCAAAAATAACAAATGATGGAAGGAATGCTGAACAATGCCATATAATAATAATAATAATAATATGAAATTTATAATGCGCTCAGCTTACCCAGGGGCGTCCCGGCGCAACAGACCAGAAGGGGAGACTCAGCTAATCACTACTGTGGAAACAAGTGGGTCTTAAGAAGTTTCCTAAATGGTAGGATCTTGGGCTCTGAGCGAATCCTGAGGGGGAGAGAGTTCCAAAGAGACGCCACCTGCACCGAGAAACGGCTGCCCCCAGAACGCGCTTTTCTTACTCTGGCTGACTGCAAAAGGTGTTTTTGGTCCGAGCGCAGCAGACGTGGGGGTTTATAGGGACGGGCCATATTAGCAAGGATAGGGGGGCCTTTGCCATGTAAAATTTTATGGGCAGTACATAGCGCTTTAAATTTCACCCGCTCCTTCACGGGGAGCCAGTGAAGCGCTCTGAGGGCAGGAGCAGCAGACTGCCTTCTGGGAACATCCATAAGGATTCTCGCAGCTGCGTTTTGCACCTGTTGGAGGGTTTTGAAGGTCGCTTCGGGGGCACCGAGAAACAGCGCATTCCCATAATCGAGCCTCGATAGAATTAGGCCACGTATCAACAGCTTCCTTGCTGGATCAGGAAGCAAAGGTAGCACCTTTCGGGCTGATTTCAGTAAGCCAAAGCAAACCCCTGCGGTCTCACCCCATTACATTATATACTCACCCCATTACAGAGATCTCTGCCTAAATCAATTGTTTGCTCACAACATCATTTCAGTTTGTACCCAACCATTTGCAAATCATCCTTGCCCCTACTCTCCATGGAAACATTCCAGCCAGAGCAGCCAGGCCAGGTCCTCTCTGGACCGGAAACAAGCATCCTAGCATCTGTTTTGGGGTATCACCACTCAACCCAGGATAGCTTGACTCCAGTGGCATAGTAAGCAAGAAACCCATGTCTGGGCATACCATCTCATTTAGGCTGACAAATGCAAAAGGAATAGATTATGGATGTAATGCCCAACAATGGCAAACAGTCAAGCATCCTAGGATCAATTTCGGTGTAACACCCCATCACTGACCCTGTCATGAGTGATGTAAAATGTGAGGTCATAAGCAATGTATTGCAGGGTTGTAATTCATAGTTAGTTCATGTAACTATTTATATGGTTTTGTGTGAGTGAAGTGTGAGCCTAACTATAACGTGCCTGTAACCTTTTTTTTTTCAGTGAATTTAGAAGATATTTTTATTCTGTCGCCTAACAGTAACATCCCTGTAACATTTGGGAGTTTTTCAGTGAATTTCAAAGGTTTTTCAAATTCTATTTCAAACATTTTATGTCCTTTTAATGTATAATATTTTTGTTAATTTGTGGGGTTTATTTGTAATACTAAGGACCAGATGTAGGTAAATATCATTTACCGATTCCAATATACCGAATTTTACCGATTCGGTATTTTAGAATCGGTGAATGATATGTAGCTAATGATTCTGTAAATTTTACCAAATCAGTAAAATTCGGTAAATACCGATTCAGTATTTACTGTTTCGATATTCCGAATTTTACCGATTCGGTATTTTAGAATCGGTGAATGATATGTAGCTAATGATTCTGTAAATTTTACCAAATGAGTAAAATTCGGTAAATACAGATTCAGTATTTACTGTTTTGATATTCCCCATTCATTCCTATAATAAATAAAATATTAATAAAGGCATTTATAGAGCGCATGGATAAGGTACGCCATCTCGGCGTGTCCCCGCGCTGAGAGAGAGGAAAGAGACTCCTTTAGGGGGGGGAAGAGATAGTGCGAGGCACAGGGCAAAAAAGAGACTATAGGGAGAACAAATGGGTTTTAAGTTTCCGTCGGAAAATAGTCTCCGAAGGCTCCAGGCGGAGATCGATGGGAAGTTTATTCCATCCTATGGGCCTGGACGCCCATGGGAATGAATGAGAATTACCGATTCGGTAAATACCAAATCGGTAAAAGGGGGTAGACTTACAAGAGTGGCAGGATGTCACATTGACACCCTGTAGCACCCCTGTATAGTGCATGGGTGCACATGTGGCACACATACATGCCCTTAGGGCATGTATGTCTGCCACATGGCACAGTTGAAAAAATCACAAAATTGCTTTTTTTAGGGTTTTCGATATTTACCACCAACTTGTAGTTGGTGGGAAATAACGAATCCTTACAAGTGTAAAGCACTCACTTGAGTGCTTCCTACATTAAGGATTCGGTAATTTACCGAATCGGCATTTAAGAATTCGGAATTTTACCGATTCCTTAAATAACTGATTCTGTAAATTACCGAATCCTTAAATTAAGCCCCTACATCTGAAAAACCTAAAACCGGTCGGTAACGGCCGACATTCGGTAATGTCGGCCGTTACCGACCGGTGTTAGGTTTCCTACATCTGGCCCATAGTGTTTTACAATTTATTTTTATTTTAAATATTCTTTTTTTGTATTGCAGATATTCTTTTTTTAAAGAAATATAATTTTTATATGTTTGAAAGCATAAAAATCACATATGTAGTCGTTTTAAGGCAAATTATGTTTTTTTAATGTAATAAACCACATTTTTTATAAAAAATGTGCTTGGGGTACTGGGGTACCTTTGTCGTCTGCAAACACAAATGGACTACTACTCAATGATTATTACTCCCGATCACATGATCAGATCAAATCCAGGACTCTGAATTCATGGATTCGCGGAAGGTTTTTGAAATTACTGTGTCCACATCAGTATGAACATATTTAAAAGCATACACAATGAATTCCAATGAAGCTGCCCATTTTGCCAGTTTCACAAATCTGCAAATCTACATACTGGTTTCGCAAATTCACTCACAAGCACACCCAGTTCTTGTCTTCTGACTGAATGTAATAAGACCCTATCCTTTGCACATGGAAAAGCGCACCCAAAAACAGTTACTTCTCCAGTGAAGTCTCTAGAAGGAGGATTGAAAACCAGTGATGGTCTGCTTTCACATAATGGCTGAAGCCACATAGTCCATCCAAGATGAGCATCCACAGCCTGTTGAGGATTGGGAGATAGACACACCACCTCACACAAAAGAAAGTGAATTGTGGACGCACTTTACTATACCATCTGGGGAAAAGAAGATAACAGCAAATTACCTGCAGTGCAATATTTGTAGCACACAGTTATACAGAGAAACTGCAAAAAAGCATTCACTTGGGACAAGTTACATGTAGAAGCACCAAAAACAATTCAGAAAAGGTATACAACCTGATGATGCAAGACAAAGCAGATGCAGCAGGACAGAAAACCTCTACATCAGCCTTGAGAGAACCATCACCAGCAGCCGTCATCACAATACCAGCTGCCTGCGAAGAATTGAGTGACATGGTTATTCACTGCATGAAATGCCAAATGCTTGTAACTGTAAAAATGTGTTCTGTGGGTGCATTCTTCGATTTAGTGACGAAGCATTGCTGTTAGTTTTTTTTGCTTCCACTAATCACATAATAATTTTGAAGACTGAAGCCAGTTGCTTCTTTGCATTTCACCATCCTTACCCGTTTTAACTCCCTGTTCATTTTTTGTTCAAAACAGATAAAAAAAAACTGTTACAAAGCCCTTTTTGAAAAATAAACATTTTATTTTAGAACCACCATCTGTTCAAACAAAGAGCTAACTCCATGTTTTTGATGTGTCAATGACTGTATCAGTGTGTTAGTGGTTGTGTCAGTGTGTCTTTTGTAGTGTATACATAGGTGTGTTAATGTCTGCAATGGTATGTCTGTGGCTGTGTCAGTATATGCATTAGTGTGTGCACAGGTATGCACACATTAGTGTATGGCCAGATGTGTGAGTTTCTGCTTTGCTGTATGCCTGATTATGTCAGTATCTACATCAATGTATGCATCAGAGTGTCAGCATCATTGTGTGTTTTATTGTATTATTAGATGCATTAGTGTTTTGCTGGCTGTGTCACTCTCTTCATTGCAGTATGACTGGGTATGTCAGTCTATGCATTGGTATAGGCCTGGGCGAGCCAGCGTGTCATCAGTGTGTGCCTGTCTGTGTTATTGAATGCATTAGTGATTGATTGAGTGTGTCACTGTCTGAATTGATGTATGCCTGGGTGTGTCAGCGTCTACATTGGTGGGTCCCTCGGTGTGTCAGTATATGCATCAATGTGTGTTTGGGTGTGTTATGGTATGCATGAGTGTGTGGCAGGGTGTGTTAGGGTATGCATTATTGTGTGTCTGAGTGTGTCAGTGTATGGATGAATGTTTGCCTGCCTTTCTCAATGTATGCATTTGTGTGTGCCTGAGTCTATTATCTGATGCATTAATGTTTGGCTGGATAGGGCAATGTCTTCTTTGGGGTATGCCTGGCTGTATCAGTGTCTGTACTGGTGTATGCCTGGGTGTGCCAGTGTGTGCATCAGGGTGTGCCTGAAAGTAATTCTTGGATGCATTAGTGTTTTCTGGCTGACTGTGTTAGTGTCTGTATACGTTTTTGGTTGTGTGTTTAACTGCCCGCATCAGTATGTATATGGGTGTTTGAGACACTGTATCAGTGTTTCCCTGAATGTCTAATTGGCTGTATAAATATGTGACTGGGATTGTCATTGTCTGAGTAAATTTGTGTCTGTATCAGAGTGTGGCTGGGTGTATCAGTATTTGCATTAAGTGTGTCTGGGTATGTCAGTGGCTGTATCAGTGTGTCGCTAGGTGTGTCAACGGTTGTATCAGTGTGAGCAATTAGAGATGGTCAGTGGCTGAATCAGTGAGTGCCTGGGCCTGTCAGTGGCTGCATTGGTCTGTGCATGAATGTGCCATTCAATGTGTACTTTTATCAGTGTATGACTGGGTATGAGTGTACCTGTATTGGTGCATGTGTTTGGGTGTGAGAGTGGGTGTATCAGTGTCAAAACTGGGTTTATGAGTCACTGTATCAGTGTAAGCCTTGGTTTGCGAGCTACTGTATGAGTATGTGTGTCGGTATGTGAATGGCTGTATGAGTGTTTGAGTCTATCTAAGTATCAGTTTGCATTTGTAAATGGCTGTGTGACTGACTGTATGGGATATTGTGTAGCTGTATGAGTGTATGTGTGGGTGCATCACTACCTGTGTAAATGACTCTATTGGTGTGCGAGCTCATGAACCTGTGTGGGTGTGTTTGTGATCTATAATTAAAATTACTAATATACATTGTTAAACTTTACAAATACATTTTATTAACATATTGCAAAGAATTTAAACTACACACAACAAATTAACCGCTTCCGTGCGGCGCAGATTCTTCCCCGGTGCTGGACATTCCAAAACAGGGTGCGGTCGTGACGGAACCATTCCGTCATCAGCACAGCTCAACCGTGACTGATGACGGAATGGTTGCGTCACCAGCATCGAAGGGGTTAAAATAACATAATTTATTTAATTATTTACAAATGCACTGCAAGCACAAGTACTTCAGGAAACACAAAGAAATTGATGTTTTGAAGCATCTTACAATACCGTAAAGGGAAATAAGGTTAAGATAAATATCTGTGCTGCAATACTTGCAGCAAGCAGTTATCCAGGGGCACTAAAAAACATTATTTTCATGGGACAACTTCCATGTGGATGCAATAAAAATCAATTCCAGTAATGCAGTACCCTTCGGAGAACCATCACCTGCTGCAGTCATTATGATAACACCTGCTTTCAAAAATGTAAGTGAGATGCTTACTCTCTGTGTGAAATTCCACATACTCCTCACCATCCAAATGTCTTCTGTGGGTGCACTTTCCAATTGTTACTGTTTTCAGTTTCTATACTCATACACCAAAAGTGATTCACTGATGAAAGAATTATCAATGAACAGTGGGGAAAAAAACAATCATAAATGTTGTAGAAACCCCCCCAAAACTTGGTTTCTAACCTGTGCAGAATATATATGGAATAACTTACATAACTTTTTCGTAACATTAATGACATCAAATTCAAGACACCAGGAGAAGCTTACTCGGCAGTTATATCGGCAGGAAACTGCCGACAAAACGGCGATAATAGGCTTGCTAATATGCGTTATAGAATTCCTATACAATCCCAGGTTAGATGTGCAGGACATCTAACCTGGGATTCTATAGGAATTCTATAATGCATATTAGCAAGCCTATGATCGCCGTTTTATCTGCAGTTTCCTGCCACTAAAACTGCAAGTATTTTAACGAGGTTCCTTGCTAATATGCCCCTAGATCTATATGTTTTGATGTGGCTGAAGCCGTTTCCATTGCTTTAACCGACTTTCCTCGCTCTCATTGTATCTGCATTTCCCAGCCCTATGACACTTCAGTTTCCCACTATTTCTCTGCTCAGCTCATCTTGTTAAAATTTTCCAGAGACCATCTCTCCTTCGACACCTTTCATTGCACAGTGGTTTCTGTTAACCTTTTAACTCCCATTTCTCTCCATCACCCATTTCTGATGAACATTTTCCCATTTTCGATCGCAATGAACTGGCTGTTTACCTTCACTGACATTTTCCTTTCACATACTGAAAAAAAATCAGCATCTACTATGTTTTTCCAGAAATGTCATTGAAGTAGAACCACAGTGACATGTTCAATTAAGACGTACTATATGCAGGTTAGGGTGTTTTGAGAGAGAGACAGAGAGTGAGAAAGAAGGAAGCAATACAATGGCTGCTTTAAATTGGCAGAAGTCATAGATTGAGAAATGCCCCAGTGAAAATAAGGAATGTTTTACCATAAAAGGGCGTAGAGAGTACATCATAGGACAGATTTATGGGGGTTATGGAGTTCGGGATTGCTGGAAATTTGCCTGTTCTGCAGGATCACACCATATTTTATCCTTCTGTACTTGAACCCGTTTTTGTTGGTCATAGAACTCTCTACAGTTCACCCCTGCTAAACAGAGGTAAAGAGTGTGCACACTTCCTTTTAAAAATTGTAATTTTTCTATACACCTGATTCCATTTAATTTACATATACCTCCCTAGTATATGGTACTGCATGTACCCAGCACCTGTAAATTAAACCTACAAGTGGCCTGTAGCACTTATTGTGTTACCCATTTAAGTAGTACTGTAAAACGACTCAGGCTTGCCACAGCAGCCTGCATTGCAGTCTTCAAACTGCTATTTCAGCCTAGAAAAATTTACCTTTTGCCAGGTTAAACCTCCCTTTTTAATTCTTTAAAGTCATCTCTAAGGTAGGCCCTAAAGGCTCATAAGGCAAGGTGTACGGCATTTCAAAACTAGAGCATTTGTACTTAAGTTTTACTTGTCCTTGCAGTGGAACCCAGCCCCCCCTAGTTGTTTTTCACTTTGGCAATGCTGGCCTGCCTTAAACAAACACTGTGATACTTTATTACAATTAATATGCGATACCTTCAGTTTGGGAACAGCTAGATAAATACTTCTTCCACTCAATTGAATTGCAATTTAAAACCCTCTTTATTGGTGAAGTTGAATTTTAAATTACTATTTTGAAAATGCCCCTTTTGGCATATTGCTGCCCAAACCAAATGCGCTTTCAGCCAATGTCCAGTGTCCTCTGACTGTTTTCTCTTGCAGTGTAATGTGTGTACCTTCCAGATGGGTGATAAAACGGCTTGGGTTTAGGGAGGGTGTTTCTCTCCTGAGCAGGATGGCCTAGTGGTTTGTATCCAGCCTGTTACTGACTTCAGAAGATGCCTGCCTTGTCACTGGCAAATGCAGCTCACACCTGGACCTGCCTGCCCTTTGTTTTACTACTCATGATAGAGTCGGGCCCAGAGGAAAGGAAAGAACTGACCAGAACCAGTTTAGGGTTAGACAAAGGGTGTGCCCTCCAACCACAGGCTTGCACTAGGCATAACAATGCTAACCTTAGAATCTCTCATCAGAACACTCTAGGATATGTGAAGGTGAGAAGAAAGACTCCTTGTCTTTCAACTAGAAACCCAGAAGTGACTCCAAAGTTCAGTTGGCTGACCTCTTTTTGAGCAACAGTAATACAGCAAGCTTCCACAGGCCTTCCCTTCCGCTGCCCAGCTAAACAGCACCAACTGACCCTGCTTGAACGATGCTTCTGTCCTCACTGGAGTGAGTCCTAACACCCAAGAGGTGCCCCAAGTCTTGGACAGTTGGCTGATAATAGAGATTACTCCCCCCAATCTTAATATTGAAAGAACTTGACTCCTGGTGAAATAACAGAGACTTGGAGCGTATCACATTGAAAAGAACTGGTCATAATCTCAACAACAATCGCCTCATGTATCCCCCCAACATGAAGATCAGATCATCAAGCAGCTCTTTGGGCTGACAACGACCCTCCCGCAGTCTCCTGCCAACACAAAGTTCTGAACAATCTCTAGTCTATCACTCCAACAACCCACCGCCGACAAGACCCTCTCCAGATCCGGCCTACAGCTCAACCACTGACAATCACATTGATAAGAGCTTCTTCTCTGGAACTGGATTATCGTAAAAGGTAAATGTTCCACTGGGATGAACCTGGTCCCTAAATCTGATTTGCGCTCTAATGCAGTCAACCATAATTTTTTACTTCAACCCATTCCAGCACAACCAAATAGCTCAATTGGCACTTTGTGCTTTTTAGCACTATTTTTAAAACTCATATCTCTGGTTCTACGTATTGGACTTTTGTTATTGTGGTAGAATTATATTTAATATAATATTCTCCAAAAATAGTTTGGGATAATCCTTGTATTCTGTTTTCACTTCAATACTGTTTGAATGCTGCATAAATCTTCATACATTCCCTCTAAGTTCAATTTGACTGTTTTTGTGCCAAACTACCATAGATTTAAGAAAAGGTTTATTTAGTGTCTTCCGTTGATCACCCTGACAAGGATTGTGTTGATTACTTAATTGGGCCTCTCAATCTTCTAATAACCTGATTTCTAACACTGGTGACAGTGGTGAGATTCAGTACTTGTGCTTGTGCAGTGCCAATCGGTAAATTTTGTAAAACCAAAAATCCCTGATATACTCTGACATCATTTTTTTTTTTTATTCTCCTCATTTGTATTTGAATTTTTCCTATTTCCAAAATTCAATTCCCACCTTATGTGTACATTTTTGTTTTGTAAAAATTAAAATGGAATGAGGACTCAGCAACATTGAAGTCTTCACTGTGACAGAGCTGAGAAAGCAGTGCAAGGACAGGAAAGTGGACTGAAGCTACCAAGCGGTTCCAAGAAACTGCAGTTCCGGATAGCCCTGGGACCCTGGAATGAGGTCCGCCTGCTGCAGGAATAGCTCTTTGTCTCTGTGAGTGAAAGACTCTGTGTTATTGTTTAACTTACTGTTTTGTGTGCCTTGATCTTTTTGAGTTATATTGGCTGTAAAATCTCTGTGGCTTTTGCAAGGTCTAAGACAATTGTTAAAACTTGTTTTCTCTCATTTGCACTTTAACTACTGAAACTACAAGTGGCTTAATTCTTTTTACTGTTTTTAGCTGGGCGAAACTAATTATTAATTAACCTTTTTCTTCCATGGGCACTTTAACAACTAGAACTGCGAGGAGATACATTGTTTGTAGCTGAGAGGGGCCAGGCTTTAGGAGCACCATTTTGACAGTGGTCAGTACTCTAGATGTGCCAGGGAACATATTTAAACATGCTCCATCAGTAGACGTGCAATTGATGTTTGCACCTGGTGCTCTGCTGGCACGCCACTGGCATGCCAAATGCGACCTTATCTCCCCCGTCAACACCTGGACTGAACAAGGGGCCAGCCACTATGCTGGTTTTGTATCTTATTTCTCTCTTCAACTCTGAGATAGGAAACAGGTAAATTTAAGACTTTCGTCTGACACACTAATGATTTAGGAGGAAAATGGGACACTTTCACAGCCTGGAACCAAACAAGAATGGGATTAAAACAAGGGAACACTTAGTCACCTTGGGAAGGAGCTGCTTCTACCCTATTAGGGTCTCATGGGTAAAAGAGCGCTAATTTAATAAGTATCAGTTTACTGAATGCAAGATCGCACACCTAAGCACTGCACTGAAATATGTGAATTTTTAAGGACAACGCAGCCCAAATTCCTCACACCTTCTGAAACATGGTTAACTAACACCTCTGTACTCACCTTATTAAAGGCTATGATCAACTTTCCTATGGAATTTTATGACATCATGTGTTAGCTATTAATAAAATATAACAATATCTGGATAGGGAGATTTCAATTATTGGGCAGATGAGAGAAACGCATGCCTAAAAAGCAAATTGTTCTTTGAGGTAATGAATTCATTAAATTTAATCCAACAATAAAAGAGCCTACACATTATATGGGGAATATATTTGGTCTTGTGTGGCCTTCCTCAAAGAATGTAATTTTGAATCATTGTATTGCATCTTTTAGTTACTCTCACCACAAGACAATCTACCTTTTGCTAAATATACAATGCGGAATAGATGACACCCCACCCCTCATAAAGTTATGATACATAAATTGGGGAAAGAGGGCAGGCACCAACTTAAAGAGACCTTAGACTTAACAAAACTATCTTTGAGTAACATTCCTAATGTATTTGTCCAGGAGTTTAACAGCTGGTTGGACAAGGCAGTTTCTTAGCATGCTCCACTGGTATCAAAACGAAGCAGTAAAAGGCCTGCACAATGGTTCACTAAAGAACTCCCTAAGCTACAACTTAGATGCTTGGAATGGAGTTATGGGAGGGGCTGTGATGAAAGAAGATATGCTTAACACCATGAACCGTATTACTCAGGCAAAAGCTACCTTTTTTACAAATAAAATGTGCATGACTAATAATTCACAAAAAGAACTATTTGAAATTGTGCATATCCTTTAGAACACTGACAGGATTAGCCGGCCTACAATACACACCCAGGAGAGTTGTAATGAACTGAATTAGTTTTTCATGGGAAAAACCAGGCTAATCAGAAAGGCAATAGTTAACTGTCCATTTGGGGACTGCAATTCTGCAACTTGGCAGAAAAGGAGGAAAACAGCCATAAGCTTGATACATTTACAGCCCTGGAGTGTGGGATGCCCTTTGTCTACTTATTAAAATTAAATCAGGATTGCCACGCTACCCCATGCCCCCATAAATTGTTATAGTGGATGGCCTCCTCCATTGTAGACTCCCTTAACCACATCGATGCTAGTGTTATTTTCCTCCTGTGCTGACCTTTTGGTTTTTCCATTGTTCATGATGAGCTCAGCTCGTCATGAGTGTATGGAGGTGTACATCATGACGAGCTGAGCTCGTCATGAGCGTCCAAGGAGTTAAAAAACGATTAAATATCTCATTAAAGGCAGGGGAAGTTCTGATGACTTCAAAAAAGCAAAACTGATCCCATTGTTGAAAAAGTATAGCAACATCCCCAAAAAATCTAAAGAACGTTCACCAATCTCCTTGTTGCCTCATGGTAGTGAGCCTTTGGAAGCACATATAGAAAAAGAGGTGAGTGCCTTTCTTTCCAATTCATACTATCTTGTTTCATGTCAGGCTGGATTTTGACCACAACTGAAGCTGTGATTCTTTCAGTCGTAGAATACTTGAGAAAAGGACTTGGAATGTGGACACACCTGAGATCTGATACTTTTAGATGTGTCGGTGTCTTCAATACGGCCAATCATAAGACTCTTCTGGGTCGATCATGCTTGGCTGGTTACAGGGCGGAATGCCCTACATTGGCTCATCTACTTTTTGGAGAATAGAAGTTAGACGTTGTAAATCAAATATTTTAATGATGAAGACCATAACACAGAGGGGCTTGTGGAAAGAGTGTGTAGGGTTTTATATTATGCTGAGGATTGTCAAATGTTACTTCAATTTGATTTGCCAGAATATGCCCAATATAATTTGTTGAATATGCTGTTTATCATTAGTGGGTGGATGAGGCAAAATCAGCACAAATTAAGTGCAGTTAAAACAGAAACTTTAGTGCTAGGTCAAAAGGTTTTTGGACAAAAAATTTAATTTTGACCAGTTGAAATGGGCATGCTCCCCAACCCAAAACTGGTGGAAAAAAAACTAGGTGTGTGTAGTCCAACATCTCTATTTCAAAACACACATTAGTGTGATAGTCTTCAAATGCAATTTTATACTAAAAACAATTAGGAAGATTAAGTAATTTCAGAATATGAATGCTATGAAGACCACCATGGCTGCGGTGATAGGCGCCTGATTAGACTTTGCCAGCAGTATATATCTTGGCCTCCCAGAAAGCGACATTAAGAGATTGCAGCTAGTTAAGAATGTGGCAGCCAGGCTGGTCTTCAAAATCCCTCGAAGAACAACAATCAAACCCTTTCTGAAGAACCTTCACTGGCTGACAAATAAACTGCTAGATGTTTTAAAGTATGCTGTCTAATTAGAAAACCCCTTAGGGGATGGATCCAGGGTTCTTGGAAGATCAAATCTTAAGCTATACCTCCAAAATGGCTATTTGATCCTCATCTACAAATACATTGCTGGTGCCCAGATTCAACAAAATCAAATCAGGAGGACATAGCTTCAAAACGACCTAAAATGGAAGCAGCAAATCAACCTGGCAACACTTAAGCATTAGCAACTGTCTGGCGTACTAACCAGGGAGTTTAATACCTACTTACCGAACCAATCAGCCCGGTGCTCCAGTTTTGTAATATGAAAGTGGTTATTTCCGTACTCTATGGAGCAGAGATATGGGGGTACGAAAATCTTGTCAATCTCACGACCGCAGAAAACAAGTTAATGCGTAGCATCAAAATGCTCCCCCAAAGTACGCCAGTGTGTCCGCTGCTATATGATCTAGGTAGAAGGCCTTTGGCGGAGGTGGCTAAACTGCGCCCTTTACTATATTGGCACAGGCTCTGGACTACTCCAGAACTTAACCACTATGCCATGGGTTTTCTGGACATAATTCGGGCTGACACATTCCACAAAATAAGATGGTTGAGAGGAATTAGAGATGCCCTAGTAAGTATAGGAATGAGAACACTATGGGAAGAACCTGACAGAGCTAGCTTCCCCCCAAAAAAAATCCTGTAAGAAAAATACTGGGAGAAGACTATACATAAAATTCTGAGTAAAAGTGTGTCTTCCACCCTAACAGGAATCTTTTTGGATGTTAAATTGTCACCGAACTTTGAAGCCTTCTGGGATATAATAACTAAACCCCATAATAGGAAACTGTATTTCCAGTTCAGGGTGGGCCATTGCCTATCAAAGTTTTCACTGCTAGATGGTCAGAGTCCAATGACAACTTGTGTTCTCTATGCCAGACTAGAGTGGTGTAGGTGGCACATTTGTTATTTGTCTGCCCAGGATATGACACTCCTCGCCGAGTATGGCTAGGTCCAATCTGTAAATTACTTGGAACTAGAAGGAACGAAGAAGCAGAAAGGATTTTACACACAAATGCTTCTAATCTAATCTCTACAGCTGTAGCAACATTTCTAGGCTGGGCTTGGTCGATAAGGTCACAGCTTCCTCTTACATAATATTTTGTCTGTGTCCTTTATTCTTGCCTTTTTGTAAATGTATTGGCCCCTCAATGCTTGATCCATAAGCTAGGACTAATAAATTTTAATCTCCCCCTTAGATGCCTGTTATAACGCTGACTAAAATGTTTTAAAATGTCCCTCCTACTGAGAAATTTAACGGTGTCTGTTTTCCAATGGTCGTTTTATGTTAATTGTAATTTATTGTCTCATGGTTTTTAAAGATAACGGCTTGAAGCTATTTTGTGTTTTAAGACAGTTTTACAATCATGCTTAATTAATTTGTTGACTGGCACTGACATATTTTACAACAACTGGGTTTTTGTACTTGGCTTTTATGACAAAATGTCGAATAAAGCATGTTGGACATAGCTTATCTGTGCTTGGAACGCCCTCACAAAAAGAATCCATTCCAATACTGATCTGGCCCTTTTTAGGTCCCTAAAAAGCAGGCGAAGCCTGCTTGTCTGCGAAGACATCTTTTGCTGGCGTGTCTGGAGGAATGTGAGACAGCGATCGCCCACGCGCTTCGCTGTCTCAGATTCCTCCTCGAGGGCGAGCACGTCCCCGTGCACATCCCCTTCCTCGCATTCTATCTCAATCACACACAGTCACGCATGCGCACACACATTCCCTCGCGCACACACGCACACGCGCACACACTCCCCCCTCTCCCCCCCAGGCATACACACAGGCAGGCACGGAGTCCCCTACGGGGGACTCTAAATTCACATCAGCCCTGGGCCCTACTCACCGGCTGCTCTCTTCCGGCGGGGCTCCTCTAGCGCTCTGCTCCTCACGGCGCGTCTCCTCTTCTGGATCGGGGCTCCCTCAGGTCAGAGAAGCCCCGCAACAGGCGCCACACTCCTCCTTCTCCCCGGGCCCCCTCCTGGGGACCCGGGCTACCCAGGACCGGCAGGGCGCTCCATGCGCCGGCAGGCCTTCTTCTCCCGGACATCAGGAGGCGGGACTTCCGGTCGGCCGCGAGCGGATTGGCCGGCCGGGCAAGAGCTTCCGGGTCGCCGCGGGCAGCGTGGCAGCCCGTTTTTCATGGGTTTGTATTTCAGGCTTTGCTAAATAAACGGATGGTTTACGTTCTTCTTCATTTTCAGGTTGGTTTCTGCTATCCACCCATCTGTCTGAGTTGCTTTCTACTGCCGCTGTTTTCTTTTAAAGAAATTCAGTTACAAATGCTCTGCCTGCAAAATAGATGAAGCCAGCTACCTACAGCCATCAACAGCACTTTACACATTCTAGGTCAATGTCAGTTGTTACATAAGTTTGGGATTCTGCCGAACAACAAGATTATCAACAGATTAAGAGTCACTAAATCTGCCTCCTAAGAACACAAGACCAATTTTTGAATAACTCCTAGTCCTGAACCACGGGTCACGTCTGCATTCATGGATCCTGAAAGGGAGGGTGCTGGGCTGCAGGTCTCAAAGCCAGCTGTTCTTGCAGCTGTTCTTCCAGGGGTACCCGTGCGCCTTCTGGGCTCGCATGCTCTACCATAATACCCTGCCCAATCCTAATCACTTCCTGGTTTTTTTGTGACTCTACAGATATCCTCTGAGCACAGGTATGTCTAATTGTTAAAATATTTTTATGTTTTAAGATAATGTATTAATAATGCCTATATCTTTGTATTTTGGGATGAGCGGACATGTTCTTGCGCACCACAGTTGACCACTTCACTCTTTCTCTTGCTAAAGCAGGGCTGTGTCAGATATCTTTGGGGAGATGGTGGCTGGTAACAGCCCAGCTGTAGCAGGCACTCCTGTTTCTATTTTATGAAGCCTTCTCTTAATCCGAGTTGCTAAGGAGACAAAGGTGTTTTATCATTTAGGCTCTGTTTTAGGACTAGAAGGAAAGAGCAAAGCCTTCCAATCAATAAAAACTCAATAAGAGACCCTCTTTTTGCTTCAATTTGCCTGACGAACAAAATGCCTTCATAGACTTCAATTGGGTCACCCACTTTTGAAACCAAATTCACTCTAAAAACAAGCATTTGTAATGCAATAGGTCTCGCATTTGCATAAGATGAAGCTATTGGCATTGTAAATGACAAAGCTTTTATTTATGTATCAAAAACTAAAACATAAATTAAAGGCATTGTCATTTACAATGCCAATAGCTTAAACATGTGTAAATGCGAGACCTGTTGCATTGCAAATGCTTGTTATAAATGCACTGAAGATTTGACTTTTTAGACAGACTTTGGATAAACAGCAATAACTTTCTTTGTTTATTGTTACTTCCTAACCTGTCAGCACCAAGATACCTTTGGGTGAATAATGCCCTCTGGAAACAGAACTTAACATAACAGCATACATCACAGGGTAGAAGGATGATGATGAAGTAGATGTGAAGGTGAAGGAGAAATTGAGGAGAAAAGAGAATATTTTTGGGACATGACATCAGAACCAGTCGGGAGGTGAGGTCCCACAGAAGTTAGGTCCTCTGCCACATTCGAAGCAGAGAGAAGTATGTTTACCCTCAACCTGACCACAGTAGAATTGGAGGACAGGAGAGCGTATAGAGATTTGAGGATGCAGCAGGCCAATCTGAAATTGGCTGCTGATGAGAAAAAGATGAGGCAGAGAATTCTGAGGCAGAAAATAAGGCTGAAGCAGGGAGAACCTTGGTAGAGAAAAAAAGCAAAGGATGAGAGGGCCTTCGAGGAAAGAAAACGAGCATTGGAGTAAAAGAAAATGTTGCCAACCAACAGAGACACCAGCAAAAGAGTCAGCTGGTTCACCCTGGAACTCCTTGACTCATAGCGCAACTGCCGGAAATTGGAAAACATATGGCACAGCGACAAGACGTCGGACAGCCGCGTTGCCCACAAAGACGCCATCCGCAACCACCACCACCTCATCAGGACCGACAAAAGGACCTCCTTCACAGACCGACTTGACAACAATGCACACAACAGCAAGGAGCTCTTCACCATTGTGAAGGAACTCTCCAACCCCAGCTCCAGCACCAACAACATCCCACCATCGCAAGCCCTATGCGACTCCCTCGCCACCTTCTTTCACAGGAAAATCACTGACATCCATGACAGTCTCAAACCCCGGACGACCCCTGCAGACCTCGCCGCCCGAACACACCGCACCCCACCCCCCACGACACCCTGAAAACCTGGGCCAACATGAGCATCGAGGACACAAGCAAGACCATGGGCACAATCCACTCCAGATCCCTGTCCGACCATCTCCCACACCACGTCTTCAACAAAGCCAGCAATTCCATCGCACCCCACCTGCACAAAATCATCAACCTCGACCTTCGAGACCGTCACCTTCCCTGAGAACTGGAAGCACGCAGAGATCAACTCCCTACTGAAGAAACCCAAGGCAGATCCGAGCGACCTCAAGAAATTCCGACCCATCTCCCTTCTGTTCCCAGCAAAGGTCATCCAGATGATAGTTAACACCCAGCTCACCCGTCACCTCAAAGACAACAACATCCTGGACTCCTCCCAATCAGGATTCCACAGCAACCACAGCACTGAGACCACCCTCATTGCTGCCACAGACGACATCAGGATCCTTCTAGACAACAGAGAGGCGGCGGCCCTCATCCTCCTGGATCTCTCCGCCGCCTTCGACACCGTCTGCCACTGCACACTACGCACACAACTCCAAGAAACAGGCATCCGGGAGAAGGCCTTGGACTGGACCACCTCCTTCCTCTCCGGCAGAACTTAGAGAGTCCGCCTCCCCCCGTTCCGGTCCGAGGCTTCCGAGATCATCTGTGACGTCCCACAAGGTTCTTCCCTCAGCCCGACGCTGTTCAACGTCTACATGGCACCACTAGCACGCATCGCCCAACAGCATGACCTCAACATAATCTCCTACGCCGACGACACGCAGCTGATCCTCTCCCTCACCAAAGACCCTCTCACTGCCAAATCCAACCTCCACCTGGGAAAGAAAGCAGTCGCTGACTGGATGAAGGAAAGCCAACTTAAGCTGAACTCAGACAAGACGGAAATCCTCATCCTCGGGTCCAACCCCTCAGCAGGGAACAACTCATGGTTGCCCGCATCACTGGGGGATCCCCCCGGCCCCCACCGACCACGCACGCAACCTGGGAGTCATCCTCGACTCAAAACTCACCATGACTAAACAAGTCAACGCAGTCTCCTCCACCTGCTTCAACACCCTCGGCATGCTCCGCAAGATCTACAGATGGATCCCGACAAACACGAGGAAAAGAGTCACCCAGGCCCTAGTCAGCAGCAGACTCAACTACGGTAATGCCCTCTACACAGGAGCCTCGTCCAAGCTCATCAACAGACTGCAGAGAATCCAGAATGCCTCTGCACGCCTGATCCTCGACGTCCCACGCCGCAACCACATCACCCCCCACCTGAGAAACCTGCACTGACCTTCTGACGACAGGAGAATCTCCTTCAAACTCCTGATCCACGCACACAAGGCACTCCACAAGACCGGACCAGCCTATCCCAATATTTGACTCTCCTTCTACGTACCCAACAGGAAACTCCGCTCTGCTGACCACCCCCTGGCCACTGTCCCGCGCATCCGCAGAACCACTTCCAGAGGCAGGTCCTTCTCCCACCTCGCCGCCAAGACCTGGAACACCCTCCCCCTCTACCTACGACAAACCGAAGACCTGCTGACTTTCAGGAGACAAATCAAGACCTGGCTCTTCGACCAGTAGCAGCAGCACCCCCCCCCCCAGTTCCTTGAAACCCTTACGGGTAAGTAGTGCGCTTTACAAATTAAATGATTGATTGATTGATTGAAGGTACCTGGGAGGTACCTCAAGAAGGGTTGTTCATGTGTCCTCCAGCAGAGTAAGAGGGAGGTCCAGGGTAAAGCATATTAGTCCCACAGAGGGCCCCAACTAGGGGGGAGATGAATGGTTCCCATGACCCTTCTGAGAAGAAGGGGGTTGTTCTGATGGGAAGAGGCCCAATGTAAAATTTCTCAAGCACAAATGCTTTGACTGTTTCCAGTTAAGGGACAAGCAGGGGTATGATGTATGTACTAATAAACCATCCACAGGTGAGAATTCCACAGAGCTGAAAAACGTGGCAATGGGGTGGGTAATTCCAGTGCCCCATAGTTGGGAGAAGGACCCAGACAGTAAACTATTGATCAATTAGGGTGAGGGGGTCATCACCTCTATAACATTACAGTAAATGGGGTCCCTTTTACTGATCTGAGAGATACCCATGCCAGTCAGACCGGGGTGGTGGAAAGGCTGGTTTCCTCAGAACAGTGCCTGCCAGGATAGGTGTGTAGGGTAAACCAAGCCCATGGGCAGGACTTTGTCCAACCTCTGGCCATGATGTCTCTAGTATGAGATGGGGAGGAGGCCCAGAGGTGGGTCATTGTCAGTCCCAATGATGTATTAATACTGGGATGGCTCTATAAGCAAGTTAAAGTCAGGGGCCTTACGGGTGGGGTCTGCAAAGAAGGAGAAGGGCTCTTCATGTGCCAGTGAAGTAACTCAGGAGGATAGTGGCAGATGGGTGCAGATAGATTCAGAAGGTTATAGAACTCACAAGTACCACTGCAGAAGATGCAAATTGTTCACATTCTATCACCTGAGCAGCGACGTCCATTAGCGTATTGGTTAGTCTACTCTGGCTTTTGACTGGGAAAGGGTCATGTTGGAAATTTGCCTGTTCTGCAGGACTACCCTAGATTTCTGCCTTCTGCAGTTGAAATCCTTTGTTTGGGCCATAGGACTCCATTTAATTTACTGCTGTTAAACAGTAGTAAAGTGCATGTGCTCTGCCTATTAAGCATGGTGAAATTAGTCTAGAAGTACAGTTGTAGCACACCCTTAATAGTCGCAATGAATTCAATCAAAGCACATATCCCATGTCAGAATATGTCCAGGCAATATGTATCGAAGTCTTGGAGTCCAAAGGCGAATATATCTGATTCAAATCACACATGGGTTTTCAAGGACCATCCACAAATTGAATGAAAAGGACCTCCTTTATTTATGTACGACAAATTCCTAGCAGTCATTGAAGCCAACACGTGTTTCGTCTGTACATATCAATATTCAGACTTTTTCAAGGCAGACTAGAAAACTGAGTCAGGGTTCCATGACGCAACGGGTCCTTCTTATTGGTGGTGTCCAAATATACACTGCCACATAGTCGTATGATTCCTGGAGTAGTTGGCAAGTCCACCCCTATATTCAATACGTGTTCAAATTAGTACTGGTGGTTATTGTAAAAAGAACATCCATACAAATGGTGGCCCCAACTCTATACAGTATTGTCCCACATGGTATTTAGGAACACTGTCACTCAGACGATGAAGCGGAAATAACCTCTATTAACGGAGGGTGCCAGACCCTGATACATGGGGTCCCTGTCCCGCCAGAGTGATCAAAACTCACACCGTCCGTGCTTTACTCCGTGTTATTCCGAATTTTCCAGGAATCATACGAGTATGTGGCAGTGTATATTTGGAAACCACTAACAAGAAGGGCCCCTTGCGTTGTGAAACCCTGACTCCTTTTTCTAGTCTACCTTGAAAAATTCTGAATACTGATATGTACAGACGAAACACGTGTTGGCTTCAATGACTGCTGGGAATTTGTCGTAGATAAATAAAGGAGGTCCTTTTCATTCAATTTGTGTATGGTCCTTGAAAACCCATGTGTGATTTGAATAGGCTATATTCCCCTTTGGACTTTGAGACTTCGATACATATTGCCTGGACATATTCCTACATGGGATATATGCTTTGATTGAACTCGTTGTGACTATTAAAGGTGTGCTACAACTGTACTTCTAGATATGTTTATATGCATGTTCTTGTAACTTGCCGACAGCGCCATGTGGTAGTTGGTGCTCCCAGTTATTTCAGCACCCGATACCTTACATTGTTGAACAAATATTCATGCTTAAATTTAGTTAACAACTATACTCCTGCTTTTTCTTCTTGAGGTGTGGTTTATCCCTATTGGGATTGCTACTACGAAGTATAAATTCTTTTGTAATGGTAAAATTGGTATACACCTTATTTGTCCATTTTATTTGCTTATAAGTTCCAAGTTGATTATATTTCATATATCCAGGGCCTATACATTGAATGCTACAAGTTGGCTGCAGCACTCACTGTACCACTCACTAAATTAAGACTGTAAATTATGTTTCAGGCCTGCCACTGCAGACTGTAGAGCAGTTCTAAACAGTAACTTCGACTTGGCAAATTAAACCCTTTGCCATGCCTAAATCTTCATTTTTATTTCTTATAAGTGACTCCTAAGGTAGGCCATACAGGCACATAAGGCGGGGTGCATAGCATTTAAAAAGTAGGATATGGGTATTTAGGTTTAGCATTTCCTAGCAATGAAAAGTCTTAAAGTTGTTTTTCACTCTAGTAAGATCTATCTCACCATTGACTAACACTGAATTCTTATTAGGGGAACCTTAGATTTTGGGCAGATAAAAAAATACTATTTACACTTACATGAATTAGAATTCAAATTCCTCTTTAATGGTAAAGTCAGATTGTAAGTTGCTCTATTCTTGTTCCGACCAGTTGTGCCTTCTGTCAGTGCCCTTCATCACATGACTATGAATGGCTCTGCTGTTGGGCTTTGTGCACTGCTTCCAGACAGTAATATAAAGGGGCCTTAAGTGCGGACAGGATGAGCCATTATGGCAAGATGGCTGAGTAGGGACTGTGCCCAGCCCCACTTACACTTCAAATACCTTTGCCTTAGGCGCACACAAATAAACCTGACACCAGGCTTGCCTTGCCTTTTGTCATCCCAGACAGATTTGAGCCTTGGAAGGGGAAGGGGAACAATATTCCAGAACCAAATGTCGGATGGGACCGGGAGTCCCCTCAGATAAAGGCTGTCACCATGTTTAAATATCGGACTTCCGCTGTCACTGATCATAACTCTCCTGGACATGTGGAAATCACAGAAGAAGGGTTGCCCTGCTGCCAAAAGACTGCCCTCCTGCTTGAAGGACTGCCTTACTGTTTGCAAAGGAAGATTAGACCTGCTTACCTTCATCACAGGATATCCAGAGTGACTCTAGGTGTCATTTTCCTCACTTGTGTGTTAGCTACAGGGACACAACAAGCTTTATGGGCCTCCCCCAAAAGCCCAGCTCACCCATGCACTGGACCTTCCTGGGCCTGCAACTCGACCTGCCTGAGCCCTGCTGCTAGCCCCTGCTGGAATGAGTTCCTGATCCCCAAAAGGTACCTGCCCAGGTCGTGGACTCTTGACTATCATGAGAGTGTATTTTTCCTTAAGAAAAGGTAAACATCCTGAAGCTTGTGCCCTCACAACAACAAATGGGTCCGTTTTTGCCAGGACTCTGCCATCGAGACAATCGTGAATGCGAAGCTCCAGATGAAACCAACTTGACGCGCTGACAATGACTCTCCACTGCAAGATGCAACAAGAGACCTGTACTTTGCACTATAGCAATGAAAGCCCACAATAACTGCCAATGTGTAGCTACATCAAACACCATCCGCTATGCTCAGCAAGCTGTTCGCGCTACTGTGATGGCCCTCTGCCATTCCCGGCTTGCTCTTTTTGCCACAGTGATGACCCCCCACAATTTTAGCCTGGCTTAGCATGACCAGATTAACCTGAGTGGCACTTTATGATTTTAGGTGCTAGTTCCACTTAAAACTTTGAATATCTTTAGTTCTTCAGTTTGGATTTTTGTTGTACTAGTTTAATCTTATTCACTAAAATGTACAGTATTTTTACAAACTGGTCATGTGTTTTGTTTCTCCTTTATTGCTTTTTGTGTGCTGCATAAATACTTTATACTTTGCCTCTGAGCAAAGCTTGACTGCTTTGTCCTAACCTACCAGGAGGCTTACACAGGTTAACTTAGGGACTATTCTGGTTCACCCTGACATGGATTGTTCCCTGAGTGCGGTTTTAACCACCCTCAATCAATAACAGAATTTCTTACACCTATTAAAGAAAGAGATAAGGTAGAAACAATTTGCACTATAGATGGGAAAGAGGTTTGATTAGGGCCAGTTAATATGCAGAAAATTCAGCTAACAAGGACAATTCTCTGTGACAACAAAGACAGGTCCACATTGATTTAATTTCAGCCCTCCGGTTCAGAGCAGTTCTTTTTATTTCATGGCTGTACCAGCATAATCAAAGCATTGATTGGGTATCAAGAAGTTTAACCTTTGGGATTTCATACTGCCATAACCATTGCCGGAGCAAGACCACTGACTCATTGTCAGTAAAATTGCTCTCCCACCCTCGCAGCTCCACCATTAAGTGAGGTGCCCCTGCCCCTGCACTCTTGAGTGTTGGTGATCGAGGCCCTCCTCCACCCGCAGGTTTCCCTGGTCCTCATCCCTGGTGGTCCAGTGGACCTTTGTCTCCTTTCTTTCTTTCTGCTCCTTCACTCGTTTTTCACCCCTTTCTATCTTTCACCTTTCTGCATCTCTGCTCTTTTGCGCCTTATTTCTGCCCATTTTCCCTTTCTCTCCCTCTGCTCCTTCACTCGTTTTCACTCATTTTATTCCCCTTTCTATCTTTCACCTTTCTGCACCTCTGCTCTTTTGTGCCTTATTTCTGCCCATTTTCCCTTTCTCTCCCTCTGCTCCTTCACTCGTTTTCATTCGTTTTTCTACCCTTTCTATCTTTCACCTTTCTGCTGTTTTCTGCATCTCTGCTCTTTTGTGCCTTATTTCTGCTTATTTTCCCTTTTTTCTTTATCCCTTCTTTCCTCCCTTTACCTTTCCCCGCCACTGCTGCCCCCGCGGCCCCTCCCCCCCAGCGTGACCGGCCCAATCCAGCTCCCCTCCCCGCTCCCGCCTCCCAGCTGTCCAGCCCTCCCCGACCCCTACTTAATTGTGGCCACTGCGCGGCCGCGCGGGCTGCGGCCGCACCGCTGGTGCACCGAAGGCGCGTCAAAGGCAAGCACGTCTGCGCCCATCTGCGACCCGTCCGCGACCAGCACCAGGACCCCTGGACCTCCGCCCCGCCAATGCTACGACCCAGCAGCACTCCACGCACTCAACCCAGGCTGCAACAACAACTGCAAGCTAGCATCACCAGCCGACACCCATGGACCCTTCAGCTGTCACCGCTGCCGGCACACCTGCAGCACCGCCAAGAACACGGATCCAGCACAACCCGCCCACAAGAACACAACCAAACCGAAGACCCTGCAATGCATCCTCCTCAACGTCCGATCCCTCCACAAACACGCCACAGAAATCTGGGACCTCCTCGACAGCACCACCCCAGATGTAGCATTCTTCACCAAAACCTGGACCAACACCACCTCGGGACCGGACATCGCCATCGCCATCCCCCAAGGATACAAGATCTCCAGGAAGGACCGCCCCACCCACCCAGGAGGAGGAATCGCCATCGTCCACAAATCCAGCCTCCGCCTGAGCACATTCCCTGACGAGTCCACAGAACTGATGGAACACCTTCACTTCAAGATACTGGCCAGCCCCACCTCCGCCCTCCGAGGAACCCTCATCTACCGACCCCCTGGACCCCGCGGACCCGTCGCCAACTCCATCATGGACATTATCTCCCCGCAGGCCATCGCATCCACCAACTACACCCTGCTGGGAGACCTCAACTTGCACCTCGACCATCAACTGGACCCCAACACCACATGCCTCCTGGACAACCTCCACAACATTGGACACTGCCAGATCGTGACCGAGCCCACGCACTCAGCAGGACACACCCTCGACCCCCTCTTCACTACAGGAAACTCCATCACCTTCAGCCACACCACTGAACTCCCATGGACCGACCATCGTTGCGTCCACTTCACCTTCAGAACACCCACCATCCACAGACACCAGCACCTGCTTCCACAAAGAAACTGGACCAAAATCACCGATGACCAGCTCACCTCCTCACTCAACAACTCCACCCCAACCATCGCGGAAAACGATGACCCCAACACCGCAGCCCGAACCCTGCATAGATGGATCTCGGACAGCACCAACACCATAGCCCCCCTCAAGAAAAACAACAATACCTGTGCCAAGAAAGCCAGATGGTTTACCACCGAACTTCGAGAGTCCAGGCGCACATGCCGCCGCCTCAAAAAGGCCTGGAGAAACACCAAATCCACAGAAGCCCACAACAACTTCAGAGCCGCCACCAACGCTCACCATCAACTCATCAGAGAAACGAGGAAACAAGCGATTGAAGACAGAATCTCTACCCACGCACACAACAGCAAGGAACTCTTCAGCATCATCAAGGAGTTCGGCCAACCCACCAGCGAGTCTACCGACATCCCTCCCTCACAAGACCTCTGCGACAAACTCAGCATCTTTTTCCTCCACAAAATCAAGAGCATCTACGACAACTTCGACGAAGACAACCAGCACACTGAACCCTCACCAACCACCCCGACACCCGGAAACCAGCGATTAATGACTGGACAACCCTCACCACCGAAGACACACTGAAGACAATGAAGTCAATCCACTCAGGAGCCCCCACAGACCCCTGCCCCCACCACATCTTCAACAGAGCCGCCAACACCATTGCACTCATGCTCCGCCAAACCATCAACCGCTCCCTGGTGACCGCCTCGTTCCCTGACGACTGGAAACACGCCGAGGTCAACCCCCTCCTAAAGAAACCCTCAGCGGACCCCATCAACCTCAAAAACTACAGACCCATCTCCCTGCTCCCATTCTCAGCGAAAGTCATCGAGAAAGCCATCAACAGCCAACTCGCCACATTCATTGAAGAACACAACATCCTCGACTCCTCCCAATCCGGCTTCAGAAAAAACCACAGTACGGAAACCGCCCTCCTCTCCGCAACAGACGACATCCGCACCTTACTGGACAAAGGAGAAACAGTAGCCCTCATCCTCCTCAACCTATCAGCGGCGTTCGACACAGTCTCCCACCGCACCCTAATACGCAGACTCTACGATGCAGGAATCCAGGACAAGGCCCTCGACTGGATCTGCTCCTTCCTCTCCGGCAGGACGCAGCGGGTCAGACTCCCCCCTTTCCTCTCGGACCCCACACCTACCACCTGCGGAGTCCCCCAGGGCTCCTCCCTCAGCCCGACGCTCTTCAACGTCTACATGGCTCCACTTGCCCCCATCGTCAGAACCTATGGACTCAACATCGTGTCATATGCAGACGACACCCAGCTCATCCTCTCCCTATCCAATGAGCCCAACACTGCCAGATGCACCTTTCGAGAAGGCATGGAAGCCGTCGCCAAATGGATGAAAAACAGCTGCCTACAACTAAACACTAGCAAAACAGAAGTACTCATCATGGGCCCAAACCCCGATGCTTGGAGCGACACCTGGTGGCCCACCGCCCTCGGAAACCCACCAACCCCCACAGACCACGCACGCAACCTGGGAATCATCCTGGACTCCGAGCTCAAAATGGACCGCCAGATCAACTCTGTCTCATCTTCCTGCTTCCACACCCTCCGCCTCCTTCGTGAGACCTTCAAATGGATCCCCCTCGAACACCGAAAGACAGTCACTCACACCCTGGTCACCAGCAGACTCGACTACGGCAACGCACTCTACGCCGGAATAAACAAAAACCTCATCCGCAAGCTACAGAACATCCAGAACTCTGCCGCAAGACTGGTCCTCAACCTGCCAAAACACTGCCACATCTCCCAGCACCTGCGCACACTCCACTGGCTCCCCGTTGAGGCGAGAATCACCTTTAAGATGCTCACCCACGCACACAAGGCCCTCCAGTGCACCGGACCAGCATACCTGAACAGCCGACTCAAATTCCTTGCACCCCAAAGGACCCTACGATCAGCCCAACTTTCGTACGCCGTGGTTCCCCGCACCAGAAAGACCAGATCGGGAGGCCGCTCCTTCTCCTTCCTCGCGGCCAAAGCATGGAACGCCCTTCCGCTCCACCTCAGACAGACGACATTGCTCCCCATCTTCGCAAGAAACCTCAAAACCTGGCTCTCCGACAGACCTCCTCCTTGATGGAATGGAACCTGCACCCCCCCACCCACCCCACCCCTAGCGCCTTGAGACCCTTACGGGTGAGTAGTTGCGCTTTAACAAACTCCTGATTGATTGATGATTGCCTTCAGAAAGCTGAATTGAATCAAGGGAGTCTTCAGTGCACTCTGGGAGATGGGGAATTATTAATCCCTGAAGTTTCTAGGGATTTCAAAGACATATTTGACCAAAAAAGGTTAGTTTATTACCACCTATTGACCTTTTGATTGTTATACAGATCTTCAACTTGGGGCCCAACTTCCTTCAGCAGAATGTATGTTTGAACAGAATGTGAGAATCTTCTCCTTAGAGAATACCTAGATGAAATGTTGGATATTGTATTCATTCGTCCATCATGATCTCCAGTTTACTCACCTGTACTTTTTATCCACGCGAAAGGAGGAAACCTCAAAACATGCATAGATTACTGATGACTAAACTGTGAGGCTATTTAAAAAAGCTATACCCTACACCCAAGAAACTCTCTATTAGACCAAGTAAAGAGAGAAAAGATTTACAGAAATCTGGGCGTAAGTACGACTAACCATTTTGCGCGCATCCAAGAGGGGATGTGTGGAAAACCACATTCCAAACTAAGGACCTGATCTTTTTTTGGAGCACAGACTAATTGTCACAAATATTTCAGATATCTAGTTCCCTATATTACAAGTGCCATAGAATATAATGCAATTGTAACATGGCGGATGGGATATCCATCATGTTTGTGACTGAGTATCATGTCCACCGAAATATAAATCAGGCCCTAAATTTGGTCTACATAAGTACTTTGTTCTGCCCTTCTGATTGTGCAATGCCCCAGCTGCCTTTCGATATTACATAAATCAGGTGTTACAGAAATTCATAGACATGGTCTATGTTAATGACGGTATAATCTGCAGAAACTTTTTGCCAAATTAGAGAAATGGAATGTCTGACATAATATCGACAGACAGAATATCGAAATGCAAAAATATCGGAGCAAAAATATCGACATCAAAAATATCGGAATCCTATCTTCATAAAGGTAAGTACAAAAATATCGAAAAAATAATATCGTAGTACAAAAATATCGGAATCAAAAATATCGTTTTTTTAAATGTATTAATAATAATGTAAAAATAATTTTAAAATACATATAATTTTACAAATATTAAATAAAAATATTAAAACAAAATTAAAACTAATACATATACATTTAAAATAAATAAAACACTTAATAATTTAATGTAATTTTTTTTTTAATGTTATTTATTTGATTTAATGTAATATTTTTTTTTTACCCTGTACGCCTGTACCCCAAAAACCCAAAACTGACCCTGAACCCTAAAAATATCCCTGTACCCCAAAAACCCAAAACTGACCCTGAACCCTAAAAATACCCCTTTACCCAAAAACTGAAAACTGACCCTTATCCCTAAAAATACCCCTTTACCCAAAAACTGAAAACTGACCCTGAACCTTAAAAATACCCCTTTACCCAAAAACTGAAAACTAACCCTGAACCCTAAAAATACCCCTTTACCCAAAAACTGAAAACTGACCCTGAACCCTAAAAATACCCCTTTACCCATGAACTGAAAACTGACCCTGAACCCTAAAAATACCCCTTTACCCAAAAACTGAAAACTGACCCAGAACCCTAAAAATACCCCTTTACCCAAAAACTGAAAACTGACCCTGAACCCTAAAAATACTCCTTTACCCAAAATTAATTAATATTATTTAATTACCAATTAATTATTAATTAACAATAACAATAAAGTAAATATATTAGCACATTAGCTGTAATTAATTTAATTTAATAATTAATATTATTTTTCCCAATTAATTAATTAAGAATAACAAAAAATTATATATTAAAAAATTACTATAATTAATGTAATTAAATAATTAATATTAATTATTTACCTACTAATTAATAATTATAAATATGTACAAAATTATATTAATTAATTAACTAATTAATATAAATTAATTACCTATTAATTATTAATTAAAATATGTACAAACATATATCAATTAATTAGTTATTATTAAATTACTTCCCACCCTATTCCCCTATAAACCCATAACCCACTACAGAACATATTTATCAATTAATCAATTATTTAAAATTAATTAAAAATTATTTCTCAATTAATTTATTAATAATTCCTACTAATTAATAATTAATTTAACATAATTAAATTACTTCCCACCCTATTCCCCTATAAACCCACAACCCGCTACAGTAGTAAAAGACAATATTTAATTAAATTACATTAAAAATAAATAATAAACATAATAAATACAATATAATATACACTAAATTTATTTAAAAATTGATATTAGTAACATCGAAGTTATTTATTTCGATATTATTGACATCGATATTTAAAACTTCGATATTACTGATATCATACTAATATCGATATTAAGACTGTCGATATTAATTACCTTCGATATTTTGTCCCATCGATATTTAAACTTCGATATTTTTGTATATCGATATTTAAAAATCGATATTTTGTCTGTGTACCAGAGAGAAATGTATATTTCATGTTACTGAAGTTGAAATCTTGGAGCTTATCATTTCTCTTACCGGCATACATATGGATAGGAAAAAAGTTTAGGCCGGAGAAAATTGGAAATCCTCTCAATCAGTGTAGGAAATGCAGAGTTTTTTAGACTGGTTTTATCAATCAGTTTTCAGCCATAGTATCTCCTAAAATGCGTTTGTTGAAAAAAGTACCAAAATTCCAATGCAATTCAAAAGCTAAGAATGCATTTTAGGTTTTGAAGGAATAATTTGTCACTGCCCCGGTGAGTAGCCATCTAGCCTTATCTCGAACTTATGTTGTGGCAGTAGATACTTCAGAAAGTGCCACTGGAGAAATGTTGTCACAACTTGACCCAGTCACGGGTAGTCACATGCAGTTGCTTTTTTCTCTTGTAAATTGAGCCCAGCGGAGTGAAGATTCACTGTTGCAGTAAGGGAATTACTGGCTGTAAAAGTAGCACTTAAAGCATGGTACACTACTTATTGGAAACCCAACACACCACCACAATGTTGACAGATCATTGCAATCTACAGTTCTTGAAGTCGACTCCAGCTCTTTGTGCCAGACAGTTATATTGGGCACATATCCTTAGTGATTATTCCTTCATTATCACTTTCCATTAAGGTTAAAAAATGATACCATGCCGAGTTATGGGCACCCCCCGCACATATTGTGTAGTTCCTATAAAACCTATACATCATCTGCACGTTTGGACAACATACACTGTAGGATTTGTGTCAGACTGATTCTAAACATACCCACCAGTATGTTGCCCTTTTTGTATCAGCTAGCTCACAGTGCCACTAGAATCTGGCAACCTTAGAACATGACAACCCTGATCCCTCAGCACCGTGGAAACAGTGTACTACTTTTCGCTCATTCACTCATGCTCTCTTAGTCTCAGAGACAAAAAGAATCAACGGTCTGGAAGTTTTTTAATAAGCATTTATTGAACAGTTGTTATTCTAGTGTAAAATAGAAGATCTGCAACAACCACTAGACAGTAGCAGATATAAATGATTAGAAGCACTATGAAAGTAAAAGGACGATAGAGTTCTACCATTTTCCAATAATCATGAATGCAAACACATGATAATAAAAGTGCATATTCCTACGATGCCTTCCAATCTAGATGTACCTAATTGTACCTAGCATAGTGTAGGTGTTAAGCCAAGAATCTCTTTACGATGAAGTCAACCCTATTACCTGGAATGAGAGACTGTGGGACCCCGTCCTGGACTTAGGTTGGACACCCTGCAAGGGATGTTAGACCACTACCAGCTGGAGTATATGCATGCAGGATCCTCAGCGTCTTTCATCAGTGTGTTAGCCATGAAGTCCTGGTCTCCTCTGCCTATCTTAGCAAGACGTGATATATATATACATATATATATATATATATTCACTGAAAAAACCATAGGTTATAGACCATATATAGTTAGGAATTCGCATTTACAAAACCTTATTTTACTCACACAAAACCATTGAAATTCCATATATAGTTAGTTGCACTAACTATATATCGCGCACCCGCAATCCACTGCTGATGATGTCACATATTACATCATTCATGACATGGTCAGTGACATCACTGATGACATCACTGATGACATCTCAAATGACATCACTGATGACATCTCAAATGACATCACTGATGACATCACTGATGACATCTCATTTGACATTACTGATCACATCACTGATGATATCATTCATGTGATAATACGATGAACCTCTTCAGACTCTAATATAACCTTAGATACAATCAGTGTAAACAGACACTCACAGACTGTCAATCATCCATGGAGTTACTCACACACCTAGTCAGTCATGCAAAGAATCAATCACACCTCCATTTCCTCAACTATACAGTTATACAAACTTTACTTATTCAAACATATACTAACACATATTTACTCTCTTATACAATCCCTGATACAAGTTCACAATGATCCATACAGCCACTCACACATTCACTGGCTCTTATGCACAGTTATTTATATATGTCAACTCTCACATGTACTGTGTTTTACATATGTACTTACTTTGACATGTAGCACTGAGATATCCATTCACTCACCAATACACTCATGCACACAGTCAACCGCCCATACAGCTGTTTCCACATGCGCTTTTGAAACCATACATCTAGTGAATCAACTGCTCACACATCTATGCACAGAGTCATACACCTCCCAGCCACCCACACACACACTCAGTCTCCCATACAAATACTTGGGCAACCAATCAATAACCCATATAGTTACTCATATAGCTACTTATCAACACATGCAACAGTTTACAGAACAACAGACATAATGATGCACAAATTAAGACAGTTTAGTCACTAACCCATGCACTCAGTGAGACACATTTAATCACTCACTCATACAGTCAGTCATGCACCTACTAAATCCATCATCCAGACACTTATACATCCACTCATTCTTCAATATGTAAGACATATTTTAACTTTACAGAAACATACAGTCACTGGATGTTGTCATCAGTGATGTCATCAGTGATGTCATTTGAGATGTCATCAGTGATGTCATCAGTGATGTCACTGACCATGTCATGAATGATGTAATATGTGACATCATCAGCAGTGGATTGCGGGTGCGCGATATATAGTTAGTGCAACTAACTATATATGGAATTTCAATGGTTTTGTGTGAGTAAAATAAGGTTTTGTAAATGCGAATTCCTAACTATATATGGTCTATAACCTATGGTTTTTTCAGTGAATTTTCAAGGTTTTGTAAATGTTAATTCCTAACTATATATGGTCTATAACCTATGGTTTTTTCAGTGAATTTTCAAGGTTTTGTAAATGCTAATTCCTAACTATATATGGTCTATAACCTATGGTTTTTTCAGTGAATATATATATATACATACATATATAAACATATATCATCTGTATATCTATATAAATACAAACATAAATGCATGCATACATATACTTATATGCATACAGATGCATGTTATTTACATGAAAGTTGAAAAAACACTAATAAAAGCAAAGCTAAAAAGCCACCTCATTACAAACAGAATGGCTTTAACTTAAACGAGGGCGAGATCTATTGCATTTTCAATGCTTGTTTACTTTGGTTCCATCAAGAAGGCATTCAGATGTGTCACACATTTGCCATAAATTCTGAATGTTAGCACTCTAGTTGCACATTAGATCACTGTAGTAAAGCTACTGCTCACCAGGGACGTCTGCTGCTGGTATTCAAAGTGCATGTTTCAGTCTGCATGTCAGAATTTTTTTAATGAAATAGAAGAGGATTTGAGAAGTCACTCAAAATGATCCCTAATTTTTCTTTCTGAAGCACTAATCATACTTTCTATGGCAAAATTAACCCCCTCATGTTGTTCCTTTTTAAATTGAGTGTTTTCAGACTTACCACTTCATTCCAATCAAGATGGCTTCTGGTGTGCCATACTTTTGTCATAAGTAAGACTGTTAGTGCTCTAGTTGTTCTTTAGAACACTCTGGGACATTCTGTCATTGGGCTATACTTGGGGTACATCTGGTTGATATTTGGGCTACATTTAGGCTCTTTTGTCTCTGGTGGCCATCTTGGGAGACTGTATGTCAGAATTTTTTAATGAAATTGAAGAGGGTTTGAGAAGTCACTCAAAATGTGCCCTAATTTTTCTTTCTGCAGCACTAATCATAATTCATATGGCAAAATATGCCCTCAAAATATGCCCTCAAAGCCCTTCACTGGCTTCCTGTCCGCCAGCGAGTAGAATTTAAAGCCCTGTGCACCACCCATAAGCTTATCAATGGAGCTGGCCCAGCCGCACTAAAACACATGGTTATACCATATAAAGCCTCCAGATCCCTTCGCTCCGACGCCGAACATCTGGCCACTGTACCAAAATTCAGGAAGGCCAGAACCGGCGGCCGTCGCTTTGCGGTCAAAGCTTCCAAAGGCTGGAATGCACTCCCTCACAGCCTTCGTCTGGAACCCTCGCACGCCCTGTTCCGTAAGAAACTCAAGACCCTTCTGTTTCCCAAATAATCCTTTCCCTCTTCCTCCCCTTTCTGGTCTGAACAGATTTACAGTGCGGGGATGCCTACGGGTCACCAGGCGCTCTAGAAATCATAAAATAAATAAATAAATAAAATAAAATATACCCCCTCATTTTGTTCCTTTTTAAATTAAATGTTTTAGGAGTTACCACTTTATTCCAATCAAGATGGCTTCAGGTGTGCCATACCTTTGTAATAAGTAGGACTGTTAGCGCTCTAGTTGTTCTTTAGAACACTCTGGGACATTCTGTCATTGGGCTATACTTGGGCTACATCTGGGTGATATTTGGGCTACATTTGGGCTCTTTTGTCTCTGGTGGCCATTTTGGGAGACTGCATGTCAGAATGTTTTAATGAAATAGAAGAGGATTTGAAAAGTCACTCAAAATGTGCCCTAATTTTTCATTCTGCAGCACTAATAATACCTTCTATTGCATAATATACCCCCTCATTTTGTTCCTTTTTAAATTAAATGTTTTAAGAGTTACCACTTTATTCCCATCACGATGGCTTCAGGTGTGCCATACCTTTGTAATAAGTAGGACTGTTAGCGCTCTAGTTGTTCTTTAGAACACTCTGGGACATTCTGTCATTGGGCTATACTTGGGCTACTTCTGGGTGATATTTGGGCTACATTTGGGCTCTTTTGTCTCTGGTGGCCATTTTGGGAGACTGCATGTCAGAATGTTTCAATGAAATAGAAAAGGATTTGAGAAGTCACTCAAAATGTGCCCTAATTTTTCATTCTGCAGCACTAATCATACTTTCTATGGCAAAATATACCCCCTCATGTTGTTTCTTTTTAAATTAAATGTTTTAAGAGTTACCACTTTATTCCAATCAAGATGGCTTCAGGTGTGCCATACCTTTGTAATAAGTAGGACTGTTAGCGCTCTAGTTGTTCTTTAGAACACTCTAGGAGGCTGCAGTAGAACACAAAGGAATCAACTGACAGTCTCTGTCCTTGTTGGATGTACATGTTTTACTGAGAAAGTCAGACTTCATTTTCACATGACTGAGAAAGATAATGTGAATTTACAGAAAATATGCTTCAGTTAAGCTTATAGATCCCCTTCCAAACCACTGTGGGAAAATCATGAGATATTAGTTTTCTTTCAAACAATATTCATGATATCACAGCAGAAGGTTTTTTCACATGGTAAAATCACCTTAGAACCCACCACAATTCCTAAAACGAGTATGGTACCATCAACAAATGATTTATAATGTAACTAAAGTCCTAAAACCCTCTATTAACTACAATGCTTTTTAATGAGGTGCTATCATGTATATTGGTCCCAAGATGGCTGCCAACACTTCTTGGATGAAGTGCTGACAGCCAATCAGATCAGATGTGTGGTTAGGCTCCGCCCAGATATATATCTTTTTTTGAACCTAAATTACTCAAAATCCACTGGAGCACATATATTGAGACCTAGCAAAGGCACATCGGGCTAACAGTCCCTACAATTTTGCCAAGTTTCGTGCAAATCCATTCAGCCGTTCGAGCTAAAAGTGAGGCCAACCGCCCTATGGAAATTAACATGGGAAAAACGCGTTTTGGGACCCCCCTTTTTTCTCGGCCCCCCCTTGATGAAACCCCCCCAAATTGTCAGGGGCTGCTCAGAAACAAAATGTTCCATTTTCCTGAAAATTTCAGCCAATTCCGTTCACAAACGCCAAAGTTATTAGACATAGAATTTTCAAAAATCCCATAGAGAAAAAATCCTAACTATATATACCTACTGGCGACCGCCAGTAGGTAATATATATATATATATATATATATATATATATGTATATATATATATATATATATATATATTACCTACTGGCGGTTGCCAGTAGGTATATATAGTTAGGATTTTTTGGAATAGGGATTTCTGAAAATTATATGTTGAATAACTTTGGCGTTGAAGGACGGAATTGGCTGAAATATTCAGGAAAATGGCACATTTTGTTTCTGAGCATCCCCTGAAAGTTTGGGGGGGTTTCTTGAAGTGGGGGCCGAGAAAAAAGGGGGCCCCAAAATGTGTTTTTAACATTGAGTTTTCTATAGGGCGGTTGGACTCACTTTTAGCTCGAATAGCAGAATGGATTTCTATGAAACTTGGCAAAATTGTAGGGACTGGTAGTCCGATGTGCCTTTGCTAGGTCTCAAGATATGTGCTCTAGTGGATTTTGAGTAATTTAGGTTCAAAAAACTATATATATATCTGTAAGCGCGCCCCGGTATGCGCACCGGAGAGCGCTCCGGGCGAGCTACGCGACTTGCGGGCGGAAAGCTGATTGTCTCTCGGGTGTCTGTAAACATTCTAAATAGTCCAGAGCGGCTGCCATCTTGTGTCTCGGTAGGATCGAGACACAAGAGGTGGCCAAAACAAAGGGGGAAATGACCATAAGGGGGCAGAGTAGATCCTCCCTGACCCCCTAAGTTTGATGTGGAGGCTTTAAAAGGGCCCCGCGGGGCAAAAAAATAATAATTTTTTTTCGGTTTTTTTGCGGGGGGAGCGCCCGGTACGCGCACCGGGAAGCGGTCCGGGGAGCGTACTATGGGGAAAAAAGAATGATAGACTTTTCAAATATTGTATGTTTACTGATTATTCTTTTTGTTGTTTTTTTATTTTTTATTTAAGTAGCAACATGTAGGTACCAATGCAGAGTCTAAAAATTAATATACACCGTCTCCTTTGTAGAAATCTTGCATGTTGTTTCAGAAGTTATTGTGGTATATGGAATTCATACCATAGTCTGTCAGGAAAGCAGAAACAATATGGAGGAAGGAGATGATAAAGAGATGTTAAATACACATTAGAGATAATATAGTTGGAGAAAGGAAGTAACTATTAGCAAACTTACTATGTAACACAAAAAAGTTGCACAGTATATTTTAAGTCTCACTTTATATTATATCTTTTTGGGTACTATTTCATAATTTTCATAAAAAAAAGAATAATGTCTCAAACAATTTTAACTTTTAAAATTTAAATTTATTGTTCTGATTTTTCAAAATCTAAAATAATTTGTAACATTAATTCATCTGGTATGTCCTCCTTTTCATTCCATGATTCACATTCTTCAACACATTTAATTAATTCTTGGTCTACAGTGTCATCCAAAAAGTCTATTTCTTCTTTTTCTTCGTTAGGATTGTTTTCAATCTTAATTTGAAATGAAATATTATTTTCTTTTTGTTGTGCTTCCATTTTCTTGCTGTAAATTGCATAAAAAAAAAATATATCAGTAGAGATAGGGCACTGTTGGGTTTAAGTTCAGACAGGTACTTGTGAGTTTTTAACAGTGAAGTTATCTTTGGGCACTGTATGGTTTCAGGCAGGAAGTAGAACTATTAAAAAGTGCCTGTGAAGAAGCCTAAGTAAATTCATACTTATACCACAGAAGCCTAACTCAATCAATAATTTAAATAATTAAGCCTTTCTCAATGACTAACTCTTATAGAGGGACAGTATATAACTATCTGAAAACATTTTCCTAAATTAATTTGAAGTGCATAACATAGTTCTCCTTTCAAATTTTTAAAATAACATCTTACCTTTCAAAAAGAAGTTTAAGTTGTCAGTGAAAATGCTCTTGAAATGTACTTCAGGAAGTAGTAGTCAAAATTGCTGTGTTTCTCTCTCTTTCTTTATATATATTCAGGTACATAACCAATCAAATGTCATGAAATAATAGTAGAAAATGAAAGTAACATTTTAATTGGTTGTCAATTCTAACACTTCATATGTGTTTTTGTCATGTAATTTGCCTCAGAATATTTAGTCAGGCCTACAGCATAAATGTCTCAATGGAATTCCATCAAATTTGGGTAAATGGTAGGGACTGCTATGAAGTAGGGCTTATTCTATATTTGATGAAAGTGTCTCCAGTGGTTTTTCTGTAAATTACTTTCCCACCTTTTTTTAGCGAGCGCTTACCGGTGCGCGCCCTGGTACGCGTACCGGCAGCGTTACGGGAGTCCTCCATTTTGTGTTTCGGTAGAATTGAGACACAAGATGGAGGGCAAACAATGTTCGGAATAGGTAGAAGGGGGCACGGTAGACACTTCCTGACTCTCTAGGTTTTCTGAGGGAGGCTTAGGACGCTCATATAGGCAAAAAAAAAATATTTGTATGGGGAGCGCCCGGTACGCGCACCGGTAAGCGTACCGGGGAGCGTACTTTGGTGAAAAATAGTGAAAAAAGTTAGAAAAAGATAAACGTTTTGAATGATCAGAGGTAGGGTAGCTCTGAAAAGAGCTATTGGGTTCTGTGGCTGATTTAGGTACCTACAAGTAGGTTCAAATGCACAGTCTTAAATTCAGGAGGAATATTCTATTCCCCTCATCTGAGAAGTGCACACCATCTCCTCTGTAGATGTCTTGCATGATGTAACGCAAGTTATTGTTGTATATTAAACCCATTCTAAAGTCTATCATGTAAGCAGAAACCTATTTATTCACATGTTTCCGTGCTTTCTCAAATTGTGGACAAAATTGGTTGGAACAGTTCCATTTCTGTCTTTGGCATATATTGGAATATACCAAGGCAGTTTGTGGAAAAAGTGTCATCAATTGATGAAAGGTGTCCTTTAAAAGCATTTCCAGACCAACCCCAGTCAAAGTGCCAAAATCATTTCCACCACAGTGCACTATTAAGAGGTCAGGGTTTGGCAGATGCATAAAAAAATTATATTAAAAACACATAAAATATATTTTTCCTTTAAAAGAAGAATACATTTTACAGCTTTTGATATTTGCTATTAAAAAACCATTGAAATTCACTGAAAAAACCATAGGTTATAGACCATATATAGTTAGGAATTAACATTTACAAAACCTTGAAAATTCACTGAAAAAACCATAGGTTATAGACCATATATAGTTAGGGATTAGCATTTACAAAACCTTATTTTACTCACACAAAACCATTGAAATTCGCATATATAGTTAGTTGCACTAACTATATATCGCGCACCCGCAATCCACTGCTGATGATGTCACATATTACATCATTCATGACATGGTCAGTGACATCACTGATGATATCACTGTTGACAACTCAAATGACATCACTGACAACATCACTGATGACATCATTCATGTGATAATACGATCAACCTCTTCAGACTCTAATATAACCTTAGATACACTCAGTGTAAACAGACACTCACAGATTGTCACTCATCCATGAAGTTACTCATACACCTAGTCAGTCATGCAAAGAATCAATCACACCTCCATTTCCTCAACTATACAGTTATACACACCTTACTTATTCAAACATATTCTAACACATATTTACTCTCTTATACAATCACTGATACAAGTTTTCAATGATCGATGTAGCCACTCACACATTCACTGGCTCTTATACACAGTAATTTATATATGTCAACTCTCACATGTACTCTGTTTTACATATGTACTTACTTTGACATGTAGCACTGAGATATCCATTCACTCACCAATACACTCATGTACACAGTCAACCACCCATACAGCTGTTTCAACATGCAGTTTTGAACCCATACATCTAGTGAATCAACTGTTCACACATCTATGCACAGAGTCACGCACCTCCCAGCCACCCATACACACACACTCACTCTCCCATACAAATACTTGGGCAACCAATCAATAATCCATATAGTTACTCATATAGCTACTGATCAACACATGCAGCAGTTTACAGAACAACAGATATAATGATGCACAAATTAAGACAGTTTAGTCACTAACCCATGCACTCAGTGAGACACATTTAATCACTCTCTCATACAGTCAGTCATGCACCTACTAAATCCTTCATCCAGACACTTATACATCCACTCATTCTTCAATATGTAAGACATATTTTAACTTTACAGAAAAATGCAGTCACTGGATGATGTCATCAGTGATGTCATCAGTGATGTCACTGACCATGTCATGAATGATGTAATATGTGACATCATCAGTAGTGGATTGCGGGTGCGCGATATATATTTAGTGCAACTAACTATATATGCGAATTTCAATGGTTTTGTGTGAGTAAAATAAGGTTTTGTAAATGCTAATCCCTAACTATATATGGTCTATAACCTATGGTTTTTTCAGTGAATATATATATATATATACATATACATATAAACACACACACAGATGGCGTGCTTCTGCCGCTTGAGACGGCGGGCATTCGACGGGGTTCGCCAGCCCCTAAAGATTACACCACTCCTGGTCCACTTATTTCTTCACTCGAAAGAAACCAGAGTCGAGGCCCCAATGCGGTTCACAGTGCTTCAGGTTTATTAGGCACAAAAAACCCTACGCGTTTCGAGATCAGCCGATCTCTTGCTCACGGGTGGAGCTTAGGTGTACTGCCATTCTTTTTAAAGTGAAAATGTGTGTTTAGGTCCAGCACCCACCCCTTGCCAGAAAGCAAAGAACTTGGGTATCTGGTTTGACTCTGACCTTACCTTTGGCCCCCAGATCAATCAGGTGGTTGGATCATGCTTTGGGACCCTCAAAAGTCTCAGGAAGGTATTAAAATTCTTACCTATCAGAGCCCGCCAAACCCTGGTACATTCACTAGTCACGTCAAAGATGGATTACGGCAATCTTCTCTACTTAGGAACTCTGGAGAAGAATCTGAGCCGTCTACAGGTTCTCCAGAATGCCGCTGCCAGATTAGTGCTTAGACTACCCAGAAGAGCAGGATCCACAGCGGCCCTCCGGTCTCTGCACTGGCTCCCGATCCGTAGCAGGGTGGTATTCAAAGCCCTGTGCACATGCCACCGGATCATCTACGGGAGATCTCCGCTCCCTTTGAAAGGATTGCTGACACCCTATGAGCCATCTCGATCCTTGAGATCTTTCGGCTCAGGACTCCTGGCAATTCCTAAGGTGTCCAGAGCCCGGATGGGTGGAAGATCTTTTAGGTTCCTCGCAGCATCAAGATGGAACAAACTACCTATGGCTCTGCGATTAGAACCTTCAGAATCAATCTTCAGAGCCAAGCTGAAGACTGCTTTATTTACACAGTAGTTCTTTCCGCACTTGTAAGTTCCAGCAGATATTAGCTCCTTAGCGCGGGGACACGCCGCTGTGCGTCACCAAGCGCTCCATAAAACCCCCTAAATAGAAAATAGAAAATTACCGTGTTTGAAAGTCACACGTGATCTATAGACATAAACAAGTTCTTTTCGTTGTTACAATGTCTTTCAATTGATAAATTAAAGCTTATAAAATATACATTCATTTAAATCATTTCCATCGCATTATTGTCATGTTATGACGTGTTATTTTAACAGGATATGCATTCTTATTGCGATACATAATAAACACTGCATGTTTAGCCCCAGTGGGCAGGCCGATCATAGTTCACCTCAGCATTATTTACATCATATAATATTTCCGCAAAAGTTCACATTTTGCCCATGTTGGCAAATGTCCATTCATATTTCATAAAGATGTGTCGCATAATGCCATGTGGCCAAAATTGCCCAATGTCGTGCCCCAGTGGGCCAAGTAATGTATCCAATATTGCAGTAGCGGTCGGCAGTAGGTGTTTCTGTAGGGCGGTGACGTGGGCAGGAGGAGGGGCAGGGTGGGGGGAAATAATGTATGGATTACGGAGTTTTACAGGTAAGTAAACATTTAAATACATAAAACGAATTTCGTTGCGCACACTGCATCACCAAATGTGATGCAGTGTGCGCAACGAAATTCGTTTTATGTATTTAAATGTTTACTTACCTGTAAAACTCCGTAATCCATACATTATTTCCCCCCACCCTGCCCCTCCTCCTGCCCACGTCACCGCCCTACAGAAACACCTACTGCCGACCGCTACTGCAATATTGTTATTCTTCCTGTTCCTGTAATTTAAGAAAGATATTGCTCTTTTAGCATAATAAACTATGTCAGATCACATGCTTCATAAGTAAAAATCATTTTAAAATGTCAAGAATATAGTTACATAGCAAGCAGCAGCTACTTGGCACACCCTTATATGACAGTTTTAATTATATAGGTGGATCGCTAATTCTTCCCCCAAGTTAGGTCCTATGGGTTGCATTGTGTTGTACTTGATAATATATTTTGATTCTAGCTTCCTTATTTCCAACCACCTGTTGCCTCCTCGCTCCCGGTTCTCCACACAGTCCAATACACAAAATGTCATTAAATTTGGATTTTTGTTATGTTCCTCAGCAAAGTGTCTAGCAACTGGGTACTGTTGGTTTACATTCTTGATTGCCCTTTGGTGTTCCAGGATTTAAACACAGAGTGTATAAAGTTTGGTATAACTCCGAGAACCCGTATCTCGGCTGAGGACCCTGCGATCTGGAGATCAAAAGTCTCTTGAGCAGAGGTTAAGCGCAAGGTCTTCTGTAGAAACATGGCTTTCATTCTGCTCATTCTGATCAAAGTATCAAACCGTATTAAAGAAACATTTAGAGAAGGCCATAACTGCGCCTCCCTGACTGTATGTGTCAGTGGAAACAATACTTGCATACAGCAAGTAACCCATGAGCTCATGGTTATCAGATATGTGATGCCCAGAAGCATCCTACAACCTTGATCGTTCAGCATCAAGTAACTCCCATTCAAAAGTAGCCTGAACACTGGAGTAATCACGGCTGCTGGGACACCCCTCAAGTGACAAGATAAGTTAGCTACTGAACCATTACAAGCCCATGCAGCATTATATCCTGGCATATGAGAGATCCACTCAAAGCATTCTGATAATGTTTATAACACTTAGAAACACTTCTAGATCCCCACTCCTGCATCGAAATCTGTATGGCAATTCCCAAGATTACTTGATGAATTCCCCAACCATTTCTTCATATCTTCCTGCCTACTGTTGTTCTAGGCAATACTGAAATTGGAAAGTTGTGACCGGTAAAGTAATTTGACCATGGATTAACTATTCTGTGGACAGTGATTCTGCCACTGTAAAAGCTAGTCCAGCTTTTCAATATGCAGCATTGTATATTTTGCTCCCCTTTGTGCCAGTTTTGTCTGTTTCTCTGTTAGATTGTATGAGGAAAACAGACGTACTATTGATAAAACGCCAAGGCACATAGCCTGCGTACAAATATTGCAGCGTCCAGCTCAATAACATAATAGAACGCAATTGTGATTGCCTGTGCTGTAGTATGGACACATCTTGTTCCAGTACATCAATAGCAGAAGATACAATGTTGCCCAGTGAATACATCCGGGAAGTTAGCGTAGTCATACCATTGTCAACTACGGAAAGCCTTTCTTTAAGTTAATCCTATCTATTTCTCCTAACCTCTCCGCAGCTTCTTGTTGAGAGATTTTCTAGATGTCATTATAGACAGCATATAAGAAACGTTTTTGACGTGGCTTTCTGGGACCCAATGAAAAATCTCATAGGTCCACATCCTTTGTAAGTAACGATAAGTGTTGTTTCACCTGTGTGAGTGTTGAGGTTTTTAGCCAATCGAACAACAACTTCCCAACAGTGTATGACATTACTACCCCTGGATGTTCTCTTTGTACATATCGTTGGTCTGGCCTCTGGGTACTAAACCCTTTAGTTGTACCTTTGAATCCTTCCTGACTTTTATTGGTGTCTGTGGGCCAAACCAACTATCCCTTCCAATTGCAAGGATTTCTGTTCATACACAGAACTGTGCACAGAGACCTAGGACATTAGTGAATTGTGGTGCACCAGAAACTCACCTTAGTACCTAGAAACCCCAACCAGCTAGCAATCAGTATCACATTAGCTCTTCGTCCTACGGCAAAGTAACCAATGATTAGACAATGTAGAACATGCAACTTAGGACCATCTCAGGAATGGTGGGAAGTGAGAACACTCTTTTGTTATACTCTCATACCAGTCCACAACAAGAGTAAAAAAGAGACACGATAGGGTTAAAATCTTTATTTTAACGACGTGATCTCATGCGCAGTATTTTAGTCAACATAAGCAGACATATGATTAAGAATAATATGGTCAGCATGGTTACAACTCCATAAAATACAAAAGGAGGAATCATGTTACAGTGATAGTGCAAACAGGTGATATAGAGCCTAATTTAAACACCCTCCCTATATAGGAACTTTGTATTATAAGCTATAGAAGGTCTCTTGAGCTTGTTTTGGGGGACCCCATTACCTTTCCGCTCAGTAAGTGTAAATTACATCTGGATCTGCAAGTCTCTACGCATCCCTGGAAACTTCCAAGTGTGTGAAATTATGGCAAGTGTGCTATGATAAAGGTGCCAGAATCTTGCTCGGCTCGCAACTGCCAAAATGCTGTGTCTAGAATGTGTTACATGGACATGCCGATAAGCAGGCTCACATGTTATGATAACCTTGACGGTTCAGCACTCACTGTACAGACTGGGGGCATGATGTATGTCTAGAGATGTCGAAAAACAAACCTTTTCTCAAGTATAGACCTTCGTGAAAGCTATCTTTTCAAAAACAGCTAAGCAGTGTTGTGTGCAAAAAGCAGCAAAAGATAAAATGGTGTTTATACTTCTAATAAGCCATGCTAACTTAATATGCACACAAAAAGAGGCCCATACACCACACTACAGGGTTCTGATCTATTGTATTGCATGATGTCATCTAGCATAATCCCTTCTTGTGATGTGAAGTTAACCTCGGTATGTGATGGTGTTGGAATCCGAGGTGTGTTCAAATCCATATTCTTGGCTATTCCAAGACAGGTAGTTTGTTTGCACAGTATCATTCAGAAACATAATCTACTGTGGAATGAGGCACGCTTTAAATAACGCTTCAGTTCCCCGGACTTGTCAGTCTCTAGAACCCCAGACTGATTTTGTCTATTGTGTCTTTCCATAAGTAGAAACCTTGTTCAGACAACTGGGTAATAAAGGAAGCAGAATAAAACTGTTTGCTGTTTGTCAACATATTTTTCTGTGCTGATGTTGGTTCAAACTTGTAAATATATGAGGCTGTAAATATATAAACCCTGAAAGATATGGGAAATTGTGTGCAAATGTTTTTGAACAGCTCTTTGGTGGTGTTGGGCAATGTGCCCATTGGAAATATGTGAAAACAATTCTGGGATTAGCAGATTTGTGCAACAAATGATGACCATAATGGTGTTAGCAATACATTGTGTCAATTCTGATGTGTCTTCCAACATTTCATTAGTAGAAAAGGTAGCAGATTGCTCTAAATCAAACAACATATTCTTTACAATTTCATAATCCCAATCATCGGAAAATGTACTCAAGGTAATGATTAAGCATGGGCGGAAAATCCGTTTCGCTCGCAGATTTTTGCGGATTTTCGGTAAATTCGCAATCCGCGAGATTCGTGAATCTCCCGCAAAATCTGCAAATCCGCGAGCAGCGGATTTTGCTCGCACTGTTCGCGTGAGTTCGCGGCTTCCCAGTACAACTTCGCGCCGCGCGAATAAGTCCAAAATTGCAGAAATACGATTTTAGCAAGACTGAAACTACTTACCAGGTTCAAAAGTTCAGGCTCATCATTAGTAGCCATTTCCTGTAGTGCTTCCTGAGGGGCCCCTCCAGAGTTCAGTTGCCAGTTGCAACTATTATGTGACCCTGCTCTGAACCTCAGAATAGTTACACATATGCCACAAAGGTCCTGAATTACAGCTAAGGGAGACAAGCAGGAGCCAGGCTGGAAGTTCAAATCCATTAATCAGCCCCTAATTAATTATTGTCAGTTGGGGCAGGGCAGGTGTTGTAACTAATTTTGCAACAATGAAAGCACTTAGCAAGTGCAAAAGATCACTAATCAGGAAGCACTAAGGAAGCAGGTGCCAGCTAAAAAAATATTCTGTGACACATTAATCAGCCCCAAATTAATTCAGGTCACTTGAGGCAGGGAAGGTGTGCTTGCGTTGCCACAATAATGTACACTGACTGGACAACCAGAGGGTGCTGTGATGAAACAGAGGGTGGCATGGGTGGGCCAGAGGGTGGCATGAGTAGTCAGAGAGTGGCAGTGGTGACAGAGAGTGGCAGTGATGAAGAAGAGTGTCCCAAACAGGCTGGACACGTAGAAACAACAAGTTCGCGAAACTTGCGACCCGACAGGTAAGTTCGCAATTTGCGAAATTGTACAAAACCCTCGCGAACTGGCAAAAACCCGCGCAAACACACAAAAAAAAAATCCGCAAATTCGCGAGAATTCGCGGATTTTGCGGATTGCGAGTTCGCAAATCCGCAAAATTCGCGAACGCGAGATTCGCAAAATTCGCCCATGCTTAGTAATGATATCATTTAAGGATATTTTAAATAAATGTGGTATTGATAAAAGTTCGGTCGGACCAAATATATCATAATCAACCTTCTCCCACACTATACCATCAGGTATAGGAACCTCTGCAATGTTCACTGATGACAAATATCTTTGTTCACAATATGACTAAAGGTGAGGTTTTTAGAATTAGATTCACTTTTGATGCTGCAGAGCTTTGTCTAAGATAAGTTCCCCAAATAAGCAGACTAAAAACAGTACTAAGCCTGTCCGGAAAAGAAATTAAAGTATCCCGGTGATTACCCAAAGTTCTAGCTAAGGTGATACCAGGTAAGTTTTTTTAAGAAAGTGGAAGAAGTCTTAGATTTGCTGCTGATGTGTTTTTTGGGCTGACATCGTTTTAGGTTCACTAGGATCCAATTAAAATGTATTGAAGCCGATAAAATAGTCAGATGCAGTTCGATCTATTTTTGGTAGTTCTGCTGATTTTGTGGAACTTGTAGATGGCTCTTGTTGACGTATGTTGATGTAGACATCAGTGTTTGGTTGAATAAAAATGTGTTCTTCATTTGATTTTGAATTTGAGCTTGAACTTCATTACCAAGAGGAACAAGTTCCATTGCATTATTGAATAGTCCATCATGCCGTGCAGGGGACTCTTCGAACGTGATGAGTCTTTCAGTTTGAACTTCCTGTAGAGTAGCGAGAGGAGGGTGTCAGCTACTCAGGAGTCTGCGAGGCCTACTATTCAGTATCGACCACATCGTGTGGTTTAATCAGGGCAATGGAGACACATCTTTTCCGCTTTTTCTGCAAGAGGTAGCAAAAGTACAGTTCTTGTTCCTTCAACTGCCAGGACAGGTACAGGCTTTCTGTATGATGGCACAACATCTTTTATGTCTGTTATTTTTTCTCTGACCTGGTCAACCCGACTTTAGGGACCCAGACAGGTCTTGCAGTGACTGACTTGACTTTCCCAGTGATGGTCCGCTTTAACTGAACATTGCTTTGTAGTGCCCTGGATTCATTCAGATCCTGTAAAACAACCAAACATTTATGGACGGCAAACAGTTTTTCATCCAAAACTGTGCCTTTACAATCAAGATCAGGTACCCACATTCTCATCCCAAATAGGACCTCATGAGGAGTGACACCCCCTAGAGAACTTCTTGGCATGTTGTTCAATGCTCTTTAAACTCCATATAAATGTTTGACTCAACTACCACCCAAACTGAATACTCTAGCTGTTAAAGATTGCTTTAATTCCCAGTTTTTCCTCTCCTCAACCGAATTTCCCTTGGGATGGTATGGAGAGGAGTACCAAAATGCTACACCCAAACCCCCAATAGCTTCCTTGTAAGCTTGAGAGCTAAATGTAGGGGCACCGTCAGAATGTAGTGTGCCAATTGTGTATGTCCTTATAAAGACTCACATATCTTTGATAACGGTTCGAGTGTCAGCTGAGCGCTGGGGCCACACCCATCTCGAGCAGGAATCCGCTGCAACCAATATATACTTGTAAGCCCCATCTGTTTGTAAGGGGCCTCAGTGATCAAAATAAACACATGTGAGTGGTTTGTCTGTCATTAATAATGGTGTCTGCAATGGTCGTGTTATAGTGGAGTCTTTGATCTGCTGGGAGATGTCGCATTTCAAAGCATAATCTTTAGTCTGCTTTGTTAATCCTGGCCACTTATAGCGTTGTTTCAGCAAGGAAACAGTCGCTTTCACCCCTGGATGTGCGGAACCTAGACCCTTGCGTGCAGATAGTATTAGGCCTAATCTGCAATCCATATTTGGTATTACTCTATCCCCCACTCCAGGAATCTGAGCAAATGGAATGTTGTCTTGTTGTTTTAATCTAACTTGTAGGAGTACTCGAGTAGAATTTTTTTCGGAAGTGCCGATGTATTGCGTGTTGCAATAATTGCAACCATAATCTTGCAGTCTATTCTTGGTTTTGGAAGAGTGATTGCAGCTATGGAAGCTGTACCTACAGCTCCCTTTGCGGCTTCATAAGCCAATGAAATTCGTTCAACGTGAACGCCATCACATTGAAGGCTCGTTAAGTGTATCACATGAGCTCTCTGTAGTTTGCTTTTTAACTCCACTACCTGTTCCCATTGCGTTTTGTGCTTAATTGTGCCTCATTTTGAATCCTTGAAGCCATTTTGACCTCAATGGTGTAAGTAATCATTGTACTTACACCATCAGTAAAATGAATCACACACAATTAGTGTGGGGAATTATAGATCCGTATTTAACAGTGCCAGTAACAGAGCTTTTAATTCTGCTAGCTGAGCCATGCAATCTCCTAGAGATTGTGTTTTTGTACAACTTGGATGACATTTCCCATCCTGCATGTGTACTTTAACGATTACGCATGCAACGCTGTATTTGTGTTTACGTCCAATGGCCGGCTGAGCAGATAAGTCAGTGTAAATTATATATTCATACTGATCCAGAGGCAATATTTAAATCGGGAGAGGATATTCTTGTTCATATTGCAGGAATGCTTGTATTTTTAGACTTGGGCCGTACCGGTATTCTACATCTATTGCAAAGAGAGAATTAGCCCATTGTATCCATCTCGAATGTAAGGCTTTACCATTAGGGGCATTTGGCTTTATCACAGCCTCTAAGCTGGTACTGGAGTCACTAAAAATTATTAATTTCCCCTGAGTCAGTGCTTTTTCCCTCACTACAGTAGTCTGCACTGCTGTCAAAATCTTTTCTGTTGATGCGAAACGTATCTCAGCATTTGTGTACAAATTTGTTTTGTTTGCTATTGGTACTGTTTCACCTTCATTGTATGTTAGATAGGTGTACCCTGATTGACCTGCAACTTTACGGTATATGGATCACTAGGTTGTGGATATTCAAGCGTGTTTCTAAGTGACACTATCATTACCACTTGTAGGGAATATAGGATATCTTTTTTTTTTCTTTTTCTTTTAGTCCTCATACATGCCATCAATAAAAGAACGCTCTAGTTGGGATATCTCCACTTCCCTCCTACAGGCCATAGTTGGGAGCAACACTGATGGAAAACCTAAGGAGTGGATAGAGTCTTCCCAGAGACCCGGCTGTATCCTTGTCCCGCTCCAGTTCGCAAGACCCAAAAGGGTTAGATGTTATTAGGGAGGACCGGACCTACAAGCCTCAGCATAATCATTGGACAGATCTTACTTTTCTCTCCAAGTCTCCAAAGCCAACCAAATTTTATCAAAACTGGAATTATCACAGGCCATGTCTGATTGACAAACCATAACGATGTTTTTTAGGGAAACAGCAAACAGCAAATGTAGGTGGTACCTCCAACTTCAAAGATCTGGATATTTCCCTCCGAGCGATGGTTACTATATATAATACAAACTTTGAAGCTAGATCGTTCAAACCATAGTTTGCCAGGAAACCGAAGAAGATTAACCCAGCACATACTTCAATCTGCATGCCCAATACTTGCCCAAGCAAGGAGGGAGCCACATCTTTCACCATAGGCGAAATGCTGAAGCTTACTGGCATCCCATCTGTCTTTTACAAATTTTTTACAATTTTATCTAATCTAGCTTTGAGACCGGCTTGTCGGGAGACCAGATCCTTCTCAAGCTGTGGTACGAGGCTTCTAGATGTAAGCGCTGCCTGTTGTAATTCCTTCACCTTCTCCTTAATTCTCCTTAAACTATCTGCATCCGCTTCCTTAGTCGATCTGCTTTTAATGATCATCAAGGAGCTGGGGGCGAGGAACATGGCGGCTGGCTGACGCTGGTCGCGGGAACTCCAGGAACAGCGCAGCGTCTCGATATGAAGATGGATTACAATACAGCTGAACGTAGCGAACTCACCTGGTAAGGATGTGATATTTTGATGGTGAGGACAGATTCCGGATCTGATGTGGCCCCTGTTTTCTTCTTTTTGTGTTTTTTCCCTTTTTCCGGCGAGTACTGTGGCCCCGGGGAGCTGGAGGTCGGCGCTAGGGCTGGGAGGTGTGGATGGCTTGAGAAGCAGAGGCGGAGCCAGAGGCTGCAAAGGAGTCTCGCAGGGATTCGTCGGAGGCCGAGCGAGTCTCTGGGAGAGCCGTGCAAGGCTGTGGTTACGGGTTCGGGCAGCAGCTTTACGGCTTCGCTTTGGGTTTAATGTCAACGGATTTAGCAGAGTGAGAACACCACACGCACCATTGTGCACTCTGGAAATACAGCTCCCCTTAAATAATAATCACGAGGTAGGCAGGACATCGGAACAGGACCAGAGGGACCAGAGGGGGTATATGGCTCAGGACTTTTTATATCCCGCGCCTACTCCTGTATTATTCGCAAAACTAGCCACTGAATCTGATAAAGCTAATAAAGCAGAAAGCACAGACCCGATCCGGAGTGAGGTGGGGGAAGCAGCTGCACTTGTGACTGTGCCGGTGACTCTACCCGGGACTCCTTCTATTACAGAGAAGAAAAGAAAGGAGAGAATAAAAGAGGACTCTGTTGTTGCTGGGGGGGTTACAGGAAGGAATAGATACCAACTTCGGTCTCAGACTCAGGTGAGGTTTAAAATTAGACAATTTGACACCCTGGATCCCCTGGATAGCCTGAAAAAGTTGTGCCTACGACCCCCGCAAAAAAGAAAAATACTAAGCCTGGGGGTATTTTGAAAACCAAGATTCCGGGCGGTATATCTGTAAAGTCTACTCCTTCCCTTAAATCATACTTTAAAATTATGGAGCAGGCTGTGAGGCTACAAGACTCAAACTCAGAAGCCATTGCAGGCACAGCGTTAGCTCTGCAGAGTAGCCCGCCTCAAATTCCTCTCAATAATCGTTTTTCCCCTTTAGCTAAGTTGCAGGAGGGGCAGGAAGTGGCAACCAACATAGACTTGCAGAGTCCTATTGACTCTGCCAATCCTATCAGTTCTTTCAGCCTTATAAGTCCATTGTGCTGGCAAGAGGAATTGACATCAGGGGCTGCAGATGTTACCATCACCGCTACTACTACTACTACTACTACTACTACTAACATTACTACTACCCCCTCTGTTTGAACTCATCTTTCCAGTCAAACAGCTCAAACAACTTCACAACTTCATTCTGTTGGTCCCCCAGACATGCCAGAGTTATCATATGAAGATCCTCAAGTAATGTCCCCTGATGGAGTCAGAGATGGAGATGGAGAGGGGGGATTGAGTGGTAAATTCCAACTGGGACCTTTTCTTCAGGCCCTAAGGGGTGATCTGCTCTCTAAATTTGCAATCTCTGAAGCAAACTAGAAGGGGACACAAGATAAATGCGAGGTACTAGAGTCCAAGCTTGATGATATCAGTACCCACACAGGTTCACTGGAACTTGAGGTTAAGACACTTTCAGTCTCAGTTCAGGAGAACACGAAGGACATAGAGGCTCTGAAATCCCAGAATCGAGTTTTACAACTAGATATGGAATGGTTAGAGATGCAAGCTCGTAAAAATAACCAAAGGATTCTTAAAATCCCACAGGGGGTGGAAAAGGGGGATATCAAGGCCTTTGTGTGTAAGTTGCTAAGAGAGGGCATTCTGAAAGATCGAAGAGATATTGATCTGGAAGTGAGATCCAGAGAGTCCACAGGGACCCTTTTAAACCTCATCCAGACAGGATAGCCCCTAGGAGAATCCTGGTTAACTTCCAGACCTATGCAGTAAAAGAGCTGGTTTTGGGGAGATCCCTGAAGGGGGTAACATCACACCATGAGATGGGGACATACCAGATCCGCTCAGATATAGGCAGTAGAACAGCGCAGCGGCAGTGGGAGTTGGGCTCAAGAATGCCAGAACTTAGGAGTCTGGGGCACATGTTCAAATGAAGTTTCCCGCACTACTAAAAGTTAGGTGGAATAATACGATGCATAACTTCAGTTCCCTAGAAGATCTACTGCTTCAGATCAGGGGATAGAGGTAAAAAAAAAAAAGTAAAAAAAGGGAGGGGACAAAAAAAATTGTACAGTATTCTGGGAATGCCGTAATCTTGTAAGATCACTATGTAGACTTTGTTAGATAACTACATTATGTTCACAGCACTGGGGGGTCAATTTAGGTTATGAGGAGTGGGTTAGATAAATTTGTTGTAGAAAGTATATAATAAAGCAACGAACAATGAGATGCCGTCCATTTCATGGAGGGTCCCATCTGGCGCCTGTGCGCCAAAGATGGAAGGTGGGTTCCTCAAGGGGGGTAGAGGGAGGAGGGTGGGGGGTGGGAGGGAGGGGAAGAAAAATTTGAAAATTGTCCTCATACTAATAAAGGTAATATTTAGTGGCTCTAGTGAAACTCGAGATCCGATATGAGTAGAAAACAGGAGATTAAGTTCCTCTCCTGGAATGTTAATGTTTTCAGTAATCCTAGAAAGTTTTCTCGGGTGTGTGAGTTTTTGAAGGAAAATGAGACTCACATTTATTTTTTGCAGGAAACTCACCTGGAGGCCCAGGAATGCAATCAGGGTTTCAATAAGTTGAGTTGGGTACAAGAGGTAATGTCCTCAAATCAGAAGGGTTGTACAAGAGGAGTGGCAATGATTATAAGACGTAATAGAGGGATTAAGGTGGCAAAATGGTGTACTGACCAGTCAGGGAGGTGGCTAATTGCAACGCTTTCTATTAATGGTATATCAGTAGTTTGTGCTGTATATTACGGGAAACATCCTTTACAACGCAACTTTTACCACGCAGTGCCTTTATGACGCAACTTTTACAACGCAAACCATTACAACGCATTGCGCTGGGGGGCGCTCTAGGATAGGGAATAGGTTAAATTTACTGTCCAACACCTTCCCTAATATCCACGGGGACTGGAGTTGGAATAGTAAATTAAAGTATTCACTATCCACTATGCGTTGTAATGGTATGCGTTGTAAAAACCGCGTTGTAAAAGCATGCGATGTAAAAGCATGCGTTGTAATGTCATACATCCGTATATTACCGGCCAAAAGAGGACAATCTGGGTCCTCTGTTAAAGCTTCAGACCAATCTGTTGGAAACTTCAGGCCCATTGATACTGGGCGGTGATTTTAACTTAGTATTTGACACAGCTCATGACCGTACATCGAAAGTAAAATATACGGTTCCACCTAGAACTTTCTCTACACTCAACATTTTGGTGAAGGAGTTTAAGTTATTAGATGTATGGAGAGTGGATAAAGGGAAAGCTAGGGAGTATTCGTTGTATAGCAAGAAATACAGGCAATACTCAAGAATCGATTACTTCTTAATTGATCAAAGCCTACTTTCAGACCTTAAGTTCATAGCTTATACTCCTGCATCGACATCAGATCACTCTGTAGTAGGGATGAAACTTAACCTTAAAACAGATAGTTGCCAAAGGAGATGGACCCTGGATAGGACCTTATTATTAGAAGAGAGGGTGAGAATAGAGCGGGATAATAAAATTGAAGAGTTTTTCAGACTTAAGCGCGCCACCACCAGTAAATGTAAAGTCTGGGAGACCTTCAAGGCCTATGTGAGGGGACTCCTGAGTTCTTTGATGATCATTAAAAGCAGATCGAATGTAGGATATCTGTATGTTCCTGTGTCCATTGCCTAACTAAAAAAATCAGGTCTTATTAGATTGTAGAAAGGTTTAACCCTTTCCGGGTAATCCAAAATGTATGTTCTGCCAAAGTTCAGGAATCCCAGTATTGATTGTAAATTTTCTGAATGATTTTGGAGGTTGAAGCATTGCGCATTTTACGAAAAAGTTGGCTGCTAAGCTTTTTCCTTCACTTGAGAGCTGATATCTTAGAAATAGGACATAGAGGTGGGCTATCTTTGATTTCTTGAAATTACATTTATAGCCTTTGGAGACGAATCTCAATATTATGGTATTCACTCTGGTCAAGTGTTCTTCCAGGTCATCATCCATTAGATAAATTTCATCCACATAGGACAATGCCTCTTCATCCAAATTTTGAAGTAATTCAGTTACTCTGGCTGAGAACAACCCCGGGCTGTTCTTATACCCCTGGGGGAGTCTACGAATTTGCAGCTAGGAGCCTAACACGGAGAATGCTGTTAAATACCTGCTTTCAGGTACGATATTTTATCAGAAGAATCCATTTGAAATGTCTAGTGTGGTTTTGTATTTTTTCTGCATAATGTTATTCATCAATGCAGCACTGTATGCATTTTGTACTGCAAATGTTTTTGTGCAAGTGTTTAAATGTCTGTAATCCAAAACTAGACAATATGAGTTATCAGGTTTCATTACAGGAAAAAAGGTTTATTCATTTGAGAGGTGCAAGTTTCAATCACCCCTTGGTATTCAAGTTCATACAACATCACCCTGACCTGTTTTTTAGCTTCTTGCTTTATTGGATACTGTCTCTGTGGAGTCAGAGTAGTTTTAAATGGTATTATGTGGTGGGTTGAATCCTCATCTCATCCAACATGGTTTCAATATAAGGCAGGGGCTAGGACCACGGCCCAATCCCAAGCATATGTGTGTTTTAGATACTTGGGAACATGGTCGGAAAAGGCTGGCAAAATTACTGTTCCCCCCTCAGGGCAATCCATAACAAATGCTAGCGGTCAATCTTGTTCAGCTAAAAGAATGTCATAGCCAAACGTCAAGTTCTCCCAAAAAAACCTTCTAACTTTCCTGGGCTTGTCCCCTTCCATCTGGAGTGTTATCTCATATAACTTATGTGGGGTGCTTACCCTAGTATCAGGTGTTTCCACCATGATATAATCATTTAAGTCCGCTCTTACCAGAAATTTATAGCAGGTTCTGGTGAGCTATTGTTGCTTCTGCTGCACTATTTAGTATCGTCAGAGCCCATTCCCCATTCAGTAGTTAAGTCCTCAGAATGCTGAGCATGTCTGATCTTTAGACCTGCAGCTTTCTTCTTTTTGTACTGAGGTTTTGGTTTAGGTTTCACTTCATTTTTGGAAGGGTAGTCTGGAGCATTTTGCTTGTCTCTGGACTTTGTACACTCTTCTTGTTTGTCTGACCCTCCTTCCCTCTCAGAGTTTTTCATTGAACCCTGAAAGGAACGAGAGGAACGTGTATCAGTATCCTGATAACTGCCAGTCTTTCTAATATTGTCCCTATTCCTAAGGTTATACCTCCTCTCAGAGGGCTCCTGTGGAGGAGACCAACCTCTGGATAGAGATCTATTTTCTTTATTCTTTTATTTTTTGTTATTGTACCACTTCTTCTTAGAAGAAGCAGGTGCCTGCTTGATGGTGTCATGTTCTGGACCACCAATCAACTGTGGTTTTACTGCTTTACCCCCCAAACTGTCTCTGCCTAATTCTGCACATGCAGTCTCAATTATTTTGGGTAATTCATGCTCCTGTTGTAAAGGAGTGAACTCCCTTAGGCGTTGATGAATTGCCACTGATGCTGCTTCCCCCTCAATATTAGCTAATATTATAGATGATACCTGGGCAAAATTACCAAGTAATATCATCCCTAAATTTAGGACAGGTTCTGCTCCGTACTCATTCTGTATTTGTCTTAGTAAATCTGGTATTACTGCCAATGACGGTATATATGGCAGCAAAAAAAACTGTACCCCAAGAGGTACAATCCTCGATGTGTGGTGTTATGCCCATGGGCAAGCAGATTGTTAACATTCTGTGTTTTTCAAATGGGCTTCAATTCAGGAATACGGCTTCTAGCTCTGATTTTACCCATTACTGTGAATAACATTTGTAGTGTGATCTTAGTTGTTGAATTCTGTACTGGACCTGTTATTGTATCCATTGCTGGCTGAACCCTGAGTGTCCTCATCATGAACTGTGTCATATTTCTGTACAGCTTTATTAGTTCTTTATGAAGTGTAAGTCTCCTCCTGGCATTGTTTCAATGTCAGGATGTGGTGTGTAGGCCACTAATACCTTCCATGTTGCTCCGTCTCTTCCGAGCGGGCAGAGTTTTACTCTATTTCTTGTATGGTGGAGGGGTCCTTTAATCCAGTATAAGTGTTTCTGGTAGGTTAGTGGAGCTTCAAGGTTCTCATAGGGACAATATTCGTTTGGTATTTCACCTTCTGTGTAGAAATGAAATGTCTTTGTTATTGCATTCGCACCTGGGAATGCAATCCATGAATAGAATTCCTCTGTTCTATATGATTTTTGCGCCTCAATCACAAATACCACTGGTCCACCCCTGGATGTTAGACCATGTGCACCTAGTTTAACGGTGACAGCATTCCTAACATTTTCTACAATGTGGATTGCGTCTGCATCTTCTTCTTAGGTTGATAGGTGAAGATCTTTTTCTACGTTATCTCTTTCCACAGTCATTGTTTTAGGAAAGAAGAGTTTTTCAAGGGAACTAAGATAAGGTGTTATGCACAATTTAGAAGCAATGTGTCCTTCAAGCTTGATTAACCAACAGTCAATAAACAGGATTTTTCCTACTCAGATGGTGGAGTTCTGTACCCTCCCACACCAGACGTCTCGGGGGAAATGTGAGTAGGGGTCTCAGAAAATAGCACAACTGAACTAGTCATATTTGACTGTTAGATAAGTACTAACAATTGGCGGTGAACTACGCTCCGCTCGCGGAGTTTCGGTAACTTTGCGGTTCGGGTAGTGCGCGAAGTTGCCGAATAATAAGCAATCTACTGCGTAGGGTAGTGTATTTTGCGTTCTCGCGGGTGCGGTAACGTCTTACCATGTTTCTGTGTTGGCCGACTTGATTTTCTATCCCGGTCGCATGCGCCACGATGTTCGTAATTCGGCCATATGATCCCGCAAGACGGTGCGAACTCGACCACATCATTCGGACGCGTGAACAAGTCATTCGGACACGCTATCTCCTTCCGGTGGCAGTGTTGGTAAGATCGGGTTCCCAAACACGCAGAAACTTCAATATGACAAAGAATATCTCACGAGCACAATAAAACCTTCTCGAAAATTATCATTTTGCTCAGAAAAACTGCTCAGATTGTGATTTGGTTGTAGTCTTTTGTGCAAGGAATCCTCTTTATTTTCTACTCTTTTTTTCAAGAGGAAGGAAGTGCCCCTGAGTCTCCAACTTCCTGTTCCTGGCCAGCAGGCTCCTCCCAGTGCTTTGCCCATGTGCTGTTCACTTTCATTTGGATTTGGAGCTGGAAGGATCACTTCTTGTGTATGTCTGCTGCGTCATATCATTGGATTAGATATATTGAAGACTTTTGGATTTGAGGTTTTATTTTACAAGTAAGTTGGAGAATTTGTGTACATGTTTGTTTGATTGGGGCTTTTTTTTTACCTACAGTTTTCTGGGCTTTTCATCGTTTTTAAAAATTATTGTTGTGGGTGGCCTGCATTTTCAGTAGGGGCCAAGTTGTATTTCTTTGAAATGTTAGCCAGTAGGCCCATAGGTACCCATGGGTCCAACCATGTGTCTGTTGAATTTCAAGTTTAAATTAAACATCATGGATGGCATTGGATTGAATTGCAAAATGTGGTTTTTGGAGTGGAATTTCAGTTTTTGGGTGTGTGTAAATTAAATAAGGCATTTTCAGCCAATAGGTAACCCTAGGAGTTCATATAGTTAGTGATATAGGCCTGCTTGAGTTCATTGTATGTACTTACTTTATTGTGGGTGGGCTGGCCATGTGGTGTCGGCCATTTTATGGGACCAGCCACTGTGCCTTTACCATAGGCCTCCAAACGTGTGGCCTATTCTGCCACTAGGCCCTGACTCCCAGAGGTACTCAGTCATCATGGGTGCTTGATGCAACAGTTTCTATGTTGTCTGTTGAATTCAAACATCATTTAGGACATGGATGGCATTGGATTGAATTTCGAAATTTGGTTTTTGGGGTCTAGTTAACTTTTTGGATGTATGTTAATAAATGTCTTTGTTGCATGTATATGTGTTGTTGTTGTGTAACTTTCCAACCTTTTTAGCCATGCAGATTTTCCTTTTTGCATTAAAGCTGTGTTGTGTAACAGGCATCCTTTGTCTGGCCATATAGTGAGATAGGACTGCTTGAATTCATTTGTATGTACTTTCTTGTTGTTGGTGGACTGGCCATGTGGGTGGCGGCCATTTTGTCAAGGCAAGCAGTGTGCTTTTGCCATAGGCCGGCATTGTCTGTCTTCTCTTTCTTTTCATGTTGTTGTGGGTGGCAAGCCTTGTGGCGGTGGCCATTTTGTTGGACCATCCACTGTGCTTTTACCATAGGCCTCTAAATTTGTGGCCTATTCTGCCACTAGGCCAAGACTCCAAGAGGTACTCAATCCTCAGGGGTGCTTGATGCAACTGTTTCTATGTTGTCTGTTGAATTTAAACATCATTTAGGGCATGGATGGCATTGGGTTGAAATGTAAAATGTGGTTTTGGGGGTCTAGTTAACTTTTTGGATGTGTGTTAATAAATGCCTTTGTTGTATGTGTTGTTGTTGTGTAACTTTCCAACCTTTTTAGCCATGCAGAATTTCTCTTTTTGCATTAAAGCTGTGTTGTGTAACAGGCATCCTTTGTCTGGCCATATAGGGATATAGGCCTGCTTGAGTACATTGTTGTTCGGGCCTTGTGCCTGTGATGATGAGTGACCATGTGGCTGGGGGGCATTTTGTGGTGGTAGTAGTAGTATGCTGTTTTTGCCACATAGGCCTATGTGTATTTCCATTGTTCTTCTTGGCTTACTGCTTCCATCCCCATTGCCAGCTATAGGTCCCTGATGCTGCATCCATCCCACATGATGCACAAAATAAGGCCAAACAGTTTCCACTTCCACTACATTTGTATTTTTGGTCTTTGCTATTCTTACTCTTCCTGAGTGTACACAGTACAGTAGTAGTAATTCAATTTAAAGCACAACAAATTCCAAGTTTGACTGATGTTCTTTTGGCTTTTTTGCTTTTAGGTGCACAAAAGACTGAGGAGGAGGTGTCTGCCATCATCGTCCGTTGTACTGCTAGACAGACGTCCTGCTGTTGTACGTGTGGTGTGACCTGACAAACATCTCTGCAACTTGTGCAACTTAGTGCAGCTAACATCTGAAGAAGATGGGCCGAAAGAAAGCAGGTACCAGGTCCTCCAAGACCAAGAAAGTTGCTGAGAAGAAGGAAAAACCGAAGAAGGAAGTTACACTTAAGTCTGGTGTTGACCCCAAAATCTTTTTGGGGAAAACAAAAATTACGCCTGCAGCAGTGGTGTCTGGGGGCAAGCTGGGGGCAGCACCCCTGCATCAGTGGGCCCAACGTGTAAAGATGGATCCAGGCAAGCAAGTAGAAATAAATGGTTTATTGAAGACTTGTACAGGAGCTTCCAGCCTCAATGCTAATCCATTGTGCTATGCACGCGTGGGTTCGTATTCCACCCTCGTCGCCAGTGTAAAGATGAATCCAGGCAAGCAAGTAGAGTAAATGGTTTATGGAAGACTTGTACAGGAGCCTCCAGCTTCTTCCACAACCTGCTTCACAGCTCAGTTCAGTCCTTTCTAATCATAACATTCTGAGCTGCTAGGCAACACATTAACATTCCAAATGAAACATCTATACACAACTCCCCAACCCAGGCCCAAGCAGATGAGTGTGGAAGAGGTAGCCAACCTAATGGTGGAAAGCAGTGATGCTGAGCCTGACCTATCTCAAAGTTGTACACAATCAATGCAGGAGGGAACACAGCAGATAAGTGGTGAACAACAACAGCCACAACCACCGCCCGCAATAGTATTTGGGTTACCTACCGGAGTAGGGGCTGTTCAGGAAATTGAGCCTCGTGCAGAGGAAGAAGAAGAGGAAGCCACTCATTCAGGAGATCCATTGTCTCCCAAATCCCCAGCAAGGAAAAGGAGGGTTAGTCCATTGAGTTCTTCGCTAAGCATCCGTTCTGATGATCGAGATCTCACTTGGGAGCCAGAACAATCTGACCATGAGAGGGAGACACATCCCAAGACCAGGCTAGGGAAAAGGAAGGTTCCAGAAAGCCTTAAACTTATGGAGGACGATGTAGAACAGCAGGATAATGATGATGAAGAGCCATTTATCAGAAAGATCACTCCCGGCCCCAAAGGGCATGGAGACCAACATCATTAACCTATCCAGAATGTCTGCGACTAGTAGGGATGTAGCACGCATACCTCCAACACAGGTAACACCAACACTAACTTCAGCTTCCATATTTACATTAGCAAAGGGCCGGCAGCGTTCAATATCCAGCACAAGCACCACCTCAGCAGAAATAGGTAGTGGAACTGCACAGCCACAGAGTCAAATTCAATACACTCCTCCTTCTCATCCGGCATTGGAAGTGGCGCCTCCAGCATGTGACAAAAGTTAACCTCCCCAGTGTGGGACTTCTTTACGGTTAGCGTAAAGGAGGAGAACATTGCTATATGCTCCATTTGTCATACTTCTGTTAGTCGTTGTAAGCTTGGTACAAACAATGGTACCGGAGGCCAAATGATCCATCTGAAAAAACACCACACAATCAACTAGGAGGACCACCTTCATTGCATAAAAAGTGGAACCATTGCTGTTGGTGGGGATAAAGGAGCAGAAGGTCCACTCATGGTGGAACAGGAAGAAGAAGAAGAGGGAGACATTCTCTCTGTTAGTGTTACACAAAGTAGCCCTGTCACCAGCACTGCAGTGGTACCGCCCACTACCTCAGTATCAGCAACATCTCAGTGGCACCAGAGTAAGAGTCAACCTTAGACACCAAGGAGTACTGCAATGCAAAAAAGTGCTGTGTCGAGCCGAACAGAAAGGAATACCACGCAGCACACCATTCTTAACGAACGCAACCACACATTAGCACGTTTGTATAATGTGAAGCTGGCTAAAATGTTAGCACTGGACCTTCTCCCTTTTTTTTTGTTGAAGGGGTGGGTTTACTCGAATTTGTGACAACGATCTGCCAAAAAATGAAAGGATCCCAGCCGCTTCTATTTCACCAGAGTTGCTGTTCCAGCACTACATCAGGACGTGCTGAAATTGCTTGGAAAATCCTTAAAACAGAGTGCTGTTCAGAGTATGCACCTGACAACAGACATGTGGACCAGTTGCCAAGCCACTGATTACATGTGCATCACTGCACACTGGATCTCTTTTTTGGGTGTTAGAGAAAAGATATCGTCAGGCGTTGACACTGCTGAGATTTGTATTGACACTCGCATACATGCAACTGTAGCCATGTTTGCTATGGAGAAATCTCATACTGCTGCAAACATTTTGGATGAGTTTAACAGCAAGGTATTTGAGTGGCTGCGACCAAGAGGGCTTAACATTGGTTTTGTTGCCAAGGACAATGGCAGTAATGTAGTTAAAGCCATAAAAGATGGTGGCTATTTCAGGGTCCCGTGTTTGGCACACTGCATTAACATTGTTGTTCAAGACTTTCTGAAAAATGAAAGCACAGTCAACAACTTACTGACCGCTTGCACAAGAATATGCACACATTTCAACCATTCTTTTAAAGTCTGGAAGCAGCTGAGGGTCATTCAACATGAGCATAAAATTCCAGTCAAAGCACTCATCCAGGAGGTGCCAACATGTTGAAACTCAACATATTACATGCTTGTTCGTCTGAGCATTGCATACCACTTAATGCTTATGGTATGACAAGGAGATTAGGGGATTCTACTGTAAAAGCCATGACCATTGAGATGGGCCAATGGAACCTCGTTAAATGCCTGACAGAGATGCTACTTCCTTTTGAGGTCTTCACACGTGCAGTCAGCAGGGAGGACTGGACTATGGCCCAAGCTGTCCCATTGTTGTACATGCTAGAGCAACAGCTGAAGGAGGTGTCTGAAATGTATGAAGGTGTGGATGACAAAGTAGACACATGTTATTTGGTGAACGCCTTAGCCGCTCGCTTATCTAAAAATACAAGGATTCAAAATAAGATTGTGCCACATCGACATTACATTATTGCCACAATGTTGGATCCACGGTACAATTTATTTCTGAACAGTAATGCAGTAATTCCTTTTTCAGAAATGGATGTTGCCAAGTACAAAACTTTGATAGCTGAGGAAGCCACTGATTTAGAAAACAAACGGCTCTTAATTAGAGGTCTGCCACCCCAGGACAGAGCAAGTACTACAGGGCATCCAGAGTCAATTTCTACTTCAGAGCTTCAGAGCAATGCATTTGCCTCCCAGCAGTCACCAACACTACCAATAAGAACATCAACAGCAGCACCAACAGGATCATCAGACCAAATAGTAACAGATTGGTTTCGACGGAAAGGAATGTGTAAGTCCATTGCTAATGCAAAGTCAAAAGAGGCCAAGCAAATTGGAGAACCCCTGGACATTGAGCGCATGGTCCAGGCCTATCTGGATGACACAAAAGAGGTCTTCATGGAGCAAAGCCCATTGGTGTATTGGTATGGAATAGAAGCCAATGACCAGTGCTCAGCAGGCTGGTGATAAAGTATCTGTCACAAGTGTTTCTTCTGAGGGTGTTTTTAGTGCAGCTGGTGCCATTGTAACTGTGAAAAGGACCAGTCTCTCACCCAAAAGCATGTAGAGGTTAACCATGATCAAAATGAATCAGCACTTCATACCACCGAAGTACAAAATACGTGAATCACAGCAGGAGGAAGAGGAGAGTGACTCCGAAGAGATAAGTAGTGTGTTACATAACCTACTTCTGTCCAAACCACCACAGTTTGAGGACAAGCTCCTCTTCCCTGACAACTAGGCTTTCAAATTGGTATTTTATTCCTTCCTTTATTTGTGTGTGTATCTGTCTTTCTGCTTCAAAGCAAATCACAAGAAATCCATCACCACTGTCTCTGATTTTTATTTACCTATTGGAGTTGCACGTCTGTGCATTTAACTGTCCACTCCACTCCTCGGAGTTCTGCTCCATCTTCCTGACTCACCCTAAAGCCATTTCCATCAAGCCAGACATTGGACGGAGATGGAGAATATTACAATAAATGTTGCCTCTAACAGTCCCTCCATTAGTAGTGAAACATACGTGACTTCTATAGCTATCTTCTATTTTGTACTTTCCAAGCCGAAAGTCTGAAACTCATCACTGTCCTAAGGCTACTGCCTCTGTCTGCAGGCATCCACAAATCTTCACTGTCAGGAGAACTTGAGCAGGCATCCAAAAGTAAATTCATCACTGCCAGAAGGCTCTGCATTTGATCTGACAGTCAAAAAGAAGAGCAGGACAGGTATGATTAATGATGCCATGCATTGCATTGGATGCTTGCTGACACTGAGCGAATGTGCATGAAGTCGAACTATACTGCAGGTGCAGTCTGGCCTTGATCAGAGTCACTCACAACGATCTGAGTTGGTGTTGGACAACAAATACACGTACCAGACCATGATGATGATGATCATACTATCTTTGCAAGGAGTCAGTCAGTTGGATCGGACATGATTGATGGAATAACTGCATTTCATGAACTGGCACAAAAGGTAAACACAACAATTCAACAAGAACCACAGCAGACCTAGGCTACATGTCTAAGTAGTCGAATAGAGGTATGACTGACAGTGGTGCATTGATTTAGTCGCTTGAATTAGAAAATGCTAGGTTGCTGTATATGCCTTTTGTCTGGCTCTGTCAAAATTTAGGGTAAATGGAGATTGGGTCACGGGCCGTGGGCCTATTCTGTGCTGGCTCCTGTCCTGTTGTTGTTGCAGCTTAATGCTGTGTAAATACTAGAGTAGACACAATGTATCCAAGCCGCCTCAGTCTGTAATTGTTCTCGTTCAAGAGTCTTGTCTTCTTGCACTACACCACAATACCCCTTTTGTTTTTCCATCTACACTTACCGGCCGGCCTTTACCCAGTGCTATTATACTGGGAGCAACAACTCACACTTACCTTGCCAATCCAGATCTGGCAGGTAGTAGCACACAAGAATGATGTGCAGAGTGTCCATGAAAGGGAGGACCAAGATGAATGACAAAATGCAACTCCACAATGGTACCTGGATAATACAGTAACTTTAGTATCATATTCCTCATTAGTCTTTTAAATAATTTGATTCCTTTTTTTCTTTTCAATCATTACGACTGTGTGTTGTTGTATTGTTGGTTTGCTAATTGATCCCTACAACTCTCTGACGGCATACAGCCGAGGAAAATTTCATATAATACTGCTGCCCAGTACTCTCTAATTCTGTAGTAGTAGTTAGTAAGTATTCATTACCCATCAAGTTATCTTCATCATGCATGCATTTCCTTTTTCTCCCTTTATAGATTTATTGGGTAGTGGATCATCGTCGTCTTCAAAGATTGTGTTTTACTTTGTAGTGTCTATGCATAATGTTTTTATTTCTCAAACCTTTCCCAAACCCCCCTTCCCATCTATTCATCAAACCCTAACCCTCTTCCCCGGGCTGCGTGATTTATATTGAGGTGTGATGTGACTACATTAAATGTATACCAACAATTAATCACACGCTTTCTGGGGCAGATGTGGTGAAAGCAACACTAATTCAATTTCAAGACAGGGTGAGGATCTTCTCTGCTTGCCTACCCATGCTCAGTCCAGTATGTACAAGACAATTTGTTTTCCAAAGGGACCCACCTAATACATCGTAATTAATTGCCGGCATTGATTGCATTCATCATCCAATTCAACACCCTACCACACAGCAGTAAAGTGTACGAATTACGATTGTGTTAAGTCACTCGCTTGACCCAACTAAAGTTTATTATAACTTCTTAACTTCTTGTACTAGACTGTCCCTGCCACCATAATGTGTTTTTTACTTTAGCAGTTGCAATATTGTTTGTTTGGCATTCTTGTCCTGTACTGTACTTTACTTCGTTCTACTACTCCCACAGGCTCTCTCAGGCAAGTAACTGTCACTTTTTTTGTTTGCAAATGCTAGTGTCAGTGTCTACTACAACACAACCATGGCATCTTCTCCATTCTCTTGGAAAACCATGCAGCCATTGTTGTGCTGAACTTAATCATCATCATCAATCACAGGTAAGATAAGTTTGCTGGGAGGTATAATGGACTAGGAGGAGCAACTGACAGTACTAGTAGGACAGATATAACTCAGTGAGGGGTACTGCATCTATCTGTTTGCGTGTTACAAAATTGGCAGATTATTTAAATCCAACACTGGATGCCCCCCTGCAGCAGCAAGGAAACCATGTGATGTAAATAAATTCGTAAAACAGTAACCCCCCCACAAAACATTAACATCGTATGTGTAAGTATAAATAAATAAAATGTATTTCCCTAACAACAATAAACTATCCCACACCTGACCCACCCCCCTCCCTAACCCCAACCAATGTCCAAATTGAAAAAAGTCCAAATGTTCAGAAAGTCCCCAAAAAGTAAGAAACTCCAACACCCAATTCCCACCCACCAACAAAAGTAATAAAAAAGGGGCAATTGAACAGAGTCCTACATCCGGCGGGCTTTCAGGTGTTTGTCCACCATGATCTTCACTCACTCCTCTAACTGGTCCTCAAACTGTGCAACCCTGAGGAGAATTTTGTGTTGAAATGCCCGGCACTTGCATTTGCATCCATGGGGGGCAGCAGTTGTCTGAAATGTGTGGCGGTGGGCAGCTGCCTGACTATGGTGCCGTACCACTGGAGGCACCATGGTCTGACTTCCATCACTTTTATTTACTACTGTCTGCAGGTGGGGAAACTCGTATTTTTTTGATTAGTGGTGGCACTGGCCATACTCTCTCTGTTACATGAAGAGCAAGTGCTCAATTTCACGTTCACTCTGCCCTGACTACTGCAAAAAGGCGGATTAATATTATATATCTGATCCAACCAATAATCATTACTTATATATGGAACAACGACATATCAGTACAGTAGCGGTCAGTGGTGGGAGTGCTCGCGGGTGGTGACATGGGGAGGGGGAGGGGCAGTGTAGTGGGTAGTAAACTATAGATTGCGGACAATTACTGGTAAGTAAACATATAAATACCTAAAACAAATGTTGCTGCGTGCACTGCATTCATAATCCATAGTTTACTACCCCCACCCTGCTCCTCCCACCCTCCCCACATCACCGCCCGCCAGCACTCCCACCACCGACCGCTACTGCATAAGGTACTTTGTTCATTGACTGTGTAACCAACAGATAGGCCACCCTTTGCAGGCTGGCTGACACAATCGAAAATAAATTAACATAGGTAGGAAGTGGTCCTTGGAGTCAGAGGAAGGAGCTTTATAATGTATGCGTGCATACAAACTACTGAGTCAACTATATTCTGAAAATACTACTTTTATATTCCCCTCTGCTTTGCTACTCTAGCGCAGTTTCTTTTACATTCTCTTCAAATTAAGCCTCTGCATCCAGTGACAGTCTCCACCTATACTGTCTATGATGAATACATCCAGGCATCCATCCATTAAAAGTAAATGTTTATCATTCTTTTTTATATATCGCTTAACAAACCTTAACTGGTTTTACCAACAACCACCCACGCGTCCACTCCTTCCTTCCTTGTCTTTGAGTTTGACCCAAACAGCCCTGATGATTCCTGCTATCCAGTATCCACCCATACTGTGTCGCCCACCCAGGCAGGCAACTTCTTTCACCTTTCTACCCATCCTTTAACAGCCCATGCATCTGATTCTTATCAGCCACCTGCATGCTGCTTCCAAAGTATCCTTCTCTGCTAGTCATATAATTACATCTTGCCCGTCCTTCCTCCTTCCACCCTTCTTTCCCTTTTTGTTCAACACATCCATCAAGGTCATCTGACCTGACTTTTAGTCTTCTCCATAAAACTTTTACAGCTGACTTGGAGTCAGATAGAAGAGGCCATTGGTCACTCAACTCACGCGGGTAATGCTATTACTAATGCATTGGGAATGCTAAATAAAGGGTCTCTACTCCTCTTCAACAGTTGTATATTGTTCACTACAACTTCAAGTTTATACTTATTTAATAAGTCTCACAGTACAGTGAGTGAAGTGTTCCCCTTCCAGCTAGTATTAATGCCAATAAGTAATGAATATACCTTACCACCGCCCACCACTGCTGCTGGCTCCCCCCCGGAGCTCCTGCAGGTGCCGCATCTCCTGACCCCTCCGGAATGGCAGCATTGCCATCGCCGCTGGACCCGCCGGCACTAGTGGTTGGTACTAGTAGTACACCTAGAAAAAAAATTACACATTTTTAGATGCCTGTACAGCTCCTCATATTTTATTTGTTTTCTAGGAAAATTGATAAAACAGTTAAAGTACAACATACATCATCACTAGTCCAAACTGTGTACTAGAGTAGGGTCAATAGACAGACATTAGTAGTGTTATGGTCCCTAGGGTCATCTCTACTCCTACTCTACTCTTTGGAAAGTTAGCCTGAGCCATGTAACCATTTTAGATTCATGTCTACTCTTTTGCGGATGTTACCTCGCAGCTTGTTGTACAGTAAGACGCCTTTGAGGCCACATGAATGTTGCGCACAAGTGAAGAGGTAAAAAAACAATCCACTTTTTTTATGGGGCTCGGTTAGTCCCTATTGCTTAACCATAATGTTGCACTTTTTGGCAAGACTGCAAAATGCTTGCATAATTGCATTACACTGTCTAACGTCCACCATTTTTCTCATAATAGGCATAAGATTCCCTTCTACAAAGTAAACCAGATATTTGCAGAGCTTACGCAACGATGCATGTAACCAGTATTTTTACGTTCAACGGTGAGAGGTCTCCCAGAATTCACACAGATCTTTTGTCTTCTCCTACCATGCACTTGTAACAAATGTTTGCTGTTTTAAATCTTATGCATTTTTGCATGTTGGAGCTGGCTGTAGTAATTGCATAGAACAACGTACAAAGCTTGTTGTTTGAAAATAAATAAACCTTTTGAACTTATACATAGACTCTGTGGTATTTGGTGTGGTGTTGTGGACTTACATGAGTGAGTGAGCGAAAGAGTGTTAAGTTCTGGGTTCTGTAATCATTGGGTATCTTCGTGTGGGGGTTCAGGGCCTCATTAGACACTATAGCTAGTCGGTCAGGGAATTGTGGGTTCTGATTTCTGACTGAGGTGTGAGTAAGGTCCAACCTCCCATCTCCAACTACCTATTTTCTTGTTCATAGTTCTGTATGTGGCTGTGCAGAATCCCCACAACAGTAGTAGTATGTACTACTATCCTAACAAAAATACTAGTCAAACATCTTGCTGGGCATTTTGTTGGTGGGAATTGTCAAAGCCTTGAGATTAAAGAGGACAACCCAAAGGACAGGAGTGGAACCAGTGGCTTGAGCTATTGGTCTATCTGAGCTTTATTCAAAAGAAACCCTTAAATAAAGAGTGGCCAACTGGGAAAGCCTAGCTACAGACAGACTAATAGTAGTAGTACAGAGAGTCATTGCAGAGGCAGTTATAAGGAACTTAAAGGCAGGGATAACCATAATTTGGAAACAGATAGTCAAGGCCAAAGAAGCTTTTGTAAAAAATTGAAGTAGGAAGTGGACCCGTATTTATTAATAGTTCAGAAAAAATAAGGTGCAGTAAAAGTTAGGGAAACTTAATTATTAATATAACCACTGGAGCCAGCAGCAGGGCCCTCAGTAGAGGAGCCGTCCTCTGGTGGTTGTCCCGCTGACTCAGACCCCATCCTCTTGCCCCTGGGTGCTGATCATGTAAGAAATATTAAAGAAAGAGACAAACATTAAAGAGTGCTGTGAAACAAATAAATCATTTAAAAAAAAGCTCAAAAAGATTTTTAGGATTCAGGGACTGTCTACTTATTTATGAACACTAATCAAATGTTCCATAATCATTCTGATTCCAGAATACTAACAAAGCCTAAGTACCACCTGACCTAGACCACCTACTCCAGACGGGCCAATTGTTCAGTAAGTCTACATTTCCATTATATTTTTGCCTTCAAAGATGCATAGATGAGATGGAGGACACATGCATAAATTTGTGCATACACCAAATTGTTGGTTGGTTGCGTCTGATATTGTTCTGCTATTGACTGACAATTCTAAGCCTACCACTCACTAAACAAACTACAAAAGGTTCTACGGAGGACTGGGGTAAGCAGCACTCAGTGACAGAGGAGGCGTCACACAGACCGTTAAAAAAATATGACACAGACCGTAAAAAAATATGAACTAATGCTAAGTAAACCTAGTATCCGTCCACCAATATTTCACAGAAGGACAATGGAAGGACTAGACTCTCTCTAGCAATAGCATTAACTAACTTCAGTTCTCTAACATAAACTCTTACATTAATCAGCCCAAGCTAGCGCAAAGTTTCAAACAATACTTATACTACAATATATTAGCTACTCAACAAGCTCACGCCCTCTACACCTAGCAGGTCCAACAGGTCCTGCTCCCGGTCCAGGATGTCACCGGTGGGCCAGCTGGTTGTGGGTGCGCGGATCCCAGAGCAGCAAAACACTGCCCGGGGGTGACTCTCTTGGGTAAGGTACCCGGAGCCCGGCTTGCTGCCTGCTGTCAAGGTCAAGGGGAGGTGGCGCTGGATGAAAAAAACGAGGGCAGCCACCTCCGCCTCTACAAAAAGCTGCCGGGCCTGCAGCCCTGCAGGGCACATTCTGCCACAAGGCAGCCGGCTCTTGGGCACAGGCGCCTTGCCCTTGTAGCAGGTACTGCTGCCCTTGTCAATGGTTCTGGGGTGGAGGCGGAAAAGAAAAGTTAGAACTGTTAGGGGGAAGAAGTAGGAGCTTAAGGAAAGAAGTAAAACAAAACAGTGGAAAAGTAAAAAAAAGTAGTAAAAGTAGAAATAAAATGCAAAATATAAACATAGGGACAGAGAAAGATAGATGATAAGTAAAAAAAGTCAGAAAAACAGTGTCAAAAACTAAGGGTTGCAACGATTAGGTAAGGATAGAAAACTAGGCCCAGAACCATAGCATAGAGTTAAAAAACAAGATGGATGCGCCCATCGCGACCACGTGGGTTAGTTTGCATGATATTTCCCGCGAGAACGCACTAGTCGACGCGAACAAGTAAATAGCGTTCCCGAACATAACATGCACTGCGAGGACACGCTATACGCGACCCGGAACAGGAATTATGGCATTGCGAGCGGGCGGGACAATTGAAAAAACAAGGTGGCCGCGCCCATAGGCAACCGCATGCGTAAGTTTGCGATCTACTATCCCCCGAGCAGGCAAACAGTGCCCCGAACACGCACAGTGCGCTCCCGAAAAAGAAAAACGTATCACGAATGGGCTCGACAAGCAGCTACGCTCGCTTGCAAAGCTACGCGTAGCTTGCGAACTGCAAGAACATCCCTGCCAAGCTTTGCATAGCGCAACTACGCTCACTACACCCAGGCCTAATAAGTACCCATCCACTATGTAGGAGTTACAATTTGTTCATGGTGGCAGCTGATCAAATTGAGTGTCCTTTCGGTAACAGATTTTAATTGTGGTCGATTACGCGGGCCATGTAACATGCAGAGATATATGGTGTTTGCGGATGCCCGTACTTAAGACAGGTACGAGATTGGGGCCTTGCAGTACTGCTGGTGTGTTTTGGAAGAGCAGTTTGGAATCTACGAAACTAATGGTACGCCGCCCAATGTGTAAAATGCCTGAAAGAATGGAAGGGAGAAGTCAGTGGTTTTTAGACCTGTCTGGATTTTAGTGAGTAATCGCATGCTAGTCACAGTGGGAGCGATTTTGAAAGGTGTTGTAGACATAGGCTAAATTGACCAGTCCATATTGACCGTTTGAATTGACTTCCTGCATTTCATCTATGTTTTCCAAAGGGGGCTAGACATCGATTAGCCACTCAGAGGACACGTGATCGTATAGCACGGGGTCCAGCGTTCTGATGGTTGTGGGTATGCTGTAACTTTGCAACCATCAGGTAATAATAACAAAAAGTGTTTTTATCTATGTACACACATCATAGTATATATGTTGTGAGATTTTGGTTTTAAGCTTGCCCTTCTGGGATGGCTGGGATTGATTACTGGCTCCTGTTTTTAATGTCACCACAGGTCTTGGGAATATATATGAGTGAATATTGAAAATATAGAACCCCTATATGCCCTGATGAAGTTGCTGAAATGAATAGCAACAAATCATGTTGGCAACAAGAAAAGAATTATGGTATATTGGTAACCATTTTTAATTGGGAGGTCTTGCAGCATTGGAATAAAGTTGGATTTGCAGCAAGCCTTACCAGGTTTTAAGAGTGAGGACCAATTGCACTGGTTTTTACGGGTGTTCTGTGAGCACACACACACACTGTTTAAATAGTAGATATATTGGCTTTGTTCACTGTTTTCTTCAATACACCATTATTGTTTGAAGTCTTTATTTTCAAGTTCCTTGATTTCTGTATCGAGAAGTGCTCTTTTGTTGTGTCCGAAAGTCACAAAGGTTTTTAGCATTAAACAATCGGGTTTTTTTTCTCAATGGTTTTATTAGTGCATCCAAATGTCTTGTAATCCGTTTAGAATGAGTTATACCATGTCCTTAAGCAGTAGCGGTCGGCAGTAGGTGTTTCTATAGGGCGGTGACGTGGGCAGGAGGAGGGGCAGGGTGGGGGGAAATAATGTATGGATTACGGAGTTTTACAGGTAAGTAAACATTTAAATACATAAAACGAATTTCGTTGCGCGCACTGCATCACATTTGGTGATGCAGTGTGCGCAAAGAAATTCGTTTTATGTATTTAAATGTTTACTTACCTGTAAAACTCCGTAATCCATACATTATTTCCCCCCACCCTGCCCCTCCTCCTGCCCACGTCACCGCCCTATAGAAACACCTACTGCCGACCGCTACTGTCCTTAAGAAAAATGAACCAAGGTCACTTACTTGATCCTTGATTAAAGTTCCGATTTTCTAACCTTGTCCTTTCTTTTTCTTTTCAGTTCTGCAGGAGTGCTGATTGGCTGCTCGCAGGACCGGAATCAGGAAGGAAGACTGCGGGGAAGCAGATGACTGTCGGACCGGAGTCGAAGACGTGGAGAGTCCAGGAAGACGATGCCGCTCTCAGGTAAATGGGAAGAAAGACGAGCACAAGCACAGATAGTAAACTGGGTTCAGTATTTATAGTCTCTCAGGGGTGTGGTTTCAGTTTGCAGATCGTTGATTCTATAACACGTGCTGTGCTTCAGTTTTTATGTTAATAAGGATTTCACATGCGACACGTTGCGCAAAGTCACAGTTACCTTCAGTTATGTAAATAATGTCAACAGAAAGCAGAAATCTAACACGTGGCAGAGGGGAAGGATGTGGAATAAAGAAACCTTGACAAAACAAACCTTGGCTAATACAAATTTCGGTTATTTCTAAAGGTTGGGATACATGAACACTCTTGCCTAGGCTTAGGGGAACATAGTGTAAATGTGTTACTGTTTTGATAGAGGACAAGCCCTTTGATAAGAATCAACCCTAACACCAACAATCCTCATGCTTATTGAAAGAGATTTTTGCCAGAGAAAACCCTGCGTTCTGAATGCAGTGTTGTATCTAGGTAAATGCTCAGTCCCTAAGAACCGTTTTGTATGTAATGTAGGGAAGAAAATAGGTGAAGGGTTACGATGTTACCTGAGCCTATATTAGGGTCCCTATATGGAATACAACAGATGTCCTAAAGGAGAAGCTTCTAAACTGAGGTTACCCCAAAAGAATAAATAGGCAAGCTTAGAAGAGGGAGAAATATTATGATAGGATAGCCATTTTGAAACAAATCTAAAATAACAGGAGTGTCAGCAGAGGATAGTTTGCATAATGATTTTCTCTTGAGTTAGAAACAAAATCAAAAAAGTGATCAACATGAATTGGTCCTTACTTAGTGAGATAGGGAAGGAATGTATAGAAAACCCCGTTTGCATACAGGAGGAATAGAACAAATACAAATTATCTTTCCAAACATGCAGAGAACCTAAAGAGATGCAGTAAAGTAGTATTATTAGATGAAATAAAGTCACAAGAAATTTTCCATGTGGTAAATGTGGCAATTGTAGCATTATGATGACAGGTAGGGATAAATAATTGAAGACTGTGAAACATCACATTAATACAATGATCAATTGTAGGACAAAGAAATAGAATATATCTGATCATTTGTCCGTGTTAGAGAGGTACGAATAAGGCTAAATGAACACAGATCTTTTAATGGTGGAAGATGACTCAGACCCGGATAGACCCCCCACATCAAGAGGAAGAGGACTGTCTGCAGAATAGCCCCCCAGATTACATCATTGAAAAAGACAATACCACCAGCTAGTATTGACTCTGAACAATTCGTACACATTTTCTTACTCACATTAATAGTGCCCATATGGCAAAAACTGGAGGGTATAGAGTCAAGGCTTGATACTCTTACTACTAGGCCCACTAGGCCTACTACCGCATAACTGTCTGGCAAAGGTGCACAGGGGCATTTTCTGCTGCAACTGGTAGCGTACACCAGGTGACACAGGAGACACTTGAGATGACAATCCTCACATACACATGAAACGTAACGCAAACATCTACTTAAACATGTACATAAACAATTTTGATGCCAAAGGAGAAACACATTTGCACATGAACCAGGGATAATTCTGACCTAGTGGCCGAATTAATTTTCTGTTTTGTGTCTCCTTTTTACAAATAGGAATTTATGTGATTTATTGTGTAATGTTTTCCTTCTCTTAAATGTCTGTTTCCTAATTTTTATTGAATTTTAGCTGTGTATGAATAAAAAGTGCAGAATTATATTTTTAACTGTTTTGTATATCTGTTGCATTGCTTTCATAGTTTTCTAGAATGTTGTTTATGTACATGTTTAAGTAGATGTTTGTGTTACGTTTCATGTGTATTTGAGGATTGTCATCTCAAGTGTAAGAAACCCAAAGGGAATCTTTCTTTGACTAAAGTCAGTTGTGGTACCCCATCCCTTTGGGTCTGGGTCCCTCTCTCTTTTATTAGAGACACAGGAGACACAACATATTATGCCACTGTACTAGGAGGTTATTCAAGGGCCCAGGAATACCTATGCTATTAGTAATTCGACTCCTTTAGCGCAGTTGTCGCAGGTGGCACAAACTCGAGGGGTACTATTACAAAAGGGGATCTCAACTGATACAACCAGCCTATATACACTTGCCATGACACAAGCTGGAAACCAGAGCATCCTAGACCTGCACCTAGCAACAGAACCTCTGGTCATAATATTACTGGGAGTTCCACCAATCCTGAAAGGTTCAAAAGAGTCAACATTGGACCTTGTGCACAAGATCATTCACTGGTGTAACACTAATGTTGTCAATTGTCTTCATCTTTCTCCTGATATTATTATGGCCAGAAGAGTGGGATGGGTTGGACCCAGGATAGGGAAAAACATTGAGGGGGACCGTGTCATTGTCAACGTGAGTCACCCTGCACAAGCCAAGGCGGTCACTAAGTGTCAGTTTAGGAGTAGTTCCAAATCATTAATTAGGATTGTCCCCCTTCAGCACTTTTACCCCTCTAATCAGTTCTTTTTAAACCATCCCTGGGAGTCTGCACCTAGACCACTCAAGCCTGCCCAGGGTAGTAATACTTGATTTGTCCTCCCCCTAGTTAACAGATTTGAACCCTTGCTAAGCCCACAGGCTGACTGTCATCTGTTCAGGCTGAGTTGCAGTGCACAAGGTCCTCTGACCTTGTTGTTGATATATATTTCTCACCCCGAAGTTAGCATCTATTCCTCCACCTAGGCCAGCATCTATCACCCTGGGTACCCTCTGTATGACAATACTTTCCTGGAATATTACAGGCTTAAGGTCAAAAAGAGATGACATGTTATGACAGAGGTCCCTCTTTTGTTGCCTTACATCAGGAGTACTCAAAGAATGGCCCGCGGGCCAGTAACGGCCCGGCAAGCCTTCAGTGGTGGCCCGCGAACCTTCAGACACATCGCACCTGTGTTTTTTTTTAAACTTCAGCAAACACCTCGGGGAGCAGCAGTGCGTAATCAGAGAGACTGCTCTGTGGGGGCCAGGCGATTCCAGCAACAGTCAAGAGTGGAGCTGCAGGGGCGCTAAGAGGTGAACAAAGCCTCATTACCAAACAAATGGTAGTTTAAGACCTGTGAAGTACTGGGGTGCCCGTGAGGCTCTGTCATCCAGGCTGACACACAGGGGAGAGGGGGGGGTGGGGGGGAGGACAGCAGGAACTGAGAGCCGGGTGAGGTGGGAGGGCAGAGCAGGGAGTGAGAGCCCGGGTGAGGGAGGTGGGAGGGCAGAGCAGGGAGTGAGAGTCCTGTGAGGTGGGAGGGCAGAGCAGGGAGTGAGAGCCCGGGTGAGGGCGGTGGGAGGGCAGAGCAGGTAGTGAGAGCCCTGTGAGGTGGGAGGGCAGAGCAGGGAGTGAGAGCCCAGGTGTGGGATTTGGGAGGGCAGAGCAGGGAGTGAGAGCCCTGTGAGGTGGGAAGGCAGAGCAGAGAGTTAGCCCGGGTGAGGGAGGTGGGAGGGCAGAGCAGGGAGTGAGAGCCCTGTGAGGTGGGATGGCAGAGCAGGGAGTGAGAGCCCTGTGAGGTGGGAGGGCAGAGCAGGGAGAGAGAGCCCGGGTGAAGGAGGAGGGAGGGCAGCAGGGAGTGAGAGCCCGGGTAAAGGAGGTGGGAGGGCAAAGCAGGGAGTGACAGCCCTGTGAGGTTGGAGGGCAGAGCAGGGAGTGAGAGCCAGGTGAGGTGGGAGGGCAGATCAGGGAGTGAGAGCCCAGGTGAGGGAGGTGGGAGGGCAGAGCAGGGAGTGAGAGCCCCGTGAGGTGGTAGGGCAGAGCAGGGAGTGAGAGCCCGGGTGAGGTGGGAGAGCAGAGCAGGGAGTGAGAGCCCTGTGAGGTGGGAGGGCAGAGCAGGGAGTGAGCGCCTGGGTGAGGGAGGTGGGAGGGCAGCAGGGAGTGAGAGCCCGGTGAGGTGGGGGGGCAGAGCCCGGGAGGTGGGAGGGCAGCCGGGAGTGAAAGCCCGGGAGGTGGGAGGGCAGCAGGGAGTGAGAGCCCAGGTGAGGTGGAAGGGCAGCAGGGAGTGGGAGCCCAGGTGACGTGGGAGGGCAGCAGGGAGTGAGAGCCCTTTGAGGTAGGAGGGCAGCAGGGAGTGAGAGCCTGGATGAGGTGGGAGGGCAGCAGACAGTGAGATCCCGGTAAGGTGGGAGGTCAGCAGGGAGTGAGAGCCCGGGTGAGGTGGAAGGGCAGCAGGGAGTGAGAGCCCGGTGAAGTGGGAGGGCAGCAGGGAGTGAGAGCCAGGTGAGGTGGTAGGGCAGCAGGGAGTGAGAGCCAGGTGAGGTGGGAGGGCAGCAGGGAGTGAGAGCCCGGGTGTGGGAGGTGGGAGGTCAGCAGGGAGTGAGAGCCCAGGGGAGGTGGGAGGACAGATCAGGGAGTGAGAGCCTGGTTGAGGGAGTTGGGAGGGCAGCAGGAAGTGAGAGCCCTGTGAGGTGGGAGGGCAGAGCAGGGAGTGAGAGCCAGGTGAGGTGGGAGGGCAGCATTGAGTGAGAGCCAGGTGAGGTGGGAGGGCATCAGGGATTGAGAGCCCAGGTGAGGTGGGAGGGCAGAGCAGGGAGTGAGAGCTAGGTGAGGTGGGAAGGCAGCAGGGAGTGAGAACAAGGTGAGGTGGGAGGGCAGAGCAAGAAGTGATAGCCCGGGTGAGGGAGGTGGGAGGGCAGCAGGGAGTGAGAGCCCTGTGAGGTGGGAGGGCAGAGCAGGGAGTGAGAGCCAGGTGAGGTGGGAGGGCAGCACGGAGTGAGAGCCAGGTGAGGTGGGAGGGCAGCAGGGAGTGAGAGCCCAGGCGAGGTGGGAGGGCAGAGCAGGGAGTGGGAGCCAGGTGAGGGGGGGCAGCAGGGAGTGAGAGCCAGGTAAGGTGGGAGAGCAGCAGGGAGTGAGAGCCCAGGCGAGGTGGTAGGGCAGAGCAGGGAGTGAGAGCCAGGTGAGGTGGGAGGGTCAGCAGGGAGTGAGAGCCAGGTGAGGTGGGAGGGCAGCAGGGAGTGAGAGGCCAGGTGAGGTGGGAGGGCAGAGCAGGGAGTGAGAGCCAGGTGAGGTGGGAGGGCAGCAGGGAGAAAGAGCCCAGGTGAGGTGGGAGGGCAGAGCAGGGAGTGAGGGCCCGAGTGTGGGAGGTGGGAGGGCAGCAGGGAGTGAGAGCCCGGTGAGGTGGGAGGGCAGAGCAGGGAGTGAGAGCCGGGTGAGGTGAATGAGGGCAGCAAGGAGTGAGAGCCGGGTGAGGGGAGACAGATAGAGACAGGCACAGGCGGAGCTAGATAGGGTCAGAGAAAGGGACAAACAGAGACAGATAGAGGCAGAGACAGAAAGAGGCAGAGACAGACAGCGATAGAGACAGACAGCGATAGAGACAGACAGCAATAGAGACAGACAGCGATAGAGACAGAGAGAGAGAGAGACATAGAGAGAGACAGACAGAGAGAGAGAGACAGATAGAGAGACAGACAGAGAGAGAGAGACAGAGGGAGAGGGAGAGACAGATAGAGAGAGAGACAGAGAGAGAGAGACAGAGGGAGAGGGAGAGACAGACATAGGGAGGGATGGAGACAGACTGAGAGAGACAGACAGATGGAGACAGACAGGGGAAGAGAGGGAGACAGACAGGGAGAGAGGGAGACAGACAAAGGGAAGGAGACAGACAGAGGGAGGGAGACAGACAGACAGAGGGAGGGAGACAGACAGAGGGAGAGAGGGAGACAGACAGAAGGAGGGGACAGACAGAGGGGGGGAGACAGACAGAGGGAGGGAGGGAGACAGACAGAGGGAGGGAGGGAGACAGACAGAGGGAGACAGACATAGGGAGGAAGACAGACAGAGGGAGGGTGACAGACAGAGGGAGAGAGGCAGACATAGGGAGACAGAGGGAGAGAGGGAGACAGAGGGAGAGAGGGAGACAGACAGAGGGAGGGAGACAGACAGACAGAGAGAAGGAGACAGAATGACAGAGGGAGACAGACAGAGGGAGGGAGGGAGACAGACAGAGGAAGGGAGGGAGACAGACAGAGGGAGGGAGGGAGACAGAGGGAGGGAGGGAGGGAGACAGAGGGCGGGAGGGAGGGAGGGAGACAGAGGGAGGGAGACAGACAGAGGGAGGCAGTGGGATAGAGGGAGACAGACAGATAGAGACAGACAGAGGGAGGGAGACAGAGGGAGAGAAGGAGACAGACAGGGGGAGACAGACAGAGACATACGGACAGAGGGAGGGAGACACACAAAGGGAGGGAGACAGACAGACAGAGGGAGGGAGACAGAAAGACAGAGGGAGATAGACAGAGGGAGGGAGACAGACAGAGGGAGGGAGGGAGGTATATTAACTTTTCGCGGCCCCTGCTGCTCGGTGCTGCTCATTGAGGCTGCCTTTGCCATGTCTGTCCTGGTGGTGATTCGAGGCATTTTGTGGCAATAGCTCACGGCCCCCACTCCGCGGGTGCTCACGGGTCTGCAGCATTGTAATGGACCGCTCTGAGGGACTGAGAGGCCCATCAGGCCACTACATCTACACCTGCCGCCTCTTCCCTCAGTGGCCACGCCCCTACCTTGGAGGTATATTAACTTTTCGCTGCCCCCGCTGCGTGGGAGCCGCTCATTGAGACTGCCTTTGCTGTGTCTGTCCTGGAGGTGATTCGAGGGATTTTGTGGCAATAGCTCACGGCCCCCCGTTCCGCGGGTGCCGTTCACAGATCTGCAGCGTTGTAAAGGACTGCTCTGAGGGACTGCGAGTCCCAGCAGGCCACTACATCTACACCTGCCGCCTCTTCCCTCAGTGGCCACGCCCCTGCCTGGGAGGTATATACTTTCATCACTCTCCAAGGGCGGGCCAGTTCTAGCCCGTTACAGACCGTGTGAGACCGGACCGGCTCCCCCTCTAACTCCTCCTGCTATACGAACTGTTCATGAACTGTATGTATGCTCCATTTCTCTTTTAATTGACTTTAAATATATTTTAAAAAGACCTTTGATTTGGGATTGTACATCGTGCCTATGCTTGTATCATGACAACACGAGGAAGCAGGAGTAAAACAGCCGCAGGAGGGGCTTAGCTAATAGACCCCTTAGATAATTTCATCATTAGGGCAAACTCCTTCATAGATCAAGGTATCTCCCTTAAGGAGCTCTGGCAAAAAGATCTTCCATGGGCCATTTTGCGACCGCTAGAACACCTGAGTAGGTTAGTGGGTCCGGCCCGATAGAAGTTCATCCTGATATGCATAGCCTACCAAATGTGGTGGATTTATCAGCATCACAACTGCTATCTGACTCTCTATGAAGTTCGGAATTGGAAAAGACTCCGGAATTAGCTATGATCACCACACCAGAGGAAACGAGACAGCTGAGGGGAAGGTGGGAGGGCACCGTACGGAAAAAAAGGGAAAAACTAAAAATAACAAAGGTCAATGAGATACGTGAGTTACCCAAAAACCAGGGGGAGAAGTCAGAACAAACTACACAGAGAGGGCAAAAATTCAGACATACGGAGCCTCCAAACTTCGTGTCAAATGAGATTTTGGGACATGGAAGTATAGAGGCATTGGACAACTCGGCAGGGGGAAGCAATGATAACGAGGTTGATAGCCAACTCCTAATAAAAATGGAAGAGGTATTTAAATTCTATCTTTCCCCAATAGAAACTAGACTACTGCACATTGAAAAACAGTTAGTCGAACTGACTGCCCTTTCAAAAAATTCACCAAATCACGGGGTACCAAAGATTGGGGGAAACAAACTGATCATTAACAAACCAGTAGGTTTACAAGCAAAAAAAAACAGCTGCTGCAGGGGTAAATTTATAATCAAATACACCTACAGTAATAGAGAAGAAAAGCGAAGAAAAGCCCAAAGAATCCACTGCGCAGACCAGGCAGGAAAATAACACTCCCAATGCCCCTGCTCCAAATCCTAATAGAGACTGGAATGGGGGAGCTTCTGATGGTAGATTTGCAGTTAACCTGCCCCCTGAGGCTAGCCCTTTCATGGTGGTGATGACTGGCATCCCGGAGTTGGTAGACGCCACAGAGGAACCTAGCTGGTCATTAAAGAACAAGGTCCAACACTGGCTCAATATGAACCGACCGCTACCACCTTATTGGTCGAGTAAGATCTTAATGGTATGTAGGGCTCCCTGGGTGAGGCATGGAAGGAAATCAATTCAGGGTGACTGCGTTCTGGTTAATTTCGAGGATCCTCGTACGATGGATCATATTTGCTCATGGGGAACCCCAGGTAAAAATGAAGGTATAGAAACCAAACGACTCTCTCTTTTTTTTGTCCCCCTAGGAATCGTACTGGCCCAGTCTATGAAGGGAATTGGCATAGAGTGGGCCATTGAGACCTGGGAGGAGACTGGGAGGAGTGGGGAGGCAATCTTATCAGAAACCCTACCAGTGAACCAGCCTACAGGAATAGTTGGAGAGGAATCCCGACTACAAATAGGTATAGCTGTCTGGAGATGGTTGATTGACCATCACCGACAAAGGGATCCCTTGATTGGCTGTCAGGAGCAAGTTGACACCACCCCCCCAGCGGCCAGCCCTTTAGCCAATAAATCCCAATCTCTAAAAGTCATTTTTTGGAATATTGCGGGCCTTCGCCCCAAGGTTAAAGATGTAAGCGCCCTGAATTTTCTGCAGAAGCATAACGTAATCTGCCTCCAGGAGACATGATCTATGACCGAACTTCATCTGACAGGATATAAAACCTATTTCACGTCAGCATTAGCAGGAAGCATGGGCAGGCCCAAAGGAGGACTGACTACCTTTATAGCCAACACTATACAAGGAAATAACCATAGTGCAGCTGGATGTAAATTACCAGCTTCTCTGCCTCTCCTTTAGCAACAAAGAGATTATCCTTCTGCTTAATTTCTATAACAACCTTTCGGAAGGACAGGTCTTGAAGGTCTTGCTTAACCTGCGAGATAAACTCTCTCAGCTGACACAGGATCTTTGAGACAGAGTAATTGTAAGCATTGTATGGGGGGGATTTTAATTTGCATCCTTGCTCACGTAATAGTAGTAACATTTGTGGGTTGGTGGATGAATATGATGGCCCCATTGTCCATTTTAAACATTCTAGCATGGGGTCGTACCTGAATGAAGTCCTCTAAGCATTAGGTCTCATGATAGCTAATAAAGTGGATCCGATTTCATATCGGCTCGAACCAACATTCTTGGGGAGGGGGCATGAAACAACAGTTGTATATGTTTTATTATCGAATGTTCTGGCCAATAGAGTCATGAGTTTTGATCTGTTAGTCAACACACTAAGCGATCATTCTGCCCTCAGCTTAGAACTTCATTTAACACATTCTCAGTCTTCCTTACAGACCATACTAAGTGTGCTAAGCCAGAACACTTTGCATCTAGATAGGACCAATGGATACTCCCTAAGATGGGAGAAGGTGGATCCCGGGGAAACTATCGAAAAGGTGATAAGAGCAGCCTATCCATTTAATCTTAGCAGCCTAGACCTAGCAGCTTCAGAGGAGGAAGTTTTAAGTAATTTTGCGGTAATTCTAGTAAAAATAAATGAATTACTGACAGTAAAGATCCAAAAAGATCGACCCAGGAAAGTAGGGTGGTTCAACCATAGCTGTACGGCAGCCCACACAAAACTAAAAGTAACATTGAATAAAACCACCAGAGAGACCAACAGGCAATAAGTAAGCTCAGAAAAGATTATAATATTGCACGAAAGAAGAGGAAGGGTGAATTAAAACAAGCCCTGTGGGACAAGCTTCATAAAAGCTCCATAGACAAAAACAGTGAGGCTTTTCTTTTTGGAGAGTGGTAAAATCCCCCTTTCTTGTTCATGACAAAAACCTCCCAAGAATAGAAGTAGCTATCGAGGAATCAGTCTGGGTGGCCCATTTCTCAAAAATATTCCAGAAAGGCCAACATTAACAGGGACTGATGTAGCTTCCACTAGTAGCCCCCTGCGGCTTTATACCCTATTCCCCTAGAATTTGACATTTACGAGGTGCTTCAGGCATTAAATGCTAGTAAAAATGGGAAAGCCCCGGGACCTGACGGGGTTCTCATAGATCTATTTAAACATAATATGGATCTGTGGGCCCCAATGTTGACCAGGGTGTTTAGGGCAGAAATGGAGAAGGGCTTGTTGAATTCCTGGACCAAATCCATCATGGTTCCTATATTTAAAAAAGGAGACCGCCAGGAGGTATACTGCTATTGCCCGATCTCACTGCTGGATTCACTGGGCAAGGTAGTGGGTAGAGTCGTGCTTGAGCATCTCCAGAAGTGGGCTGACAATGGCGGAGTGCTCTCTGACCTTCAATTCGGGTTTCGGGAGGGCTTTGGTACAACAGAACAAGCCCTGAACCTATCAATATTGCTGGGTAAATATGTTCACGCAAAGCGGGGCAAGTTATACAAGGTTTACGTTGATTTGTCCGCTGCTTTTGATTGTGTCTGTCATGTAAAGCTTTGGTCTGTTCTGTCACAAATGGGAGTTGACGCTCCTCTTGTAGACTTTTAAGGGAGTTATACTCAAAAGCCTCTGTGAGAGTATGATTTGGCGTAAAAGGCAAATTATCTCTGTCGTTTAGAGTAGAGCGTGGAGTTCCTCAAGGTTGCGTCCTGGCCCTTTTTCTGTTCTCACTGTACACAAATGGTCTGGAGGTGGCAATGTTGAGGGGGGGCTGGGATCTACCGCAAGTAAGAAAACGTCTGATTCCCGCTCTGCTCTACGTGGACGACGACGTGATACTGGCTCGTACCCCACGCGAATTACAGAAGGCTCTGGACAGGTATGCAGACTATATGGGGAGCCTAGATCTACATATAAACATAAAAAAGACTTACGTAATGGTAGTAGGCACAGGGAAAAAAGGGGTTAAAGACATATTCCTTAGCAAACATAAACTCGAAACTACAGCCCAGTATTCCTATTTAGGCATCATAATTGATGATAAATTGAACTGGAAAGCTGCAGTTGAGGCAAGAAAACATCTTTTTATGAGAGCCATTGTAGCACTCATACATTTTTCTCCAAAGCTGGGCAAAAGGTCTCCGGTAGAACTGCAATAAATGTATAATGCTAAATGCCAGGCAATAGCCCTGTATGAGGCGGCAGTGTGGGGGCATGCTAACATCAGTGCCTTGCTAGTGGCAGAGAATACATTTTTAAGATTCCTATTAGCGGCACCTAAATGCGTCTCCTCGTTCGCATGCCATACGGAACTGGGGATTCCGCACTTGGTGGATTTGGTAAATATCCAACCACTCTTACTCTGGCGACGAATTTGGTTATCTGAAAAAAACCTACTAACCAAGCAAATCATGGCAGATTGTATGTCATTAGACCACTCACTGAAAAATAGTTGGTTCTTGTATGTGAGAAATTTCCTGGTTGACTTAGGGCTAGGGACCTATTACACTACACCTGAGATGATTTGTGAAATCTCGAGGAAGGATTTGAAAGCAAGGGCACTGGGCCATTTAGAAGAATTACGAATTGCCAATGAAGCAACGAAAGCTTCTGTTCAACATTCAATTGTCGTCCAGACTACCCTGTCAATCCAGCCATATCTAACACACTATATCAAGGCATTTGAGCGACTTCTTTTGACGAGATTCAGGCTTCAACATCTTTCATCGATTAGTTGCTTTCCCAGTGAAAAATAGCTGGAACTCAATTCTTTTACCCTGCCCTTGCGATGAAATTTCAGAGCAGACAACTATACATACTGTCCTGTTTTGTAAGTTTTATCATGGCCATCGTAAGCTCTGGTTGATACCTTTACTAAAATTGTTGGGTATCAGTCGATGTCGCCCATCTATGTTGCAATTGCAGTTTTTAGATTCCGAATGTACTTGTAACCACATTGTCAATTTTCTGAAATGTATTTTTAAACATATTACAAATTTGTTCTAAGTCTTTTTTCTGCGGAATGGATGACTTTTAAAATGCCTATGTATTAGATAGTATAGTTAGGGATCCCCAATGATGTAATGGATAACTACGTTCAAAATGAATTGTAACAAGTTTTTTTTAATGGTGTGTAAAACATGTTTTGTATCTGTGATTCTGCTTTTAGGGTTTCTATTTTGCAAAACCGAATAAAGGAAAGAATATATATTCTCTCATTGTAACTTTTCCTAATATTTGCCTCCTTTGATAAACCCACCCCTCCTCCCCTAATCACTGACTGCCCTCTCTCTCGTGTTTCTTTCTCCGCCTGGTTTCCTTACGTCTCATTTCTTCTCTTCCTCCCCCTCTCTCTCCCCACCTTTCTCCTCACATCTCATTTCTTCACCTTATCCCCATCTTCTCAGGTCTCATTTAATTACCTTCTCGCCCTCTTTCCTCTCCCCCACCCTAATCCTCTTCTAAAGTCCTAACATGACCCCCCAAACTTGTCCTCTCACCTACTGACCCTGCCCTCTCCAGACATGGCCCCAACTCCTGAAACTGTCAAGGCGATGCTCACGAGGTTCCTGTTGTCTCCTTCTTGGCGGCGCAAGTTCCCAACTCCCTCGTGGACTAATCAATCAGCAAGACTTTTAGAAACTCTTAACCAAATGACTAATCCCCAAGGGGAAGGGGACGTGGGCAGAGAAAACAATGCACACACTGGATCTCTTCTAGAGATGACAGCGAAGTTCTCTCTCTTGAAGTGTTCAGGGCCTCTTATTCTGGACTCTTATGTTGTCGCTGTATTACATATAATAACATTCAATATATATATCTAAAACCTTTTAAGTGACATCAAATATCAAAGATTACTTGGCACGTACCAATCAAGAAATGGCCCTTTCTGACACTTCCTACATTTGACAGAAGTTTTCTAATGCTTCAAACCTTTTAAATGAATACAAGATATCATCAGTTTAATAATTACTGAAATGAAGTAACATTAACTTAGATTATTGATTAGTGTTTAGTTAGTAACATCATATTATCACACTTATCTTACCTTGTCAATGTAAAATGAAACCTTTAAGGAGGGGTTCTGTATTTGGAAATGATAAGAAAGAAAAAGAAAAGAACATGCAAGGATCCAACTCGAGATCTTATCAATACACCCTCTGTTGCTTTAAAGAGTACTATTCCAAATCCTAGGCGTTATGGAATTCACATATAAAACTGTACATCAAAATTCACATTTGCCAATGATTGTCTCTAACAGTTTTTTCTGAAATAAAAAGCTGCAGTTTTCTGTCACTGCTTTCACTTCGAATTGTCTTTACCAATGCCTTTTGGGTTTAAATTGCCTTTATCAAATTGTCTTTACCAATGCTTTTTGGGTTTAAATTGTCTTTATCAATGTTGCTCTAAAGCACCCAACAAGAGCGATCAATTGTCATTGCCTTATGCTCATTAATATGCTGAATCAAAAACAACAACTAACTGCTGTTACCAATGTTTGTTTTTTATGCCCTCATTGCTTAGATACTACAACGATCTTACTTTGTCTTTTCAGATGGACACCGGAAGTTGCTGGGAGGACACCGAGTCCGGAGCCGATGCTGGGTGGCAACCGAGTCCGGAGCCGATGCTGGGAGCTGCGCCGATGAGGAGACCGGTCCTGAGGCTGGAAACCGGACGAACACCGAGGACTTCAACTACGATCACGGAGCAGGTAAGGAAAAAGCACCAAAAAGGGAGGGAGAGATTTCTGGAAGTCAGGGAGCCGGGCGGAGGGCAGGAGGGATCTTCAGGAGACTCAGGAGACAAGCGGAGACAGGAAGGAAGTTCAGGAACTCTCGCTGAGGCGCATGGAAGCGACGAAGCGAAGCGTCTTGGCAGAGAGCGAGGACGCTTTTATAGCTAGTGAACAGTGCGTTGGCTTTTCCAAACACGTGTAGATTGGAATGCAGTTTGAAACATGCGTTGAAGAGTATGCTTAACGTGTCTGAAGACTGTAACTTATGTTTTAAACGAAATTCAACAAGCATTGAAATCACCAGAAAAAACAGCAAGCACTGCTAAAACCAAATCACATTATTCCTGACCTAAGTTTCTAAATGAATATTACTCCATTTTACACATACAATTATACCAATTGTAACACAAATCATGTTGTCACAGGTGAATTCTTGACAGTAACAGCCTACATCCCTAATCTTTCCATAAACGCCCCAAAAAACTTGAAACACAAATTATTGATTCGTCACCCCGAAACTTTAATTGTTGATACCTTCCATAGCCTCTCCTCCCCTATAAAAACTAACTTCATCTCCTACTCCAAACGCCCCTCCAAATGGAAAAGTATTTTGCTTCTCCATCTTACAGTTTCCAAATCAATCAAAATCCCATATGGATTCAAATTATCTACATCCCCATCCGCATCTTTCCCAGGTGAAATTGACATTTCTATATTTAAAACCGGTAATATACTTATTCATTCATTAATCTTTATTTTGGTCAATTGCAACCATAAAAGATACAATAGAATACAATTTGACAATACCAAAAATACTCCTTCAAGTATCTGAATTCCACCTCAATTACTTTGACCACCATTTCTGTACCCTGGTAGACTATCTAGCCAAACCTGTCCCTAAACCCTCTTCTTCACAATTGTCCGATTCCTTTCGGGCCCTCCTCTCCCCCCGGCTCTATTCCCCTAGACAGTACAACCACTCACACCGTTATCCAAACTCACTCTTTAACTAATGACCAACACCCTCAAACCAATCTCACTACCCCAACCTCTCTCCTTCTTCTCGCTCTCCTCACTCAGCGCCTCCGACTTTACCCCCAACTGCGCCAATATCTCCTTCTCTGAACAGCTCTCTCTCTCCTCAAATGTACTTAATTACTTCCCTGCCCCCCACCTAGAACTTTCAATTGCCTCTCCCCGTGCCAATATCCCCCTCTCGGAACTTCACTCTCCCTCATCAAACTGATGTAACCTCCCCCCACTTCCATCACCCTCTTATCTCAGCACCCACCATATGGCCTGACTAAATGATTGTCTCTCCTCTTACCACGTCCAACAACCCATTCACACCTCTGACTCTCCCCAGCACCACTCCCCTCCACACTTCAGACTCCCTTCCACATACGACGCGAAACCTTCGCTTGCCCCACCCTCCTTGTCAATTGAGCTCACCCTCAATCTTCTTGCTCTGACACTATCTAACATCAAACGTCATCTCTGTACCGTTAAGACGGAATTAATGAGACTCAGAGAGGATTTCAATGCCCTTAACGCCAGGACCTTCCACTATCATAGTGATCCCCCCTATTCTGGCTTCCCTAATATCTCCCAACCTAACCACTGGCAAACCACAACCCTTTGCAGAGGAGCACATAGGACTCCCCCCCCCCATGAACTACCTCTCAGCTCCCGGCCTTATTGACCTTTTGCAACTCCTACCTACCTAAAGCCATGTTTACTGAGCATCCTCTCCCTTACTCCAGCATCCCAGTGATTCTGCGAACTGGCAGAATGCCCTCATCCCCCATTCCCCCAGGCCCCCAGCTCAGCTTACCACTATTCGCTCCGGCCTTCCCTCCAAAGCCAACCCTAACCAACACCTACTCATTACCAAGAAGTTATGTGTAATATGTCGACACTTGTGATAAGGATAAAGGAAACAAGAAAATAAATAAGATAACTTTTTGAGAATACCTGGGATCTGGAAACTTTATTGGTCTGATAGTTATATAGGAATCAACTTTGAATGTCAATTTGTCCTTTGCTCTGGAGCAATATTTTATTTACTGACAGAAAAGGGAGTGGTCTAGCAATCATCCATAAAAATGAACTTCAACTCTCCTTTGTTAAGAACACTGACCACCTAACCTTTGAATACCTTGTCGCAGAACTCACGGTCCAGGGTTCTCCTTCAATCCACCTAAACAACATCTACCACCCTCTGGACAATCCTCTTCCACTCGCTGATGATCTGTCCAACCTGCTTACACAATCCTCACTTTCCAACTCAAAAAATCTCTTCTTAGGAGATTTTAACATCCACTGGAACAACACTGACGATCCCACAGTCAGCCACCTCACTATCCTTCTAGATATCAATGACCTTATCCACCTTTGTCACACTCCTACCTCCACCAAAGGAGATACTCTTGATGCCATCATCTCCAACAATGACTTGGCCTCCCTTTCCAACATCATCCCCATCGACTGGTCCAACTATCACCTCATCTTGTTCACAATCGCAACCACACCCCTCCTCCCTCAAATAATTGCAAACCCTTGAAATGGAGCAGAAATCTTAATCTAATCCCCCCTGGTGAACTTGAGTCTAAACTCCAGGCTCATTTCCTTATCACCCCTCTCTCCCAAGATGCTAACGAACTCACTGAGTTTATCAACAAGACAGTCAAAGATGTTGTGGACATATTAGCCCGTTCCAAACTAAAAAAACAAAGAAATATTCCATCTAAATCTTGGTTCAACTCAGATCTCAATAACGAAAGATGCTCACTTAGCATGACTGAAATAACATGGAGACATCACCCCTCCCTCTCTCATCTCGCCCTGCTCCGAAACACTAGATCTACCTACAAGAAACACATTTTCAATCAAAAAGCAACCTTCTTCCAAACTCAACTCGATTGTGCCAAAAATCAATCAAGAGAACTTTTTAACATTTTCAAAATCAAACATCTTCAGCTCCCCTAAGCTGATGGCCTCAACTGACAGATGGGAGGAAATTGCTACCTTCTTCTCAGATAAAATCTCCAAAATAGGCCAATCCTTTCCCCTAACTAAAATCTCACCCAACCCCCTTTTCCCGCAGACATTAATGTTGATGTTCCTCCACTGCTGACTCTACCTCCTGATCCTTCCTCTCAAGAACACATCATTACCCCACCTAAACCCAGCCTTAACTCCATAGTACACCTGAAAAACAATGCTTCCTTGTCCTATTTCCACCCAGTTTTCGAGCTTGAAGTCTTTACCATCATTGCCAAACTAAAGCCGACCTCCCATACCAAAGACCCTCTCCCCACTAAACTTGTCCTGTCGAAGATCTAAACCACATCATTACCCCTTACTGGACTACTATCATCAATACCTCCCTCTCATCAGGATGTGTCCCTTACTCCCTGCAACTTGGACAAATCACTCCTATTCCTGAAAACCTCTCTGTTGATCCTAATGACCCAAACAATCTCTGCCCTATCGCTAACCTCCCACTACTTCCCAAAGCCCTGGAAATGTGCTTTGCTCCAATTGGATAAACACATCAACAATTCTAATTTACTTGACTGACCCCTTCCAATACGGCTACAGAAAAGGCTGCAGCACGGAAACCGCCATGCTTCATATTGTTGATGAAATCCATTGCTCTCTTGACAACGGTGATTCCTGCCTACTCATTCTCATCGACCTCTCTGCACCCTTTGATACTGTCAACCACAATTCCCTACTTAATTCGCTCAAAAGCCGATTTGGCCTTAACGGTTCTGTCTATCCCATTGTTCACCTCTTATCTCCAACACAGAACACACAAATCAAAATTAATGACTGCCTCTCAAACACTTCACCTGTTGCCCTTGGTCTCCCTCAAGGCTCTATTCTCTCCCCCTCTCTCTTTAACCTCTTTATGGAACCCCTTACCCTCATTCTGAAACAAGCTGGAATCAAGTATCACCTCTAAGCTGCTGACACCCAACTTTACTATAAGATTAGGTCCCACTCTGATGTTCTTCACCTTAACAATACTCTGAGCAAGGTACAATCCTGGTTACACTCCAATCATCTCTAACGTAACCCCCAAAAAACTGAAGTCATCCTCTTCTCCCCCAAAAAATAACAGGCTCCCCATTCAATCCTGGATCTCTTACCTCACTGACCTCAACTGTTCACTCTCCCTATCCAATTCAGTGAATTCACTTGGTATCACCCTTGACAATAACCTAACTCTCAACGACCACGTAAAAAACTCAGCTAAAGGAGCTCTCCTCACCCTCAGTCATCTCAAAACAATCAAACCCTTTCTACCATCTGAAGACTTCAAATGGTTTGTCCAGTCACTAGTACTCTCGAAAATCGATTATGGAAATGCTATCCTTACATTAACACCCAAAGTTCACCTTGCCCCCTCAGAGATGTGCTCCACTTAGCAGCCAGGTTAATCACCGACCATAAACGTTTTGACCACATCTCCCAAGCCCTGAATGCCCTTAGGTGGCTACCGGTTGAAGGTAGAGCCTCCTACAAGACAGCATGCATTACACAAATCTCTCCACCAAAACACCCTGACATACCTCACAAACAAACTCAAAATAGCTGGCTACTCCAGACCAATGAGAAGCACCAATGCCGTAATCCTCGTCCCCCCTTTGTTAAAAAAGAATTCCACACAATAACGCTCCTTCTCTGGAAATGCCCCAAACATCTGTAATTCTCTCCCCAAGGACCTGCGATGTAACCCCTCCTACCTTCGATTTAAAAAAAAAACCTTAAACACCCCCTTCTCATCAAGTATTGGGTTCCATAATACCCGCCTAGGATCCTACAGTCTACTTCCCACATCATGAGTCTCTTCTTTCTCACTACTATCATCTCACCTCTCCCCCCTTGTTCTATTTTTCTCCCTGTTCCCCTCTCTCCCTTACCCCCTCCCCACTCTCTTCCAACTACTTCACTAACCCCTCTACTCCAAATATCTGACTACATTACTTCCTCTTCTCCAACTTCGCCTTTTACCTTTCTATTCGTATCTAATCATGCCTCTCCCCCAGTTCAGCCCAGAATCTCTTTTCTTCCCCCTCTACTCCTTACCAAAAGTTACCTGTGCTTCTTGTTACTCTGTAAAATATCACCTGTAGTGCCTGTTCATGTATATTGCTCCTTGGCCATTTTGTTGTCTAATCATTTTGTTTTGAATTGCAATTGTCTGAATGCTTCGCTATTGCACAACTGTTTCTTTGTTCCTGTAATTTTTCTGATAACATGTAAAGCGCTCTGATACCTCTGGGTTTTGCCAGCACTACATGAAACCTTTCAAATAAATAAATAAACAGATGTGTGCCTCTGATTTTGACCAACTCTGGACTGATTGGAAAGCTCTCTGTTAAACCAAGTTCTGCTGATTGCATTTTCTATTCTGTGCATTTCAATCTGGATACTGTGATCATGAACCATGGGCATATAAGGAGATTATGAAAGCATGTTTATCAAGTGTTGGACCAATCCTCAATTGATGATTTGTGGTGGACAACCCAAGGCCATGCCTCTCCTGCAAAAATTCCCATTACAAACCCACCTCTTGTATTTTAATCACTGAGATTGGCTTCTGGAACCTTGCTATCTGGAAAGTGTAATGGAGTCATAAGACTGTGACTGTTGGCCTATCTTTGGGCTGATTTAACATTCAGCATAAACTTGCAACAACATAAACAGTAACAATAGTTATTCAGCACTGAAGATGGTATTCTATCTCCAGAGTTAAGCCCTCATGGAGTTTGAAACCTCAATCACCTTAATAGGAGCCATTCAATGAAAAGCATTTTTTCATTTCCAGATCAAAGCCCATGGGCACGGGCATTTGGATAATGGATCTTTTTGCGTGGGGATGCTTGACATACCATCAGTCTTCGCTATACAAACACAGTTATTCTGATGTTTATTCTAATGCCACTGGTTTAACTCTCCCGTAGCCCACAGCGTCTTTTCCAAAACTCTTTTTTGTGTTATTTTTTTCCCACCTCCATTCAGATTAGCCTGTTGGCAGCAATATCACTTTCCTGTGGTCTACGCTAGTGAGTCTTTCCAGACAAGTTTTTGCTGACCAACCACTCATCACCTTTGGCAAACTCCATTTATGTCAGACAGAGTGGCATCAACCACTTTGCTATCCTTCAATAATATAATATTTGATTTATTTTAGACGTACAGTCATCCAACTTCCAAGGTCTGGTGAGACTTTTTGGAACTGTCTTTGCATGTCTTCATATATTGCTTAAGGAGCAGTCCTAATTTCTTAATCAGTGTTTCAGCAATATGAGTATGTGTGTGGTGTTCAGACTAATGAGCTAAAGTCACATCAGTGTTCTCAACAGATAATCTTCTTATTATCACCACTTCCCTTTGTTCCTACTCTGCTCTACTCATAGGGCAATATGCCTCACTGTATTGTACCAAGTTAATTGTATGACCATGAATGACATAACTATATGTTGCCTCTTGGATGAGGTGGGTTCTGAATTTACCTGTGCTCATAGCCCTCCTGAGCATGCTGTTTCCAGAAAAGTTATGTCCAGGGGCCCTCTGAACCATTACATAAGGCTGCTTCATTCTTTCAGCAGTATTTAAGACAATGATTTTCTAGTCAGGACTTTGTGCATTTCCTCTTGGGCTAGCTCAAAAACATCTTACTGGCAATAAGGATCTGTGAAGAGGTTGTACTTAAGGCTTTGAAGACATAATGGGAAAAGTCAACTCTCTGAGTCTCTCTTCCACAGAACCCTCCGTCTCCTCTCTTTTCCTAAGAAATCACATAAAGGCACACCATAACTGATTCGCCTGGCTTCCTGCTACACTCTAGAAGAATTATCCAAACTCTCTAGCTTCCTCAATCAAGAATGTGTTTAACGCCCCCTTGATTTGCACACCCCATTACGGTTGGTTGCATTTAGGCCATAGGTAGCCAAGCTCCATATCCTCAAAATTTGCAAACTTTCAAAAAAGTCAACTCTTTTTAAAAATCTAGAGAAATATCATGCATAGGGATTCATACTTGTTTTAATTGGAAATTAATAAACAATATTTTAAATAAAATTGAAAGAATTAGACATAATGTTCAAAGATTATGCAACGAAAAATAATGTCAGGCATGGCACTGAATATCAGTTTAAATTGCAGAAATTGTGGCAAATGTCCAAGTATCAACAGAGGTGCATCAATTTTCTCTGCATCACAAAAGGCCAACACATACATTTGTGTCATTGTTTTCCAGATCATTGTTTTATCAATCAAGAATTGCACCTACAACTTATTTTGGATCAAGCTGTACTAATCTGAAAACTGTAGTCAATTAGGGCTCCAAAGTGGTTGGTGCTGCAGTGTGGGAGCGTAAGCAAAACAAGTAACATCTGGTTATAAATGTACAGCGCAGGTTACAATGACCCAGTGAGGCTGACCCTTGATGCTGTTTTGGATATAATATTGGATCCTGATAAAGATTTCCATGTTACCACAGAGTAACATTTAGGAGCTTAATTAACTCCATTTGAATAAAGACAATGTTTGTACCAAAGAGGACTTCAGAATGCTTGACCTATTTCGTGAAAGAATTCATGAATGGCTATGATGGAACTGAAAAACGGGGCCGCCCATGCGAGATTTAACAAAGGGACAAGAGCACAACTTAGTCAGAGGGATTTTCCATCATCACTAATTTGTCAGAAAATATGAAGCTCTCGTCTGACAAAAAAAAGGTCAAAATTTCTTATAAAAGAATACTTATGAAGCAAAATGGACTTGGTAGGTCATTCTTGATGCTTCAGAATTTGTCACAGAGATCTTGATCATCTTGAATTTATTTGTGGCATCCTGTCACCGGTGGTGTATATTCACAGTATTCATTTTTGCACAGCAATTAACACATATGTGTGCCACCGATCCAGCACCCTCTTCTGGTGCAGGACCTTCTCAAGCTCCCCAAAGGTAATCCATAGCAATTAAAAGGTCCAAATAGCCCCCTACTTGTAGTTGGTAAACTCTATTTCACAAGTCTTTATATCAAGTTCTAGGGTACAAATGGTAATATAGGGCATATCAAATAGTAGCTCGTCTTTTTTCTTCCAACAGTCATAAAGGAACCTTTTCATAAGGAAGGGGCTTGCCCTAAGCTTCAAGCTTGTTCTCACAAGTTTTCAAATTCCACTATTACTTTTATATTGCTTAATTTCCCAGGTAACATCCCTTCCTATACACTATACCAGTGGGTGAAGTGGGGGGATCTGAGGCGTAAGACGTGCCCATACTTTGATAATTTTAGGAAGACAGTTCCCCTACTTTGTGTGAGAAGACAACCGTCCCGGGATGGTTAATTTCGAGAGCTGAAATGCTTCTGCTGAAGTGTGAGGCAGAGAGTCTTCTGTGCCATGAAACTGAGGGACAGGCATTCATCAAAACAATCCTTCTTTTTAGGGTGTCTGCTTACCTGAGAGAAATGTAAAGGTGCACAACTGCTCAATCTGCAAATGTGAAGGATACGGGAAGCACTACTGGCTTAAATTGAAACTTCCTGATGATACTTTATTCTTTTTAAGGAGTACTGTAAGGAAACTACCAGCTAAGCTGAGAAGTGTTGGCTTTTTAAAGGCCACTCGCAGAGACAGCTCAATTGCCACAGGACTCACCGCTTTAACCAGCTGCCGTTTGCCGCTACTGGAGTAGCATTTGTCATCACCTGAAGCCCCGCAGCGCGACTGGGAGAGGGAGCCGCAGAGGAGGACGAGGCGCCGGCCCCAGGACTGCGAGGACCAGCATTCACCATCTACAGCTGGTCCTCTTCCTGCGTGAGCCGCGCCCCCTTCCAGTGCCCCGCCCCCAACGAAGCGCAATAACTTCTCGCGGCACCCGCTGCGCGGGTGCCACTCGCAGAGACAGCTCAATTGCCACAGGACTCACCGGTTTAACCAGCTGCCGTTTGCCGCTACTGGAGTAGCATTTGTCATCACCTGAAGCCCCGCAGCGCGACTGGGAGAGGGAGCCGCAGAGGAGGACGAGGCGCCGGCCCCAGGACTGCGAGGACCAGCATTCACCATCTACAGCTGGTCCTCTTCCTGCGTGAGCCGCGCCCCCTTCCAGTGCCCCGCCCCCAACGAAGCGCAATAACTTCTCGCGGCACCCGCTGCGCGGGTGCCACTCGCAGAGACAGCTCAATTGCCACAGGACTCACCGCTTTAACCAGCTGCCGTTTGCCGCTACTGGAGTAGCATTTGTCATCACCTGAAGCCCCGCAGCGCGACTGGGAGAGGGAGCCGCAGAGGAGGACGAGGCGCCGGCCCCAGGACTGCGAGGACCAGCATTCACCATCTACAGCTGGTCCTCTTCCTGCGTGAGCCGCGCCCCCTTCCAGTGCCCCGCCCCCAACGAAGCGCAATAACTTCTCGCGGCACCCGGTGCGCGGGTGCCACTCGCAGAGACAGCTCAATTGCCACAGGACTCACCGCTTTAACCAGCTGCCGTTTGCCGCTACTGGAGTAGCATTTGTCATCACCTGAAGCCCCGCAGCGCGACTGGGAGAGGGAGCCGCAGAGGAGGACGAGGCGCCGGCCCCAGGACTGCGAGGACCAGCATTCACCATCTACAGCTGGTCCTCTTCCTGCGTGAGCCGCGCCCCCTTCCAGTGCCCCGCCCCCAACGAAGCGCAATAACTTCTCGCGGCACCCGCTGCGCGGGTGCCACTCGCAGAGACAGCTCAATTGCCACAGGACTCACCGGTTTAACCAGCTGCCGTTTGCCGCTACTGGAGTAGCATTTGTCATCACCTGAAGCCCCGCAGCGCGACTGGGAGAGGGAGCCGCAGAGGAGGACGAGGCGCCGGCCCCAGGACTGCGAGGACCAGCATTCACCATCTACAGCTGGTCCTCTTCCTGCGTGAGCCGCGCCCCCTTCCAGTGCCCCGCCCCCAACGAAGCGCAATAACTTCTCGCGGCACCCGCTGCGCGGGTGCCACTCGCAGAGACAGCTCAATTGCCACAGGACTCACCGCTTTAACCAGCTGCCGTTTGCCGCTACTGGAGTAGCATTTGTCATCACCTGAAGCCCCGCAGCGCGACTGGGAGAGGGAGCCGCAGAGGAGGACGAGGCGCCGGCCCCAGGACTGCGAGGACCAGCATTCACCATCTACAGCTGGTCCTCTTCCTGCGTGAGCCGCGCCCCCTTCCAGTGCCCCGCCCCCAACGAAGCGCAATAACTTCTCGCGGCACCCGCTGCGCGGGTGCCACTCGCAGAGACAGCTCAATTGCCACAGGACTCACCGCTTTAACCAGCTGCCGTTTGCCGCTACTGGAGTAGCATTTGTCATCACCTGAAGCCCCGCAGCGCGACTGGGAGAGGGAGCCGCAGAGGAGGACGAGGCGCCGGCCCCAGGACTGCGAGGACCAGCATTCACCATCTACAGCTGGTCCTCTTCCTGCGTGAGCCGCGCCCCCTTCCAGTGCCCCGCCCCCAACGAAGCTCAATAACTTCTCGCGGCACCCGCTGCGCGGGTGCCACTCGCAGAGACAGCTCAATTGCCACAGGACTCACCGCTTTAACCAGCTGCCGTTTGCCGCTACTGGAGTAGCATTTGTCATCACCTGAAGCCCCGCAGCGCGACTGGGAGAGGGAGCCGCAGAGGAGGACGAGGCGCCGGCCCCAGGACTGCGAGGACCAGCATTCACCATCTACAGCTGGTCCTCTTCCTGCGTGAGCCGCGCCCCCTTCCAGTGCCCCGCCCCCAACGAAGCGCAATAACTTCTCGCGGCACCCGCTGCGCGGGTGCCACTCGCAGAGACAGCTCAATTGCCACAGGACTCACCGCTTTAACCAGCTGCCGTTTGCCGCTACTGGAGTAGCATTTGTCATCACCTGAAGCCCCGCAGCGCGACTGGGAGAGGGAGCCGCAGAGGAGGACGAGGCGCCGGCCCCAGGACTGCGAGGACCAGCATTCACCATCTACAGCTGGTCCTCTTCCTGCGTGAGCCGCGCCCCCTTCCAGTGCCCCGCCCCCAACGAAGCGCAATAACTTCTCGCGGCACCCGCTGCGCGGGTGCCACTCGCAGAGACAGCTCAATTGCCACAGGACTCACCGCTTTAACCAGCTGCCGTTTGCCGCTACTGGAGTAGCATTTGTCATCACCTGAAGCCCCGCAGCGCGACTGGGAGAGGGAGCCGCAGAGGAGGACGAGGCGCCGGCCCCAGGACTGCGAGGACCAGCATTCACCATCTACAGCTGGTCCTCTTCCTGCGTGAGCCGCGCCCCCTTCCAGTGCCCCGCCCCCAACGAAGCGCAATAACTTCTCGCGGCACCCGCTGCGCGGGTGCCACTCGCAGAGACAGCTCAATTGCCACAGGACTCACCGCTTTAACCAGCTGCCGTTTGCCGCTACTGGAGTAGCATTTGTCATCACCTGAAGCCCCGCAGCGCGACTGGGAGAGGGAGCCGCAGAGGAGGACGAGGCGCCGGCCCCAGGACTGCGAGGACCAGCATTCACCATCTACAGCTGGTCCTCTTCCTGCGTGAGCCGCGCCCCCTTCCAGTGCCCCGCCCCCAACGAAGCGCAATAACTTCTCGCGGCACCCGCTGCGCGGGTGCCACTCGCAGAGACAGCTCAATTGCCACAGGACTCACCGCTTTAACCAGCTGCCGTTTGCCGCTACTGGAGTAGCATTTGTCATCACCTGAAGCCCCGCAGCGCGACTGGGAGAGGGAGCCGCAGAGGAGGACGAGGCGCCGGCCCCAGGACTGCGAGGACCAGCATTCACCATCTACAGCTGGTCCTCTTCCTGCGTGAGCCGCGCCCCCTTCCAGTGCCCCGCCCCCAACGAAGCGCAATAACTTCTCGCGGCACCCGCTGCGCGGGTGCCACTCGCAGAGACAGCTCAATTGCCACAGGACTCACCGCTTTAACCAGCTGCCATTTGCCGCTACTGGAGTAGCATTTGTCATCACCTGAAGCCCCGCAGCGCGACTGGGAGAGGGAGCCGCAGAGGAGGACGAGGCGCCGGCCCCAGGACTGCGAGGACCAGCATTCACCATCTACAGCTGGTCCTCTTCCTGCGTGAGCCGCGCCCCCTTCCAGTGCCCCGCCCCCAACGAAGCGCAATAACTTCTCGCGGCACCCGCTGCGCGGGTGCCACTCGCAGAGACAGCTCAATTGCCACAGGACTCACCGCTTTAACCAGCTGCCGTTTGCCGCTACTGGAGTAGCATTTGTCATCACCTGAAGCCCCGCAGCGCGACTGGGAGAGGGAGCCGCAGAGGAGGACGAGGCGCCGGCCCCAGGACTGCGAGGACCAGCATTCACCATCTACAGCTGGTCCTCTTCCTGCGTGAGCCGCGCCCCCTTCCAGTGCCCCGCCCCCAACGAAGCGCAATAACTTCTCGCGGCACCGGCTGCGCGGGTGCCACTCGCAGAGACAGCTCAATTGCCACAGGACTCACCGCTTTAACCAGCTGCCGTTTGCCGCTACTGGAGTAGCATTTGTCATCACCTGAAGCCCCGCAGCGCGACTGGGAGAGGGAGCCGCAGAGGAGGACGAGGCGCCGGCCCCAGGACTGCGAGGACCAGCATTCACCATCTACAGCTGGTCCTCTTCCTGCGTGAGCCGCGCCCCCTTCCAGTGCCCCGCCCCCAACAAAGCGCAATAACTTCTCGCGGCACCCGCTGCGCGGGTGCCACTCGCAGAGACAGCTCAATTGCCACAGGACTCACCGCTTTAACCAGCTGCCGTTTGCCGCTACTGGAGTAGCATTTGTCATCACCTGAAGCCCCGCAGCGCGACTGGGAGAGGGAGCCGCAGAGGAGGACGAGGCGCCGGCCCCAGGACTGCGAGGACCAGCATTCACCATCTACAGCTGGTCCTCTTCCTGCGTGAGCCGCGCCCCCTTCCAGTGCCCCGCCCCCAACGAAGCGCAATAACTTCTCGCGGCACCCGCTGCGCGGGTGCCACTCGCAGAGACAGCTCAATTGCCACAGGACTCACCGCTTTAACCAGCTGCCGTTTGCCGCTACTGGAGTAGCATTTGTCATCACCTGAAGCCCCGCAGCGCGACTGGGAGAGGGAGCCGCAGAGGAGGACGAGGCGCCGGCCCCAGGACTGCGAGGACCAGCATTCACCATCTACAGCTGGTCCTCTTCCTGCGTGAGCCGCGCCCCCTTCCAGTGCCCCGCCCCCAACGAAGCGCAATAACTTCTCGCGACACCCGCTGCGCGGGACGCGCGCGGGACGCAGCCCGGGGCGAAGCCCGGGCCAAGGGCGGGCCCGTTGTTGCCCGTTAGTGCCCGATAGAGACCGGACCGGGCCATCCCTCTTATATCGACGACCCGGTAACAAACATCATGCCTCCCAAAACCAGAAGCACCTCTAAATCCAAATCGAAGTCTAAACACGCGCAGGAGGTAGCACAGGTAACAGGCCCCATTGACCTGTTTATATCGCGGGTAAATGAAACAATAAACCAAAGCATAGCCCTAATGGAAAAGAGGGTCTCATTGGACCTCATGAGCGCAAATGCCAAGCGCTCATCACTTGGCGCTATAGCGAATGCGGCTTCTCCAATCAATTTGACCTCCCAAAACAGTTCACTCCCAGTGCTCCCTCTAACCACAGAATTCAACACTGTTCCCTCAGTAGTCGACTTGTCAGTTACTCACTCCGAGTTGGAATCCTCATCATTATCATCAGAAGATTTGGAAGCAACTCCAGACCTAGCTGGCTGTCAAACGCAAGGAGACATCCTAACTCAAGACAACCTACCCCAGCACGACGTAAGGGAAAGGGCAACACCAGAAACCCGATTACCACGTAGTGAAAATACACAAAACTCACCTGTAATTAACTCAAACTCCCCATGCTCTAACAGCATACTACATATTCCTGACTGCACCCTCCCGCACAAGCCAATATCCAATATTAACAACCAAATTGAGCAATGTAGGACCTGTAGTATTACAACTCAAGTGTTAACTACCACCAAAGACTTACTTTACCAATATCTGAAACCCATCCAGCTGAGCATCAGAAACCTTGAGGCGCAATTAACGATAATATCAGCTACTCTCCTAGATACAAATACCAGGATAGACGTAAAGGGACAGCGAAGCACTACACACCCACCAAAAAAGCAAAACCAGAAACAAAATCAGAAAGTAGCTAATCCTACAAATACAGCACGTACAGTACAAACGAATCCCAATACATCGATAAACACATCCAAACCAATAACAAATGTATCCCATCCCCAGCAGGAGAAACCAATACAACAGAAGCCATTACAACAAAACAAAAGTCAACAGATAGATACTAGAAGTAAGGCTGAGACACAAATCTCATGCCCGGCACAAAATTTAGATTCTAGCAGAATTCCTCAGGAGAAACCTGGCTCTCAGCCCACGAACTCCCTACCCCCCCAAAAAACACCCAAGATCACATCGCAAACCTCCCCGAAAAAACATCCTGCAGTCAGACGCCCTGCCCATCTGCCCCCTGAAGCTACTCCCTACACAATAGTTTTAACAGGAGTACCCGAGTTAGTAGATGACACCCCAGAAACTGCATGGTCAATTAAAAACAAGGCCATGCAGTGGCTTAGCATAAATAGACCTCTTGAATCCCATCTATCAGGAGGAATCATATCAGCACGTAGGGTAGCCTGGATAGGCAAAACCAAGAAATCAATCCGCGGTGATTGTATTATAGTAACATGCAAAGATCCCGCAACGGTTGATTATATATGTGCCTGGCCACAACTCGAGAAAAAAGGAGGAGTAGATGCCTGCCACCTTTCTCTGTTTTACCCCCCAATGAAACAACAAATCAACCCCCCTCCCTGGGAATGGCACCATCTTCCCAAACCCCGACGAAATCAAGATCCATGGCGTCAAACACCGTGGAATCGGCGGGACCTCCCATGTGAGTACCTAGACAGGGGAGGACCTAGAGAACGGTATGTTGATACCCAAGCTCCATATTGGCAGGATAGACCATATCCCGCATATGAAGGTTGGCAGGGCTTCCCAACCCACAACCGCTATGAGTGTCTTGATATGATCGATTGACCATCCACGGTAGATCTGAATCAACCCATAGCTGTTTTTCATTATTTAGCTGATGTTCCTTACCCCCTAGCCCCTGACAAGCACCAGAAAAACTCACCCGAACAGCCCGAACTAGCAGAGTCCTCCATGACTCAACAAAATAACCTCTTAACCCCCTGTCCCTCTGAGATCTCGGCTATGAGCGCAAGACCACTCACTGAGCAATCTGTAACCACTGAAGTCACAACCAGCGGCAAAACCACTCTCGCCATCTCGACAACTAATGAGGCCACCGCCGTAGGTATAGCTTTTTGGAACGTCGCAGGCTTAGCCAGCAAAATAACATGCCCCCAATGGCTGGAAATAGCACGATGCCATCAAATCTTGTGCTTACAAGAGACCTGGCGTTTATCCCCCCTCCACCTACCGGGATACAAGACATTTTTCACCAAAGCGACGCCAAGTACAATGGGAAGACCCAAAGGTGGTCTTACGACCTACTTCTCTAACACTCTAGCATCCACGGTAAAACTAATAAAAGAAACATCTGCCTTCCAGGTCATTCAAATCACACATCACACCACCGTATCAAGGAATATTTACATACTCATTAACTACTATAATAACACAGGCATCCAGGACTGCTGCATAAACCTGGATGAAATGGTGGATTATATATCCACACTGCAAAATTCAAATCCAAGTGCAACAATAAAATTTATTTGGGGAGGCGATTTCAACCACCCAATATGTCCAAATCATAAAACCGGAACCTGTGGCCTACTATCTGTATCCGGCAACCCGGTCCCTCACTTTGCACATTCACAAAGTGGAAACAAGCTGAACGAAATCATATTTACCCTGGATCTAGACTTTGTAAATGAGCTAGTGGACCCGGTACAGGAATTTCAACCCACCTTCCATGGGAGAGGTTGCGCATCCACCATCGATTTCATCCTAGCCTCTAATACGTGTAAGAATACGTTAACAAATTACAAAGTAGGGTCCAGCCCGATCAGCGACCACTATCCCCTAAGCGTGGAGATCACAATGTGGAAAGCAGGTCCTCCCATAACGAGAACTAGCTCTCTCGACCAGCAAACAATAACATTAAAGAAAAGGAACGGCTTTGTTATTAAATGGGCTAAAATTGACCCTGAGACGACTACGCAAAGGATACTTGAAAAAACGCTCCCCTGGCAAAGGGACTGTCTGTCCGCAGAAGCTTCTCCTGAACTAATCATCGCCTCCTTTCACAACATACAAGGGGCTATAAGAGACGAACTAGTCAAATTCAGGACAAACAAACCAACATCCCAAACCAACAGATGGTTTAACTCGGACTGTACAAAAGCCCTTTCAGCTTTAAAAGAAGCTCTTCGGCAGAAACCAAGAGACGCCCAACTAATCTCATCCCGGAGGAAACTGTATAATGAGACAAGGAAAGATCGAAGGCGTCAGATCAAGAGAGATCTTTGGTGCCAATTACACGAGAGCGCATTAAAAAAAGATAGCACCACTTTTTGGCAGACCATTAGATCACCCTTCTTGGAAAATGACACCGATCCAAACCACCTCGACGTTGCAGTAACAGAAAATGAATGGGTCCTTCACTTCACAAAAATTTTCGGCTCGGCATCCGACATACCCCAAACAGAACGTGAGGCCGAGGCAGAAACCCATTTTCTTCCAATTAACTTACGCTTTACAGTGACCGAGGTCAGGAAAGCAATACAAGCGTCAAAAACTGGCAAGGCTCCCGGCCCAGACGGGGTACCCATGGACTTGTTCTTGCACAACAGTGACTACTGGTCATTAATAATAACCCGGGTAATGACCGCAGTCGCCCAAGTCGGTCTCCTTCCCTCATGGTCCTCATCCACTCTTTTGCCAATATTTAAGAAAGGGGACCGAAACGACCCTGCGTGCTACCGGCCGATCTCCCTTCTGGATTCTACGGGTAAAATTGCAGGTCGACTACTTCTGGACCGCTTACAAACTTGGGCCAAGGCAAACAACATCTTCACCGATCTGCAATACGGCTTCCAGAAGGGACTCGGCACGGTGGAGCAAGCCCTAAACCTGACGCTTCTTGCTGGGAAGTACGCCCACGCAAAAGAAGGGAAGATCTATCTAGTCTACGTAGACTTGAGCGCGGCTTTTGACTGTGTTCAGCACTCCAAATTGTGGGAAATCATGTCAAAACTCGGAGTAGATCCAGAGATATTGGCCTTTCTCAGGGGCCTATACACCAACGCAGAAGGGCGAGTGCGTTACGGCATTGGCGGCGACATATCACGCCCTTTCAAAATCACGCGAGGAGTAAGGCAGGGGTGCGTATTGGCCCCCTTCCTATTCAATCTATACACCAACGGGATTGAAGAAGCAATGTTGGCAGGGAGCCAGGACCTCCCGCAAATAGCTCGCCGCCCCATACCCATCCTACTCTACGCCGACGACTCGGTCATCCTGGCCCGAACAGCCAACCAACTACAACGACAGCTGGACAAATATGTGATGTTCATGGACTCATTGGGACTAAGAGTAAATACAAAGAAAACATTTACAATGTCCATAGGATCCAAACCAGGGAACTCAAAATCTATATACATAAACAACATTAAGCTGGAAAAAACGTCAGTATATCCATATTTGGGCATACTTGTTGACGACTCAATGACCTGGCGAAAAGCCATAGAAGCCAGAAATCTTAATTTTCGTCGAGCAACATCCGCTCTTTGCGCTTTCTCCAGAAAACTAGGCAAACCTGCTCCGTCAGAACTCATAACCCTATACTATGCAAAATGCCACAGTGTGGCGAGCTACGGAGCAGGCATCTGGGGTTATGGGTGCATCAAGCAACTACAGGCTACGGAGAATGCCTTTATCAAATATGTACTGGCCCTCCCCCAAAGCTCCCCGATATTAGCATCTCATCGAGAGCTTGGGATGGAACTCGTGACAGACACCATACGCTGCCAACCTCTCATCCTATGGCATCGCATATGGTGCAACCCAGAAAGCCATGTATCACGTGCCCTCATCACAGACTGTCTTAGCCTAGCTCACTGGAGAAAAATCCCCTGGCTCAATTATGTTTTTAAATTTTTCCAAGATCTCAACCGTGAGCAATACTTTTCTGACCCAGCTTCGATTGAAGATATATCCAAGAAGCAGCTGAAAGAACTGTGTATAGGCCACCTGAGAGAACTTCGGAATCAAGTGGAGATAGTGAAAACACAAAATGAAAAAATCTCCAAACTGCAACCAGGGAAACTGATACAGCCTTACCTCACGTTCTTTCTCTCGAATCATGAAAAGTTCTTATTGACCAGACTCCGGTTTGACCTCTTTTTTCGCCTGGTCTCATTTCCAGAACAGAATAACTGGTCACGGATCATGATTTGTTGTCCCTGTGATGGGGTCTCCAAGCAGTCAACGGTCCATGTCACACTATTCTGCAAATACTACAGTGTGGCCAGGAAAAAATGGATCCTTCCTCTTCTACGCCTAAGTGGCCATAGAAACACATATCCAGCGCTTGCTTATCTACAGTCACCGGCAAACCCGCACGAAGCCAAAATGATAGCGACCTTTTTAAAAACAGTAACAAGAATCCGACAGAACATTGTTTTATAAGATGTAAAAATGCAAACCTCAGTACAAAAATGATGGTTCTTTTTTAAATGTACTTTTTATGATTATGTAAATTTTTTATAATCGAATAAAAGTTTATGACTAAGTCAGTTATATTTTAGAAACAGTTTTTATCTTAAAAAGGTTGTGCATTTTGTGGCAGCCTATCTTATACCGTGTGTAATGAAAGTTTAAAATAATGATTTACATGTTCGCAATACTTTCTGTAAGAAACTGGGACCTTGAATCACTAACAATACACAAGTCACTATTCTCCACTGTACCAATCAATTATGTTGGTGCTCATCTGCAGTGCATTATCTAATAGAGGTATCATACCTCACAATAGTGCAAATAGCACCGATTAACATAACATGCATTTAATTTTCATTTAATATGTGCATTATTTTAGATGCCGTTTAAAAAAAAAAAGAAAACTTTATTAGGCCAATCCCAGCCATAAAGGTTTGCAGAAAAACACATAAATAAATACTTTTAACATATGTGTAGTTACCTGAAGATGAAAGACTGAAAGGAGTTACAGAATATTTTGTTTTGTAGCAAAACCTTTGAGCACGCCCCGTGCTCATTCATCCTGCTGCCCTGCGTGCACCATTACAATTCCTTTGCCTTTTTTTAATACACTTCAAACACTGCACTAGACTTCTCAGTAGTATGTGTGACCTACTTTGGGAGAGTTACTGTCTTGCAGCAAATATGAACAATTGACGGAATTTCAGCAAGTGACATTAGAGACTCTCCTGACCTCAAGCCCCACCCCTAAGAAACAAAACTCTCAAATTCTCCCTTGACCACTCCATGGAGTGAAGTCACGAGGGCTAATAAAGTCCACAAGTTGAACACACATATTGGAAAGCAACACGTTGCACTACCATTGTAGGGTAATGTGCTCTTATCTCTTATCCTACAATTCCTGTCTGTTGTGAAGTAATGTCCTATTACTTACCTGTAATGTTCATTACTCCAGGTCCTGTTGTCCTCGTCACCTTCATACTTAACAAGATTAACAGAAAAAAGAAAAGAAGGAATGCTGGTACCACCCGTCCCACTGTGAGTGCATAACCCTACTCTACCCAGCATTCTTATTGAACCACCAAGCATCAGATCAATCAATCAATCAATCAAGAAATTTGTATAGCGCGCTACTCACCCGGAGGGTCTCAAGGCGCTGGGGGAGAGGGGTCCGCTACTGCTCAAACGGCCAGGTCTTGAGTTGCTTCCTGAAGGCGAGGTGGTCTTGGATCGTACGGAGGTGGATGGGGAGGGAGTTCCAAGTCTTGGCTGCCAGGTAGGAGAAGGATCTTCCTCCCATGGTGGCTCTTTGAATGCGTGGGATGGTGGCGAGGGCGTGGCTGGTCGATCGTAGCTGGCAGGTGGGAGTGTAGAAGGTCAGGCGGTTGTTGAGGTACCTGGGGCCCAGGTCGTGGAGGGCCTTGTGTGCGTGGGTGAGGAGTCGGAACGTGATTCTCTTGCTGACGGGGAGCCAGTGCAGGTCTCTCAGGTGTCCGGAGATGTGGCTGTGTCGGGGGAAGTCCAGGATGAGTGGTGCGGAGGCGTTCTGGATGCGTTGGAGTCTGTTCTGCAGTATGGCTGTGGTTCCGGTGTAGAGGGTGTTTCCGTAGAGGGCTGGCAAGTCCGGGAGGGAGGGATGCTATGAAGGGGACGAGGACAACGGGGCCCGGAGTAATGAAGATTACTGGTAAGTAATAGGACATTACCCCCAGGTCCCTCCTTTCCTCGTCCCCTTCATACTTAACAAGTGAGAATTCCCAAGCAGCAACGGGCCATCATCCCTCAACAAACCACCAGGACACAGAATAAAAAGCAAAGCCAGTGATTTATTGAAAAACAGAGCAGAAAGAAAGGGGAATCAGGAGCACACAGCCTGAAGCACCCCCAGACCAAAGTTAGCATCATCCCCCAGAACATTCTGAATACGCTAATGCTTAACAAAGGTATTAGCAGAAGCCCAAGTGGCTGCCCTACAAATCTCAGACAGGTGTCGCCACCCCACGAGCAGAAGCCCCTGAACCCCAGCCAGAGGAGGCGAGCCAACAAGGGAGTGGGCCAACATGATAACTTGTTTCAGCCAGCGACCAATGGAGGAAGAGGAGGCCCTGCACCCGAGAGGAAACTCCAATAGAAACAAATAGGGAGTCAGACTGCCTAAAAGGACGAGTATGGTCCACATAAATCTGCGAGGCCCGGCAAACATCCATCAAAGCCCAAAGAATATCACCCCCTTCCACCTGCTCCGTATACAAAGCAGGCAAGACCAGTTCCTAGGAGCGATGGAACTGAGAAGGTACTTTGGGAACAAAGGACGAATCCAAATGTAGAACCACTTCATAGTCCAAAAAGGACAGAAAAGGCTCCTGAGCCATCAAAGCGCCTAAATCCCCAAGGCGCCTAGCCAAAGTAATCCCACCCAAAAACAACTTTGAAAGTAACAAATTTCAGATCAACATCCTCAAAAGGAAAAACTGTGCAGCAAACGATAAATCAGAGAGTTTACATCAGACAAATTCCCCCAAGGGGAACAGAAAGACTAAATAGCAGTCCACTGTGCTGGCAAAGTGGAGACAGGCAACCCCTTCACAACTCCCACCCCCCGAGAAATTGAAGGACATCAGGCAAGGGACAAACCAGAGGAGACAATGTCAGGCCTAGACACCGACACTCGAAGTTACCTTAATGACATCTGTAGGACTTGAGAGTAGACAGCTTCCTGGACTGCTGAATTGTCAAAGCTAAATGCTCAGGGAGACCCTGATTGCTCCACTCCTGCCTCTCAACCTCCAGACCGACAGACAAAACCGCTGGAGGGACAACATGGGAGAGGACCGCAAGGGAGAGGGAGGGAACTGGAAGAACCAAGGACCCTGAACAGCCGATAACCGCAGAGTGGGAAACCAGGACCTGAGGTTCTAGAAGTCCACCACCCCCTCCCAATCCTCCACCACCAGGCGAGACAGAAACCAAGAGATCAGAGCAACGGGAGGAAAGGCATACAGCAGCCAAGATGGCCAAGGAATGGTCAGAGCATCCGTCCCCAAGACCCTGCCTGAAGGACCCGGGAGCAGAACAAGGGAAGCAGAGCATTGAGCCGGGAAGCAAAGAGGTTGAGATAAGGAAGACCAAACCTCACACACACCAGACGAAAGGCCACTGGAGTCAAGGCCAACTCTTGGGAGGTGGGGAAATTCTGACTGAGGCCATCTGCCACCCCATTGTCCACTCCCCGGATATGAACAGCCGTCAAAGACAAGAGGTGACCCTCCGCCCAGCAAAACAACAGGGACACCACAGCATTCAGGGACTTGGACCTGATACCCCCCTGGTGATTCAGGTGACCACCGTCACATGTTGTCTGAATGAACCAGCACATTGCAGTACAACAACCGATCCGGGAACCCCATGACCACCTGGCACACTGCAGACAACTTGCGCCAACTCGGGGACCGCCGACCCTCCAGAAGGGACCAACGACCCTGAATGGGGTCTGACCTCAACATCACCCCCCACCCAACTGCACTGGCATCCGTCATGAGAACAACCGGAGGGGAGGGCTGCAGAGTCAGACCCTTAGGAAGATTGTCCAACACGTCCACCAGTGCAGAGAAGGGAGGATCAAGAGGGACACCGGAACCAGGAGGGACAAATTGCGAGTCAACGGATCCCACCGAGACAACAGGAACGACTAAAGAGGCCACAGATGCAACCATGCCCAAGGCACCGTGAACACCCTAGCTGCCATCAGACCCAGAAGCCGCAACCTGAGATGGACCAGAAAGGAACAACCCTCCTGAAAACGACGAGCAAGGGACCACAAGGTCACCGCTCGAGACACAGACAGGAAAACCCGATTCAGATCGGTGTGGAAACGAGCCCCTGTGAACGTCAAATTCTTCAAGGGCACCAGCTGACACTTGGAGAGATTCAACAGAAACCCATGAGCCCCCAATGCCAAACACACCAACTCCTGATCCCGCAACAACAGATCCCTGTAAGGAGCATGAAGGAGCCAATCGTTCAATTAAGGATAAATCAGGACACCCTGAAGATGAAATGAAGCCACCAACAGCGCAACCACCTTGGTGAACACCCTGGGGACCAACCTCAGGCCGAATGGCAGTACTTGAAACTGATAATGCTACCCCTGAAGACAAACCTCAGGAACCGACAAGAAAGGGGGTGAACAGGGACATGATAATAGGCGTCCTGAAGATGCAGGTTGCACATGAAATGACCCGGGAGAACCAGGGTAATCAGCCATTGGAGAGTCTCCATCTTGAACTGCAGATGTAACACACACTTGTTCAGGGCCTTCAAATCCAGGACAAGACGGACCCCCCCTGTCAACTTGGGCACCAGGAAAATAATGGAATAAAACCCCCTTCCCGTCTCCAAAGGAGGGACCTGCTGCAACGCCTCCTTCTCTAGCCGAGCCTGGATCCCCTGACACAGCTCCGATCTCTTGGTCGGACAAGGCGGCCAGGTAGTCGGACGGACCCCAGAGTCCCTAGGAGGCTCCCAAACTTCGATGAGGTACCCCAGTCTCACAATGCCCAGAACCCACATAGCTGGACAGGAGCACATCCAAGCTGGAAGAACTGAAGCCTGCCTCCAACCAAGAATCTGGCATCAGCCACCATATAATCAGGAACAAGGATTCGCAGGAGAGACTTTGCCTTCTTGTCTAGACCTTTACCATAAGCAAACCATCTACGACCATGAGAAAACTGCCTGCGAGTGGGGGTATGAAAGTAGGACTTGGGCTTAGAAGAAACCGCCACTGAAGATGATTACTTGAACGAGGATTAATGCTTCTTCCCCTTACAAAGACTTTATAGTTTGCCCTCCACCCCCCCCAAACATCATGGTACCCTGAAAGCGCAACCGAATGGCAAAGGGCTGCTGGGCGGAATCTGTTTTCAGGTCCTTCAGAATCAAATTGCATTAAGTCACCACACAAGCCCCTCCAGAGAGGACCAATGCTCTCACCACATTGAAGAAAACAGTAGCCACAAACTCTACCTGCCTCTCAATATGTTCCGAAGTCCCAAACAGTCAGTAAAATCATCCATAGATTCATAAAGATTTCTTGAGAGAAGTGACTTATTCACATAAGTCCCATAAATGCCCGAAACCACTGTGCAGTACTTACGAGCCGGCCGGCAAACACTCCGCGTCACCGCCACTAGCCGCAGGGTAACTGAATGCCTGACTTCCTTTCCCAGACACCAGAAAGTCAGAAAAAGCCCGGAAGGAAGCACCATAGATTTTAAAGAGCTGCTGTAAAACACCCTAAACAAGCAGGAACCGCTGCACCTTTGTCATGCCCAGAAACCCGGGAGGAGCAGGGAAGACCCCAAAGTCCAGCAGGAAAAGACATCGAGGGAGCACAAACCAGAAGACTTGACCCACCATAATCGAGAAGCAAACATGACACCCCCCGAGCCCGGCTGTGAGGGAGTCAATGAAGAACAGCCACTCACCCGCTGCGCTCCAGGCTCCTGAGTGATCTTCATACTATAGGTAGAAGGAAAAAAGAACAGGAGGAATGCTGGGTAGAGTACGGTTATGTACTCCCAGTGGGAGGGGTGATACCAGCATTCCTTCTTTTCTCTTTTCTGTTAGTGAGATAGATTATCTCACTTGTTAAGTATGAAGGGGACACGGACAGGAGGGACCTGGGGGTATTGCTTTGTGATGAAAGCAGTAACAGATGTTCTGCTAGGGTCACTTCCATTTGTATATTGATTTAAAGTCCAGGAGTGCGAATGCCTTATTAATTCACTGTGGAGGGCACAGACATATATGTTTATTTCTTCAAAACTACTAACAGAAAAATATGCACCAAAATCTACTACATATTTTGGACATTTCAGGCCAAGTTAAGTGCATAGGGACATTTATGTGCTAGTCTAGATCGGGATTTAAAGCAACTTTTCCTGCCTGAGACATCAACCAGTGGCAGTGGTGCTGACTCTAAGCAGCATTGAATTTATATTGCAAAAGGAGTTCACTGTGAGCAAATGCATTCTTCTCTGCAGTGCTGTAAGTAACGGAATGCAGAAGAGCATGGAGGATGGCACTTCCACTGTTGCTTCCAGTAGACGAGTTATTCATAATTTAACTTTCTTCAATGATTGGCCAGTTCAGCAGCACAGGCTGCTCTACAGAGAAAAGGGAACATAATTTTAATAGATTCATGTGTCTGAGGCTTATTAGGCAGAACTAAAAACGACCATAGGCCTAATTCACAAAGGTAAACTGACATTTTTGTGTACGCTTGCTAATATTTTGGATTCACAAACTATGAGTTTTATTTTACTAATAGTAATTGTATTGCTAATGGAGACTCCACACTCATGACAGAGATTCTGAACATTAAAGGATAGGCCTGTGTTATCTTTTTAAGTGAGGAGTTCTCCATCCTGATTGCAGAGTCTCCACGATTGTAACTATTCGAAAAATTAAACTCGTAGTTTGTGAATACCCCAAAAAATACACTTATAGCAAGTGTAAGTTTACCTTTGTGAACCAGGCCCCTTTCTTGTGAACATATAGTAAAGTTGAATAAAAGTGTAAGTTTACCTTTGTGAATCAAGACCATGTCCGAAATACAATAAAAGTGGATAAATACCCTAGGCACGTGGCATTCCTCGCAACTTTGCAAAACGAAACAATTCCAAACATTGTATGTCCCATATTCATGCTAAGCAGCAGATTATGGCTTTCAAACACTTATGAATTAAATAAGTAACATTGAGGTTCCCTGGTATTGGCATTTAGATAACAGAATACAGCAGGGAATGTGTGGAGGGTAAATATATTCTATTAGCCTCAGAGATTACATTGATATATTTTAAGGTAATAAACTCATGCCTCGCTGTTATGAATTATACCACTTTAAATATACAGGATTTTACCCAATTCGTCTCGAGTCAAGAGGTGATAAACATATGTTGCATGTTATTGATTATTGCAATCCAATGATTTTAGTTTCAGAAATCCTTGATAAACACTCTCTGTTTCCAGTATTTTTATGCATCATGTATAGTAAATCTATATTTTACTGTTTTCTTTTCAATCTTTAAGTATACCATCCTTTCTGTTACTATATTGTTCACCTACTTTCTATTTCAAAACTAAAACGGAATGCATTAACTTACCTAACTGAATGCACTGGAAATTCTCCACATTGTATGTCTATATATTTTTTTTCTTCTTAATTAGATTTTTTCAAATTGTGCGAACCTTTCAAGCATGACCGATAGAGCGCCACACTAACCGATTAAAGCAGGCATAATCAGCACTGCATGCACAAAGAGCAAACACAAACAATAAAAGCTCCAGGAAACATTAAACCCGCTGAGACGCTGAATTTACAGGTGTACTAATAACAAGAACATTGTTCAGCAGAAAAATATACTAGCAGATTAAGCATATGCAGGTCATAGCCTAGTTTAAAAATAAATGTTTCCGACCGTTAACCGCAGTAATGTCTTGAAGTAATGGGATTTCACAAATCATGTGCCTCTCCAGAATATGGCTCTGAAGAGGTTTTAGATTAAAAAAATAAGGGATTGAAAGATACTTGTTCCAAGTTTGCCTAAGCCCACTAGCAAGTGCCATATTTTGGCCTATGTGTTCAGATGTACTAGACTCAGCAAGTTTTTGAATTAGACACTTCAAGCTAAATAGAAAGTGAGGCACAGCTAATATTAGGTCATGAAAATCGGTATACTCCTGCCTGTCTTCCTTCCGACCACAAAGCCCCTCGAGATAAAAAAAGTGAAACCCTGCAGAAAAACAAAAGGAATGTCGGGAGGCAAACCAAACAGTCATTCCCACTAACTGGACGCGAATGAATGTGGGCCATTGGTATAGGCATTCGTTTTCACCTATGTGATTACTAATAAGCTGTCTTTTGTTGTGAATTGTAGCTTGCTGAGAAGTTGTATAATATAGGTTACAGAACGTCTGTTAAAGTGCTATGGCTTGTTTCTGTACAAAAAGACAGTATATTGTGCTGTTACCAGTGGTATAGTACAGGTAAGTAATAGCAACATTTAAAAAAAATTAAATAATAGAATTAAAGACTGTAATAGCAATATTAGGTGTATGAAAACGTTCTGAAAACGTTTGGTCCCGGTGTCACTGCACCTGCTGCACCTTTCAAATCATGCCCCTAGAGCCTGCTTAGTAGTAAGATATAGCAATATTTTGTGTTTAGGAGTTATGATAAATTTTTTGGCCCCGGTGCCTCTGCACCCGATAAACTATTCAAATCATGACCCTATTGCCTGTAAGGTAACTGCACTTGTGACATCCTGTTTAGTAGTAAAATATTGCAATATTTGGTGTTTAGAGGGGTCCTAGAGTTTTGTTCCCTTGTGTCACGGCACCTACTGCTCCATTGCAATCATGACCCTGGTGCCTGCAAGGTAACTGCACTTGTGGCTGCCTATTTAGTTGTTAAACATATTAATATTTGGTGTTTAGTGGGGTCCTTAGAGATTTTGGCCATGGTACCACTGCACCCGCTGAACCATTCAAACTAAGCCCCCTTTAACTGCAAGATAACTGCTATTGTGTCTGCCTGTATAGTACTAAAATATAGCAATATTAGATTTTTAGAGGAGTTCTGACAACTTTTGGGCTTGATGCGACAGCACCTGCTGCACCATTCAAATCATGACCCTGTGGTCTGCAAGATAACTGCACTTGTGAATACCTGTCTAGTAGTAAAATATAGCAATAGTGAATGTTTAATAGGGTGCATTGAGCTTTTGGTCCTGGTGCTACTGCCCCTGATGCACCATTCAAATCAAGTCCTTTTTTCACTGCAAGGTAACTGCAATTGTGACTGCCTGTTTAGTAGTCGAATATAGTAATATTAAATATTATGTGTTTAGACGAGTTCTAACAAGGTTTGGGCCCAGTGCTGCTGCACCTGCTGCACCATTTACATCATGACCCTGTTGTCTGCAAGGTCTTCACTTTTGGTTGCCTGTTTAGGAATAAAATATGCAATATTAGGTTTTTAGTGGGGTGCCTGGAGTTTTTGATACTGGTGTCGCTGCACTATTGAAATCCTGTCCCTGGTGCTTGCTAGATAGCTACACTTATGACTGCCTGTTTAGTAGTAAAATGTAGCAGTATTAGGTGTTTAGAGGAGTTATGAGAACTTTTTGGCCTGGTGCCACTGCACATGCTGCTCCACTCAAATCATGACCCCTGTGCCTGGAATCTTACTGCACCTATGAGTGCCTGTTTAGTTGTAACATATAGCAGTTTTTGGTGTTCAATGGGGTGCCTGGAGCTTTTGGTCCTGATGCCATCGCACCTGCTGCACTATTGAAATCATGACCCTAGCGTTTCCCAGATAACTGCAATTGTGACTGCCTGTTTAGTTGTGAAATATAGCAATGTGTAGTGTTTAGAGGAGTTTCCTTACCGAAGTTGAATACTACATTTAGTGGTTAACCTGTCTTTTTATAGCATTCAAAGAATATTTTATGCCAATTTTAGTATTCAATAGTGTTCTTTTTGGGAAGACTAGTGCATGAAGACTACTGATATCTGAGTGGTACTTCTGGAATACTAACATAATACTAAGCACATACTTATTTGTAATCACATAGTCTTCTTTTACAATGCAGATCATTTAGGGAATACAAACAATTTGAATACTACTGGACTTTACCCAGACTACTATTAACATTGTATTAAAGCTGCATGCTGAATGGTAGATTGGTGCCTTATTTATTATACTATTTTTATGCTTGATTTATTATACTATTGTGGTGTTTGTGTAGTGTAGGGTAGTGTTTTAGGGTAGTGCTGAAGGATCGTGCAGGGTAGTGATTGAGTGTGGGGACCGGACTGGGGGTTGGGGGAGGGTCGTGCTGGAGGTAGTGTTTTAGGGTTTAGGTATAGTGTTGTGGTGTTTGTGTAGTGTAGTGTAGGGTTTTAGGTTTTCAGGTAGTGCTCGGGGTTCCTGCAGGGTAGTGTTTGAGTGTGTGGACCTTACTGGGGGACGGGGGAGGGTCGTTCTTTGGGTAGTGTTTTAGGGTTTAGGGTAGTGTTGGGGGGTCAGCAGGGTAGTGTTTGAGTGTTGGGACCAGACTGGGGGTCAGGGGAGGTCGTGCTGGGGGTAGTGTTTTAGGGTTTAGGGTAGTGTTACGGTGTTTGGGTAGTGTTTTATGGTTTAGGGTAGTGCTGGGGGGTCCTGTAGGGTAGTATTTGGATGTGGGGACCGGACTGGGGGTCAGGGAAGGTCATGCTGGGGTAGTGTTTTAGCGTTTAGGGTAGTGTTGTGGTGTTTGTGTAGTGTAGGGTAGTGTTTTGGTGTTTAGGGTAGTGCTGGGGGGTCATGCAGGGTAGTGTTTGAGTGTGGGGACTGGACTGGGGGTCTGGAGAGTGTCGTGCTGGGGGTAGTGTTTTAGGGTTTAGGGTAGTGTTGTGGTGTTTGTGTAGTGTCAGGTAGTGTTTTAGGGTTTAGGGTAGTCCTGGGGTGTCGTGCAGGGTAGTGTTTGGGTGTGGGGACCGGAATGGGGGTTTGGGAAGGGTCGTGCTGGGGGTAGTGTTTTAAGGTTTAGGGTAGTGCTGTGGTGTTTGTGTAGTGTAGGGCAGTGTTCTAGGGATTAGGATAGTGTTGTGGTGTTTCTGTAGTGTAGGGAAGTGTTTTAGGGTAGTGCTGGGGGGTCATGCAGGGTAGTGTTTAAGTGTGGGAAACGGACTGGGCGTCGGGGGAGGGTCATGCTGGGGTTAGTGTTTTAGGGTAGTGTTGCGGTGTTTGTGTAGTGTAGGGTAGGGTAGGGTAGTGTTTTAGGGTTTAGGGTAGTGCTGGGGGGTCATCCAAGATAGTGTTTGCATGTAGGGACCGGACTGGGGGTCGGGGGAGGGTCGTGCTGGTGGTAGTGTTTTAGGGTTTAGGGTAGTGTTGTGGTGTTTGTGTAGTGTAGGGTAGTGTTTTAGGGTTTAGGGTAGTGCTGGGGGGTCGTGCAGGGTAGTGTTTAGGTGAGGGGACCAGAGTTGGGGTCGGGGAGCGAAATGCTGGGGGTGGTGTTTTAGGGTAGTGTTGCGGTGTTTGTGTAGTGTAGGGTAGGGTAGGGTAGGGTAGGGTAGGGTAGGGTAGGGTAGTGTTTTAGGGTTTAGGGTAGTGCTGGGGGGGTCGTCCAAGATAGTGTTTGCATGTAGGGACCGGACTGGGGGTCGGGGGAGGGTCGTGCTGGTGGTAGTGTTTTAGGGTTTAGGGTAGTGTTGTGGTGTTTGTGTAGTGTAGTGTAGTGTTTTAGGGTTTAGGGTAGTGCTGGGGGTTGTGCAGGGTAGTGTTTGAGTGTGGGGACCGGACTGGGGGTCGGGGAGCCAAATGCTGGGGGTGGTGTTTTAGGGTTTAGGGTAGTGTTGTGGTCCAGTCTGCTTTACTCCACACAACTCCACTCCACTCTGCTTTACTCCACTCCACTCAACCTAGAGCAAGTAGTTGTAATGACTTGCATTGTACTGCGATGTAACAATGCAGTTGTTGTAACAACCATGTTGTAATCGCATGGCTATTTCTACTCAACTTTACTCTACTCTGCTTTACTCCACTTCACTCAGCTTGACTCCACTCCACTCAGCGCCACTCTGCTTTACTCCTCATTCCATAACACATAGGTAAAAGATATTGCCATTTATAATAGCTCTAACCAGGGCTTTATGTGAGCCGGGTCCTGCAGGGGCTCAGCACCAGCAGTTCTTAAAAGCAGGTGTCGAGACGGGTCCCTATCGGGCTCTCCATTTTTACCCTCTGGGTAAAAAAAGACTTAGCTCTGCAATAATACCATCCATCACTGCTCTGATGACACTTCAAAGAGACTCATTTTCCGTTTTATATATTGCAAAAATAGAGTGCTTCATATGAGCACCACTTACATTACACCGGGACATTTTCATGTTTTGAACCACAGGATGTTGAGCCAAAGTCAGGCGTGAAGCTGCTTTCTCAGCTCTAAATTGAGCAGCTCTGGACTTACACCACAACCTCGCCCACAAGATCGGAAGCATATTCATAATTATATACAACAAAGTCATAGTTGTTGCTGATTTATCATATGCAGTTTACAGCGATTGACAAAGCCAATAGTTCTGGCTTATTGTGGGTGTAAGGTAATTGTTGTGTTATATATCTGGATGAATGGACAGATGCAGCAAAACACCAGTGGAGCAGTGCACTATGGTAAGTACAGAGTTTTCACTTAACTTTTTTAAGGCACAACCTTAATTACATTGGCTATGCCCTAATGAGAGACCCCCCTACCCCACAGTTTTTGAATCCCACTTGAAGCCCGGGCTCTAGTACAAAAAAATACGAGACCGGTTGCATTTTCATTGCTTGTTTGAAAGTGCATTATTGACGGTATCAAACTGCTTCGTGCGTTTTTTGTTCCTGTTAAATAATGCACCAAAGCGTCTTTTAACACGGTTGTATTATTCTAGGTACTTGTCTTTTTCATGATCTAATACTTGCTTGGCATTTTAAGGACAGACGTACTACTCACCATTTGCAGATAAATAAGCTATATAAAATATTGGACCCATTAAATACAATTTTTGGGACATTTTAACATAATTGTGCAGAGCCTTTGAACCCTGATTCTGATCTGGACGTAGGCTGTTCAAATTGGGAGGCAGGCGGGAGTTCCTGGCTGCATGAATAGCCCCTCCTGCCTCTGAGTAGCACTATGAGCCACCTTTGGGCTCGTTTTATTAGGATTCAGGCAGCCGTTACACCCACTGACTGGAATGGTGGCCCTCGGCCGAGTGAGAAGGCTAATTGCTGCTGCACCGGAGTTTGTGCACATGGGATCGGGCTGAGGGAAAGAAGAAAATTGCTCCATTTCTATTGTATTTTGTTTGGCTCGAGGGTGCCGAAACAGAACGTCTTCTGTCGGGTGCAGGCTCGTCCATGCGGCCTTGCGACACACATTGTTCATCCAAAAACAATTACGTACATACAAGGTACACGTCAACTATGCTTTATATTTAACACTTGTCTAGTTTTTTTTATTTTTTTTTATTGCTCCGTTCATGCAAAACAGAGCATTCAGGAAGAAGCGGGACTTGGATAAATCTGACCAGGATGAGCAGCGAGACCCGAGCACCAGATTATGCGTGAGAAAGAGGGGAGTCCTAGAGCGGTGCAGAGATTTCTCTAACCCATGACGGGACATCAATTATTATACTTGTGCAATTTACCTGGCACTCCAGCCTCCTATAGTGTCTAACCTATCCTATCAGTTAATGTAAACTGGAATTCGGATTAGCTCACCTTGCTCCAGACAGTAATACTATGTCAGTGGGAGGTAAGTGTCAGGTTTGTGATATGTAAACAATTGAAATACTGATTTGTAAACAGTTTACAGAAAGGGTAGGTAAGGGAATCCAAATATAAACATGTTATTAAATTGTTACTTTCCACCTGTGGCTTTTTTCAATGTTTTGGTACCCGCCGCCTTGCCAGTGCGGCTCTGTTGTGATTATTTTCACATAGATTCCTGTGACACTTTACAGAACCCTCAGACTGTCTTCGGGCACTACACTAATATGTTTTGTGCTAACAAATATTATAGCATTATAATTTGTTCTGAAAGTTCCGCTCTACTACTGAACTATCTTGTCATACAGCAGGCATTATTTTGCAAGTTACTGTGTATTTCTTGGCCACTGCAGCTTCCCTTAAATGTAAACATGGCAGATATTTCTGTGTCAATGTTGACTCTGCACTCCCCCAGCTCCTGTTCCAAGAAGGCCTGTTTGGCTGTTTCCAGACTGTTCTCGAGGGAGGATTGGGGCGAGGTTATCCAGGGGGGTTTGGGGCGCTGGCGTTTCACTGCCGAGAAGTTACCCAAACAATGATCCTGTTAGTATTACATGTTAGTGTAAATATTTTCTATCATGTTCAGGATGTCAGCTATTTATATGTGCAAGTGTCTAAGAGCATCTCACACGCACAATAGGCTCACAGACACAGTTATTTATTTAATCACTTCATTATTTAGTTGTATAATCTGTTTTATTTCTTTGCATTTTGCATGCACTGGTGGATTAGCCCTAAACTCCCCGTGAAGCTGCTGAGCATATCAGAGACCAGATTGCCACATTACTCACCTCTTCTCCCCGATGCTTCAGATTGGGTACTTTCCGCTGCTCCGGGGTTAACTCCAGTCCTCACCCAGTGTGCCTTCTGCACTCGGTCCTTACCCTGTCTGCTCATCTTGCACAGCCCCTCCCTCAGTCTGCCCGTCTCTCATAGCTCCTCGTCTATGCCTCTGTCCTCGCGCATCAAGCACCTCTTCCAATCTGGGCATGCAACACAGCTCTCACCCAGTCTGAGGGCACAGCTGTTCCTCTAGTCTGGCTGCCCAGCTCCTTCACCGTTCTGCTCGTGTGCCACAGCTCCTCTTACAACCTCGGTGCCCCTTCTCTGCCCAGACATTTAAGTGTCCACGTGTCACAGCTCCTCAACCAGCCTGTCCTTGTGGCCCACTTTCTCACCCAGCATGTCCGCGTGTCCCAGCTCCTCACCCAGACTGCCCATGTGCCCACCTCCTCACCCAGCCTGTCCTTGTGCCCTCGCTTCTAATCCAGCCTGTCCGTGTGCTATAGCTCCTCTTCCAACCTCAGTCCACCTTCTTTTCCCTGACATCTTAGGGGCCCATTAGGATGTCGGGCGGTGGCGCAGAAAAACAGCTTTTTCTGCCCGCGAGCAGCGGAACTCATGTCTGCCACATTAGGATAGCAAAACATAGGTCATTTCCCGTCCGCCGCGGAGCGCCGCGCACCGCCATCAAAGTGCGCCCGCCACCGCGGCGGTGTGAGCCAATCGAGACTCTCCGTCGTGCGGAATGACGTCCGCCCGCTCAACAAATTAGGATGGCCCAAACAAGTCGACGCACCGCAGCGGAGACACGCCCAGTTTAAGCAGGCAGAAACTCGACAGCGGAGCGAGATAGCCGAGACCCGGACCTGAACGCCATGAACCCAGCCCTCCAAAGGCACCCGTGATGTTCCTCCTACAACACTATCGTCAGATGAGCCGCCGAGGACGCCGCCGCAGGTACGCAACTGCACAAATGCAACACACAACACACACGCCGACACAGGGTCCAATCACCACACAGACATCCTGCTGGGGGGGTCACAACACATCCACAAGGGCACCCACACATCACCCACCTGACAACATGGCAGCCCTCAGCATCCGGGACACACATCGTCCGCCAACCAGCAGCAATGTCCCGCTCCCGGTCACGTCACCGCCACGGTCGACACATGCGCACTATGCAGAAGGCAGGGCCACTCCAAGGCATGGGCAGGGCACAGACACCACAGGGCCACACCACCACAAACCACACTGCAACACACCACATCAAGTCACAGGCCAGGTGCCCATCCTGTGCACTCCCATGCACACAAACAAGCACAGCAACAATCAAGCACAATACACACCCTGCACCACACAACTCACAACCAGGGAGACAGCCACTGCAGCACTGACTGACAAGGAACACACAACACCAGTGCCACACACACTGAAGGCTCACAATCCTTGCCAGCACATACACACACACACAAACACACACCCTGGGTGTAGCCACAAACACAACACACACACAGGGATACCTCAACAAATGCCTGCACAAGAACAACACACAAACACTACAGGAACACATACTGAACTCCAACAGAAATAGACATACCCTGTACTCCCAACTGGGGAAAAGTAATGGGAGCACAGACAAAACAGGAGTACACAACATCATCACTCAGGAACAAAACACACACACCATAACACAAATCACACAAGAAGTGCATCTGGACAAGCACACACTGCCACATCAAAACTACCAAAGATGCACATCAAACACCAATCAACAAACACCACAAGGCATCAGGGGATGCACATCAGGCAATACCCAGTCCACATACACACAGCACTGCATGCTCAACAAGCAGTGTGTGCATAACAAGCACCACAGCCACACACACACACACATGATCAACACAACCACATCACACACACCACAATTCAGCGTTGCACCAATACTACAGTACACCCAGGAACTGAACCAATACCACATCCAACACCAACACATCCAACACAACAACTACACAAGCACCACTCCGGGACACAAGAGCCAATCCATCTCCACCAGAGCACTGGGCAGCACACACAGCTGAAGTGCACATAACCACCACAGAATGACTAATAGCACACGGACAGCACACATACACCATTGTGGCAATGTCCAGAGTGGAACAACACTTATGGCCCAAGAACTGCACCACAAAGCACAAGCTCACAAATGAAGTGATGGGGAGGCACACACACATGGAAACCAAGGTGACAGCTGACATCAAAGTGAAATACCCTGCATGTCAGTAGCAGACATGTAATGGCTGTCCCACACACAAATAGAGGGAGGGGAGACACACAATGGCAATGCACAAGTGGCACACATAGAGGATGGCGTAACACCACACACACCATGCCATACAGGAGGAGAAAAAACACCATGTGCCTGCAATGCATCACAAACACAAACACAATGCCAGTGTGGAGCAGCAGGGCCACACAGTCTACACAAACACACCCAAGGCACATTGAGAATCACTCAAACACAACACTGATGTGCAACTCACACACTTTGCACACTTCAAACTTACAAAAACAACTAGGAGGAGTCACACACAACTGCATGGACACACCAACACACGGCACAGTGCACTACATACAGCTCACACAAGTGCATACAATCCTCTACACAGGGCAAGACAAAACAAACAACAGGCATACAACTCCTGGGTGACACATGTTTGTCTCTCACAATACAGGGGCACACATACATCCACTACAAAGTTACACCCTGCACACTGCAGACCTCTGCTACACCCAAGACCACGCATCTCATGTAGGCCATGGTACCAGGACTAAGGGCCAACACAAAATGACCATACACATACATGGCTGGGCACACAAAAAGGAATCCACCCACATACATCATGACATATCCCAACCTGCTCCAAAACCTTAGCACAGCATCACAACCTGTGTTGGCAGTGTCCCACAACCTGACATGTGAACAGTGTATCTAACAATAGCAAATCACTAAGAAGATAACTGCATGGCAGGTAAAATAGCCAACACAGATTACACCATATTCAGGGTCAGAATGGACTGAAGACACTGTCACCCCTGTCTAGAAATCTGATGCAATGTTGAAGTGATACAAAGAGCATGGGGCACAGCCAATCAAATGCAAACACAAAAATAACTTTAATCAGCAAGGACACTGACAAAACACACAACAAAAGTAACTGTATTTATTCACATATTTCACAGATGTAGCAGTAGAACAATATGATGTACACAGTCAAAATAATATGCACAGGTGAAACACAAACAGGAAGGCCAGTGTCCATAGCACAGGGGAGAGCACAGCACAGCAGTGCAACAGGGCCAGTGTCCATGGCAGGTGAGCCAGCAAGTACATGAGAGGCTGCATAGGGGAGAGTACAGCACAGCAGAGCAACATGGCCAGTGTCCATGGCAGGTGAGAGGCCAACACAGCAGAGCAACAGGGCCATTGTCCATGGCAGGTGAGCCAGTAAGTACATGAGAGGCTGCATAGGGGAGAGAGAACAGCATAGCAGAGCAACAGGGCCAGTGTCCATGGCAGATGAGAGGACAACAAAGCAGAGCAACAGGGCCAGTGTCCATGGCAGGTGAGAGGCAACACAGCAGAGCAACAGGGCCAGTGTCCATGGCAGGTGAGAGGCCAGCACGGCAGAGCAACAAGGTCAGTGTCCATGGCAGATGAGAGGCCAACACAGCAGAGCAACAGGGCCAGTGTCCATGGTGTGACGGAGCATGCCCACTGCCATCTATACATGTCTGCATGCCAATGGCTACCACACTTATGAAGGGGGTGGTGCCGGTCTCACACCGCCGGGGCTAGACGGTAGCTACCGCGATTCATGCGGCGGAGCATGCCCACCACCATCTACACATGTCTCCATGCCAATGGCTACCACACTTGTGAAGGGGGTGGTGCTGGTGTCACACCGCTGGGGCCAGGCGGTAGCTACCGCGATTCATGCGGCGGAGCATGCCCACCGCCATCTACACATGTCTCCATGCCAATGGCTACCGCACTTGTGAAGGGGGTGGTGCTGGTGTCACACCGCTGGGGCCAGGCGGTAGCTACCGCCATTTTAGTAACTTTAAATGACTATGTCCATCGTGAACACTGTATCAGTACCCAGCAACAACATGGTGAAGGGCACATCCTTGTACACACAATGCTATTCTTCCATGTCATCCACAGGTGGACAGACGTTCTGTGTGACACACTTTGGTCTGTGTTCCCTGCGATGTTAGTCATGCATTCGATGGTTGATGATGCAATACACTATTGAGCTAGTGTCAATGACTCCCTGCCCTCCACAGTTGCTAGTGTGGCCTGGTCATCCCCTGGGACAGGGGGGTGCTGCAGGTGGTACTGGTGGTACTGGTGGTGGTGGTGGTGGTAGTGGTGGTGGTGGTGGTGGAGGATGGGGTCCTGGGACCTCTGGGTCTGTGGCACACCAGATGGGCCAGCCGGGAGCTCATCGTCCAAACTGTCCTGGGAGTCAACATTTTAGAGTCCATGTACCGGGGGTGGAGACTGGCTCTGCTGGTCGATGTTCTGGTCCTCAGCAGTGAGTTCTTCATCACCTGTGGATTAGATGGGGAATGGTCAGTGTTGTGCACTGTGCAAGTATTGTATCATCTGTGTTTCATTGACTGTCTGCACACTACACAATTATGAAGTCTCCACTAGTATTATTGATGGCAGCAGTGTGTGTAATTTCATAGTGCAGAGGAACATCCTTTACTCATACATGTCAGGTGTCGATGCATTGCATGAAATTGTTGCTTTGTGTAGGGATGCAGGTCTCACACACACACACATCAGGAAGAGTTAAGATCGATACCTACCTGTTAGCTGAGGGAGAACAGTGCGATGGCTGACACATGCTCCTGGGTGGGGGAGGCCTCCATGCTGCTGGAGCGTGGGACAGGGGGCATGCTGGGAGTAGTGATTCTGGCCTCCCACCCCCAAACAGTGCTCCAATACAAGATGGCTACCTACCTGTTAGCTGAGGGAAAACAGTGCGATGGCTGACACATGCTCCTGGGTGGGGAGGCCTTCATGTTGCTGGAGTGTTGGACAGGGGGCATGCTGGTAGTAGTCTACAGGCCTCCCACCCCCAAACAGTGCTCCACTACAAAATGGCTACCTATCTGTAAGTCTGTTTGTTGAACAGTGCAATGGCTGACACATGCTTCTGGGTGGTGTTGGGGGGTTATACATCTTAGTAGGCTGTGGTAGAGGGGGTATGGTGTGAGTTGTTGTACAGACATCCCTCCCCCATACAGGCCTCCTATGCAAGATGGCTAGCTACCCTTTGGGTGAGGCTGGACAGTGTAATGGGGTTTGGGTTATGCAAGGGATTACTTCTCAGTGTGTTGGTTGCCATTTGTTTGTACTTACCAGACCCTGTTCCCCCGGCTACTCCTTTGAGACTCACAGGATGCAGTATGGCAAGCACCTTCTCCTCCCATGGTGTGAATATTTTCTGTGTGATGGGAGGGCTACTGCCAGTCACATTGCCAGATGCCAGTTCTTGGTCCTCTTCCCTTTGACCACCCTCTTGAGATCATGCCACCGCTTCATGATCTCCTACTTGGATCTTGGGGTGGTCCCTACAGCATTGACCCTTTGGACTGTCCTTTCCCACATTTGTGTCCTCGTGGCTAATGGTGTCTGTTGGACCAGGCTACCAAACAGTTGTGGCTCTACTCTCGCTATCTGATTAACCATGACTGTCAACTCACTCTCTGTGAATTTGGGTATTTTCTGTAATGTCATGGTGTGTGGTGGTTGAAGTGTTTGTGGGTGCAGGTTTGTGGGTGGGGGTTGTGGTGTTGGTGTGTGAGGTGTGTTGTGTGCTGGGGGATTGTTGGTGCTGGTGTGATGGTGATAGTGATAGTGGTGGTGGATGTGTGTGTGTGCTGTGCTCTTTTGCCTCTCCTGTCAGATGTGGTGTATGGCCTTCTCTTCTGGAGTGACGCTAAGGATTGTGGTCAGTGAAGGTGGTGGTTTTATACTCAGCTGTGTGGGTGTGTCCAAGTGGAATTTGGCTGTCAGGTGTGTTGTGGGACTAGTCCTGTGCTTTTATATTTTTAATTGCATTATTTATTTTTATTTGTATGTGTTTTCGTGGGGGGGCATGGCTACTTTGATTTGTGCAATGTTTGGCATCACTGCAGTGTTTTGTAATCGTCCACCATGTTTTTCATGTTCATTCCGCTGCAGTGGCTATGCTGCCGCTCTCCCGCTATCTCTCACATTCACTCATGTCTGCGAGCGTGGCGGTCGGGTACAGCAGTTCCAACCGTGGGACCCTCGGGGATATCCTAATTTCCCATGCGGTGTCTCTGCTTTCCTTGCGGCTGGTTGTTACTTTTCCGCTGCTTTTCCGACTGCCGCAGTCAGCATTTTAGACCTCACCGCCCACGTCGGGCGGATTTGGTAGGGCCGCAACCGCCGTGGTCGGTCTTTTGTGGCGGTACATCCTAATTTTGCCGCCGGTTTATCCGCGGTCCTGACGGGCGGTTTGTTTTCCACCCCCATGGCGGTCGGGGTGATTTTCCGCCCGCTATCCTAATGAGGCCCTTAGCGAGGTGTCCACATGCCCTAGCTCCTCATCCAACCTGTACACGTGCTTTTGCTTCTAATCCAGCCTGTCCATGTAACCCAGATCCTCATCCAGCCTGTCCGTGTAGCCCAGTTCCACCTCCTGCCTGTCTGGGTACCCCAAGCTGTCTGTGTTCCCCAGCTCCTCATCCAGCCTGTCTGTGTACCCCAGCTGTGCCTCCTGCCTGTCCAAGTACCCCAGCTGCTCACCCACCCTATCCGTGTACCCCAGCTCCTCATCCAGCCTGTCCATGTACCCCAGCTGCACCCCGTCCGTGTACTCCTGCTCAACCACAGCCGGTCATTGTTCCCCAGCTCCACCCCCAGCCTGTCCGTGTACCCAAGCTCGATCCCCAGCCTGTCCGTGTACCCAAGCTTAACCCCAGCCTGTCCGTGTACCCCAGCTCCTCACATAGCCTGTCTGTCCGCTCTCGTTCTGCAGTACTTAACACAATGATGTCATTAGGTGGTGACAGGCTGAGTAGCGAGGCCATTGTAATGTAACCGGATCACTGACAAAATATCAACCTAGAAATTATCAACCTACAGGAATATCGATGCAGAAATATCGAAGGCAAGAATATCGACATCCTATCTACAACATGGTAGGTACAAAAATATTGAAAAAAATATATAGATGTTAAAAATATCAATGTTAAAAATATCACTTTTTTCTGTAAAAATATAAATGTAAAATAAAGTAAATAACACTTATAAATAAAATAAACATAATTAAAAATATCTAATAATGTTTAAAATTAATAAATAATACATATATAATAATAATACATGAATTAAACATATACAGAAAATATATAATATATACATACTTAACAATAAGTTGTAATAATTATTTTAATAATTTACGAATTAATAAAACATTTATAAATTACAAATACATTTACAAACATAAAACAAAAACATAAATAAAAAGTATAGAATTATGTTTAATAAATTAAAAAAATTAAATATACCTTTAATATTTTTTAAAATTAATTATATACTACATTATCTAAATGTATACAAAAAAATTAAATAGCTAAATAAATAAAAATACTATTCAAAATCCATAAGTAAAAAAAATACAGTAATAAAAATGTTGGATAGGATAGAACTTAAAATTACCATTCCCACTCCAGAGAGCACAACAGTAGAGAAACCATTGTATAGCGTAGAGGTGAAAATTACTATTCCAACTCCAGAGAGTGCAACAGTAGGAAAAACATTGGATAGCGTAGGGGTAAGAATTACTATTCCAACTCTAAAAAGTGCAACAGTAGGGAAAGCGTTGGATAGCGTAGGGGTAAAATTTATTATTCCTACTCCAAAAAGTGCAACAGTAGGGAAAGCGTTGGATAGCGTAGGGGTAAAAATTACTATTCCAACTCCAGAGAGTGCAACAGTAGGGAAAGGGTTGGATAGCGTAGGGGTAAAAATTACTATTCCAACTCCAGTGAGTGCAACAGTAAGGAAAGTTTTGGATAGCGTAGGGGTAAAAATTACTATTCCAACTCCAGAGAGTGCAACGGTAGGAAAAGCGTTGAATAGCGTAGCGGTAAAAAATACTATTCCCACTCCAGAGAGTGCAACAGTAGGGAAAGCTTTGGATAGCGTAGGGGTAAAAATGACTATTCCAACTCCAGAGAGTGAAACAGTAGGGAAAACGTTGGATAGTGTAGGGGTAAAAATCACTATTCCAACTCCAGAGAGTGCAACAGTAGGGAAAGCATTGGATAACGTAGGGGTAAAAATTACTATTCCAACTCCAGAGAGAGCAATAGTAGGGAAAACGTTGGATAGCGTAGGGGTAAAAATTACTATTCCAACTCCAGAGAGTGCAACAGTAAGGAAAGCATTGGATAGCGTAGGGGTAAAAATTACTATTCCCACTCCAGAGAGTGCAACAGTAGGGAAAGCGTTGGATAGCATAGGGGTAAAAATTACTATTCCCACTCCAGAGAGTGCAACAGTAGGGAAAGCATTGGATAGCGTTGGGGTAAAAATTACTATTCCCACTCCAGAGAGTGCAACAGTAGGGAAAGCATTGGATAGCATAGGGGTAAAAATTACTATTCCAACTCCAGAGAGTGCAACAGTAGGAAAAACATTCGATAGCGTAGGGGTAAAAATTACTATTCCAACTCTAAAAAGTGCAACAGTAGGGAAAGCGTTGGATAGCGTAGGGGTAAGACTTTACTATTCCTACTCCAAAAAGTGCAACAGTAGGGAAAGCGTTGGATAGCGTAGGGGTAAAAATGACTATTCCAACTCCAGAGAGTGCAACAGTAGGGAAAGGGTTGGATAGCGTAGGGGTAAAAATTACTATTCCAACTGCAGTAAGTGCAACAGTTAGGAAAGTTTTGGATAGCGTAGGGGTAAAAATTGCTATTCCAACTCCAGAGAGTGCAACAGTAGGAAAAGCGTTGAATAGCGTAGCAGTAAAAAATACTATTCCCACTCCAGAGAGTGCAACAGTAGGGCAAGCATTGGATAGCGTAGGGGTAAAAATGACTATTCCAACTCCAGGGAGTGAAACGGTAGGGAAAACGTTGGATAGCGTAGGGGTAAAAATTACTATTCCAACTCCAGGGAGTGCAACAGTAGGGAAAGCGTTGGATAACGTAGTGGTAAAAATTACTATTCCAACTCCAGAGAGTGCAACAGTAGGGAAAGCGTTGGATAGCGTAGGGGTACAAATTACTATTGCCACTCCAGAGAGTGCAACAGTAGGGAAAGCATTGGATAGCGTTGGGGTAAAAATGACTATTCCCACTCCAGAGAGTGCAACAGTAGGGAAAGCATTGGATAGCGTAGAAGTTAAATATAACATACTTATAAATATTTGTTGTAAATAAAATAATTAAAAATTTAATTTTTAAATAACTCTACATCATTTGCAAATACCCATTAATAATTACTAAAACATAATTACAATTGAATAATATTTAGCAATAAATTAACAATAAATACCAATAAATATTCATTCATAAATATAAATTACCAAATAATAAATATTGAACACTAAAATATTTTTCAAAACAAGAAAATATTGATAATTAAAAACTTGATTAACAATTAAAAAATGGTAAACAATACATTTATTTTTAAATAAAAAAATGTTTTATGAAAAATATTTACCAATTAATAAAATAAATTTCCAATTAATAAAAAGTAAGTAACAATTAAAAATACTAATTACCAATTGTAAAAAATTAATTACCAATTAAAACAATTAATTGCCAATTAAAAAATGTAATTATCAATTACAAACCTTAATTACCAATTAAAAAAATTAATTGCCAATTAAAAAATGTAATTACCAATTACAAACCTTAATTACCAATTTAAAAAAATTTATTAGCAATTAAAATAATTAATTACCAATTAATAATTAATTGGAAATAAAAAAAGTATCAATACCAATAAAAAATAAATATTACTTAATTACAATTAAATTACTTCCCACCCAATTCCCCTATAAACCCACAACCCGCTACAGAACTTAAACACAAAAAATAATTAAAATTAATTTACAATTAACAAAAATTAATAATTAATTTACTATAATTAAATTACTTCCTACCCTATTCCCCTATAAACCCACAAACCGCTCCAGTATTAAAACATAAAATTAAATTAAAAATAACATTTTTAATATACAAAAAATAGTATACATATAATTTAAAACAAATAAAATACTTTAAAAAAACATATAACACATACATATAAAATACATAATAAAATACATAACAAACAAATATCGATATTAGTAATATCGAAATTAGTAACATCGATATAATTGATATCGATATTACTAAATAACTATTCTTCACCTTCGATATTTTCAACTCGATATTAATGTAGATCGATAATTAGGAATCGATATTTTGACTGTGCACCAATGTAACCAGGCCCTTTTTGAGTTCTGCAGCTGAAAGCAAATTTAGGTAATCTAACACAACTAGGGAAACATGTGATGTCACCAGATTCTGCGAGACCTTTAAAACAGAGAACTTTGTGATGCCTTCAGGAACTTGGCTCTTAGTGGCACATGTCATGTGGGACATTTCCTACCAAGCCTTTCTTAAACAGCAAAGCTCTACATTGCTCAAAGTGTGAACTAATACATTATGTTTGAATTGGGGGTAGTTATCATTTGTGTTACCAGTGAACCCCTCAGCCTTGTTCTGAATCTTTTTAAGGTGGGTGAGTTTGGAATCCAAAAGAGCCACAGGAATGTCCAAGAGTCTTTAACAATTGAAAGAAGTACCACCTGGTTCTGAGATTGATATGCAAGTTCTGAATGGGGTTGCTGATGCTCTCTTATAACTTAGGCGCATTTTAATGAAGCTGCATGAAGATTTTCAAAAATGTCATCCAACTCAAGTCTCTTCTGAAAAGGTTCAGGGCAATCCATTCAGGGGGGCCTAGAAAAATGGAGGGTTCATAAATGTTGATTTCCCATATTACTTCCCAATGGAAACGTTGCTGTCTGATGCATAAAAAACAAGCAATGGCGTATCCATTAGGTCTCGCGTTTGGGACCTTGTAAGTGTTTAGCCATGCAACAGTTGGTGTTGTTGCACCAAGGAGATTCTGCTGCATGAATAAATACTTATAGGGTCCAAAAAGCGAGACCTTTTGGCTATGCCAATGCTTGTTTGTTTTTTGTTGCTGTTTTGTTTAAGGTGCCAGATCTACAATAGCTGGACATGGTTTTTGTTAAAAGTTCTTTGCATCAAATGAACTTGTTTTCATTGCTCTGAATGCTTTTTCAATTCTGGTTGTAGGAAGCAGTCATTCCTGAGGGTGTGGGGGCTGCGCATGTGCCGAACTTTGCAAATGAGAAAAAGCCCTGTGCAGGCACAATTTACAAGTGTGGAGTGAGTGAGCCACGGGCAGCATGATTCACTGACACAGTTCATGCACTGCATCTGCATACTCAGTATGGTTTAAGGAAACTCGACCCACTCCCTCCCGGCATTGAACACATGTTTACCAAGAAAGTCTGAGAAGAGCCTGCCTGCTGCACTGACGGCTGGTGGTGTGTGTGCCTGGTGGCAGCGTGCACTGACGGCTGGTGGTGTGTGTGCCCGGTGAAAGCGTGCACTGATGGCTGGTGGTGTGTGTGCCCGGTGAAAGTATGCACTGACGGCTGGTGGTGCGTGTGCCTGGTGAAAGCGCGCACTGACGGCTGGTGGTGTGTGTGCCTGGTGGAAGTGTGCACTTACGTCTGGAGGTGTGTGTGCCTGGTGGAAGTGTGCACTGACGGCTGGGGGTGTGTGTACCTGGTAGAAGCATGCACTGACGGCTGGTGGTGTGTGTGCCTGGTGGAAGCATGCACTGATGGCTGGTGATGGGTGTGCCAGCTGAAAGCATGCACTGACGGCTGGTGGTGTATGGGCCCGGTGAAGGCATGCACCGACAGTTGGTGGTGTGTGTGCGCCTTGTGAAAGCGTGCACCGACGGCTGGTGCTGTGTGCCTGGTGGAAGCATGCACCGACGCTGATAGTGTGTGATGGCTGGTAGTGTGTGTGCCTGGTGAAAGTGTGCACTGATGGCTGGTGGTGTGGGTGCCTGGTAGAAGCGTGCACTGATGGCTGGTGGTTTGTGTGCCTGGTGGAAGCGTGCACTGAATGCTGGTGGGGTGTGTTCCCTGTGGAAGCATGCACTGATGGCTATTGGTGTGTGTGCCTGGTGGAAGCGTGCAATGATGGCTGGTGGTGTGTGTGCCTGGTGAAAGGGTGCACTGACGGCTGGTGGTGCGTGTGCCCGGTGAAAGGGTGCACCGATGGCTGGTTGTGTATGTGTGCCTTTTGAAAGCGTTCACTGATGGCTGATAGTCCTATCAGAAAGATTGTAAATGTTTACACGGGTATGGAGTCACTCATGCTTTCATTCACACCTACAGTTTTCACCTAACAAGGTCTCTCACCACTGCACTGTCCAGTTATCCATGCACTCCCGCTCCTGCTTGCTGCTCTCATGCTCTCCTGTTTCAAACCCTCCCCAGGCCGTGTCATTCTCTCCCAGTTGTCTCCTGCAGTCTACCCAAAGGACTCACGTTCACTTCTCTCAGGAGTACTAATCGGGGAACTGCTGCTGTCTACGTGAGGTGAAAATCTAGGCAGCCTGCAGCACAATTTGGCATTGTGACAGCAGTCAAAGGTAATCTAGAAAAACATTTAAGGCTCTGTGAGTGCCTGAGGGAGTAGTGAGGGAGTAGTGCTGCTTCCATTGCAAACCCCGGTGATATGCTGACCCTCACATAATGCTTTTCCTTGGCAACTAGGCAATCATTGCATGAAACCCAACCTTTGGAAAACTTTTGCCCAGTCACAAAAAGGGTCATTCTTGGCCATATGTTAGCACGCATGGTATGTTGGCTACCTCTGGTAAAATGCTGGATGCTGTAAAGTTCTAACATTTTGCTGATCAATTTTGGTATAAATTCTGCATAACTTTCCATGATGAAGGCAAAGTGATTGTTTTTTTTAAATGGTTTTAATGAAACGGTACCAAGGCTATTAAGGAAAGTAAAAATGCCTTTCCTATGGAAACTTTGGCCAAAATAGAGCTAAACTGTGGTGACTGTGTAATAAATTTATGATATTAAGCACTCGATATGCCATAATATGGTGTATGGTTAGTGAAACTCAACCACACATTCTGTCTCAGTGTATGCTTAAGAAGTTGAATTCACAATGTTATGTCCCTATTTACAAAATACTTCTTTACATCATTAAATCACGTATATCTCCTTTTCAATTATTACAGCTATTCATCAGATTGCCCTGCTACTGCTCTGATAAATAAGAACATTTCAAGGTAAGAATGGTTGCTAAAAAGGTAAGTGACACTCATATTTTAAAAACAAGTGAGTAGCAGCAAGTTTGACCACATAACCCAAATCACCTAATTTTCTGGCACTTTCCCTTTGTACTTCTCAACTGCATATCTCGAAAATAAGTGTCTGTTTACCAAATGCGGACCCTTAGAAAAAAAAGAAGAAGAAACGCCTACTGCATTGTAGGTCAGTTGAAGTACTAATCTACAGTCATTAACAAAAGCACTCACTAGCCCTCTCAGTTTTGCCAGACCCTACTCAAAGCCACTGTGCTTCTTGCTCACTATACCATCACCCACTCACAACATATCATAGTAAGTATGGGTGAAATGTGCGAATTCGCGGTCCGCATAATCCGCAAATTTGTGCGAATTTGCAGATTATATTTTTTTGCGTGTTCGTGGGGTACTTTGCGTGTTCGCGGGTCTCTTGCAGTGCACCGACCGCAAAATTACCCATGCGGTCATACATGGGTGCGGCCATCTTGTTCGCGTTGCATATTTCCATTTCCGGGCGCTAGTTCCATTCTCCCGTTGTGCTCAGGGCAGGATTTCGTGGTTGCGTGCATTTTTGCGTGCTCGCGGGGAAAGTATTGTGCAAACTTACCTGTGCGGTCCTCAATGGGCGCGGCCATCTTGTTTTTCAGTCATTGCTATGGTTCTGGGCATGCTTTTTCAATCCTACCCTAATCTTTGCAATCCTTTGTTTCTTTGAACTTTTTTTGATCTTTTTTTCTCATTATCTATCCCTCTCTTTTTTTACATCTATATTTTGTGTTTTTTCTACTTTTGGATACTTTAAACTACTTTTTTAAACTCTTTTCTTTTATTTACCTTTTCCCTATTCGTTCCTATTTTTCATTTAACTTTCCTGTCCTGGACCATGGCAAAGGGAGCCGGGAAAAGCAAGGGGAAGGGTCCCGCCCCCCGTAGCCGGCTCCCCTGCGGACGATTAAGGGGGGGAGGATGTAGTGGCCAGGGAGATTTTCAGAGCAGTGGAGGTGGCCGCACTTATATTTTATATTCAGCACCACCTCCCGAAGACCGTGGCAGAAGGGGGCAGGCCCAATCAAGGGTATGGTCTCCGGGAGCGTCGCCAGCTGTTGGATAAGGTGTGCCGGGCCATGCGTAGGGAGTCGGGGATCCGTGCACCTATGACCAAGCGACGCACTGTTGGGCAGGCATCCTTGACCGGGAGCAGGACCTGGTCCACCTGCTAGGTGTAGAGATCTCTGGCCTTGGTGAGTAGCTATTTAATAAAAGCTTAGTTTTCTTCTGCTCTGTGTTATATTGCTAATATATGTTTTTCCCAAAGAACAAGAATGCTGCTGATTCGATTACATTGCAGGTAAAATAATGTTTAAATAGCTTCTGTGATTGCAGGTGCTCGCCTCCTCAGTGGCGCTGCTACTATGCTTACTTGTTTGCAACTTTGTGCTCATTTGGCCTGAATATGTATGAGTGTAGTACTTTACAGAACTGCGTAATGCTAGAGAGACTAGAGACTCAAGTCTAGTCCTTCCTTTGTACTCCTACTGCCACTGAGAAGAAGAGATAGTGGTGTATTGATAGGTTTAGTATATTATGACTTGTAATTAGTAGTAGGACATTTTTTAGTGGTCTGCAATCATGATGACGGACTGTGTCTGTCACGTCGCATGCTGCTGAGTGCTGAGAACCTTTTTGTTGTTGGTTTAGTTAGTGATTTACATAACTTTCCAAGTAAACGGTCTGCAAATTCAGCAATACTGTACTAGTATCCTCCTAGTTGACCAGATCAGATAGGTGAATACATGTAGTGCAATTGTTGGTAATTTGTTTCCCCAAGATAATTTTAGATTGTGGTCAAAGAAATCAAATATTTCAAAAAAACAATCATCCATGTTTGTGTTTATTTCATATTCACATTCAGCACCTCCCAGGGGCAAGAAGACTACACCCCAGAATCAGACGGAAGAAACTGGGCCGGAAACGTACTCTGCAGGCTCTTCTGCTGGCCCCAGTAAGTTGTTCTGTTGTTAATATAATTATACTTTCCTAACTTTTACAGCTACTATTCATTCCAAACTGTTTCCTAATTCTATTTTTTACAAAATAGTCTTTGATCTTCTTGTAGACTGTTTCTACATTCTTATCCTAACTCTCTACCATCACTCTCTCTGCTACTACTATTTACTATTAATATGAGTAGGTCTGTGTAGGTAGCTAAGCTTGCCCAGCCGACAAACGGTGTTAAAAAAACCTCTGATCCAGCAATAGCTCTAGAGGCACTGAGTGCAGTACTCTGGGTTGCCCTTGCTTGTATTCCAGTCTTCTTAATGTTAGTGCTTTGACAATATCCAACAACAAAATGTCAATGTCCACCAAGAATAAGCTAGTAGTTGGCTTTTTGATTTGATAGTAGCACATACCATCCCACTAGTGTTTCAGGGACTATTCTGCACATACAGAAGTATGGACAAGAGAAATAGGACATTGTTGATGATAGGTGCAATTCGATTTTCCACATACCTCAGTCAGAAGTAACTGTGCGGGACTCGGGAGCCCTCACCTTGTTGGAACTTCAAGTCCTCCTGATGGTGATGAGGAGTAGTTGGTTCTGTCTGTAATTAGAAAAAGTTTGCACGTTACAAAGCAAGCATTCATCAGTTGTGCCAAAAGTGTTGCATGTTATGGCTAAGCATATAAGTTAACACCCTCCCCAAAACCGTGACTTTTCTTCAGTCCCAATAATTAAAAATTGTATATGTATTAACATTTTCTCTTCCATTACGAGACAAAATAGGGGGTGGTGTATGGCATCTAAAAATATTACATGTTTTTTCTAGGCGTCACAACATCGGATGTGGCACTTCCCACCACCAGTGCCGGGGCCAGCAGCGCTGAGGGGTCCACTCCAGGGGCGGATGCAGCGGCGCCACAAGTGCCACCAGTAGCTGAGGGGGATGGCTCAACAGTGGCGAACGGTGGTAAGTTATTATACTCCTTACTTATTGACATTTTAGAGTAGGCTCGCAAAGGAGTGTATGGTGTACTGTACAGTAGACAGTACACTACTACAAGTACACTGTACTGTTAAGAACAGTTACTAATTTAGAACTACATTTTTGCCAATAACAGAGAAGACAGTCACCCTTGACTTAGCAATAGCATTAGCGGCGGTAGTTCTCGAGTAAGCAATGGCCCCCTCTATTTGACTTCAACTCAGCTGGGAAACTTTTATCATGAAGCCAAGTCATATCAGATGAACTTGAGGGATGTGATGAACGAAAAGGGAAAGAACTTAGGGTGAATGGAAGGACGAGCAAGTCGTAATATTTATGACTGTAAAGAATGGTACGTGTTTTTGAATGCAGGTGGTGGTGGCTGATAGGAAGGAATCAGATGCATGGCTGCTTGAAGCAAGGATGGTTGGAGGAGAAAGAAAAGATGACTGCCTGTGTGGGTGAATCAGAAAATTCATATGTGGTGTGCATTGCAATATATCATTTGGGTGAAACTCAAATGTAAGTCAAGACGGTGGTTTACCAAATAAAATGAAAAGGGTGTTATTTGGTTGAGAAAATGTAAAGTTGGTACAGTTGAGACATTAAGAAGAATGATAGACGTTTACTTTGGAAGCCCGGATGGTATCTTCTTCCTCATAGATAGCAGAGGTGTATGTAGAGCAGACGCTCAATGCATAAAGAGTGACTTTGTTTGAACAGCATGTCCGTGCCAGAGTAGCAAAGCAGAGGAAATCCAAATACTAGAAGTTGTGATTGTTCAGAAACTCTCCCTTGCCTAAAGTAACAGTACAGTAGTTTACTTTGCAAGCACAGCATATATTGTGTATGTATTGTATAGTTGACAATTATATCAAGTCAAGTCCCTTCTTCCGGCAATTATGGTTACCACACTCACTCCCTATGTTCATAATTTTTTTTCTGCTGTGTCAATCATGGGTGGACTATCGCTGTTGTTCACTCAATCTATCACAACAAAGCACCTAAAGTCATCCATCATATAAGCAAAGAGATCATGTGATCGGGTGGATACATGATCAGAAATGAATAATCTTCATTTTCCTTTTGCAGTACTGAATGCCCGGGGGGGCAGTGCGAAATATAAATTACATTGAGCAGTAGCCCTTGATTAAACCGAGAATGGCCAGTGCCACCCCTATAGAAAAGTAAGAGCTTCCCTATCCCCACCTGCATGTACTGCTTAAAGTAATGCGAGTCTGTGTCATCATGGCTTGTGTCTGTTTTTCTTGGGTGCAAGCTGACTGAGCTGGCATTATGCCGGCTACCACAAGTTCACGTACAAGTTATTTCTTTCGCATAACTAGAGAAAAAAAGAAGAATACTGGTGTACTCTCTGACTCTCTGACTATGTAGTGAGTGCATAGTGCTGCCTGCTAGTAGAATTCCTGAAACTCCCACTAATGTTACAGGCCTACAAAGACGGTGGAAAGATACATGTCAAAATGTTATACTGTGCTTGCAAATTGCTAGTGTTACTGTGAGACAACTTTCTGTTGAATTATTTTGTGTTATTGTTAAAGAGTATTGGTTACAGAATTTTTCTTTCTTTCTTCATATAGATGCTCCAAAAAAGCTCACCCGACAGGAGACGGCTGTCTGGGCCAGGGACCAGAAGCTGGAGGCCCTTTGTGTGGAATATCGCCGGCTGTGGGCTCGGGAACAGGAGGAGGAGGCGGCAACAGCTGCTTCCTCCTCCACTGCCCCCGGGTCCATCAGCCAGCAGAATCCAGCACGGCGCCATGGTCGGACAGCCTCCCTCTGCCGCTGCTCAGCTGTAACAACACCAGCAGCTGCCCCCCCAGAGCCTGGATGGCACGCCTGCGCCACCTACGCCTCCGAGTGGACTACCTGGAGCGCAAGGTGGAGAAGCAGCAGCAACAGATCCGGGACCTCCGCAAGGAGCGGCGGGACAGCCTGTCCACACACCGCCGGAAGTAACTGTGTCCCTTGCCCCTTTTTTAAAGACTGTTGGGGGGGGGGGGTGGGAATCGGGAGTTGGGGATTCTTTGGGACTTTTCTCAGGACATTTGAAATGGACAATTGTTTGGGTTAAGGAGGGGGGTGGTTTGGGTCTTTGGGACTAGTTTTTTTTGTTATGGTAATTTATAATTATTTATTTTACATACTTCAACATAGTGTACACGTTCATATTATTTTGTGGGGTGGTGGGCGTGGGTTAATGCACGTTTGGTTTCCTCAAACTTACCAGCATGAATTATGTAAAACGTCCAAAAATGTTCAAAAGTGCCACTAACTGAATTAGTGAATTCAATTGGCCTACTAGTACTTTACTAGTACTACTGTCAGTCTCTCCTCCGAGTCCTAGCCCATTATTTTACCTCCCCAAAATGCTTATCTTACCTGTGATTCGTGTTTGAGAATAGAGCTAGGCACAGCGCTGGCTGCATGGCAAATGGCGATTACGGTTGCCCATGAAATCCATCCAAGACCGAAATTCCGTTGTTGTGGTGTTAGTAGGAGTGGTACCACACTAGCAGTAGCAGCATATGAAAAACAAAGTAAAAAAATGACACATTGAGTGGCCTGAGAGGAGTATTAGAGGGAACAGTACATTTGTAGCCTAAGCAATGCTGAAGATAAGTATGGGGAAAAAAACTTGCATGGATGATTATGGCTACAACAAGAACAGTGACACAGCAGCGTAACAAGTCTTCTTGACATGTAGGAGGATGATATTGACGATGGATCCAATCGATGATGGGCATGAAATTCAGAATTTATTTTAAAATACTCAGTGTTGTTTTTTTAAGCAGAATTACAATATCCTAGGATTCATCTAGATGCCTTAACATTGATTTGAGGAGGTTGCTTGCACCTTATCCTCCCCAGCAAGTGTGTGGAATTATTGTTGTCATTTAGTCACACCTCAATGAAAACCACACAGCCCGGGGGAAGAGGGTTAGGGTTTGAAATTTGGATGGGAATGGGGTTTGTGGGGAAAGTTTTGTGGAGAGAGGAAAAAAACAGCACGGACAAACAACAAATGAAGATAAACAAATCTTTGGCTACGAAGCTATCCCTAAATTGTTTAAGGGACATAAAGGAAGTGCATACACTACTGCATGCATGAAGTTGTTTGCTAAATGGATAGGTTACTGAAAAGTAAGTAGTACTTTCTACAACATACTAACTATGAAGAAACAATGTGACAGTACAGGGCTGCAATAATTACGCAATTTCACTTGCCTATCTGCCCTCGGAGAGATGAACCACTTAGTACATTAAATTAGTTTAAAAAATAGCAAAGCAAAACGTATGCACTGGCTGGAGGGATGAATTGCAGAAGAGAGCAAACAAATGCACAGAGTCACACTCATAGAAGTTCACAGCAATAACATTACTTAAAGGATAAGTAGAAATGAAGATGGATACTGTAACTGTATGTTGTAGTTGTCCTGTTGAATTTGGGAAGTTGCATGTATCCAGCCATTCCTCTTATTCGCGGTACTCCTCCATTCCATCTGACGCTCCGTCGATCATTGTTGGTGACCAGTAGACACCTTGTCGACTGCCTGCCTGGCGGATGCGGAATTGCGGATCGCTAATGGGAAGCCTGAGTTCATCGTTTTTCCCATTGCACAGGGTAAAAGCCGGCCTGTAATTGTTGATGGAAAAACAGGAAGTGATATTAAAACACCACGGAGAAAAAAATATAAGGTACGCTGTGTAGTGCAAAAATAACACTTTCAGTTTCAGAGTCAACAGTATTACATACAAGCATCATTTCGAAAGTGCGTACCCTGAGTCTCCTTTTCAAGGATAGTAATCAATAAGTATGGGCGAATGTTGCGGATCTTTCCCCTCAAGCTAGGTCCAAACTTCTATTTTAGATCAAAATTAGACCTTCCCAGCAGTGCTACCAGACCCCTCAACCCGCTCCCAAAAATCTAGAACACCCCACATTACCCTCCCAAAAACGTGCAATACTGCTATCTCGCAGAGGCCTAAGTTCAAATCGTGCTAAAAGGCACTCTGACAATAGGCCCAAAACACCCCTTTTTCAACATGGATTTTCTTCAAACCACTTGCAATCAAAATTAGACCTTCCCAGCAGTGCTCCCAGACCCCTCAACCCACTCCCAAAAACATGGATCACTCCAAACAGCCCCCCAAAACATGCAATACTGCGAAAAACACCCCTTTTCCACCATGAATTTTCTTCAAACCACTTGCAATCAAAATTAGACCTTCCCACCGTGCCTCCCAAACACCTCAACCCATCCCCAAAAATCTAGAACACCCCCAAACAGCCCAATGAAAACATGCAATACTGCTATCCCCGAAGAGGCCTAACTCAAAATCGTTCCAAAACGCCCTCTGCAACTAGGCCCAAACACCCTTTTCCACCATGGATTTTCTTCAAACCAATTGCAATCATAATTAGACTTTCCCAGCAGTGCTCCCAGACCCCTCAACCCACTCCCAAAAATCTAGAACACCCCACAGTACTCTCCCAAAATCAAGCAATACTGCTACCAGGCATGAGGCCTAACTTAAAATCGTGCAAAAACGCTCTCTGCAGCTAGGCCCAAACCCCCCTTTTCCACCATGTATTTTCTTCAAACCACTTGCAATCAAACTTATACCTTCCCAGCAGTGCTCCCAAACCCCTAATGCCACTCCTAAAAATCGAGAACACCCCACAGAATCCTCCCAAAAACATGCAATACTGCTACCTAGCATGAGACCTAACTGAAAATCGTGCAAAAACGCACCCTGAAACTAGGCCCAAAACACCCATTTTCAACGATGTATTTTCTTCACACCCCTTGCAATCAAAATTAGACCTTCCGAGCAGTGCTCCCAGACCCCTCAACCCACTCATAAAAAACTAGAACACCCCCAAACAGCCCCCCAAAAACATGCAATACTACTAAAAAACACCCCTTTTTCACCATGGATTTTCTTCAAACCACTTGCAATCAAAATTAGACCTTCCCACGTGCTTCCCAAACCCCTCAACTCATATCCAAAAACCTATAACACCCCCAAACAGCCCCCCAAAAACATGCAATACTGCTATCCCCAAAGAGGCCTAAGTTAAAATCGTGCCAAAACGCTCTCTGCAACTAGGTTCAAACAATTCTTTTCCACCATGGATTTTCATCAAACCACTTGCAATCAAAATTAGAACTTCCCAGCAGTGCTCCCAGACCCTCAACCCACTCCCAAAATCTAGAACAGCCCACAGTACTCTCCCAAAAACATGCAATACTGCTACCTGGCATGAGGCTGGACTTAAAATGTGCCAAAACGCTCTCTGCAACTAGGCCCAAACCCACCTTTTCCACCATGGATTTTCTTCAAACCACTTGCAATCAAAATTAGACCTTCCCAGCAGTGCTCCCAGACCCCTCAACCCACTCCCAAAAATCTAGAACACCCCACAGTACCCTCCCAAAAACATGCAATACTGCTACCTGGCATGAGGCCGGACTTAAAATCGTGCCAAAACGCTCTCTGCAACTAGGCCCAAACCCACCTTTTCCACCATGGATTTCCTTCAAACCACTTGCATTCAAAATTAGACCTTCCCAGCAGTGCTCCCAGACCCCTCAACCCACTCCCAAAAATCTAGAACACCCCACAGTACCCTCCCAAAAGCATGCAATACTGCTACCTCGCATGAGCCCTAACTTAAAATCGTGCCAAAACGCACCCTGAAACTAGGCCCAAAACACCCCTTTTCCACCATGGATTTTCTTCAAACCACTTACAATCAAAATAAGACCTTCCTAGCAGTGCTCCCAGACCCATCAACCCACTCCCAAAAATCTAGAACACCCCACAGTACCCTCCCAAAAACATGCAATACGGCTACCTGGCATGAGGCCGGATTTAAAATCGTGCCAAAACGCTCTCTGCAACTAGGCCCAAAACACCCCTTTTCCACCATGGATTTTCTTCAAACCACTTGCAATCAAAATTAGACCTTCCCAGTAGTGCTCCCAGACCACTCCATCCACTCCCAAAAATCTATAACACCCCACAGTACCCTCCCAAAAACATGCAATACTGATACCTGGCATGAGGCCGGACTTAAAATCGTGCCAAAACGCTCTCTGCAACTAGGCCCAAACCCACCTTTTCCACCATGGATTTTCTTCAAACCACTTGAAATACAAATTAGACCTTCCCAGCAGTGCTCCCAGACCCCTCAACCCACTCCCAAAAATCTAGAACACCCCACATTACCCTCCCAAAAACATGCAATACTGCTACCTCGCATGAGCCCTAACTTAAAATCGTGCCAAAATGCACCCTGAAACTAGGCCCAAAACACCCCTTTTTCCACCATGGATTTTCTTCAAACCACTTGCAATCAAAATTAGTCCTTCCCAGCAGTGCTCCCAGACCCCTCAACCCACTCCCAAAAATCTAGAACACCCCACAGTACCCTCCCAAAAACATGCAATACTGCTACCTGGCATGAGGCCGGACTTAAAATTGTGCCAAAACGCTCTCTGCAACTAGGCCCAAAACACCCCTTTTCCACCATGGATTTTCTTCAAACCACTTGCAATCAAAATTAGACCTTCTCAGCAGTGCTCCCAGACCCATCAACCCACTCCCAAAAATCTAGAACACCCCACAATACCCTCAAAAACATGCAATACTGCTACCTGGCATGAGGCCTAACATAAAATCATGCCAAAACGCACCCTGAAACTAGGCCCAAAACACCCCTTTTCCACCATGGATTTTCTTCAAACCACTTGCAATCAAAATAGGACCTTCCCAGCAGTGCTCCCAGAACCCTAAACCCACCCCCAAAAATCTAGAACACCACCAAACAGCTCCCCAAAAACATGCAATACTGCTGTCCCCAAAGAGGCCTAACTTAAAATCGTGCCAAAACGCTCTCTGCAACTAAACCAAAACCCCCTTTTTCCACCATGGATTTTCTTCAAACCACTTGCAATCAAAACTAGACATTCCCAACTCTCATCCCGGCTAAGCTAATGCACTAAGAACCACCTACAACACACTCCAATCGCACCCTAAAAACATGCAATAATCGAAAATTAACAGGGGCGCCTATAGCAGCAGTTTCCCTTCCTCGCCTAAACACACCCTTCCCATCAATTGATTCCTCCCAAATTTCATGCATAACCACCAATTCCCCCTCCCTACAACACACGGAAGCCCCGTTCCCCTAGCTCTTTTGGAACACCGCAAACATACTTTCTCGTTGCGCCCCCAAACTGCCCATTAGATAACATGGCAAATCACGCCTTGACACAAAATTGCTGTTTTCAGCACTTCCACTACTTCGAACCTCTTGAAACTTACCAGGACACTTGTTCCAGCGATTCCCAAGAATATCAGCAAGGCAGAACAAAATCGATCCACTGGAAGATGTACGAATTTTCACCCAAACACACACACACTGGACCAAAAAACGCCAAACCCCCCTAAAACCTTGCTAACATCATTATGAACGAGCCTGCATCGGGCCCTGAGCCCTAGACTCCGGGAACCCTACCAAATTAAACCCAAAATCCCTAGTAAACCGCACTGAACCCCCAAAACAACCCTCAACCCTAGATATACTTTGTCTGTCTGTGTCAAAGAGCCTAGGTATGCTACATCGGGTTGCTTCACTCAGTGGTGCCTGCCTTGACCGTCTGCATGGCCCTGCCGCAAGCATGGGCAAAAAAATCGTTACTCTCAAGAATTTGCGAATTTTCTGCAATTTCACGAGATTCGCGATTGCAAATTTGCCTGCGGAAATCCACAAATTTCGCGAGCGGAACGGATTTTTGGCCCATGCTTGCAGCAGGGCCAGGCAGACGATCAAGGCAGACACCACTGAGTGAAGCAACCTGATGTAGCATACCTAGGCTCTTTGTCACAGACAGACAAAGCATATCTAAATGTATGCAGCAAGCCACATAGCCCCAATTTCACATGTACTGTTGTCTTGACTCTGCCTGGCATAACAACACTACACTGCCTCGACCACTCCATACCACGACTAGACAGAAATGTAGTTCTGCTGTAGTAGTTGTTGTAGACTGGGTTAACTGTTTGCCACTCACGAATTGCCCATAGTTCTTCCGTAAACCGACGCTGATGATCCATCCATCCCAGTGATTGACTGTAAAGAAAAAAGATATATTATTTAATCAATCATCATGGTATATTGGCAAACAGTCAGTACAAGGACATTTTGCATATTGGAAAATGCAACGTAGTGGCCCCTGCAGTTGAAGTACAATTTGAATTAAACAAGGTAAAAAAAAGCAGAGTAGACTTGAGTTATATTTAGTGTGTAAAAGATTAAATAATAACAGAAGACATATGATTCATTTCATGCACAAGAAACAAACAGCAATTGCTTTCATCAGAGCCAGACAGCCATTGCTGTCCACTGCATGCCATCTTCTTCTTATTATTCATTACCTGTTCCACTTTTTGTTCGCATCTTCTTCTGAAAGCTAGGGCCCACAGGGCAGCCTCTCCTGTCAATTTCAGAAGTAACTGTCAGCAATCAGCAAGCATGAAGTCAGTAATTTCAGTCCCTCTTGAGGGGACTCGTCAACGAAGACAAAGTTTCTTTATTCTGCGTAATCCAGCCATCTGCCTTGAGGGAAATGGATAGGGGGAGTCTGGAGGAGGAGGATAGAGGAGCATGATTGAGTTGTGAACTTGTGAACCTCAGGAACGCAGACTGTGGCACCTTCAAATCAATATGGAAATAAGATGAAGACAGTGCTGCTGATGGACTTGTTGTGATTAGGTGATTAGAGTTTTGTTGTGGTAAAAGTTGCAAAACAAAGAAAGACACACAGGAATAAAAGTGAATAAGGACATTTTCAGGCCTCGGTGTCAGGGAAGTAGAGCTCGTCCTCAAACTCTATGAATCGAGACGGGAGTAAATCACCGTCACCTAAGTCGGTCTCCTCTTCTTCCTGCATGCATTCACGTATTTTGTAATCTGGTGGTATGAAGTGCTGATTCATCTTGATCAGTGTTAACCTCTCCACATTTTTGGGCAAGAGGCGGGTCCTTTTTGAAGTTACATTGGCACCAGCAGCACTGAAAACACGTTTAGAAGACACGCTTGTGAGTGGGCAAGACAAATAATTTAGAGCAAGGTGGGTGAACAGTCGCCATAGAGGCCTTTTCACATACCAATACAGCAATGGGTTCTGATTTAACAAAGACCTCTGTTGGGTCATCCAGAGAGGCCTGCACCATCGAATCAAGGTTCTCCAGGGTTGCTCAACTTTGCGTACCATCTGTGGCCTTTGCTTCACTGGAACGAGCAAACCCTTGATGATTTAGCCAATCCGCTTCCGACAATATTATGGCTGGGCTTGGTGCAGGTGAGGTTGCTGGTGTCGTTAACGGCTGTGAGGGAAAGTGACTCCCTTAGGCCACAGATTCAGAAGTGGAACTTGACGCCGGACGGCCTGCTGATTCAGTAGTACTTCTGCCGGCTCCTTCAATTTTCTGCCGCTCTTTTTCGAAACTAGTGACTGACAGAGCTAGCCAATGTTTGCACTTTGAAACATCTGCTTCATTAAAAGGAATGAATGCTTTGCTGGCCACGGCCTTTTTGTACCGTGGATCCAGAATAGTGGCACAAATGTAATGTCGTTCTGTATGTATTTTTTTAAGCCTTTCATTGTCAACTAGGCGCCTTAATAACCTCTCCGCCAACTGATATCCGTCTTGCTTTTCAGCATCATCTCGGAACGTTGAAGACACCGCCTTCAGTTGGTGCTCTAGCATGCGCAACAATGGGATAGCTTTGCCCAAAGAACAGTCCTCCCTGCTGACTTCACGCGTGAAGACCTCAAAAGCATGTCTGCCAGGCTTGCAACTAGCTTCCATTCCTCCAACTCTAGCCTCATGTCTTTCATAGTAGACCCCAGTGCAAAGACATACTCATTGATTACCCCCCACTGCTCAGACAGACGCTCAAGCTTGTAGAAGGTTGAGTTCCAGCGTGTTGCCGCCTCCTGGATGAGTCCTTTGAATGGCAGTCTATGTTCATGTTGCATGCTCCTCAGCTTCTTCCAGGCCTTAAAAGAATGGCTGAAATGTGTGCAGATTCTTTGGCAGGTGGTCAGTAACTTGCTGACTGTGTTTTCTTTTTTCAAGAAATCTTGCAAACCAATGTTAATACTTTGCGCCAAACTCTGAAATAGCCACCCTCATGCATGGCCTTAACTATATTACTGCCATTATCCGTGGAAACATAACCTATCATGCAATTTCTTGGATGCAGCCATTCATAGACCTTCCTATTCAAACTCCTCTAAAAGGTTAGGTGCAGTATGAGATTTCTCCATGGCAAACATGGCTACTGTTGCATGTTTCCGACTAGCTTGAAAAACTGTATCCGTGTCAACACCTGCTTTTAACTTGTCTTTAACCCCTGCAAAAGAGACCCAGTCTGCAGTGATGAACATGTAATCAAGGGCTTGGCAACTGGTCCACATGTCTGTTGCCAGGTGGATAGTGTGAACAGCACTCTTCTGAATAGCTGCGCCAATCACCTTCAGCACATCTTGATGTAGTGCTGGAACAGCAACTCTGGCAAAATTGGACCGGCTAGGAACCTTCCATTTAGGTCAGACTGTTGCCACAAATTCTAGAAAACTCACCCTTTCCACAAAGGAAAAAGGCAGAAGGTCCAGCGCTAGCATTTTAGCCAGCTTTGCGTTATACAGACGTGCCGTTGGGTGGTTGCGTTCAAACGGTGCCTCCGACGAAAACATGCTTCTAATGGTGGTCTGGACCGTTTTACGTGATGATGATGATGATGATGATGATGATGATGATGCAGACTTCTTCAAACCAGTTAGGCTCATTGATGTACTTTTTCGCATTGGTGTCTCTCCCAGACTTTTAGTGTGCCTCATACATGTTGCAGGGGTAGAGGGTGTGGGCGCTACCACTGCAGTGCTGCTGCCAGGGGTACTGGGTGTACCAGAAAAAATGTCTGTCGCTTCTTCACTTCCCCCCTGCACAATCAGCCAATAATCATCATCAGATGCAATATGAATAGATACATTTGGGTTTGTTTTTCTTTTGGCTTCCTGGATCTTCCTTAGGTGCGCCTCCCACTGGATAGTGTGGTCTTTTTTGGGATGACCTCTCTCGCCTCCAGTACCATAGTTGGTAGCAAGCTTACCCCGACTAACTAATATTTTACAAATCGAACAAACAACCATGTTTTCAGCCTTTTTGCTAACACTAAAGAAGTCCGAAAACTGGGGACTGGAGATGTCTGCTGGTGGTGGAGGTGCTAATTCCAGTTTCAATGCCAGATGAAGTGGAGGATGGGCGTGGCTAAATTAGACTGTTGTGCACTTAAAGCACCCCTACTTGAGGTAATGGAGGTCGAGCTGGATGGAGGTCCCTGCCGGCCCTTCTGGCGAGAAAATATGGAAGCTGTAGGTCGTGTTGGTGTTGTAGTTAACTGCATTGGTGGTGGTACCAGTGCTACGCCGCCCACATCCCGCTCAGCAGCCATTCGGGATAGGGTCAAAATGTCTGTCTGCTGCATGCCCGCTGGGGCTGGAGTGACGACTGTGATGACTGGGTCGTCATCAGACTGTTCATCAGCAGCAGAATACACCACTTCTTGTTCGCCGTCATCACCCATAACTGAAAGCCAGGCGGGAACCTTCTTTTTAGGCTTAGCTACCTTTGTCGGCTCATGGCGTGCCTCCCTCTCAGACTGCATTGGTTGGTTCCAATCAAGATCAAGATCATCAGAAGGAAGGGGGCTTGAAGAAGAACTTGTAGTAGCCCTCCTTGACCTTTTTCTTGTTGGGGATCTGGAAGACAGTAGATCATCCTCAGGAGGAGTGGCTTGCTCGGATGATACCTCCTCGAAATTCAATTTTCCTGATGTGCCCCTACTTCTGGAAGAACAAGCATTGTGGGCAGTTGTGCTGCTCCATGTGCCTCTCCTTGCTACTCTCCATGTACCTCTCCTTGCGCCTCTCCTTGCGCCTCTCCATGCGCCTCTCCTTGCGCCTCTCCATGTGCCTCTCCTTGCGCCTCTCCTTGCGCCTCTCCTTGTGCCTCTCCTTGCGCCTCTCCTTGCGCCTCTCCTTGCGCCTCTCCTTGCCCATGTACTTGCGCTTGTACTGGTTGCACCTGTGGTTGTCATTGCGGCTATGGTTGTTGAACACTCGTTAGCTGAGTTATACCCTGCGTTGATTGGATGCTACTTTCTTGCGATGAACCAACATCACAGGTCGATGGTGATTGAGCAATGACAGTGGCTGCCTCTGCAGCACTCATGGGCTTGGACCTAACCTTGCGTAGTGGCATTGAGCCTAATGAAGCGGAGGTGCTGCTCCCAGCTTGGTCCCCGGCGGACCCCGCTGCTGCAGGCAATGTTTTTCCCCCCAAAAAATGTGTCTGTGGCCACACCAGTCTCCCTGGTAAGTGGCACCACTTGCTTCTTCTGCTCCTTCTTACTGGCAGTGGCACTGGCAACTTTCTTTGTAGAGGAGTGTGAGAAGTTGGCCTGGTATATAATGCTCACTAATTCTTAGTGATCACTTTGTACCATGCCAAGCAGCCCTTATGATGATGGTTGTAATTCAACCTTGTAGACCAGTTATCCTAGTGGTAACGTGGACAAAGCAGTCTTAGGCTAAACTCTGAAAGGCATGTGAAGCCAGCTGTTATACCATACACAACCCCCTTGAATACCAAATGAAAGGGACACCACACAGATATATATTGAAAATATATATTGATTTATTAACTATAAAATCCCCTGGACTCTTTATGAGCACAGAAGCACAAGCGTTAAATCACAAGACAGTTTAAAAAACACAAAAGTTGCACAATATGGAGGAGCCCTAGGGGCCACCTAAACCATATACTAAGAAAGTGGTATAAGAGATACCAATAGGAAAGGGAACAGGCCTAGGGCCTTGGGAATCGCTGGAGCTATTCGAGACTAGCAATGATTAAGTCGGGAAAGGCCCACGGGACTCGGGTGCAGTGTTCAAAGTGCACGCACTTTCCAATACAAAGTCTATGGTGCGTAAAAATTACACAAAGTTAGTTTAAGGGCACTTCCGCTGAACCTAGAGGAACAAAACTTAAGACACAGACCCTAGAGGTGTGTACCAGTGTAGGGACACCGGCGTTGCAATGTTACCTCACCCACAGGAAGTGGGTGCACAGGGTCGAAGTGGCGTCGGGTTTTGACACGCAGGTTCTTGGCGCTTGAAGCTGAAGATGCTGCAGGCGATGTGAAGGAGAAGTGTCCGGTGGATCCAAGGGTGGATCTGAAGTGGTGAAGACCTGAAAGCAGAGGGGACAATGTTCAAAGTCACTGACCAGTGACCACCGTGGAACTAGATTGGAACCAGGCAAAGTCGGGTGCAAACATGTGATGAGGTGTTGCTTCTCTCTGCAGCCACGTGGACACGAAGAGATCAAGGACGTCCAGGAGTCGATCACGAGCTGTCCCCCAAAGGCTCTAGCTGATGGCGGTGTCGGCAACTCGATTGAATCAAACAAGCCTTGGCTAATGTAAGCCACGGGGAAAATGAAAAAGGCTTATTACTCGGACCAGCAAGGTCAGAGCGGATACTCCTTTCTACAGGAGCGAGGGCAGGTCTGGAGCAACCAGACCCACAGTGTAAATTGTAGGTTTTTTTGCAAAGATGGCCGCTGATCACGTGACAAGCGGCCAAGAGGGCGAGTCAAGTGGCACAAAGCAAAAGGGCCCCACGCAGATTGTGGAGATGGTGGAGGGCTGATCTTTGGTGCAAATGCTGCTCTGTTGTTGGGCTTCTTAAAGCCCAAAGCACAGAGTCGAGGGTGCCTTGGGTGCTGCGCAGTCAGCGTCTCGGGGGTCTTTCAAGATGTCCGCTACCACGTCTCTCGGTGCCTCCACGGGTCCCTTCTTTGCAGGGAGTGTGGATCAGGCTGGCAGAAGTCTGGGAAGCTGGGTCTTGTCAGGCTTTGGGCTCAGGCTTTGGCAGGAGGCGGCGGCAAAGCAGACGTCGAGGTGCTGGGTGATGCCTGTGTTCACAGGGTGGCCCCTCCTAGGCCACAAGGGAGATTCTCTTCAGTCTTCTGAGCAGCAGAATGTCGAAGTCCAGTCTTCTTCTTTGTTTAAAGTTGATTTCAGGATGATCTGCTGTGCAATGGCACTGCTCCCACTCTTATTCCCAATCTGAGGGGTGGATCACCTACTAGGTCCCTCCTCTGGGAGAAACCAGGAAGGGGAGTGGTTACACCCCCTCTCCTTTGTCCAGATCCTCGCCAGGACTGGGGCTGGAAAGCCCCAGAACCGGTTTGGGCTGGCTTATGCACAGGGACACCTTGTGTGCCCCAGGCATGTCTCAATCTATTCAGCCCTGTCCTACCCAATACACAAAACCCTGTCTGGGGTGGTGCTCGCACCTCCCCAGGCAGGAAACCCTTTGTCCAGGCCCTCCTCGCTGAGAGGACTCCCAGCAGCAGGAGGTCAGACATGTGTCTGTGGTGGCAGCATCCATTTTGTGATGCTGAGGCTCTGGTTAACTTTAACCACGGTTAAGGCTACACACATGTCGTGTCCCTCTAGAAGGGTGGAATGCTATCCCCATCGACAGAACTGTCTAGGGGATAGTATTCCAATTCGTATGACACCTTACTCGACATGTTTTGATAAAGCCAAACCAAAGATAGCATATAACCGCGAGGATTATAATGCACTTAAGAGTATATGGTATGGCAATATCCCGGAACAGCTTAGGGAGTGGTTCCCGACAGCTGCAGACAGGCTCAGCTCATGCTAGAGCACCATCTCACATATTTCCAAGCACTCTGCCTCCAGGATTGATGAGGCCTTCCATAGGAGTGGCTGATAGGAACATATGTGTCCAGTTTAGGGTCAGGCACAGGCATACTGTACCTAAGTAAGAGGTGGTTACACCAACTTACCCCAGCTGAGTGATCAGCCAGTTGTGTCAAATATGGAGGCCAGGCCAGGGGTGGCACAATACATGCTGCAGCCCCTGGTAGGCCTTGGCTACACCTATGCCCTGGGTACCTATGGTACACTGTTACAGGGGCCTATAAGGTGAACCAATTCCAATTGTTTTATGCACCTAAGGTACATGGAGTCCATTTTAAGGAGAGAGCAATCGGCCTGGGGCCCTGAATAGCAGGATCCCAGGCCAACTAAGTCAAAAACCAGCTAAACACCAGGCAAAAAGTTTGGGGGTAACCATAGTCAGATATCCACCTTCCTACATAACCCCCCCAAACGAAAGGAGATAAGGCTATCCTTGACCAGGTAAGCCTATATTGCCTAAGTGGCCATATAAGGAAGTACCAGCTCTGGCTTGGTAACCCCCTGTCTCATGGTCCACTAAGCAATCCCTCACCCTAAGGGTATCTGAGGGTCTCCACCATAGGGAATCTCTACCTGTGGTGTGTCTTTGCAAAGTCAAAGGCTGGTGTTGAGATGGAGTACTGAAGTGAGTCTCCTCTGTAGGGCTCAGCTTCCTCCAATCACTCTCCACCATGTGTGCCTTTCTTTCTTTGACTGAGTTGCACTGTGCTCTCAGGGTCAACCTCTGGCTACCTAAAGCTGGAGGCTGAGTCCCTCTGTTTGGCTTACTGGAGGGACAGTTCAGGTTTGGGCCCTTAGGGTCCCAGGTTTGGCTGTGCCCAACAATATCCATCTGGGGGAGGTCCCTAACTACTTTTAAGGGGGATCCCTCAGGAGTTTTTAAAGCTTGCACCTCACTAGGGCTACTAGTTTCGGTGCCCCTAATCTGCTGATGGGGGTGCTTTATTTGACAGGGGGCCCTTTGGGTCTCACTGTCCTTCTTGTCCTCTGCAGCCCTGGGCTGAGAAAGGCAAGGTAGAGAGGGGCAGGTTACCTGCTCCAGACTGGGTCCCACCTGAGAAGGGTCCACTGCCATCAGAGGCTCTGTCAGGCCAGGCCTAACAACCTCTGGGACAGTTCCTTCATCAGGGGTAAGATCAGTTCCCTGAGGAGGCTGATCCTTTCCTAAAGTCTGGTGGGAGGGAGATTTCTCTTCCTCCTCAATGCTCTCTGTTTGGGTGGAGTGATCCATCATTTCAGGCTTCACTACCCATGTATCAGTTTGAGTTTGGGCTGTGGCCATCACAGCCCCACCAACCTTTTCAGGAGGAGACTCAGTTTGGGTATGGGCTGTTACTAGTACAGCCCTGCTACTCTTTCCAGGAGGGAAGTTATCTAAAGATGGGGCTGAGGTTTGCTCAGCCCTCCCAACCTTTTCAGGAAGGACATCTTGAATTGAGGCTGTAGCCATTACAGCCCCACTAACCTTTCCATGGATATTTACCATTCTAGAATGGGTTTGCTGTTCAACCTCAGCCCAGGCTGAGATTTCCAAATCATTACCCAGTAGGCAATCTACAGGCAAGTTTGCTGACACTGCCACTCTCTTTGGGCCAGTGACACCTCCCCAGCTAAGATTGACTACTGCCATGGGATGATTGGTTTCTATGCCATCAATGTTTGTCACCTGATATTTGACATCAGGTAAAAGTTGCCTTGAGGGGACTAGACATTCAGCCACCATGGTGATGCTAGCCCCTGTGTCTCTGAAGGCCTCAACTTTCAAGCCATTGATGAGGGGCTCCTGTCTATACTTGCTCAATGTGTTTGGGCAAGCAGTGAAATTGGCAAACCCCACGCCAGTCTCATAGACAAGAGTATCTGAGTTAGGGGACCTGGATAGGCCAGAGTCCACCTGTCCTCCAAAAGTAAACCCACCCAAATTCTTGGGGGTGCTCCCACCACCTGGGGGACCACTGCTAACAGTGACAGGAGGTGTTGGAGTCTTACCTGGAGGTATATTCTCTTTATTGCCATTCTTGGGACAACAGCTATCTGTTTTGTAATGCCCCACCTGTTTACAGGTATGACAATAAGGCTTTTTCTGGGTTGTAGAAGTGTCTTGGGACCCACCCCCATTCTTGGAGTTTTGGGGCCCTGGGGAAGTCTTTTCCGTACTTTTATCCCCACCCTTCTCTTGAGGCTTGGTAGTCTCTTTCTTTTGGTCACCACCCTGGTTCTTAGGCCTGATCCTGGTTCTGACCCATTTGTCTGCCCTCCTACCCAATTCTTGTGGGGAGGTCAGATCAGAGTCAACCAGGTGCTGATGTAGAAGCTGATTTTGACAATTACTTAAGATTTGCTCTCTCATAATTAAATTATACAATCCTGTATAGTCAGTAACCTTACTTCCCAGCAACCAGCCCTCCAGAGCCTTAGTGGCACACTCAACAAATTCAGACCAGTCCTGAGTCTGTGTCTTCTGGGTATCTCTGAACATTAACCTGTACTGTTCAGTGGTTAAGCCTAACCCATCAATCAGAGCACTCTTCAGGACCAGGTAGTTTCTAGAATCCCCATCACTAACTGTGAGGAGTCTGTCTCTGCCTCTACCTTCAAAGGAGAGCCACAAGATTGCTGCCCACTGCTCCTGAGGGATCTGCTGTACCATGCAGGCTCTCTCAAGTGCAGTCATCCATTTGTGGATATCATCCCCAGCTTTGTAGGGGGGCACAATCTCACTCAGGTTTCTTGTATCAAAGGACCTGTCTTTATCCTTCTGGATATTGCTGCCACCAGTGGATCCTAATCCACTCTCTCTAGGCTGTCTTGCTCTAGCAAGTTTCTCTTGGGCCAGGGCAACTTCTAATTCTTGTCTCTGGATCCTCAATTCAGCCTCTCTAATTTGAGATTCTCTCAATTTGGTCTCATGTTCCCTTCTCTGAGGGCTAGTCATCACCCTTCTGGAGTGACCATGAGAGCCTCTAGAAGCATGGGAGTTGTCAGAGTCACCTGAGTGAGTCCTTCTCCTCCTAGGCTTCTGGTTAAGTCCACCTGGGGGTCTGAATGGGTTGTTACCTGATTCATTCCCAAGTAAGCTTAAGTTAGCCTGGTTCAGTCTGCTGACCAGCACCTGACTATTTCTGTCATCATCTGACTCACTGCTTTCCACCTCCTCCTCTTCCTCTTCCTCTTCATCTACCTGAGGAGCTCCAGTGGTGGAGGCTTCCTCATCTACCAGGATGATAGGGGCAGGGGTGTCTACAGTGTCATCCTCTGAAGGATGGCCTCCTTCAGCATTCCCTGTGGGGTTTGCTTTAGAGGCCTTTAGAGTCTCAGACTGGTCTAAGAGCTCTCTTAGGTGGTCTGTAGTAGGGGAAGGCCCTGTCTTCAGACCCCTTAAGACACAAAGCTGTCTTAATTCCTTAAAGGAAAAAATAGCAAATTTGGATGGTGCCCTTGGAGGGTCACTCTCAACAGGAGTAAGCCCACTGGACCCCTCTGCTCCAGACATTGCTCTAGTGTGGGTGGATGTGTTGCAATCTACCTACACTGGTGTTTACCTACTAAACCTATCTAGTAGTTGTAGCTAGGGTGTGCTACTCCCTTTGCTCTACAACAACTAAGTTCAGTAGAACTTAAGTATACTAGTCTTGTTTTATATGTACCTAGCAGGTACCTGTATGATCTTTCAAATGATAATCTCAAAGATTGTAATGGTAAAACAACAGCAAGCTCAGATCCCAATCCGCTGCTCACCAATGTGAGAAGTTGGCCTGGTATATAATGCTCACTAATTCTTAGTGATCACTTTGTACCATGCCAAGCAGCCCTTAAGATGATGGTTGTAATTCAACCTTGTAGACCAGTTATCCTAGTGGTAACGTGGACAAAGCAGTCTTAGGCTAAACTCTGAAAGGCATGTGAAGCCAGCTGTTATACCATACACAACCCCCTTGAATACCAAATGAAAGGGACACCACACAGATATATATTGAAAATATATATTGATTTATTAACTATAAAATCCCCTGGACTCTTTATGAGCACAGAAGCACAAGCGTTAAATCACAAGACAGTTTAAAATACACAAAAGTTGCACAATATGGAGGAGCCCTAGGGGCCACCTAAACCATATACTAAGAAAGTGGTATAAGAGATACCAATAGGAAAGGGAACAGGCCTAGGGCCTTGGGAATCGCTGGAGCTATTCGAGACTAGCAATGATTAAGTCGGGAAAGGCCCACGGGACTCGAGTGCAGTGTTCAAAGTGCACGCACTTTCCAATACAAAGTCTATGGTGCGTAAAAAGTACACAAAGTTAGTTTAAGGGCACTTCCGCTGAACCTAGAGGAACAAAACTTAAGACACAGACCCTAGAGGTGTGTACCAGTGTAGGGACACCGGCGCTGCAATGTTACCTCACCCACAGGAAGTGGGTGCACAGGGTCGAAGTGGTGTCGGGTTTTGACACGCGTGTTCTTGGCGCTTGAAGCTGAAGATGCTGCAGGCGATGTGAAGGAGAAGTGTCCGGTGGATCCAAGGGTGGATCTGAAGTGGTGAAGACCTGAAAGCAGAGGGAACAATGTTCAAAGTCACTGACCAGTGACCACCGTGGAACCAGATTGGAACCAGGCAAAGTCGGGTGCAAACAGGTGATGAGGTGTTGCTTCTCTCTGCAGCCACGTAGACACGAAGAGGTCAAGGACGTCCAGGAGTCGATCACGAGTTGTCCCTCAAAGGCTCTAGCTGATGGCGGTATCGGCAACTCGATTGAAGCAAACAAGCCTTGGCTAATGCAACCCACAAGGAAAATGAAAAAGGCTTATTACTCGGACCAGCAAGGTCAGAGCGGGTACTCCTTTCTACAGGAGCGAGGGCAGGTCCGGACCAACCAGACCCACAGTGTAAATTGTAGGTTTCGTCGCCAAGATGGCCGCTGATCACGTGACAAGTGGCCAGGAGGGTGAGTCAAGTGGCACAAAGCAAAAGGGCCCCACGCAGATTGTGGAGATGCTGGAGGGCTGATGTTTGGTGCAAATGCTGCTCTGCTGTGGGGCTTCTTAAACCCCAAAGCACAGAGTCGAGGATGCCTCGGGTGCTGCGCAGTCAGCGTCTCGGGGGTCTTTCAAGATGTCCGCTCCCACGTCTCTCGGTGCCTCCACGGGTCCCTTCTTTGCAGGGACTGTGGGTCGGGCTGGGAGAAGTCTGGGAAGCTGGGTCTTGTCAGGCTCTGGGCTCAGGCTCCGGCGGGAGGCGGCGGCAAAGCAGATGTCGAGGTGCTGGGTGATGCCTGTGTTCACAGGGTGGCCCCTCCTAGGCCACAAGGGAGATTCTCTTCAGTCTTCTGAGCAGCAGAATGTCGAAGTCCAGTCTTCTTCTTTGTTTAAAGTTGATTTCAGGATGATCTGCTGTGCAATGGCACTGCTCCCACTCTTATTCCCAATCTGAGGGGTGGATCACCTACTAGGTCCCTCCTCTGGGAGGAACCAGGAAGGGGAGTGGTTACACTCCCTCTCCTTTGTCCAGCTCCTCGCCAGGACTGGGGCTGGAAAGCCCCAGAACCGGTTTGGGCTGGCTTATGCACAGGGACACCTTGTGTGCCCCAGGCATGTCTCAATCTATTCAGCCCTGTCCTACCCAATACACAAAACCCTGTCTGGGGTGGTGTTCGCACCTCCCCAGGCAGGAAACCCTTTCTCCAGGCCCTCCTCGCTGGAAGGACTCCCAGCAGCAGGAGGTTAGACATGTGTCTGTGGTGGCAGCATCCATTTTGTGATGCTGAGGCTCTGGTTAACTTTAACCACGGTTAAGGCTACACACATGTCGTGTCCCTCTAGAAGGGTGGAATGCTATCCCCGTCGACAGAACTGTCGAGGGGATAGTATTCCAATTCGTATGACACCTTACTCGACATGTTTTGATAAAGCCAAACCAAAGATAGCATATAACCGCGAGGATTATAATGCACTTAAGAGTATATGGTATGGCAATATCCCGGAACAGCTTAGGGAGTTGTTCCCGACAGCTGCAGACAGGCTCAGCTCATGCTAGAGCACCATCTCACATATTTCCAAGCACTCTGCCTCCAGGATTGATGAGGCCTTCCATAGGAGTGGCTGATAGGAACATATGTGTCCAGTTTAGGGTCAGGCACAGGCATACTGTACCTAAGTAAGAGGTGGTTACACCAACTTACCCCAGCTGAGTGATCAGCCAGTTGTGTCAAATATGGAGGCCAGGCCAGGGGTGGCACAATACATGCTGCAGCCCCTGGTAGGCCTTGGCTACACCTATGCCCTGGGTACCTATGGTACACTGTTACAGGGGCCTATAAGGTGAACCAATTCCAATTGTTTTATGCACCTAAGGTACATGGAGTCCATTTTAAGGAGAGAGCAATCGGCCTGGGGCCCTGAATAGCAGGATCCCAGGCCAACTAAGTCAAAAACCAGCTAAACACCAGGCAAAAAGTTTGGGGGTAACCATAGTCAGATATCCACCTTCCTACAAGGAGCTACAGCCACCTTTCTTTGGGCCCATCTTCTTCAGATGTCAGAACAACAGGCCGCAGTTGCACGAGTTGCAGAGTTGTCTGTGGCCACATATGACATCATGTGACGTTGTGCTGCACACACCGCTGCAGGACTTCTTCCTGGCACTGGTGGTTCTCTTGTGCACCTAAAAGCAAACGAAGCCAGAGGAACATCAGTTAAACACCACAAAAAGTTGAACAAACACACAAACATCACCACAATCCAATGCCATCCATGCCCTCAATGATTTTTAAATTCAAGAGGCCCCACACAAAGCCTTGGTCCCTGCACCACTCACTACCCCTGGGCATAATGGGTGAAAGCAGGGTAGGCTGGGTGCAGGCCTATGGCTCAAAGCACACCGCCTGGCTTCAAAATGGCCCCTTGTCCCCCAGCCACATGGCCAGGCCCTGCCTGGTTAAGGCCTGAAAATGGCCCCCACCCACATGGCCAGCCCCCAACAACACCCCAAAAAGTAAAAAAAAAAACACACATAAATCACCACAATCCAATGCCATCCATGCCCTCAATGATGTTTAAATTCAAGAGACCCCACGCAAAGCCTTGGTCCATGCACCACTCACTACCCCATGGCATAATGGGTGAAAGCAGGGCAGGCTGGGTGCAGGCCTATGGCTCAAAGCACACCGCCTGGCTTCAAAATGGCCCCTTGTCCCCCAGCCACATGGCCAGGCCCTGCCTGGTTAAGGCCTGAAAATGGCCCCCACCCACATGGCCAGCCCCCAACAACACCCCAAAAAGTAAAAGAAAACACACATAAATCACCACAATCCAATGCCATCCATGCCCTCAATGATGTTTAAATTCAAGAGACCCCACGCAAAGCCTTGGTCCATGCACCACTCACTACCCCATGGCATAATGGGTGAAAGCAGGGCAGGCTGGGTGCAGGCCTATGGCTCAAAGCACACTGCCTGGCTTCAAAATGACCCTTGTCCCCCAGCCACATGGCCAGGCCCTGTCTGGACCAGGCCTCAAAATGGCCCCCACCCACATGGCCAGGCCCCAACAACACCCCAAAAAGTCGAAAAACACACAAAAATCACCACAATACAATGCCATCCATGCCCTCAATGATGTTTAAATTCTAGAGGCCCCACACAAAGCCTTGGTCCATGCACCACTCACTACCCCTGGGCATAATGGGTGAAAGCAGGGCAGGCTGGGTGCAGGCCTATGGCTCAAAGCACACCGCCTGGCTTCAAAATGGCCCCTTGTCCCCCAGCCACATGGCCAGGCCCTGCCTGGACCAGGCCTCAAAATGGCCCCCACCCACATGGCCAGGCCCCAACAACACCCCAAAAAGTCAAAAAACGCACAAAAATCACCACAATCCAATGCCATCCATGCCCTGAATGATGTTTAAATTCAAGAGATCCCACACAAAGCCTTGGTCCATGCACCACTCACTACCCCTGGGCCTACTGGGCCAGTGTGGCTTTACACACACCCCAAAATTAAAAAAAATCCAGATATAACAATGAGCGATTAAATTCAATACCATGACATAATGAGATTTAAGTTCAACAAAACTCACAGAAACAGTTGTATCCTGCACCCATGACTAACCCTCGGCCTTGTGGCTACCCACAATATATTTTTATTAAAAGTTGTGGAAAAGTTTAAAAATTGTAGTTGCAGTAACTGCAATGCCCCAAACAAACAACACCAACTTACTTGTAAAATCTCAAATCCAAAAGTGATCCAAAGTCCAAAAAGTCCTCAAATACAAATATCCAGCAGCAGCCACAAAAAGTAATCCTTCCAGCTCCAGATCCAAATGAAAAGTGACCAGGCCATGGACAAATCACTGGAAGGAGCCTGCTGGACTGGAACAGGAAGTTGGAGACTCTCGGCCACTTCCTTCCTCCCACCCCCCCAAAAATGGACTCCTTGCACAAAAAAATGCAGCCAAATGTCAATCTGAGGAGTTATTCTGATCAAAATCATCTTATTCAGAAGGTTTATGCTGCGGTGGATTTCTTGTGCAGAATTGCAATTTTTGCAAGTTCGGCAACCCAAGCTGTTCAAATCGCCCGCCGGAAGTCAGCTGCACGCCGCATCTACGTGTTCGCAATTGTTTACTCCCGCGATATGTGATCGCAGGCCCTTATGACGTACTCGCGTTGTCAAACTCTCCCACTGCAAGATGGCGGGCCGCGATGATGTACTAGCGGTCGAAAAACTCTCACGCGATCACGCAGCAAGCTCCAAAATGGCGCAGCACACGCAAGATGGGATGAAAAACAACTTGCTGAACTCAGAATCAAGGTAATTCAACGCCGCGCGCGCGATATTGTATTTTTCAAGCGCGACCAAGCAAAAAAATCCACCGGCTTGCAAATTGCGGATTTCTTGGCAATTTCTCGAGATTTGCGGACCGCGAAATCGCCAAAAATCCACAAAATTCCGCAAACAGAACGGATTTTGCGCACACGCTTACATCCTAGTAATATTACTCACCACTAAACATTTTTCTTCTGTTGCTACTGGTAAATATTTGATAATCATCAGGCAACTGTGTTTCCATTATCTCAAGAAATTGTCAATCTACGTAGGGGCCACTGGAATTATGCAGTTGAAGAGGACCAAATCATGGAGCATAGTTGACTAAATTATGTTGTAAGAAAAGGCACATTTTGTAGATGAATGTGGCACATTTTGTGACATATTTTTCATTTATTATTTTGGCATTTTTATTGCTGTTGACACTGGCTTAGCAAAGGTTTTACTACATTAGTATTACTTTAATACTCAAATACAGCAATTGGCTACAGAAAGGTGACCCATCAACCTTCACAAAAGGACTTCCACTATGCAGCAACAGATTAGTAACTCCGCTCTATGCCACTCTATGCGACTTCACTCTGTCACTCCAATACATGACACTATCCGCCACTCCATTCTACAATACTCTATTCCACTCTTCCCAATTCCACACTGCAAAACCCAACACCACTAGCTAGTGGACAACATGGCTAAAACATTGGCAAAGCCAATAGCTCTTCCATAGGCAAATATCATTGAAATGTCATCTCACACACTTTTGTGTCAATGCCATAAACGCCTTGTACAAACGTGTTTAATGAATTGTTTTTATAAGTTCTAACATTAATAGAGTCTGGTGGACAATCAACACTGGAGGAATAAGTACAATTACTTTTTTATCTGACAACTAATTGCATTTTGCACAATTGCTCATTTTGGATAACCTGAAAACAAACAGTGGTCTTGTCATGGACCAAATGGGAATTCAGTCAGATTCTCCACAATTTAACTGGCGCTCTACTTGCAGGAGGAGGGGTCTCCTGGTACAATTCTGTGTATGTCTTGGTTGGCTCTTTTGCTTTGTGCTTCTCCTACGATCTCCTGCTCTGGTCTTCTCACATACCACAATTACAAAATGCTTTCTAATGCATGACTTATGAGTTTGCAACAGGTGTATTAGAATCATTGACTCCCAAGATATGCAACACATACAATTTTGTCCAAAAGCCATCATTAAAAGAAGCCAAAAGAATAAAATTGCTATAAATTAATCAGAATTAATGTGACTTGTGTTCAATTAACATTCAATTTGAATACTGCTGTATTCTTACTTAACTCTTGACAGGCATTGCGATTAGTCCAGATATTGCTCACAAAGATACCACTAATCTTCAATTAGCGGTCACAATAAATGAGACTAGCCTGAATTTTGCTCTTGAAATAGCACTATAGTGTTCAATTAACATTCACTTTATTTTCTGCTAGTCTTACTTGAGTCTTCACAATCAACGCCATTGGTATTCAGATATTGCTCACAAAGAATTCAACTAGTCTTCAAACAGTGGTCACAATAAATGAGACTAGCCTTCATTTTGCTCTTGAGTTGGTACAAGAGCTGCAAATAAACCCTAACAGAATACTACTAAGCTTCAAATATTATTCTTCTAGAATACTACTAGTCTTCTTTTAGTAATCAATTGAAGTGTTCATCATGTATTTGAAGGGGAGTTGAGTAGAACTAGTATTCCCTCATTTGCATATTCCGGCTGGCATACTACATAGTCTTCACGCATACTAAATAAATACTATATTTTATAGTAAGTGAATAGTAAATGAATACCGCTGTAAACACTGAAATCACACTAAGTGAAGATCTTCCATTTTCGTGAGGGTTATGACGACTTCTTAGTGCCACTGCACTTGGTGTTCCATTTAAATCAAGCCCCTTTTCGAAATAATTGGTGTTTAACAGGGTGCCTGGAATCTTTGGTCCCGGTGCCGCTGCACCTTCTGCACCATTCAAATAATGATCATGTTGCCTGCTAGAAAACTGCACTTGTGACTGCCTGTTTTAGTAGTAAACTATAGCAATATCTGGTGTTTAGTGGAGTTATGACAACTTTAGGCCCCAGTGCCACTGCACCTGGTGCGCTATTTAAATAAAACCCCTTTTCACTGCAAGGCAACTGCAATTGTGACTGCTTTATAGTGGTACAATATGTCAATATTAGGTGTTTGGAGGAGTACTAAAAACTTTTGGACCTGTGCCACTGCACCTGCCTCACCATTCAAATCATGACTCAGTTGTCTGCAAGGTAACTGCACTTATGACTGACTGCCTGTTTAGTAGTAATGCACATAGTAATTTTACGGTATTTAGTGGGGTGCCTAGAGATTTTGGTCTTGGTGTCAATGCACCTGCGGCACCACTGAAATCATGGCCCTGTTGTCTACAAGGTAACTGCACTTGCGACTGCCTGTTTAGTCTCAAATTTTAGCAACAATCTGGGCTTAGTGGGGTCCATAGAACTTTTGGCCCCAGTAACACTGTACCTGCTGCGCCTTTCAAATCAAGTCCCTTTTAGATGCAAGGTAACTATAATTGTGCCTGGCTGTTAAGTAGTCAAACAGAGCAATAATATGTATTTAGAGGAGTACTGACAACGTTGGGCTCTGGTGCTACTGCCCCTGCTCCACCACCCAAATCATGACTCTGCTGTCTGCAAGGTAACTGCACTTGTAGCTGCCTGTGTAGAAGTAAAATATAGCATAGCTCTTGTATATTAACTTTCTTTTTAACTTGCAAAGTTTATTACAACATTTTGAATTTGATCATAATGACCAAATAGATTAAGTTGACTAAATAAATCCGATAATGCCTACAAAGTGCAAAGAAAGGGCTGAGGCATGAATAGGAAATGCAACAACATTTCTAAGGCTAAAGCATCTGTTTTGCACAACTAATAAAAAGCAAACATTCCATCCTACTGTCAGAAGCTGTATGCCTTTCCTCTTGGAACAGATCTTATCTTGTCGGTGAATGTGGCACAAACAGTGTGAACATCTTATGTAGAAGTATCCTAAATGTGTGCAGCCAGGGGTAAATTAATAACAAAAAAAGTTCCACACAAAAGCGAATTAACACAGTAATTTGGCATTGGGAACTCATAAGAGCCTCATTTTAAGCTATATTAAATACAAGCAATTTCACAAACACAGTGCAAGTGCTGTGCAGGCAAAACATATAAAGAAACCCTTCACAGACACTAAAGTATTGTTAGGAGGCAAATCAGCCTGTCACTCCCACCAACTGGATGCAAGCGAAAAGGGTCTACTCTTTAAAACGGAAGCTCTCAGATGGGACAAAACGCTTTATCATCCTCAGAAGAAAAATGTGCAGCTGATGCGTCATCCTTTTGTTCCCTCAACTCATTGTGTGTGATAATCCTGTGGGCCACACCTGTACCTACAGAAAATATTCATGTTTAATTTTTATCCAGTTAAATAATTGTGGATGTCATTGTAATGGAATCATCATCAATTTCTCCATGCTACATATAAGCAAGATTGTGACAAGAATCAGCACGTTTCTAACATGTTTCACTGTTCTACTTATACATCTTGCTAAGCATGGTATGCAGGATGCAAAATAACATGATGACTGTTAAAGTCAACAATGTTCATTGAAGTAAATATTCCACTTTCCTTAAGTTCAGATGAAGGTCTCCTTAACCTTTTTCTATCATAAAGTCTTACAATAACCTATCCAGGAGCCTTTATGTTTACTTTATAAGCCCCTCAAAATATAATTCTGGTCTCCAAGTTTCTTGTTTGGTGAGTACAAATGAAAGGAAAATTGAACTGATATTGTTGAATTCACAGTAATGCCCACCACACTTTTCCAAATAGTTTGATCACTGTTTTTTTGCCTAATGTCCCACAGAATGAGCATGGTGTCTTTTCTTTATTCATACAAATATGTAGCATTTTTGGGGAGACTTCCTAACTTATATCACAATGCAACACTGCAAGCAAAGTTGTTGAACTGCGTTGCTCTAGGAGGAGCGAGCAGGGCATGGACATATCTACTAAGATGTTGCTGGCTCCTTTCCTGAGTGGGCACTCTTTCAGGCTTCCCAGTGGCATCCACACACAATTGCATCATGTGAAAATGTGTGTGATGTCTAGCATATGTTTTGTACTGGAAGGACATGCACCATAACAAAATACTCAGACATACCTTAAAACTTTTCCCGCATTGTATTGGGCTGCACTATGCAGAACAGATGCAATGTGTGAAAAGTCAGGTAAAATTCCTCCTTGTTAACACCTGTTATGAGGAGGCAGTCATTATTGGTGTCGTACATTCAAAATTTGCGCTTGCAAGAAACTAATTGATCAAGGATTTGCACCAGTTTGCATCGATTTTTGGGACTTTACACCAGCACAAATTGTTGCTAAATCTGCCCCTTTGTTTCTATATTTTTCAAGCAACTTTCTGGAAAAACCTTGATGAATGAAAGCATGACTGGGAAGTCTGTTTTGTCCATATCATTAATTAGATCCTTTAGTTAGTATAGCCCTATATCCCGCCATAGCGGGCTATACTGTCGATTAAAGGCCTACTCCAATGTTAAACAAGGGAGATTTTAATGCCGGTAAAGCCCAGCTACAAAGGACTTTAAGGCCATTAGAACATTTCATCAGTAGAGGGCAGAATGTTCTAACAAATGAAACAAAGGGCTCGCGGAGCCCGAGGGGATTGAAATCCCCTTAGCCTCCTGAAGGACTGGGTTCTTTTAAGACCCAGCGGTGCCAGGGCACAACACCTGAAACCTTCGTGGGTAACCTGCTCCGGCGTACAAATGACAGAGACACGGGACACTTCCTTCGACGTCAAAGATTCAAGGTTTATTTGCTGCAGGGAACACAGAAGTCACGACAAGTACAACTCGTGCAACTTGGGGAGACTGCTTCAAATTGGTTCTGTGGAATCGCTCCTTTTATACAGTTTTTACCCATAAGACAACATGGCACACAAAGGTTTACAACCCGGTTCCCACCATTATCCCCCAGAGGGGTCGCTTTGGTCACTTTGATACACATAAGGTCCGGAACATAAGTGCGGAAACATTTGGCGGTTCCCAACTGTAAAAACCCATCTTCCCAACATTAGTGCATTCCAATCGGCAGTAAAACAGATCGAAATAGGAACAAAGACAGGTGCAGAGGAAGACGGAGACAGTGGGGAGATCGGAAAGGGTGTAAAAGGGGAGGTATCGAGAAACACGAGATGCAGGCATCAAAGGGACGTGCCTAATGAGATGCACGGCTGAGACAATAAATCGGCACGGCAAGACGAGCCTCGAGCGGGGCCATCTGCCTTACAGTATCATCCCCCTCATCATAAAGACACTTACAAAGAACATGTGTCTTCCGCAAATATCTTGGGAGTCCCAGGGTCGCGAAGCGGACAGCGTCCGTTCGCTGGCTACTTGAGGGCAAGAGACAAAATGGATGCCATATCTGAGATGGAACCCGTGGGTACAGATGAAAAGCCCACATAACAAACAAACGGTTTAAGTTAGCACAGCGAAACTGCGCACACTTACTAAACTCGTCATTTGCGGTTCATAGATACCAGACTCGACCATATTCGTGCGAGTCGAAAACACCGCGTACAATTGTCACGGAACCTCAGACGCTCCTTTTGCCCTCATGTAGGCAAGCACTAGTCGGAATCATATTCGATATTCATCAGACCATCGAGATGTTGCTGTAGCATAGCTCTGTCCAACCGAGTCCCCTTGGTAACAGGTGGCTGTCTCATACACGTTGTAGCACAGAGGCCACATAAGGCAGGACCGCACTGCACAGAAAGGCAACACGTGAACAGGAACACCACAACGACTCCGATGATCATCAGAATCTTCCAACCCTAAGTCGACATCAGACCCCAAAACCATCCAAGTAGCGTCCAATCCCCTACATCCACGTGTATGGATTCGGAGATCTTATGCAACTTCGAGATGGCTTGATAGACAGTTGGAGCGTTATCAGGGACGAAAATACAGCAGCTCGAATGGATCACCTTACATACCCCACCACGATCTGCTAAGATGACATCTAAAACCATACGGTTTTGTAACGTCATAAGCCTATCCGCCTGAAGTTCAGTGGTGATATTACCAAGGGCACTAGCAGTAATATTAGCTGTCGATTCTACCACTCGAGTCAACTGTCTCAGGTTCCTACTATTAACCATAGGTCCCCAAAACGGGAGGAAACCCTTGAAAAAGTCTCCTGCCTCTTGACCGGCAGTATCCTCTTCGCTAATTACGCCTCTCACAACTCTAGTCTTATGATAATCGGCATCTACAGTAAACGTCGGAGGCAACAGATTTGCAATGAAACATGAGCCCATGAAGTCAGCGGGCAACCATGCATATGCACGATCATGGCAGATAAAGTATGTACCCTTGGCAGCCAGAAACACAGGGGACGAGACCATCGGCAGAATGTAATTTTCAGTACAAGCACTCTCTCCAAGTCGGGCTTTCGATCTTCGGCCACGACCTATTAGACAAAAATTACCAATGTGGGGTACGACCCATATCGGAGGCGAGCTTTTAAGCTGTTTTTCACTAGTGAACACACTATATTCACCTCTACTTAGGACCCTATAGGCTTGTACCTCTTCTTCAGGAATAAGCAAGGGATCATAGATATCACTATCTAAATCCTCTATTGCTATAGACAAAGGTTTTTGGTACGAGGTAGGACCAGAGTAGGGAGAACGTGGTTCTCGAATGGGGTGGAAACCCAGTGCGCTACGAAACATTGTTTGAAATGCTCGAGCAGACCCTTGGGAACTATACGGTAACACCAGATATGGAATTCCCTTATCCGTAGTATGTGGCATCAACCCACACACCCAACAATTAGTAGTGTTAACCACTAACTGATGTTGATGAAGAAGCTGAATAAAGGAATTATTGCGGAATTCTGCACGTCTAGCCTGTTCGTGTTCGGGTAAGATATGAAAAGAATGAGGAGATGCAGTGGAGGTTAGTTTAGGGTCAGGAGTAGGAGTAGGTGTAGCAGAAGGTAAGAAGTAAGACATTTTGTAATACACCCCACCCGCCAATAATGCAGAAGCAGTCAAAAACAAAACGAATAGTTGGAATATAAAACATTTGGTACGACTGAGTTGCTGCAGCTTGAATCTATGAGCCTGAGCTCCTTCCAAATCCTTTAACTTCGAGAATGCCATTCCCTACGACCGTCCGCAACGTTTCTTGACGCACTTCGTTCTGTGTAGCAATAGTCAATCCCTAGGAGTTCCCAGGAACCGACGGTCTTTAACCTAGCGTCAAGACCTTCTAACCAGAAGGAAGTACGCGCGCGGCCCTACGGCCTTTGATGCACAATATATATGTATACAAAAACAATGTCTCTCAGCTGTGGAAGCAAAAAGTGTAAGGAACGAAGCTCAATGAATATGTACAAAATAATCACAACGGTACAAATGTTCAAAACTGATCACGGAAAACAGGATAATGTAGTTTAGTTATCAATACAGCAAAGCAGGATCTTTTATTAGTCTTTAGTGCTAGATCGCAAAAAGTATCAAGTTTTCCCAGGACGTGTCTGTTCGTCAAACAAAGGATCCGTTGAAGGGACAGCGTCCTGTTGATCAGCTGAATGTTTTGGTCTTGAGTCTTTTGCTGACAATTGTTCGACAGTGTCTCTCTGCTGCACTGAGGATTCTCCGACAGGTTGTGCGTCGCTAAAAGGTACAAACGCCGGCAATCCTTCGGTTTCAGTTGATGCAATGCCTTTCCTCACCCACGAGTCTGCTGGCAACGGGATGGGGACTTTCTTTGTGTGGGTGGCGTGCACCCAATTCTTCCGCCCCTCAAGACGAACTGCAGTTCTCGTGGCAAGGAGGACCTGGTAGGGTCCAGTAAACCTCGGGTCCAAGTTGTTCTTGCGCGAAAAGTTCCGCGTCACCACCCAATCTCCGGGCTGGAGCTGGTGGCCTGGACCCTCCGTCTGCGTCGGCAATGCTTCGTGAACCTGTTGGTGAATTAACCTCAGTTTAGCAGTCAAGTCATGAAGATAATCGATCAACATTGGGTACTCAAGATCACAGAAAACACCTGGCCTAGGAACCCCCCACACATTCGCAGGACAACCAAACACTATTTCATAGGGACTAAGCCCTACTCGGGAGTGTACAGTCGCCCTAGTTGACAGTAATGCTAAAGGTAAAGCGTCAGGCCACGAAAGACCAGTCGTAGCCTGAATCTTCGCTAGCTTTAGTTTTAGGGTGCCGTTATACCCTTCAACCAAACCAGCTGACTGGGGATGATTGGCGCTGTGGAATTTCTGATTAATTCCAAGGCCCTTACACACACTCTTCATCACACTACCCACAAACTCACTTCCGTTATCTGACCACACGACTCTAGGCATTCCATACCGAGGAAAATATTCCTTCAGTAGCATTTTCGCAGTAGAACAAGCAGTATTGTCTTTGAGAGGATAAGCCTCGATCCATCGGGAGAATGCGCAAACCACAAATAAAAAACGTATTTCAGGTTATTGCATCGCTCCATATGGATGAAGTCCAATTGGATCACCTCAAAGGGACATGTAGGGGGAGCAAAACTGCCAGGAGGAGTTGGGGTTCCCTTGCCAGGATTGTACATCATACACACCATACAGTTCTTCACCAGACGTTCAGCACATTTCGTGATACCATCATTCTTCCATACAGGAGACAGCAATTTGCAAATACCTTTCACGCTAATATGTGCTAACCCATGCGCCATAGTCACAACAGCTAGCACATACGCATCTGGTAACATCCATCTTTTCTGATCAGACAAATCAATCCAACAACCATTCACATCCAACTTTCCCGTACTTTCTTTCCACTTCGTCTTTTCAGTGTCGGTGGCTTCATTCTGAATTGCTTTCACACTCTCGATAGTGTCTTCACACATACTCGATTCTGTAGGCCACCTAACCGAACTTGTCACATACATTCGAGTGCTAAGGTTCCGGGCAGTCTCCTTAGCAGTCTCATCCGCAAACGCATTACCTCGACCAACATCATCCGTCACCTTACGATGCGCACTACATTTAACAATCGCTACTTGTTTAGGCAACGTCAGTGCATCCAAGAGATCATTCACAAGCTGTCCATGCTGAATCTTCGTACCATGCGACATCAAGAAACCTCTCTCTCTCCACAATCGTCCAAAACTATGTGCGACGCCAAATGCATATTGGCTGTCGGTAAACACATTCACACGTTTCCCTTTCGCTAACACACACGCTCTAGTAAGAGCAATCAGCTCTGCAGCTTGGGCAGAATTCTGATTTAATCTTGCAGTCTCAACAACAGTATTCAACGTTTCAACAGCATAAGCAGTAGTCACATCGCCATTTTGCAACTTGAAACATGAACCATCCACATACAGTGTACCATCCGGATCTTCCAATGGGGTGTTTTTAAGGTCCACTCGACCTTTTGTTTCTTCTTCAGTCCTCAAGTAACAATCATGTTCTGCTACTTCATCTGACTCTGTGCTAATTGCTAACAAAGTTGCCGGGTTCAGAACATTACAACGTTTTATTTGAATGTGGCTTGCCAACAGCGTCAACTCGTACCCAGACAACCTTGCACTAGTCAAGTGCTGAGTTTTCGTCCGATTCAAAAGAGTATCGACTGCATGCGGAACCATCACCGTAAGCATATTATCCATGACCAATCCTGCTGATTGTCGGATGGAGACCGCGGCTGCCGCTGTTGCTCGTAAACAACTCGGAAATGCTCTAGCTACCGGGTCCAAAGTCGAGGAAAAATATGCACATGGACGTTGCTTTCCACCAAAAGGTTGCGTTAAGACACTCAAAGCACAACCTTCTCTCTCGTGAACATATAATGTAA